>NC_139462.1:158455000-159758333 GCF_057233095.1 Heloderma suspectum
ATGGAAATCAAATCAGCAGCCCATGAGACATTAGTTCTATCTAGGCCACTGAAAACTTAACGCAGAGAAATATCAGTCTAGTTCAAAGGAGAGGAAGAAAAAACATTTTAACACGATTTTAAATCTTATTATCAGAGCAGAAACCTCTGAAGCTTCTCTCATTGTTTTAAAATAAAGAAACTTCATAATATTCAAAATGTTGTTTACTTTCTGTGAAAAAATCTCACTTGTTTTTAAAAAGCTAACTGCATCAAAGCACCCAAAATATGAAGATTTAAGGTGTAAAAATATGTATAGAAAGGAAGTTGGATATTTCATAACATTCCATTTCTATCCACATCACCACCGACTTTTATTGCTGTTCTAAGTATCAACAGCAATCAGATCAAGCATCAATTCAATTACAAAGTGCACCTCTGCGAAAAGTCCTGGAACAAGTTATTACAAATGTCAATACGGCTAAAAAAAATCTGACCATCCTTGCCAGCCCTCACAGCCCCCCAAAGCAGTTCCCATGAGCTCTTAACTCCCAAACATACCCACCCTTTCCCTTTACTTAACTTTCAGTGGAGAGTGGGAGGAGCAGCAGCAGTGTGCCGGAAGAGGAAAAGGAGGCAGGGTATTTTTTTGCTTCCCTTCCTCTTACTCTGTGATTTGGACGTGCTAATTAACAACTCAATGCAAAAGCTTGGGTGACCTTGGGATATTTATTTTTTTATTTGTTTGTTTGTTTATTTATTTATTTCCCTATAACAACAAGCAAGGCAGGGTACAACAAATCAACATCAATGCAGAAATAACAGCAACATAAACATTAAAACCAGCAGTAAAGCCATCATTAAAGCAATAAAAACTACCAAAAAATTTAAGAGGCCATGTTAAAAAGATGTGTCTTGATAACATTTGTAAAATAAATAAAAGCAGAGGTAGTGGGGACTGGTCTTAGCTCTGAGGGGAGTGCATTCCACAATTGGGGAGCAACACAGGAGACAGTCCTCTCATGCATGCCTGTCAAGTGGGTGTCCTCAAAATTGCCTCTCTTGCAGATTTTTCTTACAAGCCAGTTTTATAGCGAGACAGGTGTTTATAGCGAGACGGGTTAGTTTAGGAGATCAGAGGTATGCAGGCCTGATTTATACCTTTCGCCTTCCTTTTTGATAATATTGCTTTTTAAATGTCAAATATTTTCCACAACAGAATGTGAGAAAATGTTTTTATGTATAACTTGCCGTTTTCATGATACAGTAAGTTGCATATGGAAATACGTGTGGATTGTGTGCTTAACATTTCTACACATTTATACTAAAAACAAATAAAAGGAACACCAAAAAGAAATGATTAGTATATTTACTGATCACATATTAGATGAAATAAAGTCATTAAAGGACCTTCCTTTTCAGAATATTCTAACCATATACTTTGGGATTTAGTAACAACTGCATGTACTGAGTACAAACAGTCTTACAGTTATTCTAATTCAGCAAGAATATACCAAAGTAATCATGCACTTGCAACTGAGAGACTCACTGGGCTTTAATAATACATGATTTTGAAATGGCACCTCTTGATTGAGGGGATATTTGGATTTGTCATTGAATCCTTATCTAATTTTAACAGATTTCTCTTGTTTAAATGCCCTAGGAAGGAGTGATAAAGTTGACAATGGAGAATTATTACATTGTAGTTCCATAAAGCAAAGCTAGGAGTTTCAGTGACAGATTATTATTATTATTATTATTTGCATTAGCAAGCAAAACACTGAAAATGTTTATCACATTTTAAACATATGCACTATTCAAAACACAATGCCCAGGTAATAATGTAACTTTTGTGACAGGGAGAACACTGCAATGAAATGGAAGTGTTTTCATGCTACAAAAGGACTGCAGTGTTTGATGAAGATTCCTATGCTCTCTCACCTTCTCAATTCACTCATATTTGAAAAAATGATATAAACCCAAGAATAATTATATAACTATGATTTTGTTCTTAATGACAGTTTGGCTGGCCTTATTTTATTTATTTCATGAACTTGTACCCCACTTTATACTCCAAGGACTTTCTAAGCAGCTCACATCAACTAAAATGTAATGGGTTGGATCCAGAGTTGCACTTAGTTCTCATTGAAAACAGTGGGTCTTAACTTCTCCCATTGATTGGACTGCTGGACAGAATTCGGCAGTGGACTGAAGGTGTGCCTGTGAGGGAGATTTTACATTTATTCCCATGTCATGGTCAGACCACTAAGATTTAGGCTTACAGTAACCATTCCACTCTGCAGCAGTGGGGGACCTATTAGGAGGGTCCATCCCTGGAAGCTAATGGATTCCAGAGGACTCTGCGTTTTTCTAGGTCCTAGCACTCTTTGTTGTGCTAACGGGTGAAGACAGCTATATCTTTGCTTTAACAAGATTAAGACTTTAAGTTATATTCCCTTTTGAGATCGAACTATGGATGTGCAAAACCACTTCCTTCTTGTTGTGGAGTTTTCCATACTGCTAAGCAGGGATGTTAGAGAATTCTGCCACAGATCCCAGGGGCCGAATTCCAGTGAATTCGGACCTCCAGAATCCGTGGCGGAATGGAGCCCCCCGCCCCACCACCCCGTGAAAGCCCCACGAAATGGAGCCTACCTGCCTGCAGCTCCGGTGGCGGCTCTGGTGGGGATCACTGCCAGGCTGCTGCACCACAAATGGCGGCCGTCGTAGTGGCCGCCATTTGCATTCCTATGCCCGCCCGTTATAGGCTACGTAAATATCTACGTAGCCTATCACGGCTAAAGCAGGGACGCAAATGGCGGCCACTACGATGGCTGCCATTTGTGGCCGCAGCAGCCTGGCAGTGGCCCCCACCGGAGCCGCCACCGGAGCCGCAGCCAGGTAGGAGGCCCCACTGCGGGTTGGCCTGGCTGGCGGCTCTGCAGCCTGGCTGCGGAGCGGAGCGGAGCTGGCCTGGCAGGATTCCGGGGGAGAGGAACGGATCGCCTCCCCCCCATCGAGGATTCCGGGGGGAGGAACAGATCACCTCCCCCCACCTGCGGAACCCGGCGGAGCCAGGTAAGCGGGGTTTCGTACACCCCTACTCCCAAGTAACATGTGTGCAGGTATATGCACAATATCACTGGATGCCTGAGCCACAATGTATATATTAAGTATTAACTGTGCAGTAGTTCTTGCTAGAGATGTAACATTTCTGGAAATTTTGAAGCCATGGAAAAAGCAGATTTTTTCTCTTAGGTTTTTCCAGAAAAAAATGGAAATATGGGGAGAAATTAAAAAATAAGCAATACTTATTATTTTAGCTCTCTTTACAGATTTAAAATCATTTTGTTGCTTTCAGGCAGCCTTCTGCAACGTGGTGCCTTCCACAAGCTTTGGGCTTCAGCTCCCATCAGCCTCAAGCAGCATATCCTATGGTCAGGAATGCTGGGTGTTGTAGTCCAAAACATCTGGAGAGCACCAGGTTGGGGAAAGCTGTTTCAGGAACATAAATTATATTATGTATAACTTGGTTTATATTATGTATAACTCAGCTATGTATATACATAATATACATACATTATGTATATTATGTAAAGTTATCATTAAAATTAAGACTTTAAAAAGTAAAATCAGTTAGTAAATTTGCAATTACTGTGAGCAGAGCAAGTTATACATACACATTTTAGGTTCCTATTTTATGTCTGATCGGAGGAAACTTCAGGAAGTAGTCCCTAAAACATCTGAATCATCCAAGCTAGAAGAAGCAGGAAGAACTGAAGGCAGAGGAAAAGGGGTGTACAACATCTGTCCCTATTTGTAACGAAGTTTAGGAAAATTCCTAAACTTGTTCCTGCTTGAGTTTAGGGAAATCTGGTCTGAAGGAAAAGCTACTGAGATTTTATTCAGCTGGGAAAGACTCAGCTCAGGAATGGTAAGTGACCATGTTTAATTTAATAACCTTTAAGCAATCTCAGCCTATTATTTGAAGAATTACATTTTATTCACTTTTGTAAATAATTTCCATTAATCAACATGTTATTTTTTTTGTTCATTTTGAAAGGTTGTCTCTAGTGGTGGTGTCAAAGGCAATTCCTACACCATAGGAACCGGGCTATTGAGTTTCTTTTTGTGAACCGCCCAGAGAGCTTCGGCTATTGGGCAGTATAGAAGTGAAATAAATAAATAAATAAATAAATAATTTTAGGCAGATGGTTTATCCTAGTGGCAGCAGTTAAAAGGGTTTTGTCCCCTTGTATTATTATATAATTTACACTTGTGTGTTCCAGTTGTGTGTGGTTTAGCAACTTCGGGTTTTGTAGTAGTGAGGTCTAACTGAGAGCTTTATTAAAAACTGTGGCAGTGAGTTCTATAGACCCAAGTCTCAAAATTATTATTATTATTTTAAAAGAATCATAGGTGGGATAACCCACATTCTGTTCTGTCACATCTGGTGGCAGTGGCAGGATAACCTACAACGTTTTTTCACATGTTGGTTTTAGACTAGAACTACAATGAATGCTGTAGCATCTAATCAGAACAAGCCCAGAAACACAGGACACTAAAGAACAAAACCCAAACTGTCAAGAATGCAGATTTTCTTCCATATTATGATACAGTTAATCTACTCACATATTGGAAAACGGAGCATGACTTGGAGCATCCCTAAATGTCTATCAGTAAAAGATACATTCAATCAAAAATTATAATAATGATTGGAAGATATAACTATGCTGGGTATCTTTCAGAGATGATTTTTTTAAAAAAATCCCCCCACTCATGGCTTCACTATTTCCAGAAATTTTACATCTCTAGTCTATCTATTGAAGTTTTATTATTACATAGTTTTTAAAAATCATTGAGGGGGGAGTTTATATATTGGGTAACAATATATAAACACCTTGTCTTGAATATTTTGTTCATCATTCTAAAAGAAAGTAGTTCATAATCCACAGATTTTCAGTTTTACAGGAAAAAACAAAACAACAACAGTCCTTGGGGAAAAAATGAAAAAATATATATTTTTTTCCAAATTTTCCCAGCTTTTTTCCAGGTCTTCACATCTCTAATTCCTGCACAAAGGCTCTGAAGTGAGTGGGGAGAAGTCCAACTCCTTGTTAATTTCATTTCTATTATGAAGGGGTTATTCCAATCTCACTGCTAAGGTCCAGACAGGGGAAGAGGCAGATGCTGCACATCTATTTTTTCTTGTGAAGAGGATGTTCAAAGTTTCCACATCTAGGCACTGGTATTTTTTTCTCTGACCAGCATACATAAGAGTTTATCCGCTGCTGATAATTTTTCCTCAATGGAAATTAAATTAGATAGAAGTAGACATAAGAAGGGGCTGGGATATTGTGCACACCAGCGGAACTGCTGCTTGATTTCATGTCAAAAATAAAACACTGCAGATTACCAAAGATATATTAGAGAGTTACTCTGCTAGATAACTCATAAAATGACAGAACCTGGAAAACATAGCATGATGTAGGAGCGCTTGCCTGATTCACCTAAAGTTCTACAAAACTCACTAAAACTAGATGGTTCACCCACAGACCCTAGAGAGCCACACATTCATTGGACCACATGGGATCTGGACAATGGCAGGCAGATGCAACAAAGAGACAGAAAGCAGTTTACTATCCCATGAGTTAAAGGTTGCAATTCAGTTTATATGAGACCTGAACCTCAGAATGAAAATTTGAAAAACCTAGCATACAGTTTATCCTACTGTAACACTTTCTTTGATATGTTGAACATATTAAATGCATGGGATTAAAACTTCCAGTTGCCTAAACAGATATGACATGCATATGATATGCTTTACATTATTATCATTTATTCATAGTGTGCCATCAGTGTACATGGAACTTTGCAGAGTAACATAAGCCCACCCCCCAACCCCTCAAGGCTCTCCCCTGAGGAGCTTGATCAACATTTCAACAGGTAGGGATGGTGGAGAATTTCTCCCCAAATCTTCGGGAGGCCGAGCGCCGAGGCATTCGGCCCCCTGAAAGTGTTGGGGAAATTCTCCGCCGCCCCCCCCCGGGATGGGACTTACCTTCAGCGAATGTCCCTCTCGGCGGCGGGTCCCGGCGGTGTTTCGGCGGCGTTTCGTCAGGGGCGGGGGCGGCGGCCGGTCTCCTGACCGGCTGCCGCCGCCGCCATTACAAAATAAAAAAGTAAGTAAAAAACACACACACACACCCGTAATAGGCTACGTGACGATTTACGTAGCCTATCACGGATAGATTTCCAAAGTCAGCCATGATAGGCTACGTAAATCGTCACGTAGCCTATCACGGGTGACTTTGGGGGAAAAAAAAAAAAAGCGAGTACGCAAATGGCAGCGGCCCATGGGCGCCGCCATTTGCGCTCCTTATTTTGGCACGTCTAGTCTATGTAAACATTTACGTAGACTACGGCGAAAATAAGGGAACGCTATTTGCTAGGTCTTTTGATAAATGTCTTAGACAGACGAATCACATGAGTTCATTTTAAACCTGAAGGTTTGGAAGAACTGATGATTCAAGCATAAAAGCTCACTTGAATAAAGATGTAGAAATCATAGCTCATTTTTTTGTTTTTGTTTTTACCCACACTGCTGACATAAAAAGCATATTTCCCAAATTAAAGCATCTCCGTGTGTGTGTGTGTGTGTGTGTGTGTGATTTTGGGGCTTTTTCTTTGTAGAGTTCAGGCTATTTCACATACTACATTTTTCAGTGTACATGGCTGGCCTTGTGAAGCAGCCACCTCAGGCAGCTGGTGCTGGGGGGCAGGAAGTGGTGACAAGGTGTATGCCACACAACTTGCCCTGTGCCCCCTATCCTAGCCTGCTGCTCTTGGGTGCAGTGGAGAATTCTGTTCCATGGCCAGCGCTGAAGTAAGGTTCAGCTGCAGGTCCTGTCAACTTCTGTACCTGGAATATGGGTGGGGGATGCTATTTTGTCCTTCAACTAAGGCAGGAAAATATCTTGGTCCATCCCTGAAAACGTATGTTTGCAAATGTGTGCATCATACTGGTACACTCATCATGGCTGTGTGCTGCCAGCATATGAATGAAGGTGAAGAGACCATTCTGCTTGAGTGGGATGCACATATTTCTTCTGTTCACATTTCTTCTTTTTCCTTTCATCATTACCCTCTTTTCCATTGCTGCAAGACTGAACAGCAATACTCATTTAAACCACATTTGTATTACTTTTGCAAGGAAATTCCCCCCTGAAAGATCTTTACTCCAGGATAGAGATTCCTAAGACTAGGGAGGTTAGATTGTGGGGTTAGGGATAGAAAGTCAACTACATTTTGGCCAAGTACTAGTCACTTCTTGCAAGAGAAAACAAGCACATGGATATTATTCAAGTCCAGTTTGCTGTCCAGAAACAGCTTAAGATTTGGGCCTATCTGATTACCTTCCTTTAGCTAGGGAAAACATTTTGTATTGGATAAGATTTGCTGCTGACTCTTTGATTTATTCATTTATTTTTCTTTTCTTCTATAGCAAGTAGCTTGGTTCACTTGCACCATTTATATTGTTTTATCAAGCACATATCCCCCCTTGATAGTATCAACTAATTTCATAATGCAATCATGTATTTCAGGTACATAGGAAAGTTTTTGTCTTATCCAGCTGTTTTCATGAGGACAGCCATTAGCAATTTCCTTTTTCTAGCTACCACAGCCTCTGAAAAGCTGCAGCTATAGTGACAAGTTCACATAAAATTGCTTCATGCTGTTGTGTACCCAAGTACAAGACCACATGGAGAAAATAAGTGTTGCTTAGTTTAAGCAGCTCTTCAATGAGCTAAGTATCTCTTTGCATCTTGATAATGCTTTCTATCTGCTTTTTATGTATGATGATTAGGACAGTGTGTGTGTGTGTGTGTGTGTGTGTGAGAGAGAGAGAGAGAGAGAGAGAGTGGGAGAGAGAGAGAGAGAGAGAGAGAGAGAGAAGCATAATGTGGATACAGTTCAATGTGGATCAACTCTGTGGGTTAGGAGTTGGAGGTTTGGCGAGTTTGCTCCTAACTGCGGGGTCACTTCCAGAAAGTTGTACTTGGGAACTTCTGCTTGGACCCATGTCATCTTTTCCATGGGGTTACACAAAGCTCTACCTTGTCTCCATGCTTTTTAACATCTATAAAGTCACTGAGAGAGGTCATCTACAGATTTTGGGTGAATACAGATGACACCCAGCTCTATTACTCCTTGTCATCTAAGTCAGGAAAAGCACTGGATGTGTTTAACCAATGCCTACAATCTGTAATGGTATTTATGGGGACCAGTCAAGTAAAACTCAATTCCAATAAGATGGCAGTACTGTGGGTGGATGGCTCCCTATCTCAGAGAGATAGTGTTCAGTGCAACCTGCACAGGGTATCACTCCCTCTGAAAGATCAGATATGCAGCTCGGAGGTGTTCCTAGATCCAATTTTGTCACTAGAAGCCAGTGACCTCAGTGAAAGAGAGCGCCACTTCTACCAGTTTAGGCTGGTACATCAGCTGCAACCTCTTCTTGACTGGCTCAATCTGCCCATGGCTATCAATGCTCTGGCAACCTGCTTTCTGGACTAATAGTATGTGATGTCACAGGAGTGGCTTTGAAGATGGTTCAGAAACTGCAGTTAGTACAAAATTCTGGAACCCGATTGGTAACTGGGACCACAGGTTGAGACTGTATCTTGCCAACATTAACAGGGCTTATTTGACTGCCGGCCCATTTCTGAGCCAATTTAAGATGCTGTTTCTAATCTAAAAAGTCCACAATGCTTTGGGACCCAGATACCTAAAGGAAGTCTGCCCCCATAACAGCTGGCTGATGTCCTTCTCTGGGTGGCCCTACCATCAGAAGTAAGGTGGCTGGCAACCAGATAGTGGGCATTTGGGGCTGTGGTGCCTATTTGTAAGGACCACCCCCCACAACAAGAGAGGAGGCCAGACATCTTTTTTGTTTCCCCAGGCCTTTTAGGTATGTTTTCATTCAAGTGAACTTCGTATTCTTCTGTTCTATTATAGCTATATTGATGGTTGTTTTATTCTCTGTTGTGTTACACAATAGTAAACTGTTCTGAAATCAAGTGACAGCGTGAAATATATAAAATATAAAATTTTATAAAGATTATTTGTGTAGAGCAAGCCTGCACAATTTCTGACCCACCAAGTTGTACAAAGCTCACTTGCCATGTATCGTGGGCAGGCTCACTAGGGCTCAATAAATCCCCTATTTTTTGCTTGTTTCCTGAAATTATGAAAGCACAGGTGCTGTCAAACACCTGCCAGGGCAAACAGGCTGCAATCATTTTGATGGGTCAGAAGTTGTGTATGAGTGATGTAGCAGATTCTTGCCAGGGGGTTGGCCACATGTTTTTTTTATATCCCTTTCAGTCATATTATTCTAAGCTATGTTCATTATAGGCCACCCTGCTATCATAACGAAGCACGAACCTTCTGCTCCAGTCTGCAAGTGGTCATCATATCTACATTATGATTTTCATCACCATTTTAATGCAATAATCCATAGTCTTTTATAGGGAATCCATGGTTTTACTTGCTTATTCCATTCACAATCAAATACACCCCTGTAGAATAGCCTAATGCCAGCAGGCAATAGTTGCAATATTAGCTTGTAACAGAATTTCCTGATTGTCAAAGGTAACAGAGCTTGTCTGAGCAATATGATACAGAACAGGCAGACAGAATATTGAGCAAACAGAATAAAATATGTTCAGCTATATTGTAGACACCACCTGCCCTTCATAGTAACAAGGCGGCCAAGAGTTCTTCTCAACCATGCTTGTTCCAATACAGAATTCACATGTTTTTTCTTATGTGAAAGAAGCTTACTTAACATGGCCAAATACTCATTCACCATTCTACTGGAAATGAATTTGTATTTTACTTTACAGGCAATCGATATATTCAAGTAGTGCCTTGCAAGCTTAAGCAGCTTCTCCAGAGGAGCTGTCCTCTTCTATCACATTTCCTTTAAGCCTTAAGGAGATGTTTAGCCCAACATTTGTTAAACTGACTACCATACCTCTAGGAGCTGGGGTAGCCCAGAAAAGAACACTGCATCCCTGACAGACTTATAGGACAATTTTCAGAACAGATTTAAAAAAAACAGTCTTTAAAATACAACAAAATAGGCATATAAAGATGGTGAAATGGCCAAAACAACAACAACAACTATTAAACAGATTGCTACAATCCTGGGAGTTATAGCGCCATGATAGATTTTGCATCATGAGCATTTCAGAATTGTGCATCCTTCTACCAGAACAGCAGCGTAGTAAAGAAAATCAACAGTTTACTAATACAGGATTTTTAGCTCAGTGGTAGAGCACATGCTTTACACACAGATGGTCCCAGGTTCAATCCCTGGCATCTCCAGGTAGGACTGTGAATGACTCCTATCTGTAATCCTTGAGAACTGTTGCCAGTTACTATAGACAATACTGAGCAAGATGGATCAGTGGTATAAAGCAGCTTCCTATGGTCCACTCACTCTACCACCTCAGCATTTTACCACTTCATTCTGCTACATATGTAGAGCAGGCTTATGCCCCACTAAAAATAATGGGACTTAAGTTAATCATGATTAACTGGTTCTGCTAGTTTTAATAAAGCCTTGACTGAAGACAAATACATATCCTAAATACGATGGGAGAATTGCAACACAATCATGGTTTGAAGATGGTTTAATATTCTGGCTTGTTGCAAAGTTTGAAACCATAGTATCTAGTGATGTATGAATGTTATGAAATCTGTTCCATTTCTTTTTTGTAGCTTGTCAGGGATCTTTCGTTCCATCATCCGTAGTGATCTCAGAAACTGTATTGAATCTGGTTTCTGGTTCGCCGTTTGCAAACTCCGGAGGTTTGCCAGTGTCTGCCTCTTTTCAAGGAGGGAGGGAAATCCCATTGAAAGCAAATTGCCTTCTGATTTGGAGGTGACAGACACTGCTTTCCCACCCAAGCAGTGGTGCCTAAAGCAACTGCTTAAAAAATATATCTTAAAAGATCCCAAGCTGTGCCAGATGAATTGCATGAACGGCACCATCCTATGCAAGTTTAGACAGAAAAAAAGTCCTACAACTCCCAGCATTGTAGGATTTTTTTCTATCTAAACATTCATAAGGTTGTGCCCTAAATAGCCAGTGAAATCCAAACTTTGAAGGCGTTCTCCTGCTTGGCTGAAAAAGAAGACTCCCCCATCCACCCAGGGAGCCAATGTGTTGGGAGGTACTGGGTAAAACAAGGGTACATAAAATTTAAAAAAGGTATCCTCATAATTTCATATGATTTTTAAAGGGGAGACCCACAAAACCATTATCCAATCACAGAGCACATCTGCCTCCACTGACTGAAGTAAAAAAAATATGGATCTTCCACCAGCCTAAAATCCTGCATTTAAAATGGGGTTTTCTGCTTCTGTTTTAAATGCAGGATCACAACTGACTGCCTTTACACATGCTCCCTTACCAGCCTCCCCTCCCCCCCTTCTCCCTGTAGTTTAACTTCTGCTGTAGTGTTTTTCTCATGGCCCCAATCCTGGGCACTTACTTACTTGGAAGTAAGCCACATTGATCTCAATGGGACCTACTTCTGAGTAGACATAAGATCACCCTGTAAGTCGGCAACCCTCGAGTAAGCCCCTTGTAACTTAATAGGGTGCTCTGAAACAACAAAGGACTTTGCTTCTGAGCTTGGTGGGGTGTGGGATCAGATGTGTCTCTCTTCATTGCAGGGAGGCATTTTCCCCTCTTCTCCCTCCGACTGAGAAATGAAGAGGAAGGAGACACAATTGGCAGGCATTTGTCTGTATTTGTCCCAGCGATAGGCTAATGGCAGCTGCCATTAGCGTATCGCCTTACAGAGAGCCGCTCCACACGAAATCCTCCAGAGCTGGAGGTAAGTGATGCTGTTCCGCTGCAGAATCCAGAGGTTGGATTCTCTGGAATCCAGCCTCATTTGTGTCCGAAGCAGAATTCTCTTACATCCCTAATAGTTTCCCAGTTCAGACAAAATGGGAAATAGAGTCTTCTTGGCATGATTTCTCACAACGTTAAGGGACAAGTGAAGGGGCTGTGTATGCAAGTAAAAGGCTCATTCATATCTTGGCATATGAAATTTAATATGATAGTCTAAACCAGGCCTCTGCCATGCCAACTTTAGCTCACTTGGAAACACCCATACTTAGGTACTAATATGAACACATAATCAATCTTCATCTGAATGTCACTTCCACATGCATGCTTTACTTTCTCAGGTGCATGAATCCAGTACACCATGGATGCACAAGGCAAATGGCAATCAGAAATTTATTTATTTTTAAAACTTATATCCTGCACTGTTAGCACATCTGTGCTCCCAAGCAGGTCACACCCGAATGTAATAGAATAAAGTCAACCCTAAAAATACAATAATAAAGCAGCAACTTAAAAACGTCCAGTGTTGCTTAAAAGGTTTTAAAAGCCTAGGAAAATAAGCTCTTCATATGGTAACAAAATGACATCAGTGTAGGTTCCAGATGAGCCTCCTTGGGAGAGCATTCTAAAGTCAAGGTGCCACAACGGAAAAGGCTCTGTCCCTGGTCACCACCCACCTTACCTCAGAAAGTAGGAGTACCCCCAAAAAAGCCTCCAATGACAATCAGCAATCAGGCAAATAGGTATGGGTGAATTTCATGTGGTTAGTGTGGTTGATGCAATTAGGGGTGGGGGAGAAATTTGGTCAACATTTTAATGTGAACTTAGCTAATATGCACCTCCCAAATCAATACATGAACCAAAATGCAGTTATACTTCAATATTCACAGTTTTCCAAACTGTGTGATTCAGTATTCCAATTAAAAATGGATATACAAATGTTTATATTAGGGGAAAGTGTGCACAAAAATGCATGTATCTGTGAAAATAACATACAAACACATATTAGGAGATCCGGGAAAACTAACTGGGTCATGCCCTGTGCCATCCAGTTCCCAGTGTAGGTCATCCACCAAGCATCCAACCAAAGCAGTGTCAGTCCCATTACCCAGCCAAAAGCTTGACTGAACTGGGTTCACATAACGTTTAATTCAGATGCATCAGGAGTTGCAATGTCACCATGTTCTCAAACACCTTAGCCAAGAATGGTGCAACTGGCTTACAGTTTGACAGATCTCCTGGGTCAATGGAAGACTTCTTTAATAAAGGTCTTATTGTTGCCTCTTTTAAGCAAGAGGGAACAACTCCCTCCTGCAAAGAGAGAGACTAAATGCCATCATTTCAAAAGAATGGTACTCAGGATAAAATTTAAGTTCAGGATACATATAGGTAAAAGTATCACAGGAGCAGAGCCCTTTGCCAATGTGAAATCAAACCTTACTCTAGTCAGAACAGAATGAAAGTATTACTTTATCAATAATAAATGAATAATATATCTAAGCCTGAATCAAAACCAAGAAGCAAACTATGTGGCTAACTTTTACAGAGTGACTAACTTTTGTTGAGACTGTGGACTGTGTAAAATCGGCTCCGTCTGTGTTTTGCAGATTGTCAGGTGCCTTTCGTTCTGTCATCTGCCCACAGATGGATGCAATTTTTTTTTCGTCATACAGAAAAATACTCAAATAATTATGTAAATATTTACATAAGTATTTATATAGTTTACCTCAGTACGGAACAGTTAGTGTATTGTCCCTCATTCCATTCAACATTTTCTCAGCAGAAACTTATGTATTTTTCTACAGATTTATATGCATAAATTTCCGGAAAGTAAAAAAATCATCTGAAAGTCCACAGACTCCATGCAGCCTGAGGGGTGGTGCTCCGCACCAGATTCCGCAGGTCAGATTCTTAGAAATCCGAGCTCATTTTAGTCCATCTCAAATTTCTCCCGCATCCCTAGTTGAGACTAGCTTGTTCTTTAATTTTATCTTCCTATTAAATAACATATTGAGGTTTGATACACGGATTGATCATCACACAAACAACAACAACATGACCATCATATGGAATGAATGATTATTGGAGTACTATCCACTTCTTCTAGAATTCTACAAAATAACTGGGTTTCCTGAAATTAAGCAACTGTCACAACCTTCAGTCTTCGAAATGTGACTTGTTTCCAACTTAGCACTGAAGAGTGTCAGTGTCAAGTGAAATCACAATAATTATAGTCCAACTGTGAAAATATCATTTTCAACTAGGACTGCAAATGATATTGTGTTTAATTTTTGTTTGTTTAAAGCAGATTACTTGTTTCAGTGTCTACTGTGGTGCTTTTGTGACCCAAAGCTAGGGATGTCAGGGGGTGACGTTTGCCGAGCTTTCAGCAGCTCAGCTCCCTGGACTCCAGCTCGCTTACCTGCAAGCTGGCCCAGCTCAATCTGCATTGAGCCGGGCCATGTCATGGATTTTCAGAAGGGGTCCCTTAAATCACCATTTACGCAAATTGCAGCTGCAGTTTGTGTAATGTATGCAAATTTGAGGGATAATTTGCTTAATTTGCATAAATTGCAACCATAATACACCTAATTTGCTCAAATTGCACCTGCAATTTGTTCAAATTGCAGGTGCAATTTGTGAAAAATCGAGTCTATTATAGCCCCAATTTGTGGAAATTAAGCAGATTATGGCCAAAATTTGCGTAGACTGTGCAAATTTCACCTGCAATTTGGGTAAATTGCAATTTAAGGTGGAAAAAAACTTAGAAAGCTCCCAGGTTTGTGGGGAAAGCCCATGGCTCAGCTCACAAATGCAAGCCCAGCCTGGGGCTCCGGGGAAATAAGGTGAGCCTGAAAAGGGCTGGATTTCCCCATGACAGCCATCCTTACCCAAAGCACACTTTAAAGACATAGATATCAGCTACATTTTCTTCTTTTTTACTCTGGAGTAAGTCCAGGGCAGCCCTTTGATTTGAATTGTCAGAAATTGGACTATTTAGAATAAGCAATCAATTTAAACAAGAATTAATTGATTGTATTAATAGCACATATTTTCACTGGTGCAGAGTTGCTTGTTTTCATCCATTAGGATTTGCTCACATAAAGTGTGAACAAAGGATTCATCTTTCATTCAGAATTCATAACACACTAATTTTTTTTTGACAGAATACTCACTTTTATATGAATGACAGAATTGCTAAGTTGTTCAAAATGGATGGCAATCACAAATTTATAACAAATGCTATAATGGTCATAGGCATCACATAAACATAGGTGTGTGAAGATTACTCACTTTCCACATCCCAAATGACATAATGACACATCTTTCTGGCTGCTTCCAAGCTTCTGTCATACACCCCAAACACTGTATGACTAAAATCACAAGGATATGAATACTAGGATTTGGTATTGCTGTGAGTAGTGGTTGACACAGATACAGTGGAAGAATTGTTAAGATAGTTCTAAGTATTGCACTCTAGTAAAATGTATGGCCTACAGTAAATGAACAAGGAAAATGAGGGACCAAAGGCCAAACCAAATGTGTTCCAGAATACCTGTGTTCAGGTCACACAGTTTAACATTTTTTTAAAAGTATCTAGGAGCTCCAATTTTTATCAGAGCAGCAGTACTGGGATATGGAGCACTGAGGGAGGGAGATCAAGTCCTATGAAGAAAAGTTGAAGGACTTGAGTACGTTTAGCCTGGAGAAGAGATGATTAAGAGATGATACCACAGCAGTCTTCAAATACCTGAAGGGCTGTCACTTAGATGATGCAGCAAACCGGGTTCCTTTCATTCCAGAGGGGAGGACCAGAATCAATAGGCCAAATTAGAAGAAGGGGGATTTCAACTAAACATTAGGGAGAAGAACTGTTCCTGATGATATGTTCTGTTCAGCAATGGGAAAGGCTGCCTCGGAATGTGGAGGACTGTTAGAGAGGTTGGATGGCCACATATCAGGGATGCTGTAGCAATGGATTTCCAGCATTAACAGGGGATGGACAAGATGACCTTTGAGGCCTTTTGAACTCTATGATTCAATATCCCATGCCATCATTTTTTAAAATCTAAATTGCCTCCCACAGCTGCTATGAGGTCCTCTAGGTAAAAATACAGGCAAATTCAGCTACCTGTATTTTCCCCTGCTGTGGAGCTAATAGTAACTTTAGCAATCCAAAAAATAGAATGGTGAGAAGGATTGGAACAAAACTAGACCCATACCACACATAGCTGCTTTGAAGGGGTGTGCGTCTGTAAGTTCTGGAGTTCTGGTTACAGTGCCTTTCACCAGCTTAGGCTGGTGTACCATGGTGTACTATGACCACTCCAACAAATAGTCCAGCTACTGTTCTCCATGTACTGGTAACCTCTAGATTGGACTCACATAATATACTGCAGGGCTCCACAAGGTTTTTGGGTCAGTGGGCACATTTGAAAGTTTGAGGGAGTGTTGTGGGTGCTTTCACAAAATGGCTACTATGAGGGGGCATGTGTATATCTAGCATTATGTGATATTTAATGGGGAGACAAAATTATGGAATAAGCTAGTGCCTCTCTACAAGAGTTAGTCACAATGGTGAAAAATCAGTAGTTACATAACAGAGCATTCTTTTATTTCAGGCTTAGAGATTTATCATGTTGCTTTCCTTTCGCCAGAGAAACTGTTTCAGACAGAACTGTATAAACCTTTTATACATATAGTTGGATCCAGATGTAGTCATACTTATAGTACACCCATTGAAATAAATGGGATTTAAGTTATTCATTATTAATTTAAGTCCCATTCATTTCAATGGATCTCCTCCAAGCATGACACAGTCTGAATCCAAGCCATATTTTCAGATGTCATACAGAACCAATGCTGTGCTTAAGAATCCTACATATTGATTGGGCGGGGGGGGGGCACAGAATAAATAGGTCTATCAATTACTTAGACATCAGTTATGACTGAATACCTTTGTAAATTCCTTATTCTGCACAATATAGAAGTAATTGATCTACGTTTTGGTGTTTCCCCTCCAAACAGATGCCAGGTATTCACCACTGATGTTCTGCTGAGATGAAGGAGGGAACTCTGTGCTCTTCCTACTCCCAAGAGATCAGTGCTTAATAGATAGGAACTGCACTATCACAGCATAGATTATCTTGTTAGGTGAAGAGAGGGAGTCCCCAGAGAACGAGTTCAGAGTTCTCAGAGCCAAAATGGTGTTCTAATTGGGAAAGAAAAAACAACCTTATAATTTGAGCTCATGTTCATCCTTTCTAAGCTAGCTCCCATATTGGTAAATGGTTGGTCCAGGTGACCTTCCCCCCTCCCCCATCTGTCCATACATTATGCTTTAGAAAGGTCTGACGTCTCCTCTCTGACTTAACTTACAGCATTGCCTGCTTGTTTATTTATTTAAAACATTTATATCACCCTTCAACCCTTCCCTTAAGCTAGGGTTTGTTCTTGGCATATGATTCTGGCATGTTAGGACAGCAACAAGCCAGGGATCTGAGTTTGGATGTACCGGTAAAAAATCCAAGGACAGAAGTTTGTTTTACTGCTCTCACTGGCAGAAGGAGCCAAGCGGAAGTGATCAAGCAGTGTGCACTAGCACACTTGCTTGTTCACAGTAAGCCAGAATTCTCAGCTATTCTGGCTTACCACTATGTCTGAATTGGCCAATGATATATCATCACACATTTTATAATACTCAATATTACAGAGAGATGGAGAAAGGGGCTAATCCTTTCTGAAGCAAGACATTCATGCTTTATAATGTCTACTCCTTGCCTAAGGTTTGGTTTATCCACAACATCACATAATACAATTGTGATATTACAGAATTATTCTCATTGAGTTGTGGGCAGTGCAATGTCACAAATGCTTAGTTAGGAGCAGAATACTGAGGCTGTACTTCTATGCACACTTACATGGGAGTAAGCCCCACTGACCCAAGTGGGACTTACTTACAATAGACAGATACTCCACAACACTTGAAAAACTAAGCATGACAAGCCATACAAGCTGGTATCCTACATTTCTTTATAAATGCTAGAATGAAAGCCAGAATATATTCCAAAAATTCATTTAACAATGAGGCTGTTATCTCAGATGTATTGTTCTGTTATGAACATTATAATTAATATATAAAATGTGCCAAGAGAGGTTCAGGCAATAATAATTTCCCCTTAAATACTAGTAGAATATGTTTTTTATTCATAATTGTCTTCTAAATTACTAATTCTATTATTAGAAAGGAGGACAGCAGTCACATAACAACTGCATAGAATTGCAGTCTAATAGAAAATTAGCATGAAATTGGACAGTGTTCATGGAAGTTTAGACCATAACAAATTTGTTAGTGTTTAAGGTGCCGGAAGACTCCGCTGTGTTATCATGAAAACAATATTTGTAGTAATTCCACAAATGCCATAGTAATATAATTTTACATTATTTATGTTGATATGTAAATCCATGTAAGGCAAGTGGGAAGATTGTGAGATGCTGTATTTATTTATTTATTTATTTTTGCTCTGTTTAAAAATGAAAGCATGACATTATCACAGCTTTGCTGCTGTCACATTTCCTTGGGCTTCAGGCATAAAAGAAGTTCCCCTAGAAATGATTTGTGTACTTTATCATGTTTCTCCTGAAATGCAATAGGATGCAAAATTTCAATTCAGTCTCAGCGTGATAACTACTGAACTAGGAAGGAAAATGATGGTGAATTTCATTTCATCCTCTCAGCACTCAGACTATTTCATTCCCAAACATCAGGGGAAATTATTACTTGTACATTTGATTTTGTTCTTCTTGCCTAGTGTTATAAAAATGCTTATATTATTGAAACAACTCCACATTTTTGTCTATAAAGTACAGATGATACCAATGATACATTTCTCTTTTGAAAAGAGTGTTTCAGGTATTGCTACATTCACTCTTCCCCAGACACTCCACATTGCAGGAAAATTGAAGTATTGTTACTCTAATCATTTGTGAGTGGTGGAGCCTCCAGACATTTTCATGGGGAGCATGGGATTCAGGGAAGAAAGATGTTCTTTATGCTGAGATGAAAACGGAATTGTTGTGATCTCTTTTATCTTGGGCTCCTCTCCATATAAGGGCCACTCTCTTTTAAACCGTTTAGTAGGGTACCTGCTTGAGAGAATGACCCTTAGTGCAGATGATCTCAATTGCTGACCCCATGACCTTTAGAGGAACGCATGCTCTTTGAAGGCATTAAGGTGCTACAAGGTAGCTCTGCCCACAGCTTTTAAGGTATTCATACAGCTCAAGTTCTCTCTTCTTGCAGCCATTCATACTGATAACCTTTCTCATCACTACATATTGTCCCCTCTAAAGACAGGCATCCCAGGGAGAGGGCTATTCTTAATCACCAAACTTCTAAAAACCCCAGGGAACATTTCTCTTTTGAAATGCTTTTGCTTTTCTTTAACACCATCCATCTTCCTTTAAGTAAAAGGTAATATCTTTGTATTTTGTACAAAGAGTGCCAAGACATAGTGGTTTCTTGAATGAATTCCAGCAGAAAGCTCTTGATCATCCCCATATACAAATTGTTACTGCATTCTGCCACTTCTAGAATATTCTAAATCATAGAGAATATGGCATAGGCAACAACTTCATAAATAATGGCTCCTGCAGATAGCTATTATATTTTATTTAAGAGCAAACAAGTTCATTTTAAGGCACTAAGCACACAAGCCATAGCAGCAAGTTAAGAGATGCAGCAAGCTGGAAAGGGACTCTGCAGCTAAAACTTGTCAAGATCAGTATGTCAATTAAGTGGTCAGTTTCTTTCTTCATATTCTATTAACTACATGAGCCATCACATTTTAAAAACCCTCCTTCAAATTGACTTCAGTTTATTAAATACAGCATATATATGGCACTTACAATTACAAACACATCTCCACCTTTAGCTTATGTTCTACTTTTCCCAGCAAACTGTACATGCTAGTAGATCCATCATTCAGATGTTGTAGTCTTCTGAAATAGGAAGTTTTCTTTGCAAATCAATTGGAGATTTTTTCACACTTCACTTTATCAGCCATCCTCTTCCATTAATCAACAAGCAATTGCCATCTCTACTTTGGCATCTCTATTGTATTTTTTTTTAATGCCCAACAATGAAGCACTGGAGAAAAGGTTGGTTTAGAATTCTTTTGCTTCACTTCCTCTTATAACTGGGCAAAAAAAAAAAAAATTAGATGCATTTCAAAATATGTTCCTAAACATAATGCCAAATAGCCAGTGAAATTTTCAGAGAATCAACTTCCTTGACAGGTTTTACGTATGTGTTGAATCAATATCTGACAACGATTTGATTCTGATTCTACAAATATGTGAATATTTAAAAGCTGAGGAGAGGCATGGCAAGACAATCTTGGGGTAATGTCATGTTCCTGAGTATATAACAATTCATGTCAAACTATTGATTACTGGCCTTGATGTTGGGTCCTCTTAGACGTGAAACAAAAGTGCAGTGTATTTGCATATAGAACTATCCTTACAGCAGGTGATTTTTCTAGCTCCAATAGGTTTTGCAGCTCCACCTTTTTGCCTATCCCCAAATACTGGGCAAACTTCATGTCAGCCTTTCATATAGAAATGCCTGCCCTGTGCATGTGGAAAAGATGAGCATGCCTCCAAATTGCTGCAATTTAACCTTGCCCTTTCAGACATCTTTTCTTATTGCTTTGTTTCTATTTGTAGAAAGCATCCCCTCTACTAGCACTTTCTTAATCTCCAGTAGAAAACTGCCTTCTTGCACCAACTTCTGTGTCCCCACCCCCCACTGTTGCCCTGCCCCAACCTACATGATCGTTACTCTCACCTATGGTACATCTGTTTATACATGAAACCTTCTAGGCTAGGCTGCAGACTTTGAACAATGCTTGCCTCTGTTTGGCAAGTCACTTCAGTCACAAGATGCTTGCTGCCCACTGCTGACCCCTGGCAGGCTCTTGTCCCAAATATTTGGTAATCTTTATGGCCAGGAGTCACACAGATAATCTATATCATGCCCAGCATGATACAAATAAGATAAATTAGTGACCTATATAAATAAATAGTGACCTATACTTCCCCATGTCCAGGGTCTCCAATGTGGTGCTTGTGGGCATCAGTGTGGGCACCACAGACACCTCTCTCGGCACCCACCAGTCTCCCTGGCCCTTCTGATTTTTGTTTTATTTCTTAAGATACTTCTAATTATTTTTTAATTGGAATGCTGGCATGCTGCAAAACAAAGTCCTGCCCTCTAGCACCATCTTTATTGGGGTTCAGAAAGAATGGTTTTGTGTATGGAAGCTCAGCTCCCATTTCTGCCTTTTACTTAAGGTCTTGGACAAGTTACTTTTCTTTTAGTTTCACAACTTTGCCTTCTGGGAAATTAGTGTTTTGTGACTGGTCATGCCCACCATGGCAGCCATTTTATGAATGGGCAAGCCCTCCATGACAGCACCCATGGAGGTACAAGCACCCATGATAATCTCTCAAAATTCCAAATGTACCCACCAGCGCAAAAAGACTGGTGAACCCTGACCACAACTATTAAAGAGGATGGGTAGGGATGTTGGAGAAATCCACAATGGAACCAAATGAGTTCAGATTTTCATGTATCTGACCCACAGATTCTGCAGTGGACCAGTTTTTCCCCTGTTGGACAGATTCTGCAGATGTGCAGATCATTTTTCTAACTTTCCCAAATTGAAATTGCACAAATTTCATCATAGAAAAATATGCAAAATAAAAATGGCCAAAAAATGTGCATTTTCCCCATGGGCTAAAGCATGAAAATGTGCATTTGCGGGAGTTTGCACATTATTGCACATGCAAAATTGTGCAAACACACATTTGTGTAAATGTGAATTTGCACAAATTCAGAAACAAAAGCAGTCTGATACCAGCGACGGGCAGACAATGGAAAGAAAGGAGCCTGACAATCTGCAAAACACAGATGGAACAGATTTTACACAGCTCATTATGTCAAAACACAAATCCTTCAAATGTGAGAATCTAGTTTCAATTTTCACATCTCTGATGCTTCCTTCTTTCATGATGTTTAGTAACACTTATCTTTCCTATTTTATCTTGCCTATTAAAATTTCTGTGTTAATTTGAACAGAACTCACTCTTTGTGCATTCCCTGTGCCTTCTAACACAACAAGAATATTCTTAGATCTTTGGATCTCATTAGAAAATATCCCATTATTCTACATCAGAAATCAAATGTTAACATTTTGTTGCAATTTGCCCTTCTTAAATTCCAGTGTCAATGGAAGTGAGTCATTCTGCAACTCTCCTCCCTGGCCATTAAAATCTCTGTCAATATGAGTTACAATTAGAGATGGCCAATTTTCTGTGATCTTGCTGTATCTTTCCCAAGTGTTGATATTCTTCCCAGTGAAACCTGATATCACATTAGAGCTTATTTGTGTGTTGTTCCTTACAATACCAATGACAAAAATTCTGATTTTGTTCAGAAACATAATGTCACATAATGGCCATTTACAAGTAAACATATTTGCCTTATAATATTTCATTCCAAAATCACTTGTAAAGGAGCAAGGTGTGCAATGTGGGCCTTCTGCTCTCATTTCTGCATTAAAATGCACAGCAGGTAAAATGTATAAATATGGGATTGGGAAAGAGATATGAGGTTGCGGCATAATGCTCATCATGCTTTACAGGACTTATAGAGCTGAAATGAATCTATATAAGGAGGTGTGGATGTGCAATTTTAAAATGGTATTTTGAAAAAATCATAAAATTGGAATGAAGCATGTAACACCGTACAAGCAACCATGCTGAAACTTTAAAACATAAAATTCACCAGGTTAGAATTAGTTAATAAAATGTTTATGTTTGGAATTGATGGTTTTGAATTCATTTATTTATTACATTTATAACCCGCCAGTTTCTCTCCTTAAGGAACCCAAGGCAGTGTACATAATCCTCCTCCTCTCCATTTTATCCTCACAACAACAACCCTGTGAGGTAGGTTGGGCTGAGAGTCTGTGACTGGCCCAAAGTCACCCAGTCAGCTTCCGTGGCCGAGTGGGGACTAGAACCCGGATCTCCCGGCTCCCAGTCCAACACTCTCACCACTACAGCATGCTGACTCTCACCACACTGGTTCCACAAGCAACCATGCTAAAATGTGAAAAAATAGAATTTACTAAGTTAAAATTAGTTCATAAGATGTTTATGTTCAGAATGGATGGTTCTGAACTTTGCAGATTTAACAAACTCCAAAATGTATTTCAGTGGTGCTAGTAATAATGCACATTTTAGTAGCACTAGTAATAAAGCAACAGTTTGGGACAAAGTTCTACAAAAGGATAGATACCAGACTGGCTATGCCACAGCAATATTGGGGGATTGGTTGAATGGCAGTATTGACGGTTACTTCCAGTTCAATATGCATTGTATTATAAAGTCGAACGCAATATATGACTATTACATTTGGAAGCCAATAAATAAATAGCATTGTTGTAAACTGCGCTTATCCTCTAGCCAGCTCCCTGAAGAAAAGTTTTCAGTCTCATTTCTCTTTGGGAGCAATCCCTGATGGGAACTGTTGCTGCGGTAAATCAATGTGCATACAAACATGTTACAATGTAACAGTCTCTTATTCATCTTCTGTACATTTGTTTCTCATTCCCCGTAACCATGTTCCCCCCCCCTCCTGCCATGATAGGCTATGTAAATATTTACGTAGCCTATCACGGCAAGGGGGAAAACCCCCCAGCCTTTTTATATTTCGGTATAACATTTTATATTTCAGTATAACAAAATTATTCAAGATTCTCAGCAAAATGTAAAGTCCTGCTCTTAGACATAATGGAGATTAAATTGCAAAAAAAAACCTGATATATTTTAACAGAATTTGCTGTGGTTAATTTTTTTAAGCTCATAATTACTAAAGCAGTGTTATCAACACAGGTCAAACAATTAAAAGATTTTATTTAGCAGAAGAATTCGTGCTTTTAGAATGCATACTTAGTGAGTAGGCCTATTTTGTTGTTTATAAGGCACCGGTTTTAACATATAAAGCCTTACATGGCTCAGGACCATGATACTTGATGGAGCACCTTTCCCAACATGAACCTACCCATACACCACATCCAACAGCTAAGGTCCTCCTCCAGGTGTCTACTCCAGGGGAGGCTTGGAATACAGCAACAAGAGAGAGGGCCTTCTTGGTGGTGGCCCCCCCAGTTATGGAATGATCTCCTTGATGAGACCCCCCTGGCGCCAACATTGCTATCTTTTTGGCACCAGGTCAAGGCTTTTCTCTTTGCCCAGGCATCTGGTAGCATGGGATGAGCTTTAATCGATCGTGAGTTCATTTTATGGTTTGGCTGATTACTGATTGCTCAAAGTCATTTTTAGATATACATTGTCTCTGTGTATATTGTCTGTTTTTTTGTTTTTTTAATATTGCATATTGTATTTTTAATCTTTGTAAACCACCCAGAGAGCTCTGGCTATGGGGCAGAATAAAAATATAATTATTAATATAAAAAATATTCACCCAGTGGCTGTGTTTGCATATAACATTATGCCAGAATTCCTGATTTAGGATGCCATGATGTGAATGTAGTTGGTTTACAAATCCTGGATTGTTTGGGTGCAGTTTGATCCTAACCCTGTTTCAGATAGAATATGAAGCTATCCCTTCCTGGTTTGTTTGCTCACTCATACAGAAGGAAGAGTGAACAGGTTATGTGCACCATTATGCAGCTCATCCACACCAACTACAAACCTTGGATTAAAGATGGTTTATAATCCTAGCTAGTGTGGGAGCAAATTAACCATAATCCCAGGTTAGGAACATAGGAAGCTGCCTTATACTGAGTCAGACTATGGTTTATTAAGCCAGAAGTCCTAGCTTAGCTTTATGTGCAGACATGGCCAGGATGTACAATACAGGTAGAAAGAAAGGTGCTCCTCAGAAATAATCGCATGTAGACCAACGTGTCTATCCTTTCTAAACAGTGCTCCTGCTGGCTAACCTGTGCATATACATCACTTAAGTTCACATCATTTCATTGCTCAGCTTGATGACTCAAATCTCAACATGTGAACTAGATCAGTTGAAAAGCACTGCACTTGAAGTGTTTCCCACCTAAATTCAAAATACTGGTTTTGACATATGAAGTCTGGGGCTAAGATACCTTAGGCAACTCCTCCTACCTCCTCTGGACATTAAGATCATCTAGAGAATAATTGTTGCTTGTTCCCCTGCTGTCAGAATTGAAGTTGTCCTCAAAATAGGCCATTTTCAGTGGTAACACTGGTATCATTCACAGAACTCCCTCCCAAGGGAGATTTATCAAACCTTATCTGGTGTTATTTTTAGGCAATTCATGAAAACACATGAATGATCCTTGAGCTTCCTACATTTTATATGTGTTGCTGCTAGCAGTTGTTTTTTGAAAAAAATTATTTTATTGTTATGATTCATTGTATTCTATTATTCCATTGTTGTTGCAAATCACCTTGAGGGTTGTGTTTGGTGGAACAGAGGCATATACATTTAAATTATATATCTATAAATCTATATATGAAATTTCTATCCATGCTGCTTGACAATCTGTGATGGCTTAGTCACATGTGCAAGTCACTGCTTGATGCTGCTGTCATCAAGTGATGAATAGAGTAGTGTCAACTAGTCCTCAGTATTAAAAGTTCTGCAGTGGATTATCACTATTAACAGTAATCAATAGTCCAAGATTAATATTTCTATTCTCTGCACAACCTTTTATTTATTTTAAACATTTATATCCCATGATTTCACATTCATTTGAACATGAAGTACACCAAGATTTTTACACACACACACACACACACAACTCATGTAAAAATGTTGTTCCAAAATTACCTAATTTGTGTTCACAATTCCCCACCTCAGTTTTCTTTCTTCTTTTTCTTCTTCCCCCCCGAAAGAAACAAGAATATCACACTTTATATATGATAGAAGTCAGAAGTCTAAAATCTTTCTTTTAAACTATATGGCCTACAAAATGCATTACAAAATTGATAGTGAGTGGATTTACATTAACATTTGTGTTCACCCTTTACAATAGAACTGCTTGTGTGGTAAATGTTCCCAAGTGTTTGCGACATCATAAACATTTCTAACACACTGACAAATACTTTATAATAAACAAAGCAAGTTGCTGTAAATGATCTTTAATGTTGCAGTTATGACAATATATTTATAATGTACCTCATAAATCAGCAAAGGATCATTTTGGAAGATAAAGTAGAACATGAGCTCAAGACCACAAACATCTGTTGAAGCAAGGGATTCCATCAACAGGGGGACTTTCAATATATTCATGGATCATGTCCCTTCCCGGAAAAACTAAGAAGCTCTTGCATGTGTGAGGCTTTGGATTGTGTCTTGTAACTGCCACATAAAAATAGTTATATACCCCTGGTTTTTTAAACATTCTACTCTGATGAGTTTGAATAATTTTTTTTTATATATATACAGAGAACCAAAAATGGAGGGGAAGGGAAAATAGGCAAAAATCACCTTCCCTGCCCCCTTCCATTTACAGATGCCTCCAATGGATCAAAAAGCTTTCCGTGAACGGAACAACACCATTCTCTACACCATCCTAAGTAGCAGATAGGTCAGTCCTGTGAATCATTCAACATGTGTCCAGACTGCGGAACAAGCCATTCTTAGAAGTCAGTCCATTCAGAATCAAAAGATTGGGATAGTTATTCGGTGAAAAGCACCTTATGTTGGGGGTGGGGTAATGGCCAATAGCGGATATAATTCCAGTCACTTCAACAACGAAACACAATTAAAAGCCATAGCACCTGCTGGCAAAAAAATTGCAGATTACATTATGCCAAACAATCACCTCATTCTTTTTCCTCATCTTTTCTGAACTAGTTGAATAACTTGATCCTGAAATACTGTAATGTAGGGATTGTTAGAAGGTGGGTTAAAGACGGCCATTACACTAAAAGTTTCATGTGCCAACCACAAACATTGTTCATTCCAAATGGTGGTAGTGTTACAAATATTATTCAGAAAAAAATAGATTAACATTGAAAAACATAAGGACACAGATATAACTTCATATGAGAAAGATTTCAGGTCCTTCAATCCAGAAGATCAAATAAATATTAGATAGGCGATAAAGGTTCAGTCCATATAACCACATGCACTGTAGAGGACTGGTACCCATAGAAGCCCTCACAGAGCTAATCTGGTATGGAAGGAACTTAGGCTGTACTGTTATAACTACTGAACAGAGATGCCAATTAGGTTGCTAGGTGCAGGGAAACCTGTTTCCGCAAGTGAATTGCAATCTCTTTGTTACCCCAATCCAGTGATAATGTCACCCTGAAAGAGGAAAGTCATGAGAAGAAGAATGTAAAGGGAAGTTTAGTGGAAACCGAGGACGGCAAAATCAAGAAGAGAGGAAAGGAATCAGGCTCAAACCTAGATGACTGGCCTTTCTTAAGAGAGGGGAAGGGCTATAGCTCAGTGGTAGAGTATATGCTTTGAATATAAAAGGTCCCTGGCATCTCTAGGAAGGGAAAGACTGTTGTCTGAAACCATGGAGAGCTGCCATCAGTCAGTGGGCCTGTTCACATGTAATGGCAGCCCATTGGTTAAATCAAGATGGGTTGCTGTGCACGAGCAGGTGTGAAGCATGTCCACCTCTTCTGCTTTTACTCCACAACCCATGATCAGCTCCTTCAGGTGTTGTGAAGCATGACGTCCAAACTCAGACTGCTAGGTTGCTTAGGGGCTAAACAACCCAGTGGTTAACCCAACAATGAACCATGGTTTAGCCCCTAAACAACCCAGCAGTCCAGGTTCACACATGCCCACTCATTCCCACACATGCACAATAACCCATCAGTTTTTAAACCAATAGGCTGTTGTTATGTGTGAACCAGGTCAGTTTGATGGTCTGAATTAGTATAAAGCAGTTTCTTGTGTCTGAAATGTAATGACATTTTGTAGGTTCCTTTATTTCTTAAGCAGACAAGCCTCAAAGACTGCAATATTAATTTAGACTAGAAGTAATCATCTGGCTCAGGAATTAACGTTTGGCACATACAACTGATGCCACTAACTTCAACATTGACATGAAAGTCACTACTCTTTACCCATTAAATATCTTGTAAACTGGAAGACAGAAGCAACTGTATATATTGTAATCATTTCATTAAGATGAGGAAAAGCAGTACAGAGACAAAAAAGCTACGTAATCCAGTAATACAATTTTAAGGTCTTTTTATGTTTTGGAAGCTTTCCCAAAAGACCATTTAAGTTTCCCCATTAGGCTCTCACACCCCAAAGGCCTTAGTTTTAGAAAATGCAGAGTGGCCAAAGAATAATGCCCATCCTACTGCAGATGTAATATTTATGAAATGGTTATAATGTACCTGCAATCGATTTATGGACAGCAGACTCTGTTGGAAGCACATCAACAAACAACAAGGTAAAGCTTTCTTTTGGTCAGCTACAAAACTGCAACCCATGCTGAGAAAAGAGATGAAGTGCAGAGAGCTACTTCTCTGTGAATACCTGTGTAGTTCACTGACAGAGTCATTTTTTTTTATCATGCTAAATATGTGAACATCCTAATTCAATGTGATTCTTCTAGTAAAGTGCAGTTATAGTGTAGTTTAATGACTGTATATTGTAAACATTGGACTGGATCCAGGGTGAGTTGGTTGATGACTTGACCTAAGTCCCAGTGATTTCAATGGGGATAAAGTTCAACTTAGTCTGGATCTAACCCATGGTGTTGGTACAGCTGACTTGTGCTCAGTTCGTTTCTAAGAAAAATCTGAAATAGTTATGAGAAAAAGAAAATATTAAAGTTATATTGATGAGGGATAAAATACCTAAAGACAACCTTTCCTAATAATTTTAGTCCACTGATTTTTTTAAAAAATAAAATGCTGGTTCAAAAAGCTATACAAAACGTAAACAAAGAATATTCCTGAAGATGCTATATTTTATTTGAATTTATAGAGATTATATTTAAAGAGCTTAAATATAATCTCTATATTTAAAAAAAATCCAAAAAGACAAGACCATTTTGTGCAATATCATACCTGAACTATGCAAGATAAGATTTACAACCACCACATACATTTTTAAAAATAATATAATTATTAGTTACACTGCAAATTAAACAATGAGTTATCAGACACAGTGGGATTATGCCAAAGGATGTGACTAGAGTCCAGCTATATAAATAGCGTATCTCAAACTGATTCAGACACATTTAGTTTTATTTCATTTTTTTTAAGATGAGAAACTATAGTTGTTGTTGTTTGTTGTTTTTAAAGAACTGGGTGTGATCCAAAGAAAGTCAAGTCCTATTGGAAGGGGCCTAAACAGAATTAAGCGCTTGCATCCTATTTATTGTACCTTGATGTACTCAAAATACACTTTCAATCATCCATATACAAAACTATCATAATACTTAGACATTTCCTTTACTGTCTGTGACTCAGATTTGCCATCCATAAAATATGGGCAAGCTTGTACTTACATCATGGCAATGATTAATTGATCAATGTTAAAAACACCTTCATTGCTAAGAGTATTAGGTAATTTTTAATTCCCCTAATGTGGAAATATGTAAATATTTCTACAACACAATGGTTTCTATGAAAGTTATCATTTACTATACACTCATTCTTCAAATGACCATATCATTTGAAATGATGCTGCCATAGAATTTTGGCATGAAAAATACTCAATAGGAACAGAATTTTTCTCATGTTCATAGTACTCTAACCACTGTACTTATCAATTGGTGATTTCATCCCAAAATTGCTTCAAATTAATGCAGTCCCCTATAAGAGTTTATTTCTAGTAATCCAATACTTTGAACTAATTCAAAACATTATCTTAAAAAGAAAATAAAATTATCTTAAAAACCAAATTTGTCTAGAACCTTTCCCCTCTGCAAAACAATTTGGTTTACACCTTTAAAAAGAAAGCTTGCTATATTACACCACCTTTATTCTCACTTCATTATCTCTTGCACCACAAATGTTCTAACTGCTACTGGACCCAGTGCAAACGTGGATAACTCCAAATAATCATAAACAGTGGAATAGGTCTGTCAGAGTGTCAGTGCTGACCATTTGCCATTGCAAATGTAGGGAAATACAGCCAGTCTCAGCTTCCAGGCACATGCATTTACATTACATTTTATCATGTTTCACATATATGTCTAACATATATGTTTAGCAAGGAGCCAGGATTGGCTATATATCCTACTGTTTGTAAGTGACCCATAGAATAGCTATAGGACCACTGACTTCCATGCCCATGGGATCTTATGAAAGTTTATATTAATAGTGTCTGTATAAACCATGATAGTTAACCTCCTTGTTCACAGACAGTGTGCCTCAGCATAACTGATGTTGGAAGCAAACAACAGAACATGGTCATCACTTTCATACACTACTGGAGTTAACGAAGTATCTGCCTGGTGACTACTAGAAAGCAAATGCTGAACTAGAAGGATCTTGATTTGATCCAGGCATCCAGCAAGACAATTCTTCTGTTCTTATATAATGCAGAAACAAATTTTTCTCCAGACAATCCATTCTTTTGGTACATTAATTCAGCATGGTGACAGGTAAAAAAATATGGAATTGTCCTCTTTCTCTGAATTTCTCTTTCACTATTTCCAAATAGTGTTCCCTTAAACCCATAGTGCTAAATTAAGACAAATTAAAATATGGTAGAATATTACGTAGTTCAATTGTATCTTGTTTCTACCCCCTCATGCCATCCTTGTGAGTATTATTTTAAAAAAAATCAAAGCATGTTGTGACTGCTTTCTAGACTTTCTGGTACTCAAGCGAAAGCTATGTCATTTGATTAATGTAGCTAAGTCACAGGAAGTTACGTTCTAGATCCAATGAGGAAAACTGCCAAAACTCCATTTAACTGTTATACTAGCATTTTCTACCCATTCTTTTGGAGTTGGGCAACCTTAACACTTTCATGTATGCAAGTATATGGCCAATAACCTGATGCAAAGTTAGGCAGCCAGTGGGTAATATTCTGTCATATATCTATAACTCCCAATTTTTATCGAATGTTCTGGCACTTAGACTCTGATGCCCATAACAAATTTCCAACCCTAGATTGTCCAGGTCACATTCTTAATATTTGACAGCTCTTATTCATTTCTCTTTCTATATGAACTATGTTACTGTTATTGTCTTCATTTAACATTGGGATATGTCTCTTTCGTTTATATATTCAGAACATATTTGCCCATTCTGGAGGAGATGTAGGGGTTACTTCTTTTTACCTTGACAACTTATGGTTGATAGAGTAAAGTAAAGCTGATTCTCTACATGCAAAATGGCCAGTCCTCTGAAAATGGATACATTTTTATGCCTGGGCAAAAGGCTAGTAAAGTCTTTGAAAATGTGTTAATGGACTATCTGGAAATAATGTGCTTCTTTAGTAATCTAGGGGAAGTAATACTTTGTCCCAGTTAGCTGCTCCGGAATTACCCAGTCAAATCCTAATGTCTGTTCCAAATGCAATTTTCTGATCATTTTAAACAATCATTTCACCTGATCATATCTGCATGTACCCAAGGTTCAGAACTAGCCCATGCTGTACCCACACTCACACACTTGTGAGCGCACACATTCATTTTCCTATGCAGACATACTTGGGAGTAAGCCCCACTGAACTAAATGATACTTGCTTTCAAGTGAACACCAATAGGTTCTGCAAACTTTGCACAGGCAGGGAATCCTTATATTTATGCCCCGTAGGCCAGATTTAGTCAACAAGGCAAGTACACACACAAATCAACATACACATTAGCATTGGTATGCAGTACTGAGATATTAAGTATTATGTAAAATATTTATTGTACTTGAGGTAGCAAAGCAGGATGAAAATGTTTTTGCATAAAACATTTTGCCATGGACTTGCCTATTTATATAATGGTAGATAGACTTCTACAAATACTTCAGATGTATACTTTAGATTTATGGAATGTTCCTGTACAGAAAAAAAAAATGTAAGTATCTATAGCAAATTCTTTGCAAGGTCTAATAATCTATAGGCATTTTACTTTACCCATGAATATCGCTAGCAGTTTTCAGCTGCTTACTTTCTACAAATACCACAAGCAATGATGGCAAGTAGCATAAACTGAATGAACTTCTAGGTCCTACACAGGCATAATATGAAAACAACTTTGTGCTTTTTAATTAAAAACAAGCCTTCATGCAACTCCTTTATAGTTAAAATAGCAAACAGCACACAATTCACATTGATAGAATTTCCTAAATTATATGTGTTTTAACAAGGCTATTTCAGAATATTTTATTAGTTAGCAAAATTTTGGAAAATAAACATTATTTTCAATAGCTTAATGTGTTTGGATTACATCACACACTCAGACTGATCAACATTCCAATAGAGACCCAACCTTTCGTCTACACTTAACATTTTCTCACAACTTTTAAGGCTCTTTTATTCAGTTCTTCAATGCTCTCCCCAACCCCTGAAAAGATTTACTGTCTTGTTACTATCTAGCATAATATCATACATGGAATCTGAATACTGATTCACCACATTCCACAGACAGCTTTTACCTTTGCATTTTTTCTTTTTTTCAGTAGCCACAGCCAATCATCGCTCTCCTCTTCCATTATGCTTCTTTATGGCAGAGTGAGATGCTTCTTCATTAAGTAGCATTACAAAGAGAACACACCCGAACTCCCAAGTGGAGTGTGCTTTAACAGTGTCAGTGCTACAGTTCTCAAGGTAACCAGGCTCAGTGGGAAACTGAGAGCAATGCAAGATTAGTAATTTGCAAGCCTAATTGCGCATACCAGTTTGCCTCAATCCATGGTGAACACTCATAATAAGACCAATATGCAGTTAAATTCCTAAATGATGGAGTTAAAAATTTAGACACGCAAAAACACAAAACACTGATCTTGTCATTCTTATGCTTAAAAACGTATAATTTTTAAGTGTTTTTTTTTTAATGTACTGTGCAATAGACAAGCTGTTCCAAATAGTCACAACAGCAATATACTTCTCTTGTTGCCTTTTGCAAAATGGACAGTACTAACACTGATGGGTTTAAACACAGCAGCAGAAAAGGTAAAAGCACACAGTTTGGGGAAAATGCTGCTATAGCTGGATGAAATGGTACTTTTCCAAAAAGTTCTCAGCATGAACCTAGTTATACAAGAGGAGATGACAGAATGAACCCATGCTTTGTTTATCCCTAGAAACAAAGCATCTGAAGGATACAGATTCTCAAATAAATGTATAACACGATAGCAATGAAGTAACTGCAAGCAATGAAGACTGCAGACAGCTAGCTGACTACTGATTTCTGATACTTTAATGAGATACAGTAAGCTTCATAGCTGCCAGGCAATTTCTTCCATGACATCATAAGGATGCTAACCCAAATGTACTTCTTACCAAATCAAAACACAGCTGCCTAACAGTAGGAATACCTGACAAACAAGATAGATGTTTTACTGGGCTTCTGACAATTTTAAGAAAGTTTTCTGCTGAATTTCCCCATTGTTTTACATGGCATCTAGAAATCTATGATGTTAAATACTGTTCAAATAATAATCATAATAGCAAAGGGCTGTTGAATTAGAGAGGTGTGGTAATTTTAATTGTTAAATTAAAGCATCTCTTTGAAGTTTTCCTGTCAAATGGAATCTAATTCCTGGTGGCTGAGGATAAAAAAATCAGATTTATTTTAACTGACTTAGATTTTAATAAAATCCTGTGTTGCTAATACACTCTGAATCTTAACAGCAAAACACTGCTTTCAACAGATTTTAAACCGCTTACCTATCAAACAAACCTAGCAACACCTACTTTGTTTCCACAGCACCTGCAATGCTGCCAGCTAGTTTGAATGTTACTCCCGAGTTATTTACCTTCCGTTACTTACTATGCAATGGGGAGAGATACACGAAGCACCTTAATAACAACATGCAAGGTAGGTGTGTGGCATGTGTATTTAGCCAGGAGAAATGTGGCAGAGAATTGTGGCTCAGTAGGAAAACTTTCTAATCCTCTGTATTTTTTTTTCCTTTAAACCTCTACCAATGTTTTGAACACACACACACACACACACACATTGGAGTCAAAAGTCTTCTTAGTGGCAAATGCATCTCTCAGAACGTAATGCTAGCCAATGCAGAAGAACTCTGCAGTTACCAATCTAGTCATTCTCTCCATTCGGCAACCACTGACTACTATTTCACAACCACTTTGAAATGCAAGGTAAAAAAAAATACTCAACCTGTGTTTACGAATAAGCCTCTGGCTCAGTGCACAACCTCCCCCCGCCCCATGTGCTCAGACCCACCCTGAGCTGATCAAACCTAGACGCGCACGGACACGACAAATGGCTTCGAAGACAGGACAAGAACAAACGTCGGCTGATACAAATGGCACACAGAAGCAGAACGCGCATCGCAGGCGTACAGATGGGGTGGGGGTGTTTTGGTTTTTACCTTGAATGAACACGCTGGAGATGGGCCCCCAGCTTCCTGATGTAGTTTGGGCTGCGGATGAGGGTGCGCTTACAATACAACGCCTGTTTTCCTGGAAGGCATGGTCTACTCCTCCGCCTCCGCCTCCGCCTCCGCCTCCCCTCCTGGGCTGGAGAGGTGCTACCGGGGCACCTCGCTCTTTTCCTCCGCTGCCTGCCTGCCTGCCTGCTAGCTAGAGTCCCTCTACCTCCACCGCCTCCACCGCCCCTCACGTCCTCTGCTGCATGGCTCCGTTTCTTTTCTAAATCCTCTCCCGGTGCCTTCCTCAGAACTTCTCCCCCGGCAGCGCTTATTGCCTCTTCCGCCGGTTGCCCGCCCCCCAGCGCGCCAGCCTGCTCTCTCGCTTCCCCTCCGTCCCCCTCAGAGTCTGTCCCTCTGTCTGCCGGGCTTCGCCGGCTCCCTCACAATTCCTGCTCTTCTGCCTGTCTCCGGGCGGTTTCCTCTCCGGTCTCCGCCGCCTCTATTTCTGTCCGCCTCCTACCCTCTCCCTTTCTCTCTCTGGCCCAGCCCTTTGGCAGTGCGTGGCTGGGTGTCTGTTTTCCCTGCTGCCGCCCTGTCCCCTCCGTTTACTACTGCCTGCGCGCGAGCCTCGTTGCTGCCTCTTCTTCTTCTCCTTCTCCCTCAGCCTCGCCTCTCCCCGCCCACACAGCGGACCAGAGGCAACGTGCTAGTCGCTCTCCCTCCTCGCCGGCTCCGCGCTTTCTGCTCTCTGCGCCTCTTGCGCTCCCGCTCATTCTGCCCAGTCCCCGGGCGGCGGCGGCGGCGGCAACAGCAGCCGGTGAGCCGCTGACTTCTCCCGCCAACGCTATCACTGGCCGCCCGGCCGGCCTCCCCTCCTGCTCCCTCACTCCACAAGCGGAGGCGCACCCGGCACGGCTAGCTCAGCCCGCCCGCCTCATAAACGTGTGTGTGTGTGTGGGGGGGGGGATTTTTTTTGTTTTGCCTGCACGTTGTGTCATCCATTCGCCATGCACCCCCCTCCCCGCACACGCGCCCGCCCATCATCCTCAGCCTGAAGCTGTGAGACACAAAGCACATGAACAACACTAATAAGGGGAAGGTTCATTAATCTCTGGCAATTTCTTCTGCGTTCCTCCCCCCCCCCGCCTCCCCCCAAATACGCCCTTCACACACCAAAACAAGCCAAGTGTAGAGCTGCTGCTGCTGCTGCTTTAAATTTATTGCCTTCTGTATTATTAGTCCACATAAGATTTCACAGGATTTGTCTTCACCTGAGCAAATCTGCATCAAGTCCCACCACCACCTTTCCATTTGGTGGTGGGGGGGAATTTACACTCACCACACACACACTCACGCTCTCTCTCTATATATATATTTACATGTTCTCAATTTTAAAGGCGTGTCCGTTATTTTGGCAGCCTTCTAAATGCAGAGCAGGCCTGAGATGGTACTGCTTATTTGGGGAGGGGGGAGAAGGGAAAAGTGTACTTCACCTGGAGATACAAGATCTGTAGATTCTCTCTGTCTCACACACACAATGCATTTTTATTTAAAGCCTTTCTACTAGAACAGAATAGATGTGCCTTATTTTCGGAATAGTCTAGGACCATATTAGATATACCCATCAGGCAACAAATAGTGTAATTCCACAATGTTCCCTTATTTCTCAAGTTCTGGGCTTGCAATCTAATCAGTCTTTCCACCCTCCACCACCACAGTACCTTCTTTCAATCGTGTTTCTTTAAGAATCTCGCAGTGCACAAAACTGACAGGACAAAACGATATGGGAGAAAACACGGTAATTGATGCACATCTTTCTAATACACCACTCATTTGCCCAGCTGAATAAATCCAGGGTGCTTATTCTGTGCCTAGCCAAGAAAGGGGCATTCACCTCTTTTTGCTAGGTGGATATTAATATGTAAGAAAATTATAGTTGTTGCAGCCCCAGATCTAATTGCTATAGATCATTTACAGCAGACCAAGCAACAAGCCAGCTGCTGGGAAAATGCATGTTTTAGTGAATGCCTTGTCACACAATCTCACCCCACTGGAATAATCTGAAAAGAGACAGAAACATTTAATACCACTGACTGCAGTTATTAATCCTATCACATGAATGATAAACAGGAAACAGGCATATTGCATACACTCAGGTATGAAAACATTTTCATCCTCTTTTGCCCAGATGAACATGAAGAAAATTTATGTCATGGATAGATCGCAGTTTGCTAAAACAAATTGGGGAAATGTTTGTGTGAGCGTGTTGGGGAGGATCACGGTTTTTTTCAAAGCTGAGAAAAATGTAGGAGAACCAAAACTGGCAAGCCAAGAAGGAACTACATAAATAGAGTGGAGGGAGACAATTATATACTTTATGAAGCCTTTAAAAAAAGCCTTGGAATTTCCCTGTGGGATGATGCTTGGAAGTCAACACCTGCTTTTCAAACAGACTTCTATAAGAATAACCCCCAATAGGTTTTGCATTAACAGACTGTTGGTATATACCTCAGGCGATTGGAGGCATCCTGCCAACTACACCAAAAGCTGTCTGCACTAATGTACCTCCTGTCAGGGCTTGGTCCTATTAGCATTTGGCAACAAAGACACAGCCATAAACAAGACTTGCTTATCTTGAATTGTTCCCTATTATAATGCTGGAGAAAATGAATGCTATGAGATGGAGGACTGCTGTCCATTGGGTTTTATCACAGAAGGAGGAAGACTTGGATTAATTTAGAGTTAAGATCCAGAACCTGTTTTCAGATCCTTAAAAGTAAGACTTAGAACATGCAAAATAATATTAAAGAGGAGAGGGTTCCCCCCCCCAAAGCATGGACAAGAAGTGCCTTTACGTCACCAGTGGTTGCTCTTATGAGGACCACACATTAAAGGTAAAGGCCATGATTTACAGGCATACTTGAGCACTGGTACTTTATTTTAGAAATTAAATGCTGCTGAGCACAGAGACTGCACCTTCAAGAGATCTTAGACTTACCTGTATTAAAGACGGAGGGCCTGGTTCCATGCAGACACAAACTTGCAAGATGTTTGAGTCAGGACATTTGCTACTTCCTCTGGCCCATTTTCAGGTATGCACAGTAACATGAAAATAAAGACAGTGCCCAATTCTTTATTTTCGGATTTGATCTGTGTTTGGAAGCAGCCTTTGCACAACATTATAAAATGTTATGACACATTGCCAGCAGCTTAAGGCCAAACTACACAAGTTACACTGATTGTCTCATGATTGATCTCCCAATGTTTTTGGTTTCCTAAATGCACACATATGGTGGGGTGGGCATACCAATTTCATCAGGGAAGTGGTGTCAGGGCAGGAATGTTTAAACACACACACACACACACACATAAACTTGCCTGATCTAAATCACCCCAGGTATTATTACGTGTCTGTTTCTTTTGGCTATGGGCAAGTCTCAGCTGGGAGAGCCACAAAACATAACAGGGGGAAAGAGTTAAACACTTTGACTCATGCTCTTCCTGTATCAAATTAGCAAGGCACCTTCTCCTTGCAGCTGCATTTAGCAATAAATCATCAGGAGATCAGTCATGAACGTTCCATCAAATTTTGGTTCTTAGCTAGAAGCTCATATGATTCCTGCTCCATGCTTGGTCCAAATGCATCATTTCAGCATCATTAAGAATAACAGCAGGAAGTGATACAGTGCAGATATCCAAGGAACCAGGTAAAGAGTACTGGGATAATATAAATGAATTCTGGTCTACAAGCCCTGATGAAATTCACCCAGGGATCCCAAAACAGGTACCTTCGGGAAATCCCAGGAACACAGTAATTATAATTTGAGAATTCCCAAATAATTTATATTGTACCAGAAAATTAACAGGAGCCAGTATAGTTCACAACAATGATGAATTACCCTGATGTCAAATCTTGGGATAACAGTATAGCATACAACTGTTAAACACCATCTAGCAAGAAGAGAATGTTTACGGCAAACAAACCTGAATATGATAAAAGCAAATTTTGCCAAAGCAATGTTCCTTATCCAGCAAAGTAAATTGGTTAATTACCAGAAGGGAGGGAGACACTGTCTATATAACACATCTGGACTTCAACAAGGCTTTGGGTCCTAGTTCAACTGTTTGTTGTTGTGTTGAGTTTCTTATGTATTAGAGTGGGGGTTTAGGCAGTACTTTATGTTGTATTTTGTGTTATTTTGATTTCATGTAAGTTGCCTTGAACACGTTTCTAACAAGGTGGGATACCGTGATTACCTCCTCTATCTGATGTTCAGGCTGTAAGTGCTATTGCTTATGTAGCCAAAATGACACCATCCATGCAGAAGAGGGAGGTAGGTAACAGCAGGCCTGGGGGAACCCAAAGTTTGTAGGAGTACCAAAAAACAAACAAACCACCCTTTAGGAAAAAAAAACCCACAAGGTGTGGGGGAAACCACAAAACAGTGTAACAAGGACTGACCATGCCCAGTGGCCATAGAATGGTAGCTCACTATTGGGTGGAAAATGGAAAAAACAGGTGCATATGGCGGGGGGAGGTGATTGAGTGGACTGGCTGGAATAGTGAACAGAAGCATTCCCCACCCCACCGCAGCATCACAACAGCAGATGAGATGGTGAACATCTTTCTCAACTTCACTTTAGAGTGCAAGTGGAGACTAACGTAATTGCATACTTCTGTATCCCAAAATAATCATAGAAAAACTGGCAGGTCGAGGAGAAGGCTAGAACAGAACACTTGTGTGTGTGTGGGGGGGTGCGCATGCATGTGTGTGTGAGAGAGGTGGGGGAGAAGAAAGTGCAAGACCAGTCTGAACTAGTGATACCATCTAGAAACAGTTTTACCACCTCATCTGCTGTTCGGGGAGCCATGTATCCTACTTTACAGAGGGCAGTCCTCTGTTGAAGGGCTACCAGAGGATTGTCTTCTATTTGAAGATGTCCTGTATTTGAAGGGCTGTCCAGTTCAAAGAAAAAGAACCATAAAAAGGGACAACAGGAGTCTTGAATTTGCCCATTAATACTTAGCACCTGGACAGCGGACTGAGCAGGCAGACAGGTCACCTGGTCGTGGTCTTCCCCACTATGGTGAGATACACTTCTATTTAAATTATAGTACTCATGTGTATCTATACACATAAATGAGTAAATTTGGATATGCAAATCTGTGTCCTCATATATCCTCTTTTTTGGTGATGCATTTCCTCTTTTTTTAAACAATGGATAAGTGGCCACCCTATCTGCTATGCTGTATATGAGAACTACACCCCAAAGCCTTACTGAAGTCCAGATATATCCTATAGACAGAATCTAATTCCATTCAGTGGACTAACCAAACTAAGGCCTTAATTTGGTCTCCATTCAAAATATAATAACAGATCTGAATCAAGATAAAAACAAGTTTGGTATTTTTTTAGAATCAGGCCTAGTTGAAGAAATAGACTATCCGAAAATCCAAAATTTATGGACTGAAAATCCAGTGTGGCACTGATAAACTTGGCAGCTGGGCTGGCAACTGGTAAACGGAATTGAAGAAATTTAGAATTATGCAGGAATGGAAGGAAGAAAGGAAGGAAGGAAGGATAAAAGGCACAATTACAGGATGGGAGACAGGTAGTTAGACAGTAGTAATGCTGAAAGGGGTATGACATTCATAATGAATGTGAGAACCAACATGGCCATTTCGTTGTAAAGAGGTACATTTTTTTGTTGTTTAGAACAGAAATTAAACATGTTTGCTGGTGTAATAAATTTGTTCACTATTCATGATATGCATGCAGCATGTCTATCAATAGTACAAAGTGATCCATGCTGAGATATCATGGAATCCCCTAAAAGAGATGACATGTAACTTGATGAGCCATAACTTTGTAGTCTCCTATTCCATCTACAAATGGTCTGTGATACCACAGTGTCCCAAGCTAAAATCAGGGCTCATGTAGTCTTCATTTCAAAGTGTACTGTGCTCTCCCTTAATGCATAGCACTGAGAATTTGGGGGGGGGGAAGCTGGGTCAAATCCCACATTTGCCATAACCTCATCAGGTGGGCCTCATCATTATTTCTCAGTGCCAGCTGTCCATCTGTAAAATGGAAATAATAACAGCCTACCCAATGTAATTTTATTTTTACTGATATTTCTGACCTATTTCATCTTAGGGACTTGATGAGGGTAAGAACACAAAGCCAACCATCCAATAAATAAAATACCATTTAAAATATAAGACACAAATATGGTTTCCTACTTAAAAGTCCAAACAAGAAGAATTTATAGTGTTTCTGGAAAATATTCTGTCTTGGACTGGGAAAGGAGTCATTAAAGTGTTAGAAAGATATTTTTGCATCTGATGAAGTAGGCTCCTGTCCACAAAAGCTTGTGCCATAATGCATTTGTTAGTCTTTATTGACTGATTTATAAAATCTTTTTTATCCTGCCTCTTCCACCCAAAAACAGTATATACAGAGTGGCTTACAGCCACAAAGTACAGCACTAAAATCAGGAGACAATAGCAACAAAGATAAAATCACAGCAAAACGGCAGAAAAATTCAACACAGCAAAGGGAACCTCGCCGAATAGCGTTATATCTATATAATATATTTACAAAAGCATACTCCAACAGCACTGTCTCTGTTCATTTGCCATCTGAATACGTTCAGGGAACTGACTCTGAGTAGCTGGATGTCCTCTGGCAGTAAATTCAAGAGTCAGGGGAAGAAGCTGGCTGGCCCAATGGGGAATCCACATGGGCCATATCCAGCTTGCAGGCTGGAAGTTCCCCATGCCAGCTGTAAGGCCTTTCCTGTTGACCATAGCATGCTAATTTTAAGATGCCACAAGACTCTTTGATTTTTTATTTATTTATTTTTGCTGCATCAGCTACTTTTCTAACGTGCATGCATAATTTGATTTCTGTTTTCCATGAAAACAACTGTAGAATTTGTTTCTTAATTTTCAAATATGGAAATGAGTTCTACAGCTGGACTGCTGCTAGGCAGACAGAGGCAGCTTTATAACACCACAGGGTTTAGGGGATTTGAATATTGAAGTCTGTGATATTTGTGTAAACAGGTAGGTATAACATTGATCAGCCAGTCCCATTACCAAAGTTAGTCAATATTTTAGGGGAGTAAGCTCTAAAGGAATATTTCATTCTTGTGGTTCCTCTCAGCTTTTTGTAATTTCTCTGTGAGAAAAGTGAGTAATTGTAATTTCTCAATGATAAAAATAATCTATATCTGCTCAATATCAGATCACAGTCTGCACTGCAGTGTTGTGAACTGAGGAAGTAAAATTGAGGCATTATCCAGATAAAAGATCAGGCATTTCTTTTTCTTATTTATTTAGTTATTTATTTATTTCTATATTTCTATATTGCCCAATAGCTGAAGGTCTCTGGGCAGTTCACAAAAATTAAAACCATGGAGTGCAGCATAAAACAATATCAGATATGAAAGCTTAAAACCACAATTTAACAGTAAAACCAGAATAAAACCGAGCAGCAATGCAGAGATTTAAAATACAGATTTAGAACACCAGAACTAAAAGATTAGGAAGCTAAAATGCTAAAATACTGGGAGAATAAAAAGGTCTGCACCTGGCCCTGGAAGGAGTACAACATACGTGTCAGGCAAACCTCTCCAGGGAGCTCATTCCACAGCTGGGGTGCCACAACAGAAAAGGCCCTCCTTCTGGTAGCCACCTGCCTCACTTCCGTTGGCAGGGGCTCCTGGAGATGGACCCCTGAGGATGATCTGAGGGTCCAGGAAGGTACATATAGGAGGAGGAGGCGATCCTTCAGATAACCTGACCCCAATCTGGTTAAATGTTAATTTGAATCGGGCCCAGAAAGGGACTAGCTGTCAGTGCAGCTGGAAAAGTACTGGCATAATGTGATCTTGTTGGCCAGTCCCTGTTAACACTCTCACTGCCCTATTTTGGAGTAGCTGAAGTTTCTGGACTGTTTTCAAAGGCAGCCCCATGCATTGCAGTAATCCATATGAGAGGTTATCAGATCATGGATAACTGTAGCTAGGCTATCTCTGTCCTAGGGATGGCGGAGAATTCTGCCACGGATTTCAGTGAGGCCGAATGCACTGGCATTTGCCCCCCCGAAATCCATGGTGGAATGGCCTCCCACCCCCTGCCACCCTGTGGAATCCCCCCAGAACGAAATTTACCTGAGGCTCCGGCGGCGGCCGCTCTAGCGGCCGCCGCTGGTCTTTCGGCTGGCTGCTGCAGCCGCCATTTGCATCCTGCTAAGCTGCCGTGATAGGCTACGTAAGTATTTACGTAGCCTATCATGGCAAAGAGCAGGGACACAAACGGCGGCCGCTACGCCGTTTGTGTGGCTGCTTTTTCCGTGATAGGCTACGTAAGTACTTACGTAGCCTATCACGGTAAAGGCAGCCACGCAAATGGCGTAGCGGTCACCGTTTGCGTCCCTGCTCTTTGCCGTGATTGGCTACATAAATACTTACATAGCCTATCATGGCAGCCTGGCTGGATGCAAATGGCGGCCGGTACGGCGGCTGCCATTTGCGGCTGCAGCAGTCCAGCCGCGGCCAGAACTACGGCTGTGGACGGCCCTGGCCGGCGGCTCCGCGGAGCCGGCCAGGGAGGATTCCGGGGGGAGGGACAGAGTGCCTCCCCCCCACTGCGGAAGCCCCACAATGGAACAAGGTAAGGGATTCTTACATCTCTACTGTGTCCAGATAAGGGCATAGCTAGTATATCGGCCTAAGCTGATATATTTCTCTTGAATCTAGTCTACGTTAGCTGCAATTAGGTTCCATTGGAACCCATTCCATTCCATAGAATGGTGAGATGGGAAGGGCCATTGATACAATTGCTCCCAAGCTCCCACTCTGGTGCTGTGGAGCTTGTAATTCACCTTGGTTTACAGAAGATCTACGGGCAATGAAACAGGCTGGACAGCAGCTAGAGTGCAGGTGGCACAGGTCTCAGAGTGAGTATGATCGACGATTAGCAAAGATTCTTTGTTGTGCCTATTATGTGGCAGTGAGGATGGCAAAGAAATCTTACTATACATCTATTATTTCATCCTCAAAATGTCACCCAGCAGAACTGTTCTGAGTGGTGAAGGGCCTGTTGGGATCTTGCTCAGGCTCAGAGAAACTGCTGTGATAAGTTTGCTAGGCACTTTGAGGAGAAAGTTGCTCATATTCGCTTAGAACTTGATGCCACAGTTATCGCAGAATCTGGGGAAGTGTCCAGTGTTCCATCTGGTTGTGTTTCCTGGGATCAGTTTAAGTTGTTGCAGCCTGATGATGTGGACAAGATGCTTGAATCAGTCCGGCCCACCACATGTACGCTTGGCTTATACGATCTGGAAGGGGTGGGTTGGCTGAGTGGGTCCAGGGAGTGGTAAATGCTTCGCTCTGTCAGGGGGTGGTACCTGCTGCCTTGAAAGAGGCTGTAGTGACCCTCTCCTGAAGAGGCCCTCCCTGGACCCAGAGGTGTGTGAGAACTATTGCCCCATTACCAATATCCCCTTGTTGGGCAAGGTGCTTGAGCAGCTTCAGGTGTTCAGGTGGCTGGGCAGCTTCAGGTGTTCTTGGAGGTAGGGATGTATGAAAGTGACGTACCTTTCGTGGATTATGTTGATGGGGGGGGAGGCGTTCTGTCCCTCCCCCCCCCGGAATCCTGGCTGGGGGGGGAGGTGCTCTGTTCCTCCCCCCAGAATCCTCAAACGGCCAGCTGTGCTCCGTGGCAGCTCCGCGGAGCAGCCGGCCAGGCCAGAGCTGTCCACAGCCGGATTTCCAGCTGCGGAGGGCTCTGGGTAAAAAAAACCAAAAAAACCCCACAACCCAACCGCGTACGCAAATGGCGGCGGCGATGGCTGCCACCATTTGCATTCCTTCTTTTTGGCCATCTTAATCTAAGTAAATATTTACGTAGACTATGACGGCGAAAATAAAGGGGAACGCAAATAGCGTAGCAGGTGCTATTTGCGTCCCTTTTTCATTCACCGTTTTAGCCTATGTAAATCTTTACATAGCCGCAGCCATTTGCGTATCCGGTTTTTTTTTTTAAAACCCACCCAACCATGATAGGCTACGTAAAGATTTACGTAGCCTATCACGTCTTTTTTTTCTTTTTTTTTAAACCTAGCCATGATAGGCTACGTAAATCTTTACGTAGCCTATCACGTCTTTTTTTTTTTTACACAAGCCTGCCTGGAAATGGCGGTGGCGGCAGCCGGTCGGAAGACCGGCCGCCGCCACCACCCGGAAGATCTGCCTCAGGTGAGTCTCGTCCCGGGGGAGATCCGCGGGGGGGTGGGGGGGCGGGCTGTTCCGCCATGGAGTTCGGGGGGCCAAATACACTGGCATTCGGCCTCACCGAGATCCGTGGCAGGATTCTCTGACATCCCTACTTGGAGGACACTGATTATCTGGACCCATTTCAGTCTGGTTTCAGGCCAGGGTACAGCACTGAAACGGCCTTGGTTGCTCTGACTGACGACCTATTCCGGGTGAAAGACAGGGGGAGTGCTACCCTGTTGATCTTCCTGGATCTGTCAGCAGCTTTCGACACCATTGATCATGGTGTCTTACTGGATCGGCTCTGCAGGATGGGAGTTGGGGGCACTGTGCTACAGTGGTTCTGCTCCTATCTGCAGGCAGGGCCAATTCCAGAGAATGGTATTGGGGGATTCCTGTTCTACCCCATGGCTTTTAAGCTGTGGGGTGCCACAGGGTTCTATTCTATCCCCCATGCTGTTCAATATCTTTATGAAGCTGTTGGGAGAGGTCATTAGGAGTTTTGGGGTGGGGGGGGTGTCACCAGTATGCTGATGATACTCAGCTCTATTCCTCCTTGTTGTCAGAGTCAGCTGAAGTGGTGAAGGTGCTGGACCAGTGCCTGGAAGCTACCAATATGCTTCCAGTTTGAATTCAAGGTTTTGGTGATGACATTTAAAGCCCTAAGTGGCTTGGGGCCTCGATATTTGAGGGAGCGCCTCTCCTCTCCCTATATAATATGCCTGCCCGAGAACTGAGATCTGTTGGAGGGGCTCTCCTCTGCGTCCCACCAATACGAGACATAAACTATGGTGGGACGTGGGAGAGAGCCTTCTCTGCTGTGGCACCCCGGTTATGGAATGCCCTCTACTTGGAGGCCTTATTAGTGCAGACATTGATTTTGTTTCGGCGCCAAGTAAAAATGTGGCTTTTTACCAAAGCCTTTGAGGGCTAAATGCATTCCCTAGCACATTGTTTTAACTGTTTTAGATTTTAACTGGTTTAGCTTGTTTAATAGTTTAATATGGTTTTAGGTGTTTAAATTATGTATTGTTTTATCCTGTTTACATTGATTTTATCTGTATGCTGCCCCCTGAGATCTTAATGATATAGGGCAGGATATAAATGTTTTAAATAAATACTTGAAATCAATGTGAAAAATTAGTGTTGACTAATTTAAACCCTGTTGATTTCATTGGGAAGTAAGTCTAGGGGCTTTAGGATTGCTCCCTAACTTAATCTGGATCCAACACATTGATTCCAACTAGAATGGTTTATGTTTGTGTATAACTCTGTCACTGAAATCAGTGAGATTTAAAAGTGCTCAACTTTGGCTGCATCACCTCCATTATTGTTACTTACATTTACTCTAAAGGCTTGAAAGCACATTAGCTCAAGCAGACTATAGACAAGTTCAGTATCCAATATCCATCAGCTTTGTGATCAAGCTATAAAAGGCATGTTGATAAATCAATAACCACTATAGCTTGTAGTGGTTATTGATTGATTGATTTCACTCTGCTTTACTGTGTAGAGCAAACAAAGGAGATTACAAAAGGAAAAAAACAATCAGATATTAAATCAATGAAAAAATCAAAAAGTATAAAACACTAAAACACTATGGCTGCAGTCATATACACACTTACTTGGGATTGAACCCCATTAAACACAATGGTACTTACTTCTGAGTAGACATTTATAGGATCATCGCACTGTACAGATAGCTGTACTAAAATGGATAAACAGCGATTATTTAAAAGGTTTAAAAGCAGCCACACATTAAAAGCTAGTAGAAATAAAACAGTTTTCAGCAACCATCTAAAAATGGGCAGAGAAGAGCCTAGTGGATCCCCGCTGGGGAGTATTCTACTGTTTTGGTACCACCACCAAGAAGGCCAAACCAAATTTGCATAAGGACAGGACAGAACAGGGCTTCTAATCTAAATCTAATCCATATTAATTGGTGAGCAATTTCTGTAGTAATCTGGGCCTAAGCCAGCAGCTATGGCTTTAAAAACAAGCAGCAGCAGCACTTTAAATTGAGTCCAGGGACCACCAGACAACTAATGCAAATCAAATGAGATTTGAGTTAAATGCTTTGATCTTTGGGTGCCAAATAAGAACCCGGTAGCATCATTTTGCACTAATTTAAGTGTCCCGTTTGCTTTTGTTTAAAGGCAATCCCACGTTGTGAGATTTGCCGCAGTCCAGGGGCGGGCAACTTTGGTGGGTCCCTGCCCCCCCCGCCCCCCCATGGGCTGCACTCCTGTGGCAGCCGTTGAAACTTGGTGGTTCAGCCACAGCGAAAAATCGGTGGTTTGCCACTGAACTTCAGCAGCAGACTGCTACAGAGGCTTTGAGGGGATAAATTTAAATGGTTTTCAAGCTGAATTTGTTTCTTTTAAGCCTCTATAGTGGTTTGCTGCCAAAATTTGGCAGCAAACTGCCAATATTTTGGCCACTGCTGGGCCACTCAATGTCGGTGGCAGGGACAGCACCAGAGGTCAGGAGCACATGTGGGCTGCTTGTTGCCCACTCTTGCAGTAGCCCAACCTAGAAGTTCGTTGTAGAATAGATAGGAATGGGTGAACAGCCTCATGCTTCCTCTAAAAATGCATTGCATACTTCAGGTCAGTGAAGGCTGCTGGCTCCTATTTCAGTGAGGCTGTGAACCCATTCTGGGTTTCAGTCAGAACCAGCCGGAACTCTAAAGGAGTTATCCAAAGTGCTCAACCTAGTTTGGGGATAGGGTTCTGCACCTTGGATAGCTCCTTTAGAGTAGGGATATATGAATCCCTTACCTGGCTCTGCGCAGGAGCGTACGCGGTGGGGGGGAGGCGCTCCGTTGTCCCCCCTGGAATCCTCCCTGGCTGGATCTGCTCCGCAGAAGCTCTGTGGAGCCGCTGGCCGGGGCCGTCCACAGCCGGAGTTCCGGCCATGGCAGGGCTGCTGCGGCCGAAAATGGCGGCCATTGTAGCGGTCGTCATTTGCGTCCTTGCAAGCAGCCGTGATAGGCTACATAAGTATTTATGTGGCCTATCACGGCAAAGAGCAGGGACACAATTGGCGGCCGCTATGCTATTTGCACCCCTGCTCTTTGTTGTGATAGGCTACGTAAATACTTATGTAGCCTATCACAGCTGCAAGGTCGCAAATGGCGGCCGCAGCACCCAGCTGCGGCTGTCCGGGAGACCAGCCGCTGCTGCCGGAGCTACCGCCGGAGCCGCCGCCACTGCTGAATCCGCCCCAGGTAAGTTCCGTCATGGGGGGATTTCGCGGGGTGGCGGGAGGCCTTTCTGCCACGGATTCTGGGGGGGCCAGATTCTAATGAATCCAGCCTCACTGGAATCCATAACGGAATTCTCTGACATCCCTACTTTGGAGTTCTGGCTGGTTCTGAGTAAAACCCGGAATTGATGCGCGCCCCCTCCAAAATGGGAGTCCCCAGTCTCCACTGCTTCAGGTGTTGAAGTTTAATTCTCAGCACTCCTCAAGGGGTTTCTCCAAGTGTCTGAAAATGATGGAAGTGCTGAATGGCAGCCCTTTTGTGCTGGCAACTCCTTCCCCCTTCCCCTGAATTACAGGCCCCATCACTCTGTGTGGGAAAAGATGTTCAGAGAGCATCATTTCTCACTGGATGAGAGCCCTCCGTCATCGATTACTAGGGATGTGTGAACTCACCCCCGTCCGGGTTCTTTGGACACCCACCCAGTCCCTGCCCTTGCTCGCTGGTCCCTGGACCACACTCGAGCCCCTCCCACACTCAGCGAGCAGCCGGCACTCACCCCAGAGGCCTTGTTGAGCTCCGTGGTCACTATTTTTTTGAAAAATAAAATGGCGACTGCAAAAATGTGCATGTTTTTTTACGTGCGAAAATGTGCATTTTTGGGAATGCACATATTCTCATGTGCGAAGTGTGCATTTTCGCGAAGGCGCACGTTAGCATGTGTGTGAAAATGTGCATTTTTTGGAAAATTCAAATTTTGCGCATGCAGAAATATGCGCATTCACAAAAATGCGTATTTTCACATGTGCACAAATATGCACATTTTTGCAATCGCCATTTTATTTCTCAAAAAATGGCAATCTCAAAGCTTGACGAGGCCGCCGGGGTGAGTGCAGGCCATTTGCCTTGCATGGGCAGGGGGTGAGCAGGGGCAGGGCCTCAGTGAGCGCGGTTCGGGGATGTGGGCAGGAGTGGGTCCACCGGATTCCCAGACTGATTCACGCGCCCACACCATCCCTACCTATTACCCTCTTCCACCTCTCCAAGGGGAGTCTTTTTCATCCTTGGAGAGAAGGGGAAGGGGTAGCAAATTAAGAGGTCTGAGTGGGCACAAACTGAGTTGCGGCCGCTGCCATGATTCTGCTCAGCAGTTCAAACAGAGGTGTTTACACTGGGCTAAATCCAGCATTATGTGAGTTCACTTCCATTCACACCTGGATTTCCCCTCCTTCCTGCTGCAGCTCCCTGCATGCCCCCCAAATCTGCCATGGGGGAAAGCAGGGGATGGCTGTAAGGGGGAAGGGAATTCAATCTGCCAGTAGTGGTCTGCTAGTGGAAGGGATGCAACCCATAATCAATGCTCGCCCCATCCTTAGGCATAGATAAGTGATGCCAAGTCTGTTTTCTCTAGGTAAGGCTACAGCTGGCAAACCAGCCTATGCTGGTAAAAGGCACAGCCAGCAACCACCACCTGTACATCCAAGGAAAGCCTTGGGTCAAGGCGTATCCCCAGCTGTGCACTTGCCCCTTAAGGGGGAGTGCAAGACCATCAAGAACAGTTGCATATCCTCCTTATCCAGATGATCTTCAGGCACTGGAATCAAGGTGGGACCATGATAGTGTGGGTGGCTGGGTGAAAGTAGCTCCATCTTGCTGCTTGCATGATAGTTTCAATCCAAGAGACTTATGTCCAAGGGTCTTTGGTTGCTGTCACCTTAAATTATTAACTCACAGGGAAGTACTAATTGTTATTCAAACTTGCACTGATTAATTCCCTGACTGATTATGTTTTTTTGACCTAATCTTGAATTGATCAGTAAAAAACTTACAATCTTGGTTGGACCACACCACAGTGAAAGCTACCATTAGGGAAATTTGGGGGCAAACTACACATTAGACACAAATGCATGTAACAAAGTGAGAGACCCCCCCACCCAGCTACCTCTATCTCCCCAGGGCTGGCCCTACCATTCGGCAGAGTGAGGCAGTTGCCTCAGGCAGCAGATGCTGAGAGATGACAGTGAGATGTTGGAGGACAGTGCTGTGCCACGTGGCCTACCCTGTGCCCCCTAAGCTAGTCTGCTGCCTTCCGGTGTAGTGGAGGATGCTCACCCATTGCCAGTGCTGGAGATGGATTCAACAGCCACTCCAGTACATGGAATGGGAGCAGGCACCATCTTGTCCTTTGCCTCAGGGCAGCAAAATGTCTTGGGCCAGCCCTGCATCTCCCCTCCCACAGGCTTCTAGATACATGTTTCCTGTCATTCTGTTCTAAAGGAGAAAGGAACACAAGGCAACAGCTTCATTATAAGGGGGGGAAAGGTTAATATTAATGAAGGGTTGATGCTCTCAGATGCAACTTGAAGACAAATAAAATGCATCATGTTCTGAGGATTATTATTAGCAAATCTTGCCTCGTCCATGAATTCAGTACATACCCTTAGGTGAACCACTGGTTTCAGCCTCAGTTCCACATCTACATAATGGCAATAATTATATAGGGATGTCAGAGAATTCCGCCACGGATCTCGGGGAGGCTGAATGCCAGTGCAGTTGACCCCCCGAAATCGGTGGCGGAACGGCCTGCCACCTCCCCCGGGACGAGACTTACCTGGGGCTAGGGGTGGACGAAACTCACTTACCTGTCCTCGAAGTTTTTCGCGGTGGGGGGGAGGCGCTTCGCTGCTCCCCCCGCGAAGTTCAGGCTGGGGGGGAGGCTTCCCGCCTCGCCCGGCCGAAATTCAGGCCGGGGGGGAGGCTTCCCGCCTCGCCCGGCCGAAATTCAGACCGGGGAGGAGGAGCCTCACCTCGCCCGGCCGCGTACTCAAAAGTTTTTTTAAAAAAAAATAAACGCCCCCGTGATAGGCTACGTGACGATTAACGTAGCCTATCACGGCTAGATCTGCAAAGTCAGCCATGATAGGCTATGTTAATCGTCACATAGCCTATCACGGGTGACTTAAAAAAAAAAAAAAAGCGCGTACGCAAATGGCGGCCCCCATAGGGAGCTGCCATTCGCGTTCCTTATTTGGTCGCTGTAGTCTACGTAAATCTTTACGTAGACTACAGCGAAAATAAGGGCAATGCAAATAGCGTTGCCCTTATTTTCTCCGTAGTCTACGTAAATCTTTACATAGACTACAGCGACCAAATAAGGAACGGGAATGGCGGCTCCCTATGGGGGCCGCCATTATCCGTGCGCACTTTTTTTTAAAAGTCACCTGTGATAGGCTACGTGACGATTAACGTAGCCTATCACGGCTGACTTTGCAAATCTAGCCGTGATAGGCTACGTTAATCGTCACGTAGCCTATCACGGGGGCGTTTTTTTTTTCTTTGATTGGAATGGCGGCGGCGGCAGCTGGTCGAAAGACCGGCTGCCGCTCCTGCCCTGGATGAACACCCGCCGAACCGCCGGCTGGACCCACCGCCGGGAGGGACATTTGGCAAAGGTAAGTCCCATCCCGGGGGGTGTGTGCGGGGGGCGGGGTGCTGGGGGGTGCGGAGAATTTCTCCCCGAAACTTGTTCGGGGGGCCGAACACGTTGGCGCTCAGCCCCCCGAAGTTTCGGGGAGAAATTCTCTGCCATCCCTACCTGGGGCGGATCTTCCGGGCGGCGGTGGCGGCTGTGGCGGCGGCGGTGGCAGCTGGTCTTCCAAAGGGCTGCTGCCGCCGCCATTTCCAGTTTTTTTAAAAAAAGACGTGATAGTCTATGTAAATGTTTATGTAGCCTATCACGGCTAGGTTATTTTAAAAAAAAACGTGATAGGCTACGTATATGTTTACGTAGCCTATCACGTCTGACTTTAAAAACAAAACAAAACCGCGCGTACGCAAATGGCGGCGGCCGTGGCCGCCGCCATTTGCATTCCTTATTTTGGCACGTCTTAGTCTATGTCAAGATTTACGTAGACTAAGACGGTGAAAATGAGGGGAACGCAAATAGCGTAGCGTACTGACCTACTTTACAGGGTTGGTGTAAAGATTACAACAAACTGAACAAAATACTATATGCAAAGTACTCTTTGAGCACTATATAATTAGCACTAAGTGCTAGTAACAACTATATAATGATAAGGCATTGTTGTAAAATTCTATCAAATCAGAATCCAAAATCACCTCCAGATTACTCTAAGATCAAAACTAAGCATGACTTAAAATGAATGATAATTTTTGTCTAGGACATTTCATTAAACATCATCCTATCTTGGTCCTAAGAAACAGAAAGGCTTCTGGTCTGGGGAACATGTGGCCCTGGCCCCCCAGATGTTGGAGTATAGTTCCTATCATCTCTCACCATTGGCTATGCTGGCTGATGGGAGGGATTTGCAAACATCTGGAAAGCCACACATTCCTCCCACCCTTTGCTTAGCAGAATATACTGCACTCTGGCAGAAGTTGGAAATATATTCACTGTGGACAGAGAAGAAAGAAGAACCTAATGTATTTTTCCAGATGTATGATTTTCTACCCCCAGTTCCAGCAAAGTAGCATTGTTGCTTGCTCCTTAGAGTATTATTAGCTAGCTTTTCAAAAGAGTGTTGAGTTCTGCCCAAAGATCGGTAGCATCTTGGAATAAAAACTGTACTTAGGCTCCCTGAAACCATCAATTTATAAGACACTGTAAGAATGGGGCTTTTACGCACCATGCGAGAAAAATGTTTACAGTGAACAATTCCCTAAAGCTGCTGAGAAACTGGATTTGGGGTCATGGCAACCCCACACTTTAGCCCTTATCTCAATGATAATCTAAGTGTAGTGATGCAACTAGGGCTGAACCTTGCATTGGGGCCAAAGTCCAGGGTACTGCAGACCGGTGGGGCCTGAATGCAGTGGAGGCTGGTGGCTCTGAAGTCAGTGGGACAGTGAATCAACCTCAGGTTTCAGTCAGAACCAGTCAGAATTCCAAGATGCAAAGCACCTTGGATAGCTCTTTTAGAGTTCTGACTGGTTCTGACTAGAGATGTGAAGGCCCAGGAAAAAAAGGGAAAATCCGGGGGGGGGGGGGACCAGTTTTTTTTCCGTTTTTTTCCATTGACTGTTTTTGCTTTTTCTGAAACATTGGAAAAATTGAACCTCTTCGGATTATGAAATATTTTCTTTTAGTCAAGGTGTTTATATATTGTTACCAAGCCTTTACTCCCTCCCCTCCCTCCCTCTTATTACATAAAAACTATGTAATAAGAAGACTTTTATTATAGAAAGACTAGAAATGTAAAATGTCTGAGCCATGGGGGAAAATGTTTTTTAATCCTCTCTGTAAGATTCCCAGCATAGTTATTTCTCCCATTTCTTATTAACATTATTGATCCATTATTGATCCAATGTATAGGTATTTTGGTATGCTCCAGGTCATGCTCAGTTTCCCAACATGTGAATAGAGACACCATATCATAATATGGAAGATAATGTACATTCGTGATAGTTTTGGTTTGTTCTACAGAGTCCTGTGTTTCTGGACTTGTCTTCCTCTGCCTTCTGTTCTTCCTGCTTCTTCTGGCTTCTAGGATGATTCAAATGTTTCAGGGACTCCTTGCTGAAGTTCCCTCTGGTCAGACATAATCTAGGAACCTAAAATATGTTATGTATAGCTTAGTTTTCTCAAAAAGTCAATCATGTTTGGTATATTGAATTTTAAAGGTATAGTTTATTCAGACAATAATTACAAATTTACTCAGTTGACTTTTTGAAGTTTTCAAATATAATGATAATTTTATGAGCTAACCATGTTATACATAATATAACTTTAGGAACATAAAGGCTGCTTTACGTTCCTAAAGTAGCTTTCCTCGACCTTGGTGAGGATGTTGGGCTACAATGGTCAGCATTGCTGACTGGTGGCCATCCTGCCTGAGGCTGATAGGAGCTGGAGTCCAAAATACATTGAGGGCACCAGTTTGGGGAAGGCTGTCCTAAAGCAACAAATTGACTTTAGATCTGTAAAGAGGGCTAAAAAAACAAGTATTGCTTATTTTTCTACCACCCCCAAAAAAAGTATGTTAAAAAAAAAATCATTTTTTTCCCCATGCTTCAAAATTTCCGGAGATTTTACTTCCCTAGTTCTGACTGAAACCCAGAGCAGATTCACCAAATGACCCCCCCCCCCGAGAGTGGAAGGTGATGGGGAGCAGGGACAAAGAGGCCTGGCAGCATGAGCTTGGCAGGGCAGTATCCTTGTTTCCTTTTCTTTCTTCTTTTTATTGTAGTTGGGGAGTGGCTGGCTGGTCATGCACACCAGGACAGGCATCTGTGGGCACATTTGACAATTTGAGAAACTATCCTGGGCATCACCACAAAATGGCTGCCATGGGCGTCATGGCAAAGGACAAGAAATATTCCCAAAAGACTGAGTACAAGGCAGCGATAGAGCCCCAGCACATGAAACAACTCCTTTGAAACCACAGTGTTCAGGCCAACAGGAATAATTCTTTTTCACAGTGATCCCAGCTGCCGGTATAAAAATGTATTAATCTTAAAAACATATCAAAACATGAGAGGAGTAGGGCACCTTGGCAGGTGCCAAGAAAGGTGTCCGGAGCACATTGGTGCCTGCTAGCACCACATTGCTTACTCCTGATATACACAGTTAGAGATGCTCGTTTTGTTATTTTATCTTTAAAAATATATTAACCCTTTCTTCAGCATAATGGTACTTATTCCCAAGTAGGTGTGTTTAGCATCAGGGCAGCAGGAGCAAATTTGATGTTATTTTTGTAGTTGTGATGGTGCTATGATTTAAGTGAGTTTAAAATGTGAAACTTCACATGCTCGGGTATTTCTTTCTTTTTAAATCAGGCTTGGCAAACAGCTTTTTCCCCTCTTCCTTTCTAACATTCTCAGGAGTGCAGAAGCAGTCGTAAAGCATAGAATGGTGGCAGCAGGAGGAAAGAAGGGAAATGCTAGCTGTGTTCTTCACAACCGAAGTAATACACATGGCTATCTAACCCCCACCCCCCACCCCCCACCCCGTAAGACCATTAGGTCCAGAGTCCAAAATTACCCAGCTGCCTGAGTGATACTGAGTGACAAAATCACATAGCTGTCTGAGTGACACTCATCCATAGAAATGGGGTGGGGAAAATCCTCAGTCTGAACTTCTTTTTTTACCCCCCTTCCATGACTCAGTCTCAGCAACTTGCTTTTCCCCCGTTACTTGACAATTAGCAATTGCACTGTCATTTATGACATGATCAGTATGTATTTGGTCACAGGCCTAGGGGTGTACGAAACCCCGCTTACCTGGCTCCGCCGGGTTCCGCAGGTGGGGGGAGGCGATCCGTTCCTCCCCCCCAGAATCCTGCCTGGCTGGCTCCACTCCGCGGCCAGGCCGCAGAGCCACCGGCTGGGCCAACCTGCAGCGGGGCCTCCAGCCGCTGCCGGGCTGGTGTGGACGCAAATGGCGTCCTGTGTAGGGGACGCCATTTGCGTCCCTACGCTGGCCTGTGATAGGCTACGTAAATATTTACATAGCCTATCACGGCAAAAAAAAGGGAACGCAAATGGTGGCGTCCCTGCGTTAGCCGTGATAGTCTATGTAAGTATTTACATAGGCTATCACGGCCATTCGAAAGACGCGCGAATGGCGGCTGCAGATGCGGCTGCCATTCGAGGAGCACCAGAACGGCCAACCAAGGTAGGATCCGTTCCAGGCCCATTTCACGGGGTGGGGGGTAGGGGGCTTCGTTCCGCCATGGATTTCGGGGGGCCTAATGCAGTGGCATTCGGCCTCACCGAGATCCGTGGCAGAATTTTCCACCATGTCTACACAGGCCACACACTTGCTTGCTTGCTGTGCTAGTGTTTCCTTAAATTGTCTGCTGAAGCATATTAACCATAGCTCTTAAAGCCTAAAGGATGACTCTAGATGTGATGGTCCCTCTCACCATTCTTTCATATTTTGTCTGGAGCCAGGATAGATATACCTGTATCTGGCTACATGATGAGGATGTTGGACTAGGTAGGTGGTCTCCTGCAGGGATGGGTGAGAATGAAATTCCTTTCATCCACATTTTAATGCAAACTAGCCAAAATAACACTTCTTGAACTTCCACATGAACTGGGACACAGTTATACAGCGATACTCACACTTTCAGAATGTTGCGATGCACCCCACAAATAAAAATTGTGCGCAGATATTCATATATTACAGAATGTGCCCACAATGATGCACATATTATAGAAAAGTGTGCACAAAAATTTGCACATTACAGAAAAGTGTGCACAAAACCACTTTATTTAGGGGGAAAGAATGTGTCTGTTTGGTAAAGTGCATACATAAGTGCATCTATTTTGAGAAGTGCATGCAAAATGGCATAAATTTGAGAAATGAACATAAAAATCCATAGGAATGTTCATGCAGACTTTTTAAGAAATGGCAAACTGATGAGAAAACAAGATGGAACAAACTTAACACTGAAAAATAAGAAATGGAGAGAAATGGAGCTTGACTGAATGATCCCTCTGTAGTCTCCTGAGCTCTTTGAAATCTGATTCAAAGAGTCGGGTCACACTTGCATATTCATTGCTTGATATTGATGACTATAATAATAAGCGGTATCTTGAAAGTGTGAATGGGCCATCACAGATCTAACACTATGGATATTATCTCACATCAGGGGTCCCCAACCTTTTTGGGCCATGGGCACATTTGGGAATTTGAGATACTGCTGTGAGCGCCACCACCACAAAATGCCTAATCAGTAGATCAGTAGTGGTGTTAGATCAGCCACTTTGGCATCTACCTTTCACATCTATGGATCTTAGGCTGCGTGCGTCTTATTCAACAAAAACTTTTGTTTCACATCTATTGGACATCACAATGTCTGTTTAATAAAGGATTGTCTAATTCACAGGGATGGCGGAGAATTCCGCCACGGACACCAGTGAGGCCGGATTCTTTAGAATTTGGCCCCCTGGAGTCCGTGGTGGAATTTGGCCCCCACCACCACCCCATGAAGTCCCCGTGGACCGGATCCTACCTGCCTCCAGCGGTCCAGATCTGGCCACTGTTGGCCGCTGCTTCGATGTGCGGCCACGAATGGCGTGCTGCACAGGGGACGCCATTTGCATCCCCGCTTTAGCCATGATAGGCTATGTAAATATTTATGTAGCCTATCATGGCTACAGCAGCGATGCAAATGGTGTCTCCTATGCAGGACGCCATTTGCGTCTGCAGCAGCCCGGCTGTGGATCGGCCTAGCCGGCAGCTCTGCAGACATACCGTGGAGCGGAGCCGGCCAGGGAGGATTCCAGGGCGGAGGACCAGATCACCTCCCCCCCATCAAGGATTCCGGGGGGAGGACCGGATTGCCTCCCCCCCCCACGGACCCCAGCGGAGCAAGGTAAGTGGGGTTTCGTACACCCCTACTAATTCAGCTAATTTCTGGTGGTGCAATAGAGCTAATGCATCTTTTAAACCTATGTTTTGCCAGTGTCCAGTAGTTGCTTCTTTTTGCAGGGAGATTATTACACAGAAAAATTCTGTACTGGACCAGTCTTTAATATTCACTGATGCACAGACTCTTTCAAATTATTTACCTGCTTCATGGAAATTAACAAATGATCAGCTTCAATGGATTCTTTGCAGCCTTTTGACAGCTAAAAGGCTGCTATTACAACATCGGAAGGATAAACACTCACCTGCTATAATGCAACGGACTGAGGACCTTACAAAACCATAGCTCAGTGTGACGGAGCACCCGCTTTGCATGCAGAAGGTCCCAGGTTTGATCCCCAGCTTCTCCAGGTAGGGCAAGGAAAGAATCCTACCTGAAACCCTCGAGAGCCACTGCCAGTCAGTGTCGACAGTACTGGGCTAGATGGACCCATGGCCTGACACAGTATAAGGCAGCTTCCTGTGTTCCTAAGCTTTAAATATTTGAAAGGTTGGCATATAAATGTCACCTTCAAATGGATACTTATTTGGATATTTGGTCCACTTTTGTTGCAGCCCATGTTGTAGCTGGCAAGTTGTGTGCATTTCATACAGATCCATGTATGTATATTTAAATATGGGAAAAGCTAAAAATAAGTGAATCCAGAAATGTTTGGGTGCCTGCTGGATACCCATTTATGGGAACCATTGGCGGTGCCCGCAGGCACCGTGTTGGGGACCCCTGCCTCACATCATATCAGACATATAAGAACACAAGAAGAGCCCTGTTGGATCAGACCAAGGCTCCATCTAGTCCAGCATTCTGTTCACACAGTGGCCAACCAGCTGTCGACCAGGAACCCACAAGGAGGACACGAGTGTAACAGCACCCTCCCATCCATCTTCCCCGCAACTGGTGTACATAGGCTCATTTCCTCTGGTACTGGAGGAGGTAGCACATAGCCATCAGGACTAGTAGCCATTTTGATAGCTTTTTCCTCCAGGCTCCTTTTAAAGCCATTCAAATTGGAGGCTTTTTGAACTGAGTCAGTTCACACGGTTCACTGCCAGTCATCAGGTGTACAGAAAGTGAATGCAGAGAGATTAGGGGATGTACAAGCATGTGTGAACAAGCCCTAAATAACCAGTGTTGCAGATAGAGAGCTTACTATCTCTCTCACTTTTTAAGGGTTGTATAATATTTTCATTTTTCAGAACTGTCCCCACTTTTCGAACAAGGAAATTAAGTTGTCTAACTCTTTCTGCATCTATACAAGGGCTTCAGCATGCCTGACTTCCCCTGACACCTTGATGCCAAAGAGCCCAGCACAAAGATGGATTTGATTGGTATCTTTTCAGCAGTTCACACTGTTTCGCTTATACAATTTGGCACAAGACTCATGTTGATGTTAGTCTATTGTCGAGGAGTTCCCATAAAGAATGAGCCATTGCTAATCTGAAAATTGGATCTGCTCAACGCCAGATGATACTGGAATAAAAGCACAATGCTGTACATTAAACACAGTGCACAGAGGGAGTGATATTTAGTTTCTGCAGCTATTGGACCCTCAAACTTTATTGCCAAGCAACCTTATTTATCACTCAGTGCCCTCCCAATAACACATTTCCTTTATCCCTAATTGCCTCAAAATTTCCTCCAGCTGCCTTCTCCCCCTCCACAAACTTTGCCTTATCCATTAGACATATTTAAATTTCTCCTTTGTTTTGTAATCTACATTTTTTCACACCCTAAAATTACAGCCCTTTCAAGGCGAAAGTCCCTCCATTCAGACAGCAGAACATGGTGCAATTTTAGCATCATATAATTTCCTCCATAATTGCTAAATCATTTTCTTCCTCTTCTCCTGCCTCTCTTTGGTGGCTTTTTTTTTTTAAAGAAAGAAGCATCCAAGGAAGTATAGCGAAAAGAGACAGAAGATTTAATAAAGCTAAGATGGCCCCGCCTGATGTTTCACTATGCCACTGAATCACAGAGCCATAAAAAAAAAAAAAAAAATCCCTGCTCTGCATGCAAACTTTTCATATCTACCCTTCCATTCAATAAATCTCCAACTCTCTGGATCTGCAAGTCTTTCTGGGTTCACAAGTGCAAAACTCTTTCATGTGTTATGTGTATCAATGAAGATCTCAAATGATATGCAACAACAACAAAAATTATACAATGAAAGTGCTTAAGGCATTTTTCTCTTCACTACTGGTGCCTTGGGGGATGGGTGTGGTGGGTGTGGGGATAACTGACATTTATCAAACTAAAAGGAACACATTTTCACTCTTTTGTATTGTGAATGTTTTGTCATAATGGATTTTCATTTTAATGCTCCAATTACATTTGTAACATTCTTTCAAACTGAATAGCACTAATGACTTCCATTATTATTTACATGCTTCCTTAATTATAAGGTTCTGCATCTCTCTCATAACATGCGCGCTCTCTCCCCCCCCCCCCGCCCCAATGCTAAACCAGATATAAGGCAAATGTATTTTAGCTTTCTGTTACGTAAAAGCTGGTGATGAATTAGCCCACATTAATACCTCTTTATAATGCACACACAATCTGAGCCACTCACGAGTTGTAAATTAAGGGAAGGAAGAAGTAGAAGTGGGTACATTTCTTCTCAGGAAAAAAAAAAGCAAATACAGAGATAAATCAAATGTCTTTAAAGCAGCATATATGCAAATTTAATTGAAAGCAAATATATATCAAACAGATTCCTAGGAGAAAGTGAAATTTCTCTAAATTAGTAGCACACAGGGCAATAATGTTGGTTGTTATCACTGTTAATTTTGCCTGGCTGACAGCCTCAAGTTAAGAATGGTTGCCATTCACTTCTATGGCAGAAAAAAGGGCTGCACTTGGGGACATGCTTACCTGTCACACTGCATGGATTATTTCCTGTTGACAGAAATCCTCCAGAAGGATGCTCTCACTGCGCATCCATGCGTGCCTGCCTTCACGCACATAATTATATGAAGGGCTCATTGCACAGTTCAAGCCTCCCATCAGTTATAATAACAGGCCTTTTGCTAGGACTAGGAGAAGTTTAGACCTGATCCAGAGGGACGCTGAAACATATTTTGAAGTGCAAAATATTGGGGCAGAACAAGTTAGGATTGGGCATTTCATAAGGCTGTGCAATTGTTCTGGATCTGAATTAAATCAAGGGTGCTTCATTATTGGTTTACATGAAGTGGGAGACAAACAAAGCCGACGTGAAGTGGCTGGAACCAAAGAACCTGGAAGATGAAGCTTCCTTTGCATTCTAGATGCCGGGGGTGGGGGTGGGGGTGGCTTGCCTATGCCTATGCCTATGCCTAACTATGTAACAATTCCAAACCACTCTAGAGCCTTTTCCATATGAGGGAGACACCAGGAATGCTGCTTCTACAGAAATTAGGCCCCAGCACGTGGCTGGGGGAGGGTGTGTGTGCGTTTGCACAGGAGTCATCAGGATGTCCAGGAGGGGGCAGAGGTGAAACAGAGCAAGCCCACCCTCTAATTGACAAGTCAATCTGTCAGTGGAACAATGCCTCATTTTGCACACAGGCTTGCCGTTCCAAAGACTCTGTCCTGTTAATTGGTTCTGCTTCTTTCATATCCTGCTCCTCTTCCAATGACGATATCTGCGAGGACATTGACGGATAATATTGCTTCTCTGTCTATTAATCCCTTCACTTTTAGCCTACCCAGGCATTCTCCCACCCACCCACCCCACTGCCACATGATTGCCGTCATGGGAGGGGGAGAGTGGGGCTGGGCCCATTGGCTCCTCCACCGCTTGCATGTCCCCATTGTGATTCCCGCAGCCTTCCACATTTGGGTTCTAAACTGTGTGGGGAGTCTTCAGTAGGAAGTTCAACCCCCAACATGGGCTGCTGCTGCTGCTGCTGCTGCAGGAGCAGCAAGAGGAGGGGGCAGGGCAACAGGTTTGTATCCACTCTCCCTCTTTGCTGTGTCCTCCTCCCTCCTCTAAACCTCAAGTACTGGAAATAAAGAAGATGATGCTGCCGCCTCATTTGGCACTACTCCTTACAGACCAGGGCTGTGGTGTGGGAATACTGAGTGGCTGGAGCTGCACTGCTTTCGAAGCCCTGGCGCATCCCCATCTGGCTCCTGGGACACCATGGAGATAACAGGATTCCTGTTAGACGGCACCTTGCACAAGGCCCTGTCAACTATGACACTGGCCCCAGAACTGCCAAATGTTTCTGATATTCCAGACCATTGGAAAGCTTGAATTTGGCGCACACAGTTCTGGCTCTAGGTTTTGGAGGGCCCTTGGGCAAGATACCCTCAAAGAGCCCCCACCATCATTGAGTCTGCCTTCTTACCACCATTGTCACCAGCTGCTATTGCTCTCCATCCCCTTGCTCTGCTCATCATTCTACCACTTGCTTGCTTGACAGGAGGAAGAAGTATCTACTGCTCCAGCTCCTTCTCACCACTATCATTGTCTGGGCCAGAATGAGAGGCAGGTGAACAAGTAGTTGCAATGATGAAGAGGAGGATCGTATCCAGGGTGCTCTTGGCAGTGGGCCCCTGCTAGATGTGGGCCCTCAGAACCCAACCATTCCTACTCCTGACACTGGCCCTGGGTACAGACATAGTCTCTAAGACATACTGATTACTCAGGAAGTCTGAAACAGGAACAGTTTTACACTTAACTTGAGGCATGGCATTTACCTCAGAGGCCAGCATCCAAGCAAGCACAGAGAAAGCCCAGCGGCACATGGCATGGGCCCTTGGGGTGTGGGAGTTTCACTGCTTCCTCAGACCTGGGCTTGGGGGAGGGAGCCCTTGGAGTAGCATCCCAAAGCATAGATCTATGCCTGCGGAATGCAAGCTTCATTACTTTAATATGCAATATTGCATACGTCCCCAAGAATATTGTGCGACGTTGCACTATTTCCGTTTTGTCATGAAACTTTATACCATGAAAGATTTGTCCTCCACAAAAATATGTCCCCAGGCGTGATTTCCTTCAATTATAATTGAGCCCTGTGAGAACCCTTAATGAGGAAAAATAAGAAGCATTGGGTCATAAATGTAAGTAAAACACCTATTCTAAGAAAACAACAAAGCTTTCAAGGAAACCTGGGCCCTCTTTTGTAAGATTTTTGCTGTCACCAATGGGGATAAAGCAGAGTAGGAGCTTGATTCAGCCTGCACATTACCACGAGAGAGGATTCCCCTGTTTCTCCATGCATCCACCCTCATACCTAGGCATGCGTCCAGGCACTGCAAGGGTCCATTGCAAGTCTGTATGAACCTCCCATATCCTCATGTAGCTCTCCATCAATGTGACTTTCATGGCACAGAGCTGGACAGCTGGATGGGGGATGGAGGTGGGGATGAAGACAGTCTTCCTGGTTCCTGCAATAAATCTACACACTTATGGGCTGTCCTGGCAGAGTAAAGGGAGTAAGGAAACAGAGCTGAGATGGGAGGAAATTGTCCACATGTGGGCAATGCACCCACATGCTCAGACTGGACATATGTTTTGGACGCTAACCTGCTCCAGTGCCAGGGAGACAAGGTTGCCTCCTCAGCCCTTTGGATGAACAAAGTTTCCCTTTTCTCTGTTCATGATTTAGGTCTAGCTGTGACTTGTGTTCCAGAGCACTAAAAAAACAGATTTCAAATTTGCTATGGGCTAATGCGTACGTGTGGCAGATTGGGGTCAAGGCCAAGCATCGCTCACTCAGCAGTACTGTTTGTGAGAACGGATTCCTCCCTGTGGAGCTTGTAGAAGTAGCCACTGCAACTTGGGCAATGGTAGCAGCCATTTTGTGCCCTGTGTCCTGGCAGCCATATGTTCAGCCTTCATGGAGGGACACGTTCTCACAAAAGGCACCTCCATGTGAATGTTTCCTGGCTGTGAGTCTATCCGCAACAGACACATGTATATGTGTGTGGGGTGTGTGTGTGGGCGGGGTGCCATGTGAAGCAGCCTGGTGTTGCTCAGTGGTAGAAGTAAATTTTGTAGTTTAGGCACTCATGACAGTCCCCATAGATACACTCCTAAGGACTGTCAAAAAATGCAGGCTGCTGTGTCAATCCATATCAACAAACCAGTTCTAGTTAGGGATGTTAAAGAATTCTGCCACAGATCCCAATGAGGCCGGATTCTATCGATAGGCTAACCTATTGTGGAGAAAAACACAGATGGAAATGGCGTAGTGGATGCCATTTGCGGCCGTAAAGCCCTTAGTTTAACCTAACTGCAGCCATTTATTGCTGCATTTAAGTTAATCTAAGAGCTTTACGGCCGCAAATGGCGTCCACTACGCCATTTGCATCTGGAGATCCCTCAGCCAGGGATACGGCATGCCAACGGCAGCTGTATCGTCCACGATACGGAGCCGGCCGAAGAGGATTCCAGGGAGAGTGTTGGATCGCCTCCCCCCACGGGCGGAGCCCCCCTGGAACAGCAAGTAGGGAATCTGCCCATCCCCAGTTCTAGTAGCTTTCATCTCCTCCAGGGTCAGGCCTTTGGTAAAGCTAATGGGTCTTAATTGGCCATTGAAGCCCAAGCCACCCCAAAATACTTTGCATTACAATGGGGAACAATATACTGTTTGCTGGGAAGATTCATTTCCCCCCAGCAACTGTGAGGATTGCTGCTAAGCTCTGGGGAATGGGAAGTCTGAGTGGAGGTGGCAGATGACATCAGTGTCCCTTCTAATAAACAAGTGCTGCTGGTGCTGTGTCCCTGTGGGCCCTGGCTCCACTACACCGCTGTTGTTGCTCCAGGTGAACAAGGGCCCACAAACATGACTTTATACATGCGTCTAGCAGGCTACTATTCTGTTCATTTTTGCTTCAGAGTCTCACTAGACCCCTGACAGAGATCTTAAAAGCCCTCCCCACCCCACCCTAGGGCCCTGATCCAGATCAGGGGCCCTGTGCCTACTCTAGAGTAAAAAAAAGGAGGAGGAGGTGTAGCTGGTAGACAAACATTTAAGTAAGGTCTGTTTTTGGCCCTGATGCTCCCATGCCGGATCAGACCAAGGGTCCATCTAGTCCAGCATTCTGTTCACATAGTGGCCATCCAGCTGCCCATGGGAAGCCCACAAGCAGGACATGAGTGCAGACTATACTTCTTATCAACCCAAATGTGTGCTTTTTCCTCCAGTTTATTTTGATAAGAATGTAGTATGTATACGTCATTTTGATGAGATTGTACTATATGTGCCTTACATACAAGCCCAGCATCAGCAGCAGGCAGCATCTTCAGGCCATTGCTGGGGCCTCAGTGTCCATCGCTGCACTGAAGCCTGCCCAGGGCAAATTGAAACCTCCATCTTGATTTCCCACAATGCCCCAGAGTAAGCCCACCTGGGCCCACAGATATAGGAGGGGCCGCACATGAGGGCACTTTGCCAAGTATTTTCTCAAACCCGGAGCCAGTTGTGCCACATATATTTCTTAAGCAGATTGGGGGGGGGGGAGAGTAATTTCTATTTCTCCAAATTCCTTCCACTTGAAAAGAGCTTTGTTCCAAGATACATACAATGCCCATTGACCCAGAGCCAAAATTGCTGCATGAAACTTCCTAATCCTTGAAGGATGACTAAAAACATTTGCATTAATATTATGATTTCTTTTCAGGAAGCCATGAAATTGTATAGACAAAAGGAGAAATCCTATTACATACATTCTAGGATGTTAATTTCAACTGGCACAAACCTAGCATTTTTCATGCTATAATTATTGGATGAGCAATACTCAAGTGCAGCAACTCTTCCCTTCCCAGTCCTCATCTCTCAGAAGAAATTGATATACTGGTATGAAGAAAATAATATTCGCTCTCTAAAATAAAAGCATCCCCACCAAATGTAATATTCTGCAGCATAACAGAATATTCTGCAATGGATAATATAAAACCAACATTCCAATTATAAGAGTACATTTAATGGTAATACTAATATATTGAATTTCATATCACTAAACAGTTATATTGCTTAAGTAGTATTTCAGCTACGTAACTGGAAATGGCTACATTATGTATACATCTATGAGGCTGTTCTTCAGATATAATAGCAATTCAGTCCCTATCACTGCCTTTATTAGTACGATAGACTGACTGACTTATACCCTGCGCACACCGCCCACCCCCACTCCACCCCGCCCAAAGTGCACTACGCGACTTCCAAAGTTATCAACATCATACAAAATTAGGCAGAATCCAGATGAAAACAAAAACAGTTTACAAGAAAAATAATGCAGCAATTTCAGAAACCAGCAGAATTCAGAATAAAATAAAGAGATCCTTTACACAGGAACACTGGAAGCTGCCTTACGGTCAGTCAGACCCTTGGCCCATCTAGCCCAGTATTGTCAACACTGACTGGCAGTTACTCTCCAGGGTTTCAGGCAAGATTCCTTCCTAGCCCTACCTGGAGATCTTGTGGATTGAACCTGGGACCTGTGTGCAAACTGGGGTTCTACCACTGAGCTATGGCCCCTCCCTATAAAATCCTGTATAAATAAAATCATCTTCAGATAGTGAGGGGGCCAATTCCTGGGTGCCACAGCTAAAATGGATCTTTCCTGGGTGCCCACCTACCTTATTACAGCTGGCAGCAGGATCTAAAGGGGGACCTCTGAAGTAGAAGGAAGGTCCCAGGGAGGCTTCATGGGCAGAGGGTGGGGGATCTGATTTCTGAGATATTCTGGTCCCAAACTGCTTAATGTTATTAAAGTAGTTAGAATGCTCTTGTCTGCCTGATGAAAGACTTCCCAGGTTGCTGACAGGAAGTGGGGAATGAATATATAATAACGCACAAGAAGAGCCTTTCAAAAGGCAGTAGTGACTTAGGAAGGATTGGGGGGTGGAGTGGGGGACAAAGATAGAAAATGTCCACTCCTCAGGCCTCAGATGTTGCCGATTCTTGTGGTTTCAATGGCTGCTGCTCTTCAAAGGTTCCAAGGAGACACTTAAGCGGTGGCAGCTGGCGACTCCAGTTCCTGAGGGGCTGTGATTCCATTCAGGGTTTTAGTTACCACCAGCCAAAACTCTAATGGTGCTATCCTAGGTGCTGAAAGGTGCTATCCAAGGTGCTGAACCCTATCCCCCAAATGGCACCATGATATTTTTGGCTGGTGGTAACTAAACCATGGATGGAATCTGGAACTGGAGTCACCAGCCGCCACTGCCTTAAGGCGTTTCAAGGTCAAAGGCAGCATTTGGGTTGAGCCCAGAAACTAGGGGTGTATTAAACCCCGCTTACCTGGCTCCACTGGGTTCTGCAGGTGGGGGAGGTGATCCATTCCTCCCCCCGGAATCCTCGACGGGGGGGGGCGATCTGTTCCTCCCCCCCCCCCCCGGAATCCTGCCTGGCCAGCTCCGCTCCGCTGCCAGGCCATGGAGCCACCAGCCGGGCCAACCCACAGTGGGGACTCCAGCCACTGCCGGGCTGGTGTGGACGCAAGTGGCGTCCTGAGTAGGGGACGCCATTTGCGTCCCTATGATAGCCCATGATAGGCTACGTAAATATTTACGTAGCCTATCACAGCTAAAGCAGGGACGCAAATGGCATCCCCTACGCCATTTGCATTCCCGTTTTAACCGTGATAGGCTACGTAAATATTTACGTAGCCTATCACGGCTAAAACGGGAATGCAAATGGCGTCCCCTACACCAGTATATATGGTGTAGTAAATGGTGTAGGGCACGCCATTTGCATCCCTGCTTTAGCCATGATAGGCTACGTAAATATTTACGTAGCCTATCACGGGCTACCATAGGGACGCAAATGGCGTCCCCTAGGATGCCATTTGTGTCTGCAGCAGCCCGGGAGCAGCCGGAGCCGCCGCCACCACCACCACTGGAGCCGCAGTCGCAGCCGGAGCCACAGCCAGGTAGGATCTGTTTTGCGGGGCTTTCGCTGGGTGGAGGGGTGGGTGGCTCTGTTCCACCACGGATTCCAGGGGGCCGAATTAGCTGGAATTCAGCCCCCTGGGATCCATGGTGGAATTCTCTAACATCCCTACCAGAAACAAACCATTACACATGGAAACTGCTGCAATGGGGGTGCAGAACCTCTTTCAGCCTGAGGATTCCACTTTGGAGAAACTTTCAGGGGCTGCATTCCAGTGGTGGATGGGGCTGAAAGGTGAAAAGGGTGTGGCCAAAGGCAATAGGGGTGGGGCCAACCTACCCCAAATATCAGCATATTTTTGTTTAACGCCTTTCCTGCCAGTAACTAAGCCTTAGGAGAGGCATCACAACCTTGGAAAATGGGGGAAAAGATGAGAAGCCACCAAATGACAGGTGGTTGGGGAAAATGGGCGTGGCCATCTGGGGAAACCCTGGGGAGGCCAGTCTGGGACTCCAGAAGAGCTGAATGTGGTCCTTGTCGGGCCCTTTGTTCTAGACCCCTCTCATAGAGCATGGGAATACTAAGATCTGAATGGACAGCTCCCTTCAGAACTCTCACAACCCCATTCTGGCCAGTTGGAGCTTCCAGACAGTCTTCCATGGCAGCCTCACAAAAAGGGTACTTCTAGCCTGGTGGTGAGAAGAGCAGGAATGACTGAGAACAGGTCTTATTTCTCCAGGAAAAGATGCAATTGGGGGACAAGACAAAGTTGGTAAAAAAAAAAAGCACACACTGCCATTATTGTCACCTGAACAGATTCCTTTATTTGCATCAGCCCCAGGCCTTTGCATTTAAAAGATAATGTACAAAGGATAAAAGCAAAATTACAATTGACTGAAGTTACCCAGATTAGATTCTCAAAATTTACATCAAGCACAAATGCCAAAATTATTATTATTATTTATTGTTGTTGTTATTATTTACATTCCCATACCGCCCCATAGCCAAAGCTCTCTGGGTGGTTTACAGAAGTTAAAACATTAAATACAATATAAAAAGTCTAAATAATAGACAATCCTTTTCACATAAAACATTTTAACAGAGAAACTTCTGATCAGTCGAAGGAGCTGTGTAAAATTAAGACTCAGATAAAATGATAGATCTCATTTTAATAGCACCTGCTAAAAATTTTGCAGTCTTTGCTATCACCAGCTTATTTTGATCTGCGAGGAGAAGACACAGAAGCAATAACTGACAACCCTGGAATAGATAACAGTAGCAGAGTAATAACCTCTTTCCTAACATCTCTATTAAAATGCAAAATAATAATACACACACTACTGTTTTAATACTGCCATCTCCACATGGGAATGCATGGTTTTGCAATGGGATTCCTTGAAATCGGCCCTCAAATACAGCTGATGGCAGTATGTTCAGTCTTGTGTTAGTAAAAGCTCATCTGTATTTTACAACTGTAATTTTTTTTTTCAAATAAGAAGCTGGTGCATCAAAAAGACTGGGTGGAAAGTGATCATACCATGGGCAGAATTTTCTTATAGTGGCCAAGTTGTTCTGTCATTCAATATCATGGAGGCACAGTCTAATTAGATCTTTTGCCTTACTGAACCCCAGAATTAGTAGCTGTTATGGTGAGAGGCCAAAACAATGAAGCTTTAAAGTGATGGTCTCCATCCAAACACTCTTATGGGGCTTCTGCAGAACCAAGAGGAGCAACCCAATAGGAGCTAAGTTCAGCTGAGCACCGAGGTGTAAGTTTCAGTCCAGGCGAACATCCAAATGGCAAAGCTGTTGCTTCCATCTAGAACAGGGTAAATAATTCCTAATCCAGGATCATCAGAAGCCCCAACCCACAAATGTCAGGATTAAGTAAATCCTATTAAATTGGTTAATTGTATTCATCTGTTGAATATGCCTATTTATCTGGCATTATCTGTATTATCTGGCATGGGTATCTTGTGCAAATTCAAACACGTTTTGTGGTAAGTTTGTTGTTTCTCAAAAGTAATAATTTTGGAGGCTGGAACCTTTGCATCAAAAGGGTAAAATGTATGTTCTGCCTTTGCAAATGCACACGTTCACACACACATGTGTGCGCATGCAAGACTTGCACACCAGCTTTATGATAAGTGACTTACTCGGCCTGATCTGCCATTTCAAAACTGATCGCAAGCTTAATGGCTCTTCTAAGAACAACAGCTTGATTTCTCTACCAAGCTATCAAACTAGCAGATCCACAGTGCATTTCATTACCATGCACACATGCACACACACACTCTGTGAAAATACATAAATAAAACTATTGCCTGAATGCAGGAATATGGATTCTCAACCAGGAGAGGCTGGTAAATGTGACAGTATGTTACAATCTGAAAGTGGGGAATAATCATAAAAATTCTGCTGTAAATTTGGTTACTCATCATGGCTGCATCTTCACTGCAGAGATGTTGATATTGTTTGAGCTATATATTAAGCCAAGGATGCCACGTGCAGTTCCAAATAAAGTTTTCAAGTCTGGATGCAATACAGATGACACACCAAATACTACTGAAACTCTTTCCTAATCAAATTCATATATACTGCTTACCATTTCCTAGAGTCCAGTGGAAGAAAGATGTCACAAGTACACAATCTGAATTGATTTCAGAGAGGATAATGGAGGAAGAACCTTCCACCAGCTGAACAGAAACTATACTCATTTTATTCAAGGTGTTTGGCAATTTCAACAATATATATGTTTCGGAGTTCATAACTTCTTGGTTTCAGTTATGCATCTGTTACACAATCACTTCTTCTATATTCTGAGTCATTGGTGGTGTCTAAAAATAGTGCTTTCATCTTAAATTAAGAGAAGAGCATTATAGATCAAGTAGACGGAAAATCCTGTCTCCTTACTACTGAGTAACCAATATGCTACAGCGCCTCAGACTGTGAAATCTGCTGCAGTATGTTTTAATGCTAACAGATGCTACTGCTAGCCTGCTTAAGAGCTAGAGAAAAAAGGAGGGGGGGGGATAAAAGAAAGAAAGGACATGAGGGATTTACATAAGAAAACATTCTTTGAATATATGCAGGTGTGGAGGAAAAGGAGAAAACCACTTGCTGTATAAGATTGCTTTTATGAATTGCAGGAATATATCAGAGGTTGCTGTATAGCAAATTAGAATATTGGTGCATCGAGCTCAGTATTTTCTACATGAGGGCTGGAGAGCCTGTGGCCCTCCAGATGTTCTTGGACTCAGGGCAGGCCCAAGACATTTTGCTGCTTTAGGCAATGAACAAGATGGCACCCAATCCCATTCCATGTACAAAAGCCTTTTTTCAAGACTGAACATCTTTCTTCAACACCGACGATGGGACACCACACCTGAAGGCAGCTTAGGGGTTGTAGGGAAGGCCATGTGGCACACAAGTCTCTCCTCTAACACCTTGCTGCCACCTCTCACCATTTGCCACCTGAGGCAACCACCTCACTTTGCCTAATGGTAGAGCCAGCCCTGCTTGGACTCCAACTCTCATCAGCCCCAGCCAGCATGGTCAATGGCCAGGGATGATGTAGTCCAAAATCACCTGGAAGGCCACAGGTTCCCAGCCCCTGGTCTACAGGGACTGGCAGCAGCTCTCTTTTCCCGTCCTATCTAGGAATGCCAGGGATTGAACCTGGGACCAAACCCAGGACCCTTTGCATGCCAAACATATGCCGATCACTAAGTTACAGCCCTTCCCCAATGGTAAATTACTTCTGCCTCATAATGTATATGCCCTCCCTGTGAGGGTAAAGTTGCAACTGAGATTTGCCATCAAATTTTGGACATGGGGATTTGGAATACCAACTCACCCAATGTAGAAATCCACAGCCTGTTATGAGCTGAGCCCAACAAGCTCCCTTAAAGTTTGGGCCCGGCTATAATGTGTTTACGGCTAGTAATTCCTCCCTGCCAGTTTCTCCTTTTCCAAAGCAAACTTTGGTTGTGCAGGGTTCTCTGGAGACAGGAGAGGATTTATAGGCCTCATCTTTAAGGCATGGATACTCCTGAACATGCTCAGGAACATCTTTTCCTTCCTGTGTTGTATGTGATTGATTTGTTGTTTCCAATGCCTCCCAGCCAATTCCTTCAGTTGGGAGTCATAGGAAACCATATGTCCCATGCGCACCACAGGAAAAAATGCTCCTGAGCATGCTCAGAAAGGGACACAAACTTCTAAGAATTCTCCAGGAAAGCTCAGAAAAACTAAACACATGATGAGGTGAGCTTTTGCTCATCATTAATGCTAAGAATTATATTCTGTTGACATCACTTGGAACTGAAATCTAAGCAAAATTTGCAGTCCTAGGCACATTTACCTGGGAGTACGTATCACTGTCTTCATGCCCTGCTTGTGGGCTGGTTGGAGGCCTCTGACTGGCCACTCAAAGAGGGTACAGGAAGATGGATTTTTCCAACACAGCTCTTTTTATGTCATTTACTTAGTGGAATTTGCTTCTGAGTAAGCTAAGTAAGTGTAGCACCAGCTGTAACTGTATTTAGGATTACAGTACAAATAAGGTAAATGCGAGTACTTTGGCTTTCCTCACCTGTCTATTCGAGTTTAGGGGCACTTCTTCCACATCACAAATGTGGCTTCAATACCCAATATACCTACTAATTTACTCCAAGTTTCTTCTCCTTTGGGATGGGTTCATATCATATCACTGCTTCTTTCATTATGAAGTGACCTTTTGCAGCGCTAGAGAAACATGTTGAATCCAGTTGAAAGAATAAATGTCAGTTTGCCTGTGTTCTTTGTTGGTGTCCAGGCACAGTCATAAAAAAACATTGCTTTCATTTCAGGCACATGTTAATTCCCCCTGAAGAATCCAGCACTGTCCTAAATTGTCCTCGGACTTGGGAAATCAGTCTGTTCTACTGTCTAATGCAGAGGTACACATCCTTTTGACCCCAAAGGCCACATGTGATGCTGACTCAGGGGTTGGAAGATGCACACACATGCACACACACAGATGCATGTACACACACACACACACACACACACCCCAGTGATCCTGATATAAATAGCTCTTACCTTGCTGCTAGCAGTGGCATGGAAAGACCAATCTTTATGAGGATCTTTGAGGGACAGAGTGGAGATGAAGCAATGGGGAAACTGATGGGGGCAAATTTGGTGACGGTGGGTTCAGGGCACCATTAGGGAGCACAGTAAAGGCCTTAGAGGGCCACATGTGGCCCCAGGTTGCAGGTTGTGCCCCCCAGTCTAATATATGGGTGCTTCCTCACCCTTGCCTCATGCTGGGAAAATCTATTTATATCAGAAAAGAGCTTGTTAGTAGTGTTACCTATAAAACCTGATGCCCCTACAGTCTTTTTCAGTCTTTACAACACTCCTCCTGAATACATATATGGCGAGCGGTGGTGGCAGTGGTAAAGGATTGTATCCATTGGTGCCATTCTGCTAATGGAAATCTTCTGCTGCTTGCAGAAACCCCATTTTTATCTTTGTGCAAAGTATTTCGATTGTGCAACCAGTTGCACAAGCCATTCCGCAAAGCATCACACAAAGCACTGCACAACTCTTATGATTGCGTTAGACTAGGGGTTGCTTGCACTAGCTGTGTTAGTTGTTCTACTAGCAGTTGTGCAGCCACTAGCGGAACAACGTCAGTGCTTCTAAGTTTTCTGCTAGCATAATGTTTCATAGAACCCCCAGACTCCCCCCCACCATGGACACTTTTTCTTGGCACACCTGCAACTATGTGTGTATATACTTGTCTGCACACAGGCACCTCTCTGCGTGAGCCAGAACCCGATTGCATGGAGAGGTGCATATGAACATAGGCACATTGCAGACATGATGATAGAATGCTTGTATGGTGCGGGGAGGAGCTTGCCACTGTGATGCCACCTCCCACTTCTAAACCCCTTCCCTCAATGCATGGAAGAGAGCCTGAATGTCTGGAGAAGGCTTGGACATACAGGATCCTACTGGATGAGATACTAATAGAAGGAATCCAGAGAGTCCCATGATCAAGTGCAAAATATTTCACTGCACACATGGGTGGGTTGCCAATTTCTTCTTCTAGCTGGATTCCCTCATGTCAGATCAAAACCCACTCTAGAGGCTCTCCTAGCTTTCAAGAGCAGTTTTTGTGGTGGAGGAGTCACATGGGCCTGGAGAAGGGAAGAAAACTGGGAAAACTCTAATTCATGTGTTATGTTTTGAGTGTAGCCGTTTGAATCCCACCCCTTGTGTTCAAGAAGTTGCAAATGTATTTTCCATAGCTGGATCCCCAGATTTATCAAACATTCAGGGCTGGATATGCAGTCTTGGCCACCAAACCGGGACCTCATACACAGATGATCATGGCTGCCAATTGTGGTGGAGAATTTATTCTAATTTCCCAACCTCTCTGTCCTCTTCCATAGGTGATTGTGTTGTCAGAACTGTCCAAACCATCTATCTGTTGAGTGGGTTTGGAGGTGTATATCCTTACATATTGAAGAGGTGTTGAACCTCTTTCAGCCTGAGGGCCGAATTCCATTTTGGGGAAGGTCTCAGGGGTTGCATTCCAGTGAGGTTGAAGGCAAAAGGGGAAGGGCCAAAGCTCAACACACACACACACACACACACACACACACCAGCATATTTTAGCTTAAAGCTCTTATAGCCAGTAACTATGCCTTAGGAGAGGCCTTTTAACCTTTCAGAATGTGAGTGAGTGTGTGTGTGTGTGTGTGTGAGGGAGTGCACAAAATGATTGGTGGTCAGGGGAAAGTGGGTGTGGCCTGGATTAGGGGACATGCCCACCTTGGGAATTCCAGAAGACCAGATTGGAACTCTAGGTGGGCCAAATTTGGCCCCCAGGCTTGAAGTTCTGCACCCCTGTTGTAGAGTGTTGCATATGGAAATTTTTGGACTGGGGACACAATACGTTGTCTTTCTGACCCGGTAATAATCTCTATGCACTTGTATTTTAGCAGATGCATCAGTAACTCCCTAGCTGAATGAAATAAGATAAAAAAAGGAAAATATTGTTTTGCAGAAACCTCTCAAACTAGACTTCAGGCAGAGGGGAAGTACAATTTAATCAAGGCAAGGTAGGATCAATCATGCTATTTGAAAGGATTTCCAGATGAATGACAAGTCATTAATTGGACCTGCTGAGTAAACAACCCAGCCCATGCAAGGCCTCAAGAATAAGATCTGGGAATGTCAAGCATATGGGGGAAAATGAGCTGTGAAATCATTGAACCAAAGGGAAATATTGAAAACTACGGACCATTTTGCTTTCTTTTGAACTTGTAAAGAACCAAGCTACAACAGGTGGCTAACGCGCTATTTGATCATCAATTATTTGTTCCTCTTCATAAAACATAGCTGACAAATTTAGGCACCTTTCTTCGCCCCACACACCCCACAAGCATTTTATGTGTCTGTTTTATGCACACTGGCTGATAGATTATGTAAGTAGATAACAAGCAACCCAAAGGCTACAAATTAATAGTTTAGGACTGAGAAAGATTAATTGCTCATCCTTTCTGCTGCGGAACATTTTGCCCAAATGTGCATATATGCAAATACTTCATTGCCTTAGTTGCCCCAAGAAGTCAAGATATCATTCTCCTTCCCTGAGCAGCTTCTTGTGCTGCTCACTGCGGCTCCTGATTCAGCACTGAAACCACACTGATGTCAAGGTGACTGGAGTGCTCCAGGGCACCTAACTTTCTCCAGGAAGCGGCTGTTGCAGTGAACACTCAATCCACATGTAGCCCGACAAAGAAAAACCTGGAGCAACAGCCTGAAATGACACCATCCACAAAGAAGGGTGGGTTCTGCCAACCTGTGTCCCCGTTTCTCCTGGTAACATGTACATGAAAAAGTGTAGTGGCAAGAGTGTTGGACTGGGAGCCTGGAGATCCAGGTTCTAGTCCCCACTTGGCCATGTAAGCTCACTGGGTGACTCTGGGCCAGTCACAGACTCTCAGCCCAACCTACCTCACAGGGTTGTTGTTGTGAGGTTAAAATGGAGAGGAGGAGTATGTACACCACTTTGGGTTCCTTGGAGGAAAAAAGGTGGGATATAAATGCAATAAATAAATAAATAAATAAATAAATAAAGTGTGATGTGATGTCATCCTATTAGCATGCGCTCCCGACACTCTGCTTCATTGGCTACCGCTTCCAGGGGCAAGGAAATACTGCAATGATGATTTCATGTAATGCATTCCCCCCCCCTCCATCTTTGTGGGGAAATGGGGGTTGGTGATACCCACATGTCTCCCTATAACAAGTAGATTTCGCCTTAACAATACAGAGAGACCCAGAGAGTCTGGAATCAGGCAGGCTACCTGCCATAACAGAGGGACCACAATTAAGGATGGATGAATCTACTGAATTCAATTCTTCTGTGTTTCCCATTTTTCTCATATTAGATTTGTTCCATCCCATTTCCACATCAGTTTGCAAATTCCCATCCCACTGACAGCCTTCACAAAAATTCATACATATTTTTGTGTGCATTTCTCCTACTATACGCATTTTTTTGCATGAGCTTTTCCTAAGGTATGCATTTTTGCAAGCAATTTTTCTAATATAGTGCATTTTTGTGCACATCTTCCCTTATTATATGCATTTTTGTATGCATTTTTTTTTTTTTTTTTTTGGATTTGCGAACTGCATCACAGAATTCGGGAAAGTGTGGATGATGTGTAGGTTCTGAGATGCTCTGCTTTTGCTTCCAGAGGAAAAAGACAAGGGACATCAGTATGGAGTTAACAAAAGCTTAACATTATGCTGAAGTAAAACAGGGTGTAGTATTTTTCATATTCCTTTGGGCACATGACCAATGCTGCCTTGTACTCATTCAAACATGCATAATTGGGAGAGAATGAAAAAGGGGCTGCACATTTGGATGCAGTCCTGAATGTCCATCTTTATCATATTCTGCCTCAGTGTGATCAAGGCAGGGGAGAGCCAGTGTGGTGTAGTGATTAGAGTGTTGGAGTGGGACTAGGGAGATCTGGGTTCAAGTCCTTGCTTGGCCATGAAGCTCACTGGATAGTTTGGGGCCAGTCAGTGACTCTCAGCCTAACCTACCTCATAGGGTTGTTGTGAGGATAAAATGGATTCCATGGTGGCCATCTTGAGCTCCTTGGAGGAAAATGTGGGATAGAAATGTAGCAAATAAACAAAGAATAAATAATGATAAACTCATTATGCATAGTTACACACAATAAGAACTATTGATCCTCAAGAAGGATCCTCCCTTCATTACACAAGAGACTGTTGGGAGGCTTCTAAGAGCTTAGGGGCAAATGTGTCCTAAATACCATACAGATCCAAATCCATTTCTCTTCTAGGGTGGAGACAAAGGCCATATCATGGAGAACTCCCCTTCCCTGACACCATACACCTCTATTCAGGGTAAGGACAACTGACCTTCATGACAAGCTTCATGAACCCTCAGTGACACCATAATGATGTAACCAGATCTGATTAGCTATGTGGCATTGTGATGTCATCATGTTCACTGTGTAATCCCTAGCTGTGAACATGCTGTGAAAGAGCTGTTTTTTTAAAAAAACCAAAAACAAACATGTTGAAGTAGCAGAAGATCAGGGGAGCAGGTACAAAAAGATGAATGAAAGAGTGGAGGATAGGAAGGGCTTTCATGGACCTTTCATCCCCCATTTCCTGAGATCATACCTGTCACATTGAAAATCATGTAAGAGAAAAACTGGAGGCTAAAATTTCAGGGTCCCTGGTATTGTATATCTAGGCACACCTACTTTAAACAGCCTCAGCTTGGTCCTGATGTTGTAGGAGAGGTTCCTTTGGGGACTGAGATAAGAGTGTTTCCATTCACTCAGATTTACTTACATTCTACAAATAAGGACTAAAACAATGACATAAGCTAAATACATTTATTAAAGAAGATAAAGTTTAACAAGCACACAAACCTTCCACTCAGCAAAGAAGCAAAGATAAGGCATACTCATACATCCTGCAGCTGCATGCCTACCAATCACACTTGTACTCTACCAGGAAGGGTAAAGGGACTCCCTCCTTCTCCAAGTATGACTGGAGAGTCACTGAGGCCTAAGTGATAGGCTCAAAGTAATGTCTCAGGTTCAGGGTGAAAGAAGAAAGACAGACCCAGATCTCCTCCATGTATTAACTTAAATACCTTCCCAAATTTGGTGACCTCCTTCTTATTACATATTATAAAACCTTTACAACTATTGGTTGATGTCACATTATATGTCATCTTATTCCCAGAAAATCCATCTTTTTGTCCTCAGCATCACCTCTATCCTTGATATTGGTGTACCCAGATATAGGTGTTGACTACAAAACAGGTCTAAGTTCTCCTTTTATGTGGTCAACAGCTCCTTTTTTCTTCCCTTTATCTCCAGAGAGGGGAATCCCAAACCACAACGTGTTCTTATCTATGACCCCTTAATTTTTACCCCTTTAAAACTTCTCTTATCAACATCTAGCAAGCTTCTGACACAGTAGATCTTGCTCCCCTACTTGTCCCGTTATACATTAATGTTAACTCACCTATAAGCACCATCTCTTACCCCTTAAACTCTAAATTCCCCATACCCCATGTTCTACCTAAATGTAAACTGCAAGGTCCAAGAAAATCAATCAAACCTCACAAAAATGCAAGCCACAACTAGATGCTGGTAGTGCAGTGCCCAAAAATGGATTTTGCGGTTCCGAGTTCAAATTTTCCTTTAATAATGAATTCCCTAGTTGGCATTAAGCAAACTGCTCTCCCTCACCCCCTCCCAACCTGAAGATAGTAATACTGTCATACCTCAGCAGGTTGCACTAAGGCAAACTGAAAGAGTGTCTGTGAATTGCTTTGAGCCCTGCAAAATGGGATAATATATCTGGATCGTTATTAGTTTTGAGCTCCTCTGAGCTGCAGAGGTGCTCCATGGGCAAATCTGCCTCATTTCTACAATAATGAACTACCCTCCTCCTATCACCTTTGTAGATCCTTTCTTGTTAAGATGGGAAATGTAACCCCTACTGCAGCATCAGACAGAACAGATTACAGTGTTTCTTCTGTAGTGTTCTGGGCAAACACAGATTTTATACTGTCTGTTTTTAATTAGGGACTGCACTCTCTTTTATACTTACTTGATCTTGTCAGTTTCAAAGCTGTCTCTTAATGCTTGGTTGGCAGTTTTTAATTGCTCATCAAATGCTTATTATAAAGCTTTCAGAAGAACTCTCATTGTCCACAATGGATAACCATTTCAAAATAAACGGTTGCAACTGCAACTAGTAGCTGAAATGATTTGTCCATATGGGTTGGATCCAATGGTGGCTTGGCTAGTTAGAAGGTGGGGCAACCTTTTTGTGGATCTGCCCTGCCTACTGCAGCCTTCCATGTCAGATCCTGTACTGTTCTGGAGAGTTCCTGAACCTCCAGGAGCAATGGGTTTTTTTTGTGGGGGGGGGATCTGTGAAAATTGGGTTCCCCATCATGCTTTTCACTAGTTGTCATGCCCCCACTGGAGGAATCCTCCTCAGAGGAAGAGCGAGAGCTCCCAGAAACTGGGGCACTCCAGATCAGTCACTGTCACCAAACCAGGGGGAGCCTGGGCCCTCGGGGGAAGTGGTTGCAGGTCTTTCCCTGCAGGGCCAACCCAAAAGCAAATCAGTCAGCAGGCAATGGTCAAAACAAGGGAGCAATCCAAAAGAGGTCTGAAGAACAGCCAAGGTCAAAACGCAGATAAACACAGTCAGATATAATACACAGTCCAAGAAGCAGAGTCAAGCAGGAGTCCAGGGTCAGTAGCACAGAGGTTCAATCTCAAGGCAAGGTCAGGAAAGCAGGATGTAGGGGGCACAGATGGCTGCAGAGGGAGGAAAGGGATGGGAAACATTCTTTCTCTGAACTTCATTATGTTAACTTATCTTAGGACCAAGCCAGACTCTGAGCCAGGGGAAGGGACAGTCCTACAGTCTGAATAGTACAGCAAAACAAAGACATGTAGAAATGGAACAAAAGGACACAAATATTAAAACTCTTTTGCCCTCCCTCAAAATCCCTGAAATGTGACGTTATGCCAAATGTGGCTGAACTCTTGGTTCAGCTGGAAATTGGTAGTAGTTCATAGATATGCAGAACTTAAAGCTGAGGAGCCCGTCAGGAAAAAGGTGGCAACTGTAATTCAGCACTAAGATGGCTGAATGGACAGGGATTTAAACTCAGACGTTTGAAAGCAAAGCACTCCAAGCTCTGGGATTAGATGGATGAATCTGTCTGTCTCAGTTTTTCCCACATTTGATTTTTTAATCTCAAGTTCTTTTTGTCCCAAATATGAAGAACTTTGTGAATTTTGGTGAATTCTAATCAAAATGGAACTGAAACAAAATTCTCACCCATCCCTGTAAGTGAACATTTTGGTAAGGAATGCTGAAAAATGGCAGAGAAGGGTTGGCATCTTTCAGTGCTTTTGAAAATGTTCATGGGAAAAATAATTGTGCTTTGTTTCCATGTAGGGATGTGCGAACTCACCCCCATCCGGGTTCTCTGTATGCCTGCCCAGTCCCTGCCCCTGCTTGCTGGTCCCCGGAGCACACTCGAACTCCTCCCATGCTTGACAAGCAGCCCAGACTCACCCTAGCAGCCTCATCGAGCTCCATGGTTGCCATTTTAAAAAATAAATAAAATGGCCATCGCAAAAATGTGCATGTCTTTGTATGCACAAAAATGGACATTTTGCGAATGTGCATATTCTCATGTGTGAAATGTGCATTTTTGTGAAGGAGCATATTTGTGTGTATGTGCAAAAATTCACATTTTTTGAAAAATGCATTTTCGCGCATACATGAATATACACATTCACAAAAATGCACATTTTTGTGTGTGCACAAATATGCACATTTTTGTAATTGCCATTTTATTTCTCAAAAAATGGAGACCGCAAAACTCGATGAGGCCACTGGGGTGAGTGCAGGCCCTTTGCTGAGCATGGGCAAGGGGTGAGCAGGGGCAGGTGCTTGGCAAGCTAGGTTCGGGGGTGCGAGCAGGGGTGGTTCTGCCGGATTCCCGGACTGAATCGGGCACCTGCGCCATCCCTATTTCCATGGCTCTAATTTCAGTGACTAGCAATATTCTTCAGGGGTGGTAGTTGAGGTTGCACATACATGGATAATGGTGGGTCCTGTTCCCATTCTGACAGTAAAATAAATAGAGGGAAAGCAGATCTTCACTTAGGGTTAGAGTTTGTTTGATATCTTTTCCCCAAGAAAACTGGGGCTTTCTCTTCATGGGACTAACGACAGAAGCTACCATGAAAAAAAACCCCACACCCTTTCACAGGATTAAAAGGTCATTTGGTTTCGTGAGAGCTGAATTTCACATTCACATCTCAATATGAAATAACTAGCCAATTCCTTGACTGTAGACTTCTAGGATATAGTAAATTACTCATACTATGTGTGTTGCACTTTTTATTTTGTGGCCTTTTAATAATGCTTTTGTTTTGAGTTTCCTTGAGCTTTCATGCAAATAATACCAATGTTTGAAAGGAAAGTGAACCCAGAGTACAGAGTATGAGCACTAATAAACACAGCCGATTGTCTCTAGAGGGAGAGAGCACTATTGAGAAAACTAGGCAAGCTTTAAATTGTCTTGTGAAAACTAATTATTGTTACATGACAGTTTAGATCTGGTAGGTGTAATCAAATAACTACACAATGAGCTGTGTATTTTATAAGATGCTGAAGCGATGTTTCTCTCTGCACATTATATACCTATATATGCAGATGTGGCAAGCTAACAAAAAATGTCCCAGTATGACAAATCACTCAACCCCTTGTTCAGTAAGGTAAAGGTCATCCTGTCACTCACCAAAGCATGCAAACAGATGAAGAGGATGGATTCTAGTGTCACAGAGGTGGTGAAGAATCTTATTTTCTATTTTATTACATTTTTAGCTTGCCCTTTCTCCAAGAAGCTCAGGGCAGATACATGGTGTTCCTCGCTATTTTATCCTCGCAATGATCCTGTGAGATAGATGAAGGCGGAGAGATAGTGACTGGTCAGAAACTAAATTATATTAACTTAAATCTTTAAACAAAAACTACACTGGAACTATAACTCCAGAAGAGACACAGATTCTGGCATTGGTCACTTGGGTTCCACTGAACCTTTCTCGTAAAGTGTAACAACAAGATCCAGGGTGGAATATGGCAAAGGAAATTCCATAAGCATCCCTAACTGGACTCCCCATTTCAGTCTCTCGGAGCTGTCTATGGAAGGAGGACACAGAAGCATAGAAATATAAACACACTTTGAGTATGTTGGAGTGAAGCAATAATGCTTGTGATAAGTCATCTGAACGGGGCGGGGGGCGGTGATGGGCAAAAGGGAACATGTTTTCTTTCTCCGCTGGTTTCTGCTTGTAACTACTCCTTGACGTACTTTGCAACTCTCCTTCCTCCTGGGTAGTAAGTGTTCCTTTTTCTGAACAGTGCAACCATAATGGCTGCACTCAACCTATTCTATCAGAAATATTTGTTTTTCCAGGAGCTATGTACTCCCAATACAACACTATTTGCTTTTGAAGTAGCAGTGTGTGGGGGTTTCTTTCTATAGCACTTGCTTGGACCAGTTATACACTGAAACTATGCAGCTATAACTTATCAAACAAACACAACTCTTAACTAGAAGTGTGTGCAAATGTCCTCTTGAAATTCTCCAACTTACTTGTGGGCAGAGAAATTTGGGAGACAATTTTACTGAATTTCTCCAGGGGGAGGAGAAATCCTCCACAGTTTCTCCCAGGTAGGGCTCCCCATTGGCAGGGCTTCTAGCACAGCTTCTTTCTTTTTTGGTCAAGGTTTTGGGGGGATTTGTGCTGCAATGGCACCAACTGTCTTAGCAGGCTGGCCCCCATTTGCATCCACCACAATGCAGGTGGGGCAGTGTTGTGTCCAGCTCCGGCAATGAGGTGGAGTTAGTGCTGTGCCAAAATCTGTCTTCCAGTTTTCTGAAAGTTTTCTCCCCACATAAAAGAGGCTTCCATTGCCTCATTCAGGGTGTTTTATAATTTATTTCTGTGGTGTTTTTGAGTTTACTTAATCACATCTAGCCTCCCAGGCCGCCTGCACGTCCTGACCTGAAAAAGTCCTAAGGGAGGAATTAGCTCATGGTGCCTTAAACTGGACTTTAATTGAAGTGTAGGAAGCTGAGGAGGCTACAGGCAGCCAGGGAGATATTGTACAATGAAAAGCAGGACACTTGTGCTTACACCTCAGCCACCTCCTAAGTAAGGTAAGCCCAAGAAACCCAAACCCAACCCATAAGAATTTATCTGAAATTTCTTCACCATTGAATTTCGTTTCGAAAGCAATTTCTCTTCTATCAAATTGAATGAGAATGGTCAGAAAAAATGTGGGAGAAATTTTCAGCACAGCACTGCTCTTAACAGAGTTCACTGCAAAATCCCAAGGGAAGATAAACCTAATCACTCCAGATAACACTAGACAGATTTCTCTAGAAGGTGTTTTTTTTTAATATTATTAAAAAAAAACCACATCTTCAGAGAGCATCCCAGGGATGATGGGATTGCTTGGAAAAATCTTTCTGTGGTTGGAGACAGTGCTCTGACCTCGGAAGAGAGAGTCAGAGATCCACTCTCCCTCCCCCACCCCCTCGCAGCTTGCATGGAAAGGAAAGTGCCATCTGCCACCCAAGATAAGAAAAGGGGGTGTTCCAGGGAGAGGGGAGGGGAGGAGACTGGAGATGCCAGGATATGAAATATCCTGAGCCTTATCCAGCCTCCTTCCCTCCCCCTCCAAAGTGGCCTTGCTAGTTGGGGTGTACGGATTCCCCACTGTCTGTCCCAGTAGGGAATCTGTGGGGGGGGGAGGCAATTTGTTCCTCCCCCTCTGGAATCTTCCAGAGTGGCTCTGCTCTGAAAGGATTCCGGGGGGGGGGTAGAAACCGGCTTGCGGGCTGTTTATCTTCCCTCCTGCCGGCCAGAGCCATTTGCCTCCTCCCTGTCCCTGCTGATCTCCATGTCTTCACCTAAAAAAAAAAAAAAGCGATCGGCAGGATGTGCCCATAGACGTAGATGCAAATAGAGTCATGAATCTTGCATCTAAGTCTATGTGTCCATAGGCTTATACGCAAGATCCATGGCTCTATTTTGCGTATTAGAGGGATTATACCTCTAACATTGCACTTATTTAGCTTTCCCAGCTCCAAACTGCGCATATTTAAATATGCATTTTTTTTAACTTCCTGTTTTACGTAGCAATCAAAGTCATGAAAATGGTGGGTGCTCACCGAACGGGATTGTGGTGAGCCTGGGGAACTCGCCGAGCTCGTGGGTGGCCTGAACGCGGGTCTGGGGGGTTGTGAGTGGGGGCGCCACTTTGGTAAGTGCCTGGAGAAACCAAGCTAGGGTGAGTTCTTACATCCCTACTTTCAAGTGCTACAATCAAGCATGACTAAAAGCAACATTCATTCTGCCCAATAATATATTTTCAATGGTTATTACTGAATTAACCCGAACAATATATATTTATGGATACATTATCATTCCCTTGCTTTATAACAGCCCCATGACAGAGCAATCTTCTTTTTTAATACATTTATTAAATGAAACAGTCATAGATATTTCAAATCATGACGGCACAAAGAAGACAATGAAAGCACATCAGAGAAAGGCAAAGCAAACACAATAATAACATAACCTATATTTCAATGATATACCTACAAAAGTGGAAAGAGACTGTCAGCTTCCGAAGTATCATATTTGGTCTTGCATCCCAATGCAGTATAGTTAATTTCTGCTCAGACTTAAAAAGACTGGTATTGCGAAGCCCCCTGTTGCAACAAAATAAAATTTACATTACAGATTTTGAGCAAGTGTTATGCAGCCTGAACTGATGTATGATTACTCAGCAAGTCCCACTGTTTTCAGTGGGGCATACTCTCAGGTAAATGTACATTGGGTTGCAGCCTAAGGGTGAAATCCTCTGCATGTTTAGAAAGAAAAATGTCCTTCAATTCCCAGCATTCCCCAGCCAGCCATGCTGGGACAGGCCTTTTTCCTGTTCAAACATATAGAGGATTGAGCCCTAAAACACTTTGACACATTAGGGGGCCCTGTATTTATACTCTGGGCATTCAGCGATGATGGTTTCCCCTCCTCCATTAGGCTACCACCGCATCACAACTTTTGTTTGGTTCTAGGTCTAAAAAAGGGGCAACGTGGTATGGGCACAGGAACGCTTGTGCTCATTGAAACAAACACTGAATGCCATAGTTAATGTCTGCTCTTCCTACCTAGGAATATTTTCAAGAACTATAATTAGGCTTATCATAAAAAGCTGGAGACAGGACACCTGACTTCAGGTCATTAACTACATATTGAATAGAATTAAGTACTAATGATATTGGGATTTTTATTGAGTTATAATTGTTCTTATTACTTTGGATGTCCCCCGTTAGGTTTTATTACTCATAAAAGTCTCTTTTAGATGTAATATATATTTATATATTATATTTTTTTTGCAAAATTAAAGAAAGCTTCATCCAGGTGTTTACAGTAAACTGTTCAAATTACACTTTGAAGATGGTATTTTGTCCTGCAACTCTTGCTAAATAATTAAAAACATAATCTGTTTTGTTAAATTTGAAGACTGTGTTTACCTATTGATTATTATCATCAAGAAAGCTGGTAATATTTTATTATTATTATTATTATTATTATTGTGTGTGTGTGTGTTCTAGACATTTTGCAGCAATGTACAAGGCAGATATAGGCAAACAATGGGAGGGAAATTCTTTACAAAATGTTAATTAACATAGTCAGCAGGCCAACCAACAGAAAGATTCATCCATCCCTAATCCTAAACAGGAAATCTTTATAGCCCTTTCCAATGGTGTACTGGTAAATCTTGAAGTACAGGCGCCTAGCATGACAGTCCCAATACCACGCCCTCAAGGAGAGTCCAGTAATTCAGTATCATGTTTCCGTATTTTAAGAATGACATTCTTTGTTTTCAATACAATGATATGGTACAGAAACAGCATTCTCATGGTGTGGTGACTTGGCACAAGGCCTTCTCAGTGGAGGTGCCCCAACTGTGGAACTCCCTCCCTGGGAAAATAAGTCCCCCACCCCATGTTGTTGAATTTTAGACAACAACTACTAACATATTTGTCCACCTTGGCTTTTGAGATGCAACTTGGCCCTGGGACCATGCTGCTTTAAGATTGTGTAGGTGCGTTGTGCTATATATTTTATTCATTTATTTTCAATATTTATATACTGCTCAACATCAAAAGACTTCGGAGCAGTGAACAGCAAAGATAAAAGAATAAAACACCATGTTAAAACAATTAAAACATTTTAAAAGAAACAAGTTCCGGTAAGACCAAATTTAATAAACTGCAGCTGGTCACTCAAGAAAGGCTTCCCAAAATAACAGTGTCTTCAGGAGATGCTGGAAGGAACACAGTGTTGGCATCTGCCCGACCTCCAAAGGCAGGGAGTTCCACAGAAAGGGGGCTACGGCTATCACACTGAAGGCTCTTTTCTTGGTGGACTCCAGCCAGGCCATGGGTCCGTGTGGAACCACCACGAACATGCCCTCCGATGACCTCAGTGATGGGGCAGGTTGGTAAAGAAGGAGGCGCTCTCTCAGGTGTCCTGGTCCCAAGTTGTTTAGGGCTTTGTACACTAGTACTAATACCTTAATCCTGGCCTGGTAGTGAATAGGCAGCCAGTGCAGTTCCCTCAGCAAAGGAGCTGCATGCTGAAAATGGGCATCTCCTGACGACAACTGAGCTGCTGCATTCTGCACTAGCTTCAGCTTCCGGAGCAGCCTTAAGGGCAGCCCCACATAGAGCGCATTGCAGTAATCCAGTCTATACCACTGTGGTCAAGCTATTCCTGTCCATGACATTTTTTAGTCTTATGGTTAATGTCTTTATTAGATGATGATTTTAATTACATATAAATGATGCATTTCTTCCTGGAGATGAAGGACCAGTCATGTAGTGGAACCAGGGCTCACAGGGATGCACTATTTGATTAGCAAGGATGCTGATGTCATCTGCTGCCCCTCCCAGAATTCCCTATTCCCTCTGAGCTTAGCTGCAATCCTCACAGTAGCAGCGGGGGGCGGGGGAGGGAATGAATTTTCCCAGCCACAATATATTGTTCCCTGTGTTTTGGGGAAAGCATTTTGGGGTGGCCTTGTCTGGATGGGCAATTAAGACCCATTAGCTTTACAAAAGACCTGCTCCTAGTGGAGATGAAAACTGCTAGAACAGGATTGTTGATATGGATCAATGCAGCTGCCTGAATCTAGGGATGTCAGAGAATTCCGCCACGGATTCCAGTGAGGCCGGATTCTTTAGAATCCGCCCCCCCCCGGAATCCGTGGCAGAACAGCCTCCCACCCCCTGCCCCGCCGTGGAATCTCCCTGGGACGGAACTTACCTGGGGCGGATGCGGCGGATGCGGCGGATGCGGCGGCGGCTCCGGCTGGTCTCCCGGCCAGCTGTGGCTGGACTGCTGCAGCCGCCATTTGTGTTCTTCCAGCCATGATAGGCTACGTAAGTATTTACGTAGCCTATAACGGCAAAGAGCAGGGACGCAAATGCCATTTGCCACTATGCCATTTGTGCCCCTGCTCTTTGCCGTGATAGGCTAGGTAAGTATTTACGTAGCCTATCATGCTAAAGGCAGCCATGCAAATGGAGTAGCAGCTGCTATTTGCGTGGCTGCCTTTACCTTACATAATAGGCTACTTACATAGCCTATCACGGCAAAGAGCAGGGTCACAAATGGCGTAGCGGCTGCCATTTGCGGCCGCAGCAGCCCGGCCATGTCCGGAACTCTGGCTGCAGCCGGCCCTGGCTGGCGGCTCCATGGAGCCGCCGCAGAGCGGAGCCAGCTGAGGAGGATTCCAGGGGGAGGGACGGAGTGCCTCCCCACCCCACAGATGCCCCGGCACAGACCCAGGTAAGGGATTTGTACATCCCTACCTGAATCACTGGACTCTCCTTGAGGGCGTGGCTACAGGGCCTGTCATGCTAAGCACCTGCACTTCAAAATTTACCACTATGCCACTGGAAAGGTTTATAAAGGTTTCCTGTTTAGGATTAGGAATGAATCAATCTATTTCCCTTTCTATTGTCTTTTATATAATGTAACTTTTTTAAAGCACAAGTTCATTCCATCCTGTTTTGCATCAGTTTCTGAGTCTTTTTTAAAAAGACTGCATGAAAATTCATATGCATTATTGTTCACATTTTAGTACTCATGAAAATTCATATGCATTTCCCCTAATCTATGCATTTTTGGCAAGCAATTTCCCCGAATCAATGCTTTTTTGCACATAATTTCCCCTAATGTATGCATTTGGCACACATTTTTTTGATCAGAGAGCTGCAGTGCAAAATTCGGAGCAGTGTGAAACGGAAGGATATTTGTGTGCTGGTTTGTGCATTAGTTCAGGCAATGTGGATTAGGTTGAATTGGGTTGATTTGTATTAGAATGTAAACCAAAGAAATTTCAGGATGGGGCCTTGCATAAGTCACAAGGTATTCCTGGCTCCAGTATGTTTCTGTGTGTTCTTGAATCAAGTCCCTGGCTTGATTCTGGCCTCCTGTTTCCTGGCTCACTCTGATAGCTGCCCCTGGCTCAGCTTTGATAAGGGTTTTGTTTTGTTTTTTGCGGTGCCACTTGAGAACTGTGGCATGGGGGTGGATGGACAGCACTGAATGGTCTAAGCTCCTGTTTGTCTTGAGCATCAAAATATATCTCATGTACTATGCATAGAGTAAGAGCTTCACACCAGAAGTGTCTGACTCATAATAAAAACCAGTATTGTGAGCACTGGATTTTGTTGTTGTTGTTGTTATGAGCCTGTTACCTGCAGACTTCATCATAGGGATGTACAAAAGTCACTTACCTTTTCGCAGCTTGGCTTCGCGGTGGGGGGGAGGCGCTTCGCTTTTCCCCCCGACGTTCAGGCAAAGAGGGGGAGGCTTCCCGCCTCACCCGGCTGAAATTCAGGCCGGGGAGAAGCACCCCATCTCCCCGGCCGCGAAACAAAAAGTAAAAAAAAAAAAAAGACCCCGTGATAGGCTACGTGACGATTTACGTAGCCTATCATGGCTAGATTTCCAAAGTCAGCTGTGATAGGCTACGTAAATCGTCACGTAGCCTATCACGGGTGACTTTGAAAAAAAAAAAGTGCGTACGCAAATGGTGGCAGCCCATTGGTGCCGCCATTTGCGTTCCTTATTTTGGCACGTCTAGTCTACGTAAAGATTTACGTAGACTACGGCGAAAATGAGGGCAACGCAAATAGCGTGCCCTTATTTTCGCTGTAGTCTACATAAAGATTTACGTAGACTAGACGTGCCAAAATAAGGAACGCAAAAGGCAGCGCCCATGGGCTGCCACCATTTGCGTACGAGCTTTTTTTTTTCTTTTCAAAGTCACCCGTGATAGGCTACGTGACGATTTACGGAGCCTATCACGGCTGACTTTGAAAATCTAGCCGTGATAGGCTACGTAAATTGTTACGTATTAAGGATGGCGGAGAATTTCTCCCCGAAACTTCGGGGGGCCGAGCGCCAACGTGTTCGGCCCCCCGAACAAGTTTCGGGGAGAAATCCTCCGCCCCCCCGCCCCCGCACCCCCCCCGGACGGGACTTACCTTTTGCGAATGTCCCTCCCGGTGGCTGGTCCGGCCGGCGGTTCGGCGGGTTTTCGAGCGAGGCGGGAGCGGCAGCTGGTCTTTCGACCGGCTGCCGCCGCTGCCATTGTAATGAAAGAAAAAAAAAACAAAACTTCCCCTGATAGGCTACGTGACGATTCACGTAGCCTATCATGGCTAGATCTGCAAAGTCAGCCATGATAGGCTACGTGAATCGTCACGTAGCCTATCACGGCTGACTTTAAAAAAAAAAAAGTGTGTACAGATAATGGCGGCCCCCATAGGGAGCCGCCATTCGCGTTCCTTATTTGGTCGCTGTAGTCTACGTAAAGATTTACGTAGACTACGGCGAAAATAAGGGCAACGCTATTTGCGTTGCCCTTATTTTCGCCATAGTCTACGTAAACATTTACGTAGACTACAGCCACCAAATAAGGAACGCGAATGGCGGCTCCCTATGGGGGCCGCCATTCGCGTACGCGCTTTTTTTTTTTTTAAGTCACCCGTGATAGGGTACGTGACGATTCACGTAGCCTATCACGGCTGACTTTGCAGATCTAGCCATGATAGGCTACGTGAATCGTCACGTAGCCTATCAGGGGAAGTTTTTTTTTTTTTTTTTTTACTTTCGCGTTCGCGGCCGGGCGAGGCGAGGCGCCTCCTCCCTGGCCTGAATTTCGGCCGGGCGAGGCGGGAAGCCTCCCCCCCGGCCTGAATTTCGGCCGGGCGAGGCGGGAAGCCTCCCCCCCCGGCCTGAACTTCGCAGGGGGAGCAGCGAAGCGCTCCCCCCTACCGCGAACGGCCTTCGACGACAGGTAAGTGACTTTCGTCCACCCCTACGTAGCCTATCATGGTTTGTTTTTTTAAAAAACTTTACTTTTTTTTTTGCAATGGCGGCAGCGGCAGCCGGTCAGGAGACCGTCCGCCACCCCTGCCCACGATGAAATGCCGCCGAAACGCCGCCGGGACCCGCCGCCGGGAGGGACATTCACCAAAGGTAAGTCCCGTCCGGGGGGGGCAGGGGGGTGGAGAATTTCACCGCTGATTTCGGGGGGCCGAATGCATTGGCGCTCGGCCCCCCGAAGATTCGGGGAGAAATTCTCCGCCATCCTAGTTCATCAGCATCACTAGCTAGGCTGCCACCAGTCACAAGTGCTGTTGGAGGGCTTATAGACTGTATAGAACTGGACTCTGCCTAAAGTTGAGCTCATTCTGGTTGGAGAGCTTTGCATAGATATGGTGTAGGTCAGGCTTTCCCAACCTGGTGCTCTAGCTGTGTTGGACTACAGCTCCCATCACCCCCAGCCAGCATTCCTATCACCCCAGCCAGGACATTTGGAGGACACCAGGTTGGAGAAGGCTGGCAAAGATCCTGCACTTCCGAGGCTTGGGAGTTTCCCTGAGTTATGCCCAATTTGCTACTTCAGGGGCTGTGCAGTTCCCTGGAGATGTACAGAGCAACCCTATGCATGTCTACTCAAAAGTAAGTCCTGTTGAGTTCATTCCTATTCATGCTTTCCTGGGAATAAGCCCCATTGAGCTCCATGGGGCTTCCTTTTGAGTAGACCTGTAGAGGATTGCTCTGTTAATCCCCAGACTTGGGGGAGGGGGTTGCACCCTTCCTTCTAGAATCCAGGACTTGGGGGCGGTGGGGGAAGAGAAAAAAAATAGATGAAATTTCAAGGGGGCAATCAAAAGCACACAAAACCAGAGGTGTTTTCACTGAGGAAAGTGGGAAAAACAGAGAAGGCTCCTTTGGCTCATCTGTAGGTCACATTGTTGCATTTTCTCTTTATTTGAAAAGCTGAAATTAAGAAAATTGCAGCAACTAGGACAGAAAATGTAGATGCTGCTAATGCTTAAAATGTGTTTCCTTTTCTAGCTTTTTCTGTCACCTTTTCACAAGTGCTTGCTTCCTGCAACATCTTTTAAGGGTGAATTGCAATATTATTTATTTTCTTTCCTTCCCCCCGCTCCCCAAATGTCCCATTGGGTTTCAAATTATGCATGTATTAAAAAAAAAAAATGACTCCCAGCCGCAATATGTTCTTCTTTATATAGATCATAGGACTATGATCCTCTGCTCTTTTCCTTTGGATTTAAATATAACATGTACTCAAGTGTTAATTAATACTCTGCATCTGTTTGCTTTAAACAGCTGAACAGTATCATAAGTATAGACTACTTTTGGCTTTCTTTCTTTCTTTCTTTCTTTCTTTCTTGAAAAAAAGAAAAAAAGAAATCAGTCACCAGCCAGAAATCAGACATTTGCAGCCAGATGTCCGGTATATGATAACTTTGCAATTCCAATTAATGCAGGCACCCGTTAATGTAGGATGCATAGTACAAATGAATAATGCAGAGGCTCCAGATCTAAATAAATAATGTAGAGAACATAGTGAACCAAACTATTACAACCCACAACACCGTTTTTTAATTTATTCAACTTTAGCTCACATCCATTTCAACATTTCTGAGAAATGAAGAGCTATCACTTTGAAATCAACCACTGGTGAAAACGTTTTGCTTTGTGCATGGTTTATTGGGACCAGACCACACCATCCTTCATCATGCTTTTATGTGACACGCGGTGTGGCCACATTTAGAATCCTGTGTACAGTTTGGTTCACCCCAGTCCCCATCTCAGATATAGGATATAGGACAGGAATGGAGACCCTGTGGCCCTCCAGATGTTGTTGGACTACAGTGTTCATCATCGCTGAGCTTTGCCCATGCCCATGCTAGCTAAGGCTGAAGGGAGTTACAGTCTACAAATGGAAGGTCACAGGTTCCCCTCTCCTGATATAGTAGATGTTGAAACAGAACTGGAAAGGGCCATTTGCAGTGCAACCCTATGTGTGTCTCCTTGGAAATAAGCCCCATTGAGCTCAATGGGACTTCCTCCCAGGTAAATATGTATAGATTAGAATCCAAGGTATGTTACACTAAACACACACAGCTGCCACCACAAATGACAATGGTGTACTGAGGTCTCCCCTTCTCTATAACATCTAGTAGAACTTAATGGCTGGGTTTGCATGATGAGCAACCGACAGCATGGCTTAAATAGTCCACAGTGGGTTGCAGCATGTGCCGACCACCACTGTGAATATTCAAGCCATGGCAGGTAGTCGCCATGGGTTATGGTGTTGTGTGAATCCAGGCAGGGTGCCTTGTTACTGTGGTTAATAAGCCACCCAGAAGCCATGGGCTGTCCTTAGGTGGCTTGTTAACCATGGTGACCAGCAACCCTGCCTGGGTTCACATGACACAATAAGCTGTGGCGGCCGCCTCCTGCGTCTTGAATATTCACAACAGTGGCCTGCATGCACTGCGAGTCACCGTAGCTTATTTAAGCCTTGTCACTGGCCACCAATTGTGTGAACCAGCTCATTATCACTGATGTACTGTCAGCACAGAATATGATTGGCTCATACAGGAGCAGGATTTTCTTAGATCAACATTCCCCAACTTGGTGCCCTTCAGATGTTTCAGACTACAACTCCAAGTATTCCTGACCACTGGCTATAGTGGCTGGGGTTGATGGGAGTTGGAGTTTAGCAACATCTGGAGGGTACCAGGTTGGGGAAGGCTATCTTACCTTATGACACAGGTAATTTCTGCTAGATATTAGGGACGAGGAAGCTAAATGTGCAATTGCTGTTTAATGTAACATCTTGTTTTTACCCTTTAAATGATCAAGGGATCAGAGCATCATCTCTATCAGAAAAGGCTACAGAGGTCCGCAAAAATATTTAATTCAAGGCTACTCTGAAGACTGAATAAACTTTAGGTACTTGACGATTGTTCAAAGGAAATGCAATAATTCAAAGGCAAGCCAAGAAAGGAACTGATGAACTCTTGCTGATCACATACCCATTCTGAAATATGTGCACACACTGTCTCATGTCACACTTATTGCTATTATTGGGACCCCTTTTATTAATTCTACTTACCATAAACAGCATTTTCCAGACAAGGAAATTGAAATAGTGATAAAACTGTGAACATACAAGAGGCAGAGGATTCCCACTCACCAACAAAGTAACAGGAAGCAAGGATTTTCAATAAATGTTAACAGAGAGAAGACACAACAAAAGGCTTCTTGTACAGTGAAGAGGGAATCGAGTGGAAAAAAGTGAACTAGAATAGGAATCAATTGACAGATTAAGATGAAAGGTACTTCAGAGTTCTGCAATCTGTTGAAAGGTAGAGGGCTTCTAATTTGGGGGAAGACTCTGGCAGTCCTTGGAGTGAACATTTTCTGGGAACCACCAATTACACAAACAGAAGAAATGAGGCTTTAGCTAAATATAGGCCTTTCAGCATGTCTTTAACAGCCTGTGTCATTTGCAAAGCTCCCAGATGGCACAATAAGGTTCTAATTAGGAGTTCTGACTTGATGCAATTCAATAGAGTTACAAGTGTACAGTGGCGCATTCAATTATATACAAAGCTATAAAGTCCCTTCCATCGCCTGGGCCACTGGCCCTGATAGTCATAGTGGTTCAGCGTGGAAGTCATAGATAGAACAGTTCTTCTGCTTTCATGCTCAGAGTCTGACTGGTTGGCCCATTAAATGGTAGAAAAGAGTTTAATCCCAGCCGTGATTGCCTGACAATATTGGGTTGGGGTGTTTTCTTCCCCTTCAGCTGTGTGATGAGATCACACAGGTTAATCCATGCAATGCAGGCTACACTGTGGAGCCGAGGCACTTGAGATAGTATGGTCAGTTGGGTAAGACTGTCTGTGAGACATGTGGAGGAGCTGGGATAACGTAGGGATTGCTGTTTTATACTCAGCTATTCTGCACACCATTGGACAGGTAATGGGAAAGCATAATGAAGTGCAATTATGTTTGCCATGTGTCCTCTTGTACAGAGGACAGTCCTCTATTTGAAGAGTTGCCAGACGACTGTCCTCTAATTTGAAAGTGTCCTTTATTTGAAGGGTTGTCCAGCCCATGTCCCGTTTACAGATAAAGAACCATCAGAAGGAAGAGCTGGGCCTTGAAGCTGCCCATCAACAGTACCTGGACAGCAGACTTGGTAGGAACACAGATCAGTTGGTCACAGTCTTCCACACTATGGTGAGATGGATTCTATTTCTTGTTAAATTCTAATAATAATGGCTAAATTTGCATCTATACATATAAATTAGCAAATGCACTTTTATGCAAATTGGAGCCCTTTCTTATCCTCTTTTTTTGGAGTGGCCGCCACTCTAGGACTGGAGCATTGGGTGTATCAATGTATGTAGAACTAGGAAGGAGAGTTGGGGCAGCAGGCAGGAATAATAACTCAGTGACACAGACAGAAAGTTTGAGGGAACAGCTACCAGGAAGTGACTCAGCATAACAATACTGAGCAGGAGGGACAAAGAGAGTGAAAAGTTGGAAGCAAGCTTAGTTACATAAAGAACTTTATTTTACATAACTCCTGCCTGATTACAGTGTTTGCAAAGACCACTTGAAACACTGGGGAGACATGAGGCCTAGTGCAAGTACACCTGGCAGACTGTTCTAAAGGCCAGTTGTCACGTTAAGCTATAAGAATTAAGCAGATTCATGACTTCCTCAAGATTTTTCATTGCCAGTAGTAGCTTCTGGGGAACTTACTGTTCTAAAAGGGAAGGTGGAAGTATAATACAACTGATAAGATGTGAGCCTGTATGAGTAAGAAGAATTTCCTGACTTACCATTTCCAAAACTCGTGAAGTTTTGCAAAAGGGCAGGGTGTGACCTTGAATGGAGAGGGCGGGGTGTGAGCTTGAATGGAGGGCTCAGAATCTTTAAGGCCCATGTCTCTCATCTGGACCAGAGTCCAGAACCACTTAACACTCTCCTGTGTAACCGAAACTTCATTTAAAAGAGTTCCCTATTAAGAGCGTAGAGGTCATGTACAGATAGCTCTAAAGCAGCCAGGATCACCAATGTCTGAATATTTTCCATCACTTTAAGTCCTCCAGTTCATCATCAGCATCATTTATTTGTATCCTGCTTCTCCAAAAGGAAGTCCAAAGTGGCTAACAGCATCATGCAGAAGCATACTATCAAATATAATTTCAAAAGATAATAATATCCAATCTAAGCTTATTTTCAGTTTCATGGGTCCAATTGGCTCAGACAGTTGAGCTCCCCCCCAAAAAAGTCTGTGAAGATGAATTTTGGCCATTCAGCAGAATGCCTGTAATGATGGTCATAGAATCATAGAATCATAGAATAGTAGGGTTGGAAGGGGCCTACAAGGCCATCGAGTCCAACCCCCTGCTCAATGCAGGAATCCATGTCAGAGCATCCCTGAAAGATGGCTGTCCATTTATGCATATTGCAGACTGTCATCCACCTTCCCACATTACTGACCAAACAATAAAGCACTAGCTGCGAGTGTGTGAACATTTTACAAATATGTGATATAATACCATGGTTTTCAATGTCTTTTGATGTTAAAATCAGCCACGAAATTCATCATAAGCCAACCACTGCCAATTCTGCCCTCATATTTTCCAAGCAATGCTATCACTGGGCCGTACAATCAAGAGGTTATGAATGAGTGTGCCCATATATGTACTCATCTCCCAGTAATGTCCTTTGATGGATTATACTGGGCAAAATAGGCAGCATAAATAGACATAGGGTTGGATCCAGGATCTGCCTTCTACAAGGGGAAGGAACCTTCTGTGAGAGGAAGGCCTCTCCTCATGGAAGGTTCCTTTAGCCAATTTTTGAGGTTCCCCTCCTCCCCAAACACACACCATATCTTGTCCCATTTAGCAGGGCCTCCTTACTCTCTGAGTAGCATTTTCAGGTGGTTGGAGAAGCTGCTGTGGGAAGGAGGGGGTAGCAAAGTCCATCAATGCAGTTGATCCAACGTAAATCTGGATCCAACCAATAAATTGGATATTACCATCAGGAACATGCTCCAAATCCAGGCCACTGGCCAGTGCCCTTTCCCTGCCAAGTATCTCCTCTGGTTGCTATTTGCCCCTGTTTGCTGTAAACAGTACATTTAGGGACAAATAGAAGTAGAGGGCATTTTTGGCAAGAAACCGGTGTGGAGATGATTTGGATTAGGAATGGGGTCCCACATCTGCTTTTTTTTCCAACATAAGACTGGCCAGTTTAAAAACACTTCTTCAAAAATGTGTTTATTGTAGCCTGTTGTTTGGCCCTAAAGAGAAGGCGTCTAGGATAAAGCAATTGCCCATTTTTATTTCATGGGTTTGACATCTTTAGAGAATGATACGTCTGTGCATGAATTCCTATTGTAGCACAGAAAAGGTATTAGCTACTATTGCCTCAGGACACCTTTCTAAAGCATTTTAGTCAATAGACAGTATTATCACTGATGCCTCACCACTCCTAGACTTCCACTTGTTCAAAAGCATTCCTGTTCTTCAAAGGCACAATATTTTGAGGAAAGTTAATGAGACCTATGACAACATGATGGAGTAAGGCTTATCAATTTGTCTTGCTTTACCAGTCAAATCAAACACTTCATTTGGAGTTTCTATTTGCCTCATAAAGCTAATAATGCATTTCATCTGCATATTCACCATCATTAACTTCTGTCACAGCATTTTGCCAAAATAGAGCCTGACAACATTTTCAGTGCCACTGACAAACATCACTTAATTAGGTCTCAATTAAGTACAATCTCTGTGAAACAATAACACAGAAATAATTTGTCTCCATTTTACAGGTGAAAAAAATGAGGCAAAGTGATTGCATCTGCTATGTATTATTACCTGATAAATCAGGGCAGTTGTTATCTCAGTAGGTAAGTCATTTACCCAGTTCCCAATGATATTATGGAACTGTCTTGATGGGAATTGCTGGATCAGACCAAAGGTCTATGTACCCCAGCATCCAGTTTCATACATTGGTCAACCAGATGCCTGTAGGAAAAAGAAGAGAGCCAGTGTGGTGTAACAGTGAGAGTGTTGGACTGGGATCTGGGAGATCTGGGTTCTAGCCCCTACTCGATGATGAAAGCTCACTGGGTGACTTTGGGCCAGTCACAGACTCTCAGCCCAACCTACCTCACAGGGTTGTTGTGAGGATAAAATGGAGAGGAGGAGGAGGATAATGTAAGCTGCCTTGGGTTCCTTGCAAGAGGAAAAAGGTGGGATATAAATGCAATAAACAAACAAATAAATAGACCTCCAACTGTAGTTTCCCATATTCCAAATGTAGTTGCACATAATGACTTCTTGCTGTTTTATTTTCAGTCCCTTTCCTAATCATCCCTATCACAGAATTTGTTGCTTCCCGCCCACCAGCAACTGATAGCTAGTGGCATGCTGGTTCCATTTAGCCAACAGGGCTAATCAGCATTATATACATATCTTCCACAAGTTTGTCTAATCAAAGCTAGTGGCCATCATGACCAGTGAATCCCATAAATTAGGCATGGGTTGTGAATGAATACTTTTATGTGTCTTGAATCTCCCACCAGTCAGTTTCACCAGATAACTCCTCGTATTATGAGAGGTGAAAAACACCTCTCCATCCGCTTTCTCCACACCATGCACAACTGTATACATCTCTTATTATATTCTTCCTTAGTTGTCTTCCCCACACCCCACCCCACCCCACCCCATAACTAAACAGGTCCAAAGGCTTTAGACTTTAGGGAAGCTGCGTCAGCTCCTTGATCATTTTGGCAGCTCTTTTCTGCTCCTTTTCCAGTTCTACAATCTCCTTTTTCAGACAGAGCAAACCAAATTGTAAACAGAATTCCAAATGTAGTTGCACATAGACCACAAGAGCTCATTCCTGTTTTGGGACTGACAGACCCTATCAGGCTGGTGTGAAGTTAGGACTTCTCGATTTTTTTGCCCCAATGTGCACCTCCTCACACCTACTTCCATTGAACCTGATTTGCTATTTTGTTGCCCATTTACCCGCTTTGGAAAGATACTACTGGACGTCTTTGCAATCTGCAGTTTTCACTAACCTGAATAATTTAGTGTAATCTGCAAGCTTGGCTACTTCTCTGCTCACTCCAGACAGTAGATCATTTTTGAATGTTAGTAGTAGCACCGGTCCCAAAACGGATCTTTGAGGGAATGCACCGCTGCTTTCCTGAAAGCTGTCAGGCTACTTCTCCTCTCTGCTTGCTATTGTTTAACCAGTAAATAAGTAATGATATAACCTAGTTTATTCAGGAGCCTTTGATGAGGGACTTGTCAAAAATGTTCTGGAATTCCAAGTATATAACCTTGGCTGAAGGTCTTCTATCCACATGCTTGCTGACATTCTGAAAGCGTGTGTGGCATACACACACCATGGCTTTGCCCAAGATTCTGGTATTTCCATGTCAGTCAAGTACACGTGTACAGATGCGTGTTTACATACATGTGCAATCGAGGACACACAGTAACAGTTCTGCTAACACAAGGCTTTGTGTTTTGGCATAAGACTTGTGTTAGTTTAAAAAAGAAGTGTGATGTTTCAGTCAGAAGAGGTGCTTGAGGAGCCCACGTAAACTCTGATGTGTGTGATATCTACACAGCTCCAGCATATAAACCAGGGGTGGGGTACTTTAGGAATATCAGAGGGATCCATCCTGGGGGTGAAGTTCACCAAGGTTTCAGCAGCTCAGCCCCCCAGACTCTGGCTCGTGTACCCATGAGTGGGCCTGACTTGATCTGTATCAAGTTGGGCCAGCTTGCGGATATTCATTTTTCTTCTTCTTAAATTGCTATTTACGCAAATTTCAAATGTTATTTGTGCAAAATTAAGCATACTACGGCTGCAATTTGTACAAATTTAGCTGAAACATCTGCAAATTACACAAACTGCTGGTGTAATTTGCGTAAATGGTGATTTAATGGGCGGGGGGGGGGGAACCTGAGAAAGTTCCTGGATTTGGGGAAACAGCCCACAGCTTGGCTCACTAATGCAAGCCAAGCTGGGGGCTCCAGGGAAATCCAGGGAGCCCGAAAAGGCTGGATTTCCTTGTGATGGCCATCCCAAGGGAACCTTCCCTCCCTGGAGCCCACCGGGGACTGAACCTCTGTTCCCCACTGTCACTACCCTGCTGAATTTGGGGGCATGGCAGCAGAGGCAAACAAAGGGCAATTTTCTTTAGGACAAAGCGTGTGAGGAGTGGGCACCTTGTTTTGAAACAAAATAGCACTCCTGCGAGATGTCCAGGAGTGCAATTCTGCTTGGAAACAAAGTGTACTCTCCCTGCGTGCCAGTGGCAAAAAATGCCACTGTTTAACAATAGGGGCGGTGGAGCCTGCAAAACAGGCCAGGGAGGCCGCGCCTGGCCTTTTCTGAGGGGCGAAGCTGGCTTCCCTGTGTGTGGCCCACCCCTCTTATACACCTACACATGCACTGCCTTCAGGTTCTGAGGGAACATGCTGAGGAACAATAGTGGGAGAAACTGTTGGTCCTTCTGCGTGTTTCCAGAGGCATCTGTTTGGCCGCTCCATGAAACAGGATGTTGGAGCAGAAAGGGCTTGGGTCTCATCCAGGAGGGATGTCCTTATGTTTTTATGTAGGACTGCGACCAGTGGGTACAAAGGTCAACTCTTACCATGTAATGTAAGACAGCCTCCCCTCCCCAGACAGCTGACTTGGGGACACTGTTGAAGGCAGCCATTTTTTTCTGGAACAGGCCAACTGAGGGAGAAGTACTTCTTGTTTCAAACAGTGAAAAGCCTAAGGCCTGATGGAATAGCGAAGGTAGAGAATCACAATCTCTCTCTCTCTCTCTCTCTCTCTCACACACACACACACACACACATGCACACGCACACATGGTGCAAGCCAAGTATTAATTTTGGGGGGAGTTTTTTCAAGCAGTTCTTAGGTGCAATAGGAAGGGTCGCTCAGAGTGCAGAGCAAATTCACAGCTCTGGGGACACCATAAGAACATAAGAAGAGCCCTGCCAGATCAGACCAAGGGTCCATCTCGTCCAGCATTCTGTTCCCCACAGTTGCCCACTGGAAACCCACAAGCAGGACACGACTGCAACAGCACCCTCCCACCCATGTTCCCCAGCAGCTAGTGCACAACAAAGCCTTGGGTGCAAAGAGGGCTCAAAAGCAGGCAGGGGAGGGGAATGTTGCCTAGCAGCCAAGTGGAGCCAAATAAGTTATCTTCATATTCTTAAACTAGTGTTTTTGGCTAAGGGTGGGCAACTTGTGGCCCTCCAGGTGTTTTGGCCTACAACTCCCATGATCCCTCATGATTGAACTATGCTTGCTAGGAGTGATGGGAACTGTAGGCCAAAACATCTGGAGGGCCATAAGTTGCCCAACCCTGATAAAGGCCATCCTATCTTAACCTGATGCCCTCCAGATGTGTTTGATTACAACTCTCACTGCCCCCAGTCAGCAATGTGGATGATGGCAGTTGTAGTCCAACACATCTGGAGGGCACCAGGTTGGGAAGGCTGTTTTAGGCTGATCTTGGCTCCCCCCCCAACACACACACACACACACACACACACACACGCACACACACTATAGAGTGTCAAGAATGAGTCCCTTTTCTTTATCTCATATTTTTTCACCCCAGGATGTGAATTGTCTCCCAGAACTTGCTTTTGGGGGGAGGAAACCAAGGCTGTAATAGTGGAAACCATCAAATTACTGTTGCCAGATCACGATTAGCCTGGCTTAGCCTTCCTTGCCCTCTCACGTAAGTGTCCTGTGATGGATTTTCTTTGTACCACGCTCTGTAAATGTGTTGGGTTTTTTTATTTTTCCCAGTACTCAGCATGCAGCAGCATTTCACCTTTCAAAAAGAGGGGATGCAGTATAATGCAATTTGATTTAAATTATTATCCCACTGCACTGTTTCTTTGAGCTGCTATTTCCCTGCCTGTTCTGACTGCTGAACACAATAGCTACAGCTCAATTATTAAAGAGATTCTAAAAATAGCTCCATGAAAGCTTGTCTGCAAAGCAAAATCAGTCAAACACCAGTAGATAGTCCAGACAGAAGCTGCTTAGCTTCTTTTCTGTCTCTCTTTTTTTGAAAAAAAAAAATTCCCAATAATAAAATAATAGTAATAACAACAATATGAAAACAATCATGATCGGCACTTTCTGTCTCTGTTTCTTTGAAGCCCTGGGAATTTGCACTTGGTTATAGGCACTTCAGTGCCAGAACTACTACTTTAATGAAATATTCAACCTTGTCATGTTCACTTACATCTCATTTTGGCAAGTCTGGGACACTGCGCATATGGGTATGCAGCTCCTACCTTCTCAATTTGCTTTCCAGTTCTCATATCTCAGAGCCAATTCACACGTCACGTTTTGAATGTGGGTACAAAACGTACCCGGGCTTTTCGACGGCAAAATGCACACACAACATCATCCGGTGCGAACGAGGCGTATGGATTTAAATCTGCCGGGTTTCCCTCACAATGCGCACGGTATTGCACAGGGTGTAACAGACTGTGCTAAGTGAAAGCCGTGTAAGAAGAATAAAAAAGCTCTAAAACTAATTTAGTTGCGTTCTGCTGCCGATTCCTTGATTGTAGTCTTCCTGCCAACTGTGGCTTCTTAGTGACTTGAGTGTGCCAGCCATTTGGGGAAAGGGCAAACAAATGATTGAAAACCGGCACGCAAGCATATGACAGGGACAATTAAAATTTTACTTTTAAAAATCTATTTATAGAGATGGGCGAGCTTGCCTGAGCAATTGCCGTGCTTTCATTCCTCCCTCTCATTGGTGGAGGTACACAGTCTTAGGATTTAAGCCAGAGACAGACAGAAAGTGGAGCGGGATCTGCTGGTAGATCTCTGAGTTATTTGATCAGCAAGGATTTCCACCTATTGGTTGAACAACAGCAAAAATAAAAAAGCCTTTTCCCATTCCTAAATTAGGGCCAAAATAGATATTACTTTAAATAGGTGTCTAGCAGCTACATCTCTCCCCCCATTTTTACTCTAGAGTAGGTGTGAGACTTCTGATTTGGATCAGGACCCTAATGTGGGGAGTAGGGGCACCTTTAAGATCCAGATTGGGGCCCTGCACCTCTTCTAGAGTAAAAACAGTGGAGCCTGGTGGCTCCGATGTCAGTGGGGTGGTGAATCCACTGTGGATTTCAGTCAGAACCAGTCAGAACTCTAAAGGAGCACCTTGGAGAGCTCCTTTATAGTGCTGACTGTTTCTGACTGAAACTTGGAGTGGATTCACCCCACTGCCATCAGAGCCACCAGCCTCCACTGTGTAAAAATGAAAAAAACAAAGAAACCCACATGTACCTGCTAGACATACATTTGAAGTAGTGTCTGTTCTGGCCCTTAGGCTGCTAAAATCAACAACACCGTGTGTGTGTGTGTGTGTGCGCTCGTGTGCGCGCGCGTGTGTGCGCGTGTGGGGGGGGACAAGAGTAGATTTGGTGTGTGAAAGTATTGGTCTGTGAGGCCCAGCTGTGACACTGAAAACAAATTCCTAGGCTGAGCATTTGCTCAGAAGCACTTTCTTCTGCAATCCGATGCCTGCCTTTCTGAGCCGCTATTTTGCACCTGGCTTCGATTGTGCAACCTCCGGGTTCTAGAGAAAAACAAAGCAGATCTTGAAAGCCTAAAGTCTGCCCAGCTTTGATTTAAGCACTAGATTTGAAGCCTTGGAGAGAGACACAGCCATTAAAACATAAACTGTGCAGTCTTCTGTACGGCTACTCAGAAGTAAGCATCATTGACTTCCATGGGACTTACTCTCAGGTAAATACCTATCGGATCGCAGCCTCAATCTGGGCTTGGGCACAGCTCGCCAGGGGAAAGCTCAGGGCAATGAATAAACAAAGCACACAGGCCATGTGTTGTTCCTTTTCTTTTGCAGTCCGGCTTGTCCTGTTGCAGTGAAAAACGTTGAATGCTCAAAGGAATGTTTGTGCAAGCTGATTTGATCAATGGCAAATGCAATGGAAATGTATATGATTAAGATGAAGTACCCCTTGATTGTTTATTGACTATTCTCTTCGAATGATAATTTAAAAAAGAATAGACATTTAAAATAAATAAATGTAAAAACAGGTTTAATTTTTTAAAATGATGAAAATTGTAAATATGAAACATAAATTAGAGTGTTTTATTATTTGCCTTAAAAAACACCTTAAAGCAGCATTACAAGATGCACAATACAGGACAATTTTATGAAATGATCAATGACTAATGCAATCAAGGCTTATGATTAAGCAAATATTGATTACAGACTACTCTCCATGATTAAAATAAAGTACATAAATATAGGAAAAATCTTGTTTATCCAGTTAACCTGCTGCTACTAGATGCTTGTATATACCAGACAACCCCGTTCTTCATTGCTGCCAACTAGCATATATTGCTATGTTTTACCTCTTCCCTTCTCTCAGTTATGGGGAGCTTTCACATACTTGGAGTTGCTCACATACAAAAGAGGATAATTTTACAGACAAGGAAAAAATATGATTTTACCCAGGCATGAACATGATACTGGCACTGGGCTGGATCCAGACTTAAAGCACAATCCTAGGGATGCTTAGACAGAAAAACATCCTACCCCTCCCAGCATGCCCCAGCCAGCCATGCCCCACTGAACACAGTGGGACTTACTTCTGAGTAAACACACATTGGCGCAAGCTGCCTGACTAAGCACTTGATTATCTGCAGATAGGCTATCCACAGATGTCCTTTAAAGTAATGCGTTTCTTGAAAATGCCTTGTTCATGTTGTGTGTGGGTTTTTAAATTTTGTTTTGTTTTGACAACCTCATTTCCTCTGGAAATGTAATCTCTCAAGAAACTCTTTCTGCTCCTTAATTTGAGCAAATGAATCTGTGCACCGGTGCGGAGAGTTCAGCAGTGTTATTAGTCAAATGAGACACAGATATTTCCACTGAAATGTGTGGAAGCTTGTAATAAGTCAAGCAAACTCAGGAGGCACCCCGGAGCTTAACCTATCCCAGTTCTCTTGTTTTTCAATGGTTACATAATATCCTGGATCTGGAATGGTCAATAAAGGCAAAATTGCTAGAATTTTGCTTATTATGAACTATCTTCTGCCAAGCCTAGCAGGTAATTAACCAGTATAGTGACCTGATCTGCTGTCTTTCCCTATTGGTGGTATAATTAGCAGCAGCCATGTCAACAAAGACAGCAGCAGTGGGAGCCCCAAGCAGATGGCAGCAGCTATTCCATCTGGCAGGCCCGCTCCATCAGCCCTGCTGAAAGACCAGCTTCGCTGGGCTCCCCCCGCCCTCAGCTGTCACCTGGCAGCAGCCGCTCCATCAGGCTGCAGCAAGGGAGTGATGGGAAGCAGCCCCACTTCATCGGCCCTGCTGAAAGACCGGCTCCACTGGGCTAGCCCCCCCCCCTCAACTGTCACCTGGCAGCAGCCACTCCGTCAGGGTGCAGCAAAGGAGAAATGGAAAATAAGTCCACTCCACTGGCTCTGGTGAAAGACCCGCTGCATTGAGCTCCTCCTCTCCCTGAACTGTTTCCATTCCAGACACTCAACATGGATATTAGGGAAAAATAGATTGACTCGGATCCCAGAACTCTTTGCAACTCTGGCCTTGGGCATCTTTTCACTTAGTTTAAAAAGTGCCTTCTTGAACCTTGTGACATTCTTCCTGTAAGCCTTACGCATAACTAGAGTTATTATGCAAGATATTGGTTAAGGAGCAACAGGGCAAGAGCAGTAGGACATAGTTGGGATGGACAACTCATTCTTAAGGGTAATCCTATATAGGTCTACTCAGAAGTAGGCCCCCCTTGAGTTCCGTGGGACTTATTCTCAGGTAGGTGTGTAAAGGATTGCAGCAGCCTCATTCTCCTTATTAACTTTGATCCTGTAATGCGCCTACACTATTATACAAATAAAATGAATGGGACACAGATAAGATTCTTGTGTCCATCATCTGCTTCCCTGCAAACTGTCAAGAATTTCTCCTCAGCCCCATCCTGCCCTGGAATGCACGTTTACTTGCAGCCACTCGAGCTTACCTGCTTCCATTGGCGTAATCCTCCCAGCAGCCTCTATAAAAGGAAGTCAAAAGAAGCAGCGGGCAGGCTTGTCGGTGACTTCTATTTTCAAAATGTCCTGGGCTGTATCTGTTTGTATCCATGAACTGGCCTGCTTTTTCTGCCCTGATGCTTTGTTTAGCTGCCTTTCCAAGCCAATTATTTACCTTGACCCCCAAGATAAGGAAACATTTATCTAGACCAGTCTTTCCCACCCTTGAGTCCCCCCAGGTGTGGTGGACCACAACTCCTATCAGGCCCAGCCAGCATGGCCAACAGTCAGGGGTGATGGTAGTCTTGGGCCAAAACATCTGGAAGGATCTAAGTTGGGGAAGGCTCATCTTGGTGAAGGAGCTCCAAGGCCATGTCAGACAGATATATCAAGAACTATTACCAGTGGCTGGGTTCACACAACACGCTAACCCAACTCAGTGATTGAGTGTGGGTTGTTGTTGAACCGTGGGTTCGTATGTTGTCCGAACCCAGGACATTTTCTGCATGGTGGCTTGTTAACCATGCAGTGTGGCTTGTTAACCACCCTGAACAACCGAGCAACAAACCATGGGTTGTCAAGGTAGTTTGTTCAAGAAAAATAAGCCACATTGCATGGTTAACAAGCCACCCTGCGGAAAATGTCCTGGGTTCAGACAACATGCTAACCCATGGTTCAACAACAACTGTATTCAACCACTGAGTGTGGGTTAGTGTGTTGTGTGAACGCAGCCAATGACAGCAAAATGTAACCTCCATATTTAGTGATGCTTCACTTCTGAATACCAGATGCTAAGAACAAATGACAAAGGAGGGTTTGTGCCTTCATGACCTGTTTGTAAAGTATCTGCTTGGCCACCATTAGAACTAGACAGACCACCTCTCTCCAACCTGGTGCCCTCTAGATGTGTTGGACTTTGGTCTGATGTTCCAGGGCTCTTCTTATGTTTTTAAGGCAGCAATCCAATACACCCTTCCCTGGGAGTCTCATTAAATTTAATAGGGCTTACTTCTGAGTAGACATGCATAAGATAAGTAGACATGCTTTTGTTCTGTCCATGGAGAGGCAGCAGCAGCAGAAGCCTTGCAAGGCTGGAGTGCCGACTCTTTTTCTGTTCTTGTTTTGAACATGCCAAAATACCTTTTGACACGCCACATTCTAAAATTCTCATGGTAGTTTTCACTGAGATTGGCCTCTTTTCACAGTGACTAAACAGCTGATTGGATGTGGCATGACAAGGTTTACATTCTGTACAATCCCTTTTCTTATCTTAAGATCAGGTCAGTTAGCATGGGGCATTGAAACAAAATAATGTGAAATAAATCTTAGGCAGTATGAGTGGGAGGCAGTTTCAGGAGGGGGAAGTGATAAAGGACACCTTTTTTTCTTCCCCCAGGGCTGCCAGGCCCCAACCTAATTTTTTTTATAGCTATATAGCAGGGGTGGGTAGAGGATGGGAAATGCACCCACCCAATCCTAATTCCTGTAGTTCAGGATGCTTCCTATAAACTGTGAACGGCTTGAATAGGTCAGTTCCATCTCTTCCTCCACCCTCCATTAACCTCCCCAACTTTCTGACACATTGATATTCCATGCCTCAAATTGCTCTCAGCAGCCCAGACTTGATTGGTAGGCTCACATCAATAAAGAATTTCTTTAGACCCACCCCACATGCATACACTTCTCTCTCTCATTTTGTCATTTTGTCATTTTGCTGTTGCTTTTGTTTTTGTTAACCAACTGGGACTCAGGAGTCAGGAATCCTTGCTCATCTACCTTCTGCCCACCCCCGATGCAGAAGCTGCTACATTATTTTGGGGAGGCCTTGTTTCATGTCTATGGATTGATGAGAATTTTGTTCACATCATTTTTTAAATATGAACTTACCAAAATTCACACATTTCTTCATGAATGGGATTAAAAGAATTTGAGAGTTAAAAAAAAAAAAAAGAACGTGGGAGAAACTGAAGCTGACCCAAGCCCAAGGCTTTCAGGGTTTAGTTCTTAAAAATCTGGGTTTGACTCCACATATATGCTGCTGACTTATTTGTGCTGCAGAATTAGGGCTGCCACCTCTTTTTTCTGAGGGTTATCATCTGGAACAGCTGTATGTCAGGCAGGTACAACATGGTTCTATCCATGCTGGGAATAGCTGTATGCATTGAGTTTGGCTGGTGTAGACAGGTGAGAACTTTGTTTTATTCAATTAAAAAAAAAAAGTTACTAGGATTTGCATACTTCTTCATAAATGGGATGGAAAGGATTTGAACATAAAAAACAACGAATAAAATGTCTGAGAAAGTGAAACTGACAGATTTGTCCTTGCTCATTCACTTCCAAAGGTATTCACTTCTAAACTGATAGGCACTTAACCCTTTGAGTTTGCTGTTAAAAGGAAGAGGCAGCATATCCTTTGTCTATTATGTGACATTTAAGCTGCAAGCAACTCTCTTCTTCCCTGAGGAATTTTTTAAAACCCGGCAATTAGGTAATCCCAGGCTTGAAATTTAGGTTTTACTGGTTCACAAAGAAGGCAGTTTTCTTAGAGGGAATTTGATGACTGACCTCCAAAGGAGCAAGACAGTTCTTAGACCTGTAGGGTGGCTTTGGCAACAGAGGTGCATTCAGAGCTTTACCGGGCTGGTGAGTGTCTTCACATTACATCATGGTTAGACTACTGCAATGTGCTCTACATGGGGCTACCCTTGAAGAGTGTCCGGATGCTTTAGTTAGTCCAAAATGTGACAGCTAGGCTGCTAACTGGTGTGTGACATTGGGATCACATTATTCCAGTACTAAAAGATGTGCACTGGTTGCCAATGGCTTTCCAGGCTCAATTCAAGGTGTTGATGTTAACCTTGAAAACTCTAAGGGTGCAATCCTATGCATGTTAGGCAGAGAAAAGTCCTACAACTCTTGCTGGGAATTGTACATGGGACTTTTGGGGGAACTGTAGGATTTTTTCTGTCTAAATATGCATAGGATTGTACCCTAAAGGGCTTAGGGCCTGGCTCTCTGAGGGACCGCCTATCTCAGTATGAACCTGCTCACAGTTACTAAGATCAGCAGGAGAGGCCCTTTGGAAGACACTTGTCCCGGCACATGGGAAAGGGCTTTCTCCTGTGCTGCTCCCAAACTCTGGAACATGTTCCCACTGAAGTTACAACTGATCCCTACTCTCTGCATTCAGGAAGTGGCATCTTTGTAATTTGGCATGTTGAATGGTTGCTACGGTTTTTAAGATAGTTTTTCATGTTTTACGACGTTTGCATTGGTTTACCATTCATGTTTTCTGTATTTTTGTAAACTGCCTTGGTGGGTTCCGAAAGGCAGTATAAAAATTCAATAAATAAATAATAAAATGTGTTGGAGGAGGAGATCTGCCCCCTCTCCTCTCCTCCCCACACAGATGAGGCCCTCCATGTTGATTCTTCCTTCTCAAGAAAAGGGGAGACTTTGTGCAACGTGGGTATCTGATATGTGATTTGGCCTCAGTTGTATCATGGTATTTGGATGCATGGTTAATGTAATTGTTTGAAAGCTCAAACAAGGGTTTTTTTTATTGCCTTTGTAATAGCTGATAGAACACTGAGGTTTCTGATATTATCTTAGACAAGATAATCTCTTGTGTGTCAATTTTCATGCTGTCAAATTTTAGATTGTTTAGGAATGTATAAACAGGTGGCTTTTGATCAATATTTTGTTGAAACAAGGACAATTGCATCCTGATTTAGCAAACATATATGATCAGGTATCTGGAAAATATTATCTGACGCAGTCTTGAGGCTTCCCATTCTTCAAGGCTCCATTATTTTAAAGTGAAATATAAAGGGCTGAAACCCTCAAGCACATGTGAGCTTGTGACAGAAATGCCATTGATTTAAAAATAGAACTAAGGAATGCTAACATGATCTGCCTGGGATTCAGGGGCTTGTGCCAAAATGAAAGCTTACCCCTCACATGAAGATACATCGACCTCCTTCTCTTTATTCCTGTTTGATTTAAAATCTTTGGCATGGGTTGTGAAAGATGGCCGGATTGCACAGCAAGGGAAAGAGGATGTGATTGAATGATGGCTTTCCCAGGATGCGATACAGCAGCCTTCCCCATTCCTTCACAGGGCCCCGCTCACCCTCGGAAGACTTCTGGATCCAACCGTCAACCTCTGCCAGAGGGAAATATTTGCCTGTAAAATGTGGGTCCTACATTTCCCCCAAGGAGCTTCCTACCCACCTGATAGGTGGCTGAGATTGCAAGAGAGGGGCTGGCTCCCAGTTAGAGTGAATCTACATATTAGGCAGAGCCCAGTGTGACTTTCCCCACATATATATTTTTAAATGAAAAGCTGTTGGTTCAGGAGTGGAGGAAGGGCAGGGTGGAGGGTGGGTGTATACTTCATCCTCTTTTTCCTCTTCCCTCCCCACTCCCTTCTCCTCATGTGTTGTGTCTTTTTAGACTGTAAGCCTGTGGAGCAAAAACCATCTCATTTAACGGATGGTTTGTAAACTGCTCCAGGAGCCTTTTTAGCTGAGGGGTGGGATAAAAATACTTCATATAAAATAAAGTGAAATCATCCTTTCCCAGACAACGTTTGTTCCTTTCAAAGTTGCTTCCCCCATACTTTGGGGGCACTCTTAGATCCACCATTGTCACTAGAGGCACAGGTAGCCTCAGTGGCTTAGAGTGCTTTTTTATCAGCTTCGGCTGATACACCAACTGGCACTGCGGCCTACCTGGACAGAGATAGCCTTGCTACAGTTATTCCTGTTTGGTATAATCTCCCCTTTGGGATACTGTAAGGTGCTATATGTGGGGCTGCCTTTGAAAACAGAAACCTCAGTTAGTCCAAAATGGGGGGGCTAGACTGCTAACTGGGACTAGCTGATGTGATCATATTATGCCAGTTCTCCTCCTATCTGCACTGGCTGCCACTCTGTTTCTGGGCCCAATTCAAAGAGCTAGTTTGAACTGGGGATGTAAACATTTTGTTAAATCCGTTCCGTCTGCGTTTCACGGATTGTCAGGCATCTTTCGTTTGGTCGTCCATGCATTGACGGAATCAGATTTTTTGTACTTTGCTTTTGTGCAAAGCTCCCCGCCCCCCTCAGCCAAAGTAAAAAACTGATCCACAAGTCCATGGAATCTGTGCAACTCAGAAAAAGCTAGCCTGCTGAGGAATCCATAGGTCAGATTCACAGAAATCTAGGGGAGCTGGAGAAATCCGCTGTGGAGCCAAATGAGGCCAAATCCCCATGAATCTGGCCTCTGGATTCCACAGCGAACTGCCACCCCCTTACCTGGTGCGTCCGCCATAGTTCATGGGGCAGCTGTCCGGCTGCCACCATTAGCCTATCGCGGGAAAATTAGGGCAGTAAATTACGTAGTTTATGGCATTTGCTGCTATAAAGCACTTCCTTCTATGTAATTCATGGCATAAAAGGCTGCAATTTACATAGAAGGAAGTACTTTATGGCTGCAAATACATCCATAATTTTGTCATGATAGGCTAATGGCAGCCACTATGAGCCTATTGTGCCTTTTAGACAGCCAGAGAGCCACCCCGAATTATGGAGGATGCACCAGGGCTCTGGGGAAATCATGGGGCCCCAAGTGGCCTGGATTTCCCCATAGCACTCCTCTCACCAGAACGGACATAGGTAGGTTCACCCATCCCTACAGAAATCCGATCTCATTTGAATCTGTTGCAGATTTCCTCAGCGTCCCTAGTTTTAACCTTTAAAGACCTAAACATCTTGGGGCCAAGTTACCTAAAGGAAGGTCTCCTTCCATATTTAACTACCTGGACATTAAGATCATTGTCTGAGGCCCGCCTCAAGGTGCCCTCATCAAATAAGGTGAGGTGGGTGGCTACGGGAGATAGGGCCTTTTCAGTGGGGGCACCCTGTTTGTGGAAGGCTCCCCCATAGAGGCTCACCTGGTGCCTACATTATAGGCTGGTTTGCATGATTGCCACGCAATCATGGCTTAAATAAACCACAGTGGGTTGCAGTGCATGTCAATGGCTATTTTGAATATTGAAGGTGTGGTGGGCGGGTGCCGTGGCTTATCATGTCATCTGAATCCTGCGAGGGTGGGTTGTTGGCATGGTTAACAAGCCACCCACACACCATGGGCTGTTTTAGGGTTGTGCATGGTTTATTAAGCATGCCAGCAACCTACCCTCACCGAGTTTGGATGACACGATAAGCTACGCTGCCCGCCCGTCATGGCTTGAATATTCACATGGCTGCTGGCACACAGCGCAATCCACCATGGCTTAAATAAGCCATGGTGGGCTGCGTTGATCATGCAAACCACTTCCTAGTGCTGGGTGAAGACCTTTTTCTTACAGGCATTTTAAGAGCTGTTTTTAGTGCTTTTCATACTGTATTCTTCTGGTGGTTTTAATTTGGTTTTGTGATGTTGTGACGGTTTTATACTTTGCTGTTTATTTTACCATGGTTTTATTCTGCACTGATTTTATTTTTTAGGTTATACAGCAGAAAAGTCAAGAAAGGAAATACTCTCCATGTTGTGCTCTGATCTCCGTTTGGCAATGAAATGGAAAGTAGATACAGGGGATTAACAGCCTCATGTAGAAAAGCTCAGAGTGGACAAGAGGTGGCTTGTGCAAGCTTAAAACACAGTGCTTTCTTTGCTGCTGCTAGGAGGGAATATATTGTTTGTTTGCATGATTAAGGTTATCTGAGGTTGTTAATTAAGCTGCGATCCCGTAAGACCTACCTGGGAGTAAGTCCTATTGAGTTCAATGGGACTCAGTTTGCCCGGTCTTTTTGAAATTTGGCAGACCTGATGCTTTTATGGATTACTATAAAGCAGCACTTCTCAGCCTGTCACATTTCATATATGTTAGACTACAACACCCATCATCTCTATGCTGGCTGGCAATAATGGGAGTTGTAGTCCAACCCATCTGGAGGGCAGCAGATTGGGGAAGGCTGCTAAAAAGCCTGCAACTTTAATACCATTCAGATTTAAAATATCAGTATTATAGACAAAGACAGGGTGTGTCTCCACTGAAAATGATGGAAAGTTTATTTGAAATCACCCCTTTTTAAACAGAATCTCAATCAGGGACCTGTTGTTCAATCTCCGTGACATTTGGCCAGCATGATGCCTTTAGAGAGTAGTATAAATTCTGCAAATTTCATGCCATTTAGGTTTAAAATGTCAACGTTATACACAGCAGAATACACAGTGGGTATCCCATTGAAAATAATAATTTCCAAAACACAAATTGAAATCTGAAAAGCAAATGCACTAATTCTGAATTGATTAAATGTGAATGAAAGTTTCATGCAAGAAAGAAATGACAAAAATGATTTGAAAAAAAAAATCCAAAAAATAAATAAAGGGGAGAAAACACACTTTTTTCCCCAGTGTACATACCTGTTTCCATCTCTTGGTGGACTCCGGTTGGGCCATATGGCCATGTGGAACCACCAGGAGCAAGGCCTCCGATGACCTCAGTGACCAGGCAGGTTGGTAAGGGAGAAGGCGCTCTCTCAGATACCCTGGTCCTGAGTTGCTTAGGGCTTTGTACACGAGTACTAAAACCTTGAACCTGCCCTAGGAGCGAATAGGCAGCCAGATCAGTTCCCTCAGCAAAGGAGTTGCAGGCTGAAAAGGGGCAGCTCCCAACCATAGCCAAGCTGCTGTATTCTGCACTCTACCTCCAGCTTCCAGACCAGTCTTAAGGGCAGCCCCACGCAGAGTGCATTGCTGTAATCCAGTCTTGAGGTTACTAGCACCTGTACCACTGTGGCCAAGCTATCTCTGTCCAGGAGAGGCCGTAGCTGGCGAACCAGCCGAAACTGGTAAAAGGCAGTCTGAGCCGCCATGGCCATTTGGGCTTCCAGTGACAATGATGGATCTAGGAGTACCCCCAGACTATGGACCTGATCTTTCAGATGGGGTGCAACCCCATCCAGAGCAGGCAATGAGCCTATGTCCTGGACTCGGGAACCACTCACCAACAGGGCTTCTGTCTTGCCAGGATTCAGCGTCAGTTTATTGGCCCTCATCCAGCCCATTACTGAGTTCAGGCACTGGTCCAGGACTTGCACAGCCTCTCCTGATTCAGATGTCACAGGGAGCTGTGTGACATCAGCATACTGATGGCACTTGCTTCCAAATCCCCTAATGACCACTCCCAGTGCATTCATATGGATGTTAAATAACACTGGGGACAAGATGGTCCCCTGTAGAACCCCACAGCTCAACTGCCAAGGGGCTGAGGAATGGTCACCCAGTGTCACTCTCTGAAATCAGCCCCGCAGGTAGGACCGGAACCACTGTAACACAGTGCCTCTGTGATGGAGTCCATCCAGGAGGATACCATGGTCAATGGTATCAAAAGCCGATGAGAGATTGAGCAGAATTAACAGGGTTGCACTCTCCCTGTCCCTCTCTCAATAAAGTTCATCCGTCAGGGTGACTGATTCAGTTCCGTAACCAGGACAAAACCCAAATTGACATGGGTCTAGATAATCAGTATCCTCCAAGAGTGCCTGCAGTTGTTCTCCAGTAATTAGGGTAATCCTGGTCATGTGACCAGCATGCACAGGGGCGGGAGAAACAACTAATGCTGTGTTGTTTGCCCCACTGATTGTCTGAACCTGGTCACAGTCAGGAACCCTGATAAAGCAAGCTTCCTGATCACATGGAGGATTCTGCTTACATTCCAGGGTTTTTCCATCACAGGACCTGTCAGAGGAGGCGTTTAATCACAGGGACAGACAATCACAGTGGCTGTAACATGCTGAAATGCAGGAAATGTGCTGAAATGTAGGCAGAAATGTACTTAAATGCAGGAAAATTTAAAATACTACAAGGAAGATAGAGCCACACTTCAGGTTCAAGCATCTTGCATGTGTTAGTTCCCACAATTAGGTTTAGGTACGTGTGTGTGTGTGCGTGCGTGCAGGGGTGGTGTGAGTGAGAGCTTACCTAAATGAGGCTGTTGATCCCTGTATCTACTTTGAGTTTCATTGCAAAATTGAGATCTGAGCTCTACACAAAGAGCTTTTCCTTTCCTGCTTTTCTGCTACATAAACTCTAGGTGATGCTTTGCTATAGCAGAATAGTGCAAATACACAAGTAGGAAAATACCTTTTCTTTTGCTTTCAGAAATAATACCCCATTTTCCCCGCTCTAATAAAACTCTGGGAAAATGCTCTTAAAATACAGAAGCAAAATTGGAGGATCATATTGTCATCTAAAGAACCTGTAAACAACCATGAATAAATAAAGGAATTATGAGTGCACAATAAATGCCTCATGTAGAAAAGCTCTATGAGAGAGAGAGAGAGAGAGAGAGAGAGAGAGAGAGAGAGAAGCTCTAATAACCAAATATGTTAACTGACCAACAGCACTTCTTAATAGATTAAATACTGGATTGTATCCAATGGGATGCATCCACATGTTAGTTTATTTCTATGAGGCTACTCTACATAGGGGAACATTGGATACAACCAATTGTTTGAGAACTCTGCTTTGAGATGTAGCAGAGTAATCAGAAGAATTTTCCACTGAATGGTGGCTTTTACAGGATGAAGCATATGGCATAGTGTTTAAATAGAATCAACAAAACTGCTAAGGAAACAGAAAGGGGAGAGGTCACCCCTTAATACAAACACAGCAGCATTGAATCCCCATGGATGTTAAAAGAGAAAAGCATTAAAGGGGGTATCAGTAGCTCCCAGTCCCCCCCCCCCCCCGCAGACTTGCTGAGATGAACTCCTTTGACTTTAATTAATTAATTAATTTTATTTAGCAGTATTTGTATATCGCTCCACATCCAAAGACCTCAGAGCGGTGAACAGCAAGCAGGATAAAGAGAAAAAAACCCATCATGTTAAAATAAAGTAACTTTGAGCTGGATCTGCTTCTGACACCTCCCAACTGCAAAGCCCAAACATCCTAGCAATATGAAAAACTCATCTTGTCTTCTTCTGGAAATGGTGAAAAAACAGTCATAAAAACACGTTGTCAAATAAAAACAAACAAATTAATTAAAACACACACACAATTTCCTGTGTGGTTATTTTTGAGAGAGCAGACAACTGTATCAAACATAACGCGCTAATGTCATCTACCCAGAATTCATGCTCACTGTGCTTTCAGACTCTGTGAAACCAATGTAATTGGTTCTGATTGCACAGAAATGCTTCAAGTTGTTAATTCAGTGGTCAGCCTCCCACATTTTGTGTGGCAAAGCTCATTATCAATGCAATCCTTTCATCAGATGAATTCACATTTCCTTCTTCTTACTGCAGGTACTTAAATATCTGCCTTCTTATTTTAATGATGCATTCTAGATAGGGATGTCAGAGAATTCTGCCACGGATCTCGGGGAGGCTGAACGCCAGTGCATTCGGCCCCCCAAAATTGGTGGTGGAATGGCCTGCCCCCCGCCCCCCCCAGGACGAGACTTACCTGGGGCGGATCTTCCGGGTGACGGCAGCTCCAGCGGTGGTTTGGTGGCAGCGGCTGCAGCGGTTGTGGTGGCCGGTCTTCCGACCGGCTGCCGCCACCACCATTTCCAGTTAAAAAAAAAAAAAAGACGTGATAGGCTACGTAAAGATTTACGTTGCCTATCACGGCTAGGTTTTTTTTAAAAAAACCGTGATAGGCTACGTAAATGTTTACATAGCCTATCATGTCTGACTTAAAAACAAAACAAAACCGCGCGTACGCAAATGGCAGCAGCTACAGCCGCCGCCATTTGCATTCCTTATTTTGGCATGTCTTAGTCTACGTCAAGATTTACGTAGACTAAGACAGCGAAAATAAGGGGAATGCAAATAGCTACTCCCCCTCACCATCAACATAATCCGTGAACAGGTAAGTGACTTTCATACATCCCTAATTCTAGATACCAGAGGGCGAGCTCCTTAACATTGGGTTACACTTTTATGTTGATGAAATACTCTTGTAGGAACATAAGAAGAGCCATGCTGGATCAGACCAAAGGCCTATCTAGTCCAGCATAATGTTCCCACAGTGGTCAGCCAGATGCCCACAGGAAACCCACGAGCAGGACATGAGCACAATAGCACCTTCCCAGTTGTGTTCCCCAGCAACTGGTATTGAGAGGCATACTGCCTTGGATACTGGAGGTAATGTGCAGGCATCAGGACTAGTAGCCACTGATAACCTTGATCCTCCATGAATTTATCAAATCCCTTTTTATGGTACTGAAATGTGATTCCCATATGTGTCCCCTGCTCCTCAGGGAAACCTGTTAATCTGTAATTGGTAATTTGGCCTGTATTTGAGATCCACTGCTATGAGCTGGAAGTCACACCTCTTCTGAATGCCACATGTCCTTTCCTTGAAGGATGACCAGTGTCCTTAATTCTCCAGCTCCATACCACTTTATTAAAACAAACAAATGAAGCAACATTATGGCACTTTGGTAACTCTACCAGTTTTATTCCCACCACTCAGTGAGGGCAGTCTGGTGACTTACCTAAAGGCTTCCTGGGACCCATGGGTAGAGATGGATGAACCTGTCAATTTTGCTTTTTCCACATTCATTTTCTTAAAAATGTCCCAACTATGAAGAAATTGGTGAATTTTGGAAAAACTCTTATCAAAGCCAAAGTGAATTGAAATTCTCACCCATCTGCAGGATCCAAATCCAATAGGTTCCCAGCATGGAGAGGACCGTGTTGTACTTGCTTGCTATGTAGATGTTAAGAATGAGGTGCCTGTCAGAAACAAAGAAGTGGCAACCCTAATGCAGCACTGACACGGTTGAGTACACCGGTATGTATGTATGTATGTTATTTGAATAACTTGAAAATTATGTAGAACGTTGGGCTGAAGCTGCGACGTCTTCTATCTAGATAGATCATGTGCATATTATCATCAAAAAATTGTCCAAAACCGATTGGGTAATATGCGCTTCAATGAGATAAGATGAACAGAGTCCCAAATTTTGATTAATCAGTCTGAGTGATTTTAGAAAATTGTCCTATGTATTGCCCAAATTATTTTGATAATTATCTGAGTAACAAGCATACTATACACAGCAAGTTGGATTTTGCCAGTCACATTTGCTAGTCCAATCACCTCATCCATCTCCACTTGAGACATTAGCACTGTTGATGCAACGGGGACATAAAACTAAACAACATTTTATTGCAGATAAACATCCATATCTCCTGGCAGAAAACAAATTACCAAAGGGTCTTTCTGATGCCCTCGAGCAAAGGAGCTTCCGGAGTAATCTGTGTCAAACTAAAGTTGTCATGTTATGGAGGAGGCCCTTGACAACAGATTATGTGGTACAAATGAAAGATTCTACACATTATCAGAGAGACTTGCAAAAGAACACTGGTGGGAGATGCCCAAAGGGAAAAAATGGTATATATTTAAAATGTCAGTGCATGTCTTTTAATACATTTCTTTTCATCCTCATAAAAGTGGCATTTCAGAACTGAGGCCTGATCCTCTTTCTCTCCAAATCAATAAGAGGTTTTATTTTTTATTAGCTGCAATCAGCAAAGGAAAAAAGTCCTTGATTTCTAGCCAAACAACAAAGCAGCATGGACGGAGTGATGATGGGAGTGAGGGAATTTAGAAAATGAGAAACCTTTTAGCATTGACTTTCAAGTTCTAAGGATATTTGAGCAGCAATATTGCCACTCAACTTGGATCTTGTTTAAAAGTTAAATGGAATATCACTTTACACTGTAGAGTTTACTGGGTGATCCCCACAAAAAAGTTTGTGAACAGGATACAATGAATTATGACATATATGTCCAAAATCCAAAGTTGGGGAAAAGCTTTATTAGGATCAACCAAAATGTCACAAAAATATTGTGCAAGCTTTGGAATTCTCTAGAGTTCTTTATCAGGCTAGGTAGTAAAAAACAAACAAAAGCAAAAAACAAGACAGGGGATGGGAGAAGAACAGAAAAGTCCCAAACTTAGGCCAGATGTTGTGGCCATGAGGACTGACCACAATATTTTGTGACATTTTGGTTGGCATTAATAAAGCTATGACCCAACTGTGGATTCGGATTATTTTTCCTCATGGACCACAGTGACCATCTTTGAGGGGGGTTTGTGCCTTAACAAATACGTTGACTATTTACTATGAATCCTTTTCGTTGTCCTTTTTAAACAATAATGATAAGGCTGAATTCTTACCATTGGTTGGTTCTCACATGCTGGGCCTGGCTGAGGCCCTCCTCAGCCAGGTGCATGCCTGTGACCACATGAGAAAATATTGGCATAAACCAGAATGCACATGGATACAGCCACAGTGATTCCCACAGCTGTGGCTGGAACAAGTGCAGCCTCAGTGGAAGAATCACAACTTGCTGTATCTGTGAACTGCCCGGGTCACATTCCCATATCTCCAGGCGGTCGTAGACGCACACACACATGGCTTGGGAGGGTATGTGGTGACACATCTGTAGGGCAAATTTCTTTCTGAATTGGCCCATATTATTGTGCTTATTAACGGCTGTTCCAAAAGTAAGCACTTTGAAGTCCTATTGGTTTCAGTGGAAGAGTTAAGAACCTGCTTAAGAGAGCAATCCAATGGCCCGCTAGACACTGTCTAGCGGGCCATAGGATATGTTCATTTCTGGGAACCAACCTCAGAGCCTGCACTCCGAGGTCGGTTCCTGGAAAACTGACCTCTTCCCTCATCTGCGCTGCCTCCGAGGCAGCAGAGGAGCCCCATCCTCCGCGCTCGGAAGAGGAGTGTGGAGCGATTGAAAAGGGGCATTCCCAGGGGGTGTTCTGGGGCAGGGAGAGAGGAGCTGCGCATATGACACATCCCCCAGTCGGCCCCCCTCCGCTAGACAGCTGAAAATGGCTGTCTAGTGAAAAAGAGCAAGGCGGGAGAGGCACAGAGGGAACGATCCCCCCCCCGTGCCTCTCCTGCCTTGCCTTGGATAGGCGGTTGCCTCCGAGGTGGCCGCCTATCTAGTTAGGATTGCACCCTAAATCTCTCAAAATGCAGGACTTGAGCTGGATCATGCCTACTTCTACTAATAATAATAATAAAATCAAGGCATTCAAAATCTCCAGCAGGAATGCATTTGTTTGGGACTGTAATTGTGACAAATGCTCAAGCATCCATGTAATATTCATATGTGACAATGGCTACTAAGCATGCACTGTCCTCATTGAGCTATTTTTTGGGGAGGGGGAGGGGGGAGGGCTACCCCCTTAGGGTTTTTTTTTTAAGGATTGTTTTTATACTTCTGTAAATCCAGTGTGCATGTTGATACCTCCCTCGTGTTTCTCAGTGGCCCACAATCCTGGTGGCACTCAGTATTTGCTATAGATGGATGAAAACTTCATACTTCTGGTTCCATCAAATTCCAAAGGTTGGATCCCTGCTAAGAATGAAGGCTCTTCTGAAGCCCATTGACACCATAACATACCAAGTATAGTGTGCAAACTAGAAGGTGCATGCCAATCTTCCATGACTAATTGATAAGGAAGGATAAGGATGCCAAAGTCATCGCAGTTATTTCTGTGGGACTTCCAGCATCAGTGTCAGAGTCAGTACTTTTACACTACTGTCAGCTCCATCATTATGTAACTTCTTGATAATCACTAAGGTGCCCCCCCCCCCCTTCCCCAAGCAATACTGAATCATTTGAGTGGAACTATTATTTATCCATATAATTTAACCACAAGACCTCCTCTTGATAATTGACATCAGTTGTACAGATATTGGAAAGCGACAACATTCTTAACTGCTTTACTAAATATGCTTAGAAAATGTCTCTTAGGGAAGCTACTGGCAAAAACTAAAGTCACAAAGTAGGCAGGAAAACATCCTACAGCTCCCAATATCCTATAACTTTTTGCCATCTCTTCGGGGAAGGCTGTAGTGATATGAACCCATTTCTGGAGTCAGGAATGGGTTGAGAATAAACAAACTCAAACTAAATCCACAGGTCAGGATGTCTACTGGTCCAAGGACAAGATGTCAACCTGTGCTGGATGGTGTTGCACTCGCCTTGAAGTTCAGGCATTTAGTTTGAGCATATTCCTGGATTGGCTATCCTACTGGATGACAGCTGTGGCCAGGAGTGCCTTTGGTCAGCTTAGGCTGATGCACCAGCTGAGCCCATTCCTGGCAGCGACAGACCTGGCCACAGCCATACATGCATAGTTACATGACATCTCAGTTGGACTACTGTAACATGCTCTATATAGGGCTGCCCTTGAAAACCACCCCGAAATTCAGATGCTGAAGAATGCTGGCACTAAAATCTTGACTAGTACCAAGTGTTGGGATCATGTGCGCTTTTAATTGTATTAAAAGCTCACATGATCCCAATGGCTGGAGGTTCCTTTTTGAGCACAATTCAAGGAGCTGTAAAGCGTAAACAACTTGGGACAAGCTACTTGAAGGACTGTCCCATCCAGTGTGAACTGCCCATCCTTTAAGATCAGCTGATGCAGCCCTCTTACACACGCCATTGTCTTCTGAGGTGAGGCCTGCCTGGCGCCATGTTTTCGGTGCCAGGTTAAAACTGCCCTCTTCTCTCAGGCATTTGGCAGCATATATAACAAGACTTTTGATCAGGTCTTGTATGGTCTCTGACTGAATGTTTTAAATTGTTTTAGATATATGTTGTTGTTGTTGTGTGTGCTATGTGTTTTATGTTTCATGTTTTATATCCTTACATGAATGGTTTTATACTTTATATAATGTATTTTAATGGTTTTTAATTTTTGTGAACTGCCCAGAGAGCTTTGGCTATGGGGTGGTATAGTAGGGATGGCAGAGAATTCCGCCACGGATTGCAGTGAGGCCGGATTCTAAAGAACCGTGGCGGAACAGCCTATTGCCCCCCGTCCCCCTCTGGAATCCCCCAGGACAGCACTTACCTGGGGCGGATGTGGCGGCAGCAATGGTGGCGGCTCCGGCGGCTGGTCTCCTGGCCGGCCGCAGCCAGACTGCTGCGGCTGCCATTGGCGTCTTTGCAGCTGTGATAGGCTACATAAGAATTTACGTAGCCTATCACAGCTAACCCCCCCCAAAACAAAAAACCCCAGCGTATGCAAATGGCAGCGGCTACAGCGGCCGCCATTTACGTTCCCTATTTTTTGCCATTCTAGCCTACGTAAATATTTACATAGGCTCTTACGGCAAAAAAAAGGGGAACGCAAATAGTGTGGTGGGTGCTATTTGCGTTCCTTTTTTTTCGCTGTAAGAGCCTACGTAAATATTTACGTAGGATAAAACGGCGAAAAATAGGGAATGCAAATGGCGGCTGCCGTAGCCGCCACCATTTGCGTACACCGTGGTTTTTTTTGGGGGGGCATGCCTATGTAGGCTTTTACAGCGAAAAAAAGAAGAAACACAAATAGCACCCACTACGCTATTTGCGGTTCCCTTTTTTTTGCCATAATTGCCTACGTAAATATTTACGTAGGATAAAATGGTGAAAAATAGGGAACGCAAATGGCGGCTGCCGTAGCTGCCGCCATTTGCGTACGCCATGGTTTTTTTGGGGGGGGCATGCCGTGATAGGCTATGTAAATACTTACGTAGCCTATCACGGCAGCCTGGAAGGATGCAAATGGTGGCCACTATGGCGGCCACCATTTGCGTCCGCGGCAGCCTGTCCTCAGCCGGAAGTCCGGCTGCGGATGGCCCTGGCCAGCTGCTCTGCGGAGCCGCCACGGAGCAGAGCCGGCCGGGCAGGATTCCGGGGGGGAGGACTGGATTGCCTCCCCCCGTCGAGGATTCTGAGGTGAGGGACGGAGCGCCTCCCCCCCCAGCGGATGCCCCGACCGGAACCAGTTAAGTGTTTCGTACATCCCTACGGTATAGAAATAGAATGAATGAATGAATGAATGAATGAATTTGGTGGTAATCCACAAGAGGGTCTCGTCAATGGCAGCACCCAGGGAGTTCTATCCAATGGCAGTCTTATTTAGAATAAACCCACTGAAGTGAATGGAACTTAAATTAGTCATGACTAACTGAAGTCCCATTCATATCAAAGGGTTTAGAATAGGACTAACACTGGATACACCCCATATGTGGAACTCCATGCTCTAAGCAGGTTAGATCATCTTCCTGTTTGAGTTCCGCCAACATTTTGAAGCTTGCTCATTTTCAACAAGCCTTTCATGCTATTGGTATTTATGTTATTATTTGACAGTTCTGGCTTACTTGGTGGATTCTTGTTGAACCACAGGTCACTTGGAGCAGAAATAAGGGCACTGGAAAGTTCCCAGTGGGCCCTGCTGGCTAAACAGCCTGAGCTATGGAATGATTTTGCCTCAGTAGACTTGCCTTGACTTGACCCTGCAAACCTCAAGCCCTAGCAGAACAGGATAGCTGTTAGCTACCACTCATATCCCTTTAAAGTGGCTTTTTAAAAACAAACAAGTCATCGGCTGCCGTTAAATGCACTCCCATGTAATGCCCCCAGACATATTATGCATGCAATAGAATGGTTCCAGATTACACAGACATTAAAGCAAATACTTAACATTAAAGACTAGCATCTTGACAACTCTTAGGGTGTAATCCTATGCATGTTTAGACAGAAATAAGTCCTACAACTCCCAGCATTTCCCAGCCAGACTGGCTGGCTGGGGTGTGTGTGTGTGGATGCTGGGAGTAGTAGGGCTTATTTCTGACTAAACATGCATAGGACTGTGCCATTAAGCTCCGAAGGTTGTCCACTACAAGCAGCTGATGATGTCACAGTGGGTCTGAGCAGGCCGACTTTTTAGAGCCCCCTTCACTGCCCTTGTCTTCTCTGCTCACTTTCTTCATCCACACATATATCGATAAATGTAGGGGAGTTATTTGTTGTTCTTCTCATTTGCATGGGTCCAGTTTCAGAAGAGGATGGTATAATGATTGCTCTCTCTCAACCGAATTAAAAAAGAAAAGCTGGTCTGTCACAAATAGATGACCATTTTGCAGTGTATTTTGGGAGTGCTCTGGGTGTAGCAGGACTTGAGCTGATGAAGATGTTTGCTAACCCACCCTTTGAAAGGATGCAAAAAGGAGGAGAAAGAAGAATTTTAATAGGTTCACTTGGAAGAGGGAGGAAGGGGACGGGTGATGGGAGAGAGGTGATTATTTGGTAAATTGGGTATTCTATGTATCTGAAAAGGACAAAGCCACACAACATAAAAAAAGCAGGGATGGAGTCAGGAATTATGGTAAATCCTTCAACTTTTGTTGGTAGGATAATTCAAAGATTTCCTTAAGAATGTCAAACAAGAATGGAAAAAGCAGATACGATGTGAGAATAAACAAGTTAAAATATTACTACAGTTAGCTTATCTTTCAGAAAATAACCCCCCACACACCTAATTGTTACCTGTGAGCATAACGTCTTAGCAAAACTTTGCATAAGAGTCCATTGTCATGGATCTTATAATGTACACTTCCTTTTTAAAAAAATGACATAGTAAGCAAATATATTGATCTCTCCTATCTGTATTATCCTATTTGCTGAACAATCTCTATATTCTGATGATATGCTTTATGAGTCACTTTATTCTAGTCATCCCTCTATTGCCATGCCAACACATTTTTATGTCCCCCATGGTGTCCAGATAAATAATGTTACACTGTTGGTAACCTTAATTGCAAACTATATTGGAATTAGCTGCACTACAGCAATTATGTGATCATTATAGGCATCGGACTCCAAAGACTAAGGATATAATGAGCTTGGAAATACAACTTAGGCTTGCGGAAACTTATTCACCAGATTTTAAGGCCACTTATTTCAGTGGCCTGAAAGTCTGAGCTGAAACTTTATGGTTTTACTGAATCATGGCTAATCTAAAATCCACTTTCACACATCTCTAGGTTGCCACTGAATGCTGGAACTTCATGTCTGAGGAATTTGGGGGGAAGCTACATGAGTTAGGCCAACTGTGTGTGTGTGTGTGTGTGTGTGTGTGTGTGTATGTGTGTGTATTAAACACCCTGGATTATTTCCCTTTCATGGTTCAAATCAGCCTTCCTCAACCTGGTGCCCTCCAGATATGTTGGACTGCAACTCCCATCATTCCCAGCCAGCATTGGTTGATGGAATGATGGAAGTTGCAGTCTAAGACATCTGGAGGGCTCCAGGTTTGGGGAGATTGATTTATACCATAGGATAGTTATAAATGGTAATTCAGTTTTCACTAGAGATGTGCACAAATGGCCTCTTGCAATTCACCACCAGATTTGTGGGCAGTCAATTTGCGGGGACCACGTCAGCAAATTTCTCCAGGGGGAGGAGAAATTCTCCAACAGTTTCTCACAGCTGGAGCTCACCACTGGCACAGTTGTAGCACAGCTTCTTTCTTTTTTGGTAAGGGTCTTTTGATTTTTGTGTGCTGCCACTGCAAGGGGCAACAGCAGCAACTGTGTTGGCAGCCTGGCCCCTATTTTGCATCTGCCACAATGCCCCATACCTAGTTTTGTGCTGGGGCATAGTGAGGAGGGGCAAGAAAAGAGGGAAGGCAGCCACCACAAAATAAATAAAAAAAGTTGGAGAAAATTCCTCAAACTGGCATTGTATTTCCGGGGCGGGGAAAGGCGGGGAGAGAAACCTCAGAGCTTTTCTGGAAAAGAAAGTCTTCTGAGAAGGCATTTTATAATTTATGTGGAATTTATTTTGGTGCTTCTGCGCTTACCAAATTGCTGTGAGGTGGCTATGGGTGCTGAGCATACTTCCTGATCTGAAAAAGCGTTGTGGGAGGAATTACCTCATCACGATGTCTTCCTCCAGGCTTTCAGTGATGGGTGGGAAGCTAATCAGGCTACAGGCAGTTGGAGAGATATTTGTACAATGAAATACAAGGCACTCACACTCCTCTCAGCCACCTCATAAATAAAGTTATGTACAAGAAACCTGAATGCTATCCATGATAATTTCTCTGATTTTTTTTTCTCTTTTGAATTTCTTTTCAAAAGCAATTTCTTTTCTATTCTGCTGAAGGGTTAAGAAGGAGGGTGCTGTTGGACTCATGTCTTGCTTGTGGGTTTCCCACGGGCAGCTGGTTGGCCACTGTGTGAACAGAACGCTAGATGGACCCTTGGTCTGATCCAGCTGGGCTCTTCTTATGTTCTTATGAATGAGAATGGTAAAAAAAAAAATTACGTAGGCTAAAACGGGGAATCAAAAAGGGACGCAAATAGAGCCCGCTACGCTATTTGCATTCCCCTTGATTTTCACTGTCATAGTCTACGTAAATATTTATGTAGATTAAGAGGGCAAAAATAAGGAACGCAAATGGCGGCGGCCATAGCCGCCGCCATTTGCGTATGTGGGGTTTTTTTTGTTTTTTTTACCCAGAGCCCTCCGTGGCTGGAAATCCAGCTGCGGACGGCTCTGGCCTGGCCGGGCCTGGCCAGCTGCTCCACGGAGCTGCCGCGGAGCACAGCTGGCCTCAGAGAATTCTGGGGGGGGGAACGGAGCGCCTCCCCCCGTCGAGGATTCTGGGGGGAGGGACGGAACGCCCCCCCATCAACATAATCCGCGAACAGGTAAGTGACTTTCGTACATCCCTAGGAAATACAAAGCTGAGCTGGGGGCACGTGGGGTGCTGACATGTGTAGGAGTAAGTCGCATTGAACTCAATAAGACTTACTTCTGAGTAGACATGCACAGAGTTGGTTCTCCTCTCTGCTCAGCTTTGTATTTCCATATTCAGTTCATTATCAGACCTCCTGTTAGTTATCTCAGAAGACCCTTGGGTGAATGGGGGGGGGGTTTTCCAGGGAACAGCTGGATTGAGGGAGATTCCCCCCACACACACATAATGGAAGAATATAGTTCTTCATATTCCCTGGTATGTTTATTCCTCATTTTGTCCATTCCCTGAGCATGTGCAGAGTGTGCTTTCTTTCAAACAAAGAGAAGGTTGCTGATCTTTCCCTTCATGCTGCATTTGTACATGTGAAGTGTGACTGCTTCAGAAAGAACTTTCCATTATACTGTCTCTTTTTCTTCAAGAGTTTCATATAACAGAAGTATGATGTAGTGGTTAGAGTCCAGCCCAAAGTCACCCAGTGAGATAACTAACAGGTTTGCTAATGAGGTGGATGTGGAAATACAAAGCTGAGCTGGGGCAAGTGGGGTGCTGACATGTGTAGGGGTAAGTTGCATTGAACTCAATAAGACTTACTTCTGAGTAGACATGCACAGAGTTGGTTCTCCTCTCCATTTTAGCATCACAACGTCAACTACGACGCTGGATGTGGAAATAGAAAGCCTAGCAGGGGGAATAATACCTCGTGCAGGGCTCCAGACCGGCACGGTCATTTTAAAAGGGTCTTTCTTTCTTTCTTTCTTTCTTTCTTTCTTTCTTTCAAACGGCATTGCTTTAAACAAAGAGTTCATCGCTCAGGCACACCTAGGGCAGCCTTGTTTTGGGAAGCCCAGAGGAGGAGGAAGTGTTTTGGCTGAAGTAAATGGAGACGGAGGATTTCAATTGAAAAAGAACACCCACAAACAAGGTGGTGAGCACAATTCATTTTTTTTTAAAAAAACGTACGTATTTATTATCAAAATATACTACCTTGCGTTTCGCAACTCTGTGCGGATGACAAAAAAAAGCTGCATGACTGCTGGCTCCGCAGGACCTTGTGGTGCCGTTCCGCAGAGGATTCTGTGGCTAGGGATGTATGAAAGTCACTTACCTTTCGCGGATTATGTTGATGGTGGGGGGGGAGGTGCTCCGTCCCTCCCCCCGGAATCCTGGCCGGCAGGCTGTGCTCCGCAGGGATTCTGCGGAGCCGCCGGCCGGCTCCGCCAGCAGCCGGACATCCGGCCGCTGGCTAGCAGGGACGCAAATGGCAGCGGCTGGAGCCGCCGCCGTTTGCGTCCCTGCAGTCAGCCGTGATAGGCTACATAAATGTTTACGTAGCCTATCACGGCTGACTTAAAAAACAACAACAACAACGTGCGGTTTTTTTTTTAAACCTAGCCGTGATAGGCTACGTAAATGTTTATGTAGCCTATCATGTCTTTTTTTTAAACTGGAAATGGTGGTGGCGGCAGCCGGTCGGAAGACTGGCCGCTGCTGCTGCCGCCGCCGCCCTGCCACCGGAGCCGCCGCCGGAGCTGCCGCCGCCGCCAGGAAGATCCGCCCCAGGTAAGTCTCGTCCCTGGGGGTGGCGGGGGGGGGCAGACCATTCTGCCACTGATTTCGGGGGGCCGAATGTGCTGGCATTCAGCCTCCCCGAGATCCATGGCAGAATTCTCTGACATCCCTATCCATGGCACAGACTGGAGGGAATTCGAACCCATCGAGCCGGACATCTGGCCACTGGGCAGCAGGGACGCAAATGGCGGCTGCCATAGCTGCCGCCGGTTGCATCCCTGCATTTAACCATGATAGGCTACGTAAATATTTACGTAGCCTATCACGGCAAAGTAAAGAAAAAAAACAAATATGCAAATGGCAGTGGCTATGGTGGCCGCCATTTGCGTTCCTTTTTTTCACCATTTTAGCCTACATAAATATTTACGTAAGCTATAAAGGCGAAAAAAAAGGGGAACGCAAATAGCGTAGTGGACGCTATTTGCATTCCCCTTTTTCCCCACCGTAATAGTGCTAAAACAGTGAAAAAAAGGAATGCAAATGGCAGCCGCCATAGCCACCGCCATTTGCGTACATGGTTGTTTTTTTTACCTTGCCCTGGTAGGCTACGTAAGTACTTACGTAGCCTATCACGGCCTCCGCAGGGACGCAAAAGGCATCCCTGTGTTAGCCATGATAGGCTACGTAAGTATTTACGTAGCCTATCACGTTTATGAAGAGGAAGTGAATGGCAGCCGTGGAGGCGGCTGCCATTTGCTAGTCGGCGCGGACGGCAGCAGGTAAGTGCTCCATTTCGCACGCATGTAGTGGGTTGGGGGCTCTGTTCCAGGCCCATTTCACGGGGTGAGGGGCGGGGGGGCTTAGGTCCACCACAGATTTTGGGGGGGGCGAATGCACTGGCATTCGGCCCCACCAAGATCCATGGCGGAATTCTCCGCCATCCCTACAGAAGACAGCAGAAAATCATGGTAGCAGAAAATTGTTTCACCAGTTTTAACAGGTCTGAGGAAATATAAAGATCTTCACGTCATGCTGGAAACAGAGGAGTGGGTGTGAGGTAGGGATGTCAGAGAATTCTGCCATGGATCTCGGGGAAGCCTAATGCCAGCACATTCGGCCCCCCGAAATCGGTGGCGGAATGGTCTGCCACACACCCCTGCCACCCCCAGGACGAGACTTACCTGGGGTGGGTCTTCCTGGCGGCGGCAGCTCCGGCACGGGTCGGCGGCGGCAGCTGCAGTGGCCGGTCATCTGACCGGCTGCCGCCGCCGCCACCATTCCCAGTTTAAAAAAAAAAAAAAGACGTGATAGGCTACATAAAGATTTACATAGCCTATCATGGCTAGGTTAAAAAAAAACCCGTGATAGGCTATGTAAATGTTTACGTAGCCTATCATGGCTGACTTAAAACAACAACAAGAACAACGCGCGTACACAAATGGCAGCAGCCATGGCCGCCGCCATTTCCGTTCCTTATTTTGGCACGTCTTAGTCTACGTCAAGATTTATGTAGACTAAGATAGCGAAAATAAGGGGAACACAAATATTTACATAGACTAAGATGGCCAAAAAAAAGGAATGCAAATGGTGGCGGCCGTAGCCGCTGCCATTTGCATACGCGTTTTTTTTTTTTTTAAACCCAGACGTGATAGGCTACGTAAGTCTTTACGTAGCCTATCACGAATGCGGGGGGGAAACAGACTGCAAATGGCGGTGGTGGCGGCAGCCGTTCAGAAGACCAGCCGCTGCTGCCGCTGCTGGAGCCGCCGCCATCCGGAAAATCCGCCCCAAGTAAGTCTCGTCCCAGGGGGGATCCGCGGGGGACAGGGGGGTGGCAGGCCGTTCCGCCATGGAGTTTGGGGGGCCGAATGCACTGGCATTCGGCCTCACCGAGATGCGTGGTGGAATTCTCTGACATCCCTACATGAAAGGCGTGTGAAATGGAGTCCCCAACCCACGAAAGGCACACAAAACGGAGCACTTACCTGCTGCCATCCGCACTGATTTGTGAATGGCGGCCGCCCTGCGGCCGCCATTCGCTTCCTGATCATAGCCGTGATAGGCTATGTAAATACTTACGTAGCCTATCACGGCTAATGCAGGGATGCCTTTTGCGTCCCTGCAGAGGCCATGATAGGCTCCGTAAGTATTTACGTAGCCTATCACAGCAAGCCAATTAAAAAAAAGGCATACGCAAATGGCAGCGCCTATGGCGGCCGCCATTTGCGTTCCCTATTTTTCGCTGTTTTATCCTACGTAAATATTTACGTTGGCTATTATGGCGGAAAAAAAGGGGAACACAAATAGCGTAGTGGGAGCTATTTGCGTTCCCCCTTCCCCCCCCCGCCGTAATAGTCTACGTAAACATTTACGTAAGATAAAACGGCGAAAAATAGGGAATGCAAATGGCGGCCGCTGTAGCCTCCGCCATTTGCATACGCTGGTTTTTTTGGGGGGGCCTGCCATGATAGGCTACGTAAATACTTACGTAGCCTATCACGGCAGCCTGTCTGGACGCAAATGGAGGCCACTAGGGCGGCTGCCATTTGTGTCCGCAGCAGCCCGTCCACAGCCAGAAGTCCAGCTGCAGATGACCCTGGCCGGCTGCTCTGCTGAGCTGCCGTGGAACGGAACCGTCCGGGCAGGATTCCGTGGGGGAGGGCAGGATCGCCTCCCCCCCCCGTCAAGGATTCCGGTGGGAGGGACGGAGCACCTCCGCCCCCACCGCAAATCACATCCGCGAAAAGGTAAGTGACTTTCGTACATCCCTATATGCCTGGTGAATTAAGGCTGTGTAGAGCAGGCTTTGGGACATAAACTCCAATTCCGAGACCATGCATTCAGGACTTTGATAAGTCCTTCTACAGCAGTTTTCCCCAACATGGTGCCCTCCAGATGTTTTGGATGACAACTCCCAACCCCATTGACCATGTTGATGGGATGATGGGAGCTGAAGTCCAAAACACCTGGGGGGCACCCAGTTGGGGACGACTGATCTACAGAGAGAAGCAAGTGGAGCCTCAAACAATGTGTTGCATAATGGAGTGCTCTTGTTCAGAGTAGCAGCCAGGCATGTGCTATTCCTGACTCCATTCCATTCCATTTCCCCTGTCTCTCCATTTTCCATTTCGCCCCTCACTAGTCAGTCAGCATGCTCAGTTGGTTCTCAGTCAACTGTTTCTCCACCGCCCCATGGTTTTTCCCTTAAGGATGCGTTTGTACATCTGTAAACCTTGGAGGTCCCCGAGCCTGGTGGCACTTCCTCCTTCTGCATGGGTGGTGCCATTTTGGCTACATAAGAAGCCACACTCAGAGAATGCATTTGCTCTTAGTGCATAGGATCCCAGAGTGATCTGAGAAATTAGTTGTTCAGGGGTGGGCAGAAAGTAGCTCCTCAGATGTTTTGGACTTCAACGTCCAGCACATCTGACCAAAGGCGTGCTGGCAGGGGCTTCTGGGAGTCGAAGTTCAAAACTTCTGGAGATCTGTCTTATGCCCATCCCTGTTTATAATCCCTCCTTAACCCTGGTCAGTTGCAAACATTCATCGTGGACCTCAAAGAATTCTAAAATCCTTTACTGATTAATCTTATTTGAATGATGTTGTGGAAACAGCTTTAAAAAACAACCTGATTATCATATAGATGCATGAAGGGAAACAGCCAATCAGAAAAGAAGAGAAAGGCTCTGCTGTGTATGTTTGGGTCTTCCCACACCTTACAGTGGATCAGGGCCTACATTGTGTACAGTAGTGTGCATACTTTAATTTGTGTGCGTGCATTTTGCCTCATACATGTTCCATGTGCAACTGAATACATAGGTGGGGCTCAGATCTTAACCCCTCCCATGGAGCTTCCCCCCCACCCCGTTGCGAAGCCCTTGCAGGTAGGGTGGTCATTCACGTATCCCCCCACCCCTGAAAATGCATCACTAAAAGAAGAGACAAAACAGGACCCAGATCTGTATACAATTTTCATATGCTAATTTTTGGTAAAAATGCAAATTTAGAAATAATTACTATAAATTAAATGGCAATACAAACAATATATCTCACCATCATGGGGAAGATCACGGCCAGGTGACTTGTGCACCTCTGCTGCCTAGCCCAGGTGATCACTGCTGATGGGCAACTTTAAGGCCTCTATTGCGGTGTTCTCCCTTCTTAGGGTTCTTTATCTTTTAAACAGACTTGGCCAGGACAGCCCTTCAAACAGGATGCCTTCAAACAGAGGGCTGTCCTCTGACAGCCGTTGAAATAGAGGACAGTCCTCTGGAAAGAAGAACACATGGCTACCGTGTGTGTGTGTGTGTGTGTGATCATTCAGAAAGGGAAAAAAAATAACAATATATTTCTTCAATATCCCTAAGTTAACAATCAACCATCAGCTGGTGCTGTATGCACCTGCCTCTATACCAGGGATAGGCAACATAATGTGGGTACCAATGCGCCCCAGGACACCTCTCTTGGCACCCGCCACAGTGCCCTGCCCCTCTCACTTCAAAAATGAAATAAAATAGACATATTTTCTTACTGCCAGCTTGTATTGCTGTGAAATAAGTTTCTGTTGTTGTTTAGTGTGTTGAGGCTCAGACCCCACCTCTGCACTGTACTCAGTCTTTATGGCAGTTTATTTGCCCTTTGCCACACCTTCCATGGCAGTCATGTTGTGGTGGTGCCCAGGACAGTTTCTCACACTGAAAGGCTGCCTTCCCCTGCTCTGTCCATTTAATGTGCTCCAGTGTTCCCAGCCCTTTGCCCTCACCCCGTTGCCAAGAAGTGTAACAAAAAGATGCCACAACAAGTTCTTCCAAGCAAGCAAGCAAGCAAATAAAAAGCAACCTAAATAAAAGTACTGAAAGGAAGCAAGCTCTCCTCGTGTGAATAATTAATTTCAATCACAGGATTTTGATTTTCTTGTGATAAACGTTAGGATCTTTAAAAAAGCAGGCGTCCCAACACCTGTTTTGCCCATCACAACTGAAGACGGCAGGATCAACATGCATCCCCCCCCCCGCCCAGTTTTCATCAGCGGCTGTATTACCAAAGGATTTAGCAATAATATTTTCTTCCTTTGCTTATCACCACATTAAAATTACTCTGGCCACCTAATGTGTTTACAGAAGCAAAAGGGGAGGGGGGGAATAGCGTTACTGCTTAGAAATTCAATTGCTTTTTCCCATGAAAGGCCGCCGAATAATTACTAGCTAAATACCCAGGACATTTTGAAAAAAAAATGATGGCAGGGCAAGTTATGGATATAATGTACTATATAATGCAACAAATGATACGACTAAAAGATCAATTTCCTCAGAAACTGGGACTATAAATAAGTGCTGTGAAAACACACAGCGGCGACTCTAGAATGAAATGAGAGAGCTGTCGAGAGTTTGCAACATAAACTTTGTTTTGATATGCCCTCTGGCTTTGGATTTTAACAAGCAATTCCCTCAACACGGAAGTGACAAGACATTTTTCCTGAAAGGTTTGATCATCAGAATTTTCAAATTCAACAACATTCAACAAAACCTAGCACCTTTACTTCTTCTTTTTTCTCAATACTACCTCGCGCTCTTTGAGATGGATCCACAATCTGCCTTCTGGGAGAGGAAGGGGCCGTCTGGGAGAAGAAGGGTGTTCCTCCACTCTATTTTTGGATCTCCCCCTTCCCCCCACATCACAGTCCACCCCATTCAGCAGGGTCTCCTGACTCTCCATGTAACATTTTCAGGGGGCTGGAGGGGCTGCAGTGGGAAGGAGGGGGCAAGGAATTCACTTCCACCCAGCGCAGTTGATCCAGCTGCCAGCATCTCGATCCAACCCCTATGTAATCCAGACTAGGACTGAGCCAAAAGCACTCACAAAGCTTTATTTTCATTTTCATGTAGGGTAGCGGTTCTCTACTGGGAGTCTTCGAGGACAATTTTTTTTGTTCTACAAATCAAAGCATATAGTTTAATAACTTTTATTAAGTTATTAATAAAATAACTCTTCTCCCAGACATTTGGCAGCATATAAATTCTAATTGATCCTGGATTGTCTTATGGTTCTGGTTGTTGCGTGAGATGGCTTGTTTGAAGTTGTTTTAGATATATGTTCTCTTGTGTATATTGTCTGTTTGTGTGCTTTTTTTTATGTAAATGGCTTTTAATCACTGTATGCTGTAATTTTAATGTTTTAAATCTTTGTAAACCACCCAGAGAGCTTTGGTTATTGGGTGGTATAGAAATGTAAGAAATAATAATAATTTTTTCTTCAGCACCTGCATGTTCATCAAAACTGGAAAACCATGGGACAAATCTGGCCCACCCGGGGTCCCAATCTGGCCCCTCTGGCCCCACCCCCTTTTCTTAACCACCAATCATTTCATGGTTTCCTGGCTTTTGCCAGTTTTTCCCCATTTTAAGAGGTTGAAATGCCTCTCCTAAAGCCTAGTTACTGGCAGTGAGAGCTTGAAGATAAATATGCTGGTATTTGGGGCATTTGGCCCCACCCCTTTTGCCTTTGGCCACACCCAACACTTGAATGCGGCCCCCAAGAGTTTCTGTGAAACAGAATTTGGCCCTTGGGCTGAAAGAGGCTTGATGTCTCTCCTGTAAAAGTAACCTATGGGGGCAAGAAGTCCCCTCCCTGACATTTCTGACATTATTAGCTTTCCTCAAAATTCTTGATGCACCAGAAGGAACCTGAACTTTTCTCTCAGGATTATGCTTTTGGTGAAATTGAATGGCAACTCTAAAAGAAGCCCCCCTTTTTTTCCTACACAAACTAAACCCATCAGAGGTGGGGGAAAGCACAATTAAAGCAAAGAAACAAATTTGGGATGCCCTCTGGACCACTCCTAACATCAGAGGTTAACTCTGTTGGATCAGAGCAATGGTCCTTCTAGAACAGGGTTGGGTGACTTGTGGCCATCCAGATGTTTTGGCCTACAACTTCCATCAACCCTAGACAGTGTCAGCAGTGTCAGGTGAGGGAAGTTGTAGGCCAAAACATCTGCTCACCCCTGAACTACACCAGCACTAGACCTGTCTCTTTCCAATAGACAGGTGCCTCTGGGAAGCCCACAGGAGGTCATGAAGGCAACAGCCCTCCCCTGCTGTCTGCCCACTCACCAAGTGGTATTTCAGGGGTACATTCCTTTCAAACATGGAGGCTCCATTTAGCCATTATAGCCATTGACTGACCAATCCATTCTGAATTGAGTAAACCTCTTTTATTTGGAAAGATGTAACATACTCAAACATTTTCCTGCCTGACGCAAAGTACAAGATGGCAGCTCTCCCCTCAATGCTCCAGATTCCACATACAGAAGCCAAGTGGACTGGCAGTTCAATCTCACTTCAACACTGATGACAGACAGCATGCGCCACTGCACCTGATGGCAGAAGGCTAGCTTTGGGGGTGCAGGGCAAACCATGTGGCATGCACAGCTCTATCCTCAAACATCTCCCAGCTTCTCCCAGCTGCTGCATGGTAGGGCTGGCCCTGTACTCAATCAAATCAAATCAAATCAAACACAACTTAATTTAGAAAGCACACACATATAACCAAGACCCACATAAAAGCAATAGCACAACAGCAATTGCACTTAAAGAATTCTGCCAGTTTTATTTTCAATCCTTTCCTAATAATTCCCCAACATTTACTTTGCCTTTTTCACTGCCGCCACACGTCGAGTTGACACTTTCATTGAGCTATCCATCACAACCCCAAGATCTCTGTCCCTAGTCACAGCCAGCTCAAACCCCATCCATGTATATGCTGGTTAGGATATTTATTTATTTATTGCCCCCAATGGACATCACTCTGCACTTCCATACAAATTACTGGCAGACTTTGAGACCTCAGAGCAATACCATCCTCGTTGGCCCTGTGCACGGAACAAGGAGCATTTTTGGTAGGGATGTACGAAACTCACTTACCTTTGCTCTGTCCTCCCCCCCCAGAATCCTTGACGGCTGGCTCTCCTCCGCGGCCAGGCTGCGGAGCAGCCGGCCAGGACTGTCCGCACCTAGATTTCCGGCTGCGGACAGCCTGGTGTGGATGCAAATGGCGGCCACCGTAGTCCAGCTAGACAGCCATGATAGGCTACGTAAGAATTGATGCTTTCGAACTGTGGTGCTGGAGAAGACTCTTACGAGTCCCCTGGACTGCAAGGAGGTCAAATCAGTCAATCCTAAAGGAAATCAACCCTGAGTGCTCATTGGAAGGACAGATACTGAAGCTGAAGCTCAAATATTTTGGCCACCTGCGAAGAGAAAACTCTCTGGAAAAGACCCTGATGCTGGGAAAGACTGAAGGCAAAAGGAGAAGGGGACGGCAGAGGATGAGATGGCTAGATAGTATCACTGATGCAATGAATATGAACTTGAGCACTCTCCAGGAGAGAGCGCAGGACAGGAAGGCCTGGCATGCTATGGTCCATGGGGTCACGAAGAGTCGGACACGACTGAACGACTGAACAACAATCACGGCTAATGTAAAAAAACCAACAAAACGCAGCATACGCAAATGGCGGCGGCTACGGCGGCCGCCATTTGCATGGCCTATTTTTCGCTGACTTATCTTACGTAAATATTTAAGTAAGATAAAATGGCGGAAAAAAAGGGGAACGCAAATAGTGTAGTGGACGCTATTTGCGTTCCTTTATTTTCCGCCATTCTAGCCTACGTAAATATTTACGTAGGCCAGGACGGCAAAAAATAAAGGAACGCAATAGCATCCACTACACTATTTGCGTTCCCCTTTTTTTCGCCATTTTATCTTACGTAAATATTTACATATGATAAGTCGGCGAAAAATAGGCCACGCAAATGGCAGTCGCCGTAGCTGCCGCCATTTGCGTATGCTGTGGGGTTTTTTTTTACGTTAGCCATGATAGGCTATGTAAATTCTTATGTATCCTATAACGGTGCAAAGATGGCAATGGCGGCGGCAGCAGCCCTGCCGTGGCCGGCCAGGAGACCAGCCGCCGCCGCCGGAGCTGCCGCCGGAGCCACCGAATCCGCCCCAGGTAAGTGCCATCCCAGGGGGATTCCACAGGGGGGGGGCAGGAGGCCATTCCGCCACAGATTCTGGGGGGCTGGATTCTAAAGAATCTGGACTCACTGGAATCCGTGGCGGAATTCTCCGCCATCCCTAATTTTTGGAAAATAATGCTCTCTTTGTGGCAGTGTCAGCCTAAGACATTTTGCTGTTCCAGTGGTGCTCTCTCTTGCTAGGACCAACATCTGTCTTGATACACCATTCAGATACCACTTCCTGTTTCCAGCTACACCCCCCTACCACCACCACCAGCATGGTGCCACCTGAAGCAGGTCTCTTGTCTTCACCCTGCTGCATGGCAGGGCTGGCCCTGCTTGTTGGTCATCTTCTTCTTCAACATTTTACTGAGCAACCTAAATGTAGCTTCCAGGACCTTACAATGTTATTTCTGACATATGTGGCTTTTGCTCCTCTGTTGCACCATCATCAGCCTATCTAAACAGTGCACAACGTTTGCAGACTTTGTCCCAGGCAGGCAGTCAACACAGCCATTACAAATCCATCTCTCTGTAGCCTCTTTCACACCTGAAGGGGATCCACATGATTAAAGGGACAGTGGGGCCATGTTGCTGGCCCTGTCCCCAAACATGACTTCCTCACCCCACCCCCACCCCCACTGTCCATGTGTTAAATGTGGACATCTGGAGAAAGAAATCCTTCATGCACAGACCTCGACAGGAGCTAGAAACATGCACAACTGGGGTTCCACCTCCTATGGAAGCACATGTGGAAGTGATTTCCAGATATAGGCTGTAACCTTGCAGATGTTCTCATTCACTGTAGGCTCATCAGGGGTGAGAAGCCATGTGATCTCAGAAGGGGGGCCCATAGTGCTGCGTAGGGGTGTACGAAACCCCACTTACCTGGCTCCACTGGGGTCTGCAGTTGGGGGGAGGCGATCCGTTCTTCCCCCCCGGAATCTTGCCCGGCCACCTCCACTCCGCGGCCAGTCTGTGGAGCCACCGGCCAGGCCAACCTGCAGTGGGGCCTCCAGCCACTGCCGGGCTGCTATGGACGCAAATGGCATCCTGTGTAGGGGACGACATTTGCATCCCTACGCTAGCCCGTGATAGGCTACGTAAATATTTACATAGCCTATCATGGCTAAAGCAAGGACACAAATGGCATCCTCTACGCCATTTGCATCCCCGCTTTAGCCATGATAGGCTACATAAGTATTTATGTAGCCTATCACGGCTAAAGCGGGGATGCAAATGGCGGCGGCTATGACAGCCACCATTTGCGTGGCTGCCTTTTGACGTGATAGGCTACGTAAGTATTTATGTAGCCTATCATGGCCTCCGCAGGGATGCAAATGGCATCCCTACTTTAGCCATGATAGGCTACATAAATACTTATGTAGCCTATCATGGCATTCCTGGGGAGGCAAATGGCGGCCGCCAACGCGGCCGCCATTCGGGGAGCACCCACCAGCAAATGGCATCAAGAAGGCTCCATTTCACATGCATTTTGCGGGGTAGGGGGGCTTTGCTCCGCCACGGATTCCGGGGGCCCGAATGCACTGGCATTTGGCCTCACTGGGATCCGTGGCAGAATTCTCTGCCATCCCTATTCACTGCCCGTTTAATCAAGTGGACACACTTCTCATGATGAATGCATGGAAGGCGCTTACATTCAAAATATTCAGATCTCTCACTATGAAGACTAGTCTACTGGACTCTGGCCCTACAGGCACATCTTCAGTGTAAGAGGATATCGACGCATCATTTCTGAGGTGGATCCCTTCCAAGACAGCATTTTCCATTTCCCTAGTATGATGCCCTCCTGCGCCAAGGCTCTTACAATAACTGAAGAGCTGTTATTACAGGATGGGACCTCTCTACAATGCCCTTAAAGATTTTGTTTCACACCTCTCTGCCTGTAGCAGTTTCCACACGTCAGCCACTTAGCAGAAGAGAGCAAACTTGTTTCTCTGAGAGCCAGGAGTACATTGCAGCGAGCACACACCCATGACTTCTGCTGAGCAGGCAAAAAGTTATACATCTGACACCCAGTGCAGAACCCTGGATAGCCTACACACTCCTGCAGTCTTTATATAGCCAGTCCAGTGTGATGTAGAGGTATGTTAGTATGCCTGACTAGGATAACTCTGGTTTGAATCCTGACTCTGCCATGAAGTTCACCGTGGTCCAGTCACTATGTCTCAGCCTAACCTACCTTTGTTTAGTCATTCAGTCGTGTCCGACTCTTCATGACCCAATGGACCATAGCACGCCAGGCCAGGCCTTCCTGTCCTGCGCTCTCTTGTTTTAATGATAGAAGGGAGCAAGGGAGATCTATTTAAGCTGCCTGGAGCAACTTGGAGGAAAGGTGGGATATAAATGAAATGAATGAATGAATAAATATTTTAATTGCTTTGTGTAATCCTGGGGTTGCTACAGCTTGTCATGTCCCACCACCTTGCTGGTAGAACCACCCTGGAACTGAATGAGACCTTAGAGGAGGCAGATCCTATTTCTGGCCCTAGTGTTTGTGGGGGTCAAGGGGAGTCAGAGGATGCCAATAGACCTCCTCAGATAACTAGTCCAGAAGATGCCCCACTCAAGGAGGCCACAGTATTGGAAGAACCAAAGAGTCCTGACTGGTCCCATCCTCCCACTCCAAACACATGATTATCATCCCAGGATCTCAAAGGCAGCAGCATGTCCGGATAGAGGTGCAGAGGTGCAGTCTTTGATAGGGCTGCACATCAAATAACCCTGAGCCCTGCTCATGAGGAGGAAGTATGCTTTGGATCAGGGCTGTAACGACAAACCAGAAAGGGGTGGGGCAGTAACATCAGCTGTAAAGCTGCTCAGTTGGAGTCAAGTCGTTGCTGAAACCAAATCTTTCTTCCTGAGCCCCATGCTGGACAGCTCCCCTGCTGGCAGGAATGGGACACTACTGTAGTAGAATGGTGGTAGATTGCATGGGTTTAAATTCTACCTTGATCACTCCCCTCTTCTCTCCCCGTAGTCAAACTCTCCCAAGAATCATCAGCTCCGATGGTATCTTAGCATGTTTTTGTCAGCGTGGCTCTCACACATGCCAGATGATGGGGCGATCACTGCCAATCTCTACATTGTAGAGTCTGTATAAACACCAGTGGCTACTTGACAGTGTTTTCTTCTGTGTACTGTGGCAGCCAGGTATGTTGACTGAGCCCAGTTTGAAAAGGGCATGTGGCACTTTGCAGTCCTAGGATGTGATTGCCAAATCAGATGACTCAGCTGCTACAGCTAGACCCGGAATCTGACCCACCGTCAGACTTAACTTAATCTGCAGTTTAAATTTAGAATTTAGCCAAAGACTCAAAGGAAAATAGATGGTCTACAATTTCTTGTAAAGCTTAGCTGATCCAAACCTTCAGCTCTTCAGAACTGAGAAAACCCTCTCAGTGCTTTAAATGATATAACTTCATTTAAGAATGAGAGAGGGCAGGTTTTGAAAGCTGCCCTACCAGTGTGTGTGTGTCCTGTTTCCCTGCAGAATTGGTCTGCCAAGCAGCTAATTGGCAGGCTGTCAGGAGCAGGGATTGCAAAGAGAAAACTCACTGGAAAAGACCCTGATGCTGGGAAGGATTGAAGGCAAAAGGAGAAGGGGACGGCAGAGGATGAGATGACTAGATAGCATCACCGATGCAATGAATATGAACTTGAGCACACTCTGGGAGAGAGCGCAGGACAGGAAGGCCTGGCATGCTATGGTCCATGGGGTCACGAAGAGTTGGACACGACTGAACAACTGAACAATAACAACAGGAGTAGGGATGACGAACCCACCCCCAGCCACTAGAGCTTTGGCTATTGGGCGGTATAGAAATGAAATGAAATAAAAATAAATAACATAGGCAGGGGCTCACTGAAGTGCTGCCCCTGCTTGAGCTCCCACAAGCTCGCTGAGCCATCCATGAGCGCCCACCAAGTTGCTGAGGTTATTTTTTACAGAAAAAAGGAGGTCATTAAAATTCTGATATTTAAATATGTGCACATTCGGCTGGGAAAGCTTGATATATGCAATATTATAGGATTGCATAGATCAGCCTTTCCCAGCCCAAATGTGTGCATATTTAAATATCAGAATTTTAATGACCTCCTTTTTTCTATAAAAATAAGCTTGGCAAAATTGAGGGCACTTATGGATGGGTCCAGGTGAGTGTGGGGAACATCTGGGAGGGTGTGAGTGGGAGCGAGCGAGCGAGGCCAGAGGTTTGGCAGGCATGGTCCAGGGGCATGGGCGGGGGGGACCCCGATGGACCCCCGGACCCAGTCAGGTGTCTGCTCCATCCCTAGTCAGGAGCCTGGGTCTGCCCAGAACAGGGTCTGTGGAGATGGGCCTCCTTGCACACCATGAGTAGTGGGGGTGGCAGTAGGGGGGGAATTCGGGGGCCAGGGCTCCTGTAGCAGGCCACTCAAGGGCTGCATGCAGCCTGCGGGTTGCTCTATATTCCATTTCACAGTGTGGCTTTGGATTCAGGCTGCAATCCTGTCTCCACTTTACTCCAATGTAAAGCCCATTGAGCATGTCTTTACCTGCATTGGGATTGTGCTGCAGGTTTACAAGTTTTCTTTTTGAATTGATTAAGCTTTTCAAGCCCTGCTGTAGCTGCTCAAGCCCTGTCTCACTCAGTCCCATTGCTACCTGGAGCAAAGAAATGCACCCCTACCTAGTTGTTTTGGATCTTTTCAGTCCCAAAGCAGAAGAGGAAATATTCATTTCTCAGGGCCTGAAAAAACTTTATTATGCCCAATGCATTTTGGAAAGGACTTTCCTTCCTCTGGGGCCGCTTATCTTTCTCCAAACATGTCACAAAGAATCATTCCAAGGCTCATTCTGTCTTAAAATGTTCAAAGACAAGTTGCAACACAGTTGGAGAAAGATAAGCAGCCCCTAAAGTACAGGAATCCTTTCTGAAATGCATTGAGCTGAGCATAACAAAAAATTTTCAGGTACCTGAGAATATGTCTCTTCTGTTTTGGGACACATAAGTGCCTTCCCCTCTTGCTGTTTCCTTGGATATTTTCAGATCTCCTGCAATGATGTCTAGCATTTGTTTTTGTTGTTATAAAAACACCTCTCTTATTCATATACTATGGTTACGATGCTGTCTGAGAGAAAGTGTGGCACTCTGGCTATGGAATGCCCTTCCCGAGGAGGCTTGCCCAAAGCCATGCTGGCTGGTAATGATGGGCATTGTAGTCCAAGACATCTGACAGGCACCCAGTTGGGGAAGATTGATGTAGTCCTTTTAACCTGCTGATGTTTTCCATGTGCTGGCTATTTTATTATTCTTTGTGTATTTGTCTTTTTTAAAATGTTGTCACCTGCCCTGGGATCTTTTTAGATGAAGGGTGGGTGCTATAAAAATGTTCTAAACAAAAATGCAAAGAATATATCTGCCCCCACCCCAGCCACAATTTTCCTTCCTGGTCAAGCCTTCCACCTTCCTCACCCCGCTGCCTGAGGCAGGGGTGCCCCCCTCAGGAAGCCCTTCGATTGTTCTCATGGCTGCATCACACAAGGATGCTCATGACTACCTGACCAGTGCTGGCTGGCGTTGCGTGCTTGAATGAGTTGGCTTAGCAGTGAGGTACCATCACAGGCAGCGTATTTGTATAAGGTATCAACTCCAGCACAATACTTTTCGACGGAGACTCAAGACGTGCAGAAGCAGCATCAGGGGCCCAAATCCTGAGGCCTTCCTATTGTCAAGGATCCCAGGAGCCCTCCCCTCCCCACCCCTCGCTTCAATACATTTGAGAGAGGACTTGCTCCCAGTGCCATGACTGGGGGTGCGATGTCAGCACTGGGAATTCAAGGGGCCTAGAGGCCTTTTTGATTTCTAATGGGGCTGGGCTTAGGCCAGATTCATTTAAGAGAGGGGTGTTGAAGCACTTTCAGCCTGAGGGCTGAATTCCATTTTGGAGAACTTCTTCAGAGCTTCAGTTAGTGCGGTGCCGAAAATTTCTCCTGCATTATTTTGACCATTCTCATTCAGAAATTGCTTCAGAAAAGAAATTCAATGGTGAAGAAATTTCGGAGACATTCTCATGGGCTGGGTTTGGGTTCCTTGGGCTTACCTTACTTAGGAGGTGGCTGAGGAGGTGGCTGAGGAGTGAGCACAAGAGTCCTGTTTTCCATTGTGTAATCATCTCTCTAGCAGCCCATAGCCTCCTCAGACAGCTTCCTACACTTCAATGAAAGCCCAGTTTAAGGCACCATGAGGTAATTCCTCCCTTGAGGCTTTTTTAGATCAGGATGTACAGTCAGTCTGGGAGGCAAGCTGTGATTAGGTAAGCTGAAAAACACCACAAAAATACATTATAAAACATCCTAAATGAGGCAGAATAATGAAACCTTCTTTCATGGGGAGGAGGGAAATCTTTCAGGAAACTGGAGGACAGATTTTGGCAGAGCACAAACTCCATCTCATCCCTGGAGCTGGACACAACACTGCCCCTACCTGCATTGTGGTGGATGCAAACAGGGGTCAGCCTGCCAAGACAGCTGATGTTGTTGCAGCATGAAAACCCCCAAACCCCTTACTAAAAAAGAAAGAAGCTGTGCTACAAGTGGTGACAATGGGGAGCCCTACCTGGGAGAAACTGTGGAGGATTTCTCCTCCCCTGGAAAAATTTGGTGAAATTGTCTCCCAAATTTCTCTGACCACAAGTAAGGTGGAGAATGTCAAGAGGCCCTTTGCACACAGCTTCAGTTTCAGTGATGGACGGGACTGAAGGCAAGAGGGGTGGGGCCAAAACACTAGCATATATTAGCTTAAAGCTCTTCTATTTATTAAGCATTTGTAGAGGCATCCCAACTTTTGGAATGGGGAAAAAACTGCACAAAGGCTCGGAAACCACCAAACGATCAGTGGCTAGGGGAAAGGGTGGGGCCAGGGAAGGGGGCGTGGCCTTTTGGGGAACCCCAGAGGGCCAAACTTGGCCCCAGGGCCTGAGGTTCGGCATCCGTGATTTAGGAGGTCCAGCATATGTCATGAAAAAGAATCTGACTGAAACAGGCTCATACCAAATTATTTTATTTATTATTTATAACATTTGTACCCCGCCCTATATCATTAAGATCTCAGGGTGTCATACAGATAAAATTAATTTAAACAGTGTAAAACAATAAATAATGTAAATAGCTAAAACATATTAAATCATTAAGCCAGCTGATACCAATTTAAAATCTAAAATAATAAAACAGTTAAAACAGTGTGCAAACGCAGAATCCATTTAGCCTTCAAAGGCTTTGATAAAAAGCCATGTTTTAACTTGGCACTGAAATGAAACCAATGTCTGTGCCAATCAGGCCTCCAAGGGGAGTTCATTCCACAACTGGGGTGCCACAGCAGAAAAAGCCCTCTCCCGTCCCACATCCTGCCGTTTTGTATGTCTCGCACCAGTGGGATGCCAGAGGAGGGCTCCTCCAACAGATCTCAGTCCTCAGGCTCCTTCAAATACGGAGAGGTGCTCCCTCAAATTAGACATCTGCCCATCACTGCTGGAGACTGATCACAGTTTCAACTGCTAATCATTGGTTGAGATGAGAGATCAAGTGATATACACTCAAATGCGAAGCAACTCTCGAAAACCAACCACAGATTTAATAGCTGAACTACCTATGCACGTGTACTACAGCAAAATGAATCTCATCATCCTCTAGTTAGGACCTACATCTCAGTTCACGCACTGAACGTACCTGTCTAAACTGCGCCTATTGGTAGTATGAACTTATGGCACCTTCTGATTTCACTCTTTCCCTTCATTTCTTATCCTAACAAAATGGCGCGCCCTCACTAGTGATGGATGAATCCATCAGTTTCCCTTTCTTCCACGTTCAATTTTTTAAAAACTCAAGTTTTTTCCATCCCATGTTATGAAGAAGTTTGCAAATTTGGGTGAGTTCTTATCAAAACTCAAACTCAACAGAATTCTCACCCAGCCCTCCCTCCACAACACAATGTTTACCTGCACTACAAGGAACTTTACAGAGTGTTTCTCATAGCACTGAGATTTTAAATGGACTGAGAGATTTCAAGCCAATTACCCCTGGAAAGGTATGCCTTAAATCCAAAAGAGGAACAGAACAGCTCCTCTTCCCTGTAGTTCAATCAGCTAGTTTGATTTTTTTTTTTAATGTATATTTTCCCCAGTGATTATTAAATGTCTGATCACCACATAGTCAACATTGGGATAGAAGTTGCATTCTAAAATGAGAATTTAATGTGCCTTAATAGACAGCATAGTAGACAATGAACACAAAGCCATTAAAGACAATGCGGTTTTTCAAAGAATAAACTGAATTCAGTATGCTACTAAACAAGAATCCATACTGAAATAATTGTACCAACAACACATTGACATTTTTCGTTCAACTCCTCTTTCAGAAACTAGCTCCATATAACATCGGCCCCAGTTCTCAATTAACGACAGTTTCCTTACTTTTTAAAGAAGACAGCATTAGCCCCATCAAGAAATGTTGCTGGTCTCCAGTCCTTAGAAGAGTTATTACTCCCTTTCCCCTGCTGAATGCCTTTTAGCAAGCACCAGGAATGGTGTGTGTCCCTTCGGCAGTCGAGACGGAAATGTACGGGGCAGGACACCACAGCAAAGTTGCAAAGGCCCTTCTTGATAGAATAGTGAGAGCCCATGCCAAAGTGGCAGAAATGGGCCATGCCAGATTCCAGACGCTGTGTTGATCTAGCACCTGTTGTCGGTCGTAAACCTTTGACAATCAGCTGTTCAGCTAATATTAACCAATGAAAGATCTAGTTTAAAAAATGGGGAAGTCGATATCAAATAGTTTCACACAGAGAAAGATATGCACATACTTACACAGATTTTATATCTGCATTTGTTTGTTTTTTAAAAGGTGACATCCATATTGTTTCAATTTAAACCTCTATATGTCATATTTATTTTGTTACTGTAATACAAATAGCTTGCAATGGTGCTGGCTATACTCTGCTTGGCTTGATTTGGAATCCGCTCAGTAGTTTACAAGCTTTTTTGGTGAGCAAGTAGAAAAGGTCCATCTGTTTTCTGAGAGTCATCACCTTGCTGAACTGCACCTCCACATCTTGCATATTTTTTATCCAAGTCTTGAACACTAATCACAGCTCAATCAGGGGCTGGCAAAACCACCTGAATGCTGATCATTATTTTTGTAGGGCTCCAGGGAATTCTGCAGTCCTTGAATTACTCACACACATCTCAGGACAGCCCCTGAAGGCCTGAACCCTGGAGCAAGAGCACAGCATCAGTCTTTTCACAAATATCCGTTCCCCCGCATCAGTCCAAGATTTGGTCTGATGTTTGATTTGCGAACATCAAAACTGCAATCCTATACCCACTTACCTGTGAGTAAGCCCCACTGAACTCAGTGGGAATCACTTTTGAGTAGACATGCATATAATTGCATGTTAAGTCTTTTTGGAATACAAAACATACCTGCAGTGAAGGAATGATTCTGCTGGATCATTTTTCCATTCTTCCACTCCATTATCCCACACTGTAATTCTCACTACTTTTGCATAGTGCTGCCATTCTGTATTGTTGTAGGTCACAAATCCGACTCTAAACTTTGCACATTTTTTGGCTCCAGAAGGTTTTGAAGTAGATCAGCAGGTTGTTGAGGAGGAGAAGAATCCAAGCCTTGGGGAAGGCAACTGAAGAAAGCATTGAATTCTCCTCATTTGCAGCATTCAAGTTTCAGGTCCAGTGTATTAACAGCTAGGGATGGATGAGAATCTCTTTTCAGATTTTTTCATGTATATGAACTTGCCAAAATTTGCACATTTGTTCATAAGTGGGGGAGAAAGAACTTGAGATTAAAAATGTTTGAATGTGGGAGAAAGTAAAATTTAGAGATGTGTTCATCCAGGCCCAGGGTGTTGAGTGCTTAGCTCTTAAAAGTCTAGGTTTGAATCCCTGTGTATTCAACCATGTTAGCTGAATTAGGGTTAGTTGAATTAGGGTAGCCATCTCTTTTTTAACAGACTCCTCATCTTTAACAGCTATACAGCAGGCAAGTACAACATGGTTTTCTCCATGCTGGGAATAGGTGTACCTATTGAATTTGGCCAGTTCATATGGGTCAGAATTTTAGTTCTATCCATTTTTATAGAATTTACCAAAATTTTCAAATTTCTTCATATTCGGGATGGAAAGAAGTTGAGATTTGAAAACTTCAAATGTGGGAGAAAATGAAATTTGGCCATCCCTATCCCCTTGAAGACTAAAACGATGGCAACATTAAAATAATTTCCCCGCTGCCAGGGATTTAACCTGAGGCTTCCTGTAAGGAAAACATCTTCTCTACCATTAAGCTATAGGCCCTCCCCTGGGAGTGAGTGACTAGCCCAAGATCACCCAGGAAGCTTTGCTGCTGGGCAGGGATGCCCTGGTTCTAGCCTGACACTTTAACGCAGCCTTGGCCATGCTGGCTGGGAATTATGGGAGTTGCTGTTCAAACATCATGAGGGCAACAGGTTGGGCAAGGCTTCTCTAACCACTACACCATCACTGGCTCCAGATTTAGTTTTCTATGTGATCCAGGTACTAGCTGATGTATTAGCTAGTACCTGTATTAACATCTTGCAAACCAGAGATTCATATTTAGTCAGAAGTCGCATTGAATTCAATGTACCTTACTGCAAGTGTGCATCTGATTTCAGATTCTGCATACAGCTAGGTTTAAATCCGATTGACTAAGGAGCCTTATACACTAACATGCATTTATGTTTTCAGTGTCAGCACCTGGTCTGAGCCCAATCCATAGGCTTATGAGTCGACCTCAAGGATGAAGGGAAGCTACTGGCCTTCTTGGGGCACATAATGGGAAGTAAAAGCATAGTGGCTGAGAACCATCCATGGATCCTGATATGAAATTGGCCTGTGGAAACTAGGAATCAGTCCCAGTCCTATGGCAGATGAGGTACATCCGAGGGCTTCCTCTGCTATTCCTCCAGCAGGCTCACCTCTCAGCTCCTCAGAATGTTGCCACCAATGGACCAGGCCTGAGGTGGCTCAGAGACAGAGAAGTCGCCATTTAATGTTTTGAGGCCAGCCATTCCCTACATGTTCTAGAGCAAGGGATAGGTAACCTGGCACCCTCCAGATTAAATCATCCCTCATGTCTGTCCATTGGCCATGATCTGGGGACTTATGGTAGTTGTAGTCCAAAACCTCTAGAGAGCACTAGGTTGCCTACTCCAGTTCTAGAGTCTTGACGGACCTGAGGTCTTTTCCTCCCAACCATTATCAGGCCATGCTGGGGAAAATTGGGTCCTGAGGGCATTCCTTCCATCCATAGCTAGCAGCTACACATCACTTTACACTAGCCCCTAGGAGGTTTGGTAAAGCCCAAGGACTCAGACAAATGCAGGCTTCTTGCATGTAAGCAACTAGCTTCTTGGCTCTTGATTTCTCAGCCAGGGATAGACCAGTCTATCAGTATTGGTTTCTCCGTGTTTCTCATTTTTCCAATGTTAAACTTATTTCATCCCATTTGTACATCAGTTTGCATATAAACAAAAGTCTGCACAAATATTCATAGACACTTTAGTGTGCATTTCTCCTAATATATGCATTTTTGTACAAAATTAATTTTGACTATTTATAATGCAATTTTGTACATTGCCACTAATGTAGATATTTTTGCTCACAACGTTCCATGATATATTATTTTATACATATTCCTTTAGCGGGAGAACTGCATCACAAAATTCAGAGAAGTGCAAATGCCAAAGGATAATTGTGTTTTCCTTCATATATTCATTCAGAAAGTGTAAATGAGGTAGTTTTGCACTAACATGTGAATGAAACAAATTTCTCCCTGTTTCTACTCTCAACGCAACACTTTCTTGGCAGAGTGTACACTCCAACCAGCAAAGGCAATAATTGGTGCAGTTAGCAATCAGTGACAGCATGTTTTAATTTCAGTGCTACAGAATATAGCATTTTAAGGTTCACATGACATCTTCTCTTTTCTTTGTTTGGCTTGTTTGAAATTAGATTCACTATTGTTTTTATTTTGTTTTTAAATTGTGGGGTGGTGGTTTTTTTTTTTTTTTTGCCTTTTTGTATACAGTAACTGTAAAGATTGTTTCTTAACATTTAGAAATTAATTGAGAAATCAAAAAATTGAACAATCTTTCAGTTATATCCAATCTTTCCAAATCACTTGGTCTATATTGATTCCAAAATTGGATAAGTAACAACCAGTTTCTCAAAAAAGACTGTATTGAGTTAGTTCTTATTCCCAGAGCTACTTATACACAGTGATCTTGCTCCTCAACTTAATATTCCAAATTTTCCTCCTTCAGTGACCAATAGTTGGAATAACAACCCATTTCCAAACATCATATTCCAAATTTTCCTCCTTCAGTGACCAATAGTTGGAATAACAACCCATTTCCAAACATCATATTCCAAATTTTCCTCCTTCAGTGACCAATAGTTGGAATAACAACCCATTTCCAAACATCATATTCCAAATTTTCCTCCTTCAGTGACCAATAGTTGGAATTAGAACCCATTTCCAAACATCATATTCCAAATTTTCCTCTTTCAGTGACCAATAGTTGGAATAACAACCCATTTCCAAACATCATATTCCAAATTTTCCTCCTTCAGTGACCAATAGTTGGAATAACAACCCATTTCCAAACATCTGGCAACATTATACATGTGCCGGTAACATATATACAAGCAATACTGTGCGATCCTTCCTAAAATGTCCATCTATAGTTCCCAACAGCATTACTTTGGGATTTATTGGTACCTCACATCTCTGATACCCTGGACTATATTTTTTAACCTGAGTGCATTCCCACCAAATGTGAGCAAATGTACCTCTTACCCTTCCACATCTTCAGCATAAGTCTGATGTATGCATACATTTTAGCTAGTTTTACCACTGTATAATACCATTTGTATAGTGCCTCCTAAAAGTTTTCCCTTGACAAAACATCCCCCAAATGATACTTTGGACTATTATCAATATAATTCCATTGTGCTTCTGTTATTCTAACGTTAAATTCTCTTTCCAAACTTTGTTTTACTGAATTATTCACATTAGTTCCCTCTAATATTAATTTAAACATTGCTGACATTAATCCTTGATCTTTTGTCATCATCACAATTCTTCCAAAAGCTGTTAATGGTCTATTTATATTCATTGCTCTCATGGCACTTTTGTTTTTCAATCCAGTAGGAAATAACTAGCAGCGACTGGATATGTGAACAGTTTTACCACAAATCCAGAACGTAGCACATGCATTAGCAGCTGAGTGAGAAAGCCTATATACAGCTGCTGGGTGGCGCACAACGAACATATTCACACAGCCGTGCATAGCACTAGTGAAACCCATCTCAAAAGTCAACCCAGTTCGAAACAAGCTCAAAATCAGCCTTTAAAACCTGGATGGCAACCTCTTAATTGACCGGGTGAGGAGGCATTGGATGTTGCTGAAGCAAATGTCTTTTAAAATACAAAGTACTTGTGAGCTGGAGAACAAAGTTTGGGTGAAATGTTATTAGGTTGGAATATTTTGTTCTTTCAGAGAACACAACAGAAACCAATATGCAGCTCAGTTTGGTGATGTGCAAAGCCAGTAAATATGAGTAAACTGAATTCTGTTAAAAAATAAAAAAATGCAACAAATCCAGCCGTTTACCAACCGTTAACTTCCCCATGTTTATTAACCTCACTTATCATAAAATAGGCTCCAGGAGTCGTCACTTGAGCAGATTCTGTGCCAATTTATGATGAGTGCAAGAAAACCTTCAGCTTGAAAATTGGAGGAGTCTTATTTAGCCGCTATCACCCCCTCTTTGGAGTTCAGGACCTCAAAATCACCTTGTGCACCAGAGAGTTACTGGAAGCTTCTAGATGTTCAGCTTCAGCAGCCTGTGCTTCCAAATCACACAGTGCAGCAGTCTGGAGCTGCACATCTTCTGTCCTCAGGCTCTCCTAGGATTTCTGTCATTTCTTGCTTCTCTTCATGTGGGAAATAGCATTTCATACTTCTATAGCAGTGTATCCACATAGCGTGCCTTACCAAATTCACACTCTATTGATTCAAGTCAACCTCTTCCTGGGGTAAATACTCAGAAATTAATAGAAAATAATAAGATCCAAACCTAACTTTTGGGGCTGGCTCTTCATAATCCTTCAAATAAATGTCAAATCTTGATGCTAAGTAGATCACGCTAAGTACATCCAGATCCCGGATGGAAGACTGGAGGCTGCCACTCTGGTGGGCAGAACTCCTCTGCTCTCATGACACATGCTGGTATTGCAGCATTTCTTTGAGCAGGGAGCAAGTGGGCACCACAGCGAGAGGTGGGCAAGTGACAGTCAGGTTTTAGGGGACAGAGCTATGTGTGCGCCACTTGGCCTGCCCTGTACCCATGAAGCTAGCCTGTTGCCTCCAGGTACAATGGATGGTTCTGTCCCATAGCCACTGCTGAAGTAAGATTCAACTGAAAGTCCGGTTGGCTTCTGTACACGGCATGTGTGTGTGTATGTGTGGGTGTGGGTGGATGGGTCATCCTGTCCTTCACCTCAGGTTGCAAAATGTCTCATCCTGGACGTTCATTGCTGTGAGTTCCTTAGAGGAATAAAGACATTTCAAAAAATTACAGTCATGCATTGGCATTGGGTGTCATATGACTCATAAGTTCAGCATAAGGACTACATTTTTTTTTCCAGTGCAATATCACTTCCAAACTGATAACTCTTGACTATGAACTCCACCCAACAGTCCACTCAGTTTCCCAGCTTGTTCTGTGGTTCTTAGGGGATGTGTCCTTTCTCTTATTTGGGTAGTGGGATTTTTATTGTTGAGTCTTTTGAACTGTTATGTAAATGGTTTTTGTATTATCTTTTATCTTTTTCAGGTTTTAACTGCCCAGAGAGCTTTGGCTATTGGGCGGCATAGAATTACATAAATAAGTAAATAAATCATTCTTGCCTAACCAGTGTGTTTCTTTTTGCATACAGCAGTGGGGTTTGGTTAGTGTGTGTGTGTGTGTGTGTGTGTGTAAGATATGCATGTAAGATATAGATATAGGTATAGATACAGATACAGACACACACACCAGAGAGGGAGCGAGGGCGGGAGGAAGAGGGAGTGAGAATCTCATCCTTGTTTATAAGTTTGATTCAGAATCCAACAGAAAAAAATATGTCATCAGAATGATCATGCTGACATTGTATCTGGCCTCCTTCCCAGGGCTGTAAAATCATAGACAACATGCGCTGTGTAAACCTCTGCTGTCAAAAGTACAGATCCATTTGGTCAGCCTGTCGGGCTTGTTAAGACACAGTAGTGGCCCATATTGTTTCATCCATTTGTCTAGAACCTTCTTCCCTTCATGTGAGATTCACAGGTGTGTTCTGCTTAAAAAAATAAATAAATCAATGGCCTGAAGTGGATTTTCAGGTGATTTACCTCAGAGATTCTCTAAAGTAAGATGCATTTTTAAAAAAGCTAATAACCCTACTCTTAGCAGCAGCACAAACTAAGAGATTATATTTGCAAACACACACATGGAGGGATTGTTCTGGAACCCAGCTATTTTAGGAGGTGTCAAATGGGAAAATGTATATCCTTGTGCTATAATAAGAGCCGATTCAGTGTGAGTGTGAGTGTGTGTGTGTGTGTGTGTGTTTAAACCCTCCAAGTGCTGTGCTCATAAAAAGGCTCTTTATAGCTGAAATCTTCTGGCTAGTGACAGGAGAGGTAAGTTCACAAACGGCAGCTGAGCAAAGTTCATCCCTGTCACACAAAACCTTCTCACTCTTGTTTTCTGCAATTGCCTTTAAAGGTGAGAAGTGTAGTCTGCAGGTTTAGACTCTGTGGCCATTCAGCCTGTAGTCTCGCTGTTCATACTGGCTGATACCCCTTGGGCACTAACCTAACACCACCCCCAAAAGCTCTTTTAGTTGCATTTTTCCTCCTCCACCAGAACTGTTGTGTGAACTACCTTAGTAAGTCTGAAATAAAGAAGAGTGCCTGGGGAGTGGGGAACCCTTTTCCGCCTAATCAACACCAAAACTAAATGGCCAAACACAAAAAATAAGTACCATAGAAACAAAAACACTGGCTGCTTCCTGAAAGGGAAAGAAACAGAGGGGGATATGTTTGGATTTGGGATTTATTTATTTTTTTACATATTTTCTAGAGTTACCACTGGAATTGCTCCAAATGTTTAAGATTTAAGTGAATTTGTGGGAGGAGCATTACCCATGACGCAGATTTATGCTTATGCTTTCTGAATCCATATTCATTGGATTCAGTAGTTTGGGGACTTTTCCTAGAAAAAGGTGTTCTAAGAGCCATGAAAAAGCAAATTTCCCATGACTTGCTAAACTAGCTATGTTTTATCTTAAAGCAATCAACAGTTTCCTTTTACTCATACATGGATTTAAATCTTGGGCCAGCTAGGCCATCAGGGCTGGTGTTAAGGGTTGGCATGGTCAGGAACCTGCCAAATGTCCACCCCTCAACAGGGGCCTACTGACAAAAGGCCCCTGGACCTGGACCTCCACCACTGCAACCTGCTTGTTCACCTACCTCTTGCTATTGCTCAGACAATGGTGGTGGTGAGAAGGAGGAGCAGGAGATGCCTCTGCCTGCTTGCTCATTGGCTATCTGCCTGTCAAGCAAGCAAGTGGTAGCTGTGATGAGAAAGAGGATGAGGAGCAATGCCAGCTGGTGACAGTGGTGGTGAGCAGGTAGACCCACTGAGGGATGGGGCCCATTGAAGGTGTCTTGCCCAAGGGCCCTCCAAAGTCTGGGGCTGGAATTGTAGCCCATTCAGCATGTTTATTTTCCTGGCCACCTGTTTTATTTCAACAGTAACTCAAAGCTTGTCCAGGTACAATGGATGATTTTCAGTTTGTACAGCCTGAGGATGTGGACAGGATCCTTGGAGAGGTGAGGCCTACAACATGTGTGCTGGACCCTTGCCTTTCCTGGCTTATAAAAGCAGCCTGGGAGGTGGCGGGGAGACGGGCTGAATGGGTAAGGGTAGTGGTGGACACCTCTTATAGCAAGGTGTAATTCTATCTTGCCTGAAAGAGGTGGTTGCAAGATCTTGGTTTAAAAAAACCTTCCTGAACTCTACCGTATTGGATACTTTCTGGCTGGTCTCTATTATTCCATTCTTGGGCAAGGTGCTGGAACGTGTTGTGGTTTTCAGCTCCAGTGATTTCTGGATGATGTGGATTATCTAGATCCCTTTCAATCTGGCTTTAGGCCTGGTTATGGGACAGAGACTGCTTTGGTCATCTTAGTGTGCAAGCTGTGCTGGGAACTGGACAGGATGTGTGTGTCCCTGTTGGTTCTGCTAGACATTTCAGCGGCTTTTGATACTATATCCCTCTGGGGCATATGTCTGAGATGGGACTCAGAGGCAGTGCTATACAGTGGCTCTAGTCCTTCTTGGAGGGGCTATGTCAGAAGGTGGTGCTGGGGAATTCCTGTTCAATGCCTTGGCCACTGGGCTCTATCTTATCCCCCATGCTATTTAACATACGCATGAAACCACTGGGAGAGATAGAGTTTTGGAGTTCAGGGCCACCAGTATGCTGATGACATCCACTCTATCTCTGCTTTCCATCCAAATCCAAGGAGCTATTCTAGTTCTAAGTCGGTGTCTGATGTCGGTAAAGGACTGGATGAGAGCAAACAAATTGAAGCTTAATCCAGACAAGATAGAGGTGCTCCTGGTCAGTCGAAAGGCAGATCAGGGAATAGGATTCAACCTGTGCTGGACTGGGTTACATTCCCCCTGAAGACTCAGGCTCGCAGTAGGGGTGTATTCCTGGACTCAGCCCTGAACCTGAATGGCCAGGTTTCAACAGTGGCAAGTGCACCAACTGCACTGTTCCTAGAGATGTCTGATCTGGCCACAGTCTCAAATGCCTTAGTTACATTCTGTTTGGACTACTGTATGTATGTATGTATGTATGTATGTATGAAATTTCTTAATCGCCCATCTGGCTGGTCACCCAGACACTCTGGGCAATGTACAATAATACAAACAGTTTAAAAACAATAAAATTACACATTAAAACATCATTTTCTAACAGTTCCCTAGCCCACCCCAAATGCCTGCCTGAACAACCAAGTTTTCAACATGTGGTGGAAGCTCATTAAAGAGGGGGCATGGCGGAGCTCCCTAGTGAGGGAGTTCCACAGAGTAGGGGCCACCACAGAGAAGGCCCTCTCCCTCGTCCTCACCAACATAGCTGTCCTGGCTGATGAGACAGAGAGAAGGCCATCTGATGCTGATCTTGTTGAGCAGCCTGTCTGGTGTTGCTAGAGGCACTCCTTAAGATAGGCTGGGCTGGAACCATATAGGGTTTTAAAGGTCAAAACCAACACCTTGAATTTGGCCCGGTAACATGCTCTGCATGTAACATGCTCTGCATGGCGTGGGGTACAAATCAAGTCAATCAGTCAATAAAAGTAAAATACACTAATGGTGCAACAGCAACAACAATTAATAATAATATAAATTGAGTGGCCATATTAAATAGTAAAAGTGTTTTGCTCATAATGATCACAAACATATATGAGAAATGATATAATATAGACCACACCATCATGCATAAAAACACACCTCATCCTGTTAGTCTGTAGTTGGACAGTCCCTCCTTGCCTTATTACACTACATTTTACAGGTTTTCTGTGAAAAACAGGGGTGGGGGGACCTAAACCCATGTAATCTTAATAGCAACTTCTGTAATAATGCTGATCCTTAACTGGTGAACATTTCAATTACAGGTATCCTTGTAAACACTTGCATAGAAAAAGAAAAGAAAAATGTTCAGCATCTTCTAGGAGTGGGATTATAGACTGATGGAAGTTTAATTTAAAATGGATGATACGTGAAGAAGAGAACAAATGCTGAACACGAGGCCAATGTGTAGTTTGACAATTTATAATGCTACCTGCTTTCTATTTCCTGGTTATTTATGCTTAGGTGGGAGAGATACAAACAAGAAGGATATGGGCCCAGTAGACAGTTTAATTTAAAATATTGTTGCTTTCTTCCTCGGAAGTCAAGAGTCAGCTCTTCAATCTATCTAATGAATCTGGATGTTGTGGCTACAAGCGGATGGCACAAATAAATAAAGTTTTAATTCCTTCTGGACTTTCCATCAAGTTAAAAGGAACTGGAAGAACATTGAAGGCCAGGGTCTAAAGAACCACACCATGTCTGTGAACCCAAAGGAGCTTAGACTGTGTCCTTCTCGAGCAGTAACCTCTAATGGCCCATGGTCGGGGAGTCCCAAAAGCAGTGTGTGAAGTGGTGTTGGGGCCTGCTGTTGAAAGGAAACAAAGCCCCAAATGGCCCCAGGACTGTTCAAGCCCCTGGGCATACCTCAAGCAGCCCCTTGGATCCAGGCCAATGTTCCAGGCACAGATAAGAAATTTTCAGGGAGTACTGAATTGTCCTGTTCTGATCCCAAGGAGGAGCCCACAGGGCAGCAAGGCAGGACTCTTAATGAGCACCTTGCTGTAAGAACATCTGGGATCAGACTGAAGCCTGTCATGCCTTGTCATCCAAAGCACCCTCTATCTGCACCTTGAAAAGTAAGGGGCCTCGAAGTGGCAGGCTTCACTCTTCCACCTCTTCGAGAGCTGATGTCAGACACACCGCCTGCATTGGTGCACTGGGTGTGTGGGTTGTGTGGCCCTTGGAGGTGGATGTGCTGGTTCCTTGCTGGACCTGGGCTCAGGGGCTGCAGTCTGTGGTCCAGACTCAAGTTCAGAGGTCTCCAGCATCTGTCTCAGTTCTGGATGTCACCAGCATCTCAGGCTTCGGGGTTTCTGGTTCCACAGTAGTGCTCAGGCCTGCGGGCTCCTCTGTCAGCACCACAGGTTCCTCAACCTCTATGTCCATATCATGGCACAACTGGTCTCTGGGGTGATGACTTGAATAGTGTTCTCATAGCAGCACAAGTGACCCCAGATGGAGGGGTCAATTAGGGTGGCCATGTGTCCCCTTTTACAGAGGACCATCCTCTGTTTGAAGGGCTGCACTGTCCAATTCCAGTTTAAATACAGCACATTTCACCATAATGTGGATGGCTGTGGCCAGGTGACCTGTGTGCCTTGCTCAGTCTGTTTTCTGTTTATTCTGGGCAACTTCTGTTCTGTTTATGGGCAACTTCAAGGCCCAGCTCTTCCTCTGATGGTTCTTTACCTTTAACCTGAACTTGGACTGGACAACTCTTCAAATACAGGACTGTCCTCTGTGTCACATTTCCCTGGGGCCCCCTCTTTCCTTATGAACTCTCACACACTAATAGAGAGGCTTCAGTCTCAGGCCTTTAATTCATCATTATCAACAGGTTCATTACAGATGCAGATCCTCAAAGACTCTCAGGCTACAAAGTAGGGATGGTGGAGAATTTCTCCATGAATCTCCGGAAGTCCGAATGCCAACGCATTTGGCCCCCCGAAATTGGTGGTGAAATTCTCCGCCCCCCCACCCCCCCGGGATGGGACTTACCTCTGTCAAATGTCCCTCTTGGCGGCGGGTCCCGGCGGCGTTTTGGCAGCGTTTCGGCGGGGGTAGGGGTGGTGGCGGCCGGTCTTCTGACTGGCTGCCGCCGCCGCCATTTCCCAGTAGAGTTAAAAAGAAAAACAAAAAGACGTGATAGGCTATGTAACGATTTACGTAGCCTATCACGGCTAGATTTTCAAAGTCAGCCGTGATAGGCTACGTAAATCGTTACGTAGCCTATCACAGGTGACTTTGAAAAAAAAAAGCGCGTATGCAAATGGCGGCACCCATGGGCGCCGCCATTTGCGTTCCTTATTTGGGCCCGGGTAGTCTATGTAAAGATTTACGTAGACTACGGTGAAAATAAGGGCAACGCAAATAGCATTGCCCTTATTTTCGCCGTAGTCTACGTAAATCTTTACGTAGACTACCCGGGCCCCAATAAGGAACGCAAATGGCGGTGCCCATGGGCGCCGCCATTTGCGTATGCGCTTTTTTTTTTTTTCAAAGTCACCCGTGATAGGCTACATAACGATTTACATAGCCTATCACAGCTGACTTTGGAAATCTAGCCATGATAGGCTACGTAAATCGTTACATAGCCTATCACGTCTTTTTGTTTTTTTTTTACTTTATTTTGTAATTGCGGCGGCGGCAGCAAGTCGGAAGACCAGCCGCCGCCCCCGCCCCCGCCGAACCGCTGCCGAACTGCCGCCGGGACCCGCCACTGAGAGGGACATTCACAGGAGGTAAGTCCCATCCTGGGGGGAGGGGGGGCGGGGGGCCGGAGAATTTCACTGCCAAAATCTCCATGAGATTCATGGAGAAATTCTCCGCCATCCCTAGGTAAGGGACTTTCGTCCATCCTTACTACAAAGGAATGTCTCCAGGGGATTCAAATGGGAACATCGATGTTGCCTACAGTTTGAAGTGAGGCTTGCTGGCTAGACTAACTTAGGGAGGGATTTCCCGCCCTTCCAGTGATGCTTCCCTACGTCACTTCCCACGCATCACTAACAGGGTCGAGTGTCTGAGCTCCACCCATGACGTTTCCCTCTTAGCTCTGCGCCGTAGTCTAGCATCTCTTAGGTCACAGCCCCCACTCTCCTCCACCTCCTCCTCCTCCTCCTCTTCCTCCTCCCAGCTTCTCACAGAGGGGGGCAATGGGGGAGCTTCAGGTCCAGCCATCTGGTAGTTAGTAACCTGAGAAGCACAACTACCCATATCTGAACTGGCTTGGGAAAATATATCCCCCGGTTTTGGCTGTTCCTCTTCTGAATCTGAGCTGCTATCTCCCTGCACTCAGAATCAATCCTGACACATAGGCCACCCCACCACCATAACACTTACACTAAAATGCAAATTTAGAGAGAGGAAGCATTGCTCTATAGCATTAATTCCAGTGGAATTAATTAATTCATAAAGGAAAAGAAGGCCGGGAAATGGAGATTCAGAAGTTCCATTTTTATTTATTTATCAAGACATTTTATTGCTGTCTGATCATAATGGGGAATTCAGATAACACTCAAGGTCTTCATGTTATGTTCTCATCTTGCGCAATTTATTGAGCTGTACAAAATTTCGATCTAAAGCTCCAGTTAAACTTCCTTCCGAGATTGCATTCAAACTGTTCTCAACACTTGTCTTTCTAAATATATTTCTCACTTGACATTCCAGTTCCAAGAATACATCACTTATGCCAGGCTAGTATTTGTATTCTGAATAACTCTGAACAGATGAAGCACTGGTCGAGAGAGAAGAAATCCTCCGAACATCTGTCAACTGCTTTAGCTTCTGGAGTTGAAAACAAATTCAGCCAGTAACTGTGCCATTCCTACAGATTTCAGAGACAGAGAGTAATTAATATTCCTCAGCAGCCAGAGAATCAGCAGAGAATTCGAAAGAAAGAAAAAACATTGCAGGACTTGAAGCCACAGTGGCATAGCTATGCTCTTAGGCCCACTGGAAAATGTGCAAAGGATACAAGGTTAAGATCATTTAAAAACACACATGTTTTGCCAACTGCTTTTCTGTGAAAGTGAGATTTAGAAATAGTGTTTTAAATGAGGGGGGGAAAGAATTAGTAAACGAAAAGCAAAATAACTGTCATTTTAAAAGGGGCAAAGAGAAGGCCCATACATTGCTGTACTCTAGTGTGTTGGGGGAGCCCCTTCTCTCACCCTGGTAGCCTCCATTGTGTAGCATGATGTCCAGGTTTTACCCCCTTGTCATTGTGTCTTAGAGGGCAGCCTACTTACTTTGCTCCACAGAACTCAGTGCAAGCCTGTGAAGGTTTGAGGCCTACAGAGGCAAAGGGGGAAAAAAGGTCAGGCTTAGAGGCCTGGTATTTCCTTTTGGGAGGGGGTAACCCTGAGAGGTATAGTTACATTTCTCTTGTTAAGTTTCTGTTTCAATTCCCTACTTAAGTTTCATTTCTTCAGTTCTGAAGCAGTACTTTTGGTTTTGAGGGAGGAGGAGGGTATATAAAGAGAGTGAGAGAGGCAGTAAGAGTCAGAAAGACCAGGCTGCAACCAGAGTAAGAGAGAGAGAGAGCCCAAGCCTGAAGTGAGAGCAGAGTCTGAAGAGAGAGCAGGAAGAAGCAGCCTAGAAAAGTCTTAAGGACAGCTAGGGTAAGGAACTTGCATTTTGCAAATTTTCTTTTAATGCCCTTTGTATCACTCAGCTCTATTGTGTAAATAGGGATGGCACAGGTGCCCTATTCAGCCTGGGAATCCGGCAGACCTGCTCCTGCCCTCACCCCCGAGCCCTGCTTGCCGAGCCCCTGCTTGCCCCCTGCCTGCACTCGGCGAATAGCCTGCACTCACCCCGGCAGCCTTGTCGAGCTTCACGGTCGCTATTTTCTGAGAAATAAAATGGCAATCGCAAAAATGCACAAACGTGCACACGTGCGAAAATGCACATTTTGCGAATGCACATATTTCTGTATGCACGAAAATGCATATTTTATGAAAAATGCACATTTTCATGCACACACTAATGTGTGCCTTTGCAAAAATGCACAATTCACACATAAGAATATGTGCATTCACAAAAAATGTGCATTTTGGCACATACAAAAATATGCCCATTTTTGCAATCACCATTTTATTTTTTTAGAAATGGCAACCATGGATCTCGATGAGGCCACTGGGGGGGAGTGCAGGCTGCTCACTGAGAGTGGGAGGGGCTCGAGTGCAATCTGGGGACAGGCAAGCAGGGGCAGGGGCTGGGCAGGAGTCCAGAGAACCTGGACGGGGGTGAGTTCACACATCCCTATGTGTAAATGCCTTTAGTTGTAATTTGTTTGCTTTGCATCTACTAGTAAACTGTTGTGGTTAAACCCTGTGTCTAGAGTGTCAGTCACCCTATGTCTACAGCCTAAACCTTACATTTCTAGGAAAGGGAAGTTTAAAAGAAGGAAAGTGGGACTCGTAAGGAGTTGCTCAGGGCGTCCAGGTCATAAGTGGAAGCTTGACAGAGCCCCTGAAATCCAAATAAATTCCTATCTACATAGTTCTGCCCTTGGGTCTCTTTTGTGACTACTCAAGAGTGTAATACAAACAAGGGAGCTGGCTGATAAGCATATATTACAGCTAAAAGTAGGGATGTATGAGAAATTCATTTCACTTTATTTTTATCAAGGTTTACCCAGTTTGCACCTCTAGAATCAAACATATCAAAGCCTGGCACATGTTACGTCTATGGAAATCTGGCTGGATATAATTCTGTGAGCCCGTGGAATCCTGAAATCCGTATTAGGGCTTTATTGACCTTTTTTAGGCCAAGTCAAGGTCTCAAAATAGTGTGCAAGTTTTTGAGTTTTACAGAACTCTTAATCAGGCAGGTTGGTAAACAAAACAAAAAAGGGGGGATGAATCGGAGGAGGAGGAGGAGGCCAATCTTAAGACTGTAACTAAATGCAGATTCCAATCCACAGCTCATATATGAATTGTTGATTCATTGCTCATTGTTTTATTTACCATTTTATTTATTTATTTATTTCTTATTAAATTTATTAATAGCCCATCTGGCTGGTCACCCAGCCACTCTGGGCGATGTACAACATACAATAAAACAGTTTAAAACAATAAAATTCTACAATAAAAACATTTTCTAAAATACCCTAACCCACCCCAAATGCCTGCCTGAACAACAACGTTTTTAATGCATGACAGAAGCTCATTAAAGAGGGGGCATGACAGAGTTCCCTAGGGAGGGAGTTCCACAGAGTGGGGGCCACCACAGAAAAGGCCCTCTCCCTCGTCCCCACCAGTCTAGCTGTCCTGGCTGATGGGACAGAGAGAAGGCCATCCGAGGCTGATCTTGTTAAGCAGCCTGTCTGGTGCTGCTGGAGGCGCTCCTTAAGATGGGCTGGAACTAGGGATGGGGGAGAATTTCTCCCCGAAACTTCAGGGGGCTGAGTGCCAACGTATTCGGCCCCCCAAAGTAGTTTCGGGGAGAAATTCTCCGCCCCCCCCCGGGATGGGACTTACCTTTCCCGAGTGTCATTCCTGGTGGCGGGTCGCAGCGGCAGTTCGGCAGGGCTTCGACAGGGGCAGGGGCAGCAGCCGGTCTTTTGACCGGCTGCCGCTGCCGCCATTCCAAGAAAAGTAAAAAAAAAAAAATGCCCCCGTGATAGGCTACGTGACGATTAACATAGCCTATCACGGCTAGATTTGCAAAGTCAGCCCTGATTAGGGGTGCACGAAAGTCACTTACCTGGTCTCGCAGCTTTTCGCGGTGGGGGGGAGGTGCTTCGCTGCTCTCCCACCGAAGTTCAGGCCGGGGGGGGAGGCTTCCCGCCTCGCCCGGCCGAAATTCAGGCCGGGGGGGAGGCTTCCCGCCTTGCCCGGCCGAAATTCAGGCCGGGGAGGAGGCACCTCGCCTCGCTCGGCCGCGAAATAAAAAGTTAAAAAAAAAACGCCCCCGTGATAGGCTACGTGACGATTCACGTAGCCTATCACGGCTAGATCTGCAAAGTCAGCCGTGATAGGCTACGTCAATCGTCACGTAGCCTATCACGGGTGACTTAAAAAAAAAAAAAAGCGCGTACGCTAATGGCAGCCCCCATAGGGAGCCGCCATTCGCGTTCCTTATTTAGTCGCTGTAGTCTACGTAAATGTTTACGTAGACTACGGCGAAAATAAGGGCAATGCAAATAGCGTTGCCCATATTTTCGCCGTAGTCTACATAAACATTTACGTAGACTACAGCGACCAAATAAGGAACGGGAATGGCGGCTCCCTATGGGGGCCGCCATTATCCGTACACACTTTTTTTTTTTTTTTTTTAAGTCACCCGTGATAGGCTATGTGACGATTGACGTAGCCTATCACGGCTGACTTTGCAAATCTAGCCGTGATAGGCTACGTGAATCATCACGTAGCCTATCAGGGGACTTTTTTTTTTTCTTTTATTGCAATGGCGGCGGCGGCAGCCGGTCGAAAGATTGGCTGCTGCCCCCGCCCCTGACGAAGACCCGACGAACCACCGCCGCCGGGACCCGCCGCCGGGAGGGACATTCGGGAAAGGTAAGTCTCGTCCCGGGGGGGTGCGGGGTGCGGGGGGGTGAGAAGGATTTCTCCCCGACACTTGTTCGGGGGGCCGAACACGTTGGCGCTCGGCCCCCCGAAGTTTCGGGGAGAAATTCTCCGCCATCCCTAGATAGGCTACGTGACGATTAACGTAGCCTATCACGGCTAGATCTGCAAAGTCAGCCGTGATAGGCTACGTAAATCGTCACGTAGCCTATCACGGGTGACTTTGAAAAAAAAAAAAAGTGCCTACGCAAATGGCGGCCCCCATAGGGAGCCGCCATTCGCGTTCCTTATTTGGTCGCTGTAATCTACGTAAATCTTTACGTAGACTACGGTGAAAATAAGCGTTGCCCTTATTTTCGCCGTAGTCTACGTAATCTTTACGTAGACTACAGCGACCAAATAAGGAAGGTGAATGGCGGCTCCCTATGGGGGCCGCCATTCGCCGTACGCGCTTTTTTTCTTTTTTTTTTAAGTCACCCGTGATAGGCTATGTGACGATTTACGTAGCCTATCACGGCTGACTTTGCAAATCTAGCCGTGATAGGCTACGTTAATCGTCACGAAGCCTATCACGGGGGCGTTTTTTTTTTTTGGTTTTATTGGAATGGCAGCGGCGGCAGCCGGTCGAAAGATCGGCTGCTGTCCCCGCCCCTGACGAAGACAGGACCCGCCGCCCGGTAATTCGGGAAAGGTAAGTCCCGTTCCGGGGGGGGGTGCGGGGGTGCGGAGAATTTCTCCCCGAAACTTGTTCGGGGGGCCAAACACGTTGGCGCTTGGCCCCCCAAAGTTTCGGGGAGAAATTCTCCGCCAACCCTATAGGCTACATAAATCGTCACGTAGCCTATCACGGGGGCGTTTTGTTTTTTAACTTTTTATTTCGCGGCCGGGCGAGGCGAGGCGCCTCCTCCCCGGCCTGAATTTTGGCCGGGCGAGGGGGGAAGCCTCCCCCCCTGGCCTGAACTTCGGGGGGAGCAGCGAAGCGCCTCCCCCCACCGTGAAGCAAGCTGTGAGACCAGGTAAGTGACTTTCGTGCACCCCTAGCTGGAACCATATAGGGTTTTAAAGGTCAAAACCAACACCTTGAATTTGGCCCGGAAAACAACTGGTAACCAGTGCAACTCCTTCAGCACTGGAGTGATGTGATCTTGCCGGCGGCTGCCTTTAATCAGGCAAGCCGCCGCGTTCTGTACCAGCTGCAGTTTCCGAACCGTCTTCAATGGTAACCCCACGTAGAGCACATTACAGTAGTCTAAACGAGAGGAGACCAGGGCATGTACTACCGATGGGAGCAGATGGTCAGGAAGGAAGGGGCGCAGCCGCCATATCAGATGGAGTTGATACAGCGCTGTCCGGCTCACAGCTGACACCTGAGCCTCCATGGACAGCTGGGAGTCCAAAATGATCCCCAGGCTGCGGACCTGGTCTTTCAAGGGTAGCCGTACCCCATTCAACACCAGGTCAACATCCCCCAGCCTCCTCTTGTCTCCCACCAAAAGTACCTCAGTCTTGTCAGGGTTCAGCTTCAGCTTATTCCTCCCCATCCAGCCACTCACCGTCTCCAGACATTTGGACAGGGATTCTATGGCCAACCTTGGTGAAGATTTGAATGAGAGGTAGAGCTGCGTGTCATCCTCATATTGATGACACTGCACCCCAAACCTCCTGATGATAGCCCCCAGCAGCTTCACATAGATGTTAAATAGCATCGGGGAGAGGATGGAACCCTGTGGCACCCCACAAGTAAGTGGCCACGGGTCCGAAACCTCCTCTCCCAGTGCTACCCTCTGGTACCTGCCGGAGAGGAAGGACCGGAACCACCGCAATACGGTGTCTCCAATGCCCAACCCCTCCAGGCGGTCCAGGAGGATACCGTGGTTAACAGTATCAAAAGCCATCTTGTCTGATGAAGAGTTCTGGAGAATTCAAACACTTGCACATTATTTTGTGATCTTGAGTTGGCCTAATAAAAGAATTGCTTGAATATGGACTTGGAATTTTTCTTATGGTGAACATGGCTACCTTTGTCTGTTTGTTTGCCTCATTAGGGTAAATGGAATTAAAGCCTCGGAAATGCAGCCTGAGTGTTGATTTGGCTATTAGAGTTCTCAGCCGGGCAAAAAGGGAATCCTGACAGCAAGTCCCACTATGTTCAATGGGGGTTACTTTAGTAATAAGCATATTGTAGCTGGCATGCACCTTATTTAGAAGTCATTACATACTTGCGTTTGTTTGTTTAATATCCTACTCCATCCTTTGTGCAGGGTCAAGATGGCTTACAGCAATTCCGTCTAGATCTGTCTGTGTCACAAAAGCACTCACAATCTCAGTATTAGGTTGGAGTGGCTTGAGGAGCAAAGAAGGACAAACTAAAAGTAATAATTCCTTTCTACTCATTGACGTTTTCTTGTCCCTGTTGCTCCTTTTCTCCCCAAATACAGTTCTCTCTCACACACACACAATGGACACTTCACTCTAGTTTCCTTCTCCTTTCCCCTGCTCCAGTTCTCAGAAGAGAAGCGAAGGGAATGCAGCTAAAAGTAGGGATGTATGAGAAATTCATTTCACTTTATTTTTATCAAGGTTTACCCAGTTTGCACCTCTAGAATCAAACACAGACTTGAACACAATCTGTGGTCAAAGTCTGTGCATTTCTGAGCAGACCAAACAAACAAACATTCGACACCATTCGTATGTTTGAAAAAAGTGCATGAAAAAATGTGTGCTTTTGACAAATGTGCACAAGTACGCCATAATTAATGGGAGAAGAATGCATACATTTCAAAGATGAACACAATTTATGTGTACATTTGGGAGAATATGCACAAAAATACACATGAACTGCCACGCGAAAATTCAAAAAAACAAAGATTGCAATTTGATATAGGCATGAGATGGCATGAGTGTTGAGTTAGGATCTGGAGAACTTTGATGAGGTTGAGTTTTGCTTGTACTCACATCCCTAGCTAAAAGGAATGCCCACCCACCCCCATCCTCCCCTGTCCTACACTTATTTTATAGTTTATAGTTCTTATCCCCTGTGCTGCTGAGCCCAGCTGACAGTAGTTGGTCTTAACCATCTACAGAATCCTTTCCTAGACCATCTACTCAGACAGTCCACCATCAAAAGGAGATGCTAAGGGACATGTGCACCATCCAGGTGAAGTTAAATATATATGGGTAACTGGCCTATAAGGTCAATCCACTTTGAATGGGAGGGATTAAGCTCCTATCGATTTCTGCAGAGCTGGATTATATTTTGAATTTGTGAGGTGGCGATGTGAGCAGTGAGCACTGGACCGAGCTGGAACCCATTCTCCCCCCACCCCACCTTCATTCTCACTACATGTCACATGGCAACATTCCTATTTTTTTTCTCATTTTGACAGAATTATGTTCTAGAATTGCCTGACTGAATCAAAGATTTAAAGTTGGAGTTGGTACCCTCTAAACATTACATTACTCATAAGAGAGGTGCTTTTCCATGGTTCTGGTTAAAGGCCTACAATCTCATAGGCATGTCAGAAGTGGCCCAGCAACCAATGGCTCTGTGCACAGTTGTTCTATCTGGTGATCCAACAGAAGTCTAAGGTAGGTCAGGGCTGGATAATTTGTGGCTCTCCAGGTGTTGATTGACAAACCAGCATAGCCAATATTTAGGGATGATGGGAGTGGTAGTTCAAAAATGTCTGGATGGCCACAGGTCCCTCCACCCAGGTTAGAGTTTCTCCTTAGGCAGTAAAAGGTTTCCAGGTCATACAGGAGTGTGGCCAAGGGTGGCCAATGGCTATCCTCAACAGGAATGGCTATAAAGGCTTCATGTTCATATTGGGACTTTGCCTACACAACATTGTTGTTAGTTCTGAGTCTCGGCTTGGTCTGGCTTAAGGCGCACACGTGCGTGCTCGCACACACACACACACACACATACACAGAAGGAGGAGACCACTCTGACTCCTGGCTTGACCCCTTGGCTCTTGGTTTCTAGGTCCTGGCTCCTGCTCAATGGCTGCCTACAGCTCAGCTCTGACAGGTGAGACCAATATCAGTTGGATCTTTCCTGTGGAAATGGCACCTACTGGAAGGACTAGAGTTGCCACTTAATTTCACCAAAATGAAATTCAATGGCAAATTTTAAGGTCCCTGTTCAGCAGAAACATCTGAGAAATCTGGAGGAAAGCCACAAATTTAAATGTGAAAGATCTCAGTAGGGTGCCACACACCCATTTCAATGTGGATGCTCAATATTTCCACCAAAGTTGCCTTTTTATTTACCTGGGTGCTGAATATCGTGGTCCTAAGCTCATCTGCATAGAAGCATGCCCCATTCATTCCAGTGGAACTGCTTGCCAGAATAGTGTGCTGGCTTACCACCTTTTTAGCCTAAGTGTTTAAGTTCAGACACTTAATGCATTCTTCTCCCCGCCACCCTAAATTAATAGAGCCCCACAAGCCTGCACATTTTTCATTGACTTCTAAAGTTTTGAGTTCACATGCTACACTAATTTCCCCACTTGGTGGATCTCACCCTTGAATGCTGTTGACCTTGGTGCTTTAATGGAGTTGCACAGATGGAAGAAGAACATATTCCCAAGACAAGCTAATGCCTGTCGTCTGTGTTCTTAGGTCTCAGTGGGAAATGGTTTCAGTTGTTATTCTTGGCCTCTCATTTGTCTATAGTGTCGGCAACCACCATGAGGTAAATATGGTGCTTGCACAGGATTGATATTGTTCTACCAGCACCTTACTCTGCTGTCTCTGTAAGCAAGCTACACATTTCCTTTCCTTCTGTCTTAACCACTAGTTGTGCTCATGTTTTCCCAGATTTATGCCCACCACATTATCACTTCTACTCCTTCCACTAAGAAGGCCTTGATGGGCCAATCGGTATCCTACAAGGCTAAAAGGATGTCTGCACAATGACTGTTAAAATTAACAGCAGGGATGAATAATAAGTAATATCAGAAGATTTGCTATTATTTTGCTATCAGCAAAATGTAGAATCTCCAAGCAGCTTACATTTGGGGCTCTATGAATTCCACAGTTCCATACAGATGCAAAAAACATGTAGATGGGAATGGAAGAAACAGCAATTTTCAAGCACACCAAAATTCTCCAAAATGGAGTTTCAAGCTTGTTTTGTCTCGCTCCCATTTTAATTTTTGATCTATTTTTCGGTTCATTTTGAATGGGAAAAAATGTGCATTTCTCTGTATGTATTTTTCAAAAGTTCACACTCTTCCCCCCCATTGACTAAAGTGTAAAAATGTGCATTTTTCAAATGTTGTTGCAATTTTCATGAATTTGCAAACATTTCTAGAAAAGAATTCTACTGCTCACACTCACATTAGGAATTATGAACATGACATTTTCGGAAGATTTGAGAACACAAACAACTTTCTTGCACATTCCTACTTGCAGGCTCTGGGACTGAAAGTGCCAAGTGAGCCCCATCACCCCCTCCACCAGCAGTGGTGCTTCCAATGGCTATACTGGCTGGGAATGATGGGAGTTGCAGTCCAAAACATCTGGAGGGCATCAGGTTGGGGAAGACTGACATAGGGGAATGGGGTGCCTTTCTCTTGCCCTTTTCTTCTCTTGTCTTCTCAATATTTATAACCCATCTTTCCTATCGTTAAAGGAGGCTTCCCACAAAGCATATGGAAAGGAAAGCATCAGGGTCTTTGTAATGACCAGTAATCATTGCTCCAATTCACACACTCATCTCAGCCCTATTTGTATGGATAGCAGCCAACACATTCCCAATACGGAAAAGGATAATGACTACCATACTTAATAGTTAATAGGAAGAGTGTGGGTCAAAGAAGTGAGCAGCAAGCAGCACAGCTACTGGATTAGCTTAAGTTAGTCACATTTTAGTCCAGAGGTGCAGAACCTCAGGGGGCCAAATCTTGCCCTCTGGGGGTCCCAATTTGGTGCTCCAGGGTTCCCCAGATGGCCATGCCCCTTCCTCTGTCCCTACCCCTTTTCCCTGACCATCAATCATTTGGTGGTTTCCTGGCCTTTGTGCAGTTTTTACTTAATCTAGAAGGTTGAAATGCTTATCCTAAAGCTGTGCTACTTCCAGACTAAGAGCTTTAAGCTAAATTATGCTGGATTTGTAGGGATGTCAGAGAATTCCGCCACGGACTCCAGTGAGGCCAGATTCTTTAGAATCTGGCCCCCTGGAATCCGTGGTGGAACGGCCTCCCCTCCCCCCGCCACCCTGCAGAATCCCCCCAGGATGGAGCGTACCTGGCGGTGGATGCGGCGGCCCTGGCTGGCAGCTCTGCAGAGTCACCACAGAGTGGAGCCAGCTGGGAAGGATTCTGGGGGGAGGGACGGAGCACCTCCCCCCATCATGGAAGCCCCGGAACAGAGCAAGGTAAGTGTTTCGTATGTCCCTAGGCATTTGGGCCTGCCCCTTTTGCCTTTGGCCCCATTCACCACTAGAATGCATCCCCCGAAAGCTTCTCTGACATGGAATTCCAGCCTTGGGCTGAAATAGGCTCCACATTCCTGTTTTAGTCCCACTGAAATGAATAGGATACGTTAGCTCTGACATAAGTCCTATTGGTTTGGATGGGACTAAATCATGGCTAACTTAGGCTGAATCTACACATAGCAGTTTCACTGCTATCGTACCACAATGATAACTATTGGTGCACAGGGATGACAGTACAGAACTTGAAGAACATGGAGGGGAAAAGACAAATTGGACTTGAACCTGATCCACCCACCCAGCTCCAGCCTATACATCCCCCTTAATTTGGTGAGCATCTCACTAGTTCAATAATATATATGGTGGACCAGTGATTTATTCCTATTTACAATAGATACCTTTTCCAAGATGCCTGTGTGTGACAGTTAAAGAAGCATCTTCTGTTTCTTTTAAAGGACACCTGCAGAGCTTCATCAGGGCAAGCTGGCTGCATACATAAAAATGGAAAGGCAATAGAACCGCAGCATATCACATCCCTGCTTCTGTCTCAAACTGGATGGTACAGAGCAGCAGGGGATATGAGGAAAATAACAGCCGTCAATATTTAACTATGCTAGGAATCTGAAATTTAATGAATATTTAGTAGCACAGCCCATCTTTGATTCAGAAAGCGTTAATGGAGCCTCGACTCTTAGCATCTGTTACTAGTGCTGATTAATCAAATCTCTGTTGTATGTTACTTATGATGGAAAGGGGTGGGGAGCGTGGAGAGAAGAAACCCTGCACAGCAGTAAAATAATAAATTGTTATTTGTATATGCAAAACAGTTCAATTATTTAGTGCAATTAAAATAATATCTTGAAAATCACATGAAAGGAGGGTGGCGCATCTTTATCAAGACCAAACTAGACTACACGAATAAACAAAGCAACGAGATGAGCAATAAATTGCAGGCTAATAAAAACCGCACAACAGAAAACAAGCATCAGTTGCTCGTATTTAAGCCTTATTATTTTGTGGGGAAGACATAGGCCTATCATCTTAATTAAAAATATACATCTCTTATGTTATGAAAAAACACACACATTAAGAGGTGTCTTTTTTGTTCATAGTTGTTTTTTTTAATGCTCTTTTTAATATGGATGGGTTCAAAGCATATCCAGGGCATTTTTTGTTGCTTCAGACCTAGATCTGAATGAGGGGAGAGCAGTGTTCCATTGGGCAAAACAGAACTAGGCCACAAATACGATGTCCTGGCTCTTACTCTGGGTTGATGCCCGCTGCTGGCTCCAGCTACCACTTGCTTGCTTGACAGGCAGAGAGCCAGGGAGCAAGTAGGCTGTGGCATCTACCGCTCCTCCATCACACCAGCACTATTGTCTGTGTCAGAGCAAGAGGCAGGTGAATAGGATGGCTGCCATGGTGCAGAGGCAGAGCAACTCAAGGGGGCTTTTGTCAATGAGCCACTGCTTGGATGTGGGCCCTCGTCAGGTGCTCAAGCGTGCCTACCAACACAAGCCCTGTTGCTGCCACTTGTTCCACCTGGAATTTGCACGATCACACACATGATCACACACATTATGGCAACTGTGGTTGTCACTGGTTCATATAACTGAACTCCATGCAATCCCTATTAGGTGTACATCTGTTGCATGGGGGCTTCCGCAGCCAATTCTCCACTGGGGCCACTGATCATAACGAGATGAATATCTTCTGGTTCTGTTTGCATCTCTGTGTTATGTATGTTTTGCATTATGCTTGTGGCCATGAAGCCTCTAATACTGATTAGGTGAGCTGCTGTGCTGGTATGGAATGCTCAGTTGCTCATGAAACTACGCAGTAATCCAACTTCTGTGAGGGAAGCAGCTCATTGTGTGATTGGCTGGGATTAAAAAGTGATGCAGGAGGTCCAGAACTAGTGATGTTGCTGAAATCCCTAGTTTCCTAGTTTGGAATATGAATTTGTCCAGCTCATAATGTTCAGATGTCTTAAGGATCAAGTGTCATTTCCCTGCAAAAGTCCTCTCCCGCTCAGAATGTAAAATAATATGTGTGCGTAGTTAGTGTTCCAGTTGATAAGGCTACTTTGTAGGTGGGTTCCTTTAAATTTCAGCCCTCACTCTTGAAACATTTATTGAAATTCTTGTTGATCACAGTGAAACTATGGGAACTACATGGCCAGCTATTTTGTAGATGCTTGCTTTCTTAGTTCTTTCTTTAATGTAAACCCCTTACTTTCCAAGAAACTCTTGTTGACTGCCATGAAATGACACGAGTAAGTCATCCAACCAAGAAGCAGTTTGTATAGTGAGCAGGACTGGCCCAAGACATTTTGCTGCCTGAGGTAAAGGACAATATGGTGTCCTCCCATTTCCATGTACAAAAACCCATCTGACTGACAAATGAATCTTACTTCAATGCTGGTAAAGGGACAGCATCCTCCACGGCACCTGAGGGCAGCAGTCTAGCTCAGAGGGTGCAGGCCAGAATGCATGGTACACATAGATCTGCCCTCCACCACCTCACTACCTCTGCCTGGCATCTGCCACTTGAGGCAGTGGCCTCACTCTGCCTAATGGTAGGGCTGGCTCTGTTGATGAACATCTTTGCTACTTTGGTCAATTCTTATAGGGAATTGAGGAAAGGAAGAGCTGACTGGAGAAGATACTTAAAGTAAAAAGGGGTTGGGTGCCTTGTGGGGAGAGGGAGAGACCCAGGAGTCCTAAAGACAGGTTGCTCGATCCTGCCAGGGCAATTCTGCCAATGGTGGTTTCTACTACCACTGCCACACAGTGATTTGGTAACCCCAAGTGAAGAGCTAAAAAATAGTTGAGAGCTCAGCTGGGGATTGATTTCACCAAAAATTATTTATTTGTCTTTATTTATTTCATTTTTATGCCACCCAATAGTCAAAAGCTTTCTGGACGGTTCACAAACATTAAAACCATAAAGCGCAGCATAAGACAATATAAAATATGAAAACATATAAATATAAATATTTAGTCAATTCTTGTTGTCAGATTTCCAGCTTCTCTCTCCCCCTCCCCACCCTCTCTCTCAAATATTGTTGTAATTCCCACTTGTGCTGAGCATCATTTCTCAATTTTCACATTGAAATTTGACCTTTCGGGAAGGTAGAAACTTTTGACAAATCAGTGAACAAGTTATGCCCCCTGCACCCCGCATACGCACAGTGATTTTTCTCCCCTGTTCTGTCCAGGAAATAAAGCCAAGTCTAGTCTTCAAGCGGGATTTGTATGCTATGATCCCATATATAAAGTCCTTGCACATACAAAAACAGGTATGTTAAGGACAAGGTAAAGGCACTAATACCTTTTTTACTGCCATGTGAGAATACATTTAATGTATAGTGAGGTTTCTCTTTATATCTGGGGGAGAATTTACACATCTGATTGACTTGACTTACTGACTTATTACATTTATATCCCACCTTTTTTCCTCTGTAAGGAACCCAAGGCGGCATACATGATCCTCCTCCTCTCCATTTTATCCCCACAACAACAACCCTGTGAGGTAGGTTGGGCTGAAAGTCTGTGACTGGCCCAAAGTCACCCAGTGAGCTTCCATGGCCGAGTTGGGACTAGAACCCGGATCTCCCGACTCCCAGTCCAGCGCTCTAGCCACTGCACCACACTGGCTCTGATATCCCACCTGTAGTCTGAAGTGATGCAGTCGAGGAATAAATGCATCACATGAGTCTGTGGAGAGACAGCGTGCTTCAACTTTCATAGCGTAATCCTATGTTTATTCATCAGCAAGTGCCACTGTATTTAAAAGAGCTTGTTACACCCGAGTAATGTCTTTAGGACTCCAGTCTTAGGTGTTTGTGTATATAGTTGAATGGCTATTACAGAGGCTAGAAGTGAAATAACATTTTCCTGACATTGCGTCTCCTTGCTATATAGGAGAAGACATCATTGTCTTGGCATAAAACTCCTTCTCCAGAAAATGAGCTGGGGGGAAAAGAGAGAGAGAGATAAGAAGGTATAGTTTCAGATTCTTATTATGTAGATTGGCTTCATGAATAGACAGAATTAACACACTGAACCACAGCTGTGGGGGCTGCAATTACAGATCAATCTATATTATGAAAACTTTGAAAATCTGCCAAAGGAGAAAATTATATGATTGAACAACGGCTTTTGTAGAAGCCAAATTAAATATGTCAGATAGATTTGTTGGGGGGGTTGTCGGTCATTATTGTTGGTTGGAAACTTCAATAAATACGATTATCCTGATGCAGTGCAGTAAGTGGAATTCCACATTTATTTTAATCTCTTCACTGAGAATAAAGTCGTATTGTTTGTCTTCCATAAAGAACCTTTAGTTCTTTTACAGTCCAAGCCCCAAACAACTCTTCCTGAAATGAACATGTTTCCTATTATTTCTCTTGAATGTTCCTCAAATATTCTGTGGTCATCTGTGGAAAAAAAATACAAGAACATCTTGGCTCAAGGAAGTCCTGGAAAGATGTTGTAGAAATAAATAAATAAATAAATAAATAAATAAATAAATAAATATATGGAATACTTGTATCTTGATTCATGTTCATCAGGAGGCTAAGCAATTCTTTAAGAAATTTACTTGGTTAGTAAAAGAAATTGTCAGCAATTTGCATTTCAGTTTGCATCTAAGTAATTATTTTGGAGGAAGACCTCTATTCTGCAACTTTACTTCCTGTGAATTTCCCCCACTCTGTTTCTGATGTTCAGGAGTGAGTGCTATTGCTTATGAAGCCAAAATGGCATCACCCACCCACAAGGTGGAGGTATCAGTAGACTTAAGGGAGCCCCAAGATTTGCAGAAATACAAACCATCTTTAGGGGTGAAAAAAACTCCTAAAGGGTGAACCCCCCAACCAGTCCAAGCGTGCTCAGTGGGCACAGAATACTGATTGATTTTTTTTTGCAGGGGAGGGGAGAAATTGAAAACCCAGTGGGAGGGGAAATACAATGGAGTGCCATGGGGGAGGGCATGGCTGAATGGCTGGAACAGTGAACAGGAGCACTGTCCACACTGCAGTACATGGTGCAATATTTAATACCTAACCTACTATGTGCAGAATGTGTAGAACTTCTACTTCTGCCCATTATATTACGTTGAACTCTTTCTGGCCCCTGGTGAAGACCTTTTTATTTTCCCAGGAATTTTAGCAGTCTAACCTTTTAGCTCTGCTGTTTTACATTTGTAACTGTATTTTAAACCTCTGCATTGCTGCTTGGTTTTATGCTGGTTGTACTTTTACACTGCAGTTTTGATGCTTTTGCATTTTATATTGTTGTATGCTGTACGTGTGGTTTCACTTTTTGTGAAATGCCCAAAGAGCTTTGGCCATTGGGCGGTATCGAACTGTAATAAATGCATGCATGCATGCATGCATAAAAAAATATTGTTATCTTATTCACAAAATCTTAAAAAATTGTCATGGCACCACTACAGCTCACAAGCTATTCCCTTTTGCACACATACAGCAGCAGTGATATGCGAGTGTGTGTGTACAGGGGCCAATCATGTGAGGCTTTCCTATGCTTGGTGCCATGAACTAGGCATTCCCCTTTTGTTCACGGATGGGACAAAGGATCCTGCTGGTGGAAAGGGAGCGGGGAGGTAATTTTTGTGGATTCCCTTCTCCCTCTGTAGTCCCCCCTCCCAGCTATTCCAAACCTCTGGAGCAGATTTTCAGGTGCCACAAGAGGCTGCAGGGGAAAGGGGAAACCATTGAAAGTGGTTTTCCCCTTCCATTGGTGGGAGCATCTGTGAGCAGAACTTTGCTGAAGGGATGCTTCCCCCAGTGGGAGCAAACTCAGAATCCTGGACAAATGAGCTAAGTCCCATTAAACTCAATGGGGCTTACTTTTGAATAAATCTGCTTAGCATGAGACTGTTGTTGTTTATTCGATCAGTCGCTTCCGACTCTTCGTGACTTCATGGACCAGCCCACGCCAGAGCTTCCTGTCGGCTGTCGCCACCCCCAGCTCCCCCAAGGTCGAGTACTGATCCATTTAGTGTTCATGGCAAGAATACTGGGGTGGGTTGCCATTTCCTTCCCCAGGGATCGTATTTAGTCTGACCTCTCTGCCATGACCTTCCCGTCTTGGTTGTCCCTTCACGGTTTAGCTCATGACGTCATTGAGGTGCTCAAGCTCCAGCACCACGACAAGGTAACGATCTCCTTTGCTGAAGAGACTACACATGAATTAATCAGTGGGGTTCACTTTTAATCACTGAGGAAAATTTTTTATTGGTAAGATAGAGAGTTAAGAGCACACTTTAAAAAAGTGTATTTTAGTTTTCTGGTGTTTTACTATAATAGGAATGAAAGAGATAATGATTACAGGTGGCCTTTACTTCTGACAATGACCTGTAGCTTTTGTTCATTAAATTGTACATTGTTTTCCAGATCCCTCAAGAGCTCAAAACGGTGCATACATTGAGATACCATTAAAACTGAAATGTTTTGAAATACAGTTGATTATTAATTAGTTGAAATATGAATAGTCAACAAAAATTTAGGGATATACGAAAGTTCTGCCACAGATCTCGGGGAGGCCGAATGCCAGCGCATTCGGCCCCCCGAAATCGGTGCGGAACGGCCCGCCACCATCCCGCCCCCCTGGGACGGGACTTACCTGGGGCAGATCTTCCTGGTGGCGGCGGCTCCGGCGGCGGCAGCTGCGGCGGCCGGTCTTCCGACTGACTGCCGCCGCCACCATTTCCAAGTTTAAAAAAAAAAAAAAAAAAAGTGATAGGCTACATAAATATTTACGTAGCCTATCACGGCTAAATTTTTAAAAAACACCGTGATAGGCTATGTAAATGTTTACGTAGCCTATCACGGCTGATTAAAAAAACCAAAAACACGCGTGTATGCAAATGGCGGCGCCCATGGGCACCGCCATTTGCGTTCCTTATTTTGGCACGTCTTAGTCTACGTAAACATTTACATAGACTGACAGCAAAAATAAGGGGAACGCAAATAGCGTAGACGCTACGCTATTTGCGTTCCCCTTATTTTCACCATCTTAGTTTACATAAATGTTTACGTAGACTAAGACATGCCAAAATAAGGAACTCAAATGGCGGCGCCTATGGGCGCCGCCATTTGCATACGCGCATTTTTTTGGATTTTTTAATCAGCCATGATAGGCTATGTAAACATTTACGTAGCCTATAATGGCTGACTGCAGGGATGCCGCCATTTGCGTCCCTGCTAGCCAGCGGCCGGATGTCCGGCTGCTGGAAGAGCCGGCCGGCGGCTCTGCAGAATTGCTGCGGAGCACAGCCGGCCAGCCAGGATTCCGGGGGGGGGGGAGGAACGGAGCGCCTCCCCCCCGGTGAGGATTCCGGAGGGAGGGATGGAACGCCTCCCCCCGCACCATCAGCATAATCCCCAAAAGGTAAGTGATTTTCGTACATCCCTACAAAAATTTCTTTAAGGGTGCAGTCCTATGGGGATAGTCGTCCACCTCTGAACTCAAAGGCAGCCAACTATCCAATGCAGGGCAGGCAGAGCATGAGGGGATCCTCTCCTCTGTGCTCCAGCTACCCTGCTTTTGTGACTAGATGGCTGATTTTGGCTGTCTAGCTGGGGTGCCTCGGATTGGGGAGGGGAAGGCCAGACGGCACATATGAAGCATCATAATGGCGTTTTTGCCATCCCCTCCCCACCCCCAGGAATGCCACCTTTTACCCTGCTTCATGCTGCTTTTCTGGGGGCGGGGGCGGGGAGGAGGTTTTCTGGAAACAAAAAATCCTATGGCTGTCTAGCCACTGTCTAGCAGCCATAGGACTGCACCCTAAGTTTTTGGTGACCCTATAATAAATACACAGCTCTAAGATGTGATGTGTGTGTGTGTGTGTGTGTGTGTGGATAGATAGATAGATAGATAGATAGATAGATAGATAGATAGATGTTCCTGTGGTAGAATGTGGCAGTCAGTGAATGTGTATAAGAATTACGCAAAAGCTAATATTTAATAAAACAAGAGAAACGTCAAAATACACCACTCAGTTGCTCATTAGAAGAGATACTGTAACCTGTGGCTGACATATTGCAATCTAGAACAGGTGGTTTCTTCCCTCCCTCCCTCCCTCTCTCTCTCTCTCTCTCTCTCTCTTAACTCAATACTGCATGCATGCAGCGCCTAATGCCATAAACCTCATGTTCATTATATAGAAAATGTGACAGTTTCTTTCCATAAGGAAGACCTAAGATTATTCAAATCTACAGTATGAAATACAGAGCCCTGTCAACCAAGGTGTACAGAAAATAAGCTCATTTAGCAGCAAGGTTGTGACATATAAAAATAGCTGGTGGCTAAACTAGAATCAGCATGGCAATTAAAAAAACACAAATCGTGAAGTCTTAGGACTTGCAGGTCATCAGCTTCAGTGCAATTGTTAGCAGATACTAGATTACGATCTGACCCATGTAGAGTAACTTGACCACTGTCACCTGTAGAACATAATTCTAAAAATACACAAGGTTAATTCCATATGTAACTGAAGAGTCCAGTTGGATATGGTATTTGGAACTTTGGTTTTTAATACACTGGCCCCTGATCTATCTGAAGTTAGTTATGTCTGATTCCCATTAAAAGCAATAGGAACTAAGTTAGGTCTGGGTTTTTTTGCCATCCAATGGGACTCAACCACAACAAGGAATGTATGAGAAATTAATTTCAGTTTAGGATTTATTTACCCAGTTCACACCTCCCAGAGTGAACATGAACTTGAAAGCAATCTGCAGTCGAAGTCCATGTATTTTCTAGCTTGCAATGTGATTCACAGACCAAAGAAATTGCATTCAACTGCATGCACCCATTTGAAAAGTTTTGCGGTGGAATTTGGAGAACCTCAACAAGATTGCATTTTGCTTGTATGCACATCCCTAGTAGGATAAGATCCAGAGAACTCCCGGAAGGGTTTCCAAGCATCCAGCTGAAATGCTCAAGGGACACAATTGATGTTCAGGGTGAGTACCTTCAAGCTTGTCTATCCCTACTCTTATCCCTTAGTACTGCAGACACATGTCTGCTTAGCTTAGTTCACCATCCTTCTAATGTCATTAGTGCTTGCACATTTTGAATGTACTACCCTCCTGTTCCTGGTTGAGACCCATGAAGTGATTCAGGTGAAAAACAATGGAGAAACAACAGCTGAAGCTCAGGACCACAGAGAGGTCCCTGTGGAACAAGATCTGGGATTAGGCCGGATTCAGGACTGCCTAAGAATGGAGCTGGCTGAAATTTTATATAGTCGAGCAGAGATGTGTGGGTGAAGTCCTGCCTCCCTGGAACTGCACTGTAATATGCAGATAGGTGATCCAATGGATTGAAATGCCTCCTGCAGGTCCTGGGCATGGTGGGGGTAGAGGAAGGCTTTCAGGAGCTATAGGAACTTAGGGGAGGAGTCATCTAGGTTCATGGAGGAGGGCTCACCTGCCTCCTCTGGAGCCAGGGATAGAAGCCTGGTTAGGGCTCCTCCTCCATGGAAATCTCTAGGGCAGAGGTAAGCAACCTGGTGCCCTCCGGATGTTTTGAACTACATCTCCCATAATCCCTTACCAACAGTGGTGTAGTGGAGGCAGTGCTCGCAGGGATGCAGCCCTGGCACTTTTCATCAGCAGGGACTCTGATGTCATGTGCCACCCCCCTCAGAATTCCCTGTTCCCTCTGACCTTAGCTGTAGGGATGTACGAAAGTCACTTACCTTTTCAAAGGGTGACATTCACGGTGGGGGGAGGCGCTTCATCCCTCCCCCTGAAATTTTCCCCAGTTGGCTCTGCTCCACGGCGGCTACAGCGGCCACCATTTGCGTTCCCTTTTTTTTTGCCGTGATAGGCTACGTAAATATTTACGTAGCCTATCACGGCAAAAAAAGGGAACGCAAATGGCGGCTGCCATAGCCGCCGCTATTTGCATTCCCTTTTTCTTTTCTTTTTTGCCATGATAGGCTACGTAAATCCTTACGTAGCCTATCATGGCCTCCGCAGGGATGCAAATGGCATCCCTGCATTAGCTGTGATAGGCTACATAAGTATTTACGTAGCCTATCATGGCTATAATGAAGAAGCGAATGGTGGCCGCAGATGTGGCCGCCATTCACAAAGCAGCACGAATGGCAGCAAGTAAGTGCTCCGTTTCGCACGCCCTTCGTGGGGTGTGGGTGTGGGGGGCTTCGTTCCACCACGGATTTCGGGGGGCCGAATGCACTGGCATTCGGCCTCACCATGATCCGTGGTGGAATTCTCTGAGATCCCTACTTAGCTGTGATCCTCACTGTAGCTGTGAAGGGGATGAATTTTCCAGTCAACTGTATATTGTTCCATGGAATGCAAAGCATTTGGGATGACTCGGTCTGGAATGGGCAATTAAGACCTATTTGCTTTACCAAAGACATGCTCCTGGTGGAGATGAAAACTCCTAGAACTGATTTGTTGATATGGATTGACACAGCTGCCTGAAATTTTTGGACTGCCCTTGGAGACTGTCACAGTGAGCTCCTGCATTTCCAAATTTACCACTACACCTCTCTCTCTCTCTCTCTCTCTCTCTCTCTCTCTCTCTGTCTCTCTCTCTCTCTCTGTGTGGTTCAATCCAGCTGGGTGTGTGGATGATTCTGTTGGAGGGGGAGGGGGAGATATAATGAAGGATCTTAGGGAAGGCTAATCCCAACAACTCATTGTGAAACAGAAGTACAAGTAAACTGTGTGGATTCCATCTCAACTTCCTTCCAAGTATTGGAAGAATGCAAGGCCTTTCCCCCACCCAGCCCATCAAATGGATGGTTAGTTAAGTGTGAATAATTTGGTTTACATGATTGGTGGATCATGCTGAGAAAAACATGACGGGAAATATATAGTCCCTGACTCAACGAGGCAGCATTTATCAGAGCGCATGTACTTATTACAAAACCCTCATCTAAAGTGACTGACTGAATGCTTCATAATGATGTGCAAATTATTCCTGCATCCGGAAGGTCCCTTATCCTAACCCTTTCCGAGTGTCAAATTGAGGCATATTATTTTAAAAGCTAGACATTATTGAGGGACAAGCAGCTTTTATTCTCTAGAATGTTAAGCAATGCGAAGAGAGAAAATTTTAGCTGGGAGCTAAAAATTGATTTATTATGCAGCTGCCATCTCTGATGCCCTTTTGGTCCAATTTGAGGCCTTCTTATAATCAAAACCTTCTTTTGGGGGCCATTTGTATATAAATGGCTGTCATATGAACACAGAAGTACCTGTTTAGCTGTCCTTCGACCAACACTTCCCTTCTGCGGTCAGTCCATTTCAAATTGGAGCACAAAAACATTTGCTGACCCAGGGCACATAAATTACACCATTATCTAATGAACTGTTGCTGAATTCATTTGAATATAGCAGCCTTTCTTGGGATTGTGACTCTTCCCAGTGATTAAAGTGATTTAGACAGCAGAGTAGTCGAGGGTAGACAATATTAATTTATGGATGAGTCACTGTGTTCAACACCAGTCTGGAATCTAATGAGCTGATTCAAATCCATTTAAATCACTGGGGGAAAATACTAAAATTAAACCAAAAATGGTGAAAGAGATTGGGGGTGGGTGAAGGCCGGGAGGATTATTTTTCTGTCATCCATAGCAGTCAGGATGTTCTCTTAGTCTGCTCTGAATGTTTGTCCAGAAAGGCATACTGAAGTTCATGTGATCAGTATGAAAGCCTAATGAACTGAATTCTTTTCTAAATGATCTGGGGAGTAGGCAAGTCGGGGTTTGTTGATGAATCTGCAGAAACCAACACAATAGGAGGACGGTTAATACAGAAAAGGATCAGAATATTATGCAGATGAACTGGGTGATTTTATAGGTTGAAGTAAAAGGAACAGAAGAAAAATTCAGGCTGCATGACAATTCATGGATTCAGAAATAAATGATAAAGGGTTGGATCCAGACGTAGTCATGCTTATTGAACTTACATTCGTTATAACTTGTCTCATTGATTTCAGTGGGTCTAGTCTAAGCATGTCTAAGTCTGGATCTAACCCAAACATTTTGGTATTGGGTGATGTTTTGGTTTGGATGATGGGTGGAGGACTCGTCATCCAAAAATTACTGAAAGAAAAGGCATCTTAGGGTGCTAGTTGATCTGTGGTGTAGGGATGTACGAATCCCTTACCTTGCTCTGCTCAGGGGTAGGGATGGCAGAGAATCCCACCATGGATTCCGCCACAGATTCTATGTAGCCTATCACGGCTTGGCAGGGACGCAAATGGCATAGCGGCTGCCATTTGCGTCCCTGTCTTTTGCCGTGATAGGCTACGTAGATACTTATATAGCCTATCATGGCAAAGAGCAGGGGTGCAAATGGCATAGCGGCTGCCATTTGTGTCCCTGCCTTTTGCCATGATAGGCTACATAAGTATCTACGTAGCCTATCACGGCAAAAGACAGGGACGCAAATGGCGGCCGCTATGCCATTTGCGCCCCTGCTCTTTGCCTACGTAGATACTTACGTAGCCTATCACAGCTTGGCAGGGATGCAAATGGCAGCCAGCGTAGCGGCCGCCATTTGCGGCCACAGCCTGGCAGCAGCCGGAAGACAACCCAGAGCTGCCGCTGCTGCCGGAGTTGCCGCCGGAGCTGCCGGAGCCACCAAGTAGGCTCTGTCCTGGGGGGATCCGTAGGGTGGCAGGGGGATTGCCCCGTTCCGCCAATGGCTCTGGGGGGGGCGGGTTCTAAAGAATCCAGCCTCACTGGAGTCCGTGGCGGAATTCTCCAACATCCCTACTATGGTCTTTGAGTTGTCAGTTGCTACAAACAGATGACACTTTTTAAAGTGAGCCAAAGGTTGTTGCCTGCCAAGGGCTCTTGTTGCCCATGATGTTTGCTTGTACATTTGACCAAAGACACTTGGGACCAGTAGTGAAACTGGTGCACACATACAAGCAGCCATCAGTCTATTGTACCATTTTCAAAAAGTAGCATTGGTTTCTTGCAGCAGTGATGCAGCTTGAAGGCCTCCATTGGAAGGGGCGTCCTGTTAGCATCCAGTTCCTCCTCCTCCTCCCCACTTTTCTTCATGCCAAGGCAGAGCCATGAGGGATTCCTCCTTATCCTGGCTTTTTATATCGGATGGGCAAATCCCTGTTTCCCATCCATGTCACTTTTATGTGTGTTCATCATTCATCACAAGTCCATTCCATCCCATTTCTGCATTAATCTGTGATTTAAAACAACAACAAAAACATCGGCATGAAAATGCAGATTTATATACACATCTTTGATGTGTCTTTCTTTCAAAGTATGCATTTCTAAATGCAATTTTAGATGAGGATGTTTTTTTTGAGGCAGGATAGAACTGCATCAAGTGCAAAATCTGATGGATGGCTACATTTTGATCCACACATTCATCCAGATGGTGTCAACTGATATTCCCAAATACTGAATTCTTGAAGCAGGCCTTCCTTTCATGCTAGCTGTACATGCTCCCTGTCTCACATCATAGCTTTACCAGCCTTGCTGATTGCCTGGCAGATGCCACTGAAGCTCCTTGCACTGCTGCAAATCCTTGCTCGGTTTCTCCTACCCCACCTTTTAGGTGGGTCACCCCTGCATACAGCTACAGAGTCAAAGATCAGTTTTATCCAGAGTCAGATGTAAGAAGGGAAATATTTTCTAGTAGGGATACAGAAGAACTGGTGCAGATTTGGACCCAATTTTGTGTCCCCCACTCCCCATGATCAAGAAGGATGAACTGATGTTGGGAGAGGTACATAGAAGTTCACCTAAGATGATCGCAGGGACTCCTAAGTTCTCTTGTGAGCAGAGATGTTTAGCCTATCTAGTTTAGAAGTACGCTGAGAGGAGCACCTAAAAAATGATAGCACTTAAAAAAATACCATAGGGTGCAAACCTATTGGGTCCACCATGGGTACTTGCAAGCCTCCAAACTCAGAAGCTTACGAGTATCCAATCCAGAGTGGGAGATGTGTTGCACCTCCCGCTCTGCATTTTAGCTAGATGGGCATTGTCGCCCATCTAGTCGAGGCTTCAGGCAGCAGGAGGAACAGAGGCTGGGGACGACTGGAAATAGCTTGGATCCCTGTGCCCCCAGTCTCCTCCCCTCCCTGCCCACTAACACGCTCCCTTTCACCCCTCTACGAGCTTGCATTTGCAAGCACATAGAAGCAGCCCACACAGTTCTCTCCATGCCGGCTGCAAGGGGCTGGGCGGGGAGCTTGGTTTCCTGGCTCTGAGGTCGGGGCACTGTTACTGGCCTTGGATCCAGGAATCTGAAATATCCTGTCCCCCAAATGCTGTCTAGGGCTGTATTGGCCCCAGGAGTGTAGCCAAGTCATTTGTAGTGTTAGAGGGGCCTAGAGATCCATAATGCTTGCTTAAATTCATTACTGGTGCAATTCCCATGCTAGTAAGCCTCTGAGCATGTGCAGATGAGTCAAAAGGCTGATAACAACCTTCTTTGTGCATTCCTTGCTAATGAGGAGAGTCTTTATCTCTGATGTGCCTGGGAAGCAAAGTCTGTTTACAGGTGGCTGTGCCTGAGAACCAAACACTTCTAGCATATTCTGGGAATGAACGCTGGGGGCGCTTGCTGCTGTTACACTACTTATTGCTAACCTGTAGAGCAGCTAGGGATGGCGGAGAATTCCACCACGGATTTCAGTGAGGCTGAATGCACTGGCATTTGGCCCCCCAAAACCCGTGGCGGAACGGCCTTCCACCCCCCGCCACCCTGCGGAATCCACCCGGAATGAAACTCACCTGGGGCTCCGGCGGCGGCTGGTCTTTTGGCTGGCTGCTGCGGCCACCATTTGTGTCCTGCCAGGCTGCCGTGATAGGCTACGTAAGTATTTACATAGCCTATCATGGCAAAGAGGAGGGACGCAAACGGCGGCCGCTATGCCATTTGTGTGGCTGCCTTTACCGTGATAGGCTACATAATACTTAAGTAGCCTATCATGGAAAGAGCCATGGCGCAAATGGCATAGCGGCCGCCGTTTGCGTCCCTGCTCTTTGCCGTGATAGGCTACATAAATACTTATGTAGCCTATCATGGCAGCCTGGCAGGATGCAAATGGCGGCCACTATGGTGGCCGCCATTTGCATCTGCAGCAGCCCGGCCGCGGCTGGAACTCCAGCTGCGGCTGGCCCTGGCTGGCAGCTCCGCGGAGCTGCCACAGAGCGGAGCCGGTCAGGGAGGATTCCAGGGGGAGGGACGGAGCGCTTCCCCCCTACACCGTGAATCACACCTGCATAAAGATAAGTGACTTTCGTACATTCCTAAGAGCAGTGGTCCCCAACCTTTTTGGCACCAGGGACCGGTCCAATTTTTCCATGGACTGGGGGGTGTTTCCGCTGGCAGACTTCCGGCCGCTGGGATGCAAATGGCGTCTGCTACACGGACGCCATTTGCATCCTTATTCTTTGCAGCAATCAGCTATGTAAAGATTTACGTAGCCTATTACTTGTAGAACAGGGACGCAAATGGCATCCGCGTAGCATTTGCGTTCCAGCAGCCAGAAGTCTGCCAACGGCTGGAGCCAGCTGGCAGCTCCACAGACTCATCATGGAGCAGAGCTGGCCAGGGCCGGCGAGGATTCGGGGGGGAGGGGCAGATCGCCTCCTTCCCTGTGGACCCCCCACGGACCCAATGTGAGGGGGTCTTACACACACCCCTGCGGCCCGGTTGCTGACAGGCCACGGACCGGTACCAGTCCGTGGCCTGGGGGTTAGGGACCCCTGCTGTAGAGTATAACACCCATTGTACCCCTTGGCTCTGGGTTCAGAGAAACAGTCTGATACAACCATTGGGTGCGCCTGTGTGCTGTAAGTTACTCAATAAAGTACTCCTTGTAAGTAAACCTTTGAGTCTGATCTTGGCACTTCTAACCTAAGAGTTCAACACCCACAGGGGCCATCAGATTCCTCTCCCAAAGGTGGCAATACAGAAGAGGTGGACAGCTATTCCAGGTAAAGGAGGCTGTCAGTATATGAAGCACTGTATTCAATGTGGATTGTAAATTTAGGGAGCATGTTCTCCCAGCCTGTGCCGTAGTCATCCACAGAGTTGCCTTCGCTCCCCAGATACCAAGCAAGCAGTTTTCTTCTGCTCCCAATTTGGGAGTTAGAGCTCATGTTTTGCATGGATAAGGTTCCAGGTTCAGCTCCTGGCATCTCCAGTTAAAGGAACAGGTAGCAGATCTATTGACACAGTGACTGTATTTGTTCATTGCCCCATAACATAGTTCTCTGGGCAATGTACAATACATTGGTGTTAAAAAAAGAAGAAGAAGAAGAAGAAGAAGAAGAAGAAGAAGAAGAAGAAGAAGAAAGATTTAAATGACATAAAATACATATAATACAGTGAAAATACCACACTAAAACCAAAATCAGTACAGGAAGTAAAGCCAATACCATCCACAGACAAATTTACCTAATCACGTAGAAAGCCAAAAGCAATCTCATAAATGCTAAATCAACACAGCACAGCTGCCATAAAAGCAGAGCCAGAAATCAGAGATTGATATCAGTCTTACATGATGTTAATTGAGAGTAAAAGATGTTAAAATCAGGTATTAAGATGTTAAGAACTAGGGGAAACCTCTACTTAATAGCCCGCAGGATTGCTGCTAAACCTCTGCTTGATTATCTGCAGGAAAGCTGCTACTAGGAAGACCTGTTCTCTGATCCACTCTCCTCCATCTGCAATGGGGTAAGATTAGAATCTTGCTGGCCAGAGCCAGCAAAGAGGCAGGTGAGGGGGCCTGTCTCCTGTTGTCTTGAGATCCAGGATGTCTGGGTCAGAATCTTGTGATTCAAGTCAAGAATAGATCTCAAGCAGCTCTTCCTTATATTCCTTTTATACTTGGTGGGTGAGAAAGGCAGACAAGTCGATCACTTTGGCGCCAGAAATGGACTGTGAGCTACCCTTAGAGTGGCCTTGAGGGAAAACCTGTAGTCACTCTTTAATTGTACCAGCTGCAGGAACAACTGGAGTGGAGGCATGTATGACTGTGCCAATAATCGTGTTTTGCTGACTCACACATTCCTACCTTAGAATACCTGAGCTCTGTTCAGGCGTTCTAATGAATGCACACAGCTCATGGGCAGAGCCTGCTGTTGGGATGCTGCTCCCTCCCAGCCCTCCCCCCCGCTTGCCAATTCCATCCTCACAATCAGATTTGAAAAGGGCCGATCTCACCGCAGCGCTGTAGGAGTTGGCTTCCCCCGTGGCGTCGTTCCACATGGCTGCAGTGACACTTCTGCTCCTCCGCGTTTAACAGTCTTGTGCTTCCCCCATTGGGGCCGGAATGGATGTGGCATGTTGTGGCCCCTTGGAGGAGAAGCGGGCCTGCCTTTAAAAGGGGGCTCCACTTCCTCCTTAGCCTTTTCTGCTGAAAAGTGGGATCCCCCCACCCCACTCCATCTCAGTGCCAGTGTGGGATCAGCTGGGTGCCCTTTAGGAGCTGGCTGAGTAGGAATGTTTGCAGGGAATTCCCTGGTTTGGCTTTGGGCTTTAATCTTGTTCACCTCCTCCATACTGTCCATCTAGCATAGGGGTGTTCAATTTCTTTCAGCCCCAATTCAATTTCAGAGGAGATCTTGGGGGCTGCATCCCAGTGGTGGGAGGGGCTGAAGGCAAAGGGGGGGGGCAAAATACTCTTACTTCCAGTAACTAGGCCTTAGGAGAGGCATTTCAACCTCCCAGATTGCAGGGGGGGGATGTGTATGCAAAAGCCAGGAAACCACCAAATGATGGGTGGTTGGAAGAAGGGCTGGGGGAGGAAGTGTGGCCATTTGGGTAACCCCAGAGGGCCAGATCAAGACCCCAGGCAAGCCAGATTTGGCCTGCAGGCCTGAGGTTCAACAAGCCTGATCTAATGGGTATGGTACAGGTAACTGTCTTGCAATCTTTGGTCACAACTGGCATGGTGTGGGCAGGAACAGAGGTAAGTTCAATAAAGTTGGTGAACTTCTACCTCATTGCCAGCTGGATCCATAAACAAGTTGATGATTTGTTGTGTGGGAAGCTAGGGTGGCATTGCTCATTTGGAGTTGGCAGTGGAGTGGGCAGTGGGATGCCTTCTTTACTGCCTCCCCTTGCTACGGAAGCCCACACTTGTTGATTAAGTGGGTTAGGTATTGCTCATTCCAGATACTTACATGGTATAATGTTGTGGCCCTTATATCCAATTTACGGTGTCCTGGGGTCATTCCAATGGTGGGTGGGGTGGGAAACTGAAAGTAGGGTGGGATTCATTGCATCATTTGCATGGCTCCTTCCTACCTGGTTGTTCTTGAGCCAGGAGGGAGAGGGGGGCCTGTGGGAAAGGCTTGTTCAATTACCAGCCCATTTGGTAATTGAGGTTTCAAATGTTAATGGCGTGCAATAAAATGATGGGGTAGCAGTTCCTGTGCAACTCTGGTAACTTATGAAGGGGCCCTTGTTTCAGGCTGGTTACATGATTACATCCCCCCCCTTTCCCACCTGTACCTCAGAACACTGAGGAAGAACATTACACGCAGGTTCTATAGATTCTTATTATTACCCCTTTCAATATTTTTGGGTTTTTTTGTTATCATTTCATATCCGAGGTCGCTACTCCAAGCTGGTAAATATCAGGTCTGAAACAAGCCTGGAAAGGACCCCCCCACCTCGAACCCCCCCCCAATGTTCTTTCCTCTATATTACCTGTCTAATAAATTCAATAGGTGTCACTTCTGTGGATGGGTCCAGATTCCTTGGCAGTAATTTGTCACCAAGAAACAGTTTCAGGGCATTTCGCAGTTGTGTGCCAGTGTTTATTTCAGGCCTTATCTTCAGCGAACATTTCATGCTAAAAGAAATTAATTCCCTGCATCTGTCATTATGTGAACAATGCAAAAGCACCCGTCGCAGAAGGCCATTATTCAGTACATTAAGCACTGATATGACAGCTTTCTTCATCTCACACTTGCATACAACAATAAGTAACCTCTCATCAATCCAAGCATTGTTTGTTTTTCCTTTTCTCCCCACCTCCACCCCCGACTGTAAAAATCATATTCGGGAGACAGGACATAGATTTGATTTCCTCTTTCTGAAAGATGTTTTTTTCTATGCTACCCTGTGAATAGAAGTCAACATCATATATTTAAAGGATTTTTTTGGGGGGGGGGTTGCTTCTTCTTCTTTTTACTTATCTGAACAATAGGAGACACTTTGACATAACCCTGAAGTTCTCATTAGCACTGTGCTAATGTGCTAACCCCTCAGGGCTTCAAATAAGACCCTGAGAAGTTAAGAGGCCTGAATCTCAGAAATGAATCTGTCATTTAAAAAAAAAAACCACGGGTTTGAAAATTCAGATCCTCCATCAGTCAGGGTTAGCCTTCCTCTTATAATAGTAAGGGGCCTGCTGTGCCTTTACAAGCTGCATGACAAGCCTTTTCTGCTGTGGCCCCCCAGCTATGGAATGAGCTCCCTCCCTAGAGAGGTCCGCCTGGCACCTATGTTGTACTCCTTCCGGCGCCAGGTGAAGACCTTTTTATTCTCCCAGTTTTTTAGCATTTTCACTTCCTAGTCTTTTAGCTTTGGTGTTTTAAATCTGTATTTTAAATCTCTGCATTGCTGTTGTATGCTGCGCTTTGTGGTTTTGCTTTTGTGAACCACCCAAAGAGTTTCAGCTATTGGGTGGTATAGAAATGAAATAAAAATAAATAAATAAGAAATATAGCAGCTAAAGCTTTCCCCAGCAGTGTGCCAAGAAAAACTCTAGCTCTTTGCACCTCAGCGGGTTAAGCATAACCAGTGAGAAGGACAACACAGTCAAGATTGCAACTGAAACACATTTTGTGGTCTGTTGATACATAACGCTCAGTAATATTGTTACAACAGGGGTAGGGAAGGTCAGGCCCATGGGCCAAATCTGGCACTCCAGGGAGCCCCAGATGGTCACATCCCTTTCCTGGCCCCATCCCCTTTCCCTGAACACCGATTGTTTGTTTCCCAGCTTTGGTGCAGTTTTTTCCCCCATTCTAAAAGGTCAAAATGCCTCTCCTAAAGCTTAGTGGTGGCTCTGCTTTGTGGGCAAGTGAAATAGTGCTTCGAAGCATGAGCCATTTGTTATTGCTCATCAGCTGACAGTATGTATGAAGCAAAGCAAAGGGCTCCTGTGTCTTAACCACTGAGAAGTGAGAAGACACAGAAAGACACATAGCACTGCTGTGACACAGAAAGTTGCACTGGCGAGAGTTTCCCTTTTTCTGCATACTCAAATATGTGCATTTGTGAAAATGCGCATTTTCACGCATATATAAATATGCGTGTTTTTGTGTTCTCCATTTTATTTTTCCAAAAATGGTGACTGCTGAGCTCACCAAGGCTACCGGGGTGAGTGCAGGCCACTTGCCGAGCATGGGCAGGGGGTGACTGTGGCAGGGGCTCGGTGTACGAGCGTGCGGGTGGGGCGGGGGGTTTCACCGGATTCCCAGACGGAATTGGGTGCCCGCACCATACCTAACAGCAACGCTCTTTGAAATACAGCAAGGGAGAGGGAAGATGTGTTCATCCTGGACTTCTGAGTGTGCAAGTACTGGCAGCAGCTAACAGTGTGTGGCTTGCCATTATGAAAGCCCCAGTTCAATTTTCGGCTCAGCTGTAAGTTCTCTAGATGATCTTAGGGGTGTATGAGAAATCCATTTGTTAGGCTTTTTAAATCAGATTTTACCAGTTCACACCTTCTGGACTTAACCTGGACTCAAACGCAATCGGTGGTTGAAGTCTGTATATTTCCAAGCTTGCAGTTCAATTCACGGACACACACCCCCAAGCACATCCCACACTTAAGCCCCTACTTGTAGAAAAGGGCAAGACAAGGGTGCAAAGGGGCTGTGGGTTTGCACCTTTAGCCACTACAGATGCTTGCCCTGAGTGTTTTGAAAGCTGGAGCTATGTGACAAAGGGGGCATGGCTAAAGGTATGGTCGTGTAGCCCCTTTGTACTTGCATTACCCCTTCATACAAGTAATGACTGAACAGGCTTTACAAAGGCACACAGGAATAACATAGGAAATGTACCTTCAAGTTGCCAGACAGTGGCCCCTATCCCTCCTCTGTGGTCCGTCTGTGTCATTTTTTTGGCAGGATCTTCATTTACAAATGCAAACCATTTTCTAGGTGTTCTGGGTACATGAATCTTTGAAATGCTTGTATTCGTCTGTGTCTGTATGGATTTTTCTTTTCTTTTCTTTCTTTTTTTGCAAACAAGCAGAAATCTCTATCGTATAAAAGAAAGCAATCTTTTATAAAAATGTTGTGCATTAGATATTATCTAATTGCTGTACCTAAAATAATTGCCCCTACTCTCAATTAAGAAAAGATACTGGATGCTTGGGGGAGGGAGTGGGGTGGGGACTAAGTATCATAAACCTTGAAGCATTTAAAAACTTTTTATTCTCCTTATGCTTTAAAGATGTATTTGAAACTCTAATAGTAGAAAAAACTGCCTGTGGGTTTTCTGTTTTGCATGGCTTTTGCCTGTCTCAATTCCTTTATCTAGATCTTCAATCACTCTGAAAAATCCTGGTCTCCCTCTAAGGGCTACATCACTGCCCCTCAAATCTCTCAGTCTTGCTTTCAAAGATAGATGCCCAAGGGGATCTGAGTGATTTTCACACACTCCGGCTTAGCATCTGAGGATTGTTCTTTAATATTTGCCCTTTGTCCATGCTTTTCTTTTTCACTCTCAGACTGATATTTAGGGAGAAAGAAAACACGTTTTTCACATCTGTTTGCCTCAGAAAAAATCTTAGGATCTGTTGGTTTGCATCTTGATATAATATACATAACATAACACAGAGAACATAGTTGATTAGAAGCAAGTGGATGTCTGAAGTGGATGGTGGGTTAACATGAAAAAGGGATCAAAGAAATGAACATTCTTTGTGGGACCCCTTCACTGGCATCATCCAAAGAAGCTGAATGGTGGAAGATTGAGGACAGACAAAACAAAGGAAGTATTTCTTCACACAGTGGAGGGTTAAAACACATTGGGCGTGTGGTTTGTTGTTGAACTGTGGGTTGTTGTCGTGGGTTATCATGTTGTCTGAACGCTGCATGTTTTCTGCAGGGTGGCTTGTTAACCATGCTGTGTGACTTATTTTTCTCGAACAAGCCACTAGGGGTATACAAACCCCACTCACCGTTCCATTTGGGGTGTCTGCGGGGGGGGGGAGGTGATCCGGCCCTCCCCCCGGAATCCTCCCCAGCCGGTTCCACTCTGTGGACTCACCATGGAGCGGAACCGGCTGGGGCTGCCCGCACCCGGACTTCCGTCTGCTGCCGGGCTGTGGCCACAAATGGTGTCCGGTGTAGGGGACGCCATTTGCGTCCCTGCCCTTTGCCGTGATTGGCTACGTAAATCTTTATGTAGCCAATCATGGCAAAGGGCAGGGACGCAAATGGCATCCACTATGCCATTTGTGTCCCTGCTCTTTGACATGATAGGCTAAGTAAAGATTTACATAGCTAATCATGGCCAAGGGCAGGGACGCAAATGGTGTCCCCTACACCGAATGCCATTTTGTTCTGTAGCCCAGCAGCGGATGGCTGTGTAAAGAAGACGATGACATAGACTAGCCACCGCCAGGTAGGGTCTGTCCTGGGGGGATTTCGGGGCTGGAGGGGGGGTAGTCTGTTCCACCACGGACCCTGGGGGGCCGGATTCTAAAGAATCTGGCCTCATTGGAGTCCGTGGCAGAGTCCATGGCAGATTTCTCCGCCATCCCTACAAGCCACATTGAGAACCCATAGTTTGTTGTTGGGTTGTTCAGGGTGATTAACAAACTATACTGCATGGTTAACAAGCCATCCTGTGGAAAACACACTGCAGTCAGACAACATGATAACCCATAGTACAACAACAGCCCATGGTTCAACAACAACCCACGCTCTACCACTGAGTGTGGGTTAGCATATTGTGTGAACCCAGCCTATGTGATGACAACCACCAACTTAGATGGCTTTTAAAGGGAATTCTAAAATTCATGGCAAATAAGACTATCAATTATTCTTAGTCCTGGTGAAGATATGACCTCCAGGATCAGAGGCAGCAGGCCTCTGAATGCCAGTTACCCGGAGAACAACCTCATGTCCTGCTTGTGGGCTTCACAGATCCGTCTGGTTGACCACCGCGGGCAACAGGTGACTGGACTAGATAGGCCTTTGGTCTTATCCAGCAGGGATTGCATGTTCTTTTTTCTTGAGTGAGTTCATGTACACAGTAATAGATTATCTGCTCTGAAGTAGTAATTTTGCAGAGTTGTACAGAGGCTAAAAGGAAGGCTATACAGAAATAGCACTTACTAAGGCCAGTACCCCTTCATGGATCACTGCCTTGTTGTGGCGAAGGGGCTTGCGTAACTCAGTGAAGCCATAAGCTATGCCGTGCAGGGCCACCCAAGACGGACAGGTCATGGCAGAGAGTTCTGACAAAATGTGGTCCACTGGAGAAGGAAATGGCAACCCACTCCAGTATTCTTGCCAAGAAAACCCCATGGAACGTATCACAAGGCTAAAAGAGATGACGCCGGAAGATGAGCCCCTCAGGTCGGAAGGTGTCCAATATGCTACTGGGGAAGAGCAGAGGGTATTTCCAAGTAGCGCCAGAAAGAGTGAAGCGGCTGGGCCAAACCCGAAAGGACACTCAGCTGTGGATGTGTCTGGTGGTGAAAAGAAAATCCGATGCTGTAAAGAACAATATTGTTTAGGAACCTGGAATGTCAGATCAATGAATCAAGGTAAGCTGGAGGTGGTCAAACATGAGATGGCAAGATTGAACATCGACATCTTGGGAATCAGCGAACTAAAATGGACAGGCATGGGCGAATTTAATTCAGGTGACCATCATATCTACTATTGTGGGCAAGAATCCCTTAGAAGACATGGAGTAGCACTCATAGTCAACAAAAGGGTGGGAAAAGCAGTACTGGGGTACAATCTTAAAAATGATAGAATGATCTCAGTACGAATCCAAGGCAAACCATTCAACATCACAGTAATTCAAGTCTATGCCCCAACCACTGAGGCTGAAGAAGCTGAGGTTGATCGGTTCTATGAAGACCTACAACACCTTCTAGAACTAACACCAAAAAAAGATGTCCTCTTCATCATAGGGGATTGGAATGCTAAAGTAGGAAGTCAAGAAATCACCGGGATAACAGGCAAGCATGGCCTTGGTGTACAAAATGAAGCAGGACAAAAGCTAATAGAGTTTTGCCAAGAGAACATGCTGATCATAGCAAACACTCTTTTCCAACAGCACAAGAGGCGACTCTACACATGGACGTCACCAGATGGTCAATTTCGAAATCAGATTGATTATGTCCTTTGCAGCCAAAGATGGAGAAGCTCCATACAGTCAGTAAAAACAAGACCTGGAGCTGACTGTGGCTCAGATCATGAGCTGCTTCTTGCAAAATTTCGTCTTAAATTGAAGAACGTCGGGAAAACCACTAAACCTTTCAGGTATGACCTAAATCGTATCCCTGATGAATATACAGTGGAGGTGAGGAATAGATTTCAGGGATTAGACCTGATAGACAGAGTGCCTGAGGAACTATGGACGGAGATCCGTAACATTGTTCAGGAGGCAGCAACGAAATCCATCCCAAAGAAAAAGAAATGCAAGAAAGCAAAGTGGCTGTCTGAGGAGGCTTTACAAGTAGCTGAGGAAAGAAGGGAAGCGAAAAGCAAGGGAGAAAGGGGAAGATATACCCAACTGAACGCAGAGTTCCAGAGAATAGCAAGGAGAGACAAGAAGGCCTTCTTAAATGAACAATGCAAAGAAATCGAGGAAAACAACAGAATGGGAAAGACTAGAGATCTCTTCAAGAAAATTGGAGATCTCAAGGGAACGTTTTGTGCAAAGACGGGCATGATAAAGGACAAAGAAGGCAGGGACCTAACAGAAGCAGATGAGATTAAGAAGAGGTGGCAAGAATACACAGAAGAACTATACAGGAAAGATCTTAATGTCCCCGATAGCCATGATAGTGCGGTCACTGAACTTGAGCCGGACATCCTAGAGAGTGAAGTCAAGTGGGCCTTAGGAAGCATTAGTAACAACAAAGCTAGCGGAGATGACAGTATTCCAGCCGAGCTGTTTAAAATCCTAAAAGATGATGCTGTTAAAGTGCTGCATTCAATATGTCAACAAATCTGGAACACTCAACAGTGGCCACAAGACTGGAAAAGGTCAGTTTACATTCCAATTCCAAAGAAGGGCAACGCCAAAGAGTGTTCAAACTACCGCACAATTGAGCACATTTCACATGCCAGCAAGGTGATGCTCAAAATCCTACAAGCTAGGCTTCAGCAGTATGCGAACCGAGAACTACCGGAAGTACAAGCTGGGTTTCGAAGAGGCAGAGGAACTAGAGATCAAATCGCCAACATTCGCTGCATCATGGAGAAAGCAAGAGAATTCCAGAAAAACGTCTATTTCTGCTTCATTGACTACGCTAAAGGCTTTGATTGTGTGGATCACAACAAACTGTGGCAAATTCTGAAAGTGATGGGAGTACCAGACCACCTTACCTGTCTCCTGAGAAACCTGTACGAGGGTCAAGAAGCAACAGTAAAAACCAGACATGGAACAACCGATTGGTTCAAAATTGGGAAAGGAGTACGACAAGGCTGCATATTGTCACCCTGCTTATTTAACTTATATGCAGAGTACATCATGAGAAATGCCGGGTTGGATGAATCAGAGGTTGGAATTAAGATTGCTGGGAGAATTATCAACAACCTCCGATATGCAGACGATACCACCCTAATGGCAGAAAGCGAAGAGGATCTAAAGAGCCTCTTGTTGAGGGTGAAAGAGGAGAGTGCAAAAGCTGGTTTGAAACTCAACATTAAAAAAACTAAGATCATGGCATCTGGCCCCATCACTTCCTGGCATATAGAAGGGGAAGAAATGGAAGCAGTGACAGATTTTACTTTCTTGGGCTCCAAGATCACCGCAGACGGTGACTGTAGCCATGAAATTAAAAGACGCTTGCTCCTGGGGAGGAAAGCTATGGCCAACCTAGACAGCATAGTAAGAAGCAGAGACATCACCTTGCCGACAAAGGTCCGTCTAATCAAAGCTATGGTTTTCCCAGTAGTAATGTATGGCTGTGAGAGCTGGACTATAAGGAAGGCTGAGCGCCGAAGAATTGATGCTTTCGAACTGTGGTGCTGGAGAAGACTCTTACGAGTCCCCTGGACTGCAAGGAGGTCAAATCAGTCCATCCTAAAGGAAATCAACCCTGAGTGTTCATTGGAAGGACAGATAATGAAACTGAAGCTCAAATATTTTGGCCACCTAATGCGAAGAGAAAACTCTCTGGAAAAGACCCTGATGCTGGGAAAGACTGAAGGCAAAAGGAGAAGGGGACGGCAGAGGATGAGATGGCTAGATAGCATCACGGATGCAATGAATATGAACTTGAGCACGCTCCGGGAGAGAGCGCAGGACAGAAAGGCCTGGCGTGCTATGGTCCATGGGGTCACGAAGAGTCGGACACGACTGAACGACTGAACAAAGGCCAGTACAGATTATGGAGGACACTGCTGCTGAAAACTGAAGCCCCACATATCCTCCTCTTCTGGTTTCTACAGCTACAGCAAGTATGAAATCATGTCATCATACTAAAAGTTCCTCCTCCCCATCTCCACTTACCTTGATTGGCTGCCACTTGCAGAGGTGGGGAAACTCTCAACCATATCACAGTTGTTGTTGTTATAGATTAGGGTTGTTATAGATTTGCAACACTCATGCGGTCCCCACTGCCCCTGAATGTAGTCCCCGCACCACCCCCAAATCTAGGAAACAATGGACTTCTAAAGAAATGATGTCCATAACATCTACTATGTTAGTAGACATCTACATCTAGCTTGCAAACAAACTAATTTTGATCCTTTTGTTGCTCCATAGCTGCTACAGATGCAATATGTGCTGTGTGTGTATGTGTGCGTGCGCACGTGCAGCCTGGGGGGTTGTCCAGGGCCAAAAATGACCCCCAGACCTCCTGCTCTTGTCCACCCCCGTTATACATGTTACTGGGGAAAAGAGGAAGAAGCCATATTCATTCCAACCTATCTAATTCTGGCCTGAGGATGTCCACATAATAGAGCCCTCTTTTCTGCCATCTACCATGGTGGCTTCAGCGTAACCTCACAGTATGTATACAAAGCCCTCAGATGGGAGGAGGAAAGACTGCATGACAAGGCCAGCAAATATATTTGCCTAAAGAAGTCACGGTCAGAAGGTACTGTGGACAATGGTTTATCTCATGTCAGGTGCACTTGCTGACTTGTGTCTTTCTTTTGTCTCTGCATGGAAATCCCCACCAGGTGTACATCAGAAACAGGATATCAGGGCCAGGATCCAAATGGCAGTATGCACCATGTTGGATATATGTACTGCAGCTATTCAGTCCTCCATTCTGCAGCTCCTTACATATGCCAAAAGCTGTCCATGTAGCATGGGTAGGGCTCCAGAGCAGTAATTGATGTGGCATGAGGGGCTGCAGTCAGAGGGAAAATCAGAGACCCCTTCCATGTATGCGTGGATGGATTCTAGACTCTCATACTCATTCTCTCTCTCTCTCTCATACACACACACACTCAAACACAGCTCTTTGGATGTCAGCCCATCTCTCTCTCTCTCTCTCTCTCTCTCTCCCTCTCCCTCTCCAAGACATAGTGGGCACTGGGCACAGGCCTATTTTACTGGCACTGTAAATGCTAGTGCATCAGTTAAAGAAGAGACAAAAACATAATATCCCACTTTGTACTTTTTGAGGTGACAGAGAGTACCATGCAGAGATAAAAGAAGCACAGAAGTTAATGTATGAAGCTTCGCTCCACAGAATATAAACTCATCACAGGATGATCTTCTCACTGCAGGACAGTCAATTTTATTAAGAGGAGAACTTTCTGAATGTTAGAAAACAGGGAGTGGTTATTGAGATCCTGGGGTGGGGCATAATATGTGGCTGATGTGCCCAGTACACCCCTGGTGTGGAATGCGTGTGACAAGCCTCCTATAAAATTGCACTTACGGGACCTGAAACAAACACATAAAGAAACTGGCCATTTGCTAGGTTTTTGACTGTGTGGACTTTTCTGAAGGCCCATCTAGACATGAAGCAGCAACTGAGCATCTAACTCCCTCTTCGCCTCCATAATGTCTAGTAGTACTTCTGGTGTGTGTCAGGATGCCAACATATGTGGCATTTCCCACTTCCTTGTCATTAGAAGCCCACGGTCTGTACCTGGTGGGGAGGATGCAGAATTGTGTGATGTCATGAATGACGTCAGGGAAATTCCAAGGGATGCTACAGGGGGAACACAACTGCTGCTTCTAGAGGCAGCCATATATTCACGTCACAATTAGTTTGGTCTCTATTACTCAGTCTAATAGATACGTATAAATTTCAGTCAGGTTTTTCAAACGTTGATTCAATTGTTTGCTTAACTGTGATCTACTTTTATGTGTTAGTTTCTTGTTTTAATTAATCTATGCATCTCTGAGTGCTGGCTAATGAGGCTGGCAGTAGCCTGAATTAAATCAAAGGATTAGTTCAACTTTTATTTCAATTTCTATTATTTAAAGCCAATATTTGAGATTCCAGGAATAATGAGAATAGAATTGTATGTTATGTTCCCATTTATTTCATATCCTTAGCCTTTCTTATCTTCTGTATTTGGCTTCAGCAATGTCAGCCATTTGTTACTTCTACCCAGTTCATTTCCAAATCCCTACTAGATCATGTAACATCCATTCAGTTCATTAAAATTATCTGCTGGAATTATTGATGAGGCTTTGTTTGTTCATATTCCTTACACAGGATGCCATTCCAAACAATTCCATCTCTCACATCAATGTATACAAAGAGGTTTCTTGTTTGCACGCCTCTTCATTCTTTGTCCTGCACTGCTTAATTTAGGACATAATGGTGGTTATTATAGTCATTTTTTTTAGACTGGCTTGGAAGTAATGAGGTCTGAGGCAAAGAATAGAATGCTATTTAATTCAAATCAACTTACAATTTTTTGATAATGCCGTTCACAAAAGCACTGCATTGCTATTATGTTTGTTTCAGAAATAGTTTGTAGCTACATTTTTTTCTCCTTAATAATTAAATGTTTTTAATTTCTCACATGACACCAACTCCCATTTGCCAAGCTTGGATTATATAAAGCTAGGATATCATCTGCCTAAATCTACAAAATACTGTGGGGGAAAATCCCTCTACAAAGAGTAAATCCATGTTCTTTAGCCTGATGAAGAAAATTCTAGTTTTCGATCAAATTAATTAAATATGGTTTTGGAGAAAATCCCCAAATGGATGCCGATTTCAGATTTTATACATGCTGGAAACCAGGCCATCTCACATGACAAAATTGGATTTTAATTTCATCAGTTCAGCCTGATAGAAATGAATGCAATGAAATAAATCAGTAAATAAACAAATCATACAAATAAATGAATGAATGAAGATTGTGGCCTCTTACATTAAGCATCAAGGTCTCACAATGACATTGGTGGGACTTCAAATTGCTTAGCTTTAGGTAGGTTGTGCCCACAGTGTTTGATGTATGATGGGTTGGATCCAGATTTATGCTGTGCAAAAGTCCTCTTCAAATTAGGGATGCTTAACAAAATTCTGCTCATCCAAATTTCTCCCCCAAATTTTGGAGTTCTGAATTGCTTGGACTGGTTTTCAATGAGGAACTAATGTATCCTTCCCATTGTTCAGGGGGTTTGTTTTTACTTCTGAATTTTGTACTGAACACTTGTGCCAATACAGATTCTTTCCTCCCGCTATATTGCCAGTGTACACATCTACAACGATAAAACACTGCAAAACATAATCTTGCTGGAATGCATCAAGATTCTTTTGTGCAGGTGGGCTTCTTCATACTGATAAAACACTGTACAAAAAAGGATCTGGGTTAGGGTTGGCGGAGAATTTCTCCCCGAAACTTCGGGGGGCTGAGCGCCAACGTGTTCGGCCCCCCGAACAAGTTTCGGGGAGAAATTCTCCACACACACCCCGCCCCCGCACGCCCCCCGGGACGGGACTTACCTTTGGCGAATGTCCCTCCCGGCGGTGGGTCCGGCCGGCGGTTCGGCGGGTCTTCGTCCGGGGAGGGAGCGACAGCCGGTCTTTCGACCGGCTGCTGCCGCCGCCATTCCAATAAAAGAAAAAAAACAAAAACGCCCCTGTGATAGGCTACGTGACGATTAACGTAGCCTATCACAGCTAGATTTGCAAAGTCAGCCGTGATAGGCTACGTAAATCGTCACGTAGCCTATCACGGGTCACTTAAAAAAAAAAAAGCGCGAACGGATAATGGCGGCCCCCATAGGGAGCCGCCATTCCCGTTCCTTATTTGGTCGCTGTAGTCTACGTAAAGATTACGTAGACTATGGCGAAAATAAGGGCAACGCTATTTGCGCTGCCCTTATTTTCGCCGTAGTCTACGTAATCTTTACGTAGACTACAGCGACCAAATAAGGAACGCGAATGGCGGCTCCCTATGGGGGCCGCCATTTGCGTACGCGCTTTTTTTTTTTTTAAGTCACCCGTGATAGGCTACGTGACGATTTACGTAGCCTATCACGGCTGACTTTGCAGATCTAGCCGTGATAGGCTACGTTAATCGTCACATAGCCTATCACAGGGGCGTGTTTTTTTTTTAACTTTTTAGTTCGCGGCCGGGCGAGGTGAGGCGCCTCCTCCCCGGCCTGAATTTCGGCCGGGCGAGGCGGGAAGCCTCCCCCCCGGCCTGAATTTTGGCCGGGTGAGGCGGGAAGCCTCCCCCCCAGCCTAATCTTCGCGCGGGGAGCAGCGAAGCGCCTCCCCCCACCGCGAAAAGCTTCGAGGACAGGTAAGGGACTTTCGTGCACCCCTAATCTGGGTACCATTGCACAGAAGTGGGGAAAGATGCAAATGAACTAAAGGAATAGAAAGATGCAGTGAACAGCACATGCTCCAAATTCTAGAATTAGTTGGAATGGAGTTCAGGGAAGAGCAAACCAGAGATAAACAATAAGAGAGGCAGTGTGGTGTAGTGGCTAGAGAGTTTGACTGGGAGTCGGGAGATCCGGGTTCGAGTCCCCACTCGGCCATGGAAGCTCACTGGGTGACTTTGGGCCTGCCACAGACTCTCAGCCCAACCCACCTCACAGGGTTGTTGTTGTAAGGATAAAATGGAGGAGGAGGAGGACTATGTACGCCGCCTTGGGTTGCTTAAGAGGAAAAATGGCGGGATATAAATGCAATAAATAAATAAGGGAATGGAACAACCTTGTTTGGTTTGTGTGTGTTTTATAAGAACTTGCGCACATTTTCAATTTTCTTCATAAACAAGATGGAAAGAACGTAAGATTTATACAAACAAACACACACACACACATACCCTATGAGGAAAAGTTATACTAATTCACCCAGTCCCAGGGCACAGAGTGCTTAGGTTTTAAAAGCCTGGGTTTGGATCCCAGAGTATTCAACCATATTTGTGGTGCAGAATGGGGGCTGCCACCTCTTTTTTTTCTGACAGGCTCCTCATTTTTAAGAGGAGGCAGCTGCATTCAATAGCTATACCTCTTGAATTTGGCAAGGGAAGATAGCTGAGAATTTTGTTTGGTTCATTCATTTGGTCAAGAACTTAGCAAAATTCATACATTTTGTTGTAAATGGGATGGAAAGAACTTGAGATCTTAAAAAAAGTGAATGAGGGAGGGAGAAAGTGAAAGCGACAGAGTTGTCCATCCCTACCCCACATGGTAATGTGATAGTACAAAGAAAGGCAAATGGCAAGCAAAGGGGGAAGCTGGCATTCAAATAACACCAATTATTAAGAGGAGCTGCACAGATGTCAGCTTCAACCCAACTCACCTAACATTACACACCACCTTATGATGAGGATAGATTGGCTGAGTGCTGTTTGACCTGCTTCCCATCACAAGCTCCCACCTGCCTTCACCCTGTCAGGGATTAGCGGGAAATTGCTTCCCAGAAGCCAGGTGGCACTTATTTATTTTAAGAACAAGTCAAACTGGAATATTGTTTCTCAATCTAGAGAAATTAATTTGGGAGTCATGCACTCCAGCGCACTTCGTGTTGAACATTAGACACTGCATGCAGCTAGGTAGCACTAATAGCACCTGAGGCAATTTCCTTTTTATTCACTTTCTTCCCTCCTGCCAGCTGGAGTCTGGACTAAAAATAGCATCGCTGGTGACAGAATAATGAATCCTAGCGATAAGTGTATTCCGTAGCAATGCAATGAGCTCATTATCTATGTGTTAATGGATGAACAATGCAGAAGAGGGGTAGGGGGATTGGACAGTGACATACAGTTACAATAAAACTTAAAATTCCATTTCCTTCTTTCAAACAAATAAAAAAGAGAGAGTTGTTTTTGAAGGTTATGAAATGTTTAGCCTGATTGGCTGTTTTCAAGGTAGTTAATTAAAAAAATATGCACAACAAACTCTTCTTAATCCAAAGAACCCCTCTGTGTAAAGAATTACTGGCTCTTGTGCTCACTAAAATTACAGCAATTATTTCGGGGAAAATGTATGCAGTGTGATCCAGACAAAAGTAAGTCCTCTGATGTCTCATAGATAGCAATGAGGCTATTAAGCACATGAGAGAATCAGGTCTCCCCATTGACATCAGTGGGGCTTCAAACGGCTTAACTTTTGCTGAGTTGTGCCCACAGGGTTTGATACATGAGGGGCTGGATCCAGATTTGGGCTGGATCAACTGCATTGACAGAAGTGGACTTCCCTACCCCCTCCTTCTCACAGCAGCCCCGCCAGGCACTTAATGCTACACTGAGAATCAGGAGACCCTGCTGAATGGGGTGAGTTGTGGTGTGGTGGTGACGATCCCCAAAATTTGGGCAGAGGGGACCTTCCACGACTGGCGTTTCCTCTTACAGAAGGCAGATCCTGGATCCAACCCAATATTTATACCCCCATAGCTATAGTGTCCTAAAACGCACAGATTATTCATCATACCTTTTGAAGCAGAGGATCTATGATCTTAAACCTGCTTTCTTGGAAGTAACTGCTGTTGAAATCAGCAGGACCTGCTTCTGTGTTAATATGTTGAAGAACTAGATGAAAAAATTGTTCTGCATCTGAACCAATATTTTAGAAGAATCTGTTACATTCTAGACCACATTTGGATCTACATTTGTGATGCCATTACTAAGGAAGTCATATTGTAGGGCTAGCAGACCTATCCAAAACATGTTTACTTGGACATGACTTGCAATGGGACTTATTTCCTTTATGAATGCTTACGATCACATCCTTGGTGATCCCTTTCACTATTATTGTCTAAAAATATGACTATAATGTGATGATTTATCATAGCATTAGAAGATTCTTATCACTACTGCCAAGTATAGGTATGTTACAGTATGTGTAGTTTAATCCTATGCATGTTCAATGCAATGCCCAGCAACAGATGACATGAGCAAGGGCTTTCTTGGTTGTAGTAACCCCTCATTATGGAACTCCCTGCCTTTGGAGGTGTATCGGGTATCTTTGGTAACTCAATGATGTTAAGGTATAATCCTATGCATGTTTAGATAGGGACAAAAGGTCCTACAACTCCCAGCATACCCCAGCAAGCCATGCTGGGTGAGACATGCTGGAATTTCTAGGAAATTTTTCTTGACAAGAGCTTTGGGTCTTCCATTGAACAGCGTTGGTATGTTTTGTCTCCCTGTTGGATGGCTTTCTCAAACTATAAAGAGTCTGAATAGCATTGTTTGATTACTGTTTGCATTTTCAGTTATTACTTTATATGTAAATTGCTTGGTGATTTCTCATGAAGACTGGTATATAAATTTAACAAACAAAACAAACAAAGTACACTCAGAAGCAACAGCTCCTGGCTTACCTGGGAGTAGGATGGGTGAGAACTTTGTTTCTCTTTGTTTTTGATAAGAATTTACCAAAATTCCATCTTGGAGTAATGCATGAGATGATAATACATCATACAAATGGAGCAGTCTCATGGTACATATTGTAAAGGGCAGCACATGCAACACATCTAAAAGCATTAGTGCAGATGTATGTTGAAAAGTCACAAACCTATGGTCTTCTGTAACTGCAGTGATGATATTGCTAAAATGATACCTTTGCGGGATTTCAGAAACAATTGCTCCTCCACATCTGTAACACTAATGCAAAAGCTACAATGGCTAAAATATGCACCTGATTTCAGTAGGGATGTCTTCTGCTTTCTGTCTTGCAAGTGCACCCTCAAAATAGTACAAGCAAGCCTCCTTGATGCTTTGAGTCTCCTGTGTTAAAACCCTATTGCAATTGGCAAGCTGCAGGTTAGCAGGGAAGATCAGAATTCCCCGTCGAAGACAGAAAGGAAGGAGATGGGCTGAAGAGCATTGGAGATATAGCAATTATAGGGCATTTTGGAAAAGGAATCTGTGACTGTGACTCTAAATATAGCCTAAGAAAAACTGGAAAGGGGAATGTTTTCATCACCAGTCTCTCATAGCAACTGTCTTTCATAGAATCAGCTGAATTAGGGATGGGAGAAGCAAATTTTCAAGCTGGCCTAAATTCTCCGAAAACCACTTTGAAGCTCATTTCGGCTCTCTCCCATTTTCATTTTTGAGCTGTTTTTTGGCTCGTTTGAATGGGGAAAGTACTTTTTAAAAGTGCCTACTCCCCCCCCCCCTCGACCAAAGTGTATAAATGCATACCCTTCCCACAGCGTAGTTGGGGGAAGATGGTCCTTGGGGCAGGGAAAGTCCACCTGCAACAAGAGCAGTTATATGGTACTATCCTCATCTGCCTTCTTGTCTCCTGTCCTGAAATCCTTTTGACAGGGCAGTTGACGATAGACAGGCCCTGTGGGGGTAAGGAGAGGGAAAGTCCAGTTGGAGCAGGCCCTGAAGTCATCTTCACCTGCCTCTCTCTTTCAAGCAGACAGCATCAAGTAGCTGTTTGGGCTGAAGATTAATGCTGGATGCAGAATTCCAAGGATGGGAATCCTACACACAGCTCCCTTTTGTATGCTCTGAATAGACAGAGGTAAACCGTGCATGCCCCCACCCCCAGTTCCCATTTGAAATAATCTGAACCAATCTGAGAGATATGGAAATTAAGCCTCTCCCCTGCCTTGCCACCAAAGCACGCTTCCTATCCATACTTTTTTCTTACTGGCAAGTGGGGATGGTGTTGTAGCAAGCAAGGAGGAGGGAAGTTTTTTTTTCCTTCTTGCCCCTCACTCTCTGTCGACCTGACATGCTGCAGACCAGAGTTTCAGGACTTGAAATGGTGGTCTTTGGGAGTTGTAGCCTTCTCAAGGACGACTGTAATGGAGAGGGAAAAAAAACATACCCTCCTCCCTGCTCATGGCCACTATAACCGTACCATCCCCACTTGCTGGTATGCAAAAGAAAAGATGGGGAGGGTTACTGGGTATGGGGAAAGCTGGCAGGGCTGGGGGAGAGAAGCCAGGAATCCTTCTCCGGTTTGCATGTTGGTCTGAGCTGGAGAAGGATTTGCTGTGCTTAACAGGAGTGGGCAACCTGTGGTCCTCCAGATATTTTGGCCTTCGACGCCCTCCCATCAGCCCTAGCCAGCATAGACAATGGTGAGGGATCATGGGAGTTTGTGGTCCAAAACATTTGGAGGTCCACAAGGCCTTCCAAATGTTTGGGGGGCCCCTGGCTTAAAACTTGCCCCTCTTTTATTATTTATTTAATTGATTAATTTATCACTCACCTTTCTGCCAACAATGGCACTCAAGGTGACTAACAATAACATCCTGATTAAAAAACAAAATCTTCATTAAAACATAACAGAAAAACAAAGAAATTAAAAATATAATTAGAAAGACAACAATAAAATCAGCCAATTAAAAACTTATTCAACAGTAGACTAGCTTCTATGCCAAAGGCCTGCCTGAATAACAATGTCTTTGCTTGCCCATGGATGGAGAAGGAGAAGGGAGCCAACCTTGCCTCCCTTGACAGGGACTTCCAGAGTCTGGGAGCAGCCACTGAGAAGGCCCTCTCTCACACTCCCACCAAGTATGTCTCTGATGGCAGCAGTACTGAAAGAAGCCTCCCTTGAATAGGGTTGTCTGTTGTTGGGAAATCCAGCCCTTTGGGGGCCTGATGGATCTCTACGAAACCCCCAACTCGACATGCATTTGTGAGCTGATCTGCAGGTTAGTTCCCCAAACCTGGAAACTTTATCAGGGGTGTATGTGTGTGTGTGTGTGTGTCTTTATTTGCACAAATCACAATTTGTGCAAAAATGCAAATTAGACCATTTACACCCCACAATTTTGAGCAAATTGTGCTATTTATGGCTGTGATTTTAAATTTTAAATTTTTAAAAAATTAAAAAAAAAACCCAAACTGCAAGCTAGCCCAATTTGGTGCACACTGAGTCGGGCCAGCCCTCAGATGAACGAGCTGGAGTCCAGCAGGCTAAGCTGGTGAAAACTCACCAAGCTCCACACCCAGAATGGATTTCTCTGACATCCCTACCCTTGAAGCTCTTAAAACCCAAACAAGCTTGTATGGGAGAAGGTGATCTTTGGTAGCCTGGTCCTAAGTCATATTAAAGTGCAGCATCCTTTCTGGATGAAGTGAATCACATGCTGGATATTAAAGCATAAAAATGGGCCCATGCCAGTTTGTGCCACCAGTTTCTAACAGAAAGGCTGCTAGCCCTTGTTAAGGCAAATGGGGAAGAGCTGAGTGTGAGTGTGTGTGTGTGTGTGTGCGTGCGTGGAGGTGGGGGGCTGCTTCCCTTGCTATGGACAGGATGTTCCTTTAGCCATCTCAGCATAAGCCTACCCATGCTCTAAAATGGCAATATATGACAAGGCTGTCTGGCATAAAGGCCCCTCTATGGGTACGCTATGGGAAGCCACTGGCAAAGCTCATCCTAATTTCAATGGACTAAGATAATGCCACTAGTATTTTGTTCTGATTTGTGTATTTTAAAAAAATTAAATGGGCTAATTTAATGACATAGTACATTTCGGCACACTGTGAAGAGCGATGCCAGGAGCGTAAGTGTCTGATGAATAAAATATTGCTCATAAACTTTTTGTCCTTGCTTACACTGTACTGAATGTGACTGTACTTTGTCTTTTATATCCTGAAAAGTATGTTACTCAATGGAGGTGAAAAATTAAGCAAGCAAACCAGAGATTCCAGCACTGAGAAAGGAGAGATGTGAGGAAATGATTCGACCTTTCGCAAAGGCCCTATAGCACCAGGATTCTGTACCAAAGCATTTGTACATTTTTATCTGTGCATTATTTGGAGACTGTATGTGGTTCTTGGTCATTCTCTTCCTGAGGGTGAAGGCCACCATCCATGAATAAAGTGCAAAATGCAGTCTGGTTCTTGGTGAGCCAAGGAGGAAGAAAACATATAATGGCTGAAGTAGATGATATGTACCACTCCATGCTTCCCACTTCCCTAAGTTCCAGCGTAGTGCTACACTCTAACCACTGCACCATAGTGACTTAGTGTTGGGCTGGGACTTGGGAGATCCAGATTCTAGTCTTTACTTGGCCAGGAAGCTCACTGTGTGATTTTGAACTAATTGCTGACTCTCAGTCTAACCTCCCTCACAGGGCTGTTGTGAGGATAAAATGGAAAGGAGAAGGATTATGTATGCTGCCTTGGGCTCCTTGGAGGAAAGGTGGGATATAAATGTAACAAATAAATAAGTAATAAATAATGCTCATCCCTGGCCCCAGCCATTCAAGGGACTGTGCCCATTAGAAATAAAAGAATGTATATAAAGGACATGAAAAACAGAGCCAAGAAAAGATAAGAAAACTAAGTGACATGGAAGGAAAGTAGCTGAAGACTTGATTTAAAACAACAATTCCACTATAGTCAAATTATGGCTAAAGAAAATAATATGCAAACAAACATGTTCATAAAACAATAGCTGCATCTATCGAATAAACTGAGCTATAATTCACATCTGTCACAAGTCTAATATCTTTGTCTGCTCCATACTAACATTCACGAAATCTACAAACATGCAAAATTATCAGCAAGAATACTTCCTCAGACAATAGCTCATCAACTCCAATTCGTTGATATCCTTTTATGAGTAGCAACCCAAAGCTGTGCTTCAAAACTGCAATAATTACAAGACAATTGTTCAGCACTGATGCCTTATCATTTTAATGAATCAAAGAAATAAAAACCAGGCTCTCTTTAGATGTAGCTCATTTGAATAAAAGTATTAATAACCTGTACCAATCAGGGACAGATAACAAAGAGCCATTATGAGCTTCTAATAGGCATTTTAAACTCAGATCAGGTTGCACTGTTCCATTAGTAACATCTTACGGTGTTCCAAAAACATATATTTTAAAAAGTTTGTAAGAAGAATTTAAGATCAAGATATATATTTTTTGAAACTGGCATACTCAAAGCATATTAATGATTTTGCCTTTGGCTGGTTCACACATATATGCTAGCCTACACTACTTGTAACCTACTAAAGTATACACAGCCTCCCAGACATAATCACTTTATTTGTATGCTGCTTTTCCATGGTAAAACTATGCTCAAAGAGGCTTATGGGCATGGCAACATCAAAAAGGAAAAAAGAGCTACGCAATAAAATACAGCCTAGTTTCAAATAACTAATACAAATATGTATTGTGGCCTGCTATATCCTTGATAATGTCTTTGTTTTTCAATTCCAAGAAGGCAGCCAAAACAAGAAAAGCCCCAAAGCCCCATCCGCCAAATCTTAACTTCTCAAATAGTGAGGGCTGATAACATGGACTCTCTTTCCTTGATTCTTTGGGGAGGGGGGTGCTACTATGATGTGTGCAGTAAGTTCACCCGTTGTCCCAGGGGCAAGGAAAGGGAGGCAGCGTCTCTGGGTTGCCTAGGTAACGAGGTGACATGGCCTGTCTTTCTAGCAGCTCACAGCAAGGTGCCAGAAGATAGGGGTTTCTGAGGGAACTGGGCATCACTCTCTACAGCAGGGGTGTTGAATTTTTTTTCAGCCTGAGGGCTGGAATCCATTTTGGAGATTCCAGAGGTCTGCGGGGCCAAAAGCAAAAGGAGGAGGACCACAAAATACAGGCATATTTTAGCTTAAAGCTTCTTACTGCCAGTAATTATGTGTCAGGAGAGGCATTTCAACTTTTTGGAATGGGTAAAAAGCTGTGCAAATGCTCAGAAAAAGGGGTGGGGCTAGGGGAAGGGGTGTGGCCATCTGAGGAACCCTGCAGGGCTGGAATGGGACCCCAGGAGGGCCAGATTTGGCCTGTGGCCTGAGGGTCTATAGGGTTGGCCCAAGACTTTCTGCTGCCTGAGGCAAAGGTTAAGATGGGGCTCAGCCCCCCATTCCACATACAGAAGCTAACCAGGCTGTCCACTGAATCTGACTTCAGCACCGGTGATAGAACAGTGTCCTCCACTGCACCTTAGGGCAGCAGGCTAGCTTAGGGGGTGCAGGGCAGGCCACATGGAAAACACAGCTCTGTCCTCCAATACCTCCTGCCCTCCTGGCACTTGCTTGCTACGTGCTCAAACAAGTGTGTATCACAGAATCATAGAATAGTAGGGTTGGAAGGGGCATGCAAGCAAAGCAATGGATGTTCATCCACCTTCTTGCTGGAGTGTGCAGCTTGGGCTCCATAACTCTCTGCCTACTTGCTTGCTCAAGGTAATGTCAGAGGAATCCATTTGAGGGGTGGAGCTTCATGGGTTTTTGTCAGTTCAGCCCCCCAGACATTTCCTGCTAACTGGCCTGACCAGCAAGTTGGGCCAGTTAGCAGATTTTCTGTACTTTTTAATTTGCACAAATTACACCCGCAATTTGTGCAAATTACACAAATTTCAGCTACAATTTGTGTAAATGACATGAAATTTGGCATATCAACAGCCCCATCTGATGATGTTGAGAAGGAGAAATGGAGCTGCATGTGATCAACATACTCATGGCAATGCACTACAAAACTCTGGATGTCCCCACTCAATGATTTCATGTAGATGTTAGATAACATGGGGGACAAAACTGATCCCTGTGGAATATCCCAAGGCATCACCTTCTGGCACAGGCCATCCATGCAGGAGTGAAAGCACTGCAGTACCCCCCACTCCCAACTCAGACAGTCGCTCCAGAAGGATACTATGGTCAATGGTATCAAAAGCTGCCGAGAAATCAAGGAGAATCAACAGGGTCACACTCCCCCATCTCTCTTCCAACAAAGTTCAGCATATAGGGAGATCAAGCCTATTTCTGTGCCCCAAAACCCAGCCTGAAGCATGACTGAAATGGATCCAGATAATCGGTTTCATCCAAGAGCATCTGGAGCTGATCATCAGCAACCACCTACTCAAGGACCTTTCCCATGAAAGGAACATTCGCTACTGGCCTGAATTGGTTAAGATTCTCTGTGTCCAGGGAGAATTTCTTCAGGAGTGGTGTCACCACTGCCTCTCTGAGGCAGCCCAGGGCCACTCCCTCTTGCAAGGAGGCATTAATCACTTCCCTGGCACAGCCAGCTATTCCCTCCCTGCCAGATTTAGTAAGTCTGAGGGCAAGGACCCAATACAGAAGTTGTTGCACGAACCTGTCCAAGCACTTGTCAGCATCCTTGAGCTGTACCAACTGAAACTCATCCAACCCTCTCCCCCCAAAAAGTGGACAACACTACACTCTGGATACGTCACCTGATTCACTTGCTATAACAATGGAGTCTAAGCCATGGGTGATGCAAGAGATTTTATCCTGGAAGTGCCTTGCAAACCTGTCACAGTGGGCATCTGATAGTTCTGCAAGCTCCTAGGGATGTTGGAGAATTCCTCCATGGACTCCAGTGAGGCTGGATTCTTTAGAATCCGGCCCCCCGGAGTCCGTGGCGGGACGGGGCAATCCCCCCCGCCACCCCGTGGAATCCCCCAGGGACGGAGCCTACCTGGTGGCGGCTCCGGCAGCGGCTCCGGCAGCAGCTCCGGGTGGTCTTCTGGCCGCTGCTGGGCTGCGGCCGCAAATGGCGGCTGCTACGCCGCCCACCATTTGCGTCCCTGCGGTAGCCGTCATAGGCTATGTATATATTTATATAGCCTATCACGGCGAAAGGCAGGGACGTAAATGGCATAGCGGCCACCATTTGCATTCCTGCCTTTTGCCATGATAGGCTACGTAAATATTAGGGATGTACGAAAGTTCCGCCACGGATCTCGGGGAGGCCGAATGCCAGCGCATTCGGCCCCCCAAAATCAGTGGCGGAATGACCTGCCACCCCCCCGCCACCCCACCAGGCCAAGACTTACCTTGGGCGGATCTTCCTGGCGGCGGCGGCTCCAGCAGCAGTTCGGCAGTGGTTCGGCAGCAGTTTGGCGGTGGCCGGTCTCCCGATTGGCTACCGCCGCTGCCATTTCCAGGTTAAAAAAAAAACAAAACAAAAAAATGTGATAGTCTATGTAAATCTTTACATAGCCTATCACGGCTGACTTAAAAAAAAAAAATGCATATATGCAAATGGCGGTGGCCATGGCCGCCGCCATTTGCATTCCTTATTTTGGCCCATCTTAGTCTACGTAAACATTTATGTAGACTAAGATGGCGAAAATAAGGGGAGCGCAAATAGCGTAGACGCTACACTATTTGCGTTCCCCTTATTTTCGCCATCTTAGTCTACGTAAATGTTTACATAGACTAAGACGTGCCAAAATAAAGAAGGCAAATGGCGGTGGCCATGGCCGCCGCCATTTGCGTATGCACGTTTTTGTTTTTTAAATCAGCCGTGATAGGCTACGTAAATGTTTACGTATCACGGCTGACTGCAGGGACGCAAACGGTGGCGGCTATGGCCACCACTTGCGTCCCTGCTAGCCAGCGGCCAGATGTCCGGCTGCTGGTGGAGCCAGCCAGCGGCTCCGCAGAATGGCTGCGGAGCACAGCCGGCCAGCCAAGATTCCGGGGGGAGGGACGGAACGCCTCCCCCCCACCATCAACATAATCCGCGGAAAGGTAAGTCACTTTCGTACATCCCTAGTAAATATATATGTAGCCTATCACAGCTACGGCAGGGACACAAATGGCGGCCGCTACAGCAGCTGCCATTTGCGGCTGCAGCCCAGCAGCGGACGGAGGTCCGGCTGTGGGCGGCCCTGGGTGGCCCTGGGTGGCGGCTCCGCAGAGTTGCCACAGAGCGGAGCCGGCCAGGGAGGATTCCTGGGGGGATGGAGCACCTACCCCCCCCCCCCGCAGATGGCTCCAGTGGAACCAGGTAAGTGTTTTGTACACCCCTATAAGCTCCTCAGGGTCAGCATATAATAAGCTCTGAACATCTCTAAAAAGTGCCATAGGTAAACAGAGGATGGAGGCAGAGAGGGAATGCGTCTTCACCACCTTCACTGCACCTGAATAAGTTCGAACATGGTTGTCCAGTTGCATCTGTTACTTGGGAGTTCTCCTCCATCTGTGCTTAAGCTGTCCCTCTGCCTGTTTCATCACCCTCAGTTCCAAGGTATCCCATGGAGCCATATGAGCTCCACTAATCAGGAGGGAGTGCTCAGAAGTAATTGCGTCAACTGCCCAAGCATTTCTGCATTCCACAGATAGACCAGGGCTTCAATAGGAGAACGAGCTTCATCAGCTGGCAAAAAGCCCAGAGCCCTCTGGAATCCATCCAGATCCATTAGTTTTCAGGGGCAGCCCATCTTAATAGGTCCCTCAACCTTGCAGAGTGGAAAAGCTGCCATAAGTCTAAAACTCAATAGGGGGTGATCTGACTATGACAAAGGGACTGATTCAACATCCCCTACCTTGGCTCAGGAGGATGGGAACAGCTAGGAGGTTCTCTCTCCCTTGCAGCACAGCACTGGAAAGTAGGGAGAGTTGTCCAGTTGGGTAGGCAATTGGGAGATTCTCCCTCCCTCCCTATGCTGTGCTACATACTGCAACAGAAGACAGGGGTGTCCCTGTGTTGCCCAGGTGACTGGAGGATACTCCCCATCATCTGCCACTGTGTAACTTACCCTCCATTTCTTCCTACACCATACTTGCTTTTTCTGTGGCTATTAACCATTGCAGAAGACTCCACATAAAAGATATGTTTTGGGGGTTCAGGAGCATTTCACGTTGCACAGTTCCCCAAGTTCATATTGAAGTATTGCCTCTGTAGTGCTTTGAGTCAGTAGGGGGGAAAAAATCTAGAAAGTTTACTGAGCCTTACTTGGGCTGCCATACAAAGCTGATGGGAAACATTTGGTTTACCGTTTGTGCTGGCTTGTTTGCATGTATCTCACTTGATTTCTCATCGCTTGTTTACTCAAGTCTTGATGAATGGAGGCACAAGCAGAAATGGACTCCACTGAAAAGTGCTGCAGTTGAGATAAGGTGATCTGAAAATTCTCTCTGGTCTATGATGGCTCTTTCCACATCCAAGTCAGCACTCAAGCGACTGAACATTCAGATGTGAACCAGGCATTTGAGCTGGTTCAGTCATTGTGGCTTGGATCCAATGGTGCTGTTCTGCCAGCGGAAAGGAAACCATTGGCAGAAGGGATTTGCCTTGTCCCTGCAGCCCCCATCCCCCAAATGATTTGCCAGATCTGCTTGAGAGGGTTGGGGCACCCTCCAGAGCAGATTTGGTGGCCCGCAGGTAGGGATGTACAGATTTTGCTAAATCCGTTCCATCTGTGTTTCAGATTGTCAGGCATCTTTAGTTCCATTGTCTGCTCATTGATGGAACTGGATTTTTTAAACCATAATTTCATTTTACTTGCATTAATTCTCATTTAGCGCAACTGCACATTAGTGTCAATGTGCACTTGTGCAAATGTGTTAATGCAAATTAGTCCAAATCCCCCCAAATGTTAAAAACCAGTCCACAAGTATGCAGAACAACCTGCATGACTCAGAAAAAAGCTGGTCTGCTGTGGAATCCACAGGTGAGATTCACAGGAATCTGAACTCATTTGAAACCCTTGTGGATTTCTCCAACATATGTAAGCAGAGGTGGCTGTAGGGGGGAGGAGAGGACAGGGAAGTCCTGTTGCATGAGTGGGAGTCCTGTTGCATGAGCAGACATCCGCTTGTGCGATGTTGGATCCATACTTACGTTTGTTATCTTATCTATGTGAATTATCCCATTCATTATTTATTTATAATGCCTCTATAAAATCGCAAAGCTGTTCATGCTAAAATGCATATATACTACAATGTAAAAACAATATAAAATAATAAATAATTTAAAACATTACTGCAAAGACAACAATAAAACAGGGCAGTGCCATAGCCCCTTACAAGTCAGGGAAAACCTGTGTAAACAAATTGGTTTTCAAGAGCCATCGAACGCTCGCCATACATGGGGGAGTGTTCCAGAGGGTGGGTGCTGCTACTGAGAAGGCCCGCTTGAGTGCTATCACCCGGTGGCGTTGTACTGGTCATGGAACAACCAATAAGGCCTCCTCTGAAGATCTCAGGGGTTGACCTTGATGATAATCATGCATCTAATGTGTGAACAGGGCGATTACAGTTCTTAGTCTGCAACAAATGCCATGATCGTGGGACACTTTTTCCTTTTCCTGTATCCATGTGTACCTGCTTCACACTGTATACTGCCAGCTTCGTACAAGTATGTACCTAAGGAAGATTGGTCTGGCTCAAGTGGATGAGAGATGGATTACCTGAACCATTTGCAAATGGTCATTTTTCCCCAATTTGCACACAGACACAAATGACTTCCCAGCCCAAGGCAGCAGGTGACCATTAAAACCCAAAGCACTGGCTTTACAGATAAGAGTTCATAATTTAGAGACATTGGGCACACTTTAGGAAGGAAACTGTAATAATTTGATGATATGCCTTAAGTTCATAGGAACCTGTTAGATCAGTGAAAACTTTGAGACTTACTAAGTGCTTAATCACTCTTGAGATTAAAGTGGAGTGTTTCATTCCAATCTTCACTCCTTGTGTACATTTATGCACCTAGCAACATTATATGGGCCATTCTAAGGAAACTTCATAAGCACAAACATTACAGGTGATAACAAATGAGCCATACACTGCTAAAATATCCTTTTAAAAGACACCTTTCTGCATCTAACTAAAATGTTTATCACATCGATGTTTCTCCAGTCTACCCTCGTAAAAGGCAAGCTAAACTTTAGTCCCTCCTCCAGTCCCCACTTTATAGGGGGTAAAATAGAATCTTCAAAATGAGCTTATAAGAAAAGAGAAAAGCATAGTCATCATTCCCACAGGAACCGCTTTCAGGATTTCCCTCAGCCCTTCTGCTGAGGTATGGGTCAGATGATCATATTTCCCCAATTGGCATTCCAACTCATCAAAGTATCTCAAAACATTCTGTGGATGAGAAAACAAGTAAAACTTGCCTGGCTGCAGCTTCTGACACAGAGGAGACAACAGTTCTTGATGCTGAGACTCTGGAGGGGCAGAAACAAGAGGGCCTTCCTCACAAGAGTAACAGAGAATGAATTCTGTGGAGATTTGAAGTGTAATGGTTGGACTGAATGCTGAAAATAAAGTGATGCCTGAAAAATAGGCCAAGAATTTGTGTGTGCTGGAAAAAAAAATGCTGGGGCTGGGAGGCCATAATTGACCTGAAACTGCAGACAATATAACAGTCAGGAATGAAATAAGAAACTAGAGCAAGGGATGGAAGCATAAACAGGCATAAAAAAACTAAGGGATTTAAAATTTCTCCAGTAGGGGCATACATACAAGGTACTTTCAATATTCTCCAGAACATTGTGTTGATATTTGCATTGCCTCTTCTCATTCTCTTTCAAAGGCATATATTTTAATAGAAAATTTATCCAGAACATGCATTATGCATGGGCCACTGGTTAAATATTAAGGTAGCCATGTGCCCCACTTAGGCCTCTACTGGAAGGGCTGTCAGGGGACAGGCCTATGTTTGAAGGTGTCCCCTTTTTGAAGGGCTGGCCAGAAGCAAGGAGATCAGGGGTCTTGAAGTGGCCCATCCACAAATAGCTCCTGACCAGCAGACCTGGGCATGGTCTTTCCCACTACAGCGAGGTATATTTTATTTCTACTTAATTTAGAACAATTATTTAAATTTGCTTCTCAAATAAATTAGCATAAGTACATTTCATGCAAATGTCTATCCTCGTTTTTGAGGGGTAGTGTGATGCATTTCCTCTCTCTCTCTCTCTCTCTCGCTGGCAATGTGTAGGTAGCCAGCCACCCTATTAAATATACAAACCATATATAGGCCAGGAATGTCGAAATGATAGCGTGAAAGTAATCTTGAGAACTGAAATTTGGATTTTTTGAGAGCAGATTCAAGTGGACTGAAGATGCTTGAAGAACTGTTCCTAGGGATAGTCCATATTTTCTGGTACATGTCTATTTTTTAAAAAAAATCTACAGGGCACCTGGATTTTTGCATCCTGAGGTGGTAGCTGCATTTACTCAGCCCAACCTGTCCTAATGGAGTTCTGACTTTTCCAGACCTCAAGGTACTCTGGAAATCTCATTTCACTCAGGCATATAACTACTACAATACTAAAAATCCTGAATCAGGAAGTGAGAGATCAGTTTAATTTTTATTTGATTAAGATGAAGCCTTGGAATAATCAGGCGAAAGCAGAAGAAAATACCTGGCTAAAGAAACAATTTATTCCAATTAGGCCAATTATTTTGGCTATAGTTCACCAGCTTGAAGTGATAAAGGCCATTAATGTGCTTTGGCACTGATACCATTACTTTCAAATCTTAATTCTTTTAGGGTTATTAGCTTTAAAGCCACTTCCATGAAGATAAGTTAATTTATACTAAAATTAAATTGAACAATAATGTGCAGCTACAGCTACTATCTGAGGAGTAGCACAAAGTAAGGTTGTAAATATTGATTGGCGTAAGAACTGGAGATTTCATTTAGTTGATTGTTACTCTTGGCCTTTTCAGGATTTGTATGACCAGTCATACAAGCAAGTTATTAAAAGCAAAACAAAAGCTAGAAGAAGAAAAAATGAGGGGAGAGAAGCCGATGTGGATAGAGAAAGCCATATTGTGTTAGACTTGTGGTATGTAAGTGCTGATGCAACTTTATTTTTCAAAAAGCTTTTATTCCATAACAATATATACACACAGGATTTCTACCCCCCCCCCACCCCAAAAAGACTTCTGTCTAGCAGGATGACATTACAATATTCATTCAAATACCAAATAAATGATGTCCACTTATAGCTCAGTAAAGCAAAAGCAGGAAGTTAATGTTTCTTCTAAGCAATATTTATCAGTTTGAGATACCTGAAATGGACAAATTTAAAGGCACAAAAACATTCAGCATTAAGTCTGTAGAAAATTGCAGCTACTAATTAAGCATCTTGCAAAACTAGACTTAAGGGCTATGCAAGACAATAATGTGTGTTAGATGGGGCTCCAGTCCTGGTTCATCAAAAGACCAAGCCGGTCTCCATTTTTTAAACAAAGGGTCAGATCCATATTTATTCATACTTAGAGTAGACCCATTGACATTTATGGGACACATGTTAGTCATGGCCAACTTAAGTTCCATTGATTCCAGTGGGTCTTCTCAAAGTATGACTAAGTCTGGATCCAACCCAGTCACTAGAATCCAAAGAGTCCCTTATGCATGCCTAAGGCACTCCCAATTACAGTCAGGGCCAGAAATATTGGAATAAATATAACTGTTTTGGCAGTTGGCCTCTGTATACCACCAGTGAAGTTGCAAGGAAACACACCCAGATGAAAGCGAAGTCAGGACTTCCAGCTGTAATTCAAGGGGTTTGACAAAAGTGGGGCACTAACCATTCAGGAAGTACAGCCAGTGGCATACACACACACCCATTGTTGTGGTTCATAAGTAATGGAACTAATGGCTGACAAGCAGCTGCATAGCCAGGTGTGGCCTGTTTCCTGGGTACCCCATGACCAATCAAGCACATAAAAGGCCTGGAGGTGGTTCTGAGTGTTACATTTGCATTTGGTAGCTGTTCACTGGAACTCCCAATGTGAGGTCCAAAGAGGTGTCCATGCTAGTGAAGGAGGCCATCATTAGGCTGAGGAAACAAAATAAACCCATCAGAGAGATAGCAAAAACAGTGGGAGTGGCCAATACAACAGTTTGGAACATCCTGAAAAAGAAGGAATTAACTAGCAAGCTCAGCAACGGCAAAAGGCCTGGAAGACCACGGAAGACAACTAAAGTGGATGACCGCAGAATTCTGCTCAGGGTGAAGAGGAACCCTTTCACATCATCTAGCCAGGTCAAGAACGCCCTTGTGGAGGTAGGCATGTCATTGTCAACATCTACAGTCAAGAGACGGCTTTATGAATGTAAATACAGAGGTCTCACAGCAAGGTGCAAACCACTGGTAACGTTCAAAAACAGAAAGGCCAGATTAGCCTTTGCCAGCAAACACCTAAAAAAGCCTGCCCAGTTCTGGAATAAGATTCTTTGGACTGATGAAACCCAGATTAACTTGTACCAGAATGATGGGAAGAGAAAATTATGGAGAAGGAAAGGAACAGCTCATGATCCAAAGCATACCACATCATCTGTCAAACATGGTGGAGGCAGTGTTATGGCATGGGCATGTATGGCTGCCAATGGAATCGGGTCACTGGTGGTTATTGATGACCTGACGGCTGATAAAAGCAGCAGGATGAATTCTGAAGTGTATAGGGCTATATTTTCTGCTCAGATTCAGCCGAATGCTGCCAAACTGATAGGACGCCACTTCATATCGCAGATGGATAATGACCCAAAACATACAGCAAAAGCTACCCAAGAGTTTCTGAAGGCAAAGAAGTGGGATGCTCTTCAATGGCCAAGTCAGTCACCTGATCTCAACCCAATAAAGCATGCTTTTCACTTACTAAAGACAAGACTGAAGGCAGAAAGACCCACAAACAAGCAGCAGCTGAAGGCAGCTGCAGTAAAGGCCTGGCAGAGCATCTTGAGGGAGGAAACTCCGCATTTGGTCATGTCCATGGGTTCCAGACTTCAGGTAGTCATTGACTGCAAAGGATTTTCATCTAGGGATGTCAGAGAATTCTGCGACGGATCTCGGTGAGGCTGAATGCCAGTGCATTCGGCCCCCCAAAATCCATCACGGAACGAAGCCCCCGCCCCCCACCCCACGAAAGGCGCGCGGGACGAAGTCCCCGCTGCCCCCACCCCACAAAAGGCGCGTGAAACGGAGCACTTATGTGCTCCCGTCCGCGCTGCTTTGCGAATGGTGGCCATCCTGCAGCCGCCATTCACTTCCTCCTCTTCATAGCTGTGATTGGCTATGTAACTACTTACGTAGCCTATCACAGCTAATGCAGGGATGCCATTTGTGTCCCTGTGGAGGCCGTGATAGGCTACGTAAGTATTTACGTAGCCTATCACGGCAGTGGGGGGAAAACCCCAGCATACGCAAATGGCGGCGGCTACTGCCATTTGCGTACGCTGGGGTTTTTCCCCCTGCCGTGATAGGCTACGTAAATATTTACGTAGCCTATCATAGCTCAATACAGGAACGCAAATGGCGGTGGCTACGACAGCCACCATTTGCGTCCCTACAGGGCTGCCCAGTGGCCGGATGTCTGGCTGCGGGTGGCTGGAGCCGGCCAGCGGCTCTGCAGCTTGGCCGCGGAGCGGAGCCAGCCGGGCAGGATTCTGGGGGGAGGGATGGAGCGCCTTCCCCCCACCGCGGATTGCCCGGCGTGGAGCCAGGTAGGTGTTTCATACATCCCTATTTTCATCCAGGTATTAAAGGCGATCCTTAAGTTTGAAATTATGTTGGTTTGTTCCATTACTTATGAGCCACCAACGATGGGTGTGTGTGTATGCCACTGGCTGTACCTCCTGAATGGTTGGTGCCCCACTTTTGTCAAACCCCTTGATTTACAGCTGAAAGTCCTGACTTCGCTCCCATCTGCGTGTGTTTCCTTTCAACTTCAATGGTGGTGTACAGAGGCCAACTGCCAAAACAGTTATATTTGTTCCAACATTTCTGGCCCTGATTGTATATGACTGGTTGCTTCCAATTCAGCCTGTCACAGAACAGAAGGGCATAGCATCAGGTCAGATATGCAAGGGGTTGGATCCAGTTTTACTCTGGATCAACTGCACTGATCAAAGTGGACTTCCCCACCCCTCTTTCCTATGGCAGCCCCTCCAGCTCCCTGAAAATGCTACACAGAGTCAAGAGACGCTGCTGCATGGGGTGAGCTGTGGTATGTGTGGGGATCCTGCAAAATCTGGTGGAGGGACCTTTCTTTCACAGAAGACGGATACTGGATCCAACCCAAGGATTGCAGTATGAAGTTCAGCTGCATGGAACTAGCTAGCCTATTACTAGCCTATCGCGTGAAACCCACAGATGCAAATGGCGTAGCAGGCGCCATTTGCAGCCATAAAGCCCTTAGTTTAAGCTAAATGCATCAATTTATCGCTGCATTTAGCTTAATCTAAGACCTTTACGTCCGCAAGTGGCATACTGGACGCCATTTGCATCCGGAGTGGAGTCAGCATGAGCCAGCGATATGGCAATCCGTATCGCTGGCGCTCTGGAGCCAGTGGTGGGCAGGATCCGGCCAGTGAGGACTTCGATGGGAGGCGGAGATAAGAACTCCATTCCTCCATGGACTCCGGAGGCCGGATTCTTTTGAATCCGGCCTCACTGGGGTCTGCGGAGGAATTCTCCGCCATCCCTACATAGGGCTCAATCCTATGCATGTTTAGACAGAAAAAAGTCCTAAAATTCCCAGCATGCCCCATCCAGCATGGCTGGCTGGGGCATGCTGGGAATTGTAGGACTTTTTTCTCTCTAAACATGCATAGAATTGCGCCCTTAATCACTTTCACTTTAACATTATACTGCAGAAACAATCCATATATTAGAAACCTTCATTTGCTATACTGAGCCTGTATGAGCATTCTTCTCTTTGTGTTGTTTTGAAAACATTTGCCTTTCTACCACCAATTAAACAGTATGAAATACAACAATGTGAAGGTAATCTTTAACTATGTGACTTGCTTCTCATCATCAGTTATGCACCCCAGAGACTGAAAATAAGTAACGTACGTGCACCAGCAAGAGACTTTTCAGAGCAGCAGTCTCCAAAAACCCCATCTGAACCACAGATAGGAATGTAAAGTGGCCAAGGCAAGGATAGGGGAGGAATTGGTTCAGTTTGCATTTTAATTTGAACTTTCTGAATCAATATGCAAACCATAATACAGTTAACCTTCAGTCATTTGCACGTCTTTGAATTTATGATGCAGTTTTTTAAATAATGCATATGCAAATGCATATATTGGCAAAAATGCTCACAAAAACACTTATATTCATGAGCAGTGTACAAAAAAACACCATATTAGGGTGAGCTGTTCATAAAAAGACATATAGTGGAGCAAAATTTTATAAATTATGAGAAATGTGCATGAAACTGCATATGAATTTCCATTCAGACTTTTTAAAAGGACAGAACAAATTTAAGTTTGGAAAAATGAGAAACTGGGAGAAAGTCAAATTGATGGATATGTCCATCCCTAGTTACAAGGCGTAAATCCACAAAATTTCCAATCACTAATGGGAGGAGGGTATGGAGACTCACAGTGTGAAGGAGAGGAACAGAATGTGCAGCTGTGTATGTTATGGTCAGAAAGGGGGATCAAGCCACATTTTTGGTGTCAGGGTATGAGATGTTCCATTTCTAAGGCAAGGTCAGATGGCTGAGGAAAAGGACTTTCCACTGAAGGATTTGAGTAAATGGATGCTAGATTTGCATTGCATTTTGTGAAGTTTGAGCTGCATGTCAAGCAATCGTGAGGATTCAACTGAAAAGAGAGAAAGCAAAGATTAATGTATTAGCCACAGAGATTGAATAGCAGCAGAAAATAACTGCTGCCCAGACTGAAGGAAATGGAAAAGTTGAAGGGAAGAAGAAGAAGAAGAAGAAGAAGAAGAAGAAGAAGAAGAAGAAGAAGAAGAAAGACCAATCTGGCGCAGGTAGCATGTGATTAAAAAAAAGAGGAAGGAGCTCGGGCTGCAAAATCTAGCAATACTAAATATGTCTAACACCCCTGCTGATTACTTAGAATCATGGCCAAAAGGACACAGCACACTAGATCTTTGTGGTGACACTACTCAGAAATGGACAGGATTTCCCACTTGGTTACACAGTCTTGGCTATCTTGCTCATAAATTATAGAGTCAGATAAATTATATGACCATGCTTAGGATACAACTGCAAACCACCATACACGAAAACACAGTTGGGCCAGCAGAGTGAGGAAAATATGTTGTTTTGTATTCCCAAATTGTTTTAAACCCGTCTGCTCCACAGATGATCAGGGAAGCAGATTGTTTTCAATTTCCACTGGGGTAGAGGGCAAGATTCAACATAGTCTTTTTCTAGTGGTTATATTTTTTAGTCTATCACAGAGGGATATATGGATTGTGTAAAATAGGTTCCATCTGTTTCATGGGTTTTCAGATTCCTTTTATATTTATTTGTGGAATTTATATACCACTGAATATAAGGAAATCTCTCAGCAGTTCACAAAAATCTCTCTGCAGTTTTGTTCCATCGTCCACCCATTGACAGAATTGGATTTTTTCATTTCTGAGTTTGTGCAAATTTGCACATGCAAAAACATGCAAATTTCCACAAAATGAGCAAATCCCCCAAAATGTGTGTTTTCACACTTTAGTCTATGGGAGAAATGCACACCTTCCGCTGTTTGTTTTTTTAATGCATGTTTTCCTACAACAAAATGCGTGCAAAATTCCTGAAGGTTAGAAAAATGGTCTACAAGTCCACAGAATCTGCCTGACTGGGGGAAGGCCGGTCCTCTGTAGAATCTATAGGTTGGATTCATAAAAATCTGAACTCATTTGGTTCCATTCTGGATTTCTCCACCATCCCTTACTCTCACAATAATCTGTGTCTTTGGCCTGACTAAGATAGTGTGCTGAACTGTTTCTAACAATTGTTACTCAGGGCCAAAGTTGACATGATCTTAAATAATAGCTGTTATGGAGTGTGATCAGGATTGAATGAGTGGGGAGGGACATCCCCTGCCACCCCCCAGTGGTCCAATGAAAATTGCATCCCTCAAAGCTGCTGTTAGGCCTAGAAAGGGAACCTCCATTAGCCCCAATGGAAGGTTCCCTCCCAGAGCTCAAAGCAGCTGCACAGGGGACATTTTCATCAGGACCATGGTGGGGAAAGGGTTAAGCCTCCTCCCCACATGCCATAGTCACAGTCCTGGTCACCCTATCAATTTTAATTGCAAAAGGGTTGTGTTGGCACAGGGCACTGAACTCTCTCCCATATCTGTAGCTTACCTCTGCACAGTACCTCACCCCAAGTGCGTTTCGCATAGAGAAGTTGGAGAAATCAGATTCAAATGCCTTAAATCCATTCAATTAAATGCCTTAAATCAGTTTAATCATTTAAATCATCCAGTTTAAAATGGATTCAAATGCCTTCAGATTTCTATAAATTTGACTCACAGATTCCACAGTGGAGCAGCATCTTCTGAGCTGTGTGGATTCTGTGGGTGTATGGACCACTTTTTTACTTTCCAGAACTGTACATAAATTTAATCGTACAAAAAGATGAAAGTTAGTCGAAAATATGGTACTATTTATGCCATTTAAAAACAAAACAAAAAGCAGCAATGTTTTTATACATCTCTAATCTCTCTTCAGCATCCACAGTGTTTCACTCCTTTTAGTTCACTCCGCTCATTTATTGTATGCTGAGACAAGAAAAACGTGCAAAATATTATGTACAAGTGAAAGTTGCATAAATTGTGGCAGACTTTTTTGCTTACATTTCTGAAGTGGGGGGGGGGAAATCCAATTTTGTCAGTGAGTGGACAGTGGAACAAAAGTCCCCGACAAAACACACACAGAACAGATTAAACAAAACCTGAACATCCCTAGTTTCACCCATCTGAACTTGCTTCTGGTCCGGGAGTTGCTTGGTTCAGGAAAAATGATGTCAGAAAGAAGCTACAGGAACATAAAGTGCAGGTGGGGATGGGTTCTGCCCCTTTCACCTACCTGTCCTTTAGATGCGAAAATGGGGTCCTTGCCACCCTACCTCTTTTTGCATGATTGGGACCATTTTGTGTTTAAATCAGGGGTGTAGCACCTCTTTCAGGCCAAAGGCTGGGTTCAGTTTCAGAGAAGTTTCTGGGGGGCACATTATGATTTTTTTTTATTGATGGAAATTTAGCCTTGGGAGAAGCATTCTGAACTTTTAGAATGGGGGGGGGGAACTGCTCAAAAGCTGGGAAAGCACCAAATAATCAGGGAGCAGGGGGAACCACTTGGTGATGTCGATGTGGGGAAGGGCACAGGATCCCCTAGGGAACCCAAGAGGGCCAGATTTTTCTGCCAGGCCTGAGGTTCAACACTGGGAGGGGAGGATTTAAACTTCCCCCACCCATTTTTTCTCATGAAATTCACCTCACAGAGGTGGGGGTTAAAAAAAAAAGGAAACAAAAGTCTCAATTGGAGACAACTGAGATTCCTCCCCTTTAACATTTTACCTGCCCCCTGGGGGAGGACTTTCACCCCCCCTCAAAGTGGGAAGAAAATTCTCCTCTCCCAGAGCACCATGGCCCTAATCCAAACCGGGCCCGTATGCACTTACAGGTAACTAGACAATGCTAGCTCACACAGCTCCACTATGCATGCTTTATTGGATACTTAATTTGGCCCTGACTAATGCAGTAGAAGCTTTAATCCTATATGGGGAGAATCATCTGCTTGCTTCGGAATCTGCGCTCAGACGGAGAAGTGGTTCAAAGCGGAAGTAACAGCAACAGAAGGAATATCTGCTTGTCTGGTAAGTTGTCCAGTGATCTAAGGATTTTGCTGTCAGGCTGAAGAGTCTATACTTCCTGAAACTGGATGTAGACATCTGCCAGGAGTTTGTTGCTAGCCTCACCCAAAACAGCAAAAGAGAACAGATGTTGGATAAGTACTAGGCAGGTTTGCTTCGTGCTGACAGCTGATCTAACTAGAAAGATATCAGAAAAGGATTTATCATAACTGGATTATCTACAAAAATCCATGGTGAACAAAACATTTGTAAAGAAGTGGGGGTGACTGCAGGAGGTTTCTTTGGCATCCACATTTTCTGAAGTTGGTAGAACAGCTGCATGTGCTTTGAGATGGTCATCAGATGAATGAGAAGGCAGCATTTGTCAAGGTGTATTTGTTGTACAAACCGACAACCACCACTACAACCATTTTTTGGGTGTGCAGCATCTAGGGATGTACGAATTACTTACCTGCCATTTTGGTGGGGTGGGGGGTCCATGGGGGGGGAGGCAATCTGTTCCTCCCCCAGAATCCTTGCTGGCTGGCTCCACTCCGCGGCAGTTCCGCGGAGCCACCAGCTGACTCCTAAGTCCCAGCGATACGGCCGCCATTGCCGTATCACTGGCTGGACTGATGTACTGAGGACACAAATGGCATCCAGTGTAGCGGACGCCATTTGCGTCCCTGCTCTTTGACATGATAGGCTACATAAATCTTTACGTAGCCTATCGTGTGAAGGAACAGGGACACAGATACACTATTTGCATCCCTATTTTTTCACGCAATAGGCTACCTGAAGATTTATGTAGCCTCTCACGTCAAAGAGCAGGGACACAAATGGCGTAGCGGACACCATTTGTGTCCGTAGTACGTCAGTCCAGCCAGCGATATGGCAATGGCGGCCATATCACTGCAGCTTTGGAGCCGGCAGCAGGCAGGATCCAGCCAGTGAGGAGTTCGCAGGGAGGCGGAAGTAAGAGATCCGATCGTCCATGGACTTTGGGGGGCCAGATTCAATAGAATTCTGCCTCATTGGGGTCCATGGAGGATTCCTCTGACATCCCTAGCAGCATCTCACTTCTAACATGAGGGACTCCTAGAAAGAATTATATGAGATAGTTGGGAAAGACTTTAGTAAGGCGGTTCTTGAATTCTAACAGACACATTCATGGAAGATATATCAGTCAATAGCTATTAACAATGCATCCTCCAAGTGCCCCCAAGTGTGTCCTCTGCGGGCGGTTCAGAGGATGGAAACAAGGGAGAGTGCCTTCTTGGTGGTGGCCCCCAATTGTGAAATGCTCTCCCTAGTGAGCTCTTCTTGGTGCCAACTTTTTTAAAATCTCAAGTTCTTTTTGTTCCAAATACGGAGAACATTGTGAATTTGGTACATTTCTATCAAAACTGAACTGAAATAAAATTCTCATCTCTCCCTCCCTACATCCTAATGCAAGGCTCAATATGTTAAGTTCAGGAACTGAGGTGTTGGGGCCAGTCCATACAACCCTTTGTCCCTATTTACATATTAAGAGTTCTTCTGCCTATCCCCCAAGTGAGACTGTACTGTGGGGCCCCACATAAGCAACTTAAATGTTTGCTTGAGGACAAGTAACAGAGTATTTCTTCTCGCTCACAGACATCTTTTTTATGTGCCTGTGCATTCATTTAATTAGAAAGAATTCATCCAGGCTGAAAGTCAATTGGAATTTGACATGCATATATTTCCTGAACAAGCATGCCTACGAACTGGTGCTATTGGAATGCAGGCATGATGGTTTGCAACTAAACAGAGCCTTGTACAACCTACAAGCATCCTTCAAAGCCTTTTGTTATGCAATCTAGATGCATGGCGGAATTAAGCTCTATAACAGGGGTGTTGAACGTATTTCAGCCTGAGGGCCAAATCTAGGGATGTACGAAAGTTACTTACCTTTGCAGAGCTTGGATTCACGGTGGGGGGGAGGCGCTTTGTCCCTCTCCCCGGAATCCTCCCTGGGCCGGCTCTGCTCCACGGCAGCTCTGCAGAACTGTCGGCCAGGGCCGTCCACAGCTGGAGTTCCAGCCACGGACGGGCTACTGCGGACACAAATGGCGGCTGGCGCCATAGCGGCCGCCATTTGTGTCCTGCGAAGCTGCCATGATAGGCTACGTAAGTATTTATGTAGCCTATCACGGCAAGCCAAAAAAACCCACACAACAACGTATGCAAGTGGCGGTGGCTACGGCAGCCACCAATTGCGTTCCCTATTTTTAGCCGTTTTAGCCTACGTAAATATTTATGTAGGCTATTATGGCGAAAAAAGCGGAACGCAAATAGCGCCCACTACGCTATTTGCATTCCCCTTCTTTTTCACCGTAATAGCCTATGTAAATATTTACGTAGGCTAAAACGGCTACAAATAGGGAACGCAAATGGCGGCTGCCATAGGTGCTGCCATTTGCGTACACAGGGGGGTTTTTTTTGGCTTGCCGTGTTAGGCTATGTAAATACTTACAAAAGGCGTCCCTGCATTAGGTGTGATAGGCTACGTAAGTATTTACGTAGCCTATAGGGATGGCAGAGAATTCCGCCACGGATATCGGTGAGGCCGAATGCCAGTGCATTCGGCCCCCCGAACTCTGTGGCGGAATGGCCTGCCCCCCCTGCCCCCCCGCAGATCCCCCCCGGGACAAGACTTACCTGGGGTGGATCTTCCGGGCGGCGGTGGCTCCGGTGGTGGCTTTGGTGGTGGCAGCTGCGGCAGCCGGTCTTCTGACCGGCTGCCGTCACCACCATTTCCAGTTTAAAAAAAAAAAAAAGACATGATAGGCTACGTAAAGATTTACGTAGCCTATCATGGCTAGGTTAAAAAAAAAAAGACGTGATAGGCTACGTAAATCTTTACGTAGCCTATCACATCTGACTTAAACAAAAAACAAAAAACGCGCGTACGCAAATGGCGGTGGCTATGGCCGCCGCCATTTGCGTTCCTTATTTTGACCCGTTTTAGTCTACGTAAATATTTACGTAGACTAAGATGGCAAAAATAAGGGGGAACGCAAATAGCGTCTGCTACACTATTTGCGTTCCCCTTACTTCCGCCGTCTTAGTCTACGTAAATATTTACGTAGACTAAAATGGGCCAAAATAAGGAATGCAAATGGCGGCAGCCGTAGCCGCCGCCATTTGCGTACGTGCGTTTTTGTTTTTTTTTAAGTCAGATGTGATAGGCTACGTAAAGATTTACGTAGCCTATCACAGCTGACTACAGGGACGCAAACGGCGGTGGCTACGCCTGCTGCCATTTGTGTCCCTGCTAGCCAGCGGCTGGATGTCCGGCTGCTGGCGGAGCCGGCCGGCGGCTCTGCGGAATCCCCGCAGAGTGGAGCCGGCTGGCCAGGATTCCGGGGGGAGGGACGGAGTGCCTCCCCCCCAGCGGAACCCGGTGGAGCCAGGTAAGGCCAATTTCGTACATCCCTAGTAGCCTATCACGGCTATGATGAAGAAGTGAATTCAGCAATTCAGCGCGGACGGCAGCAGGTAAGTGCTCCGTTTCGCGCGCCTTTCGTAGGTTGGGGGGGTGGGGGCTTCGTTCCGCCATGGATTTTGGGGGGGCCGAATGCACTGGCATTTGGCCTCACTGAGATCCATTGCAGAATTCTCTGACATTCCTAGCCAAATCCCATTTTGGAGAAGCTTTTGTGGGCCGCATTCCAAGGGTGGGCATGGCCAGAGGCGAAGCGGTGGGGTCAAACCTCCACATACCAATGTATTTTAGCTTAAAACACTTATTGCCAGTAATTCAGCTTTAGGAGAGGCAAGTCAACGCTTTAGGATGGGGAAAAAAACTGCACAACAGCTGGGAAACCGTCGAACGCTTGGTGGTTGGGACAAAGGAGGTGGGGCCAGGGAAAGGAGAGTGGTCATCTGAGATACCGAGATTGGGCCAGATTGGGACCCCAGATGGGCCACATTTGCCTGTGCGTCTGAGGTTTTGGGATGTGCTATCCCACCCTCATCCAAGTTCTCCAGGTGCCCGCCCAGCCCCTGCCCCTGCTCGCCAGTCCCCAGACCATGCTCGAGCCCCTCCTGCATGTGGCAAGTGGCCCGCACTCACCCCAGGGGCCTTGTTGAGCTGTGCAGTCACCATTTTTTGGAAAAGAAATGGTGATTGAAAAAATGCACATATTTACATATGTGCAAAAATGCACATTTTGCTCATGCACATATTTGCGTAGGCACGAAAATGCTCACTGCTGCAAATGTGCATATTTGCACACATGTGAATCTGCGCATTTGTGAAAATGCACATTTTTGCACATATGCAAATATGCGCATTTGCCAAATGTGCATTTTTGTGCATATGCAAATATGTGCATTTTTGTGATTGCCATTTTATTTTATTTTTAATGGTGACCATGGAGCTCAATGAGGCCGCCAGGGGCTGCTTACCGACCACGGGCAGGGGGTGAACTGGGGCAGGGGCTTGGTGAGTGGGGCTCAGGAGTGCGGGCAGGGGGGTTCTGCCAGATTCTTGGACAGCATCAGCTGCCTGCGCCATTCCTAGGTTTTGCACACCTGCTCTACACAAACATTCTCCAAAATGCATGAGGGCTCAAGGGGTAACAGCACTGTCCCCTACGTCTCTATGCACTCTAGCCTTACTCAGTAGCCAACCCTGCCATTTTGAGCAACGTGGTCTGAAGGGATGTTTACTTGCATTCACTAGAGCATGCTATGTGATGAATGACCCTGCCTTAGCAAACACAGAATGTGATTTTAATCACATTTTTATCTGCTTAAAGACAAGATGTAGTGTGCCGTTTTGCTCTCAGTGCATACATACAAAGATAAATCAAGCAACACAAGTGATGAGAATTTTCCTAAAATTTTCTTCTCTTTTGAATTCTGTTTAGAAAGCCATTTCTTTTCTTTTCTATCAGATTGAATGAGAATGGTCAGGGGGGGGAAATCGACACAGAACTAGTCCTGAAGCAAGGGCTAGCAGATAATAGGAAAAAATATATTTCTCGAAGTAATGGAAAGTAATGTCCATGCTATTTGGTTCACATAATTTTTTTTTTAAATGACATCATTAGAGACTGAAGCATTGCACACAACTCAGGTATAAAACAGGACTAGGGATGTATGGATTTTGGCAAATTCGTCCCATCTGTGTTTTGTGAATTGTCAGGCGTGTTTTGTTCCATCATCTGCTCTTTGATGGAATCAGATTTTTTTTTAGGAATGTATGAGAAATTCATTCATTCCTGACTGGAAATGCACACTTGTGCTGTGCATTTGTACAAATCCCCCCCCCCCAAGTTAAAAAGAAAACCCCAGTAGGCAAGTCCACACAACTTGGATAAAACTGGCATGCTGTGGAATTCACAGGTTGCATTTGTAGAAATCTGAACTCATTTGCATGCATTGCAGATTTCTCCAACATCCCTACACAGGACTACAAGGTCATGCATAATGAGCTTCCACCACGCATTAAAAACGTGGTTGTTCAGGCAGGCATTTGGGGTGGGCTAGAGTAATTTTAGAAATGTGATGTTTTTAATGTTGAATTTTATTGTATGAACTGTTTTTATCGTTGTACGTTGCCCAGAGTGGCTGGGTGACTGGCCAGATGGGCGATTAATAAATAAATAAATAAATAAATAAATAAATTGCATATGAAATGGACTCAGTGCGTGATCCTGGTGAGATATGGCATTGGCATGGCATCTCCTGGGTTCTACAGAGTTTGCCTTGCTAGCCCCCAAGTTCAGACGGAAGACCACAATAATATATATAAGTCACAATTTACGTTGTCATTGATAATGCTTAACCTCTATCATCAAATATTTCCCTCTAGTTCTCCCCACACACACACACACAGAGACTTTTTTTATTAAACAAAAAAAAGCAGGCTTTAACTCAGTCTGTTTGATAGATGGCCATGACTCAGTTTTCAAGATTGTAAGTATGGACCTTAATACATTTGTGTTGGATTGAGGTTCCTTTTTCAAACAGTTTTCATTTCTTTTCTTTTAAAGGCACTTATTACAGTTACATTTTAAAAAATAAAAAATGAATTAAGCTAATAAAGAAAAGTTCAGGTTAATGTACAACCTTCAGCAAAGGAGATCGTTACCTTGTCGTAGTGCTGGAACTTGAGCACCTCAATGACGTCATGAGCTAAACCGTGAAGGGACACCCAAGACGGGAAGGTCATGGCAGAGAGGTCAGACTAAATATGATCCCTAGGGAAGGAAACGGCAACCCACCCCAGTATTCTTGCCATGAAAACTAAATGGATCAGTACAACCAGAGATATGTCGGTATACCATCGGAAGATGGGACTCCCAGGTCAGAAGATGGTCAAAATGCAGTGAGCGACATTGTTCAGGAGGCAGCAACAAAAAACGTCCCAAAGAAAAAGAAAACCAAGAAGGCAAGATGGCTGTCTGCTGAGACACTGGAAGCAGCCCAAGAAAGAAGGAAAGCAAAAGGCAACAGTGATAGGGGGAGATACACACAATTAAATGCAAAATTCCAGAGGTTAGCCAGAAGCGATAAGGAATTATTTTTAAACAACCAATGCGCGGAAGCGGAAGAAGATAATAGAATAGGAAGGACAAGAGACCTCTTCCAGAAAATTAGAAACATCGGAGGTAACTCCCAGGAAAAAATGGGTATGATCAAAAACAAAGATGACAAGGACCTAACAGAAGCAGAAGAGATCAAGAAAAGGTGGCAAGAATATATGGAAGATCTGTATAGGAAGGATAATAATATCGGGGATAGATTTGACGGTGTGGTCAGTGAGCTAGAGCCAGACATCCTGAAGAATGAGGTTGAATGGGACTTAAGAAGCATTGCTAATTAGAAGGCAGCAGGAGATGACGGTATCCCAGCTGAACTGTTTAAAATCTTGCAAGATGATGCTGTCAAGGTGATGCATGCCATATGCCAGCAAATTTGGAAAACGCAAGAATGGCCAACAGATTGGAAAAAATCAACCTATATCCCCATACCAAAAAAGGGAAGCACCGAAGAATGTTCAAACTGTCGAACAATGGCATTTATTTCACATGCCAGTAAGGTAATGCTCAAGATCTTGCAAGGTAGACTCCAGCAATTCATGGAACGAGAATTGCCAGATGTACAAGCTGGGTTTCGAAAAGGCAGAGGAACTAGAGACCAAATTGCCAATATCCGCTGGATAATGGAGAAAGCCAGGGAGTTTCAGAAAAACATCTATTTCTGTTTTATTGACTATTCTAAAGCCTTTGATTGTGTGGATCATAACAAATAGTGGCAAGTTCTTGATGGTATGGGGATACCAAGTTGGCAGGGTTGTATACTCTCACCCTACCTATTCAACCTGACGACAAATCTTGATAAAATAGTGAAGAGCAGAGACATCACACTGACAACAAAGGTCCACATAGTTCAAGCAATGGTATTTCCCGTAGTAGCCTATGGCTGCAAGAGCTGGACCATAAGGAAGGTGAGTGAAGGAAGATAGATGCTTTTGAACTGTGGTGCTGGAGGAAAATTCTGACTGCCTTGGGCTGCAAGAAGATCAAACCAGTCCATACTCCAGGAAATCAAGCCAGACTGCTCACTTGAGGGAATCATATTAAAGGCAAAACTGAAGTACTTTGGCCACATCATGAGAAGACAGGATACCCTGGAGAAGATGCTGATGCTAGGGAAAGTGGAAGGCCAAAGGAAGAGGGGCCGACCAAGGGCAAGATGGATGGATGATATTCTGGAGGTGATGGACTCAACCTTGGGGGAGTTGGGGGTGGCGACGGCTGACAGGAAGTTCTGGCGTGGGCTGGTCCATGAAGTCACGAAGAGTCGGAAGCGACTGACTGAATAAACAACAACAACAAACAGGTTAATACAAAAATCCAGTTTGTTAATATTGGTTCATTTGTTTGAGATCCTCTGGAAAGGCCATTCTCCCTGTCCCACCAGGATCTGATTGGTGTTTGGCATGAACTTGAGAAGGGCCTTCTCAGTGGCTGCACTCAGGCTCTGGAAGTTCCTGCCAAGGGAGGCTCATCTGGCCTCCTTCTTGATGACCTCCCATTCGCATGCAAAAACCTTATTTAAATAGAAATTTGGCCTGTAGAGCTGCTTTGGCCTCCCTGTTGCTCTGTGTCTTAACTTACATTCTAATTTAATTTAACTGGCTGCTTTTTAATGTGCTCTTATTTGATTTTTAGATGGTTTTATATTGTTTGTTATGTAGCTTTTTTAATTGCAGATTTTAGGGTTAACCACCTTGGGCCACTACAGCAAAGGAGATCGTTACCTTGTTGTGGTGCTGGAGCTTGAGTACCTCAATGATGTCGTGAGCTAAACCATGAAGGGACACCCAGACGGGAAGGTCATGGCAGAGAGGTCAGACTAAATACGATCCCTGGGGAAGGAAATGGCAACCCACCCCAGTATTCTTGCCATGAAAACTAAATGGATCAGTACAACCAGAGATATTTCGGTATACCATCGGAAGATGGGACTCCCAGGTCGGAAGATGGTCAAAAAGCTACTGGGGAGGAACAGAGGATAAGTTCAACTAGCCCCAGATGTGATGACGCAGCTAGCTCAAAGCCAAACGGACGGCTAGCAGCCGATGGTGCTGGTGGTGAACGACCAGTCCGATGTTCTAAAGATCAACACACCATAGGAACCTGGAATGTAAGATCTATGAGCCAGGGCAAATTGGATGTGGTTATTGGGGGGATGTCAAGATTAAATATAGACATTTTGGGTGTCAGTGAACTGAAATGGACTGGAATGGGCCACTTCACCTCAAATGAGCACCAGATCTACTACTGTGGACAAGAGGATCACAGAAGAAATGGAGTAGCCTTCATAATTAATAATCAAGTGGCTAAAGCAGTGCTTGGATACAATCCAAAAAATGACAGAATGATCTCAATTTGAATTCAGGTAGGGGTGGACGAAAGTCACTTACCTGTCGTCGAAGGCCGTTCGCGGTGGGGGGAGGCGCTTCGCTGCTCCCCCCGTGAAGTTCAGGCCGGGGGGGGAGGCTTCCTGCCTCGCCCGGCCGAAATTCAGGCCGGGGAGGAGACGCCTCGCCTCGCCCGGCCGCGAACGCGAAAGTAAAAACAAAAACAAAAAAACGCCCCCAATAGGCTACGTGACGATTCACGTAGCCTATCACGGCTAGATTTGCAAAGTCAGCCGTGATAGGCTACGTGAATCGTCACGTAGCCTATCACGGGTGACTTTAAAAAAAAAAAGCGCGTACGCGAATGGCGGCCCCCATAGGGAGCCACCATTCGCGTTCCTTATTTAGTCGCTGTAGTCTACGTAAATGTTTATGTAGACTACGGTGAAAATAAGGGCAACGCAAATAGCGTTGCCCTTATTTTCGCCGTAGTCTACGTAAACATTTACGTAGACTACAGCGACCAAATAAGGAACGGGAATGGCGGCTCCCTATGAGGGCCGCCATTATCCGTACACTCTTTTTTTTTTTTTTTTTTAAGTCACCCGTGATAGGCTACGTGACGATTCACGTAGCCTATCACGGCTGACTTTGCAAATCTAGCTGTGATAGGCTACGTGAATCGTCACGTAGCCTATCGGGGGCGGGTTTTTTTCTTTCATTGCAATGGCAGCGGCGGCAGCTGGTCGAAAGACCGGCTGCCGCTCCCGCCTCGCTCAAACACCCGCCGAACCGCCGGCCGGACCAGCCACCGGGAGGGACATTCGGCGAAGGTAAGTACCGTCCCGGGGGGGGTGCGGGGGGCGGGGGGGTGCGGAGGATTTCTCCCCGAAACTTGTTCGGGGGGCCGAACACGTTGGCGCTCGGCCCCCCAAAGTTTCGGGGAGAAATTCTCAGCCATCCCTAAATTCAGGGTAAGCCATTTAACATGACAGTGATCCAAATATACGCCCCAACCATAGATGCAGAAGAAGCAGAAGTAGATCAGTTCTATGAGGATCTGCAGCACCTACTGGATAGTGCGCCAAACAAAGATGTTATTTTCATTACAGGAGACTGGAATGCTAAGGTGGGTAGTCAAACGACACCTGGAATTACAGGCAAGCATGGTCTGGGAGAACAAAATGAAGCAGGACATACGCTGATTAGGGATGTACGAAAGGGACTTACCTGGTCCCACAGCTTGCTTCGCGGTGGGGGGGAGGCGCTTCGGTTCTCCCCCCGAAGTTCAGGCCGGGGGGGGAGGCGCCCCGCCTCGCCCGGCCGAAATTCAGGCCAGGGAGAAGCGCCCCGTCTCCCCGGCCGCGAAATACAAAGTGAAAAAACAAACAAACCCCGTGATAGGCTACGTAACGATTTACGCAGCCTATCACGGCTAGATCTGCAAAGTCAGCCGTGATAGGCTACGTTAATTGTCACGGGTGACTTTAAAAAAAAAAAAAGCGCGTATGGATAATGGCGGCCCCCATAGGGAGCCGCCATTCCCATTCCTTATTTGGTCGCTGTAGTCTACGTAAAGATTTACGTAGACTACGGCGAAAATAAGGGCAACGCTATTTGCGTTGCCCTTATTTTCGCCGTAGTCTACGTAAATCTTTACGTAGACTACAGTGACCAAATAAGGAACGCGAATGGCGGCTCCCTATGGGGGCCACCATTTGCGTACGCGCTTTTTTTTTTTAAGTCACCCGTGATAGGCTACGTGACGATTAACGTAGCCTATCACGGCTGACTTTGCAGATCTAGCCGTGATAGGCTACGTTAATTGTCACGTAGCCTATCACGGGGGTGTTTTTTTTAAAAAAAAAACTTTGGAGTTCGCGGCCGGGCGAGGCGAGGCGCCTCCTCCCTGGCCTGAATTTTGGCCGGGCGAGGCAGGAAGCCTCCCCCCCCCGGCCTGAACTTCGCGGGGGGAGCAGCGAAGCGCCTCCCCCCCACCGCAAACAAGCTTCGAGGACAGGTAAGTGACTTTCGTCCACCCCTAAGCGTATCACGGGTGATTTTGGGGGGGGGAAAAAGCATGTACGCAAATGGCGGCGCCCATGGGCGCCGCCATTTGCGTTCCTTATTTGGTCCCGGGTAGTCTACGTAAAGATTTACATAGACTAGGGCGAAAATAAGGGCAACGCTATTTGCGTTGCCCATATTTTCGCCGTAGTCTACGTAAATCTTTACGTAGACTACCGGGACCAAATAAGGAACGCAAATGGCGGCGCCCATGGGCGCCGCCATTTGCGTACATGCTTTTTTCCCCCCCCCAAAGTCACCCGTGATGGGCGACGTAACAATTAACGTAGCCTATCACAGCTGACTTTGGAAATCTAGCCATGATAGGCTACGTTAATCGTTACGTAGCCTATCACGGGTTTTTTTGTTTTTTTTTTACTTTAGTTTGTAATGGCGGCAGTGGCAGCCAGTCGGAAGACCGGCCCCCGCCCCCGCCGAACCACCGCCGAACCGCCGCCAGGACCCGCCGCCAGGAGGGACATTTGCAGGAGGTAAGTCCCATCCCGGGGGGGTGGCGGAGAATTTCACCAACAATTTCGGGGGGCCGAATGTGTTGGCATTCGGCCTCCTGGAGATTCGAGGAGAAATTCTCCGCCATCCCTAACGCTGATAGAATTTTCCTAAGACAACTCACTGTGCATAGCAAACACTCTCTTCCAACAACCTAAGAGACGACTTTATAGATGGACTTCACCAGACGGTCGACACCGAAATCAGATTGACTACATCCTTTGTAGCCAAAGGTGGTGGACGTCTATGCAGTTGGTAAAAACAAGACCTGGAGCTGATTGTAGTTCATATCACAAACTTCTTATTGCACAATTTAGAATCAGACTAAAGAGAATAGGGAAGACCCACAGATCAGTTAGATATGAGCTCAGGAATATTCCTCATGAATATGCAGTGGAGGTGAAGAATAGATTTAAGGGACTAGATTTAGTAGATAGTATCCCGGAAGAACTATGGACAGAAGTTTGCAACATTGTTCAGGAGGCAGCAACAAAAAACGCCCCAAAGAAAAAGAAAACCAAGAAGGCAAGATGGCTGTCTGCTGAGACACTGGAAGCAGCCCAAGAAAGAAGGAAAGCAAAAGGCAACAGTGATAGGGGGAGATATGCCCAATTAAATGCAAAATTCCAGAGGTTAGCCAGAAGAGATAAGAAATTATTTTTAAACAAGCAATGTGTGGAAGCAGAAGAAGATAATAGAATAGGAAGGATAAGAGACCTCTTCCAGAAAATTAGAAACATCGGAGGTAAATTCCAGGCAAAAATGGGTATGATCAAAAACAAAGATGGCAAGGACCTAACAGAAGCAGAAGAGATCAAGAAAAGGGGGCAAGAATATATGGAAGATCTGTATAGGAAGGATAATAATATTGGGGATAGATTTGATGGTGTGGTCAGTGAGCTAGAGCCAGACATCCTGAAGAGTGAGCTTGAGTGGGCCTTAAGAAGTATTGCTAATAACAAGGCAGCAGGAGATGATGGTATCCCAGCCGAACTGTTTTAAATCTTGCAAGATGAGGCTGTCAAGGTGATGCATGCCATATGCCAGCAAATTTGGAAAACACAAGAATGGCCAACCGATTGGAAAAAAACTATATTCCCATGCCAAAAAAGGGAAGCACCAAAGAATGTTCAAACTATCGAACAGTGACACTTATTTCACATGCCAGTAAGGTAATGCTCAAGATCTTGCAAGGTAGACTCCAGCAATTCATGGAACGAGAATTGCCAGATGTACAAGCTGGGTTTCGAAAAGGCAGAGGAACTAGAGACCGAATTGCCAATATCCGCTGGATAATGGAGAAAGCCAGGGAGTTTCAGAAAAAACATCTATTTCTGTTTTATTGACTATTCTGAAGCCTTTGACTGTGTCGATCATAACAAATTGTGGCAAGTTCTTGGTGGTATGAGGATACTAAGTCATCTTGTCTGCCTCCTGAGGAATCTGTATAATGACCAAGTAGCAACGGTAAGAACAGACCACGGATCAACTGACTGGTTTAAGATTGGGAAAGGAGTACGGCAGGGTTGTATTCTCTCACCCTACCTATTCAACCTGTACGCAGAACACATCATGCGACGTGCTGGGCTTGATGAAGCCAAGGCTGGAGTTAAAATTGCTCGAAGAAACATTAACAATATCAGATATGCAGATGATACCACTTTGATGGCTGAAAGTGAGGAGGAGCTGAGGAACCTCATGACGAAATAATGACCAAATAAACAACCAAATAATGACCAAATGACCAAACCAAATAATGACCAAATAAACAACAACAACAACACCTTGGGCCATATAAATATAGCTAAATAGACATTGAAGGTAGAATATATATATATATATATATAGAGAGAGAGAGAGAGAGAGAGAGAGAGAGAGAGAGACTTTGTGGTCAAAGGGACCATATTTGTGTACTGTAGTGTAGTAGTCACTGGAGTAAATAGAGCAGTGAGGACTAAGAGGTAGAGCTGGGAATGGGCATTCTATTCTATATTATATGCTAACTTTATTTCATTTTATACTCCTCAGTCTGTTGACTTTTTCATTAGTCAGTTTTAATATGCCATCTATTCATGCATAATACAACTGCTTTCGATTTGCTCTTGTAATTAAGGTGCATGTACAAGCATTCATTGTTCAAATGTGTGATGAATTATAAAAGTCATTAAAACAGGGCGAGGGGGCTGCTTTGACTATAGGACAGGGAAGGCTTCAGAGTGCTGAGAAGATTAAATGCATTAGTTTTCTAATACATGTCAGCCAAGCCTATCTATCTATCTATCTATCTATCTATCTATCTATCTATCTATCTATCTATCTATCTATCTAATCTATCTATCCACACACACATACACATACACACACACACACACACATAGTCGGAGGAGGCATCCTTTTCCTAAAAGCACACATTTGCTAAGGAATGTTATTTTTTTGCTTCTGCTAAGTAACATCACTTTTTTGTTCTTCACTTCCTTCTACAGTAACTGCACTGGAACCCCTTAAACATCACCTATTGGAGAGCTGGTGTGTGTGTAACAGTAGTATAAGTAAGCAATGTGTTTCATTAAAAGCTTTCCCTGTGCCTCCTTGTCCAATGCTTTGCAATTGAATTGCTGTTTATATTTCACCCAAGATGAAATTCACAGCCCAGTCCTATGCGTGTTTATTCAGAAGTAAGTCCTACAGTGGGACTTGCTCCCTACCTAGGAAGTGTGTTTAGGGTTGTAGTCTCTAAGGGCACAATCCTATGGAGATATTCATTAGCCTCTGAACTCAGAGGCTGACAACTATCCAATGCAAGGCAGCTGGAGCATGGGAGCAATCCTCGCCTACGTGCTCCAGCCACCCTGCATTTTTGGTGAGACAGGCAAAAGCAGCTTCAGCAGTCTCCTCCCCTCCCCAGGAACCACCCCCTTTTTGCTGTCTCCACACTCCATTTCTGAGCACGGAGATGTAGCCGGTGTGGAGAGAACCATGCTGGCTATGAGGGGGCGGGCAGAGCGGTTTCTGGGAACTGCAGTTGGAGCTGACCTTAGTTCTCAGAAGCCCCCAAACCCTATTGCCCTCTAGACAGTGCCTAGTGGCCATAGGATTGCTCCTTAAGTGATTTTGGAGTCGGGCTGGCCCAAAACGTTTTGCTGACTGAGATAGAGCACCCCTCCCTGTAATATGGGTAGGCCTGGGTGCTTAAGTTATTTTGCCCCCCTGAGTCAGAAAATCCCACAAGCACTTTTCCTATTCTCTGGCAGTAAAAATACAATAATAGTAAATTAAATGACTAACCATTTGCTGTCTTTTAAACAGCTTCCTCACTCTGCCTGACAGCACGACCAATCTAGTTCCTTTATCAGGTGGAATATCTAAACAGATTTGCAGGAAATGTTTTAGGAAGATGGGGGAAACAAGATTTTTGGGAGGAAAACCTTGCAGGGTGGTGTATACAGCTGTAGATTGTCACTGGACATAGATAGCCATAGACTGTCAATGGATTTAACCTAATGTGAATTCTAACATGAATTTGGAAGCTCCTGCTGGGGCAACACAATTGAGGAAGCTGGAGGGAAGCTGCCCTGTTCAGCTCCTTGCAGTGCGAACACACACACAGTTAACTGCAATGGAGGAGTCAATTAAGTAGGCCAAGAGTGAAGCAGAAATTTTACTGGCAAACAAGGATTTTCCAGAGATAAGTCAAGGGCACAGCCAAGGTCAAGCACACAGGATAGCAAGCAAGTATATTCAGAAACCAGAAGGAGTATCACATAGAAGTCCAAGGTTGATAATATGAAGGTCCAAATATGAGTTAAGGTCAGGATACAAGAAGCTGGATTTGAGAACTGGTGTTGTCAACTAAGTCCAGACAGAAAATGCAGGCTTATATTCCCATGGCCTCCTGAGCCCCATGCACAGCACAGCTCAGCTGCTGCATATTACAATGTGTACTCCTGAGGAGTTCTTCCTTGGAGTTGGGCACTTCATCTTAAAGGAGCTTTAGTGATCTGCCTCTTGAGGCAACAGCACTCTCTGGGACTGGGTGGATGCTCATCTCTGAAGCAGAACTCCCCTCTTCTGTTAGGGGCAGACCTGTGGTCCTTGCCCCGAGAGCCCAGGCCACCCTGTCTCCTGACGGAGGTGGCTCCATAGCGTCATCTGCCTCAGAAAGTTCCAGCTCCTCAGAAGAGGAAGAGGCACTGTAGGGGCATGGCAGAAACCAAACATTTTTCTTTCTTTTTTTATAAAGGGGCTGTGAAATTTCATACATCTGTATTTGGAAAGCCTATGACAGAGAATTCAAGATCTTCTGAATTCCCCTCATTTTATTTCAGCTGTAAGTCCACTTTTGCTTCTGGTATCAATTCTCAGCTATGTCCTCTGTGAAAATTATTGAAAACCCGGTAACAGGCATAACTGGCAGGGAGAAGAAAATGAAATCTTGGAGATTAGCAAGCGTCTTTCATAATAGCAATTTCAATCATACTCTTAGGACTCCTTCTTAATAGTGTGGCTTTACAATAAAATTTTCTCTGCAGGAAACCATATTAGTGAACATGAGTAATAATGTAATATGATGCTAATAGAATGTGATTGACTATTGCTAATACAATGTGATCCTGATTAAAATGTGCATCAGCACAGTGCCTATTTTGAAAGTGAGACCAGAAGTGAGACCAGAATATAAACCTGGTCTAAGAGCATAATAGCAACAGCTTTACAGCGCTTTCCTCTACGTTGAGTCACGAAAGGGCCATTGTAGGCCATCATCCAACCCTCTGCTTGATGCAATAAATCCAAAGCTAAAGCATCCCGAACCAATGGCTGTCCAGCCTCTGCTTGGAGACCTCCAGCAAGGAAGAGTACACCCCCACTTTGGATAATTAGTTCCATTGTCAAGCTGCTCTCGCTGTCAAGATGTTTTCCTAATGTCCAACTGAAATCTACCCTTCTTAACTTAAGCCTGTTTGATCTATCATTGGATCTAGTCTTGCCCTCTTGGGGTGGCAGAGAACAAGTCTTTGCCTTCTTTTACATGGCATCTTTCAGGTATTTGAAGACTGAAGAGTGCTGTCATGTTTGTCACTGGAGGCCCAAGTGGCCATTGCGGCTCCGAGTCCCTTTTACCAGCTTCAGCTGGTTCGCCAGCTACGGCCTCTCCTGGATGGGGATAGTTAGCCACAGTGGTACAGGCACTAGTAACCTCAAGACTGGATTACAGCAATGCGCTCCATGTGGGGCTACCCTTGAGGCTGCTCTGGAAGCTGGAGCTAGTGCAGAATGCAGCAGCTCAGCTGTTGTCGGGACCTGCCCTTTTTCAGTATGCAATTCCTTTGCTGGAGGAACTGCACTGGCTGCCTATTCACTACCAGGTCAAGTTTAAGGTTTTGGTACTAGTGTACAAAGCCCTAAACAACTTGGGACCAGGATACCTGAGAGAGCTCCTTCTCCCTTACCAACCTACCCAATTACTGAGGTCATCAGCAGCATGAATCTGGTGGTTCCACATGGACATATGGCCCGACTGGAGTTCACCTGGAGAAGAGCCTTCAGTGTGGTGGCTCCCGTCCTATGGAACTCCATGCCTCTGGAGGTCAGGCAGGTGCCAACACTGGGTTGTTTTTGGCACCTCCTGAAAACAGCTCTTTTCCAGGAAGTCTTCTTTGATTAACCAGCCTTAATTTTACTGGCACTCTGTTTTTAAAAGAATAATCTTAATATTGTGTTTCTTCTTTTTATCTTTTGTTCATTTTATCTCTTGTTGTTCACAGCTCTGGAATCTGTTTAGATGTGGAGTGGTATACAAATGTTATAAATAAATAAAATAAATAAATATCCCCCCCCCCCGTCCCTCCCAGTCCTCTCATCTCTGGGCTAACATACCCAGTTCCTTCAACCTTCAGTTCAGTTCCTTCATACTCAGTTCCTCCAATCTTTCCTTATAGGATGTGTTTTCCATATTGCTGACCATGTTCATCACCTTCCTCTGAACCCACTCCAGTTTGTCTATAACTTTCTTATAGTGTGCATCCAGAACTGAATACAGTACTCCAAATAAGGTTTGACAAGTGCAGAATAAAATGGAATGATTACTTTCCATGGCTTGGAAACATGTATACCATTTAGTTCCATGGGACTTATTCCCGGGCACTTACATATAAGATTGCAGCCTCTGTCAGGTTCCTTTTCCCATCTTTGGGTTTGATATAATAGCTGAAACTATTGTGGCCTGCTGGATGCCCAAATTGCAGGAAATGTGTAGTATAGATACGTAGCCACCTCACTGGCAAATTATGTGGAGAGTACAGATGGACAAATCCTCCCGTATGATTTTCATTGATATTTCTGCCTGGTTTAAAGGTGACATTGCATTTAAGCACTTGTTTGCAAAAGCAGATACATTAATGTTAGCAATTTTGAAATGGTTATTTCTCATGTTACTTTGAATATTAGTTTAAATCTCAGCATTGTTCCCCCATTTAAAGGCACAAAGGGTTCACTTAACTGCACTTTATAAAAAGCTAGAGGTGAATGTGTGCCCACCATCCCACTAGCTTGCTTTTGCTTCTGGCATTAGGATATTGTTCATCACATCCTGATTTGTTACAAAGCAATGACCAGCTTGCTATTGAGAAATCAGCAGAGGTTGGAAAAGGATCCCTTTTCAATTCAAATATAGCTAATACAATAGAATGCTAACCAGATATCTCCAATGGGAATACTTCTTTTCATTGTTATGTTGAAAAATAAGAGGAAAAAGGAAAATTACAGAGCACAATTAATAGCAGTCAACACAAGTAAAAAAAAGATGTATCTATGTTTCCAAGGTCTATATTGTTTTCATATAATAAAGCTTTTTCTCTTGAATTAAATTAACAGGTTTCATATTGTTTATGACAAGGGGCAAAATTTTGTTCTAATGGTTGGGTTTTAAGGAAATATGATTATCTGTGTTCCATTTATGTAATTACACACACACACACACACACAAACGTATACACATATATGTTTCAGTGTTTTCCTTCCATTACTTCAGTTGCTGTTAATAATCTTAGGGAACAATCCCATGACCACTAGACACTGTCATGAGGGCCATAGGATTTTTCGGTTTCCGGCAACTGAGGTTGGAGCCAGGGCTCGGTTCCCAGAAACCATGCTCCCTCCACCTCTCCCATCCCCTCATAGCTGGCACTTCTCTCCATGCTGGCTACATCTCCTCGCTCAGAAACAGAGCACAGGATGGGGGAAAGGGGGCAGTCCCAGAGGTAGGTAGGAGAGGAGACCATGGAAGCCATGTTACACAGCTTCCTATGTGCATCCCAGCTTCCTCACTCCTGCCCTGAAGTTGAAATAGCCTGTCTCGCCAAAAATGCACATTCCATACTAATGAGTGAGAGTGATATCAAGATCAGCCTGGGAAGCAAAGTTTGTTTATCTAATGTAGGGATGTACGAAAGTGACTTACCTTTCGCGGATTATGTTGATGGTGGGGGGGGAGGCGTTCCATCCCTCCCTCCGGAATCCTGGCTGGGAGGGGAGGCGCTCCGTTCCTTCCCCTGGAATCCTCGAACGGCCGGCTGAGCTCCGCGGTAGCTCTGCGGAGCAGCCGGCCAGGCCCGGCCCGGCCAGGCCAGAGCCGTCCGCAGCTGGATTTCCAGCCACGGAAGGCTCTGGGTAAAACTAGGGATGGGGGAGAATTTCTCCCCGAAACTTCGGAGGGCCGAGTGCCAACGCATTCGGCCCCCCGAAATCGACAGTGAAATTATCCGCCCCCCGCGCCCCCCCCCCAGGATGGGACTTACCTTTGACGAATGTCCCTCCCGGCGGCGGGTCCCGGCGGCAGTTCGGCAGGTTTTCGTCAGGGGCGGGGGTGGCAGCCGGTCTTTTGACCGGCTGCTGCCGCCGCCATTACAAGTGAAATAATAAAAAAAGCCCCGTGATAGGCTATGTAACGGTTAACGTAGCCTATCACGGCAATACAGGGCCGGGGCTATTTGCGTTGCCCTTATTTTTGCCATAGTCTACGTAAATCTTTACGTAGACTACAGGGACCAAATAAGGAAAGCAAATGGCGGCGCCCTATGGGAGCCGCCATTTGTGTACACGCTTTTCTTTTCTTTTTTCAAAGTCACCCGTGATAGGCTACGTAATGATTTACATAGCCTATCACAGCTGACTTTGGAAATCTAGCCATGATAGGCTACGTAAATCATCACGTAGCCTATCACGGGGGTGTTTTTTTTTTTACTTTTTTTTTTCGCGGCCGGGTAGACGGGGCGCTTCTACCCGGCCTGAATTTCCCCGGCGAGAGATGGGGCGCCTCCCCCCCTCGCCTGAACTTCGGGGGGAGAACCGAAGCGCCTCCCCCCCACCGCGAAGCAAGCTTCGAGAACAGGTAAGGGACTTTTGTCTATCCCTAGGTAAAACAAACAAAAAAAACAAACAAAACCCAACAGTGTACGCAAATGGCGGCTATGGCCACTGCCATTTGCGTTCCTTCTTTTTGGCCGTCTGAATCTACGTAAATATTTACGTAGATTATGACGGCAAAAATAAAGGGGAACGCAAATAGCGTAATCCCTTTTTTATTCACCATTTTAGCCTACGTAAATCTTTACGTAGGCTAAAAGGGCGAATCAAAAGGGGACACAAATAGCGCCCGCTACGCTATTTGCGTTCCCCTTTATTTTCTCCATCATAGTCTACGTAAATATTTACGTAGATTAAGACAGTAAAAGAAGGAACGCAAATGGCGGCGGCCGTAGCCGCCGCCATTTACATATACGGTTTGTTTTTTTTAAAACCCACCCAACCATGATAGGCTACGTAAAGATTTACGTAGCCTATCACGTCTTTTTTTTCAAACCTAGCCATGATAGGCTATGTAAATCTTTACGTAGCCTATCATGTCTTTTTTTTTTTTTAACACAAGCCTGCCTGGAAATGGCGGCGGCAGCAGTCGGTCGGAAGACCGGCCACCGAAGCCGCCACTGAAGCTGCCGCTGGAGCTGCCGCCACCTGGAAGATCCGCCCCATGTGAGTCTCGTCCCGGGGGGGATCCGTGGGGGGGGGTGGCAGGCCGTTCCGCCATGGAGTTCGGGGGGCCAAATGCACTGGCATTCGGCCTCACCGAGATCCGTGACGGAATTCTCTGACATCCCTAATCTAAGTTAGCTGTGCTTGAGAACCAAACACTTCTAGCCTATTCTGGGAATGAACGCTAGGGGGTGCTTGCTGCTTTATTGCTGAACATGTATAAAACTATGGATGTACGAAAGTCACCTTTCATGGAATTGATTCACGGTGGTGGGGGAGGTGCTCCGTCCCTCCCCCCGGGATCCTCGATGGGGGGAGGAGGCGATCCAGTCCTCCCACCTGGAATCCTGGCTCCGCTCCGCGGCAGCTCCATGGAGCAACCGTCCAGGGCTGTCCACAGCTGGAGTTCCGGCCGCAGACAGGCTGCTGTGGACACAAATGGCGGCTGCCATAGCGGCTGCCATTTGTGTCCAGCCAGGCTGCCGTGATAGGCTATGTAAGTATTTACATAGCCTATCACAGCTGGGCAAAAAACAACAACAGCGTACGCAAATGGCGGCGGCTACGGCGGCTGCCATTTACGTTTCCTATTTTTCGCCATTTTAGCCTACGTAAATATTTACGTAGGCTAAAACGGTGGGGGAGAAAAGGAACGCAAATAGCGCCCACTACGCTATTTGCGTTCCCCTTTTTTTCACCATAATAGCCTTCGTAAATATTTACGTAGGCTACAATGGCGGAAAATAGGGAATGCAAATGGCGGCCTCCATAGCGGCCGCCATTTGCATACGCCATTTTTGTTTTTTGCTTGGCTTGCCGTGATAGGCTATGTAAATACTTACATAGCCTATCATGGCAAAGACCAGGATGCAAATGGCGGCCATGGCAGCTGGTTGAAAGACCAGCCGCCGCTGCCGGAGCCGCCGCCGGAGCTGCCACCATCCGGAACATCCTCCCCAGGTGAGCTTCATCCCAGGGGGAATCCGCGGGGGGGGGGGCAGGCCGTTCCACCACGGATTTCGGGGGGCTGAATGCTAGTGCATTCAGCCTCACTGAAATCCGTGGTGGAATTCTCCGCCATCCCTATATAAAACCCAATGTACCCAAAGCCTCTGGGTTCAGGGAAGCTGTCTGATCCAACCATTGGGTACGCCTGTGTGCTGTAAGTTACCCAATAAGGTCTCCTTGTAAGTAAACCTTTGAATCTGATTTATCACTATCTTGGCACCTCTAGCCTAAGAGTTCAGAGTCCATGGCCGGGGCAATACAGGGCGGGGGGCGGGGGGCGGGGAAGAGAGAGACTGGCCTCACCCACTTGGCTTTGTTCTGACCCACCCGCATGTGGTCTCCAACACATTACATCCGAGCGAATGCAGCCCACACCAGGAAAAAGTTTATCCACTCTGTACTAGACTAATTCATTGGCATTCTGTGATTGACAAAATGAGTATGGTGAACAGGAAGTACATAATGTATCTGATGAACAGGAAGTACCTCATGTAGCTAGTAAACAAGAAGTACCTTATTAAAGAAGTGCTTCTAGTTGCAGGAAGTACTTCTTTAATGACATAGTGGTGTGCTAAAACTTGATGGTAGCTCTATGTTCCTTACTTCTTTAATGAGGTGCTTCCTGTTTACCAGCTACATGGGCAATGTGTCAAAGTGCCATTACAGAAACAAATATAACCAAGACAGCTGCTCTAAGCATTCGGTGAGGGGGTGCTTCTCATTTAATGGGAACCCTGAGGCATGCTTTCTCACCACTGCTAATAAGGATATGAAAAGCTAATCATGTGGTCCTTTCCAACAACTCTAAAAAATGTACCCAAGACCATTGAGACTGTTGATTCAAGAACCTCAAGCAAGGAGAAGCTCTTTTACTAGAAAGGTATCCAAAGAATGAAAGAGCTTTCTGAAAGAAAGACAGAAAAAAGTGTTAATGGTGGAACATCAGCTCTCTTCACATAATCAGATGAGAATACATGGCACTCAACTTTCCTGTATACATTATTTTTTGTATCTAAGTAAGTGTGTGCTTTGGCTTTTTATGAAACATCACATTTAGTAGCCTGTGAGGGATACCATTCACCATTTATATGGATGTTAACTATATCTTGAAGGAAAAGGTTTTGATTTATGTTCGAAAACCAGAACATAGCTTGAATTTACTCTTTCATAGCATCTCTCTGGTACTGGAGCACTACAGGGGCATGACAGCCAGCATAAATCAGGCTAGAACAAGATGTTACAGGAGATACGTTGTTGCTGCCCAAAACAGCAGTCCCTTATCATCTCCTCTCTTCCTTCTCTCCCCCCGTTGTAATCTCCAGTAACGGAAAAGATGCAACATGACATCACTGCATTGTGCGTTTTTCTCCAGCCTGCCCTGCTTCATTGGCTGCTGCTCGCAAGGCCAATTTGCAGAATGGTGATATCACATTACATATTTTGTATGACTAAATGTGACTGAAGGCGAAACAAGAAGAAGAGAAGTAAGGCTGCTGGCTTTTTTTTGGCAAAAGCCATATGTCTTCCGTAATGGCTAGTTCTGGTCTCAGATGCCTTCTAGAGAAGGCCAGCTGAACCAACACATTTAGTTCCATAGGAAGCTGCCTTGGGCCAGGTCAGACGTTGCTTTGAAATAGAAGTGCAGTACAGCAAAGGGGCTGTTGGCTGAGAAGAAAAATGAACTCTGACTCATGCTCCAGATTGGGTCATCCATTAAAGTGAGGAACAGAGGAAGCTGCCTTATATCAGCTCGGACTTATGGTCCATCAAGCCCAGGGCTGGGCAACCAGTGGCTCTCCAGATGTTCTTGGACGGCAGCTCCTAGTCCTAGTCAGTATAGGGATACATGAAAAATTTGTTTCAGTTTGTTTTTGACCAGAATTTACCCAGTTTGCACCTCCCAGAACCAAACACAGATCCAAACGCGACCTGTGGGCAAAGTCTGTACATTTCCAAGCTGGCATTTGAAAAAAGCACATGAAAGAAATGCATATATATATATATATATATATATATTTAAAACATACGCAAAATGCTTTAATCAATGATAGAAAAATGCATTCATTTTAACACTGAGAACAGTTCATGTGTACATTTGGGAAAAAATGCATGAAAATTTATTTATTCATTTATTGCATTTATATACTGCCCAATAGCTGAAGCTCTTTGGGTGGGTCACAGCAATTAATGCCACAAAATGCATCATAGAATACAATCATGAAAGACAATATAAAATGTCAAAGCTTAAAACTACAATATAAAGTACAAACCACAATAAGACCTAGCAGCAGTGCAAAGATTTAAAATACAATAACAGAGTTAAAACAACAGAGCTAAAATACTAAAATGCCTGGGAAAATAAAAAGGTCTTCACCTGGTGCCAGAAAGAGCACAACGTAGGTGCCAGCTGAGCCTCTCTGGGGAGCTCATTCCACAACGGGGGTGCCCCAGCAGAAAATGTGCACAAAGTTTTGCACAGAAAGCAAAAGTACGACATTCCCAATCTGATATGGACACAAGTCAGAGCAAGCTTTGAGGTGGAGTTTGGGGAACCTCGACAGGCTTGAGTTTTGCTGATTTGGAATTCCCTAGCCAGTATAGTGAAGGGCAGGGGTGTTGCGAGGTACTCAAAAGATTCGGGGGCCGAGGCCCATAGGACACAAATCTGTGTAACATCTGCGAGTGTTGATTTATATCTATCTATGCAAATGTAGAAATAATTACTAGGATTGATTTAAATTTCACAGTAGGCAAGCCCAGCCAATTAATTTCTCATCCACGTAATCACAAATAAAATGAATTCTTCCATTAATTTGCACCCTAACCATCATCCCAAACCAATGGAAATGTGTGTTTTTTCCTAAGCTCCATCGACATGCTGGGATAAATTTTGGGAGGGGGCTGTTGCAGCATGTGGGGAGGGGACAGTTAACCCATCTTTCCCCAGCTGCAATCCCTCTTGAAAAGTTGCTCACCCCCATACTGTATACTCTGACTGGAAGTAGTTCTTCGGCCCAGGGGTCTTTCTTTTGACCTGCTACCCAGAATCTTTTCAACTGGCAGAGGAAATGAACTGGAACCTTCTGTGTGTGATCTACCACTAAGCTATGGGACACATGGTGAGTTGGCAACACAGGAAGACTTGGATAACCGACATTCTGAAAAGATGAGTGTAAAGGTAGAGGGTCTTCATTCCAATCTTAGAGTGGAAAGATGCAAAGATCTAAGTCACACAAATTATTCATTAAGATGTACTACCTTTTTTTCCTGTTTTTGTCAGTGTGGGGATGTTGAGGAGGACGAGAACTACTATTACAAAGATTAAGATGTTAAATAAGAGCAATGATCACATCTATTAAGTGTTAAGTATCTGCTTAGCTCTTCCAGTTAACTGGACTGGAACGCATTCAAATTAAAACACTGGAGAATGTTAATTCAGTAACACGCTCCTGCTTGTGATTAAAATCAGGAATGATCCAATGACAAATAAGCTGGGTGGGATATTTTTCACCTTTGCCTCCTCCTCAGATTCTTTTGTACTAAAAAATTATACCTGCAAATTAAGCAGTAACCTCCACTCATACCTCTAAAAATGCAGACCCACATAAAAGATCTTGGATAGAATGCTACTGATTACCTATAATACTTTAACCCTGGGACTTATCCTGTGTTTAAATATTGCCTGTTCATGTAGAGGAAACACTATTTGTATAATCACCAAGTTGCAAGGAAGCTCTAGTTAACCACCTCTACTCTCACCACCTCTTGATGAACTCATCTAATTTATAGCACTGATGGCCAGCCTATGCAAACACTAGACACAGGCCACAACTAACTATCTGATTCCCTCCAATTTCCCTCTGAAATAGTTCTCAGTGTACAAGCAGTTGATAAGACAGAAGACATTCTTTGCAGCTTGGATAGCTCCTTTAGAGTTCTGACTGGTTCTGACTGAAACCCAGAGCAGATTCACCACCCCAGTGACATCAGAGCCACCAGTCTCCTCTGCTAAGGTACTCTCAGTGATAACCGTATACCTTGATTCCATGTTAAACCATGACAATGGAAGGAGACGGAAGGAGAAGCCAATCGTGGCTTACCCAGATTTTTCAAGGAGCCGGCTTTGCTCCATGCAGGGCTCCACAAGCGAGTGTATCGCACCAGTAAAAGTTGCTTCACAGAACATGCTTCCAGGTAAGGTGGGTGGGTTGGAGTGAACATCATCTGACTGGCAGGGGCTGGTCATCCAATAAGAGAGGCTCCCTCCAGGCTCTCCTCCCCTTTCTCCTATGAGAATAAGAGAGGCTCCCCAGCATTCAGGTGACAAGCCTCATTGACCACAATGGGAGTTTCTTCTGAGTAGACACTAATTGGTTTGTGTTGGGAAACATGGGGGGGCAGGAACAAACTCCTTCTCTCTCCCCACCGCTTACATCCTTAAATAAACAATCCTTTCCAGAACACAGTGCTGGCTGCCCTGCTGTGATCGATCCAAGTTTCAAAGCTTTGACACCAAGGCTGTCTAAATGGGTCATTTCAATTCATGGGAATCTCTGTGTGCATTTCGGGAACAAGCCTCATTGACCACAATGGGAGTTACTTCTGAGTACACACACATATGTTTGTGCTGGGAAACAAAGGGAAGGGAAACCAGCCCCCTTTCTGACCCGATGCTGTGCAGGAACGAAGGTCTGAATTAGTTACTTTTGAAGGCAATAAGGCAAACAATGTAGAATCGCAGCTGGGGGAAAAAGCTTTACAGCCTTTAGGGAATTAGTGCCTTAAAATGCGTTATTTAATTGAGGGGGATCTCTGGTGTGTGCATTCAGAGGGACAAGCCCGATTGACCATAATGGGAGTTACTTCTGAGTAGACACTAACTGGTTTGTGCTGGGAAACACAGGGACAGGAAACACTCCTTGACCAGGGTTGCGGTGAAAGGCACATCTCTGGGCAGGGCTAGCATACCTGAGGTAAATGCGAGGGTTGGGGCACACGACAACTATACTGCAGAGAACCCGACTTAAGGAAAAGAATCAGACTTCAAGCAGTCTCAGGAAATCTGGTTTTTCCCTGATAAGCTCTGGGGCGGCTGCTGGATGGCCACAACATCATGTATCTCTAACAACCTCCAAACACAGCCAGCTCAGAGTAAATCACTCATGCACTTTGAATCAGGCTTGGAAACAAAGTGAGATCCAGTGCATGGAAGAAAGGATCAGTGTGATATGTTCAGGCCACTTAGTCCCAGTTAAAACTCACACTGTCCTGTTTTGCACCAGTTGTAACTTCCAGACTACTTTCAAAAGACAGCCAAATGTATAATGCATTACACTAGTCCAAATAGGTAGTTACCAGAGCATGGATCACTGCAGCCAAGTTATCCACCTCCAGATATGGTCATAGCTGGGACACCAGCCTTAGCTGGTAAATGGCACTCTGTGCCAGAGTTCACTTGATCCCCTAATGACAATGATAGATCCAAGAGCGTTTGTGAGCTATGAAACTGGTCCTCCAATGGGGAACCTCAGTTTGTTAGCCTTCATCACTGCATCCAGGTACCAGTCTAGAACACCCATAGACTCACCTGGATCCAAAAAGAAGAAATAGAGTGTACTCCAAACCTCTAAAGGACCTCACTCACCAGTTTCATGTAGATGCTGAACACCATAGGGCAGCCCCAACCTTGTGCCTTCCTGATTTTTTGGACTACAATTCCCATCATATCTGAGAACTGGTCATGCAAGCTGGGGATGACTGGAGTTTAGTCCAGAACAGTGGGGGGGGGGGCACCAGGTTTGGAAAGGTTGCCATGAGGAATAAGATGCAGGACCCTGAAATAAAAATGCCACAGGGTCAAAAGAAAATCCACCAGAGACACTCTCTGGAAATGGCCATCCAACTATGAGCAGAATCACTGCAGACAATCCCGCCCACACCCAACTCACACAGGTGCTCCAGACGAATACCATGGTTGATGGTAGTGAAAGCTGCTGAGAGGTCAACAGGAATCAACAGGGTTCAGTTTATGATCTGAAGTATGAAACAAAACTTTACGGGAAGCAACCACAGGGCTACACACTTAACTGAGAAAATGCTTTGTCACATCCACCCAATACATGATGGTTACTTTTAGAACTCAAGTGTTCTGATGCTCAGCCATATTCTTGTTTACTTGCATAACTTTTTCAGTCATATTATCCATTGACATCTCTCTTATCTATTCTCCTTTTTCATTAGCTCATCTTATGAGAAAACAGGGCCTGAAACACTAAATCAGTTTTAGAGCCTGCACATCTGGTACATCTTGACAGATATACTGTCCACATATGTTGGCTGCATATCTCAAGCAGCTTACTCCAGACAACTCCCATTGACTTTAGCAATCATTAATTATTGCAGAATAATTAACAATCTGAAGACTAGCAACTCCAATTCTTCTAACCATGGTTACTCAAAAGATGCAAAACCAATTGAATTCAGTAATGTATGCTTAGGAGGGACTGCACCTTGTATCCATTCCTCCTTATGGTGACATTTGAACATGATCCCAGTCTCACTTGAGAAAACCTTTCTTATAAGGGATTGTTTATGAGTTGAAAGTAGCCATGATCATTCTGATCATGGTCCTACAGTATATTTTAAACAAGTTAAATAAATAAATAAAGCAAGCAAGCAAGCAAGCAAGCATCTATTCCTTTCTTTCCAACCTGGAAGTGTTCTGACCAGAGTGGCTAACAATTTAAAATAATCATGTAATATTTTCCTGGATCTTCTTCTTCTTTTTGGTCAAGCGAGCTCAAGCCTTAGACCCTTAATTGCCAAACAAAAAGAGATGTCAGTGAAGCTGAATGGAACTGAAAGGCAGAGTCAAATGTTCAAATGTCAAGGCAGGATGGAGGAAAAGAGTGGGAGCCTCCTGCTCATAGCTGGAGATGTGCCAAGTCTGCTGCAAGTGGTGTGCCTGTCTGGGAGGAAGTGGTCATGACCCCACAGCAAATGCATAGCAACTGTGCTATCCATATACCAAATGTGCTGCCGAGTCCCCACACTGTGTTGCCAACTTCCCTTTTGTCAGCACTGGCTTAAGGCTCAGGCAGAAAGACAACTTTCTCCAGTAGAACTCACCTTTAGCCTTACCAATATACCAGGGGTGAGCACCAGGTTATGGGTAGATGGCCTAAAGCAGGAGTGGGCAAATTATGGCTTGATGTTTTGGCTTACAACTCCCATCAGACCTTGCCAGCATAGCCACTGGTGAGGGATCATGGGAGTTGTAGGCAGAACACTTGGATGTACACAAGTTGCTCAACCCTGCAAAATGCAAAACACCCAGTATACAGTGGTGCTTCAACGCTGTTCCCACCAGCAATGCAAATGTTCCAACTATGTCTGTGGGTGTTGTATTCCATAGACTTGGCAGTCACAAGGTAGGTCAGGATCTACTGCTTGAGCTCTGTTTGATTTGCAAGACTTTCTGATTCTCAGTTGTCTAACAATAGCAACAACTAAAAACCCACCTCCACCCCAAATTAGGCAGCTGAAACAAAGAAAACTCAGGGGGAAATCAGGAGTGGATTTTTGTCCTCCACTGATGATCATACATTCAGAGACACCCTGTCCTTAATTCTTAGTGTATGTCTGGCCTTCTTCTGGAACCACTGTTGTACCTGGCTCTGGTTGATGGATCTTAGGATTCTATCACAAATAATTAAGTAGATCCTGCAAGCCTAAAGTCTGACCACCTCTTCCATAGCCAAAATTGAGGGCTGAACAGCTCTGAGTAATTTCTACGATAACCACACTATTCTCAAGGTAACCTTTAAGAACAACATAAAAATACATGCTTCTTATCCCACAACTCTCTAACCTTAGTGACTTGAAACTTCCTTTACTTTCAAATGGGAAGAAAACTGTCATGGGCCCTAGTATCTGGAAGACTGAGTGATGTTTTAACAGAGCTGAGATACTGTGATTAGAGGTCATCCACTGTAGAAGAGGCAGCTCTGCACCTTTACAAAAGGGAATTGTTAACAGCTTGCAGACAGGAGCATGGCTAAGGTAATGCTGAAATGCATCAGATATCTCATATTTGCATTGCTGCTCACACAGTGAAATGTCAGAGCCGTGTCTTCAAATGATGCATTTCAGACTTAATACTGGTATGTGGAGGCTGGAAATAGCAATGGGGTTAGCATACAAATATTTCCTGTTAAGCATAATGTATGCATATTGTGCATGCTGACTTGGGGTGGGGAGGTTGAAACTATAGTCGTGCATTTTCTGTCTTTCCTGCAGAGCTCAAGGAGACATAGATGAAGTTTTTGTTAAAAGTGAAGCATTTAAAAAATGCATTGAGAACCAGTGTAGTTTATTGGATACAAGCCCTGGTCAGGTGTTCACCTGACTGGATAAGGGCTAAAAGTGTGAGGGGTGGGGTCACACATAACCCCCACCCCCAATGTCCCTACATGGGCATGTTCCTCATTAGATCTCTGTACACTGAGGGTTTCTAAACACATCTGGAGAATCCCTAGCAGTTAGGAAGCCAGCATGGTTTAGACTCAACCACAACATGGTCCAAACCTGTAATATATGGCAACCCACTTTTGAAACACAGAGTATCAAAAGCTGTCTGTCATTGTCACTGAGTGTGAAGGAACACTGTCTTTCATTGTTGTATATTTTGGGTTTTGGATTGTGGGGTTAAATCCTTTTGGGGGTACAGGTGTTGATCACTTTCATACAAAAGGTCAGTTAGCTATTAGGAGACAGGATATCTGTTTCAGAAGCCAAAGGTTTGCAGCAGGCTCAACAGAAGATGAGATTATGAGGTTGGCAGGAGGTTCAACAGCATGTAAGAGCAGGAAAGGAGGGGAAAAACAGTTTAATTGCATCAGAATGTCTGTTTAGGAAGCCAAAGGTTTGCAGAAGGCTCAAGTCAAAAGTTTTGTTAGATAAAGAAGCCAGGATGTCTGCGGGGGAAGAAAGAATAAAAGGTTTACAGCAAGCAACTGTAGGACAGGGGAACAATTCAGGAAAAGGCATTTAGGGCAAAGGTGAGCAAGAAACGACTGTCCTGATTGGTTGGAGTTGGGGAATGTAAATAACAAAATTTAAGATAAAAAGCCTAAAGCAGAGACCAGAAAACACAGACAGAGACAAGGGAGAAGGAAGGTAAGAAGGCCAGAAATGGAGAACTTGGGAGAGCTGGACTTATGGCAGTAAGATATTGCTTGGATAAGGATCTGGATAAAATAAGGACACAATCTAGTTAGGTTAACCAGATGAGTTTAGCCCTGGTTATTTTATTACTCTATTGCTCATATGTGGTTTTTTTTTTTTGTACAGTGTGTGTATCCATTCAAATTTTAAAACTGGTTCCCATTATCATTTTTCTTCAGTAAAATCTCAAAACTTTGTTATTTGGAATGTTATAGTCTCTTTTCTTTTTGGGTCACCCATGTCCAACAGCCAACACCCATACTTCCTAAAGTAGATACATGAGACTCAGAGGCCATGTCTGGACAGTCAGTGGGACAAACAACGCAGCATGGGTTGTTTCCCCTGCCCCGCATGTGCTGGTCGCGTGACTGGCATTTCCCTAATTGCCCACATCATGTCACAAGTTGCTGTGTCATATGAGCTGGGTGAGCAGTTCGGGGCAAGGGGGCTCCACAACCCCTACTGCAAGTAGGGGTGGGGAAAAGCCATTTATACTGTGTTATTTCCCCACTGATTGTCCAGACTCAGTCAGAGAGTTTTAAGGCTGGTTTGGTGGAGGCAGCCAGAGGGGAAAAAAAAGATTTCCGCCTGGTGGCAGCACAAAAAGTCACAGGTAGGGAAGAGCAAAAAGGAGGGGGCACATTATTTTGTCTATCTCCCCTTCCACTCACAGAGCAGAGAGTTGCTTCCTGGTCTGTGACACTGAGTATTTATACAGTCAATATATGTGGCTCTTAATTTAAGAGGAAAAAGACAAGATGTTGTCTCAAGGAATTTACAAACCAAATCATGGCTGTGTGTGTGTGTGTGTGTATGAGATGACAAAGGAAGGGGAGTTTGTGATACAGTAATTAGAATCTGCTGTTACAAGAAAAAGGGGAAAAAATCAAAAGCCTCACTGAGCACGTGCAAGCCCTTGGCTATGCCTAAAGTAGCTCTTGGGATTGTGGCCAATCTCTTGTGTCCCCACCACCACTGAAAAACAATTTAGAAGGCATGCAAATTTGGGTTTGATATTCTTCATTGTTCTAGTCTTCTTCAGCACTGCTCCTGAGTTCCTAAACTGGATTAAGTATGGGGTGGGGGTGGGGGAATATATTTAGAAAGACAAAAAGTAGCAAATGAACAGAAAGGTTAGGAAGGAGTTAGAAAAGAAATGAAGGGATGTGGCAAAGAAAGGAGGCAGTTAAATTAAATCTGGCTGTAATTATCCTTGTCGCTTTTCATCTTGAGGGGAGGGGGGCAGATGGGTGAACAAGCAATAAAGAAGAGGCCAAGGATTTTAGAGTAATTAATTCATTGTTAGGATTGTCTCCTATTCTTCAGCCTCGGAAGGAACCCTGATAAAAAGGAGAGCGAGAGAAAGTTATTAGCATAATTAGTCATTGTTCTAATCACAAAAACAGATATAAGGAAGAGTGTAGAAAAATAATTACTTCATTGGCTGGTTTCCTCATGTTTCAAATATTGTAACTGATGGGTGCACTTTAGACTGAATCAATTGAAAAGTATATTGGAAAACTAGCAGTACTTAAGAAGATTCATAAAGGACGAGTGGAGACAAAGTAACTTATTCAGACGTGGGAGCAGCTCAAGGGAAGCCCAGCCATGTAGAGCTCAGAGGCATCCAAACTGAATGAAATGCAAAATGAGAACGTATTCTCAGAAGTGCCAAAGGGAAACGTCTTTCTTTGAACCCTAAAATAAAGACGTTTCCCTTTGGCACCTTTGAGAATATGTTCACTTTTTGCATTCTCTTCATGTAGAACTCAGACCATCTGTGCCCACTTGTGGCTCATCCAAGAAAGACATACATCACAAGACTGCCATGATGCAGCCAACGCAATATTTATTATTTATCTGAGTCATTAATATGGCACTCTTCCATTGATAAATTGCAACAAAACATCAGTCATAATAAAATACTGTAGAAAGTATCAAGGCACAATAAAACATCAGGTCTGGCCCAAGACATGTTGCTGCCTGAGGTGAGGACAAGTTGGCACAACCACCACCTCACCAGTCCATGTACAGAAGCTGTCTGGACTGGCAGCTGAAGGTACGGTGTCCTCCACTGTACCCAAAGGCGACTACTAGCTTAGAGATGTAGGGCAGTCCATGCAGCACATACAGCTGTGTCCTCTGATACCTTGCCACCACTCCCTGCCCCCGTAACATCTGCTGCCTGAGGTGGCTGGTTCATTCTGCCTAATGGTAGGGCCAACCCTGGTAAATATAAAAAGCAAGAAAAAATGTATAACATTAATAGCAGCAGAGATAATGAAACAAATATTCAAGTTTTAAAGCTAAAAGAGCAATAAAACTACCATCAGGAAACAATGCTAAGATAGCTAAGGTATGCTGGAAGGTTTATTTGGCAAATAAAAAGTCTTAATCTGGGTCCAGAAACTAGGGATGGATGAAAGTCCCTTACCTGTCCTCGAAGCTTGCTTCACGGTGGGGGGGAGGCGCTTCGGTTCTCCCCCTGAAGTTCATGCGAGGGGGGGGAGGCGCCCCGCCTTGCCCGGCCGAAATTCAGGCCGGGGGAGAGGCACCCCATCCCTCGCCGGCGAAATTCAGGCCAGGTAGAAGCGCCCTGTCTACCCGGCTGCGAAAAAAAAGTAAAAAACAAACAAACACCCCCGTGATAGGCTACGTAACGATTTACGTAGCCTATCATGGCTAGATTTCCAAAGTCAGCCGTGATAGGCTACGTAAATCGTCACGTAGCCTATCACGGGTGACTTTGAAAAAAAAAGAAGTGTGTACGCAAATGGCGGCCCCGATAGGGAGCTGCCATTTGCGTTCCTTATTTGGTCCCTGTAGTCTACGTAAAGATTTACGTAGACTACGGTGAAAATAAGGGCAACGCAAATAGCGTTGCCCTTATTTTCGCTGTAGTCTACGTAAATCTTTACGTAGATTACAGGGACCAAATAAGGAACGCAAATGGCGGTGCCCCATGGGGGCCGCCATTTGCGTACACGCTTTTTTTCCCCCCAAAGTCACCCGTGATAGGCTACGTGACGATTTACGTAGCCTATCACGGCTGACTTTGGAGATCTAGCTGTGATAGGCTACGTTAATCGTTACGTAGCCTATCACGGGTTTTTGTTTTTGTTTTTAACTTTCCTTGTAATGGCGGCGGTGGCAGCCGGTCGAAAGACCGGCTGCTGCCCCCGCCCCTGACGAAGACCTGATGAACCGCAGCTGGGACCCGCCGCTGGGAGGGACATTTATGAAACATAAGTCCCATCCTGGGGGAGGGGCGGGGGGGCAGAGAATTTCACCGCCAATTTCGGGGGGCCAAATGCGTTGGCACTCGGCCCCCTGAAGTTTCGGGGAGAAATTCTCCCCCATCCCTACCAGAAACAGATCAGGTTCAGTGCTAGTGCTAGATGAGTCTCCCTGGGAAAAGCATTCTACAGGCAGGGCCCTCTCTCCCACCAACACCTGCCGAATTTCAGAAAATGGTCAGATGTGGAAAGGCCTCCTATGACTACCTTAGTTACCTTAGAAGGAAGCCTGCTGCTGGCAGGAAGGGGTGAGCAATGGAGGTGATTTTCACCTCTCTGTCCTCCTCTGGATGGACAACTGAGCCTACCTGGATATGTTTCCAGGAGCTGGGTCAGGCTGGAGAGGCCATAGGATTTCTTGTTCCCTGGCCTCTCCTCTCCCCTTCTTACCCACTGGAAGACCCACTTTCCCCTGTCCGTGAGGCCACATTTGAGACCCCAGGAAGCAGCCGGTACGGTTCTTTCCATGGCAGATGCGAGGGCCAGGGGTGGGGGATCGGAATGCAGAGTCCCCCTCCTGAGATTGTAGCAGTGTCTATGGCCTCAGGACAGGGACTCTGAACAATCCTATGGTCCCTGGGGCGCTCTCCCAGAGACCATAGGATTGCTCTCTCAGTATTTGGGCACTTGCAACAGAAGGCAGTCCTTCAGATAGAACTGGCTTCCAAGCCATTTAGGGCTTTAAATAGTATCAGCACTTCGAATTGTACATGGAAATAGATGGGCAGCCAGTGCAGTGCAGGTGTTTAAGGACTGGCAAACGGGTGAGGAACCTGTGACCTTCCAGATGTTGTTGGAGTATGTTGTGCTGTAGTCATCTGACCTATCTCTGGATGATAGCTGTACAGCTAGCAGCAAGTACAGAAGATAATCCTGATGATATAGTAATGTGCTACTAGGAAAAACTCTGTTGATGTGAATGTTAAGTGATTTGGAAGATTCTGAAAATAGAGGTCATGTAAGGCATGCCAAAGTCAGCGTGAACATCTTGAATGCCTTCAGTGGAGTACTATATCTATATCTATACAGTCTATCTATCTATCTATCTATCTATCTATCTATCTATCTATCTATCTATAATGTTTCTGGCTGGATCTACACTTACTGCCTTTTTTCGCTTCCAATGAGGTTTCACCGCCTGCCTTTCACACTACGCAGTACCCGCCTCGAATTGGAACCGGAATTTCCCACTTCCGTGCTCCTGCTTTCAATACCCTAATATCTCGGTATTTCCCCATAATGTGCTCTGATTTTCTGCCTTCGCTACCATATCCGGTCATGGTCCCTTCCACCACCTGTCCATATATGGCAGTGTTTGTATTTCCCTCCTGTCCAATCACAGCTCTCGACGGCCCCATGCGGTCTTCCAGCTACTGATTGCATAGCTTCCTCAGCAGCCCCCGTTTCCTCAGCAACAAGCAAAGGGCTGGATGTGCGCGCGCTAGTCTGATCTCGGATGCTAAGCGGGGTCGGCCCCGGTCAGTAGTTGGATGGGCGACCGCCTGGGAATCAGGCTTCCTGCATTGAGCAGGGGGTTATTCTATCCCTTCAAATGAGATTAAGTTTTACCCCCACCTATCCCCCGCTACTGTTTGTTTTTTTAAAATTAAGGCGTTATCCTCGCAGAATCGGGGCTTCTCTGTGATTTTTTTTTTTTCTAATTCAGGCATGATCTTGGAAGATTTGAAGCTGTGAAGCTTCACAACTTTGAAGCTTCAAAGATCATGCCTGAATTAGGAAAAAAAAACATCGCGGAGAAGCCCCGATTCTGCGAGGATAATGCCATAATTAAAAAAAAAACAGGGGCAGGGGGGGTAAAACTTAATCTCATTTGAGGGCATACAACAACCCCTTGCTCAATGCAGGAAGCCTGATTCCCAGGCGGTCGCCCATCCAACTACTGACCGGGGCCGACCCCGCTTAGCATCCGAGATCAGACAAGGGCGCGCAGGAAAACAGCACAGCAGTCGAGTGTGAACTGAGCTTGCTCATTTGATGAAGCACTGCAACGGGGAAAATGGGTGAGTGTGAATAATCACGTTTTAATGCGAGAGTGTTTAACCCAACGGGACATCGAATTCATTGCGATGGCGGGCGCAATGTAGATCGGCCCTCTGTGTGTGTGTTAAAGTGAAAAGTCAAGTATCATCTAGACACAGCTGAAAGATAGAGCAGGGGTGGGCAACTTGTGGCCCTCCAGATGTTTTGGCCTACAACTCCCATCAGCCCCAGCCAGCATAGCCAATGGTGAGGATCATGGGAGTTGTAGGCCAAAACATCTGGAGGGCCACAAATTGCCCACCCCTGAGACAGTGGCAACCTTATGAAACTCTATTCCAACTAAGACTTTACTGCCACAAAACTACTCTCCCATACAGTTGTTTTGATCATGTGAGTAGCTCAGATCATATGGATATTAACCCCATATCAATTTTGGTGGCCTCAGTGGAGATGTGACATAGGCTGAATCTACACATAGCAGTTAGACCATTATCATAACTATTGGTGCCCATTGGTGTCATGTGTACCAATAGTTATGATAACGGTATAACTGCTATGTGTAGATTCAGCCATATAGGAAGTACCCAGTGGGAAGTACCCTCTGGTATAAGAACTACCCAGACCACCTATGAAAAATAGTAAAATTCATAGATTTGAGCCAGGGAAAACCAAATCGTCATGATCATTGGTGCCTGAAATTTTCAGAGAAAAATTACTAGATTGTACCAGTGCCTTATTATGAAAATCATGGGCCCGAGGCCAGGGCCTTATTAGCTTATTCAATAATCTGGCCCTGGTCAATGTGTTGTAGATCTCCATTGCCACAAAATATAAATCAAGTGAAGGGCCAAGTACAGATAACTTGACTGTTCTGTGATCTTTCCTCAGACCACCTGAATGGAAGTCATGGACCACAGTGGTCCATGGACTATAGTTTGAGAGCCTCTTCCATAGAGGAATCTGCAGGACCATCTTTCTTACAATTGCCACTCAGTGGTTCTTATCAGCAATAAAACTCACCCATCAAAAAGCACTTGTGGGTTGGGGAAGCTACTACAGTAAGAGAAGGGTATATCAAAAGTCTTAGTAACTCAGCCTCTACCATTCGTCATATACGATACACATATTATTCATACTTTTGATGCTCCGACTTGGATTCCTGCACTGAGCAGGGGGTTGGACTCAATGGCCTTGTAGGCCCCTTCCAACCCTACTATTCTATGATTCTGTGATTCATACTTCGATCTGAAAGGCTAGCCTTTGAAAAAGCAACATTTCATCTAGCACAGAAAAATTAAAGTAGAGAATAACACAAGACCTGGAAATAAACATTGCAATATATGTAACCTTGTAAATGTAGCCCTCTGGTGGATCCTTTTGTCTGAAGGGAGTTGTGGCTGAGAGACTGAAGAGTAAAGGTGCTTGACGAATTCAATCTTTGTGAGTTCTGACAAAAACTGATCTGATCAGCACCTCCCGATCTAAAGTGTGCAGTGGAACTTAGTTATTCACTGACTTTTGCACTGAATATTCCAATACTCTTTTTGCTCCAAAATGTAGCAAAGTAGTTTTCAGATGCGTCTTCTGAGAGAAACATGCTTAGAATGTGTCTTTTGAGAGGAAACATGTTTAAAATGTGTCTTTAAATAAGATTTGCATGTGAATTTTCATGTGGATTATTATTTTAAAAGAGCTCATGAATACAGGAACAGGATGAAATTGACTTATGGGTAATTGACACATGCAAAAGTGTCATGGACCGAAAGAAGACTGATTTACTCATCCTTACTAAAGAGAGAAACTAAGAAAAGGCACACATCAGGAATTCATTTTGAGACTTCTTCTACTGAGGAAAAAATTCAGTGGGGATGGCTTTGTCCGTTCGCCTGAAACAGCAGCACAGAGGAAGTGTGGTAAGATGTTCAAGTGTAATCTGTGCTGCTGTCACAGTTTGCATATTCAGCATGCCTGTGTTTATCACACAGGATAAGGCAATTCCCCACCCCTTTCTCTTCCCACAGCATGCTCAGAATGTAGCATTTCAGGGTGGGCTGACTGCTGTAGCAGTTCAGCCTGGCTGAGGAAGAACGCGCCCTGGAGGTGTTGGGAAGGCCAGCAAAGTTTGCTGATTTATAAGCCCGATTTTAACAATTTGCAGGTATGTGCTGTGATCAAAGTTTTAATTATGGGGCTGTCTTAAGAAATAAAGTTATTTGCTTTAGGAATGGCTAGAAGTTTTGATTAGAATTGTTATGGGCCTTAATAGCGAAGCCATATTGTTGCAAAATTATATTTCAAGGTTACTGATAAGTATTGATATTTGAATTGTATAGGTGTGAGCTGTAATAGTGAAAGCATATTGTTGTAAAATTATATTTTTAAAGTTATCACAAAGTATTGATATTTGAATTATATGCATATTATTTTTAAGTTATTGATAAGTATCAGTATTTGAATTATATATTTATGAGTATGCACCGCTTCGGAGGTTGGCTAACTGCTCTCAGATAGTTCCATCTATTCAGCCTGGCCCAGGAAGAGCAAAGCAGCTCCAGTGAGGTTGGGAAGCCCTGCAGAGCTTGCTGTCATTGATAGAAGGCGGCTTCTAACTATTTGCAGGACTCAAGTGGGCAGGAAAGAAGACTCTGCCTTTTTCAAAGACCACCTGAACATCATCCAAGGGATTGTGAGAAGGCTTGCTAGAAGACTGTCCTCTGCTTGATGGCATCCTCTGTTTGCTCAATTCCAGTTTAAAGATAAAGAATCATGAGAACGGTTGCCCATCAAGAGTTAGCACCTAAAAAGCAGACTGAACAGGTAGGCTCACAGGTCGCCTGGCCAGCCTTTCTGGGGATATGTACTGTATTTCTATTTACGCAATTATGCTGTTGTATGTCCTCTTTTGGGGTGATGCATTTCCTCTTTTTTAGTGATTCATCAGTGGCCGCCCTTGTGAGCCAGGCAGCTCTATTATGATGTCATTCATTTAGGCTGCCTCCTTGCTGTTTTGAATATCCTATGAATGTTGAAGATACTTGCTGTTGCTTTTTAAATGAAGAATGGGTTCATTCCTATAATGCAATTGCAATCAGACTGCTAAAAATACTGAGTGCTATGACTAACACTTAAATGCGTTGGTTATGTATAAAAATATTGTATTTGCTTAAGAATGTTTAAGTTTGTTGTTGTTTTCTTTTCTTCTTCTTCTTCTTATTATTACAATTCAGGGTTGGGATAATGTGACCATGGGTAGGAGTTCTGCTCTCAGTACAGACTGAAGTGACACATTCCACCTGCAGATATGTTAAGTGGGATATCAATTTGAAAAATAGAGAAATACTAAATAAATACAGGGATGATAGTGGTTTCCTTCTTGGTACAGGGGAGATACACATAACCCTTTGTTGGAGACCCAGATGAAGTGGCAGAAGAACTATGAGCCACTCACACATTATGGTCTCTTTGGGTCAATGTCCGAAACCACTCTGAGAGCAAAGACTTAGCAGAGAGAAAGGAAGAACAATGGCATATTTGCCTGCCTTCACTTAGCCCGAGGCTGCAGAGCAGATCAGCCTACCTTTGTCAGAAAGTGACTAGCATAATTGACTGAGGCCTACTTACGTTCATCCTGAAGCCCTCACAGCTCCCACAGGTCTAACAGCAAAGGCTGTGAAGTTCAGTCCTACTCACCAGCCTGCAGAAACAGAAACTGGGTTTCTAATGGAGAGATGGAGGTGATGGTAAAGGGATGCTATCAAGGGATGTGAGAATCAGCAAAACCTGAGTTCATTGAGGTTCTTCAAATTCCACCCCGGAGCTCACTCTGACTCATGTCCATTTCAGCTTTGTTTTTTTCTTGTCTCATGAATGTTATGCTCATTACTGTGCACGTTTCCAAATGTACACATAAGCTGTGCATATTTTTGAAACGTACACATTCCCCCCCATTAATTAAAGAGTGTTTGTGCACATTTTTCAACTGTACACATTTTTTGCACACTTTTTTGTTGTTGATGTTCTGTGCATTGCAGTTTGTGGTCAGGTCTGTGTTTGGTTCTGGGAGGTGCAAACTAGGTAAATTCTGATCAAAAATGAACTGAAACAAATTCCTCATACATCTCTATTGTATGAGATTCCACGCCCCCCCCCAAGACACACACACATCAAAATGCTGTTAGCTGCCCCCTGATCCTTGTGCTTCACACCTGCTGGTCTTATCAGCTGTGGTGACAGTGGCAAGATATTTTTTTTTTAATTTTCCCACAATGTTCTGGCGTTACCTCCACCAGGTACAACTGGGACTAGGGAGCACAGGCAGGCAAGAGGACACAAATCACAGGAGTTGTCAGCACCGGTGAGCCCTCTGCAGCTATCCAACCATGCCAGGCAATGGAGCCAGCCCTGATCTCAATGGACTTGACCACCTCGTTGATATCCTGTATTTACACTGAATGCATAGCACCTTTATATCATTTATATTGTCCTCTCTTCATTCCGACTTTCCCCCTTAATTACACATCCATGTTGTTTTTAGAAATTCTACTTTGTACCAATTCTTAGTGTGAGTTCAGACAACAAGGAATTGGTCTTCTGTACTGAGCAGATATGCAGCAAAGCCAACCTTCCTGTGTCCTTGCTCCCCCGAAAAGGCTCCCACTGATTTAGGCCACAGTTAGGTGCCAAAAGACGGGTATGCTCAAAATTATTATTAGCACATTTGAGCTACCTTCTGCTCTGCTTCAGTTAGAAATTAGACTGAAACATACACTAATGCTGATGGAGGAAATTAACAGGGATTATCTTTTTTCCTATATCAATTTAAGGGAAAAGAAAAATACATTTGCTGCCATTTGTACCATTATGCAATCTTCCCTGAAAATCAACACAAGGTCACATTTTGAAAGACCACGCTTAACAGGAAAGAGCTTTATTATATTAATGTAATATAAAAAGATATTACAGAAGTTTAGAGTATACCACATAGTTCAACCTCATTCAGCCTCAGGCCCCAAATGGCACAGAACTATAGAATGGAATCATGAGAATTTTACCATCTGTGACAATGAGAATATTTACAAATATTCCAGAGGCATCCATTTATTATTAAATAGCCTTTGCTGAGGGCTGAACCAGGCAATCAGTTTGGGGTCATGTGATTTTCAGTCCAATCAGATGTCTTTGCAAAGATTGACTGTGTCTTGACACAGGTCATCACAGGCTTGTCAGCAGCCCCTACTTACAGCAAAAGACAGAGGGCAAATTTGCACAACTGGTGAACCATGGGTAGCCCCACTCCAGTAGCCATAATTACAACATCAGAAATATGTTCAAATGCAAATAAACACAGGGTTGAATCCAGATGGATGGATGGATGGATAGTACTGTGTCTTGAGTACACAGTATCTGTGTCTTGAGTACACAGTATCTTGAGTACTGTGTCCAGCTCTGGGCACCACACTTTAAGAAGGATGCACACAAGCTGGAGAGGATCCAGAGGAGGGCAAGAAAGATGATCAGGGGACTGGAAACAAAGCCCTATTGAGGAGAGACTGAAAGAACTGGGCATGTTTAGCCTTGAGAAGAGAAGACTGAGGGGAGATAGGATAGTGCTCTTCAAGTACTTGAAAGGTTGTCACAGAGAGGAAGGCCAGGATCTCTTCTCGATCATCCCAGAGTGCAGGACATGGAATAATGGGCTCAAGTTACAGAAAGCCAGATTCCGGCTGAACATCAGGAAAAACTTCCTGACTGTTAGAGCAATACGGCAATGGAACCAATTACCTAGGGAGGTGGTGGGCTCTCCCACACTGGAGGCGTTCAAGATGAAGCTGGACAGCCATCTGTCAGGGATGCTCTGACTTGGATTCCTGCATTGAGCAGGAGGTTGGACTCGATGGCCTTATAGGCCCCGTTCAACCTTACTAGGGATGTACGAAAGTCACTTACTTTCTCGTAGGTGTCATTCTCAGTGGGGGGGAGGCACTCCGTCCCTCCCCCCAGAATCCTCCCTGGCCGGCTCTGCTCTGCGGTGGCTCCACAGAGCCGCCGGCCAGGGCCGTCCGCAGCTGGAGTTCCGGCCGTGGCCGGGCTGCTGTGGATGCAAATGGAGGCTGCCGTAGCGGCCGCCATTTGCATCCTGCCAGGCTGCCATGATAGGCTACGTAAGTATTTACGTTGCCTATCACGGCAAAGAGCAGGAACACAAACGGCAGCCGCTATGCCATTTGCGCCGCTGCTCTTTTCATGATAGGCTACGTAAGTACTTACGTAGCCTATCATGGTAAAGGCAGCCACGCAAATAGCATAGTGGCCACCATTTGCATGGCTGCCTTTACCATGATAGGCTATGTAAATACTCATATAGCCTATCACAGAAAGAGCAGCAGCTAGGGATGTACGAAAGGTACTTACCTTTCGGGGATTATGCTGATGGTTGGGGGGGAGGTGATCTGTCCCTCCCCCTGGAATCCTCACAGGGGGGAAGGCGCTCCATTCCCCCCCCCCCGGAATCCTGGCTGGCTGGCTGTGCTCCTCAGCAATTCTGTGGAGCCGCCAGCTGGCTCCGCCAGCAGCCGGACATCCGGCCGCTGGCTAGCAGGGACACAAATGGCGGTGGCCATAGCCACCGCCGTTTGCGTCCCTGCAGTCAGCCGTGATAGGCTACGTAAATGTTTACATAGCCTATCACGGCTGAGTAAAAAAACAAACAAACACGCGTACACAAATGGCGGCACCCATGGGCGCCGCCATTTGTGTTCCTTATTTTGGGACGACTTAGTCTACGTAAACATTTACGTAGACTAAGACAGAGAAAATAAGGGGAACACAAATAGCGTAGAGTCTGCGCTATTTGCGTTCCCCTTATTTTCGCCATCTTAGTCTACGTAAATGTTTATGTAGACTAAGACGTGCCAAAATAAGGAACACAAATTTGCGTATGTGCGTGTTTTTTTTTTTACTCAGCTGTGATAGGCTACGTAAACATTTACGTAGCCTATTAGGGTGTTTTTTTAAAATCTAGCCGTGATAGGCTACGTAAATCTTTACGTAGCCCATCACGTTTTTTTGGTTTTTTTGTTTTTTAACTGGAAATGGCGGTGGCGGCAGCCGGTCAGAGGACCGGCCGCCGCAGCCGCTGCCGAACTGCTGCCGAACCGCCGCCACCGGAGCCGCCGCCACTGCCAGGAAGATCCGCCCCAGGTAAGTCTCGTCCCGGGGGGGGGGCGGGGGGGCAGACCGTTCCGCCATCGATTTCGGGGGGCTGAATGTGCTGGCATTCAGCCTCCCCGAGATCCATGGTGGAATTCTCTGACATCCCTAGCAGCAGCGCAAACGGCGTAGCGGCTACTGTTTGCGTCCCTGTTCTTTGCTGTGATAGGCTATGTAAATACTTACGTAGCCTATCATGGCAGCCTGGCAGGACGCAAATGGCGGCCACAGTAGCTGGCCAAAAGACCAGCCACCGCTGCCGACGGAGCCACCTCCGCCTCCGCCCCAGGTAAGTTTCATTCTGGGGGGATTCCGGGGGGTGGCGGGGGGTGGGATGCCGTTCCGCCATGGGTTTCGGGGGGCCGACTGCATTCAGCCCCTCCGAAACCTCCTGGGGGGCTAGTGCATTCGGCCTCACTGAAATCCGTGGCAGAATTCTCTGCCATCCCTAAACCCTACTATTCTATGATTCTAGGATTTTATTACGATCATTGATCAGCACCTTACATGTACATGTACAAAACTTACACACAATGTACACAATTATACAGACATTCAAAAAGAAACCTAACATGACACCAGTATCAGGCTGGGGGAACAGTATTATTTTACTGAAAGTTTGTGGCAAGCACAAGCAGCTGCACAAACCTGGCCATCTTATCTGTAATCCGAGAATCCTGATCAGAAAGAAGAACAGAAAGATAAAATTTGTTTGATCTATCTGGCATTTTTTGTAAAATAGGTGTAATAAAATCATAGCAAAACAAATTTCTCGATAAAAAGAATGATATAATAGCACATGCCCAACAGTTCCCCTCTATAACAGGGGCATTCATTCATGGTATGGGACCATTTGATATCTTCTCTCTAAAAACATAGGTGATAAAATATTAAATCGAGTTAACATAAAGGCTTTTCTAAATTTGGAGATTGTTAAATTGGTCTGATAATTTGCAGGTGCAAGTACCTTACTCCCAGAGAAGTTATATTTTGTGATAGAAGGAACTTAAATAGTTCTGTAGCTCTGTATCCCATATTCATTGTTTAATCATTAGTTTAGCTATAAAATATCCAAGGACTATTAAACTGCCAGTTGTAAACCCATGTCAGTAATTTCTCTGTCAACAACCTTCTCCATATTGACTGAAAAATGTCTGTTAGGTCAATGGGGCCAATCCTATAGGGAAAAACCAAGTTTGAGCCAAATGTTTATCAAACAAATCCATGCATGGACCTCTACAGAAATTAGGCCCGCTTCTAGGCACAAGGCAACATTAGGAACACAGCACAGGGTTGAATCCAGATTTAAGCTGGATAAACTGAGCTGACAGAAGTGAACTTCCCCACTGCCTCCTTCCCAACCCACCCCTCCAGCCCCCTGAAAATGCTACACAGAAAGTCAGGAGACCCAGCTGAATGGGGTCAGCTGTTGTGTGTGGAGGTCTTGTGTCTTGGGCCTGAGAGTTCAGAAACTGAGAGAGGTTTCAGATGTTCTGGAAGTGCTGCCAGTTGGATGTGCAGCCATTTCCACCCTCAGCTCATGGAATTTCTTCTAGAATTTAAAGAGGAAGTTGTGTGGTTATTTACCCAGGCTGTAGATTTGATAAAGCCTGCAGACGTTTTCCTTTGGATGTACACCACCACCACTAGAAAATGCAGACACGATGGCATAATCAGTTGATGGATCTTCTTCAATAATATCCAATCTCTGGAATAAACATGATGTCATTTTTTTCTTATGTGAGTAGCAATCATAAGGAAGCTTGATCAGCCTTGGGGCCATGGGAGAGGTGGAGAGGGAATTTAAATATTTCTCTCTGCAATTTACCTGGGAAAAATAGCCTCTCCAAAGCTATTGTTTGGATTTCAAGCAAAATGCCCATTGGCGCCAATGGGAGCTTCCTTTGAAATGCAAACAGCAGCTTCAGAGACTATTTTTGTCAAGACCATGACAGAGAGGTAGGGATGTACGAAAGTCACATACCGTTTTGCAGAATCTTTCGCGAAGGGGGGGGGAGGTGCTCCATCCCTCCCCCCGGAATCCTCAACCGGGGGAGAGGCGCTCCATCCCTCCCCCCAGGAATCCTCGATGGCCGGCTCCGCTCCATGGGGATTCCGCAGAGCTGCTGGCCAGCTCCACCAGCAGCCGGACATCCGGCCGCTGGCTAGCAGGGACGCAAATGGCGGCTGCCGGAGCCGCTGCCACTTGCGTATGTGGGTTTTTTTTTTTTAAGCCTGCCGTTATAGGCTACGTAAATACTTACGTAGCCTATCATGGCTCACTACAGGGACTAGGGGTGAACGAAAGTCACTTACCTTTTCTCGCAGCTTTTTCGCGGTGGGGGGGAGCGCTTCGCTGCTCCCCCCGCGAAGTTCAGGCCGGGGGGGGGAGGCTTCCCGCCTCGCCCGGCCGAAATTCAGGCCAGGGGGGGAGGCTTCCCGCCTCGCCCGGCCGAAATTCAGGCCGGGGAGGAGGCTTCCCGCCTCGCCCGGCCGCGAACACGAAAGTAAAAAAAAAAAAAAAAAAGTCCCCTGATAGGCTACGTGACGATTCACGTAGCCTATCACGGCTAGATCTGGAAAGTCAGCCGTGATAGGCTACGTGAATCGTCACGTAGCCTATCACGGGTGACTTTAAAAAAAAAAAAAAAAGCGCGTACGCGAATGGCGGCCCCCATAGGGAGCCGCCATTCGCGTTCCTTATTTAGTTGCTGTAGTCTACGTCAATGTTTACGTAGACTACGGCGAAAATAAGGGCAACGCTTTTTGCCCTTATTTTTAAAATAAGCGTTGCCCTTATTTTCGCCGTAGTCTACGTAAACATTGACGTAGACTACAGCAACTAAATAAGGAACGCGAATGGCGGCTCCCTATGGGGGCCGCCATTCGCGTACGCGCTTTTTTTTTTTTTAAAGTCACCCGTGATAGGCTACGTGACGATTCACGTAGCCTATCACGGCTGACTTTGCAAATCTTGCCATGATAGGCTACGTGAATCGTCACGTAGCCTATCAGGGGACTTTTTTTTTCTTCTTTCATTGCAATGGCGGGGGCGGCAGCCGGTCGAAAGACCGGCTGCCGCTCCCGCCCCGCTCGAACACCGGACGAACCGCCAGCCGGACCCGCCGCCGGGAGGGACATTCAGGGAAGGTAAGTCCCGTCCCGGGGGGGGCGGGGGGGGCGGAGGATTTCTCCCCGAAACTTGTTCGGGGGGCCAAACACGTTGGCGCTCGGCCCCCCGAAGTTTCAGGGAGAAATTCTCCACCATCCCTAACAGGGACGCAAGTGGCGGCAGCTACAGCCGCTGCCATTTGCATCCCTGCTGCCCAGCGGCCAGATGTCTGGCCACGGGCGGAGCTGGCTGGCGGCTCCGCAGAATCTCCACGGAGCGGATCCAGCCGGGCAGGATTCCGGGGGGGCAACCGGAGTGGCTCCCCCCATCGAGGATTCTAGGGGGAGGGACGGAGCGCCTCCCCCCCGCCGCGAATGAATCTGCGAAACGGTAAGTGACTTTCGTACATCCCTACAAAAGACCAGCTCCTGATGGAAATGAAAACTTCTAGAAATGATTTGTTGATAGGGACTTGCCTTGGAGGGGTGTGTGGCTGTCAGGACTGTCATGATGAGTTCCTGACCTTCAAAACCTACCACTACCCACTGTTGCTCAAACTTCCTTGCAGATCCTATTGAGATAACAAAAAAAAATGCACCTTAACTACGGTCACACAATTAATGTCACATCTAGTTTGGTGGCCCTGAGTGTCACTGGAGTCTAAACTAGAGTCTATATATTGCGATGGCTCCTGAGTCCTGAAGCATAATAGCATGGCATGTCTTTGAAAAACTTTTCAAAGCGGGGGGGGGGGAGAGTGGACAGTTTTATTTACCCCATTATAAATATAAAGTATAAATATAAGTATAAAGTATACATATAAGTACAAGTACAAGTACTTATATAAGTATAAGTATAAGTATACTTCATATAAGTATAAAGTATAAATATAAGTCTTGAGCACACTCGGGGAGAGAGCGGAGGACAGGAAGGCCTGGCGTGCTATGGTCCATGGGGTCACGAAGAGTCGGACATGACTTAACGACTGAACAGCAACAAATAAATATAAGTAAAAATATACTTTAAAATATAAGTATAATATATAAAAATATAAGTATAAAGTAAAAATATAAAGTATAAAAATATAAAAATAGTATAAAAAGCCGTCAGCCGTCGTCAGTATAAAAAGCCATCAGCCTTCAGCACCCATTTTGAGGCCTCCTGGGCCCCGGCCTGGGCGCCCAGGCGAGCTCAGGGCCCCAGCATTGCAGCCCAAGCCCTTGGCATCAGTATAAAAATATAAAATATAAAGTAAAAATATAAGTATAAAGTATAAATATAAGTATTTTAAAGACCTTGTGACTTGCTAAAGTGTGTTGTTCACTGGCAGGAAAACTCTGCCAGACAATCAAGATTCATCAAGCTCCCAAACATTCACGAGAGAGAGAGAGAGAGAGAGAGATGTGTGTGCGTGTGTTTGTATCTAGCAGCATCTGGGATCCGGGGCAGGTGATGAATTCATAAATGGAGAGAGAAGTGGCACAACCCACTGAGTAGATGTTCAAACGGGGTATAGCTCCTGCTGTCTTTTCTCTTTAAGGAAGGCCTCAGAGAGCAGTGAAGTGCCGCTGACTATAATTTCAGTAGCTCTTGTTGCAATTATTGGATCATCTCCTGTATTCCCTGCATTCACTTCTGTTCTTTCGTTCGTCATTCCACGGGCAGAGTAATGTTGTGCTTCCCAAATAAAAGACCATCCTCATTCATTTACTTTACATAATGTGTGATGTTGGGCCTGAATGGTTAGAAATAGAATGCAAGAGAAGACAAGAGCATTTTGACCTCAGGCACTGGGTGAAATCCATGCCGTTAGCAACTGGTATTTTGTACCATCTGATAACCTGCTGTATAAGATACAAGTACAACAACCTGATACATGGAGCCTTTTTAACAAGCACACAGAATTTTGCTAAGACACTTTCATGTTGAATCTCAAAATAGTATAAGAGCACTTGCTTGGTTATTCATTCATTTATTAATTTAATAAAAACATTTCTATATCATCTTTCTGTCAAGGCACATCAAGTAGTTTACAATATTTAAATACCAGAACAAACAAATGTCACCCCCACTCCCAAACCTGCAGAATATAGTTACCCTCGGGTCTCTTCAGGAGTTGATGGCACAGGCTCTCCAGCCTGGGCATCTATTCTTCTGCCTTCCCTCAGGGTACACAGGTCTTAAGTAGCCCCAGGGAAGGTGTGGGATGGGCTGCCTCATCAGTCCTCTCAGGCCTTGCTTTGGAATAACTTTGGAGTAATTTCATAATTACTCTGGGCTATGCCAGAATAAGTAACTACAGAACATTATCAGTTGTGTTTTTCTTCAGTCCTTCCACATTTATTAGTAAAATGGGCCTTGTTTTTGTTGGTGTTTAAACATTATTTCTGGTATACATGACTTCAGAAAAAAAAACTCAAGGGGTGACAGCAGTGTATCTTCCAGCCTTGCAATGAATATCTAAAAGGAACCAAGCTGTTAAACATTAAAACCAATTACTATTGATCGGGTTTTACATTTTGAATCCGAATACTCTCTGACAGTAATTCTGCACCAAGGACCAATCTTTTGGCTCGTCCTCATAGCAAAAATACAGAAAAATCTTCCTCTCTCTTTGTTCTAATGCTGTATTCTTAATTAAGTGATTAATCCACAAAGCAGATTACAACAAGGCAGTTTAGACTTGTCAGAACCATAACTTGCCATATTGGCAAGTCTCAATAGCTTCATTTGGTAGTGAGGGTACCTAGAGCTCAACAGAGTTCTCTGGCAGGGCTGGGCACCTAGAGACTAATAGGTTAGAATAGAGCTGTATTCTCCAAAGCATGATGTTCTGTAGTCCTTGCCAGATTTAGCCAATCATGTACCAGCTACCTCTTTCAGAGCTCATAAAGTTGATCACAGGCAAGGCAAACTATTCTCCCATTGAACCAAAACATGACAGGAATATGCTTCAAATGATCATGCTATTGCATTCTGATATAATCTCTGTGTGAATAATTACCACATGACTCAACCCCCTTTTTTCTAGAGGTGATGCTACATTTAGATAAGCAAAACAGTATGAACATATGGGGCTGGAACCTAACTAAGGGCACAGTCCTATCGACTGTGGCCTTGGTGATTGGAAGCCCCCAAACTTGGAGGTTTCTGATTGTCCAATGAAGAGCAGGAGGAGTGACTAAGGCACTCTTCGTCCCCCTGTCCTCCTGCCCTGCACATTTCACTAGACGGGCTTTTTAGCCTATCTTGCAAGGGTGCTTCAGAGAGGGAAGGAAGGAGGCTAGAGAAGGCTCAGGATAACTCATATCCTGACCTCTCTGGTCTCCTCCCCTCCCACCAGAATGCCCCCTTCCCTCCTTCTCCAAGGTCACTTTTCCGACATCAGAGGGCAGTTGGCACGGTTCTTTCCATACCAGCTGCAAGTGGGTGGGAAGGAAGGTCAAATCTCTGACTCCCCCTTCCAAAGTCGAAGTGCTATCTCCAACCTCCGAAGGGGGAATATGATCAATCCTATGGTCCCTGGGATGGTTGCCCAGGGACCATAGGATTGCTCTCTACGTTAGTTGAACTTGGTTCCCACTGAAATCAATGGGAGCTTAGTCATGACTAACTTATCCCACTAATTTCAATGGGACTGAAGTTCAACTAACTTAACTAGGAACCAGCACATTATGGATGCCAGAGCTGGAACCATATCTTTGTTTTCAATCTATGGATCCTATTGTATTTAAAGGGGGGGGGGGTTCCCACCTGTTTTTCATCAGCCAAAATTTAGAGATTTAAAATAAAAATTAAAAAATATATCAGTTGAATTGAGTATTTTTTCTGTAACAGGTCACTCCATTCATGTTGTTGATTTTAACCCAAGGTTTTTAATGTTTTGTTGGCATTTTCCATATTTTTGTACAGTATTACCAAGGTAATATAATATACTATGTATATTCTGTATTCAATACAATAGTATATATATATTCTATGTATTCCCATAGAATATACATTGTATAGAATATACAATACTATGTATATTCTGTATTCCCATAATTATTGATTCTGGCTCTGCCACAGAACTGAGGATCCTGAGAATATCAGCTTTTTTCTCTCTGTCAGGAAAAAAGTTTCTTGCCCTCATGGGTGTGAATGTAACTATGAAAGCTCACAGACAATGTCTGGTGAAATTTTGGAAACTAGGGGATAGGTAAGCAGAAATTGTAGTAGGCAGGGTTTTAGTAAGTGTTATGGGGTAGATCTTGAGAACTTCCTCCATTACAGGAAGCTTCTCTGGATCCGACCCTATATGTCTTTGCCTCTCCACAGTGGACAAGGATAAGCAAATATTGATCAAGTTAGACTAACTTACATCATTTATCCTGGTGTAGAATGTTTGGGGTACTTTGAATCAGAATGTGAGTTTTGCAGAATCTACATTGCCCTGTTTATTAGCAGAGCGGGCTAAGTAGACATCTGTAGTAGTGACTCACCCCTCAGAACCGCTAGCCCCATCCACATCATTGTTAAGGGTGCAATGCTATGCATATTTAGACAGAAAAGAGTCCTACAACTCCCAGAATGGCTGGCTGGAGCATGCTGGGAATGTAGGCTTTTTTTCTGTCTAAACATGCATAAGATTGCACCTTAAGTCTATGAAACCCTACTGAAAAGATGGGCTTAAATTCATCTAAATTGGATTAATACTTTGACTTAACTGCATCACCTTTGCCTTCTGGATGCAACTCTATCATGAGCACTTTCATTAATTCTGCACATTTTCCCCCAAACCCCCAGGGCCCTCTAAGCTGGTTTGCCCTTTAGACTTTAGGCACTTGAAGTCTCACTGGCCGAGCTCAATAAGAATGTATTTGTGTATTTTAAATGTCTTATAGCAGTTACATCATACTTAAGACCATCCTGCCATTAGCTTCAACTTCATCTGCCTTCCACTTGCAGAAGTCAACAGAAGTACAGAACAATTCCAGATCTTTGCTCCTGAACACCAGAGCAGAGTTTGCCACTCCATATTTACAATGAACTTAGCTTCAAGCAGAATATAGATCTTCTGCTGTTGCTTTATGACAAAAACAAACTCAAACAATAGCAGACGTGTTCGATACATGAAAAATTGCATGGCTCCAGGACTGTCGTCAAGGGAAATTTATTCCAGGTTCTTTGGAGTCACATTAATCTTTGGTTCTCAGCCAACCCATTTTCCTCTTGAAAATTCTCTGAGTCATTTTTAACAGCAGCTTCGTGCATTGCAGATACAAATGCACATCTATTAGTTCAGTCAGGTCAAACGGCCTCCTGTGAGTTTGTCTTGCCATTCTACATCCAGAGAAATAGGAATCCATGTGTAATACCGTCTGCCTTAACTCTGCTGTCCCTCAGGAATAAATGATCCATCCTTAATGATCCCAGCCCCAAAGGTAAGAGAATCTCCAAGTCATTCTTGAACTCTGCTCTTTTCTGTAAAAATAAAGATGCATTAATACAAGGGCCACATCTGGAATTATCTTGTGAGTTCAGTTAGATGTCTCTTTAATAAGACTTTGTTTGACTAAGCCAGCATTGAAGCTGAAATTTCCTATGCCTCAGATTCACCAGTCTGGACCATGTTTTTTATGGCAACCTAAATGCTAGTTTAGAATCTTAGGGCACAATCCTATGTATTTTTAGCTAGAAAAAGGCCCTACTACCCTCAACATTCCCCAGCCAGGCTGGCTGGGGAATGCTGGGAGTTGTAGGATTTTTTTTCTGTCTAAAGATGCATAGGATTGCACCCTTAGACTTCACAATCACAGAGCTTCCTTACACAAACCTGTTGCATATTCTAACAATAATTGAACTGGGTTAGATCCAGATGCAATTAGTTGCATGTAGCTTCCAAAATCAGTGGCACTCAAATCATAACTAACTTGTCCCATCGTTTTTCAATGGGACCCAAGTTCAATTAACTTCATCCCAGATCCAACCCAATGCATCTTTATTTGGATTAGGCACCATCTCAGCACTGAGGATCACAGTGATCAAGATTAGATTTTCATGGCTCCTTGAGTCCAAAGGTTACCACTCTTCATGATCCCACAATATCTCCATATTAATTTTATTGTTGTTGTTGTTCAGTCATTCAGTCGTGCCCGACTCTTCGTGACCCCATGGACCATAGCACGCCAGGCCTTCCTGTCCTGCGCTCTCTCCCGGAGCGTGCTCAAGTCCATATTCATTGCATCAGTGATGCTATCTAGCCATCTCATCCTCTGCCGTCCCCTTCTCCTTTTGCCTTCAGCTTTTCCCAGCATCATCAGGGTCTTTTCCAGAGAGTTTTCTCTTCTCATTCGGTGGCCAAAATATTTGAGCTTCAGCTTCAGTATCTGTCCTTCCAATGAGCAGTCATGGTTGATTTCCTTTAGGACTGACTGGTTTGACCTCCTTGCAGTCCAGGGGACTCGTAAGAGTCTTCCCCAGCACCACAGTTCGAAAGCATCGATTCTTCGGCGCTCAGCCTTCCTTATAGTCCAGCTCTCACAGCCATACGTTGCTACTGGGAAAACCATAGCTTTGATTTTATGGACCTTGTCGGCAAGGTGATGTCTCTGCTTCTTACTATGCTGTCTAGGTTTGCCATATGGGATTTCCTCCCAAGGAGCAAGCGTCTTTTGATTTCATGGCTACAGTCACCGTCTGCGGTGATCTTGGAGCCCAAGAAAATAAAATCTGTCACTGCTTCCATTTCTTCCCCTTCTATATGCCAGGAAGTGATGGGGCCAGATGCCATGATTTTAGTTTTTTTAATGTTGAGTTTCAAACCAGCTTTTGCACTCTCCACTTTCACCCTCAACAAGAGGCTCTTGAGATCCTCTTCGCTTTCTGCCATTAGGGTGGTATCGTCTGCGTATCTGAGGTTGTTGATAATTCTCCTGGCAATCTTAATTCCGACCTGTGATTCATCCAACCTGGCGTTTCTCATGTTGTACTCTGCATATAAATTAAATAAGCAGGGCGACAATATGCAGCCTTGTCGTACTCCTTTCCCAATTTTGAACCAATCAGTTGTTCCATGTCCGGTTCTCAACTGTTGCTTCTTGACCTTCGTACAGGTTTCTCAGAAGACAGGTAAGGTGGTCTGGTACTCCCATCTCTTTAAGAATTTGCCACAATTTGTTGTGATCCACACAATCAAAGGCTTTAGCGTAGTCAATGAAGCAGAAATAGATGTTTTTCTGGAATTCTCTTGCTTTCTTCATGATCTAGCGAATGTTGGCGATTTGATCTCTAGTTCTTCTGCCTCTTCGAAACCCAGCTTGTACCTCCGGTAGTTCTTGGTTCGCATACTGCTGAAGCCTAGGTTGTAGGATTTTGAGCATAACCTTCCTGGCATGTGAAATGAGCGCAATTGCACAGTAGTTTGAACACTCTTTAGCACTGCCCTTCTTTGGAATTGGAATGTAAACTGACCTTTTCCAGTCTTGTGGCCACTGCTGAGTGTTCCAAATTTGTTGGCATATTGAATGCAGCACTTTAACAGCATCATCTTTTAGGATTTTAAATAGCTCAGCTGGAATACTGTCATCTCCACAAAATGTTCGTCACAAATTCTGATTTGCCTGATGCTACCAATTCTGGTCCTTCCATATTAGTCATACTCAAATCCAATATGGGACTCACCATCAACTCAGCTCCACTTGTCTTCTTTTGCCTTCCATTGCCTAAATCCTCCAGACTCCCTTTCATACATACCTCATCTATCTTCTGGTTGCAATGGCTTTACCTGCTGCTTAACATGTGTTTTGTATGTCAAATTAGAAGTACAAAATAGTGAGTGAACCATCCACAGTTCCAATTAACACTTATCAACTGAGGAATACCTTTCCAGCCAATGAAGATAGCCAGTACACATTTGGCGTACAATCTGTCAGGTTATTCTCCTCCATAAGACCCAATGAAATAAATAAATGGGAACTGAGCAAGAGCAATCACTTCTGCTTAGCAGAATTTATTATCCACTTGGGGGGGGGAGTTGCCCCCCCCCCAATGCACAAGAATGATGTTAGGTCTGGGGTATTATGGAGGATGCAAATTGGTGGCTGGGCTGCAGCAACAGCAAAAGCTTTAGGAAAACAGAAGTGGTGTTTCTGCCAGTGCTAATGGAAAGCTGAGAAACTGTTGGAGAATATTTCCTCCCCTGGAGAAATTTGCTAAAATGCCCACCCCCTACCATGTCCCTGCTCACAAATAGGGTGGAGAATTTCAAGACGCCATTTGCACACAGGTCTAGTGAGAACACACTCGTACTAATTTAGTGTTCTTGATCAGCTCCCGTTCATTTCAATGGAGCACAAGGAGAGAAAACTGAGTGAATTGACTCCTCAGTGGATTACACTGTTAGGCTTACAGCATTGGCTAGCCATAGCAGGCTGATGGATTAAGGAGCTGTAAAGATCACATTCTATTGTCAATAACTGTTTAGATCTTTTATGGCACAAATGTAATTACAAGAGAGACAATGTGCTCTGTGGTACAGAACAGATGGAGAAAAGGTCAGATATCAATTAAGCCATAGTATGAGGTATCCTCACGTCAAATAGCCACAAGGATCAATGAAAATAAACACTTTAATTTGAAGGTGGGAATTTTTCTCTTTTAAAACAGGATATTGAATATTGAGCCACATGTTTATTTACAAGGTAGTTTGCTCATTGAGCACTTATTTCCCAAGCACAATTTATAGCAATATTAGCTGGAGGTTGAGCCTCAAGGATTCTGAGCACTGGGACTTCTAACAATGAGCAAAGACCTACCAATACATTGTAGGAAGTATGTACAGATTGTGTAAAATCCGCTCTGTCTCTGTTTCACAGATGGTTAGGCGCCTTTCATTCTGTTGTCCGCCCATTCACGGAATTGGATTTTTTGACTCCAAGTTTGCACAGATTTGTGCAAATGCACATCTGCTCAAATGTGTGTCTGCGCAAATTTGCATGCGCAAAAATGCTCAAATTCCCCCAAATGCGTATTTTCATGCTTTAGCCTATGGGGGAAATGTGCATTTTGGCCATTTTTTAAAATTTTGGGTATTTTTATATGCCAAAATGAGCACAAAGTTTGGGGAAGTTAGAAAAACGGTCCACAAGTCTGCAGGATCCACCCAACAGGGAGGAAAGCTTGTCTGCTGTGGAAGCTGTGGTTCGGATTCATGAAAATCTGAACTCATTTAGTTCCATTGCAGATTTCTCTGACATCCCTAGTTGTAGGAACATTGTGGAGGGGTTGCTTAGCTTCAAGAAGGTAGGGATGTACGAAAATCACTTACCTGTTGGCGGATTATGCTGATGGTGGGGGGGGGGAGGCGCTCCGTCCCTCCCCCCAGAATCCTGGATGGAGGGGAGGCGCTCCGTTCCTCCCCCCCCCCGGAATCCTCCTTGGCCGGTTCAGCAGTCGGCCAGGCCCAGCCAGGCCAGAGCCGTCTGCAGCAAGATTTCCGGCCACGGAGGGCTCTGGGGAAGAAAAAAAAACCCACGTACATAAATGGCGGTGGCTACAGCCACTGCCATTTGCGTTCCTTATTTTTGACATCTTAATCTACATAAATATTTACGTAGACTAAGACGGCGAAAATAAGGAGAACGCAAATAGCGTAGTGGACGCTATTTGCGTTCCCCTTATTTTCACCGTCTTAGTCTATGTAATTATTTACGTAGACTAAGACGGCCCAAAATAAGGAACACAAACGGTGGCGGCCGTAGCCGCTGCCATTTGCGTATGCGTTTTTTTTTACTTTGCTGTGATAGGCTATGTAAATATTTACGTAGCCTGTCACGGTTAAGTACAGGGATGCAAACAGCGACAGCTATGGCCGCTGCCATTTGCATCCCTGCTGCCCAGCGGCTGGATTTCTGGCTGCCGGTGGAGCTGGCCGGCGGCTCTGCAGAATCCCTGCAGAACGGAGCTGACTGGGCAGGATTCTGGGGGGAGGGATGGAGCGCCTCCCCCCACACCGTGAAGCAGATCCGTGAAACAGTAAGTGACTTTCATACATCCCTAAATCAAGCTTAGTGTTTATGCCAGGTAGTCCATACATTTGAAAAGAGTTCCTAACATATGAAAGCATGGATACTGCCATTTAGATAGGGATGTCGGAGAATTTATCCACGAATCTCTGGGAGGCCGAATGCCAATGCATTCGGCCCCCCGAAATTGGTGGAGAAATGGTCCGCCACCCCCCCGCCACCCCCCGGGATGGGACTTACCTTCGGCGAATGTCCCTGGCGGCTCCTGGCGGCGGTTCGGCGGCAGCCATTTCCCAGTAAAAAAAAAAGAAAGTGATAGGCTATATAACGATTTACGTAGCCTATCACGGCTAGATTTTCAGAAAACATCATGATAGGCTACGTAAATGTTTACGTAGCCTATCACGGCTGACTCTGGAAAAAAAAAAAAGCACGTACGCAAATGGCGGCACCCATGGGCGCCGCTATTTGCGTTCCTTATTTTGGCCCGGGTAGTCTATGTAAAGATTTACGTAGACTACCCGGGCCAAAATAAGGAACGCAAATGGCGGCGCCCATGGGCGCCGCCATTTGCGTACGCGCTTTTATTATTTTTTTTCAAAGTTAGCCGTGATAGGCTGCGTAAACATTTACGTAGCCTATCATGGCTGACTGCAGGCCAGGGACGCAAACGGCGGCGGCTATGGCTGCCGCCATTTGCGTCCCGGCAGGAGAAGAACATTCGCAGCCGGAGAGGCGGGGCGCTCCCCCACCGGCCAGAATTTCAGCGGGGAGGGATGGGGCGCCTCCCCCCCCGGCCAGAATTTCAGTGGGGAGGGATGGGGTGCCTCCCCCCCACCCAGAATTTTGGGGGGAGGGACGGAGCGCCTCCCCCCCACCGCGAAGCAAGCTGCGGGACCAGGTAAGTGACTTTCGTCCATCCCTACATGTAGATTTAAAATGAAGGGGCTGGATCCAGACTTAGTTATACTTTGAGTAGACCCATTGAAATCAACAGGACTTTGTTAAGTCCCTTATAACCCCCCCCCCAACTGAACAACATTCTCAACCATCTGTACTGGCCCAATTGTTTAGGTATAGCTCTTTCCTCCATGGAGAGGACCTTGCCTGCCATGTAGGTGTTGAAGATGAGGAGCCTGTCAGAAAAAAAGAGGTGGCAGCCTTAATTAAACACTCACATGATTGAATACACAGAGATTCAAACCCAGACTCTTAAGAGCTAAACACTCAAAGCCCTAGGTCTGGATGGATCTCTCAGTTTTGCCTTCTCCCACATTTGATTTTTTTTCTTTCTATCTTGTATATGAAGAAACATTTGAACTGTGTTAAGTTTGTATCAAAAAAGCAAACCAAACAACACTCCCACCCATTCCTATGTCTCATGTACCAGAATAAGCACTGAAAAGAATTGAAATTGAGCTCTGAAATAGGGATATGAGAACTAGGGGTGTACGATCCCCACTCACCTTCATCCGCTGAGAGGTCCATGGGGGGGGAAGCGATCTAGTCCTCCCCCCGGAATCCTCCCCAGCCGGCTCCGCTCCAGCCATGGCTTGTCTACGGATGCAAATGGCGTCCGGCGTAGTGGATGCCATTTTCATACCTCCCTTTGGCCATGATAGGCTATGTAAATCTTTACAAAAGGGAGGCACGCAAATGGCGTAGCTTCCTGTAGCCTATCACAGCAAAAGGGAAGGGTGAAAATGGCATCCTCCATGCCGGACGCCATTTTGCATCTGCACAGGGGCAGCGGATGGTCCCAACCGGACCCAGACCCAGTGGTGCCAGGTAGGATCCGGCTGGGTCAGACTTTGTGGGGTGGTGGGGTGGGGTGGTCCGTTCCGCCACGGACTCTGGGGGGGGGGAGCAGATTCTAAGAATCTGGCCTCATTGGAGTCCGTGGCAGAATTCTCTGCCATCCCAGCCCAGCTGGGGTTCTCCGGGCACCAGATGAGCTCTCCTCCTGCTCGCTGTCCCTCCGGGCTGCAGTTGAGCCCCCCGCCCCATGCTTGGTAAGCAGCCTGCAACTTACCCGGGCCTGTTAGTCTCTATCCCGATCGCCATGTTTTTAAAAAGCATTGTGATTGGCAGCACTTGCCCATAGACTTATATGCAAAAAGCACTGTGGATCACCCATATACCCGCATTTCACAGCACTATTTTGCATATATGTCTATGGGCAAGCACTGCCGATCACCATGTTTTTTTTTTAAAAAAGGTTGGTGGGCAAAGCTCAGGGGGCATGGGTGCCAGCGGTCCCATAGATTTGTGGACTGAAATGGGTGCTCAAACCATCTCTACTCTGAAATAACATACTACTCTGGAATGGTGTGTGTGTGTGTGTGTGTGTGTGTCGTAGGGATGTCAGAGAATTTCTCCACGAATCTCCAGGAGGCCGAATGCCAATGCATTCGGCCCCCCGAAATTGGTGGAGAAACGGTCTGCCACTCCCCCGCCACCCCCCCAGGATGGGACTTAACTTGAGCGAATGTCCCTGGCGGCGGTGGCTCCCGGCGGCAGTTCGGCGGCGGCTGGTCTTCTGACCGGCTGCCGCCACTGCCATTTCCAAGTAAAGAACAACAACAACAACAACAAACGTGATAGGCTACGTAAAGATTTACGTAGCCTATCACAGCTAGATTTTAAAAAAACACCGTGATAGGCTACGTAAATGTTTACGTAGCCTATCACGGCTGACTTTGGGGGGGGGGGAAGCAGCTACGCAAATGGCGGCGCCCATGGGCGCCGCCATTTGCATTCCTTATTTTGGCCCGGGTAGTCTACATAAATATTTACGTAGACTACGGCGAAAATAAGGGCAATACGGCGAAAATAAGGGCCAAAATAAGGAACGCAAATGGCGGTGCCCATGGGCGCCGCCATTTGCGTAAACACTTCCCCCCCCCCAAAGTCAGCCGTGATAGGCTACGTAAACATTTACGTAGCCTATCACGGCTGACTGCAGGCCAGGGACACAAACGGCGGTGGCTACGGCCGCCGCCATTCGCGTCCTGGCAGGAGAAGGGGTTTCGCGGCAGGAGAGACAGGGCGCTCCCCCCCGGCCAGAATTTCGGTGGGGAGGGATGGGGCGCCTCCCCCCCAGCCAGAATTTTGGCGGGGAGGGACGGGGCGCCTCCCCCCCACCCAGAATTTTGGGGGGAGGGATGGAGCGCCTCCCCCCTACCGCGACGCAAGCTTCGGGATCAGGTAAGTGACTTTTGTCCATCCCTCTGTGTGTGTGTGTGTGTGTGTGTGGCGGGGGGTTTCTCAGGAATATGTGCAAGAAGACTACAGGTTACCTAGCCCGGTGTGGTGGCTGTATTAGAAGAAAGAAGAGAAGAGAAGAGAAGAGAAGAGAAGAGAAGAGAAGAGAAGGAAACCAGACACCATCAAAAAGTACATTAGCATTTGCATGCCTTTTCTGCTAATGGCAGGGCTCATATCTTCACCCTTTAGTTAAAGGCATGGATGAGTTAACTGCAGAGCAAGCACCTTCAGTACAAAGTAATGTGGAATGATTTCCCCTCCCCAGCACTGCTTAGCTTCCTAGATTTCTCCTTGGTATTCCCTCCTACACCAATCAGGCAGGCTAGCAAAAGACTGCAGATTTCAAATCCATATAACTAATGTCCAGTGTTTGAGATTATACTAGCCTGAGATGCTGACATCCTCGGCTATACAGATAGTTTCAGCCGATTCTCAGTTCTGGATTTTAACTTTCTGAAATGTTCATGGGTTGTGATTCTGTGATTGATGTGGACTCCATAACTATACAGTAAGTGAGAGAGAAAGAGAAAATACAGTGTTTTACATTAGTAACAGCTCCATGGTTTTAAAATGAAATATATTCCTTCCAAATGGGACATCACTTACAGATATTGTACCATCCCAAATGCTTATTATTGAAAATAGCATACTTAATATTTAATGCAAGGCCACAATTGTGTACTGGTGAGTATTTTAAATTAATAATTGCTGACGTTACAAGCATTACACTGAAATTGCTGAAGTTACAAGCGACAGTAGCTTTCCAAACTATCATCAAAATGAGTGTCACCAGAAAATGTGTGCAAAATACTTACTGGGTGAGGGAAAGGATTATAGTAGATACTTTTTCAGATTAGATCATTTATTAGATTATTTTTCATGGTGAAACATTTTCTCTGCTAGGAGGGCTACTTAATTCTATTTTCTCTTTTTAATTTTAATTTCCATAGATTTTCAAGGAATATCTGTATGAGGCATTTTGAAACAGAAGAGCTTAATGAGCTTTTAAAATTAATAATAATGAAAACTAATATAATGATGAGCAGGGACGTTGTGTAGCTGGGGCATGCAACAGTCCCATGAAGAGCCCATTATTAAGAGAACATAATTAGTGTTGTATACATTTGTACTTCAATAGTCTTTATATCTGACACAAGTAAAGAGTTTGTGAAATTGGAAAACAGTAATTGAACATGTCACTTTATCTAAGCCTTAGGAGAGGCATTTCTACCTTTTAGAATGGGGAAAACTGGATAAAAGTAAGGGAACCACCCAATGATCGGTGGTTGGGGGAAAGGGGATAGGGCCAGTGGAAGGGGCATGGCCATCTGTTGTACTCCATAGGGACAGATTGGGAGCCCAGGAGTGCCAGTTCCCCTCCCCTGGGTTGGAGCCATCTGTCAGATGTGGATCATCCTTCCCCCTTTGCAATCAGCACCACAAGGAGACAAAGCTTCAGGCTGTCACTACTTTAATTTGCTAGGAACTAGCCTCTTTACAAGTGCAGTTTCCAAAAAACTATCCGACTGCTTCAGGCCCCTAAACCACTAATCTCTGGGATACCTAATTAGAGGAGATGAACTGGGGGGGAGGGGTAAAGAAGCTGCCAACAATTTGGGTGTGAACCTCTAATGGCCAGACTTGCTTCGCAGTTATGCCCCTCCCTTAGGGCGGCTCCCTCCTATGTTGGCTTCCAAGAGTGGTTATCCTGGCAGAGTGTCTGAGCCCTGCCCCTAACTTTTCCCGCTTGGCTTTGTGATGTGCCCAAGTGTCTTTCCAGTCACTGCCTTCTTCCTCTTCCTCCTCCTCCTCCTCCTCCTCCTCAACTTGAGTTCTCACAGTAGAGGGAGGGGGCAGCAACTCAGTCTGAGCCATCTGTCTTCTGAGGAACCTCTCCCAGCATCTTGGATCAGTAGGGAGGGCCCCTCCCCTAGCCTCTGATCTAGCTGCTCCAACTCTGATGCAGAGTCAGAGCTGTCAGACATCTCTATGTGCTCATCCCTGGCACCATCAAGCAGAAAACAGCTATCATGTAGTTCCTGTTCATTGGCTTCTACCTAGAGACTGCACACAAAACAAGACCAAATGTCCACTTCAGTGACACCTGGTGTATCAAAATGGAAGGAAGGGCCAGATTTTTCAGATCTTAATTCTCCACTGTATTTACTAAACCAGGACTTCTGATTCCTTTAGACACAACTTAGAAGCCATTCTGAAACAGAAGCACAGTACAGCAAATTGGCTGGGGCTGTTTCTGGCTCACATTCCAGAAATGGGCCTTACTGTAATGTGAGGAACACAGGAAAAGGATACCTGATACCCTGTCAGACATATTGTCCATCTAGCCCAGTACTCTCTGTTTTGACTGCCAGTGGGTCTCAAGAGGCTGAGGACTTTCATGCCACCTGACCTGCTCCTTGGAATCCATTCAACTGGAGATTCCAAGGACTGGACCTGAAACCTCTTGCATGCAAAATATGCCCTCTGCCACCATGCTATGGTCACTCCACAATGCTATTGTCCAACTGAGTTCAAATTCTTATCTGTAGCCAGTTTCAAGACACTGTTAAGAAATGCTCTCAGTCATCTCCATTTTGCTACCACAGTGGAATATGAATACTGAAAGTAATAAGTCTACGCATACCAGTCCTTTCTCCTTCCCCTAGAATGTGACTACCTTTCTGCTTTCCAGCAGGTGGAGAGTTTTCTTTCCAGTTAAGCAGTCTCACATTCACAGGGACCATCACTATTCATTTCAGTCACTATTCATTTGGGGGCAGGTCCTTCTTACAACCCCAAAGAAGTACTGAAAAACAAATAAGTACTTATTTAAAAAGTTACCAACACACCTCACCTCCTTCGTGTCTGTGCCTTCTCATATTTGTGTGCTCTACACCTTCTTCACCTTTGTGATTTGCATCTTGCCTTTCAAATGACAAGTTCTTTGGGATAGGTATTTGCTTGTGCATGTACCAAATGCATCCATGTGCTGTACTGGTTTCCTGAAGTTGGTGCACTAGTACTAAGGACGTATGAGAAATTTGATTCATTTTGGATTTGAGCAGAATTTACTCAGTTTGCAACTCCTGGAGTCAAATGTGGACCAAAATATAATCTGTGCCCAAACTCTGTACATCTCCAAGCCTGCAATGTGATTTGCAGAACAAAGAAAAATGTGTTAGAAAAATGTGTACTTTTGAAAAATCCACATGAAGAACTGCATACTTTTGAAAACTGTGCACAAACCCACTTGAATCAATGGGAGAAAAATGCAAACATTAAAAAAAATGTGTACAGTTGATGTGTACATTTGGGAAAATATGCATGAAAATGTGCACATTGAAAAAACAACAACATTTGCAATCTGATATGGACTCAAGTCAGAACAAGCTTTCAGGTAGAATTCAGGGAATGAGCTTGTATTTTGGCTAAGTTGCACCTCCTTAACTAGTACACCAACTTTTTGGTCCCAGTGAAAATCTTTCCCCAGCCCTTCCTTAAAGCAATTTGCATTGGAGGTAGGGATGTACAAAAGTGACTTACCTGTTCACGGATTATGTTGATGGTGGGGGGGGAGGCGTTCTGTCCCTCCCCCCCGGAATCCTCGAACGGCTGGCTGTGCTCTGTGGCAGCTCTGCTGAGCAGCCGGCCAGGCCCAGCCAGGCCAGAGCCATCCGCAGCCGGATTTCCAGCCGCAGAGGGCTCTGGGTAAACAAAAAACAAAAAACCCGCGTAGGCAAATGGCGGCGGCTATGGCCGCCGCCATTTGCGTTCCTTCTTTTTGGCCGTCTGAATCTACATAAATATTTACGGAGACTATGACGGCAAAAATAAAGGGGAACGCAAATAGCGTAGCGGGCGCTATTTGCATCCCTTTTTGATTCACCATTTTAGCCTACGTAAATCTTTACGTAAGCTAAAACGGCAAATCAAAAGGGGACGCAAATAGCGCCCGCTACGCTATTTGCGTTCCCCTTTATTTTTGCCGTCATAGTCTACGTAAATATTTACATAGACTAAGACAGCCAAAAATAAGGAACGCAAATGGCGGCGGCTGTAGCCGCCGCCATTTGCATATATGGGTTTGTTTGTTTTTTAAACCCACCCAGCCATGATAGGCTACATAAAGATTTACATAGCCTATCACGTCTTTTTTTTTTTTTAAACCCACCCAGCCATGATAGGCTACGTAAATCTTTACGTAGCCTATCACGTCTTTTTTTTTTTTTACCAAGACTGGAAATGGTGGCGGCGGCAGCCAGTCAGAAGACCAGCCGCCGCTGCCACCGCCGCCACAGCCCGGACGATCCGCCCCAGGTAAGTCTCTTCCCGGGGGGGATCCGCGGGGGGGCGGGGGGGTGGTAGGCTGTTCCGACACAGATTTCGGGGGGCCGAATGCACTGGCATTCGGCCTCACCGAGATCCGTGGCGGAATTCTCTGCCATCCCTAATTGGAGGCGAAGCTCCCACTGACACCAAATGGAGCTTTCCTCCCAATGCAAACAGCACGTTTGAGGAGGGGGGATTTTTGTCCAGACCATGGCAGTGGGGAATGGATTAAACTTTCCCCTTTGTAGTCCTGACCTGATCCCCCTCCCACATGGAATATGCTTTTGTAAAAAGATTCATGCAACTTAAAGTAATGCATTTAGCATTACACATAGTATGGCTCTTAATGTTCTTTAAAACCAACAACGATTGTTTGGGGAGGTCTGTTTTTCATTTCACATTTTTCCACAATTCCTGCATGCTATGGCCTTGATCAAGACTAGAGATAAGATAACTACCAGTCCTATGCAATCATGGTAAGCAGACGAACACCATAAGCATATATATTATTTAAGAGTCTTGGGATGGTTCCAGGACATGTAGATGACGGGCTGCATTTCTACTATACTAAAGACTATACTCAAGGAGACTCACAATAAAATCAATAAGAAGTGTAATAAATATGTACAAGGTTAAGAAAAGCATTTTGAATCATTGCCATTAAGGATGGCCTACTCCAGGGGTGGGCAGAAGGTAAATCTCCAGACCTTTTGGACTTAAACTCCCACCATTCCTGATCCTTGGCTATGCTGGCAGGGTATTCTGGGAGTTGAAGTCCCAAACATCTGGAGATCTACCTTCTGCCCACCTCTGGCCTAGTACTCAGTCCCTTTCTCTGTCTTGTTCTGTTCTTCAACTATCTTGAAAAATAAAACAAGCCAGGAGCTTCTTAAAAAGCATGACTGACATAAATGGCTGGTTCTGGGCAAAAATTAAATGAACACTGGGAAAGTGAGATCTGTGGGTAATTTTAATACACGTTTGTATTATTATTTTGATCAAATTATTGTTGATCTGCTCTTTACTTTATACAGGTTTTCATGCCCTGTATACAGCAAAACTTTTAGGTGATAATTCATTCCCTCCTACCAGCCCCCCCCCCCCCCACCACCCTGCAGTACTGAAGCAATACTGAGAAATGAAAGAACCCAAGTATATATGAAACTGCTGACAGTTGCTCAGTAAGACTGGCTTAAAGGCTTCGCATTCCATTCTGGAGTCACGCAACAACTTCTTGATTGTTTGCTTGTAGACATTTTTTTTTTTTTAATTGAACTGGGCTGGGTGACTAAGCTCTTTCCAGCAGCCGCTGAGGCTCCGATTTCGAAATGCCTGGAAGTTGGCTTGTGAAAGGAGGTTCCAAGAAGTAGAGCCGGATCATGGGGACAATTTTAGATTCTAGATTCCAAGATGCCATTCACCTGAAACAGGAGTTTGACCTTGAGTACTACAGACAGTCCCCCACTGGACCCCAAGAGGAGAAAGACGATGGTTTGAAACTGAAGCAGCAGCAATAGAGAAGATGGGCAACGTGGTCAAGAAAGTGCGAAACAGCCTTCCTCGACCTGTGGTCTCCTGATATGTTGGACCGCAACTCCCATCATTCCCAGTTGGCATGGCCAATGGTTGTAGTCCAAAACATATGGAGAGCACCCAGTTGGGGAAGGGTGATGGAGGGCGGCTATTCATTTGTTCTGTTGTCCAAAATCAGCACTGGGGCAATTTTGTGGTCTGCATATTCAGTAACTGCCAAGCACAGCACATCAGCCACTCATGTGGCCTGACAGATTCTTGACTACCAACCCTGTTTCTGCAGACCCAGGCAAGGCAGCAAACACAGGAAGGCTGATAAGCCCCTAGTGGGGCAGCCTACAAGACCTCCAAGGCTGCTGCACTAGGCCTGGCTTGGCGCAGAGCTAGTTGTGCAGGTCTGATTGAACCATATAGCAAATTAATAGGTCCACAAGTGCACCCACTGGTACTCACCACAGAACAAGATCACAACCCCAATAACCCGTCAGATGGTTACGTCCGTAAAATACTGGTTGACAAATATGCTTGCTGCATTCACACAGTAGCTTCTTGCGACGATGTCTTAGGTGTGCCCCTAAAAAATAGAAGGTATGAATTGGCCCTAACAAGAAGAAAAAGCAGTGCATCAGGCTTGTTACTGCCCCTGCTTTAGGGATGGTGGAGAATTCCTCCACGGATTTCAGTGAGGCCGAATGCACTGGCATTCGGCCCCCCGAAACCTGTGGCGGAACGGCCTCCCAACACCCCACGGAATCCCCCCTGGGACGAAGCTTACCTGGGGCGGATGTTCCGGCGGCGGTGGCTCTGGCAGCGGCTCCAGCAGCGGCGGCAGCAGCTGGTCTCTTGACCGGCTGCTGCGGCTGCAAATGGCAGCCGCCATAGGGGCCGCCATTTGTGTCCTGCCAGGCTACCATGATAGGCTATGTAAGTATTTATGTAGCCTATCATGGCAAAGAGCAGGGGCGCAAACAGTGGCCGCTACACTGTTTGCGCCGCTGCTATTTCCGTGACAGGTTACGTAAGTATTTACATAGCCTATCACGGTAAAGGCAGCCACGCAAATGGCGGCCATTATGCCATTTGTGTAGCTGCCTTTACTGTGATAGGCTATGTAAATACTTACGTAGCCTATCACGGAAAGCAGCAGCCAGCCATGGCCGGAACTCTGGCTGCGGGCGGCCCAGAGCCACTGCGGAGCAGAGCTGGCCCAGGCAGGATTCTGGGGGGAGGGACGGAGCACCTCCCCCCCAACATGAATCAAAGCTGCAAAAAGGTAAGTGACTTTCGTACATCCCTACCCTGCTTACAATCGGAGCTATAACAGTGTTTGTATTCGGAGGAGACCAAGGATTCGAGGTGCTAAATTGATTTTAGGAGTTTGCTTACAAAAACCCAGTTAGAACTTCCCAGACAGTTCTGTGAAGTATATTTCCAGAGATGCTTTTGTACTGCCCTGCCCTCCAACACACACACACACACACACACTTCTTTCGTTCATCGCATTTAAAATTAACTCGCCATTCTCACCTATACTTAAGCACAATCTGTTACCATGGAAACAGGGCAGCAAATGCTAAATGTGGCATATGATGCAAGCAGCCCAAATGCTCTGGATAGAAAGTGATGCCATTACTAAATGCAATAAAGTCTCTAAGCACTTCCCGTGAATGTAAATCAAATCAAAAGGGAACCATCGAGCATGCTTGCTGCAGCATGAGGCGGCAAAAGGAATGCACACGCCTTTATGGCCTCTGCAAGAAACAATCCTGTCATTGTTCTGCTGATGGGTTGGTGCTGGTGGGCTGGTGCCCCCAGCCCCCATCTCATGGACAAATGGCAGCCACCATTTCTCTGTCCCGGAAGGATGCTTTGCATCACAGGTGTCAACCCTCTTTCAGCCCAAGGGCCAAATTCAATTTTGGAGAAGCTCTCGATGGCCACATTCCCATGGCGGACATGGCTAAAGGCAAAAGGGGCAAGGCCAAGATACCAGATACCCACATATTTGAGCTTGAAGCTCTTACTGCCAGGAATTAAGACCTAGGAGAGGCATTTCAGCCTTTTAGAATGGGGACAAAAAATTCATAAAAGCAGGAAACCACCAGAGATTGACAGTCAGATGGGTGGAAGTGGGAACCCCTTGGTGACATGGGGAAAGGTGCGTGATCATCTGGCAAACCCTGGAGGGCCAGATTAGGACCCCAGGCAGGCTTCATGTGGCCCTTGAGCCTGATGTTCAATAACCCTGCTCTGTATAGACTCCCCTTCTGACACCCTATATAAGTAGGAGTGTACAGAGTCCCCACCATCTGTTCCGGTGGGGAATCCATGGGGGGGGAGGTGATCTGTTCTCCCCCCTCGCCGGAATTCTCTGGAACGGCTCCGCTCCGCGAGGATTCGGGGGGGGGGGGACCAGCTTGGGGCCACTTACCTTCCCTCCTGCCAGCCAGAGCCATTCACCTCCTCCCTGTCCTTGCTGTTTGCCATGTCTTTTCTTAAAAAAAGAAAAAGGCGATAGATTGGCAGGATGTGCCCATAGACTTAGACGCAAATAGAGTCATGAATCTTGCATCCTCTATGTGTCCATAGGTTTATACGCAAGGTTCTCAGCTCTATTTTGCATATAAGTCTATGGGCACATCCTGCTAATTGCCATTTTTTATTTTTAAAAAATAAAACGGCACTGGCAAGAAGCAGCTGAGTGCCGTTCCGCCTCCAGTCCTCCTGGAGCGGAGGTAAATGGTCGTGATCCACTGTGGATTCCTGAGGCCAGATTACAAAGAATCCGGCCTCATTTGAATCCTCAACGGATTTCTCTGACATCCCTAATATAGAGCATCTGTCTGGTTCAGGGAAATGCACTCAATTTCTGAGCCAATTCAAAGTGCTGGTATTAACATTCAAAGCCCTTAACGGCTTGGGGCCAGGTTATCTGAAGGATCGCCTCCTCCCATATGTGCCTGCCTGGACCCTAAGATCATCCTCAGTGATCCTCCTCCATGAGCCCCCACCAAAGGAAGTGAGGCAGGTGGCTACCAGTAAGAGGGCATTTTCTGCTGTGGCCCCTGCCTGTGGAAGGAGCTCCCTAGAGTGGTTCGCCAGGCACCTACCTTGTACTTCTTTTGTTACCAGGTGAAGAACTTTTTATTCTCCCAGCATTTTAGCATTTTAGCTTCCTGGTCTTTTAGCTTTGTTGTTTTAAATCTGTATTTTAAATCTGCATTGTTGCTAGGTTTTATTTTGGTTGTACTGTTATTTTGTGGTTTTAAGCTTTCATATTTTATATTGTTTTATGCTGTGCTTTGTGGTTTTAATTTTTGTGAACCACCCAGGGAGCTTCGACTACTGGGCAGTATAGAAATACATACATACATTTTTAAAAATGGGGGCTATTAGGTGTGTATGAACCCCACTCACTCATCTGGTCCGGGGCATCCGCTGTGGGGGGGGGGGAGGTGATCTGTCCCTCCCCCTGGAATCCTTCCCGGCCAGCTCCACTCTGCGGTGAGTCCACAGAGGTGCTGGCCGGGCCCGTCCGCAGCCGGACTTCCGGCTGCTGCCACGGAAATGGCGTCCGGCATAGCAGACGCCATTTGCGTCCCTGCCCTTGGCCGTGATAAGCTACATAAATATTTATGTAGCCTATCACAACAAACAGCAAGGACTCAAATGGCGTAGCGGACGCCATTGGCGTCCTTGCCCTTGGTTGTGATTGGCTACGTAAATATTTCTGTAGCCAATCACGGCAAAGGGCAGGGACGCAAATGGCGTCCACTATGCCGGATGCCATTTCCATCTGCAGCCTGGCAGTGGATGGCTGTGGATGGCAGTGGATGGACCCGGACCGGCCGGTGCCAGGTAGGGTCCGTCCCTACCGGACTTCGCAGGGTGGCGGGGGGGAGCAGTCCGTTCCGCCACAGACTCCGGGGGGCCGGATTCTAAAGAATCCAGTCTCAGTGGAGTCTGTGGCAGATTTCTCCACCATCCCTAGGGGCTATTTGCTCTTGGTCCCTGGCTATGCTACAGATATTGCCTCCCCCCCACTCCCATGACATGGACGAGTCAGCTCAAGCATGACTTACAAGAAGCAGAGTGGGGGAGGCTGGGATGGTGGAAGTAATCAGAGGCCTACTTTTCATTTGGATTTTCTGAGTTGGTCTTTCTCTAGATCTGAGAAAGGTCCATGGTGTGCTTTAAGGTCTTACATTTGGGAGCCAAACTGATATATGGGTTACAAAAGAGGTCCTTCAACACTTTGTGCCAGAGAACACTAAGTTATATATATAAAAAGGTAGACACTGAAAGAAAGGGAGAGTTTAGCCATTAATTAAATCCATCAGGCAGCCAATACAATACTCTCCCATTGACAGCTATTACCTGGAAACAGCCTTATTTTCATCCACTCCCTATACAGCAGGAGTCTTGAAGCTCTTTCAGCCAAGAGCCGAATTCCATTTCAAAGAAGCTTTGGGGGACCACATTCCAAAGATGGGTGGGACCAAAGAGGTGGGACAAAAAATACCAGCATATTTGAGTTTAAAGCTTTTAATGCCAGGAGGTAAGCCTTAGGAGAGGCATTTCTGTCTTTAAGAATGGGGGGAAACCTCCACAAAAGCCAGGATACCACCAAACAGTTGGCAGTTGTGGAGAAGGGGAAGAGGGTGTGGCCATGTGGGGAACACTGGAGGGCCAGATTAGGACCCCAAGCAGACCAGATTCAGCCCCTACACCAGAGTTTCCATATCTCTGCTATAAAGTGTGGCAGTTAAAGGTGCCAAAACTTCAGTCCCTTCTGATAATGGCATTGACATCAGGACTTCTTAATCTTGAGACCTTTTTGAGACAGGCAGAAGATTATTCTGTGAGGAAAGAGATTTTACAAGTTGAGACCAAAATTACCAAAATGCTTATTAAATCTTGTCATGATATGAGACCACAAGATCTCATATCAAGCCCAACTGGCTATCGATGGGACTGAACGCCAGCCGAATAGAGCTTCAGCTATTGGGCAGTAGAAATGAAACAAACAAACAAACAAACAAACAAACAAATTCTCCATTAATTATTGCCTATGAATTATTAGTTTCTGGCAGACCTAACGTGGAATAGGTGCTTAAACCTTCAAGGAGCCACATTAAATTCAAGACAATCCTCTCTTGCTCCGGTGCCCTGTAACAAGAACAGGATCATGCTCTAAAAACTATTTCTAATATTACTTATGGCCATGGCCTAATGACATTTGTAGCGTGCTGTCATGCATTTTGCAATATTAAGTACCCCATTGCTTAGCAAGTGCACAGAGGTTTCAGCAGTTCCCTTTAAAGCAAGCTCCTATTCCCCTCCCAGCTCTGACTTCCTGCAATTGATATTAACCACTGAGGCCTCTTTTAGAATGCTTCAGTCAAAGCAGAGCCTCTCTGCTCAATTGTGCAGTGTTTCAGGGACCTAAGCTATACATTTAGAAGCAACAATTAACCTCCTTACCTGCTGTGCTCACAAATGGAAGTGAAAGCTCACGAAGTTGTTGGGATGGCTTTTGATTTAAAAATAAAAATAAAAAGAGCAGGTGAATTAGCTCCCTGGGTAGCCTTTTCTTGGGCTTTCACATCAGGAAGGTCTGATCATATTTTTTTAAAAGCAACAACACTAAGCTTTTCCAGCTTTAATTTCACCATCTTGATAAAAAACAAAAACAGAACCTTAACCTAAAAGTTACCATAAGATCTGTCAATCTCCACCTGAATCCCAACACCACTTCAGCAAATGTGTTCTGCCAATTATGAGCCCCAGAGAGTTTGTTTTTTGTGGAACTCAAGTTGCTTTTTGCCATCAGTAGTAACTCTTTAGAACAGGGGTGAGCAATCAGCAGCCCACAGCCTAATTTCAAAAACCCTCTGCAAGTGATCAATTGAGACCTCTGGCAAGAGCGATCTTTCCCTCCCCTGGCAGCCTAGAAACAGCTGGGAGGGAGAGGGAGAGGTGGAGAGAATGGGGTGTCAGAGAGAGAGAGAAGGGGGTGCCAAATAGGGAGGGAGAAAAAAAGTGGCAGAAAGAGGGTGAGAGAAGCAGGTATCAAATGTAGAGGGGAGGAAAGAGAGAAAATGAAGTGGCAGAGAGAGAGAGAGGAGAGGAGGTGGCAGAAAGAGAGAGAGAGAAGGGGATCAGATGGGGTGGGGGGGAGAGAGAGAGAGAGAGAGGGAAGGAGGTGGCTGAAAGAGATAAGGAGAGCCAGTGATATAGTGGTTAGAGTGTTGGACTGGGACTCAGATAATCTGGGCTCTAGTCCCCACTCAGCTATGAAGCTCACTGGCTGACTTTCAGCCAATCACTGACTACAACCTAACCTATCTCACATAGTTGTTTTGAGGAAAAAATGGAAAGGATGAGGACCATGTAAGCCACCTTGGGTTCCTTGCAAGAGGAAAACAGGCAGGCTATAAACATAAGGCACCACTTTTCATTCAGGCCCTGCCCCTAGCCACATCCACCTGCAGCCTATGGCCGTGACAGACTGATTGCCCATGAGAGAATGCAACCCTTGTCAGGAAGAGAAAAAGATTCCTCACCCCTTTAGAAGGTTGATGGTTTCTCGAGACAGCACCTTTTCACCTGCTCCCCAGTGCTAGCTTAATACTGTAGCCCTAAGGTGGCAGTGGGGAAAGCCATGCTGAAAAAAGAACTAACTAGTAATGAGGTGTTTGTGTATGAAATCTCCTCTTTGAAACCACTGGTCTGCAGGCCAGGATGCCCCACAGAAGTGCATCATGGATGCCATTTTTGTTGTTATTCAGGATTTTAAATAGAAGATGATAGGAGGAAAGCTGGGGGGGGGGAGGAAGAAAAATGGAATAGGGTCCCATATACATGGCACTGCTTTCACACCCCACGCCATTGTAACTGCGCAGCATTTCAGCTTCCACGTAGCTTCTGCTGGGATACACTCGCGATTTACTGCACGCTTCCCTAACAGACACTGCTGTGTCCTCCCCCGCTTATACTTTAATATGCAGCTGTGCAGTCCCGTGAGTATGGGGGCGCAACACTTCAGTGGCTGTTTTGTACTTTAGGGGATCTGCTGTGTCTTTCTGTCCCTTGTTAGGTAAAAAGTGAGTGTTTTGTGCTCCTTCATTTCCACACCATCTGTTTGTCAGTTCCCCAGCCTGAGACTCTTGGGATGGTTCGCACTAGGGTTGGCGGAGAATTTCTCCCCGTAACTTCGGGGGGCCGAGCGCCAACGTGTTCGGCCCCCCAAAGAAGTTTCGGGGAGAAATTCTCCGCACCCCCCGCACCCCCCCCGGGACGGGACTTACCTTTCCCGAATGACCCTCCCGGTGACGGGTCCCGGCGGCGGTTCGTCGGGTCTTCGTCAGGGGCGGGGGCGGCAGCTGATCTTTCGACTGGCTGCCGCCACCGCCATTCCAATAAAAGTAACAAAAAAAAAAAACACCCCCGTGATAGGCTACGTGACGATTAACGTAGCCTATCACGGGGGCATTTTTTTTTTTTAACTTTGTATTTCGTGGCCGGGTGAGGCGAGGCGCCTCCTCCCCGGCCTGAATTTCGGCCAGGCGAGGCGGGAAGCCTCCCCCCCGGCCTGAATTTCGGCTGGGTGAGGCGGGAAGCCGGCCTGAACTTCGTGGGGAGAGCAGCGAAGCGCCTCCCCCCCACCGCAAAAAGCTGCGAGACCAGGTAAGTGGCTTTCGTGCACTCCTAGCTCGCACTCACAAGCGTGAGCACTACGTGCCTACCCATCGCTCCAAAATGGTGGCCGGAGTGGTGTTGGTCCTCCCCCGAGACTCCTGCCCAGCCCTTGGGCACTGAGTCCAAAAGCAACTGTTGCGAAGATACAAAGCTGCAAAAATGTGTGACAGCGTGATTAAATAGATGAAAACACATCTCTGTGCCTCTGTAACTGAGCAGCTGCGAAAGGATGGAGGGAGTGAAGGGGCATCACAGAGTGACGCAAGCCATATGCATTCCTACAACTCACTCACTGCAAAATGCGAAGTCGGTTTGGGGAAGGGACAGACGGCTCACAACCGCAGGATACCCGCAGCAAACCATAAACATTGCCGCAAAATGCCTCCTTGGAAATCCACATTTTCCAGGAGAAAACCACGGATAGCTGCAAAGTGGCGACTGTGTTGTCTAATCAAAAGGACCTTGACTCGCACCCACCCCAGAGTAAAAAGCTCTTGTACATGGCCCCTAGGAGAATCATCGAATCATAGAATAGTAGAATAGCAGGGTTGGAAGGGGCCTACAAGACCATCGAGTCCAACCCCCTGCTCGATGCAGGAATCCAAGTCAAAGCATCCCTGACAGATGGCTGTCCATCCTCATCTTGAATGCCTCCAGCGTGGGAGAGCCCCTCCCTAGGTCATTGGTTCATTATCGTATTGCTCTAACAGTCAGGGAGTTTTTCCTGATATTCAGCCGGAAGAAAAACACCAGGACAAAAGTGAGATCCTGCTATTCCCTGGTCTTCTGTTTGGATTAGCAGAGAACAGCACAGGGACTAGCACAGTCCTCAGGAAGCTCGCAGGCTTAGCTTGCCAGGAACTACCCCCATCCAACACTCCATCTGGGGAGACTCTTACAACCCAATGATATACATGTGTACTTAGAGAATGAAGTCCCATTGAGGTCAATGGAACTTTCTCCCAAATGAGTGTGTCTAGGGTTACAGACAACCCACTTCTTATGTTCTGTTATCTTGCTGGCTGCCACTGTGATGTCTTCCCCCAGGGAACTTTCAAGTTCCAAGTCTGATATATTTTTACTGATGTTTAAAGCCATCTGAAGAAACATGGACCAAGCTGCTCTTTAATTTCAAGATGCTTCAGAAAACAGGAGTTGTACAAAAAGGAGGCCTTGTTAAGACAGGATGTCTGCTACCCCCAAACTTCCATTCCACGGCTCCCCAGCTGGAGACAGAACAGACTTGTGAAACAAGATAGAAACAGGGAGATGTGAAGCTTGCTTAGTTCCCCTTACTGATTCAGCTTCTGCTACGGTTTCAGTAAAGGTTCTTTTACCTTCTGCTAAGGCAAAAAAGTTAATAGTGACATTCCAGGTGCTCTGCAACCATCTAAATCAGAGCAGATTAGATTATGCACCTGGTACGGTCCCTAAAATCTCTGTGTCAGTGGTAGTTGATTGGGACTGGGAACAAAGCTAGGATGGCCACTTACGGGTCGCCCCAAAAAGGAGGAAATACATCATCAAAGAAGAGGACACTCATTTGCAAATAATTTGCATGTGGTGATTATTATGTATAAATATAAATGAAGACATTCTTACTTTAATTTAAATAGCGATACAGTACATCTCACCATAATGAGGAAGACTGTGACCTGCGTGTCTGCCTGTTCAGTCTGCTGTTCAGTTGCATCTTCAAGGCCCCTAGTCCCCTTTCTTATGGTTCTTTATCTTTAAAACAAACTTGGCCTGGGCAGCCTTTCAAAGAGAAGACACCCTCAAATAGAGTGTGGTCTTCTGGCAGCCCTTCAAATAAAGGACTGTCCCCTGTAAAAGAGGACATGTGGCCACCCTGCAACACAATGTAGGTCTTGACTGCTGCATGGTACTCTTACATGGCAGCATTTGTGGCCTTCAGGTCATTCCTAAGTTTAGCTTCTAATATCTTGAATAGCGAGTGGCCAATCTCCAAAACTTGTGTGCTGGGTACCTGGTCTCCCTTAAGGAACAGGGCCTTGCTTTCGGACCTTGGCCTGGCTGAAATGGTTAACAAAGTCATTAGCTTTCCAGATCCATGGTCATGTTATCAGTCATGCCCGGTGAAGAACCTTTTATTCTCCCAGGCATTTTAGCTTCCTAGTAGACTTTTAGGCGTAGCTTTGGTGTTTAAAATCTGTATTTTAAATCTCTGCATTGCTGCTAGGTTTTATTCTGGTTCTATTGTTCTATTGTGGTTTTAATGCTTTTATATTCTATATTTTTTATCCTGTGCTTTTTGGTTTCAATTTTTGCGAACCATGCAGACAGCTTCGGCTATTGGGCGGTATAGAAATAAATAAATAAATAAATAGGAGTTGTGCAGGATGGTGGAAACATGTGGCCCCTGGTAGGATCAGTAAAGTGGAGGCCATCCTAGTTGCACCATGACCTGCAACCAGCTGGCAACCTGGAAGCAGGCCTTTTCTGTAGTGGTGCCCATCTTATGGTATGCCTTCCCCCCTGGTATTTGGGAGGTGCAGCCTGTAGCAAGTTTGAGGTGCCTGTTAAAGATCCATCTCTTCACCCAAACCTTTCCTGAATGATTGTGCTGCCCGGTTAGCCCGCTTATTAGTTATTGTGCTTTTCGCTTTGGTTTTAAATATTGTAAACATTTTAACTGACAACTTCGTGTATTTATTAAGATGTATTTTAATCTGTTTCTGTAAACCACGTAGAGATATCGTTTCATATGGTAATCAATTGATTAAAAAAACAAATAAACAACCCACAAGCAAATGTTGACATCTGAACTGCTAGGCCTGCTGGCCAGCACTGTGACAACGTGCCATTCATCAAGATCGGGGTTTGGAATTGCACTGTTCACTAGCACCTTTGAGGAGAAGGAATTAAGACTGAGTGACATGGGAATGTCCTCAAAGTCAGACTCCTGAAGCTGGGCTTGGTCTAGAAAGACCAGTTCTTCACATGGTAACATAGGAAGCTTCTTTATACCAGATCATCCTTTTTGTTCATCTAGCCCAAGAATGGTTGCTCTGATTGGCAGCAGCTCTTTGGGTGTTTCACATTACTTGCACATCACTTGCAAGAGAGACTTCCTTTTAACTGAAGATTCCAGGGATTGAAATGGGGACCTTCTGCCTGCAACCATCCCTTGACGTTATGGTGCCTCCACAGGGTCTGGCTACCATCTGCACCCCCAGTTGGGGATTGTAGATAGGCCATTCTTCTTCACCAGTTTACCAAGCAGTTGCGACAGTAGGTTGGCTTTCCCTGGCCAAAGTCAGGTTATTAGCAACACTGCGGTGTTCTTGCCAAAATGTACACAACGTATAAAGATGCTGTAATTAGGGATGGACAAATCTTTCCATTTCGATTTCTCATTTTTCCAGCCCTCAGCTGGTTCATTCTATCCCATTTCTGCATCAGATTGTGACTTAAAAAAAACAAGTCTGCACATAGGGATGGCACGGGCGCCCAATTCAGTCCGCGAATACGGCAGACCTGCCCCTGCCCGCACCCCCGAGCCCTGCTTGCCAAGCCCCTGCCTGTGTTTGGCAAATGGTCTGCACACACCCAGGTAGCCTTGTCGAGCTTCGTGGTTGCCATTTTCTGAGAAATAAAATGGCGATCGCGAAAAAGCGCATTTTGTGAATGCTCATAGAATCATAGAATAGTAGGGTTGGAAGGGGCCTACAAGGCCATCGAGTCCAACCCCCTGCTCACTGCAGGAATCCAAATCAGAGCATCCCTGACAGATGGCTGTCCAGCCTCATCTTGAACGCCTCTAGTGTGGGAGAGCCCACAAACCTCCCTAGGTAATTGGTTCCATTGTTGTATTGCTCTAACAGTCAGGAAGTTTTTCCTGATGTTCAGCCGGAATCTGGCTTCCTGTAACTTGAGCCCATTATTCTGTGTCCTGCACTCTGGGAGGATCGAGAAGAGATCCTGGCCTTCCTCTCTGTGACAACCTTTCAAGTACTTGAAGAGCGCTATCATATCTCCCCTCAGTCTTCTCTTCTCAAGGCTAAACATGCCCAGTTCTTTCAGTCTCTCTTCATAGGGCTTTGTTTCCAGCTTGCATATTCATGTATGCACGAAAATCTGTATTCTACGAAAAATGTGCATTTTTGAACATACACTAATGTGTGCCTTTGCAAAAATGTGAATTCCACACATTTATTTTAGAAATGGCGACCACAGAGCTTGACGAGGCCGTTGGGGTGAGTGCGGGCTGCTCGCCAAGAGTGGGAGGGGATTGAGTGCAGTCCGGGGACTGGTGAGCAGGGGCAGGGGCTGGGCAGGAGTCCAGAGAACCCAGACGGGGGTAAATTCGCACATCCCTATGTGCATGAAAATTAATATGCATTTTTTGTGTGCCTTTCCTCCCCCCAGTATGTGCATTTTTGTATGCATTCATTGTTCAGAGAACTGCATTGCAAAATTTTGAGAAATGCCAGGGAAGGATAATTGCATTCCGGCTGGCATTGTGCACACTTGGTAAGTTCTTATAAAAATGTGAACTGAAAAAAATCTCCCCCATACCTACAGCGATGGAAAAAAGTTGTTCTCTCTTTTCAGCCTAGATCGATGTCCCTGCTGAGGAATGCTGATAGGGAAGGAAGGAAGGGAGATGTTCAAGACTTTGCTTTTTCTAGGAGCTCTAAAACAATAAAGAAATAATTTTATAATTGAAGAAGCAGGAAGCATGGCAGATGTGAAATGACGTGCAAGGTATGTGTATTTCTCTTCCTTGAGGCAGTGCTGTTCTAATTCAGCCTCTAATGTAACATCCCTATTTGGTTTATAGTTTATTAACCAGCACCAATTGTGTCCAAGTATCTAGATTTACTGTGTTTTATAAAAACCTTGCAGGTTTACTGGTAAAACGTCAAGGCTTAATCCATTATGTAGAGGTGGAGCAGACACTCAATTTCATCCTGGGCAATCACTTCATATTACCCAGAGCAGGTAAATATCCAGGAACTGTCAACAATCTTTCAGTATTTGTTAAGGAGGATTACATTTCAAGAAATCAGGAAGTCAGTCCACATCATCAGAGCCAGAACTAACCAGTGAGCAGGGATTGGTTCTATGTATGTTCAATGAAGCCTCAGCGCCAGCAGCATAACGTTTGGGAGAAAGCTGAACCAGGAACTCAACGAGGGAGTTTTCACTGGCCTCCTTTGGGTTTGACAGCAGTAATGGCCAGAAGCACAGAAGTGAGTCTGACATCATGCACACCTAGAGAATTGAAGGCCCGGAAAAAAACTGGGGAAAAAATTTCTGTGTTTTTTTGTTCCAAGGACTGTTTTTGTTTTTTTCCAAAAATTGGAAAAATTGAACAGCTTTGGATTATGAAATATTTTCTTTTAGAATTTAAGACAAAGTTTTTATATATTACTCCCCCCAAAATGATTTCTAAAAACTATGTAATAAGAACACTGTTATAGAAAGACTAGAGATGTAAAATCTCTGGAAATAATGAACCCATGGGGATTTGTTTGACCCTCTTTGTAAGATTCCCAGCATAGTTTGTTATTTCATTCCTTATTAAAATTATTTATCTAAAATATATTTTGCTGATAGACATTTATGCTCAGTTTCCCAACATGTGAATAGAGTCACCATTGTGCATTCTTCACAGCTTGGGTTTTGTTCTATAGAGCCCTGTTTGATGCTGTAGCAGTCATTTAATGCAGTTCTAATCTATTCAGACAATAATTACAAATTTACTAACTGAGTTAACTTTTAAAAGTTTTAAAATATAATGGCAATTTAATGAGCAAACTAAGTCATACATAAAATACCTTTAGGAACATAAAGACTGCTTTATGTTCCTAAAGCAGCCCTCCTTAACTTGGTGCTCTCTGGATGTTTTGGACTACAGTGCCCAGCACTCCTGACCGTGGGCTGTGCTGCTTGAGGCTGAAGGGAACTGAAGTCCAAAATATCTGGAGGGCACAAGGTTGGGGAAGGCTGTCTTAAAGCAACAAAGAAACTTTAGAGCACTAAAATAAGTATTGCTTCTTTTTCAATTTTTCTAAAGTTTCCAATTTTTCTGACCCCCTCCCTCAAAAACCCATTTTTTTTCCATGGCCTCAAAAGAAGGGCTGTGCAGGGACCCCCCGATCTGACTCGGAAGCTGCTTTGTGGCTTCTGAGGTGGGCCCGATTTGGCTTCGGCAGTTTTGGGGGGGACCCGCCTTGGCCCTGAACCTGAAGCAGGATTCGGATGTCAAACCCTAACCCCCCCGACACCCGTGCACAAACCCCCTCACCTTGCCGCTGCCTCTGCTGCCGCCATCATCGTCTTCGCTGCTTCCTCCGCTGCCTCCTCTGCCACTGTCATTGTCCTTGCCGCCACCTCTGTTGCTGCCGCTGCCGCCACCATCCTCTCCACTGCTGCCCTTGCCGCCATCCTCACTGCCGCTGCCACTGCCATCACTGCCATCCTTACCGCCATCCTTGCCGCTGCCACCATCGCCACCATCCTTGCTGCCTTCTCTGCCACTGCCTTCACCGCCACTGCCCTTGCCGCCACCGCCTACTGCTGAGGCCTGGATGCATGCAGTGACTCTTACTGCAGGGAGTTGCCATTTTTAAAATGGCATTTTTAAAATGGCAACCTCCTGGAACTTCCTGGAGGTTGCCATTTTAAAAATGGCAACTCCCTGCAGTAAGAGTCGCTGCACGCATCCAGGCCTCAGCAGTAGGTGGTGGCGGTGGGGGCGGTGAGGACAGTGGTGGCGAGGATGACAGTGGCGGCAGCAATGGAGGCAGTGATGGTGGTGGCGGCAATGGCAGCGATGACCGTGATGGTGAGGACAACGATGGCAGCAGCGGCTCAGGTAAGGATCTGGAGGCGCTGGGGGGCTGGACCAGGGGGGCTGAAGCTCTGAAGTGCACCAAGCACTTTGGACAGCCCCCGACCTGCTCTGGGTCACTTCGTGCCCCCTCTGCTTCACCTCGGAAGGGGCACAAAATGACCCGAAGCAGCCCGCTTCGACTTGGGGTTCGGGCCTTGGGCTGAAGCAGTATACAGGCCTACTCAAAATTTCCAGAATTTTTTTCATCTTTATGCACACCCCAGTTACAGACTGATAGGGAATAAGAACAGGGCGAGGAGATGAAGAACTCCCTAAAACTCAAAAGGGGTTCCCTTGCATGCACACAGCTCTGTAAACTTTATACATGAGAACAGGTGGATCATGCCCATCATGATCCGTTCCTGTCTACCTGAAATGCGATATGCTGTTTTTGCCTCTCCCTTTTTCCTAAAGATGCCATCGGAAGAGGAACCACATTAGAATGTTTCTGATCACCCACTGGTTGACAAATGGGCACAAATCTCTGGAACACATCCCAAGCTCTCTTAAAGAAACACTTAAGAGGCTGAATAATTCATTCATTATCAATGAGTAACACTGAACCCACCACCCTGCCTTGCTGTGTAAATCAGTTCTAGCTGCGCGCCTGCGCCTAATGGGACAAGGAGTTTCAATTATGAGGAAAGCGAGCAGAAGAGAAACCTCACAGTTCTTCCTTTAGAGTGGGGATGAGGAGCCGGTGGCCTTCCAGATGGTGTTGGATTTCAACTCCCATCAGCCCCAGCCAGCATGCCCAATGGTGGGGTGATGGGAGTTGTAGTCCAGCAACATCTGGAGGGCACCAGGTTAGATCAGGCTGCTGTATGTGGTTGACAGGCTGGAGGATATATATTTCCCATTTGTATATTTATTATATTGATATCTCACCTTTCCTTCACAAAGCTCACTGCTTTCGTAGCATACGTGGCCCATTTTATCCTCACAAATGATAGATCGATGGTAGATTACTACTAGATTAGGCGGAGGGATAGCAGCTGGCCCAAGGTCACCCAGTCAGATTTATGGCTGTGTGGGGATTTGAACCTGGGTCTCTCCAGTCTTCGTCCGACACTCTCACCTCTACACAACGCAGGCTGTGTAGCAATAGGGGACCTGCAAGCTTTTTATTTTATATGGTGTGCACATGTGGCTGAGTGCTCACCACTAGAAGCACTGGTCTCAGATATCACTGTTATCAACAAGGCATCTGCAAGCCCAGCAGTTTCAGAGGAAATCTGTATTCATTCAACCACCCTGCCATCGCAGAGGCAACCAAGCTGTAGGAGCCAGATGGTGAGAGAGAGAGCTAGTCCTTCCTTTCCAAATGTCACTGCCATGGGGAGAAAAACCAGGGAGTTGGAGACCAAGCCCTTGAATGGAACAGAAATAGGCCAGTCGCACAGGCTGGGGCCGTGAATGGACTGTCTGACACTCTGTGTTGAAAGAAACGCAGAGACATCCTGAACAGTCAATCCAGAAGTGGCAGGAGAACTTCAGACAGTTAATTTGTGCCAGCTAATCAGCAGACATTCTGAAGGGAACCAGCACGACCTCCCAGTCAACCCTCCAGTTCCAGGTAGTGAGTGGCACTGGCAAAGGGTCAGTTTTCTGCATGAAATCTATTTCTCCACTCCTAATGTTAAATTACATGAGCCACAGGTCAGACAATTGTCAGGCATCTGGAGCCCATTTTGCTGGTGCCTCTAATGAGCATGCTTGTGTGCTAAAAGAACTGGCTGTCCTGAAACTGCGCTATCCTAACAACCACAGTAAGGTGAATTCCCCCCCTTTTCTCCCCCCACCCACCTTTCATTTTTTCCCTTTTCTCCCCACCTTCCTTTTCTGAGTATAATATGTGGTGGCTTCCCTTCCCTCAGTTCTCAACATTGTTTAATTTAGAGATGTATGGGAATGTCATTTTGGTTCATCTTTCACTTGAATTTGCCCCATTTGCGCCTCCAAACACGAGCACATACACAAGCACTTTTCAAGGGAAAAGCTCACATTTTCCTGGACTTGCACTGGAGTTCAAACAACGGACACTTTAAAAAGTGTTCATTTTTCAAAAATTACACATTTTACGCTTTAGTCTAAGGGGGGAAAGTGTGCATTTGGGTGCGCACTTTTTAAAAATGTGCATTTTTCCCACTCCAAATGTGGACTTTCCCCATCTGAACAAAAGAAAAAAAAAAACCAGATAGCAATCGAACATAGGAGTGAGGCCATCCAAGCTCCAAGGTGAAGTTCAGAGCACCTTGGTGATTGCCCATCGCTAATTCAGCAAGTAAAGGAAATGTAATTTCCTACCCACCCCAGCTACTTAAAATATCTAACAGTGAAAAATTCACTCCGTGATTATTTATTTATTGTCAATATTTATTTACTTATTTATTAATTAAATTTATAGGGCCGGCCATCAACAATATTATCTGGGCAGCTTATAGATCAAAAAGCAAAAGATATACAATGTGAAAAATATAAGAATGAAAAACAAAAAACAAGTCAAATACAACAGGCCTTCTCTGTGGTGTCTCCCACTCTGTGGAACTCCCTCCCCAGGGAACTCCACCATGCCCCCTCTTTAATGAGTTTCCACTGCACATTAAAAACGTGGTTCAGGCAGGCATTTGGGATGGGTTAGGGTATTTTAGAAAATGTTTTTACTGTAGAATTTTATTGTTTTAAACTGTTTTATTATATACTTTGTACATTGCCCAGAGTGGCTGGGTGACCAGCCAGATGGGCGATAAATAAATAAATAAATGAATAAATGAATGAATGAATGAATGACACTTTCCTTCTAGCAGGGACAGAATAAAATAATTAGCAGCTCATTAAATTTTTTAAAAATCGCAAACTAAGGTTTATTAGAAACCTTTCTAAATAAGTCTTGTATACCTTTTAAATATTCCCTAACAACTAACTTAAGTCTCATTCATTTCAATGGGTCTACTCCAAGTAGCACATAAGTTGACTTTTACCCTTGGTTAAAAATGGGGCATGTTTTTCAATGAAATTGTTTCAAGCCATGCCATCAGTTGGCCAAACTTGAGTTAGACCAAAAAGTTCAACCCACCACCAAATGTCTCTAAAAGGAAATGCAATGTAAGGGAGTTGAATTTCTCCCCCTAAGTACCCTTTGTCTGGGTGCGACATTCCTCCTACCATGATCATTATCATAGGTCTGCAGGAACCAGTGCCCCAGACCCATGGAAGCAAATGAAGAGCTTCCGTCCTATATGGAAACATCATACCACTATTTAAAGATGTTGGTGCAATCCATATTTGCACTTCTTTCTTTATGATATGAGAGAAAATACATTAACCAGTACCTTTCCCTTACATTCATTGTTTCCTTTGAAGTTCAGCACTTCATCGTGCTTCTTTGTATGAAAGAGCCTGTAGCAACAGCTGATGAGCATTATAATCCACTAATCCAACTTCGTGTTCAAATAAAAGCTAGCTCTGTACGCTAAGACATTCTGGTACTTGGCCTTTAAAATATCACCTGGACTCCAATGTTGCCTAATATAGTAATATCAGTCTTGCTGTCTTCTAGTCTCAGCTATAAGGAACTAAAGTAAAACCAAACAGTCTTGCTCTTTTCTCATAATGGTTGCTAGAGTTATGTTCCCAAATCCTTTCTTATTTATTGCAGGAGGGGGAAATTCCATGGGTTGGATTCAGAGAGTCATACTTCGAGTAGACCCATTGCAATCAACAGCTAACCTAAATCCCATTAAAACCCATTATCTATAGCCAAATTGAATAAAAGTCATACACCAGGTCTGGCAGAAGAGTTTATGTAGTGAGCTCTGATTTCCCATCACCTTTAGGCATGCATTCACCTTCTTTATGGAACACAGCTGTATTTAATTCTTATCTTTAGTAGCTTGGTGCAGCCAGAAGGCTGCTTGATCATCTAATCATGGTTAGGCAATCTGGAGTGCCTGAAAGACTCGTGCACTCCTCCCTCCCTCTCCTTTCTTGCCAGAGCATTCTGCATTCCCCCATCCCTTCAGGTTTCAGGGCTAACTCTGTTAGCAGTATAGCTGCACTGATGTTCATGTGTGCCCTGTGGCCATTTATGAATCTCCAAAGAAGAGAAAACCCATCAACCCCAAAAAGGACAAAAAAGAACATCCATCTGCGTAACATTTGCACATGCAAAAATATATGTGTAGATAAAAATGTAGAAATAACTATTAAAATTTAAATAGAAAGACAAGAGACACCTTGCCAGAGTGGGGAAGACTGTGACCAAGTGACCTGAGTGCCTACTCAGTCTGCTCTTCAGGTATTAACTGTGGATGAGCAACTTCAAGGCCCCTGTTCTCCCTTCTCATGGTTCTTTATCTTAAAACAGACATGAGCCAGGCAGCCCTTCAAATAGATGGCATCTTCAAAATAGAGGTCAGTCCTCTGGCAGCCCTTCAAACAGAGGACTGTCCTCTGTAAAAGAGGACATGCGGCCACTCTAAGTGGTAACTACAGTTTGTAACTTTGCATTTGACTATGCTTGCAAACTGTTGTTTAGCATGAATTATGGACAGCCAAAATGATAGTATGAGGAATTAGGCTGGCAAGCAGGAGATATAGGGCCTTCTCAGTAAAGGCCCCCTGCTTTTGGAACTCTGCTCCAATTGGTGTTTACCAGGCCCCATCATTACAGGATTTCAAGCAGGCCTTAAAGACTCACCCGTTTGCCTTGGCCTATAATTGAGTTAGCACTCTAGGGGAGACACTGTGTATATGGTAGGTCTGTGCACTGCCTCGTTATGAAGTCTGAATAATGAGGTGAAGTGAGGTGTTTGGGAGCAAAAGCCTCATGATACAAGGCAGTTCAGAGATTACCGAGGTGCCCCAGGGCGAAGGGCGTGCCCCACGAAGCACCTTCTTTGCCTCGCATATTCAGAGCTCTACCGAATGCCTCAGCAGTCCAGACAGGCTGTCTCCAAAATGTATCAACTTCTCAATGCTCACGTGGAGGGGCATGAGGAGGAGGAGGAGGAGGGAGGAGGCAAGCAGATGCGGGGAGGCAGGAAGGCGAGCGCAGGAGGAGGAGGGAGTGTGCTTTGGCAAATAGGAACCGTCAGCCAGAACCAACACTAGCAGTCTCCTGTGAGAGAGAGCATTGGAGGAAGGGGGTATATACTTGGGCGAAAGGCTGCGTTCAGTCATTGCGCCAGCTGTGTCTTTGGGAGAGAGGGCTGGTGTGGGTAGATGATGGTTCGTGCATGTGTGCGCGCGTGCATTCCTAGGAGTTGTTCCTTCAGGTTATTCAATTTTGATCGCCATTAGGCTTTTCTCAGAGTTTAAATAAAAACAAACAGCTTGGTTGTACTGGGAGCGTTCCCTTCTCTCGCTCCTTGATTGTCCATCCCCACAGTGTCTTTTGCAGCATCTCTTCCAGCCGCTTTCTCCTATATCTTTGTACCTCCAACTCGTTTGTTATTTGTATTTGATTGGATTCTATCTCTCCTTTGTTTATGATTTTGGACTCTAGAAAAGGCTGTTTGTTGTGTAACTTCAGGCCGTTCCGCCACAGATTTTGGGGGGCCGAATGTCAGTGCATTCGGCCTCACCGAAATCTGTGGCGGAATTCTCCGCCATCCCTACCTTTAAGTCATATTCAAGAATTCAGTTTTTTCTTTCTTTCTAAATCCTTAAAGAAAGGCATATTATAGCAGCCTATGTGTGTAGTGTTTGTCCCCCCACCGCCATGCTGAATTGAACCATCTGTGTCTTCTGTGTGTTGATTCTCCCAAAACAGAAATTAAAGGAAGCTTAAAAAAAGGGGGGGTTGATTTGGCTGTTATCTAATCGCCTCTGCCTTTGCCCTGTATTTCTTGAAGTTATCCTGCCTTCTATAAAATAACATGAAATATAAAACTATAAATTAAAGACCCCCATCATTTGCTTAGGTAGTTCTGCTTTTCTTTATCTCTTGTGTATCTGTGTCCGTGCGTGTGTGCGTGCTAGGTTGTAGTTCCACCACTATACATCCAAACTTCAAGGCAGTGTTGAAAAAGCACAAAATACATAGTATTTATATTAATGACCTTCTTATTCCAATAACAGTCCACTGTGTGGCAAAGCAGTTCAGCACAATATGAGGCATCTTTGGGATGTTGGCAGGGGCAGAGGTGGGGAGAAGTTACAGCTTTGGGAGTTTTCCTGGAAAAGCTCAAATTTCACCTGTGCCTAGCACACAAGCTGGTGGGCCAAACTTCCTGGGCTTTGTGGAGTGCAATGCCCTGGAGGGGGGCTTGGAGAGGTCAAGGTGTCATGTGGAAACAGGGAGAAGTTACATCTCTTTGCTTTGAGAGTTTCTGTGGAAAATATCAGATTTCAACTCCACCTAGCACAAAAAATGCTGGGCTAAACTGTCTGAAATTTTGCACGTGACACTCTGGGGGTGATGAGAGGTCCCCAAATTTCTTGCCTGTATCATAAAAACTAAAAAAAATTATGACCATTTGTGTTTTCCCATGCAAGTCAATGGGAAAACACCCCAAATGTGCAATCCGGAGATCCAAATCTCGCTTCGGATTTGGATCCGAGTTGGATTGGAAGGGGTCTGAATCGGTCCAAGGCAGATCAGGGTTGCTTTGGATGATCCAAAGCAGAATCCAAAGTGGATCGGGGGGTCTGTGCACAGCCCTAGTATATGGTGCTATTTGATTTCAACTGTTATTTTTCATCTATTTTTATCATTGTTTTATTACATTTTGTGGTTTTTAAGTTCTGTTGTATGCTGCCTTGGGAGGGTTATGCTGCCTTGGGAGGTTTGGGCTGTTGTAAGCTGCCTTAGGAGGCTTATACTTTGTGATGGTTTTTTAAAAAATATATATCTGCTTTTTAGTGTGTTGTTGTATGGTTTTTTAAATTGGATTTGTCTGATTTTGATATTGTATACATGGCTCTGGGACCCTGTGGATGAAAGGCAGTTCATTCATGTAAAAAATAAATAAATAATAACTTTTAAAATGAACAGAACAGATAAATGGTCAGGTGTGATGCTAACCATGGTTAGCTCCAGCACTGAAGGGAACAGAGAATGGCTACACCAGAGGGGCAGAAGGGTACCCCCCAATTGCCTAACCATGGTTAGGTAATTGAATTGAGCAGCATTATGTCAATACCAGGGTAACAGGGCACTTTAGATGCCCCATAATTCACATTGTTCTCCATCTCTTCCTGTGGAAGCCACTGCATCCTCACAGTTTTCAGTGGTCAGTTTGTTTTCCTTTACCAAATTAGTTTCATTAGTGACCTTCAACTAAAAGTTATGCCTACCATTATGTTGGTGCACAAAGGGTTTAGCTCCACCATAGCCAATGTGATGTTAAGCAGAGCCTCGAGCCTGTGATCAGGGAGTAGGCAAAACATTCAAGCCAGCACAGATACATTGATTTACATCAGCTAGGGATCTAACCTTGTGTCAAGCTCCTTCCAGGCAGAAAAGGCTCCTAAATGATCAGTCTCAAGAGACCTCATTAATGTATACACGGATTCCTTAGTTCCCCCAAAAAGGTGTTATGATTTTGAAACCACAGCTTATTGACATGAGTTTAAAATGAAGGAACACAAAACCTTTATCTCTGATCCATGTTTAATTCATCTGCTCATTTATAGCCACCTAACTCCTTAACTGACTTTTCCCTTGCCTGATTAAAAAAAAAAAAATAGGTCAATGCTTATGACAATTTCTTTAGGACAAGCATTCAGAGTCCTATTAGAGTTACTGGAACCTTAAACAGTACTTGCGTTCCGTTCGTAATTATGTCCCAGGCTCACCTTGGCCTACTTATGGCTTGCCAAGAGATTGTAGGCATCCTTGGCATAAGCCCCAACAAGACAATTAATTTTACTTACAAATGTGCAGACTGCAGCTTGTGCAAGCCCACACTCTTTCAGAATACTCTGCTGTGTTAGGTAGCCATGCAAAGCACTAGCCATAGAAAAATGAGGAAAGAAAGGAACAACCAAAATGCCATAATATTGTGTTACACTGTCATCAACTCAATGATGAGAAGGATGTTGATGATATGCTATGAAGTATATCACAGTCCTGTACAACTCTGTCTCCCTCTCCGTGTGTGTGTGTGTGTGTGTTTGCAGAGGTACACAGACTGACATCTAGATATATACACAACTCTATGTATGTAAGGGGAAGGGGTATAGCTCAGTGTTAGAGCACATGCTGTGCCTACAAAAGGCCTCACATTCAGTCTCCAGGAGAGCTGTTGGAAAGCTTGAACAGCTGCTACCAGCCAGTGAAAACAATACTGAGCTAGATGGACCAATAGTATCAGGCAGCTTACTGTCTACTAGGGCTGTGCTCCAACCCCCAGATTCGACTCAGGCCTCGATAGGGCACTTCAGACTACAGCTCAGTTCTGCTCGGACCAATTCAGAGGTGGTCTGCTTCAACTCGGGCATCAAAACCAAGCTGAGGTTTGGAAACCCAGGGATTCTTGCCTCCCACTTAATAGCATGGGAGATGAAAACATGGGAATAATGTGTGTGTGTTTTTCTCTTTGCCAGAAAGAATTGGATGATATTTGCGGGCATATTTGCCCCTTAGGAGTCCCGCCAAATGTCAGAGAAATAGTTGCAGTGGTGTTGTGCTACACACCTCTATATATTTAATTTTTTTCAAAGGAACTGCTCTTAACAGTTTTTTAAGTTTTGTGACAGAATTGGATGACAGTTGCAGGGATAGTTGCCCCTTTTGAGAGGATAAAGCCTGTCAAATTTCAGAATGATAGCTGCAGTGGGGGGTTGTGCGAGAGCATCCTTGATATTTTGAGGGTATCCCAAAGAGGATGTGCTTATCCTTCTGTGTCAGGGCCTGAGTAAGCAATGTGGTGCCCACAGACACCAATATGCTCCCTGGATACCTCTCTTGGTACCTGCCCAGGTACCCTATCCATCCCACTTTTTTTTAAGTAACATACTTTCTTTCCAGCAGCTGGGGTTGTTGTGAAATAGGTTTCTGTTGGTGCTGAAAACTGTGAGTTCAAAAGAATTGTTCAGTGTGTTGGGGCTCAGACCCTACCTCTACCTTGTACCCAGTCTTTTGGGAAGGTTACTAGCCGAGTTGCATGTGCCTAAATCTGGATCCAACCCATGGTGTGAGAAAGTCAGAAAACTCTCCACACCAAAGTTAAATTTGCTCAACTTCTCAAATAAGAATAAACAAGTTGGAGCCTATAACTATACAAGTAATCGCACATTCCAACCATTATCTGTTTCATAACATGTACGCTCAGCTGAAATATAGTCACACATACAATTATAAATATGACATTTCCAAATTTGCAAGTGTTTGGTTTTGCCACCTACATTATAGTCTTTTAAAACAAATCCACTCACATATCAGCTATTTTAAAATGAAGATATGCAGATATGTATATTTTGGGGGGACATTCAAATGGATGGAGCTGCTGTACTTTTGATTATCTACACTTTTTTCTTACCTTAAAAGCTCCTATCCAGAAGAGTATTTGTGGTGCAGACAGAATTGCATGCAATAGACCTCACTGGAAAAGCTGAAATCAAATATTTAGTATGGAGGGAGAGTGAGAGGTATTGAATCCATCTGCCCACTTCCAATCCTGAGCAGTAGCATTTTCACTATTAAAAAAGGACTCTGTGCATAGAGTCCTGTCTGCTGGATCCAGGAAGAGATTTGTGCATATAACACCTGCTTGCATTTTCTGTTCCCCCATGTAGCCAGGGAGAACTACATAGCTTCCAAGTTCCAAGCTTGGTTGGAGCAAAAAGGTTTAACAGAAATATTATGTCAGTGAGATCCACGTTATGGGGGTGGGGTAATTATTTGTGTTAAAATAAGAGGAGCACAAGTCATTGAGTACCTCAGGCTGATCTTCAGTGGTGATAAATTGGGGCCAATTCTTATTCTTTGATCTTTCTCCCAGTTTTTCCAAATTTGACCTAGTGTTGCTTCCTTCTCCTTCCTAGTCATTCCCCAAGATCTTTGATCAGTCCACAAGAAAACATGTAAAAGAGCTGAAATTTGAAACATGAAGTTGCTTTAAATCAAAACACAGAGAATCTCTATCCACATCAATCCAAGATGATAATTGCCTCATAATGCAACGTTTACTGGGTGATTAACTGAGGTGGTAGACCCTTGCTTGTTTGCCTTCAGAGGGTGTAGGTGAAGGGGGTCTTCATTTTTAACACTCCCTCCTACATTAAAAAGCTCTATACTCGCAGTCCAAGAGCGGGCTCTTGCTCCCTGATGTGCTGGTTGACTACATGTGGGGAGCTTCTTGTGAAGAATCACTAAAAACATGGCTCCCACTGCCTGAAGAGGTACACTCCAGAATTTGTACACCTCATATTTAATAATAGGAAGAATGGCACTCAGTCTAAATGGCAAGCTTTTACAACAGTTAAAAAAAAACTGGTGTAGATGGCAACTGCTTAAAGCAGGTCCTTGGTCAACAAAACAGAGTTGGTGCATGACAGGCCTAAGAGTGTGAGCATTGAGTCAGCCAGTCTCCACTTCAAATCTGGGGAAGAGCAATAGCTCAAAAGTGGAATACCTGCTTTGCATACCGAAGGGCCCAGGTTCAGTGCTCGGCCTCCCCAGCTAGGGCTGGGAAAGATTCCTGTTTGAAACCCTGGAGAATCGCTGCCAGTCCGTGTAGACCAGCCTCGCCCAATCAGCTGCCCTCCACATGTTTTAGACTACAACTCCCAGCATTTCTGACCACTGGCCATGTTGGCAGGGGCTTCTGGGAGTTGACAACAGACAATACTGAGCTTGGTGGACCAATGGCCCGACTCAGTATGAGGTGGTTCCCTAATCTCACCTCCTTCATAAATTGACTCGGTGATCGCAGGCACACACACACGCACACGCACACACACACACACAGATAAAAACAAACAAGGGACCATAAAAGCTTACAGACACTTGGAAAGCCAAAGGTCAAGTATTCCAGTGGGTGGCAGGGTGGGGGATAGAGCTGATTGTTTCTAGCAAGCTCCTCTTAGTTTTGGCATTGCTGGTGTCCTTTTGCTAGGAGAAGGGTAATTATTGGGTTTGGTTACATTATCCAGCCAAGCAGCAGAACAATCAGCTTCCAATACACCACTCCGCCTTACAGAAACCATCACACTGGGGCTTTCATTTGTCTTACTCTGATCAACATTTTATATTTTCAGGAGATCTTTTTTTTTAAGGGGGGAACAAAGAATTGCCGTAATGTGAACAGGGTGAAAAATAATACAGGGCTGATTGGGAATACAAAGAACGTAACGGAGACGACGCTGGTGTAGAAGTGGGAGTATTGCTAATGCTAACCGATCAAAGACAGGCATGAGGTAAGCAAAATGACGAGGGCTCGGGCGCTCTGCCAAAGGAAGCCTTGGTGGATGGATCTTTTTTCAATAATGAACTCCCACTAGGGCCTGCACTTTATGAGTCTGACACATCTAAATTACATTCTGCAACGTTTTAAATGTTGGAATAATAGGATAAATTCAAAGCAATTAGAGAGCATATGGAATACTGCCTTTCAGATGGTAGGCATAAGCATCTTTTGTCAGCTGTATCAGATTTAAGACCCCCAGTGGCTGCAGTGATCCGGTCGGTGGTGATAAATGGACAGAGTGGTGCAAACGGAGTGTTCTGAGCGAGGGCTGACACACCAGAAGGAAACCTGCATTGCAGTTGGGGATATATATATATATATATATATATACACACACACACACACACATACACACACACACACACACACACACACTTTTCTCTTTTGTTCCAAAGGAATGTGAAATGAGCCTGAGCTCCACAGCCCAATCAAAAGGCCATTGTTTTACCAGGTCAATGTCTTCAAAGGGGCACATTCTGATATTCTCACCTGGCACTGCTGCCTTAGGATGAATGCCCTGTAGAAAACCCCAATTAACCTTCAGCTGACAATGAGACTCTTAAATCATTCTATTTCTTTTCTTTCAATTGAACAAAGGAAGAGAAGGGTGGTGGCGGGATCTATTCTGAGCATTAAAACCAGGACATGCCTTCTTTACCAAAAAAACCCTTTTGACAATAGAAAGCTACATATACTTTGGTGAGTGTCATTAAAAGAAATCGGGTGACCCCGCTGGAGAGAAGAAAGACTTAGAAGAATGAAATGGCAAAAAAGCAAGGCGGATTTGGTTGGGTTGTCCCCCCTGCCAGGCGCCAGCACCCCCCCCCACACACACACACACGCTTTTATGTTGGTCATTATTTTTATATTGATTGAGGATTGTTCACTGTTCTACAAGCAATACAAGAATATCAAGGGTGTCTGCTCACAAAGGTCACTCTCAGATGGGTCACTCACAACTTTTCATGGCCTCAACCTATGCAGTAAGATGGTGTCATTTTTGTTGTTGTTTTTGTTTCTTTCCCTGTTCCTTTGTCTCTCAGATCAGATCTCTTTGTCTCTAATGCCAATTTCTTGTGAGAATTGTTTACACTGCTTTCTTGCTGAGATAGTTATTCTTGTAGTACAGCTACCATGAGATAGAGTGAAGCGGCCCCCTCAGGCAGCTGACTTTAGATGCCGTGAAAGGGCAGCAAATGGTTAGTCATCTAATTTAATATGGTTGTATTTTTATTGTCAGGGAATGGCGGGGGATGCACTTTGGGGATTTTCTGCCTCAGATATCAAAATAACTTGACCAGCTTTGGGTGCTATGCACCTTGACTTTGGGGGTAGGGTGCCATTTGCTCCTCTGCCTCAGGCAGCATAACATTATGGGCTGGCACCATGGGGTGCCATTTGGAATACTGGCCCATGGAATACTAAATCTGGAAAAGACCAGAGACATCATCAGACTAAATCTGGAAAAGACCAGAGACATCAGAGCAGTCTCCGTCACCTTCTAGGATAAAATGGATGCAAAGCTTTTCTGCAAGAGATTTCCAGGTCCAATTTCTCTTCTCCCCTATCCCGCACCTGCCATCTGTTTATCAGGGTCATTCCACACATTCCATGGGAACAAAACAGGTTTTGCCACAGCACATATACTCAAGAGGTATCTTCAGCCAATCCTGGCTATTTTATATGTACCTGTATGACACTTGTGTTCCCAACTACATATTTGTCTCCCAGTGCTCCCTATGCTACCAGTTGTGGGAAGGAGAGCTGCTGTGGTAAGAGCCATGCTGGATCAGACCAAGGGTCCATCTAGTCCAGCATTCTGTTCACACAGTGGCCAACCAGCTGTCGACCAGGAACCCACAAGCAGGACATTTTCTCCAGCAACTGGTGCACATAGGCTCTCTGCCTCTGGTACTGGAGGGAGCTCATAGCCATCAAGGTTAGTAGGCATTGATAGCCTTTTCCTCCAGGAATTTGTCCAACCCCCTTTTAAAACCATCGATATTGGTAGACATCACTACATCCTGTGGTAGCGAATTCCATAGTTTAACTATGCGCTGTGTGAAGTACTTCCTTTTATCCATCTTGAATCTCCCACCAATCAGCGTCATAGGATGACCCTGGGTTCTAGTTTTTTGAGAGAGGGAGAAAAATGTCTTGCTATCTACATTCTCCACACCATGCATAATTTTGTAGATCTCTATCATTACCCTCCTTTTTTCCAAGCTAAACAATCCCACCTGTTGTAGCCTTCTCTCATAGGGGATATGATCCAACCCCTTGATCATTTTAGTTGCCCTGTTCTGCACTTTTTCCAGCTCTACAATATCTTTTGAGAGAATGGAGTAGGCCACTTGTGCTCCTCTGGATGTTGTTGGACTGCAATTCCCATCATCCCTAGCCAGCATAGGTGGGGTTTGCAGTCAAACAATGTCCGGAGGGCCATACATTCCCCTTCCCTGAGCTAAAGTGATGGACTTAGATAGGGAAACCTTGGTTGAAATCCCTGTTCATCCACAAAGCTTACAGAATGACCGTGGGGCAGTCACTAACCCTTAGTCTAATTTGCTTTGCAGCATTGTTGTGAAGGTAAAAGAGGGGAACCTTGTATGTCTCCCTTGGAGAAAGGGTGGGATAATTTTGTTGTTGTTGTTGTTGTAAGCATTTTATCCCACCCCTCAGCTAAAAAGTCTCCCTGAGCAGCTTAACATACAATCAATAAAAACAAGGCAGTCGCCGCCCATGGGCTTACAATATAAAAAGATGTGACACAAAAGGGAAAAGGATGAGGAGGGCAGAGGGAAAAAAGCAAATAGTCTTTTCTGTAGGGCTGGTGGAATAGCCCTACGTTCCATCTCCGCTCCCTCTGCTGCAGCCTGCTGAATACACAATTTGTGGAGAAAAATCAAATCTAACAAAAGGTTTAAGTGAACCAACTGTGTTTATTGAAACATTCAAAGTGTTACATCTTTTTATCTTTACAAAACTTCCTTAAATACAATGTTCTTGGTGTAAACTCCAGGATGGGCACTGTTGTACTTGCGACTGTCCTGCAGAAATTGCTTGCCAAGAACGGAGCCATCAGTAACAATGTTGCACATGAAGACTGGAACCGTGAGTGGTGGTAGCAAATGCTGCCATGGCAGCAGAGTTGATGATTCGTCCTTGAAGAGCAAGGCGTTGGAGCATTTGCACACCTTGACACCATTGCCAATATCAAACCTATTGATATTAGTTGCAGGTAGGGATGGTGCGGGCACACGATTCAGTCTGGGAATCTGGCAGACCCACTCCTACCTGCATCCCTGAACCCTGCTCGCTGAGCCCCTGCTCGCCCCCTGCCCGTGCTCGGCAAATGGCCTGCACTCACCCTGACAGCCTCACCGAGCTTGGAGATTGCCATTTTTTGAGAAATAAAATGGTGATTGCAAAAATGCGCATATTTGTGCACATGTGCATATTTGTGTATGTGCAATAATGTGCATTTTCCAAAAAATGCACATTTTTGCACGTACAAAAACATGCACATTTTTGCAATCACCATTTTATTTTTCAAAAAAATAGTGACCACGGAGCTCAACGAGGCCTCTGGGGTGAGTGTGGGCTGCTTGCCGAGCATGGGAGGGGCTTGAGCGTGGTCCGGGGACCAGCGAGCAAGGATAGGGACTGGGTGGGTGTCTGGAGAACCCAGACGGGGGTGAGTTCGCACATCCCTAGTTGCAGGACTGCATGCCAACAGGCACAGTCTGCCTCCTGCGCCTGGGCTCATTTGAGATATTGACTGATGCAAGGCTGGCCAGAGCTTAGCTGTCATCAAAAGGCTGACAGGTTGCCTGCATGTGCAGGCTTGCTGAATAGGGATGTACGAAAGTCACTTACCTTTTTGCAGGGGTGCTTCGCGGTGGGGGGGAGGCGCTTCGCTTCTCCCCCCGAAGTTCAGGCAAGGCGGGGAGCCATCCCGCCTCGCCCGGCCGAAATTCAGGCCGGGGGGGGGAGGCTTCCCGCCTCGCCTGGCCGAAATTCAGGCCGGGAAGAAGCGCCCCGTCTCCCCGGCCGCGAAAGTGTAAAAACAAAACAAAACAAAACCCGTGATAGGCTACGTAATGATTAACGTAGCCTATCACGGCTAGATTTCCAAAGTCAGCCGTGATAGGCTACGTAAATCGTTACGTAGCCTAACACGGGTGACTTTGGGGGGAAAAAAAGCGCGTACGCAAATGGCAGCGGCCTATGGGCGCCGCCATTTGCGTTCCTTATTTGGTCCCGGTAGTCTACGTAAAGATTTACGTAGACTATGCTGTAGTCTACGTAAATCTTTATGTAGACTACCGGGACCAAATAAGGAACGCAAATGGCGGCTCCCCATGGGGGCCACCATTTGCGTACGTGCTTTTTTTTTTTCTTCAAAGTCACCCGTGATAGGCTACATAACGATTAACGTAGCCTATCATGGCTAACTTTGGAGATCTAGCCATGATAGGCTACGTTAATCGTTACGTAGCCTATCACGGGGTTGTTGTTGTTTTTACTTCAGCTGTAATGGCGCGGCGGTAGCCGGTTGAAAGACCGGCTGCTGCCCCCGCCCCCGCTGAAAGCCCGCCGAACCGCCGCCGGGACCCGCCGCCGGGAGGGACATTCGGCTATGGTAAGTCCCATCCCGGGGGGGTGGCGGGGGGGTGGCAGGGTGGTGGTGGAGAATTTCACCGCCGATTTCGGGGGGCCGAATGCGTTGGCGCTCGGCCCCCTGAAGATTTGGGGAGAAATTCTCCGCCATCCCTATTGCTGAGGCAGGCAAGGTAGCATCCAAGCGGGGGTGCAAAGCTTCTTCCCTTGGGGCTGGAGGGGTAGAATTAGTGTGGCAGTGTGAGGCATGCTCAGACTCATAGTTTGCCTGCCAGTTACTGTTACAAGTAAGCGTTTGACATCTAGGCATGTTAGTAATGTGTGGAATATATAAATGCTATTTTGTTAAATGTAACAGCTAGAGACTTCCTTTCTGAGCAATAACTCAACTTTGACTGGGTTACTTTTAACTGTAGGTGTCTCTTAATCCCATCAGGATTTGTTTGCAGGCTGTATGTAATTGGCATATCATTGTACTTTGGCCTGCACCTGTGTTTATAAAGGTGTACAGATACTTTTTTGAGTTCATATTTCATTTTGCTCCAGTTTGCAATTAATTATGTTTGTTTAATTACATTTGACTTTTTTGATATTACAAATAAAACGTTGTAGTACATTGTTATAGAAGATAGCCCAATTCTTTAAAAAGGGGGTGTATGAACATAAATCAACTCCCGAGTTTGAATTATAGTGCAAACGGTTGTTATTCATGGAATCTGCATGTCAAGAGCTTTCCAATGAAGTGTGTTCCAGGAGAATCGGTCAACAGGAAGGCAGTCAAAAATGGATGACCAGCTAACTCCCAACTTTGAATTGTATATATAAGATAGCAGCAATAATAATAACTGCATGCAGCTTTATCTGGGATAGTAGCATCACAGCCCAGAAGCCTTTCTCGTCCTGGTATCCCAGAGAGTCAGTCCTCTGCGACTACCTGCTGCACTCTGTCTGGGCTACCTGTCACTGAGCAAGAACTGGCTGTCCCTCTGCCCTGTCCATCCACTACTTCCACCTGCCTGGCTGCTCCAGGTGCTTGACAGGGCCTTGTATCTGAGCGCCCAAGGATCTGGCATTTGGCAATGATACTTCTAAAACACCAGGCAGGTGATCCCAGCAGTCTGTAGGTGGTAATGGAAACACTGGAGCAAAGCGAGCCAATTACAGAGTGAAAACTCCGATGACATTTATTCAATAGAGCTACAAAGCACTTTGGGCCATTTCCAAAAGGCTGACCCACTTCTACCAGACTTCGTGCCTTCCACATTGAACTCTGCCAACTCTACTGAATGCCAGAATTATGTCTGTCCTGCATTCTCCCTATTAAAATGTCAATTGATACATTCAAAACTCACCTTCAAACTCAACACCCTCTGAGGGAGCAAATGAGTTACAGGGGCCACTTGTCTTTGGATGTGCTCCAACTCTCTTTCCATAGTTGAAATATCACCATGGATTCATTATCTCCACAATCCAAAGGGCCAGGAAACTATATCAGGTAGAACCTTACATCTATAATGAAATATTTACATTTTCTGTAAATGACTTCAGACAATTGGATTCCTAAGAATGGTTCAGGGATGGGTGGAGCCACCCAGTTCTTCTCCAAGTAAATTCCAGAAGGCTTGTTTTGTTTTGTTTTCAACCTGGATGTTCTAAAAAAAATTGACTATCTCCTCCTGTACTCATTTCAAACAGGGCAGTTAGATAATTTTAGACTCTGGACTTAATGAACCTATGGGGAGGTGCTCTTTAAGATGTCTTACTTCACTTATATCTAAATGGGATAAGCTGGCCCTAGCTTCACAGTTGGTCAGGGCAGACAGTAGGCTAGTAGCACATTTGAGGCCTTCTGCACCACAGCACCACATCAACATAGTGTGCAAGCAGGGAGGTATCATGACTGTGCAAAGCTCATATAATCTGTGTACACTGAATATGCATGCAGAAGGAAGCAGGCCTAGGGTGGCCATGTGTTCTCTTTTATAGAGGACAGTCCTCTATTTGAAGGCATTGTCCAGTCCAGTCCAGGGCTGATTTAAAGATAAAGGACCACGAGAAGGAAGAGCCCAGGGGCCTTGAAGTTGCCCATCAACAGCACCTGGACAGCCGAGTGAGCAAGGCACACAGGTCACAAGCTGTGACAACTGGTCACAGCCTTCCACACTGCAGTGAAATGCACTCTATTTTTATTTAAATTATAATGCTTATTTCTAAATTTGCACCTATACATATAAATGTGCATATGCAAATTTTATCCAAATGTATGTCTCTTTTATGGTGATGCATTTCATCACGCTTATTTGGCAATTCATAAGTGGCCACCCTAGTGATACGATAACATCATGGTGCCATTATAGCACACAAGGCCTCTATACATGTGTAGTCTATGGCATTTCAGATCTGAGTAGGTCTCAGGATGGCTGGATAGATATTACACTGGATGGATCCTGGTACGTAGATACTGACCTGCAAATTTCATGACACACCCCATCTGACGTTTGTTCAAAATCTCTGTACTTATTACAGACACTTGGCTTTCCAAGTGGTTTCATGCACACCATGGGAAATTACTACCTTGTAGTAGATAAACATACAGAATGCATGAAATCACTTATAAATATAGGAACATAAAAAGAGCCCCACTGGATCAGAGCAAAGGCCTGTCCAGGCCAGCATCCTGGTTTCTTGGAAAGTTTAACAGTTTACAAGAATTAAATTATATATATAATTAAATTATATAAATTAGTGTAATAAATATATAATAAAGAAGTAAATGTAATTCCCACAGTGGCCAAGTAGATGCCCCAAGCAGAAGCCCACAAGCAGGCCATGATGGCAACTGCCCTGTCCTACTGTCATTCCTCTGCAACTGTGGCATACTGCCTCTGATACTGGAAGGAGTGTATAGCCATCATGACAAGTACCTGGCCAGACCCAAAGATCATCTTCAGGGGTCCTTCTCTGGGAGCCCCTGCCAAAAGAAGTAAGGCAGGTGGCTACCAGGAAGAAGGCCTTTTCTGCTGTGACACCCTGGCTGTGGAAGGAGTTCCCTAGAGAGGGTCACCTGGCACCTACGTTGTACTCCTGGCACCAGGTGAAGACCTTTTTATTTTCCCAGCATTTTAGCATTCTAGTCTTTTAGGTCTGCTGTTTTAAAACATTATTTTAAATAGTGCTGTGCCGAAAATTTCTCCCACATTTTTTTCGACCATTCTCATTCAATTGGATAGAAAAGAAATTGCTTGCGAAAACGAAGGAGAAGACATTTCAGAGAAATTCTCATGGGTTGGGTTTGGGGTTCTGATCCTTACCTTACTTACGAGGTGGCTGAGGAGTGTACATGAGTGTCCTCTCTGTCATTGATTGTACAATAATCTCTGTGGCAGCCTGTAGCCTCCTTGGCTTCCCGCACTTCAGTTAAAGCCATCATGAGGAAGACATCATGAGGCAATTCCTCCCAAGGGGCTTTTTCAGTTCAGGAAGTGCAGGTGGCCTGGGAGGCTGAAGAGCAATGGAAAGATGCATAATAGAGAGAGAAAATGCACACAGCACCCTCAGCCACCTTGCAGAGATTAGATAAGTTCAGAAACCAAAAGAAATTCAACATTTTGCCTCAGAAAAGTGGAAGTTACAACATAGTTGATGCTGTTGCCTCTTGCAGGAGTAGTGCAATAAACCAAAAGCTCTTAGGAAAAAAGAAACCTGCGTTACAGCCCCTGCCAATAGTGAGTCCTATCAGTGAGAAAGTATTGGAGAATTTCTCCTCCACTAGGAGAAATTTGGTGAAATTGTGTTCCCAATTTCTCTGCCCCCAAATAGGCTGGAGAATTTGGAGAAGCCATCTGCGCACAGCTCTAATTTTCAGTTTCTGCCTTGCTGCTAGGTTTTATTCTGGTTGTCCTTTTATAGTTTTAAGCTTTTATATTTCATATTGTTTTATGCTGTACCTTGAAGTTTACATTTTTTGAACCGCCCAGAGAGCTTTGGCTATAGGGCAGTACAGAAATGTAATAAATAAATAAGTAGTCATGGATAGATTTATCCTCCATGAACGGTCTAATTCCATTTTAAAGCCATCCAGGTTGGTGGATCTGCAAGGGATCTGTATAATCTATAACAGGGGTGGAGACCCTCAGGCCTGGCGGCCAAATCCACCTCTCCTTGGGTCCCAATTTAGCCTTCCTGGGTTCCCCAGATGGCCACACCCCTTCCCTTGGGTCCAGCCCCTCCCCCCCAGTGGTTTCCCAGCTTTTGTGCTATTTTTCCCATCCTAAAAGGCTTTGTTATTGGCAGCAAGAGCTTTAAAATACAATATGGTGGTATTTTTGCCCTCACCTCTTTTGCCTTTGGCCTTGCGCACCACTGGAATGCAGCCCCCAAGAGCTTTTCCAAAACAGAATCTGGCCCTCAGGTTGAAAGAGGTAGGGATGTGTCATCCCACTGCCATCCAGGTACTCTGGGTGCCCACCCAGCCCCTGCCCCTGCCCGCCAGTTCCTGGACTGCACTTGAGACCTCCCATACTTGGTGAGAGGACTGCACTCACCCTGGCGGCTTTGTCGAGCTCCATGGTCACCACTTTTAAAAAAATAAAATGGTGATCACAGAATTGCACACATTTGCATGGGCCCGAAAATACACACTTTTGCAAATGTGCATTTTTGCATATGTGCAAAAATGCACATTTTCACGCACACACAAATATGTGCATTCGCAAAATGCGCATTTTCGCACACATGCAAATGTACACGTTGTTGCAATCACCATTTTATTTTTCAAAAAATGACCATCACGGAGCTTGACAAGGCCACTGGCATGAGCGTGGGCCAGTAGCCGAGCGGGGGCAGGGGCCGAGCGGGGGCAGGGGCTCAGTGAGTGGGGCTCAGGGGTGCAGGCAGGGTGTGTTCCACCGGATTGCTGGACGGAATCAGGCACCTGCACCATCCCTAGAAAGAGGTTCTCCCTCCCTGAGAACCTAGATAGCTTAGGGCTGTAAAGGTTATGAGCATTTTGAATGGAAATGTGCAGGCGACCAGAGCAGATCTTTCAAGACTGGTGTAATTTGCTGTCTGCAGGCAGCACCATTCAAAAGCCTTGCAGCTGCATTTTGCACGAGTTTTGCTTCATACGATGTTAGATTGATGGCCCTACTTAGTACTAGGTCTCCAGCCCCAGTTCCTCAGGGAGTCATGCACTGGCCTCCCCCTGCCTTGTTATGCCTTCACTGGAGATGTCAGTCCTCATACAAACAGCTAGACGCAAAATGGCTGCATGGGGTAATTTGCTATGTGGGCTCTCGAAGTGCTTTAGAGCTCCTAAAGGGTGAGGGGCATGCAGAAATGTCTTACATTTGCCTCCAGTACTGCTGCTGGGTCACAACAGGAAAACTGAGATGTAGTCTCTGTGTCCCATCCACAGGCAGTTGCTGTACTGGGCCACTCCTTCTTTAGTTATTTGTTTATTAAGATATTTCTAACCCGCCTGATATCAAGAGATCTCAGGGCGGGATGCAATCCATCCATAAAACCATTCATCATAAAAATATGAAACAACAATAGCCTGCAATCTATTATAATTGTCATCACTGCAAAATCAGCATTTAATAACCCAAGCAAATCAATCAAACTGAGCGACGATCAATGAGACCCAAAAGATTGGGTAAATAACCAGGTGTTCACTTGGCGCCAAAATAAGACTCTCCTTGATCCATAGCCCTCAGGTGCAGGGCTGGGGAACCTATTCATACACACCACCACTGCTATCCATCCATTTACACTCTTACACACACACACACACACCACTGCATTGGAGGGGGGGAACACTCTCAGTTGCTCCAGTGGGAGGTTTCTCCCACCCTGCAGTGCAAATAGCAGGCACTGGGGACCTGAACTGAACAGTGTGTGTGGAGGTTCAGGGGGGCCTTTAACTCTCCCCTCCTGCTGAGGTCCCAATGTGGATCACCCCTCCTGGGCCTGCAATTTGCACTGGGGGGAAACCTCAGGTTGGAGGAAATGGGAGGTTTTTTTCCTAATGCAAATTGGAGGCATGGCCCTCCTGATCAGAATCAGGTTCACCGGTGGGTACAAATGGTTAAATCCCCCTACCCCCGCCCCCATGCCAGGGTCCTGACCCAGTTCAGGTCCCCAGTGCCTGCAATTTTATGAAATGGAAAGCACATATGAAATATATTAAATATAAGGCAGCAGGATTAAAAAACTATCCTGATCAAGAATAGCAAAGATAAAACACAGAGCAATAACTGACTTAAAACTTCAGACGAGCACCCCCAATTAAAGCAGATTGGAATAAAAAGATTTTTAAGGCCCATTTAAAAGCAACTGAAGAGAGACTAAATGCAGGAGAGAGTTCCACAAAGATGGGGCTACCACTGAAAAGGCCTCGACGACTCTCGTGTCTGCCGATCCAACTGGCATCGATGGCATGCCTGCAAAGCGCAAACAGGGCTTCTGCAGCAATTCTGAGGACCTGGTATGTCCATACTTGTGCTGATTCAGCACATATATTAATTATTACATTTATTTGTTTTTTAAACAACTATATGTCATAAGATTTCTAAGCAGTTTGCATAAAAATATATAAAGTACAATATAAAAACCAATGTCAGAACGGTATATAAGTAATAAAAAATGTAAAAACTGTATAAAGTAATACATATATTTAAAATGTTACAAGAGACCAGTAGGACAGAGCAACGTGATTACAAGTCAAGGAAAGCCTGAATAAACAGGTGCATCTTCAAGAACTTGCCACAGTTTCTGCCTCTCAAGCTACACATGGGAGAGCACTCCAGAGGATGGGAGCCAGTACTGAAAGGAAGGACCCATCCATTTTTGTAGGCAGTTACATGAGCAGAGACTTTGACCTAGGTTGTTGCATATTTCATCCCTCATTTAAACTTACAAAATTAACCAGTGGAATCTATGCTGAATATACAAATGGAGAGCCTCTGTTTTTCATACCTGGAACACAGAAAGATGGCTGCCACTGCCACAAAAGTGGTATTGCACACTTGAAAGAAGGAAGAGGAAGACACTGTTATCAGGGGAACAATGATGCCATATACCTGATGTCCCCTAAGCTTCTACTCCAGTCTTCCCTGACCTGGTGTTCAGACCATCCCTCCCATCAGCCTCAGCCAGCAGGCTGAGTGGTCAGGGATGATGGGAGTTGTAGTCCAAAACATCTGGAAGGTGCCAGTTTGAGGAAGGCTGTTCTACTCCATAACCTGGAGTTTAGGAACGGCACCAGACTGGAATGCTACCGATCTACGGTGATTCATTCACCGCCCACGGGAAATGTCTCTGCAAGCAGCTCTCAAACTGTGCCAACAAACTGAATAGATGAGAGTGCTCGAGAGGCAGCATAAAGCCCTCCTCCTCACCCCCCCCCTTCTCTCTTCTCTCTGGATTTCAAGCTAAGCTTATTTCTTCCAGCCGAAGCAAAGAATTACTGCCCCACTCTGTGCACAGAGATGCATCGGAACAATGCCCGTCCCCCTCCGAGGCTGAATTTAGAAAATCAGCTCGATATATTTAGGGCCCTGGTGTCTCTGTGCAACAAGAGCCTTGGAACAGCATGTGTAGCAGAAAGCTCTTTAAAGGCTACAGGCACCATGAATGCAATTCTCCTAACAATGGCTAATCCCCCCTCTTACAGTAATCTGCCCTCCTGAGTCCCCCCCCCCCCGCTCTCCGCTCCCATCTCTTCCAATTCACTTTCTGAAAGTGTTTCCTCCAAAAGGCCATTTGAGCTTCAAGGGGCGCGATTAAAGAAAGGCTAAATACTGCTGCATAAATACAATTTGTCCTTACTACTCTTATTTTCCAGGAAACCTTGTGTTTGAAAAAGGTAATCCATTAGCACTCATTGTGCTGTAGAACAGTTATAATAATAACAATGTGTGAGCTTTCTATGGTTTGGGCACTCTGTTGTGCATCAGCCTTGACTGAGGGATCACATTGCAATGCGCGAGAGGGTTGGTTATGTTGACTTGTTTCTCGACAAGCAGATTCCATTGAAGAAACCACTAATCAGGGGGCCATTCAGCTCATGCAGTGGAAATGAGTCCTTTGTGTGAGTCCAAAATGGGGAGACCTACTCATTGGGATAATAGTGACACATACACAGGCCAGCTGAGTCACTCTAACGCACTCCGCTAGCCACGCTGGAAGCAAGATCTCCATTTGTGTTTGACATGAGCAGCTGTTGAACGGTGCCATGCATGCAGGATGCAGCAAAGGACATATTTGAACATGTGTGGCAGAGCAGGCTGTGTGTCACGCTTTTGTTTTGGCCGTTAAGTAATGCAGTGCTGACTTTGAGATCAGGAACTCATCCTCATGGGTCTAGCTTAGAGCCTCCAGTGCTTTAGCACTCAATTGGAAGTGTAAGACATGGCATTCGGCAAATGGAACAATGTGTCGTGATGGGTTTCGCAGGCCAGCCACACTCCTCACTTCATGGACTGCATCCTGCACATTGCCTGTGGTCCTATCAAATAGGGAATCAGCATGAGCACCGCAGAGGTAAGCATTGTAATGATGCACGGAATGAGTGTGCCCCAGGAGATTCAACCAAGAGCAGTCAGTTCTCTTGACTAAAATGATTTGAATGTCAGCGGGTTGTCCCTGGAGGTACATATTAGTAGAGGGGGGAGGAAGTCAGGTGTGGGTTTGGAGTAGTGTTGCCAACTCTTGACACACACACACACACACACACACACACACACAGAAAAGAGTCTAGTATCTGGGTGTGCCCCTGAGGTGGAACCTGAAGATGCTTGAAATCACAGAACAGGCTCTTTCCATCTTAGATGGACAGCTACTGGTGGAGGTGCTTCCGTTTCCCCTGCCACCAAGCCTCACCACCCATACATGGCATCAGGAACACATATATCATGAAACAATGCAGACTACAATAGTACCAAAATCAGAAAGCAAGGAATAACCTCACTACCTTGAATAACTCAAGCTAGTGAGCCAAGCCATGGACTATGAACCAAGACATGCATTGAGCGTCTGGAAAACATTTTCCCATTTTACTGGCAGGGAACACTGAGGCTGAGACTAGTCCCAAGGATTGGGAGTGAATTTGTGTGAGACCTAAGATGCACAGTGCCAATGCTGCTCTCACCCAGCTCGCTGACTGCCTGCACATTTACCTCCTTGTTCTCCTCAATAGCCACTCATTCATGCCAAGGAACAGCCAGCCGGCCAGCAGGTCAGCCGAGGCAAGTGCTCCAACCTACTGCTGCAGCAAGACAATCTGCACCTCCACTGATTCTGCCATCTCTAGTTCAGTCAGCAACAACCAAGACACCTAGGCAGTGCATAGCAGGTATTTTAAATTATATGGCTCATGTGCACAGGAAAGGGAGGGACAAAATCCCCCTGCCCCATTTGTTCTTCTGGTGTTTTCTGGGTTTGGTCAGCCCTTTTCTACTCCTCCAGAATTCCAGCTTCACTAAAGGAAATTTCTAAAATCACTTTCATAATCAGGAAATACTCTGTTCATTGCAACTTCCCTCCCTCTGCTTCAGTATTATTGATGCACATATATGGATAGATAAAAACACAGCAAAAAAGCAATCTTGATCAGACTGGATGCATGACTGCATAAAGATTCCTTTTGTGCAGTGTTTGTTTGTTCCAATTCTTTTTGTTGTTGTTGTTTATTCGGTCAGTTGCTTCCGACTCTTCGTGACTTCATGGACCAGCCCACACCAGAGCTTCCTGTCAGACGTCGCCACCCCCAGCTCCCCCAAGGTCGAGCCCATCACCTCCAGAATATCATCCATCCACCTTGCCCTTGGTTGGCCCCTCTTCCTTTTGCCTTCCACTTTCCCTAGCATCAGCATCTTCTCCAGGGTATCCTGTCTTCTCATTATGTGGCCAAAGTACTTCAGTTTTGCCCTTAATATCATTCCCTCAAGTGAGCAGTCTGGCTTTCTTTCCTGGAGTATAGACTGGTTTGATCTTCTTGCAGTCCAAGGCACTCTCAGAATTTTCCTCCAGCACCACAGTTCAAAAGCATCTATCTAGGGATGTACGAAACACCTACCTGGCTCCGCGCTGGGCAATCCACGATGGGGGGGAAGTGCTCCGTCCCTCCCCCCAGAATCCTAGATGGGGGGGAGGCGATCCAGTCCTCCCCCCCGGAATTCTGCCCGGCCGACTCCACTCCACGGCCAAGCTGCAGAGCCGCCGGCCGGCTCCGGCCGCCCACAGCCAGACATCAGGCCACTGGGCAGCCCTGCAGGGACGCAAATGGCGGCTGTCGTAGCCGCTCCCATTTGCGTCCCTGTATTGAGCTGTGATAGGCTACATAGATGTTTACGTAGCCTATCTGTCAAGGGCTCCTTGGAGGCTTCTCTCAGTCTAATCCAGTAGCCAAGTCCAGACACAGACAAAGGGATTCCTTTCAAAGCTTTATTCTTCTTTTACAACTTAACAACTCTACAGGTAGCAACTAGATCTGAGCAGCAGAGTACCTATGCCCTAAGTTGGAACAGTTGGTCTCCATTCGAAAGGGAATTACTGGCAGACCCCTGAACTTAAGGACTAGGGAGAGTCCCTCCCCTTTTCCCTTGGATCCTCTGGACGCAGCCATTGTTTGCGCACCAACCAGGCACTACGTCTCCTTTCTGCGCCCTCCATTTGGCGCTGCTCTCTGCATCGGCGTCACGCGTCCACCAAGTCTACTTCCCGCACTCGGTCACTCCCTGGACTGCTATCTAATCTAGGAATGCTGGTGGGAGGAAACTCCGTCAGCTGTGGCTGTGGGCCCTGGGAAAGAGGAGCACGCTCCTCTCCCAGGAGTGACTGCTCTTCCTCAGAATCAGAACTACTCTGGGATTCTATGGGCTCAGTGTCCACCCTGACACTATCACGGCAGGAGGAAAAACCCCAGCGTATGCAAATGGCGGTAGCAAATGATGGCTAACGCGTCCGTGCATTAACCGTGATAGGCTACGTAAGTATTTACGTAGCCTATCACAGCTATGAAGAGGAGGAAGTGAATGGTGGCCGCAGGACACAGGGAATACCATTGCTTTAACTATGTGGACTTTTGTTGTCAGTACGGATGTACGAAAGTCACTTACCTGGTCCTGCAGCTTGCTTCGCGGTGGGGGGGAGGCGCTTCGGTTCTCCCCCCGAAGTTCAGGCTGGGGGGGGAGGCACCTGCCTCGCCCGGCTGAAATTCAGGCCAGGGAGAAGCGCCCCATCTCCCCAGCTGCGAAATACAAAAGTGAATGTTAAAACACACACACACACAAACGTGATAGGCTACGTAACTATTTACGTAGCCTATCACAGCTAGATTTCCAAAGTCAGCCGTGATAGGCTACATAAATCGTTACGTAGCCTATCACGGGTGACTTTGGGGAAAAAAAAGCACGTATGCAAATGGCGGTGCCCATGGGCGCCGCCATTTGTGATCCTTATTTGGTCCTGGTTAGTCTACGTAAAGATTTACGTAGACTACGGCAAAAATAAGGGCAACGCTATTATAAGGGCTCTGGCGGCGGCGGCTCTGGCAGTGGCGTGGCAGTGGCGGCGGCCGGTCTTCTGACCGGCCGCCGCCGCCATTTCCAGTTAAAAAAACAAAACAAACAAAAAAATAAAAAAAGTGATAGGCTACGTAAAGATTTACGTAGCCTATTACGGCTAGATTTTTAAAAAACAACATGATAGGCTACATAAATGTTTACGTAGCCTATCACGGCTGATTTAAAAAAAAAAAAGCGCGTACGCAAATGGCGGCGCCCATGAGCGCCGCCATTTGCGTTCCTTATTTTGGCACGTCTTAGTCTACGTAAACATTTACATAGAAGATGACGAAAATAAGGGGAACGCAAATAGCACAGACGCTACGCTATTTGCGTTCCCCTTATTTTTGCCGTCATAGTCTACGTAAATGTTCACGTAGACTAAGACATGCTAAACTAAGGAACACAAATGGTGGCGCCCATGGGCACCACCATTTGTGTACGCACGTTTGTTTGTTTTTCTTTTAAATCAGCCATGATAGGCTACGTAAACATTTACGTAGCCTATCACAGCTGACTGCAGGGACGCAAACGGCGGCGGCTATGGCCGCCGCCATTTGCATCCCTGCTAGCCAGCAGCTGGATGTCTGGCCGCTGGCGGAGCTGGCCGCTGGCGGAGCCGGCCGCTGGCTCCGCAGAATCCCTGCAAAGCGGAGCCGGCCAGCCAGGATTCGGGGGGGAGGGACGGAGTGCCTCCCCCCCAGCCAGAATTTCGGGGGGAGGGACAGAGCGCCTCCCCCCCACCGCGAATGTCACCCTTCGAAAAGGTAAGTGACTTTCGTACATCCCTAGTTCCGTGAATTGCTGGAGTCCACCTTGCAAGATCTTGAGCATTACCTTACTGACATGTGAAATAAGTGCCACTGTTTGATAGTTTGAACATTCTTTGGTGCTTCCCTTTTTTGGATATAGGTTGATTTTTTCCAATCTGTTGGCCATTCTTGTGTTTTCCAAATTTGCTGGCATATGGCATGCATCACCTTGACAGCATCATCTTGCAAGATTTTAAACAGTTCAGCTGGGATACCGTCATCTCCTGCTGCCTTCTAATTAGCAATGCTTCTTAAGTCCCATTCAACCTCACTCTTCAGGATGTCTGGCTCTAGCTCACTGACCACACCATCAAATCTATCCCCAATATTATTATCCTTCCTATACGGATCTTCCGTATATTCTTGCCACCTTTTCTTGATCTCTTCTGCTTCCGTTAGGTCCTTGCCATCTTTGTTTTTGATCATACCCATTTTTGCCTGGAATTTACCTCCGATGTTTCTAATTTTCTGGAAGAGGTCTCTTGTCCTTCCTATTCTATTATCTTCTTCTGCTTCCCCACATTGCTTGTTTAAAAATAATTTCTTATCTCTTCTGGCTAACCTCTGAAATTTTGTATTTAATTGGGCATATCTCCCCCTATCACTGTTGCCTTTTGCTTTCCTTCTTTCTTGGGCTGCTTCCAGTGTCTCAGCAGACAGCCATCTTGCCTTCTTGGCTTTCTTTTTCTTTGGGACGTTTTTTGTTGCCGCCTCCTGAACAATGTTGCAAACTTCTGTCCATAGTTCTTCCGGGACCCTATCTACTGAATCGAGTCCCTTAAATCTATTCTTTACCTCCACTGCATATTCATGAGGAATATTCGTGAGCTCATATCTAACTGATCTGTGGGTCTTCCCTATTCTCTTTAGTCTGATTCTAAATTGTGCAATAAGAAGTTCGTGATATGAACTATAATCAGCTCCAGGTCTTGTTTTTACCGACTGCATAGATGTCCACCACCTTTGGCTACAAATGATGTAGTCAATCTGATTTCGGTGTCGACCGTCTGGTGAAGTCCATCTATAAAGTCGTCTCTTAGGTTGTTGGAAGAGAGTGTTTGTTATGCCCAGTGAGTTGTCTTGGCAAAATTCTATCAGCCTATGTCCTGCTTCATTATGTTCTCCCAGACCATGCTTGCCTGTAATTCCAGGTGTTGTTTGACTACCCACCTTAGCATTCCAGTCTCCTGTAATGAAAATAACATCTTTGTTTGGCATACTATCCAGTAGGTGCTGCAGATCCTCATAGAACTGATCTACTTCTGCTTCTTCAGCATCTGTGGTTGGGGTGTATATTTGGATCACTGTGATGTTAAATGGCTTACCCTGAATTCGAATTGAGATCATTCTGTCATTTTTTGGATTGTATCCAAGCACTGCTTTAGCCACTTTATTATTAATTATGAAGGCTACTCCATTTCTTCTGTGGTCCTCTTGTCCACAGTAGTAGATCTGGTGCTCATTTGACATGAAGTGGCCCACTTCAGTCCATTTCAGTTCACTGACACCCAAAATGTCTATATTTAATCTTGACATCTCCCCAATAACCACATCCAATTTGCCCTGGCTCATAGATCTTACGTTCCAGGTTCCTATGGTGTGTTGATCTTTAGAACATCAGATTCGTCATTCACCACCAGCACCATCAGCTGTTAGCTGTCCTTTTGGCTTTGAGCTAGCTGCGTCATCACATCTGGGGCTAGTTGAACTTATCCTCTGTTCCTCCCCAGTAGCTTTTTGACCATCTTCCGACCTGAGAGTCCCATCTTCCGATGGTATACTGACATATCTCTGGTTGTACTGATCCATTTAGTTTTCATGGCAAGAATACTGGGGTGGGTTGCCGTTTCCTTCCCCAGGGATCGTATTTAGTCTGACCTCTCTGCCATGACCTTCCCGTCTTGGATGTCCCTTCACAGTTTAGCTCATGACGTCATTGAGATGCTCAAGCTCCAGCACCATGACAAGGTAATGATCTCCTTTGCACATTGGAAAAACATGGGGAAAATATTGATAGAACTGTGCAGACTAGTGCTGAGCTGAAGTTCCTCACATAGGAACTTCTGGCTTGAATTTCAGGAGGGGTAAGGGAATCTCCCCCCTTGCACATTTCAAAGGCAGGGTAGTGAAATGTAGGGGAGAAACCCACTGCCACAACCCAGCTGGTGGGAGGAGCTCCAGGTGGAGGCAGTGAGTCCCTCCTCCACAAATTTACTGCTACACACACACACACACACACACACACACACGTTCACAAACAAATCAACAGAAAATGATCTATCCCCTCCCCACACACACACTTCTAGTTCTACACCCAGAGAATAGGGCTGTGAAAATGGAAGGGAGTTCACATAGCCCTAGTACATCCATACATGTCAAAACTGAATTTTTGTGATGTTTTATCAATGCACACAAATACCTATTCCCATTGGTCAAACACTGCAAAAAGGATTGTAATGCACTCATAGATACAGTCATGTACAGTCACATTTTACACATTGCACCTGGGCCTTGGTGATGAGTCTTTCCTTCAAATGAACTGGAGTAACCAAAATATGGCAAGTTGCATGCACACGGGGCTCTGTGCAAAAATTGGAAATAAAAACAAAACAGAATAAAGCTGTGTGTGTATGGGGATGGGATCAAATGCATTGTGCTCAAGATCAAAGAATTTTGGAAGTGCAAAATCCCTGGAAAAATTTGGTTCTTACTTGATCCCAGCAGTGTAAGTCAAATAATATATGCACATTTTTTAAACCTACAGGTAAGGGGCAGGTAAGGGGTGGGTGCAGGGATTAATCCAGCTATCCTGCCCAGCTACTGTTATCTGAAAGGAAAGGCAAAAATGAGCAAGCTGTTTTTTCCCAGTTGGTGGAAATCCCTAGTCTGGAGGTGGCAGTGGACTATCCATGAAACTAGCATGTATTGCATTCTTCATTGATGGCTGATCCATTTTGACGGTACTAATGGCTCTTGTGTTCTGATTTTTAACCATGTGCACATGGCCTAGCTTCCATTGTGCTTCAGAAAGCTGAAATCACTGGTACTTCTCCCGTCTCACATTTCTATGGGTACTCTCCAGAATGTACTTCTTTATTAAGGAACTATAAATCTTCAAAGTGATTATTCTTAAAGGAAATAGGGAGAGGGGACAGATGAAGTAATTACTGATTTGCTTAAAATGAGCAAAATTAAATAATTATCACACCCGCTTCTTTAATCTCCCCATGTTGAACAACAAACAGAGCATGTTATTTTCACACTTCAGAATTTGTTTTTACTACAGTTACCAACAACAGTTGTTGACTAAAAAAAAAGGGGGCAAAATAAGGTGAATTTCAATGCTTCCCAGATTGAGGAGAGATGGTATTAAAAAAAAATAAAAATCCATGGCTGGGCCAAGAGTGTGGGCTCTAAACAAACTCACCTATACAACCTATGAGTCTGAGAGTTAAACCAACTGCAGGATTAAGTCCAGTCCCGGATGCCACATTAGAGCACCTGCTTTGCACATAAAAGGTACCAGGTTCAGTCTGGCATCTCCAGGTAGACTTGCTTTCTGATGCTCTAGAGGGCAGGACTGGACCGGATGGGTGGACATTGCAGGGAAGCAGGTTTCAGCAAAATGTTAGGAGAAACTTCCTAACGGCAAGAGCTGTTTGCCAGTGAAATAGTCTGCTTTGGGAGGTCAGGTACGTGTGTGTGTGTGTGTGTGTGTGTGTGTGTTGCTCCCCTTTGATGGAGGTATTTAAGCAGAGGCTGGATGGCAATCTGTCCGGGATGCTGTGGTTGCAAAACCCCTGCATTGAGCTGGTTGGACAAGCTGACCTCCAAGGTCCCTTCCATCTTGAACATTCTATTATTCTAACCATCACTAAGAACACAAGAGCCCTGTTGGATCAGACCAAAGATCCATCTAGACCAGCATTCTCTTTCTGACAGAGACCAGCCAGACACCTCTGAACAGATTACAAGAAGGGATTGAATGTGGTAGCCCCCTTCCTTGTTTGCTCTGAGCATCGTCTAGTGTTCATCTAGTATCCTGAGATACAGTGCTTCTGAACATGGAGGTTCCATTGAGCTTTGACTAAACCTTTCAATTAACTTATCTTTTCTTAAGGTATTTAAAGGTCAAGCTAGACGTCACAAGAGAAACACGGGCTTTGATTTCAACCTGGTAGCACAAACGCGGGGCGGGGGAGCATTTGCAGAGGCAAATCAGTGGAGGGAGGAGGTACTTCATCTTTCCTTTCCCTGCTGATTCTCCCCTGCAAATTTCAGGCAGTTTTTAATCCCCCCCTTCTCCCCTGTCCATAGTTGAGTTCTGAAACTGGAAGTGAGCCTTGTTTGGGGATGGTGCTGGTGAATGTCCTAGGAGAAGAATTAGTAGGAGAGAATTTGGGGTAGAAGAGGGGTTATGCTATCCTCCATCCCACACACAAATCTTTCCTTGCAAGAGCACCCCCTCCCCCACATTCCCTATATTCCTATTGTCTTAGGACCAGTGGAAACTGCTGATTCCAATATCAATGGGGCTGTGAATCCAGTCTGGGTTTTGGTCAGAGACAACTAAAACTCTAAAGGGGCTATCCAAGGTTCTGAAACCTATCCTCCAAATAGCTTCAGTGCCTTGGATAGCTCCGTTAGAATTCTGACTGGTTCCGACTGAAACCCAGAATGGATTTATAGTCCCACCAAAATTGGAGCCACCAGCCTCCACTGCTAAGGGCCACACATTAAGGATGTTGGGATGTTCAAGCTTGCCAAAATTCTCCAAATTTCAGTTCAACACTTGGTTAGGGCTCATTCCCATTTTTGTTTGCAACCTGTTCTATGGTTCATTCGAAGGGGGAAGAGCACATTTTGAACAGGAAAAGTCACCTTTCTGTCCACATTTTTCAAAAGTGCACACTTTCTTCTCATTGACTAAAGCGTGAAAATGTGTATTTTAAAAAAAAATGTAAATTTTTCTAATGAAATCACAAGTTTGGGAATGTACAAGCATTTTTTTGGGGAAAAAAGTGCTCCCATTCGTGATAATTTGTGAACTGAAATGAAATTCTCATACTTCCCTACTGCACATGTCAGGAACTACCAGTTCTATCTTCAGCTGCCCCATGTGGTGAACCACTGAACTGCAAGTGTCAGCTTCTCAGTGAAGTACCTCCAGAGTCCAGACCCTGGGCCTGGAGTGGCTCTACCCCCTTAGGCTGACCATTGAATCCTCCTGGAAGAAGAGGTTTCCTGTTCTAGCTGGGCCTTGCTTGAGTAATATGGTCTTCCTACACTCTGATGTGTTCATGTATCCTTGTTTTTTCTTCAGACTTCTGGCTTAGTCCTTGATCCTGCCTTCTGGTTTGTCCTTTGACTAGGGATGGCAGAGAATTCTGCCACAGATTTCAGTGAGGCCGATTGCACTGGCATTCAGCCCCCCAAAATCCGTGGTGGAACGGCCTGCCCCCCCCCCACGGATCCTTCCCGGGAGAGACTTACCTGGGGTGGATGTTCCGGACAGTGGCAGCTCCAGTGGCGGCGGCGGCGGCAGCGGCTGGTCTTCTGACCGGCTGCTGCAGCCACCATTTGCAGTCTAGTCTTTTCTTTTTTTTTACCCAGACGTGATAGGCTACGTAAAGACTTACGTAGCCTATCACATCTGGGTTAAAAAAAAAAGGCATATGCAAACGGCGGCGGCTACGGCCGCCGCCATTTGCGTTCCTTATTTTTCACCTTTTTAGTCTACGTAAATATTTGCGTTGACTATTACGGCGAAAAAATGGGGAATGCAAATAGTGTAGTGGGCACTATTTGAGTTCCTTTTTGATTCGCCATTTTAGCCTACATAAAGATTTACGTAGGCTAAAACGGTGAATCAAAAAGGGACGCAAATAGCGCCCGCTATGCTATTTGCGTTCCCCTTTATTTTTGCCATTTGCGTATGCGTGTTTTTTTTACTTTGCTGTGATAGGCTACCTAAACATTTATGTAGCCTATCACAGTTAAATACAGGGACGCAAACGGCGGCGGCTATGGCAGCTGCCATTTGTGTCCCTGCTGCCCAGTGGCCAGATGTCCCCCCCCCCACGGACCCCTTCAGTGGACTGGTAAGTGGGTTTCATATGCCCCTACACAGCACAGTTGCATCAACGAGTTATTCATTTGAAAAAATATGCATGCAACATTACCTCCCAAGAGACTGCCCAGAACACCAAGAAAAACATGTTGTTGTCTCCAGGTTCAGTTTTCTGCAACTCTGACTTATGCTGCCATGCAATATATAGTTCTCTTGATTCTATGTACGTTTTTTTAAATTCAATTAAAAAATTAATAAGGGCACAATCCTATTGAGATAGACGGTCACCTCCAACTTCCTCTGAAGTCAGAGGTGACAACCTATCCTATGCAGGGCAGCTGAAACACGGAGGAGAGGATTCCCTCTGTGCTCCAGCTGCCCTGTTGTTTGCCTTAGATGCCCAATTTCAGATGTCTATGTGTAGTTTGGGGGTAGGGAATGGAGTTGGAGACCGCATAGGATGCTGTCTAAAACAGCTTCTATGGTCTCCTCCCCTCCACACCCCCAGGAATGCCTCCTTTTCGCCCTGTCAGTGCTCTGTTTTATGAGCATGGACAGGCACAGAGGGGCAACTGCCATGGTTCTCTCTGCCCTGGCTACAAGGGAGAGGGAGAGGGGGTGGGGAGCATGGTTTCCCGGCTCTGAACTCATTGGGCTGTCTACGAGCTTGGAGCTGGGAAACCGAAAATTATATCTCTCCTAGATGCTGTCTAGGTGACATAGAATTGTTCTCTAAATAAATATTAAGCATTCCACATATCGAGCAAAGGAGGAAGAGGAGGAGGAGGAAATGAAATGGCAATTCTGCAACTAAACTGCATATCTCAGCAGTCCATTTCAAATCAGGTCAAACTTTTCTGCATCCTTCCTCAAGGCACAGATGTTCCAGCTTCTAAACCATGTTCCTCCATGAGTACGATAGACAGTACAGTACATCTCTTCCATGCTGAAAGAAACCAAGAACAATTTTCATATGCACAAAATGTTAACTGTGATGCTGGTCAGGCCACACACTGTTATATATTGTATCTACACCTAGGACTAAAGAGGCGAGATGCTTGCTGCTGGGTTAAGGAGGGTGACGACTTGGTTAACTTCACAACAAATGAGATCTGCAGGGGATCAAACTGTGCAGGCATTTGGTAAGAAAGGAGGTCATATTGTCACCCCCTTCTGACTACATGAGGGCAAGCCTGAGCCAGCCCTAAGACCAGAGAGGGCCACCCTCCCTCCATCCCCTTGGCCACCACTTTTTGGTGTAGAAGGAGACCCTCCTGAGTCACGGCCCCTGGGCCCCATGGCTCTGAGTGTGTGACCCACTCATGCCCCAAAGGGGTTCCTTTCCCTGACCTTAAGTCCCATAGCTAGAGTGGCAGGTCTCAGGAATTCCCTTTCAGCTTAGGATCATAGAATCGTAGCATTGGATGGGACCTCAGAGACCATCTAGTCCACCACCTGCTCAGTGCATTGCAGGGTGCAGCTGGCCATCTAGCATCTGCCTAAACACCTCCAGCAAAGGAGGTCACATGCCTCTAGGTGCTCACCAGTTCTTGTGCACCTTCTTCCCACATTGACTCTCTACTGTGACCAAATGCCCTGATGTATTTAAAAAGCATCACCACCCATACTTACTGCCAATTCCTCTACAAAACATTGAATAGGTTCTTGCTGCCACAAAATAAAAAAGAAGCTGCCTTATAACAAGTCAGACTATTGATCCATCTAAGGTACAATCCTATGCATTTTTCAGGCAGAAAGAAGTCCTACAACTCCCAGCATGCCCCAGCCAGCCATGCTGGCTGGGGCATGCTCGGAGTTGTAGGACTTTTTTTCCACCTAAACATGCATAGGATTGCACTTTTAACTCTGGATTCTCTGCACAGAGTGACTCAGTGGCTCCCCAGGGTTTCAAAGTGGAGTCTTCCTTTGCCTTACCTGGAGTTGCAAGGTATTGAACCAGGCATTTATGTGCTTTACCTAGGGATGTACGAAAGCCACTTACCTTTTCGACCAGGCGATTCGCAGTGGGGGGAAGCGCTCCGCGCCTCCCCCCAAAATGATTCTCTGGCCGGCTCTGCTCTGCAGAAATTCTGCGGAGCCACCAGCCGGGGCCTCCCACAGCTGGAAATCCGGCCGCTAGGCAACTTCCTTCCAGAAGAAAAAACAAACAAACTGGCGTACACAAATGGCGGCTATGGCGGCCGCCATTTGCATTCCCTATTTTTCGCCGATTTATCTTACATAAATATTTACGTAAGATAAAATGGCAAAAAAAAGGGGAACGCAAATAGCGTAGTGGGCGCTATTTGCGTTCCTTTATTTTCCGCCGTTCTAGCCTATGTAAATATTTACGTAGGTTAGAACGGCAAAAAATAAAGGAACGCAAATAGCACCCACTATGCTATTTGTGTCCCCCTTTTTTTCGCTGTTTTATCTTACGTAAATATTTACGTAAGATAAATTGGCGAAAAATGGGAAACGCAAATGGCGGCGGCTGTAGCCGCCGCCATTTGTGTACACTTTTTTTTTTTATTGGCTTGCCATGATAGGCTACATAAATACTTACATAGCCTATCATGGCAAAGACCAGGATGACAATGGCAGCCGCAGCAGCCAGTTGAAAGACCAGCCGCCACTGCCGCCGGAACCGCTGCCGGAGCAGCCGCTGGAGCAGCCGCCGTCCAGAACATCCTCCCCAGGTAAGCCTTGTCCCGGGGGGAATCTGTGGGGGGTGGGGTGGGCGGGCCGTTCTGCCACGGATTTCGGGGGGCTGAATGCCAGTGCATTCAGCCTCACTGAAATTCGTAGCGGAATTCTCCGGCATCCCTAGCTTTACTCCTGAACTACACCCCTTCTCCATATTATTAGATGTCAGAAGAGAGGATACAGGGCTTCTCGTGAACTTATTAAGTGGCAGCTCAATTGGTTTATGCTGAGTTCTTATGGGATTCTAGATTTCTCCTGCAAACGTTGCCCGAGCAAACGGCTCGATGAGCCTGATCTCATTTGATCTTGTAAGCTAAGCAGGGTCGGCCCTGGTTAGTACTTGGATGTAGAGATGTCAGAGAATTCCGCCACGGATCTCGGTGAGGCTGAATGCCAGTGCATTCGGCCCCCCTGAAATCCGTGGTGGAACGAAGCCCCCCGCCTCCCACCCCGCGAAAGGCTCACGAAACAGAGCACTTACCTGCTGCCGTTCACGCTGCTTTGCAAATGGCGGCCGTGTCTGCGGCTGCCATTCGCTTCTTCATTATAGCCGTGATAGGCTACGTAAATACTTACGTAGCCTATCACAGCTAACGCAGGGCTGCCATTTGCGTCCCTGCGGAGGCCATGATAGGCTACATAAGTATTTACGTAGCCTATCATGGCCAAAAAAATAAAAGGGGAGCACAAATGGTGGCAGCTACGGCGGCCGCCATTTGTGTTCCCTTTTTTTGCCGTGATAGGCTACGTAAATATTTACATAGCCTATTACGGCAAAAGACAGGGGTGCAAATGGCGGCCACTACACCATTTGTGCCCCTGTCTTTTGCTGTAATAGGCTACGTAAATTACATAGCCTATCACGGCAAAAAAAAGGGAACGCAAATGGCAGCCACGGTGTCCGCCATTTGCATTCCCCTTTTTTTTTTTTTTGCCGTGATAGGCTACATAAATATTTACATAGCCTATCACGGCAAAATACAGGGATGCAAATGGCGGCGGCTACGGTGGCCGCCATTTGCATCCCTGTGCAGGCTGCCTAGCGGCCGGTTGTCCGGCTGCGGGTGGCCCCAGCCAGTGGCTCTGTGGAGTCGCCGCGGAGCGGAGCCGACCAGGAAGAATTTTGGGGGGAGGGTTGGATTGCCTCCCCCCCACCGTGAATGTCACCCTTTGAAAAGGTAAGTGACTTTTGTACATCCCTACATGGATGGAAGGCCGCCTGGGAATCTGGCTTCCTGCACTGAGCGGGGGGTTGGACTCGATGGCCTTGTAGGGCCCTTCCAACCCCATGATGCTATGTTGGCTGATGTGAAAATGCTAATGAGAAACCTTATTATTCCTAAAGCACTGCTCAAGACTATGGGAGCCACTTTCACACATAGGAGGGAAGGGGGAGTCTATATCTTTAAGAGCCTGACTGTGAGGCTGCAGCACTGTTCTTCGACACTGCAGAGCAGTTGCTGAAATGGAGCGGGGGGGGGGGGAGGCAGAGTAGATATGAGCGCCAGGTTGACACCTTAGTGTCCTGGACAGTGGTAAAGCTTTATTCATTTATAACTTTATTACACTGATATCCTGTCATTCCTCCAAGGAGATCAAGGCAGCATACACACCAGGATTTGATCCTACCTCCCAGTTTATCCTCACAACAACCTTGCACAGTAGGTTAGGCTGAATGAGATTCCTGGCTTCAGTCATGAAGCATACAGCTAACTTCACCCCACAGCCACCATGCCATGCTTCACAGCTGCTTCTACATTCCCGATGTTACAACAATGACAACAAAAGTATTGGCCAACCCTGATTTAAAAAATAATAATACTTTGAGCATGCACAGTTTTGCGTTTTAAACTCACTTAAATCACAGCACCATCATGACTACAGGAATTAAATGGAGTTTGCTTCTGCTGGCTTCATCATAGGGATGTTGGAGAAATCCATTTGCAGGGTGGAATTCAACAAGTTTCCCTAGGTTCAGACCCTGGACTTCATTTCAGTTCCCGCTGCAGCACCCAACTCGATCTGCAGCAAGTTGGGCCAGTTCGTAGATTTTGGTGGGCATTTTGTGCATTTCCCACCCCACCCCATGCAGGTCCTGCAATTTGCACATATTTCTGAGCAATTTGCACAAATTACAGCCGACTGTGCACAATTCAGCTGGAATTTGCACAAATTGCAGGATCTGTGCAAAAACAAAAGTGCCAAAAAAGTTCCTAGAGTTCGGGGAAAAGCTCGGCTCAGAAACGCAAAGCGAGTCATACATGCTGCATAATTCCATCGGGTAAAAAAAAACAGATTCCCTATTTCATCATCAGCTGCTTTCTGGGTGGTCATTCAGGGGGGGTCTGCATGGGCCCTGGACTTTGGCCGCAAGCACCACTGCCTTCTCCTGGGTCACCTCCCATTTTGATCCCTGGGAGAGCAGAGGTGCAACGCAAAGTTCCTAAGCAGCCTGACAGCCAGCTTCTTAAAGGTGGAAGTCCCTTCAAATCCAAAAGTGGCAAGGCAAAGAGGAGCAGACTTGTGTGCTCGATTTTGAAAGCACCACCTTAGATTACCTAAGGGTATAAACAATTGCTTATTAGCTCATTCATTACCCAAGTGGGTGCTTGTCAAGACACAAAGGTCAAGAGGGAAAGGGGCTCTGGTTGCTTGTTCCAACACAGTTTCCTTTTGCCTTTGTAGCTGCAAATGCCTTTGACATTTATGGTTCTCTCTGCTGACATTCATTTTGCCTGGTTAACATGTGTTCGGTGTTATGGATTAAACGTAAATGAATATAATCATTGTGAGACTGTATGTCTGGAGTGGGGGAGGGGGAGAGAAATGCTGGATAAATGCGGAACCTACACAATTCGGTGAGAAGTATGCTGGTTTCAAAATGGCAACTGAGCATTATTCTTTTATGCGATCCCATAGAATGCATCCAATTTGTCTGTGCCTCGCCACTTTTATCCACCCGGCACACAATAGCAGCACCAGGGATCCAAGCCGCTAACAGTCCATCCTTGCCTGGACAAAGCTGCCTATTCGAGCTTCAAGGGCTGTAATGCACAATCAAACCCCTGGCGGCAACGGTGGTGAAAGATGGAGACCAGAGAGAGGCTTCTGCAAAGTTCAGAGGGAAGCAGCTGCCTGCAAAGGAAAGAAACAGACCAAGAAGTGGGAAAGACAATAGGAGTCGGGACAGAAAAGCAAAGGGGTTGAGGAGGGCTGCATTACTCAAAGGTCTGTAAGAGGAAGGAAATATTCATAGAGAAGTGGAAACAGAACGAAACATTTCAAAAGCAAGCAGGGCTATCGCGTATGGTTGGAGAAGCCAAATTTAATCCAGGGGACCTGTGAGAGGAAGCAGAGGAAAATGATGAGCTCTGGTATGACCCCGTTTTGCACACTGGGACTTCAGAGGCTCCTGCTTATTCACCAATAGGGAAGAGAGAGAGAGTTAGATCCAGATTTCATCAAACTTAGAGTAAAAAAGGTAAAGGTGTCCCCAACCAGTCGTGTCCTACTCTAGGGTGCGGTGCTCATCCCCGTTTCTAAGCCAAAGAGCCAGCGCTGTCCGAAGACGCTTCCGTGGTCATGTGGCCGGCATGACTGAACACCGAGGTGCACGGAACGCTGTTACCTTTCCCGCCGAGGCGGTACCTATTTATCTACTTGCAATTTCTTGCTTTCGAACTGCTAGGTTGGCAGAAGCTGGGACGGAAGACGGGAGCTCACTCCGTCACGCAGCACTCGGGTCTCGAACTGCTGACCTGCCGACCTTCCAGTCTGCAGTTCAGCGTCTTAACCACTAAGCCACCGCGACCCCTAAACTTAGAGTAGACCCATTGAAATAAATGACTTAGGTTAGTCATGACTAACTTGAAGTCCCGTTGATTTCAGGGGATCTGCTCTAAGTAGGACCAAATCTGGATCCAACCCAGATACTGGAATCCTTCACTCCTATCAATCTTGGCCATGCTAACATTTTAGTACATGTAATTAGGAAACTATCAAAATCACAGATTGGCAGGCATATTTTTTAGCATTTTCTTTTTTTAAAAAAATCTGGTAATATATTTTCATTGCCAAATGAAACTTGGAAGAGGCTGGTGTAGGTCTCCTCACCCAATCTCCAAAACAGTGATAGGATATTCCATACGGAATGGTGTCATTGGATGAATGAAGGCTCTTCTCTGCCTGAGGATGAAATTAGGAGAAAAATCTGTGTTAGGTTTTGCAAGCAAATTCAGCTGTATGTAGACTCGGATGATAATGTTATTCACTCGATGACTGTGTTGATACTACAATTGCATGTGGTCACTCGCCATGAGATAATAGGAATTTTGGTGATTAAAAGTCCCCTGAATCAATTTATAGGAGAATTCGTTTAAGAATTCTCATCCCACCTAATTCATATCCCTTCTGGTTTAAAGAGGTGATGAACAAGTATTTGACACCATGCCAACTTTTAAATTTAGATTAGAAAAATATGTTTGTTGTCCACATGACTGAGGAGAAAAACTTGCGAAGACACCTACATACCTACCCAACCCTATACACATTTACTTTGGATTAAATAATATAAAACAGGGGTTGGGAACTTGTGGTCCCCCCAGATGTTGTTGGACTGCAATCAGCATAGCCAATAGTGAACATGAGAGTTTCAATCCAACAACAGCTGGAGACCACAAGTTGCCCCCACTTGATATAAAACTTGATGCGACTTCTTCCCAAGTAAATGTACATTCCATCTGGCAACAAAGGCGCTCCGTCCCTCCCCCTGGAATCCTCGATGGGGGGGGAGGTGCTCTGTCCCTCCCCCCAGAGTCTTGCCCGGCCGGCTCCGCTCCGCGTTGCCCTTATTTTATTGCCCTTATAAGCGCGTTGCCCTTATTTTCGCCATAGTCTACGTAATCTTTACGTAGACTACAGCGACCAAATAAGGAACGTGAATGGCGGCTCCCTATGGGGGCCGCCATTAGCCGTACGCGCTTTTTTTTTAAGTCACCCGTGATAGGCTACATGATGATTTACGTAGCCTATCACGGCTGACTTTGCAAATCTATCCATGATAGGCTACGTTAATCGTCACGTAGCCTATCACGGGGGCGTTTGTTTGTTTTTTTACTTTTATTGGAATGGCTGCGGCGGCAGCCAGTCGAAAGACCGGCTGCCACCCCCGCCCCTGACGAAGACCCGACGAACCGCTGCCGGGACCCGCTGCCGGGAGGGACATTCGGGAAAGGTAAGTCCCGTCCCAGGGGGGTGCGGGGTGCGGGGGGGTGCGGAGAATTTCTCCCCGAAACTTCTTCGGGGGGCCGAACATGGAATGCGCTTGGCCCCCCGAAGTTTCAGGGAGAAATTCTCCGCCATCCCTACTGGAAAGCAATCTCAATCATGGGTCACTGGGGGGGGGGATGAGGCTTTAGCCTCCTCTTCCCTCAGTTACTCCCATGCAGCTGGGATTGCTGTTTTCCCAGCACTAAGGGTGGAAGGGAAGCAGCAACATCAAAGAAACCACAGCTAATGGTAGCAGGAAATGAGCGATCTCACTCAGTGTTGCTGGGGGAGAAGGCTTTAGCCTTCCCCTCCCTCAGCAACTTTAAGTAGCCTCCTCCCCCACACCCCAGCAATCTTGAGCAGGAACACTGGGATGGGACAAGGTAAAACTTCCCCCCACCTGTACAGAGATCTTGAGCAGGGTGTCTGGGACAGGGGCAGGGTGTGCATGTGTGTGCATGGATGTGTGCACAGATGTGCCCCATGACCCACCAGCATATTATGATGGGCAGTTATCGTCCATGTTTTGGGGTGGAGGTATTTGTAGATCTTGCTTCCTGACATCCTTTTAACTGCAGATATCAGGGACTGAACTTTGGACCTTCTCCATGCAAACCATGTGCTAACCCCCCCCCAATGGCATCGGAGAGGCACAGAGCCTCACCTTTTGCCTGCAAAGCCCTTCAAACTTGAAGATGAGGTTTTGCTGCCGAAAAGCAACTCTGCTGCCTCTTGCAGCTCTTCGACGAGAGCCGCTATAATTATGAGTTTAATATTGAAAATCCGTTGATTTCATATTTGCATGCATCTGTCCCAAACTCAAATTAATTCATTGTAATTGCATACACCAATTACAACATCAGACTCATTTTCCAACATATTATTCCTCACTGATTACATATCCTCTAAGATTGTGTTAATATTTCATTGGGTGCTTTAAAGTCAAATAATAATAATATGTACTTCTAATTAAGTGAACTTACATATCTCACTGCTGATTAAATCCCTATTTAATCTTTTATAACATGCACCACCTTTAATTCCTCCACACACACCACAAAGAACAGTCTTCCAACTCTTCCCTGAGCTCAGTTTGACAGTCCTCTCCATTCCCGGCCTACACTGTTGAGTTAGTACATCATATTGCTCAGGGTACGATAATTTTTAATTCACTGGGAAATGTCAAGGAAACACCTTGTTGAAAGACATCATTGTCTTCAAGGAAAGGATAAGAGAATGGGCAAAGGATTGGACTGCAGGCCTTCAGGACCGAGGAGCAAAAAGCCTGCTCAGCTGCAACTAGGGAAGTACGTAAGTCACTTACCTTTCCATGGATTATGTTGATGGTGAGGGGGGGAGGCGTTCCGTCCCTCCCTCTGGAATCCTCGACGGGGGGGGAGGCGATCCGTTCCTCCCCCCTGGAATCCTCTGTGGCCGGCTGTGCTCCGCGGCAGCTCCGCGGAGCAGCTGGCCAGGCCCAGCCCAGGCTGGAGCTGCCACCGCCTGGAAGATCCGCCCCAGGTAAGTCTCGTCCCAGGGGGGACCCACGGGGGGGCAGGCCGTTCCACCACAGATTTCGGGGGGCCGAATGCACTGGCGTTCAGCCTCACCGAGATCCATGGCAGAATTCTCTGACATCCCTAGTAGCCGCCGCCATTTGCATACGCGGTTTTTTGTTTTTTGTTTTAAACTCAGCCATGATAGGCTACGTAAATCTTTACGTAGCCTATCAAGTCATTTTTTTTTGTTTTTTTTGTTTTTTTACAAGATTGCAAATGGCGGCAGCAGCAGCCGGTCAGAAAACCAGCTTCTGAAGCCGCCGCCGCCGCCTGGAAGATCCGCCCCAGGTAAGTCTTGTCCCAGGGGGGATCCGCAGGGGGCGGGGGGGGCAGGCCATTCCGCCACAGAGTTTGGGGGGCCGAATGCACTGGCATTCAGCCTCACCGAGATCCATGGCGGAATTCTCTGACATCCCTAGCTGCAACGCAGTGCAAACTCCTTTCTCTCCAGTATAACTGGCACTGTTGCAGTTCATGTCCTTTCATTGATGTATAGAAAGGGTGGGCAAGTTCAGGCCCTCTGGGGACCAATTCCTGCACACACACCCCAGACCTGCTGGCAGCATGGCAACAACAACAACAAAAAGGGGGCCGGGGAGAAAGCAGCATTTTGCTGTCGAATTTAGGCAGCAAACCACTTATAGAGCCTTAGATCTGATGAATTTAGCTAAGGGTGCAATCCTATGCATGTTTAGACAGAGAAAAAGCCTACAACTCCCAGCATTCCACAGCTGGCTGGGGAATGCTGGGAGTTGTAGGCCTTTTCTCTGTCTAAACATGCATAGGATTGCTCCCTAAGATAAGCTAAATTTGTCCATTCTAAACCTCTGTAGCCACTATGGACAAATTTAGCTTGTTTTCAAGGTAAATTTATCTGCTCTAAGACTTCATAGCAGTTTGCCACCAAAATTCATCAGCAAAATGCTACTCCCCACCCCTTTTTCCTTTATCAGTGGCATGATGGCGGGGCAGTGGTGGGCAGCAAGGGTCACATGGGGCCCAGAGGCCATATGATGCCCTGATATATAGGATGGCAAAGTTCAGTAGGCTTGTGTATTTCAGTGGAACAATGATAGATGAGACTGAATCTTATTATGCAGCTACCAAAGGTCTAGGAATCATTTTTGGTTCAGCTTTCAAGTTGGCCACCAATGCAAATGGTTCAGAGCCAGTCTGCACATAATTATCTGCTTCTGGTTCCTACATATGGGAACCACTTATGTATCAGCAGATCCTGGGGGAGGTTAGTAGCTGAATGGTTAGCCCTTGGCTCTCACTCATGTTCAGATTTGTATAGTCTGGAAGTAATAGTTATACCTGGATCTGACTGCAGGTGAGATCCATGTGCAACTGCTTAGCGCACTGAATATCTGGAGTGTGAAATGGTGACTACAAATGCAGCAACAGAAGAAGCAGTTTCAGTATCCGAACCTACACCCACAGACCTGGGAGGGCGTCCCAGTGAACACCAAGGGTCTTACTTCTGAGTGGACATGTACAGGATTGCATGGCATATGGCTAATTTTAGCAGAGCTCCCTACTCCACCTTCTTGCCTTCATTTGCTGCTCTGCAAAGCCAGATCTGTTACCCAGAAAACATCTGTCATCCATGACATGATCCGGAATGAGGGTGCAGACCTGGCAAGTATTATGGAGACCTGGCTGACTGAGGCCGCTGCTCCAACTCTTGCAGCCATGTGCCCAGCCGGTTTTTCATCTGCATAGCAGCTGAGGGCTTGGGATTGGGGAGGGGGAGTGGCTGTTATCTTCCAGGAGTCCTTGGTCTTCACCAGACCCCCTCTCCAGGAGACCAAGGTTGCTGAGTGCAGGTTGGGCCCAAAGGGCAGCCTGGAGATTCTACTCATGTACCACCTACCCTGCTGCATGACTGACTCCCTGGCTGAGGTGCTTGAGGTGGTCTCTGATGTGTGTGTACAGTCCCCTATCTTATTGGTGTTGGGGGACTTCAACGTACATTCAGAGGCTGTCCTCACAGGGGCACCTCGGGACTTCATGGAGACCATGGCTTCCTGGGAGCTGCACCCTATTCCAACTGGGCCTACCCATGTAGCCAGTCATGCGCTAGAAGTTGTGTTTGTTTCTGGAGAAGTGGGGAGTGATCTGGAAGTCGGGGGTATATCCACCATCCCCTTGTCATAGTCAGATCACTATCTGGTGATGTTGGACTTCTCGGTTCCACAACCCCTCCGCAAGGGTGGAAGACCCATTAAAATGGTCTGCCCCAGGTAGGGATGCACGAAAGTCACTTACCTGGTCTTGCAGCTTGCTTTGCGGTGGGGGGGAGGCGCTTCGCTGCTCCCCCTGAAGTTCAGGCCGGGGGGGAGGCTTCCCTCCTCACCCGGCCGAAATTCAGGCTGGGGGGGAGGCTTCCCGCCTCGCCCAGCCGAAATTCAGGCCGGGGAGAAGCGCCCCGTCTCCCCGGCCGCGAACTTCAAAAGAAAAACAAAAAACGCCCCTGTGATAGGCTACGTAACGATGAACGTAGCCTATCACGGCTAGATCTGCAAAGTCAGCCGTGATAGGCTACATTAATCGTCACGTAGCCTATCACGGGTGACTTTGAAAAAAAAAAAAAAGCGTGTATGCAAATGGCGGCCCCCATAGGGAGCCGCCACTCGCGTTCCTTATTTGGTCCCTGTAGTCTACGTAAATATTTACGTAGACTACGGCGAAAATAAGGGCAACGCTATTTGCGTTGCGGAACGGCCTGTCACCCCCCCGCCCCCCCGCGGATCCCCCCTGGGATGAGACTTACCTGGGGTGGATCTTCCGGGCGGTGGTGGATCCAGCGGCGGTGGCTGGTCTTCCGACCAGCTGCTGCCGCCGCCATTTGCAGACTTATGGTTTTTTGTCTTTTTTTCCCCCCAAGACATGATAGGCTACATAAAGATTTACATAGCCTATCATGGCTGGGTTAAAAAAAACAACAACAACCACGTACGCAAATGGCGGCGGCTACGGCCACCGCCATTTGTGTTCCTTATTTTTGGTGTCTTAGTCTACACAATTTTACGTAGGCTAAAACGGCGAATCAAAAAGGGATGCAAATAGCGCCCACTACGCTATTTGCGTTCCCCTTTATTTTCGCCGTCATAGTCTACGTAAATATTTACATAGACTAAGACGGCCAAAAATAAGGAACGCAAATGGCGGCGGCTTTTTTTACACTTTTTTTTCTTTTTACCCAGAGCCCTCTGCGGCTGGAAATCCGGCTGCGGACGACTCTGGCCTGGGCCTGGCCGGCTGCTCTGCGGAGCCGCTGTGGAGCACAGCCAGCCATCGAGGATTCCAGGGGGGGGAGGAACAGAGCGCCTCCCCCCCCATCGAGGATTCCAAGGGGAGGGATGGAAGGCCTCCCCCCTCACCATAAACATAATCCGCAGAAAGGTAAGTACATGTCGTACATCCCTATCTTCAGCCTATCATGTGGCGGTGAAGGCAACAAAAAAGGAATATTATGCTGCCTCTATCGCGTCTGCAGGGTGCTATCCCAGGAGGCTGTTCCAAGTGGTCCAGAGCCTGGTCAGTGTAGTTGCTCCAGAACCACACTGGAGCATTCTAAGGCCTCCTGTGAGGCCTTGGCTAGGCACTTTGCAGATAAAATTGATCAGATTAGGAGTGTTATTCCATGCGCTGTGGATTAGGGATGGCAGAGAATTCCACCACGGATTCCAGTGAGATTCCACGGAATCCACGGATTCCCCTGGAATCCATGGAGGAACGGCCTCCTGCCCCCCCCACAGAATCCCCTGGGATGGAACTTACCTGGGGCGGATGCAGTGGATTCAGCGGCGGTGGCGGCAGTTCCGCCGGTGGCAGCTCCGGCGGCAGCAGCTCGTCTCCTGGCCGGCCGCAGCCAGGCTGCTGCAGCCGCCATTGCCATCCTTCAAGCTATGATAGGCTACGTAAGAATTTACATAGCCTATCACGGCTAACCCCTAAAAAAACAACAACAAACCGGCGTACGCAAATGGCGGCGGCTACGGCGGCCGCCATTTGCTTTCTCTATTTTTCGCCGTTCTAGCCTGCATAAATATTTATGTAGGCAATTAAGGCGAAAAAAGGGGAACCACAAATAGCGTAATGGGCGCTATTTGCATTCTTTTTTTTGCCGTTTCATCCTATGTAAATATTTACGTAGGCTTTTACAGCGAAAAAAAGAAAAGAAACGCAAATAGCACCCACTACGCTATTTGCGGTTCCCTTTTTTTCACCTTAATTGCCTACGTAAATATTTACATAGGCTAGAATGGCAAGAAATAGAGAACACAAATGGCAGCCCCCATAGCCGCTGCCATTTGCTTACTCTGGTTGTTGTTGTTGTTGGGGTTTAGCCGTGAAAGGCTACGTAAATTCTTATGTAGCCTATCACAGCTGCCTGGCTGGACTTGGGATGTAGGGATGGGGGAGAATTTCTCCCCGAAACTTCGGGGGGCCGAGCGCCAACGCATTCGGTCCTCCGAAGGTTGTTCGGGGAGAACCTCTCCGCCCCCCCGCCCCCCCTGGGATGGGACTTACCTTTCACGAATGTCCCTCCCGGCGGTGGGTCCCGGCAGCGGTTCAGCAGGTCTTCGTCAGGGGCGGGGGCAGCAGCCGGTCTTTCGACCGGCTGCCGCCGCCGCCATTACAAGCAAAGTAAAAAAACAAAAAAACGCCCCTGTGATAGGCTACGTAACGATTAACGTAGCCTATCACGGCTAGATTTACAAAGTCAGCCATGATAGGCTTTGTTAATCGTCACGTAGCCTATCACGGGTGACTTTGAAAAAAAAAAAAAGCACCTACGCAAATGGCGGCCCCCATAGGGAGCCGCCACTCGCGTTCCTTATTTGGTCCCTGTAGTCTACGTAAAGATTTATGTAGACTACAGCGAAAATAAGGACAACGCAAATAGCCTGCCTATCCATGTGCATGCCTATGTATTTCTGAGTGGATTGGGGCAGGGGGGAGCTGGAAGGACTCCATCCCCCATCCTCCTGGGCTTTCCAGGATTCACCCATGTGCCTGCCTATGTATTTCTTTCTGGGGCGGGGGGAGGGGGGAGCTGGAAGGACTCCATCTCCCATCCTCCTGGGCTTTCCAGGATTCACCCATGTGCCTGCCTATGTATTTCTGAGTGGGTTGGGGCAGGGGGGGGGACTGGAAGGACTCCATCCACCATCCTCCTGGGCTTTCCAGGATTCACCCATGTGCCTGCCTATGTATTTCTTTCTGGGGTGGGGGGAGGGGGGAGCTGGAAGGACTCCACCCCCCATCCTCCTGGGCTTTCCAGGATTCACCCATGTGCCTGCCTATGTATTTCTGAGTGGGTTGGGGCGGGGGGGGGGGAAATGGAAGGATTCCATCCCCCATCCTCCTGGACATGGATGGACCACATCCTCCATCCTGGGCTTTTCAGCCTAGTCTGCTGTACAATATGCCCCTGTTTAGTTAGCACTGAATGGCTGGATTGGAGGGTAATTACTTCTACACTGTACTATATCTGCGATTGTAGGCTGTTCACATGATTTCAGCTTTGCCACATGCATTTATGTCTCCTTCTGCCCAGAGACATGAACATGGAGAAAAGAGGAACCCGTGGTCAATCCGGCACTCAAAAGAGGCGTGGACGCCCAGCAAGAACATACACCGCTGAGGTTGCATTTCAGCGGTATTTAAGAATGAGATGGAAGTGGAGGAAGCCCAAGGTGTGACCAGCAGCGACAGCGGCCCCAGCCCCAGTCCACCCCGCACCCGTAAGCAGCGTACACCACCAATTTCCACTACAGAAAGTGACACAGGCACAACCGGCCACAACTCCAGAGGAAGAGGAAGAAAGTTCTTGGATGGTGAGCGGAAGGGCAGTGTCTCCAAACCCAAAGCGGATGAAAATGTTCCCAAAGGGACTCTGCAGCGGCAGGATGAAAGTCAAGATATCTACCTCATTCCAAAGGATGAATCTGGTAAGACTCTGTCACCACAGGTGCTTGTGAATATCTGGATACAAATAAATATCTTTGAATATTTGAATAGTCCCTACATTAGCCTTCTGCAACCTGCAGCCTTCCAGATGTTTTGGGCTACAACTCCCAGCATTATTGACCATTGGTCATGCCGGCTGGGCCTGATGGGAGTTGAAGTCCAAAACCTTTGGAGGGGAGCATTTGGGGAAGGGATCTTCTTCTTCAACACAACAAAACATACACGACTGTTTTACATTCATTCATATTCATTGCTGTGAACATATTTCATATTATTTAAATGTTACATGGTGCTCCAGTACTAAAGAAAACCCCAAGTCTTTAAAAGAACTGCAATACTTTCTCAAATGATACACCTTTTCGGTGGGAAAACACTTCAGTGTTTTGTGCTTGCTTTGTTTCCAAAGCCATTCATCATAGTTTGCTGTCTTGTTTGGGCTTGATCTCTTTTAACTAGAGCTGCAATGTGAATTGATTAAGCAATTACATTTCTGAGGATGGTTTTTAAAATGTTGCAGAAATCCAAGTCAGAGACTTATTTAGTCTCTTTAGTCTGACCCCCGATATGGCTACTACAAAAAGAGGGCCTGACTAATCAGGCACTGCTCCTGGGGGACCACAAATGCACCCTGGAAAAAGGCAGTGGGATTCGCCAAGTATGTGCTCAGGTCAGGACCAGCCCTATCGTTAGGGAGCAGTGAGGTGTTGTGGCACAGAACTGGGGGTGCTCCTCAGACTGCCTTGCAGCTCCTCAGCCAGCTTGTTGTCCTCTGGTGTGGTGGAAGAGGCTCTCCCATTGTCACTGTTCAAGTAAGATTCAGCTATCGCCCTATGTAGGATGGAGGGGTGCCATTTTACCCTTTGCCTCAGGAAGCAAAACGCGTTGGGCCAGCCCTGTGGGTGATGAGTCCCACACAATGGTATAATAGAGCTGATGAAAGGAGTGGACCTTGCAAGGGAGCCAGATATCTCCTCCCCCATGCTTTTCAGACTTTCACCAGTGAGGACACGTTTAGATAACTCTCGTTGAGTTTCCAAGTCTGTACAGTACATTTTTTTTTGCACCTAATGTGTTTTCTCAGTGCTGGGTAGTGCAGGAGTAGCTTACAACTGCACCTTTTGTCATGTGGATTGACTGCAAGTCCTCCAAGCTATGTTTCATAGATTGCTACAACAACACAGTTTTATTCTCTTGGCTATTACTCATGTGTAAAAGTCGCATTTCTCATGAAACTCTGCTTCTATCTATTTTGAATCTTTACAGAGACGCCCACAACCGTCCTCCCTGCATCCGACAGCGGAAGTGGGACAGGTGAACCACGTCCACAGCTGCCTTCTGATGATCACCTCGTGGGTGGCGGCTCAGGTGATTTTGAAAAAAAGGCCGGAGGACTTAGCATCAGCAGTGATCCGGACAGCGAAGATGATGAGGAGCTCTTCTATATCAATGATGTCCCTGCTGAGACTGGGTCTGACTCTGTTCTCCACTTCCAGCCTTCTGGGTTCTGTGGGAGCAATCCCAAACCTCAGGAACAAACATCCCCTGCTAAGCACTGGTCAGCACCATCAACAACACCATCAACAACACCATCCACAGATGAGTGGAAACATGCAGCTCCAGATGCCACCTCATCTGGAACCGAAACCCCCATTCCCCAAAGAAGAAATGGTGGTGGCAGGGTGAGCTCCTATGTGTGGCGCTTCTTCAAATATGCAGAGAACGACCACTATGTCGTGATGTGCGATATTTGTCGAAGCCGTGTGCGGCTAGGAAAAGAAGGGGGCTGTCCACGAGTGGGCACGTCTGCCATGAGGCGACACATGGAGGTGCATCATCTGCTTCTTCTGCCCAAAGATAGCAATGGGAAGCCACAACCATCCAAAAAGAACAGTACCGCCTTTGCCTCATCTTCCAAAGACCTCACGCAAAGTGGTCTGGGTGGGAAGGGCACAGAAGGCAGCTTCGCTAAGAGGCAGGTCTCACTGGAGAAATGCCTTGAGCTGACACAGAAATTACCCTCTGACAGCGCCCAGGCACGACTGTGGACCCACCTCCTGACAGTGGCCATTGCAGCACGTATGCTTCCCTTCTCCCTGGTGGAAGATGAAGACTTTTTGGCCTTCATTAAGAGCATCTGCCCTCGGTGGGATGTCCCCTTTCGTCACTACATTAGTGGCGTAGCCATTCCAGCCCTGGCTTCTGCAATCAGACGGGTGCTCCAACAGGATTTGAAATGTGCAGTTGGAGGAAGTGTACATTTAACGAGTGACACATGGACAAGTAACCAAACAAAGTCTTATCTGTGTGTCACCGCGCAATGGGTATCCATCAGTGCGAGCAGCTGACGGAGTCGTAGAACAGCGACATTGTCCCTCACAATGCTCTCAGGGACACACACAGCGGAAAACATCAGCAGCAGCATCAGTGGTGTTGTTCAGTCCTGGTTGGCCCCCTTAAATCTTACAGTGGGCTGTGTAGCAACAGACAATGCCTCAAACTACCTAAAAGCAGCCCGCATTGCACAGCTAAACCACGTTCCGTGCATTGTGCATTGCTTGAACCTTGTGGTGCGTTCTGGATTGAGCAACGCCTCTCCTAAAATTGGCAAGCTACTTAAGGTGGCCCGATCCATTTGCACCCACTTCAGGCAGTCCTGCTCAGCAATGGAGGCAATCGGTGCCATCCAACGTAGCCGTGGCCTTCCAGAACACAAATTCATTTTGGATGTGTCCACACACTGGAACAGCACATTGCATATGCTTCAGAGACACTGTGAGCAGAGACCAGCTATAAATGACTACATCACTGCGAAACAACACCACTCCAAATTTTTTGTCACACCACATCAGTGGCTCTGGATGCAAGACCTGGCGGACATTTTAAAAATTTTCGATGAATGCACAGCGGTACTGAGTGCAGACTATGCCACACTGGGCCAAGTGCTACCTGTGCTGAGGATCATAGAGGGGGTGCTGAGAAAACGCCATTCTGAGATTTGTGAGTGCACCAGTGCTGGAGGCAGTCAATTATTCCCCAATCCTGCAGTTAGGCTTGCAGAATTCTTTCTGCAGGAGCTGGGCACCAACAAACACATAACTTCAATCAGGGGGGACATGAAATACGTTGCTGCTGCATTCCTTGAACCATGGTTCAGGGATAGCTCAACAAGTGCGGAGCCTCCAAACTAGGGGTGGACGAAAGTCACTTACCTTCTCTCGCAGCTTGTTCGCGGTGGGGGGGAGCGCTTCGCTGCTCCCCCCGCGAAGTTCAGGCCGGGGGGGGAGGCTTCCCGCCTCACCCGGCCGAAATTCAGGCCGGGGGGGAGGCTTCCCGCCTCGCCCGGCTGAAATTCAGGCCGGGGAGGAGGCTTCCCGCCTCGCCCGGCCGCGAACACGAAAGTTAAAAAAAAAAAAAAGTCCCCTGATAGGCTACGTGACGATTCACGTAGCCTATCATGGCTAGATCTGGAAAGTCAGCCGAGATAGGCTACGTGAATCGTCACGTAGCCTATCACGGGTGACTTAAAAAAAAAAAAAAGCGCGTACGCGAATGGCGGCCCCCATAGGGAGCCGCCATTCGCGTTCCTTATTTAGTTGCTGTAGTCTACATCAATGTTTACGTAGACTACGGCGAAAATAAGGGCAACGCAAATAGCGTTGCCCTTATTTTCGCCGTAGTCTACGTAAACATTGACGTAGACTACAGCCACCAAATAAGGAACGGGAATGGCGGCTCCCTATGGGGGCCGCCATTATCCGTACACACTTTTTTTTTTTTTTAAGTCACCCGTGATACGCTACGTGACGATTCACGTAGCCTATCACGGCTGACTTTGCAAATCTAGCCGTGATAGGCTACGTGAATCGTCACGTAGCCTATCAGGGGACTTTTTTTTTTCTTTCATTGCAATGGCGGGGGTGGCAGCCGGTCGAAAGACCGGCTGCCGTTCCCGCCCCGCTCGAACACCGGATGAACCGCCAGCCGGACCCGCTGCCGGGAGGGACATTCAGGGAAGGTAAGTCCCGTCCCGGGGGGGGGGGCGGGGTGCGGGGGGGTGCGGAGGATTTCTCCCCGAAACTTGTTCGGGGGGCCGAACACGTTGGCGCTTGGCCCCCCGAAGTTTCGGGGAGAAATTCTCCGCCATCCCTACTCCAAACGACAACCCTGACTTCCAAAGTTTAAAAAAATATTTGACTGAGAAAGTCATGGAGTGCTTCCAGAGAGATGGGCTGGATGAGAAGTAGCTGGGTGAGGCTAGTAGGACTACTACCTCCCCTGAAGACAATATCTGCAGCAGTAGCACCATCACCAGCAGGAGGGGCAATGATGTAGGGATGGCGGAGAATTTCTCCCCAAAACTTCGGGGGGCCAAGCGCCAACATGTTCGGCCCCCTGAACAAGTTTCGGGGAGAAATCATCCGCCCCCCCACATCCCGCACCCCCCCCCCGGGACGGGACTTACCTTCGCCGAATGTCCCTCCCGGCAGCGGGTCCGGCCAGCGGTTCGGCGGCTGTTGGTGCGGGGCGGGAGCGGCAGCCGGTCTTTCGACCGGCTGCCGCCGCCGCCATTCCAAGAAAAGAAAAAAAAACAACAACGCCCCCCTGATAGGCTACGTGATGATTAACGTAGCCTATCACGGCTAGATTTGCAAAGTCAGCCGTGATAGGCTACGTAAATCATCACGTAGCCTATCACGGGTGACTTTAAAAAAAAAAAAAAGCGCGTACGGATAATGGTGGCCCCCATAGGGAGCCGCCATTCCCGTTCCTTATTTGTTCGCCGTAGTCTACGTAAAGATTTATGTAGACTACAGCGACCAAATAAGGAACGCGAATGGCGGCTCCCTATGGGGGCCGCCATTAGCGTACGCGCTTTTTTTTTTTTTAAAGTCACCCGTGATAGGCTACGTGACGATTAACGTAGCCTATCACGGCTGACTTTGCAGATCTAGCTGTGATAGGCTACGTTAATCGTCACGTAGCCTATCACGGGGGCGTTTGGTTTTTTTTAAACTTTCGAGTTCGCGGCCGGGCGAGGCGGGAAGCCTCCTCCCCGGCCTGAATTTCGGCCGGGGCGAGGCGGGAAGCCTCCCCCCCGGCCTGAACTTCACGGGGGGAGCAGCGAAGCGCCTCCCCCCCACCGCGAACAAGCTTCAGCGAAAGGTAAAAGACTTTCGTCCACCCCTACAATGATGACACCACAGCAGCTGCACCACCAACACAACAAACAGAGTCAGACACAGGGGCATCTTGTCTCAAGTTCAGCTTTTACTCCTCAATGGCAGTGGAGCTTGGTGTAAGTGGGCGCAGGCAGGGGGAATGTGCCAAAGCAGCCAGGAAAGCATCAGCCTATGATGTGGCTGTCCGGGAACTTGAAGGTTATTCAAGAGAGAGTTTCTCGGGAACACAGATCAGCCCAGAGAGTGATCCTCTCCTATACTGGGATACAAAACGTGACGTTTGGCCATATCTGACCAAAGTCGCCATTTGGCATCTATCTTGCCCTCCCTCGAGTGTGGCCTCTGAAAGGCTTTTCTCCACCACTGGCAACATTGTCACCGCCCACCGAAGCAGACCCACGCCACAACATGTCTCCACCCTCGCCTTCATGTGCTCCAACAGAGGATGGATTCCCAAGGAGCACCTCCCCCCCCCCACCAGCTGTCAGCAGCAGAGTAGAGCAGTCATCAAGTGATGAGGAGGACCCCTGGGATGATGACACTGCTGCTAATGTGAGCCAGAGTTCTGAGGGACAATGAGGCAGAATGATACAATTTGTGAGTGGTCACACTGAGGTGTTCCTCAGAACTTTGTCCAAACCTGCAGTCCCTGTCTGGCCTGGGCAGAGCCCAAAGCACTGGCGATATGTGGCGGAGCTTTATAATACCTCACATGCAGAATCCAGTTGCGCTACCCGACTGTGTGTGGCGGACTATGCAACAGCGTACATCCCTACTACACACACACACACACACAGAGTTCTCTATGCATCCCAGTGTACTCCGCTATCGACTGTATATGTGTGTCTTTACCCCTCTGAATGTTAGTATGATTCTGATTCCCCAAATGTGTGTATAGTTCTATTTCTCTTGATGTTGATGTGTGCTTTTAATTCATTTAAAATTCTTTCATAAATCACGGAATTGCTTTCAAAGACCTTGTTGTGGTCTCTCCCTGGACTCCCTCAGCTTTTGGGTTTTCCTAAGCACCGAGAGCTCTATGTGAAAAGATCCCTCTGGTATGCGTCCAGTTTACATGTATGTGATATGCACCTACACGTAAAACAAAGCATACTTCATAGAATCGTAGAGCCACAGAATCATAGGGTTGGAAGGGGCCTACAAAGCCATTGAGTCCAACCCCCTGCTCAATGCAGGTATCCAAGTCAGAGCATCCCTGGCAGATGGCTGTCCAGCCTCGTCTTGAATGCATTCATTCATAACATCAGGGATGCGGACTGTCCATCTCCCTATGAGGGAAGCTTACAGCAGCTGTTCTTGTTTGGCTGGGATTCTGGGGAGGCATTCTTGTTGCGGTTAACAGTAAGCAAACACAGAGATCATTGTGTACAATGATCTAGATTTAAGAAATTGTATCTGTGGACTTGAACCAAGGAATTGTAACCTATTTTTTAGAAAGAACTTTATATACAAACAGAACAGATCAAAATAAAACACAGAAACAATTCAACAATTCAGCAATTCAAAAACAACCTTGGGCTGGCTGGCTGTGGCTGCAGGCCTCAGCTCGTAGGAGGAGGATGGCTTTCCTGCTCCAGGGCCTCCACCCTTCTTCGACCGTCATCACCTGTGTGTAGAAACAAAGAGAAGAATAAAGCACAATGGTAATATGCATCTTGCAGGCAGAGTTGTTAGCTCAGGTCAGGTGCCATTCTGTAGTACTACTTACAGGTCCTCCTGAGCATCCGGACGTCTCTTATCAGACGCATCAGGATCACAAGAGGAGGGGCTTCATCTGTGGAAGAAGGGTGGCCTTCCTCCACAGATGCTGGTCCTCTCGCTGCTGGCTCTTCCTCCTCCTCTTCCTCTTCCTCCTCCTCCTCTGTCCTCTCCCTCTCCGCGGCCCTCAGTGCCTCCTCCACCATGGCATGATGCGCAGCTGTGGGATGTCACAGTAACAGAATGAATGCCTTTATATATGTGGTGAGTGAACAAAACCACAGTCACTGATTGATCTGTCTATCACCATCCCCACTACCATAAGGACCACTGATTCTGTCCTCCCACCACAAGGTCTAATGATGAGGGGATAACTAGGGAGGCAGATTATACAGTACTGACAGTTTTGGTGTGATGGGGACTGTTGGACTTCTGTAAACATGCACAGGATTGCACTTCTAGTCACCCCACTTCTACATTTGCAATGCCATGGTATCTGTTCATTCTAGTGATGCATTGCATAAATGCCACCTTTTTTCCTAGCGCAAGGAACCCAAGGTGGCTCACATTAGCCTCTTCCTCTCCATTAACGCTGACAACAACAACACCGAGGTAGTAGGCTGGGGCTTTCTGACTGGGCCAAAGTCACCCAGCGAGCTTCCATGGCTGAGTGGACTATACCCAGATCTCCAAGGTCTCAGATGAACACTTGCTCATGAGTTGACTTGAGTGCCAATGTCTTGGTAGAAAGGTGGGGTGGGTGGGGTGCAAAAATTCAGCAATCACTACATGAAGAAGGAAGACGACACCGAGATGCTGGCCCTGTTGCTGCTGGGCTGGTGCCAGTCCCCTTGTGTGCACTGCAGAGACCAGCAGCAGCAGCGTTTCCCTGGAAATGGACAGTGTGTCAGTGTGTAATATGAGTTGTAGTTGCCAGGCCCGCATAATCCTATGCATGTGGTTGTACAGGGAAAAACAATGCAGTTCCCAGCATCCCTTCTTCAACCAGCCAAAGTGGCTGGAAGATGATGGGACCTTTTTCTGTCCATGTTCAGCAAGCATAGGATTGCAGGCTAAATGTCAGGATTTGTTTGTTTCTGCATGAGACCACAAAGAGATAGCTTCATTTTCGGTACACATCCTTGTCTTCATATTTAGTTGAGCTTGATGATGGGATAACTATAACTTACCTGGCATATACCTCTGCAAAAATGGGGGCCGGCCTGCTTGGACCCACACTCTGCGGATGCGCCAGTACTAGGCGGGGGGGTTGGACAGCGGTGCCCTCCGCTCGGCAGCAGCAATCCCCTCTCTGACGAAGGACTGCTTGAGTGCCTTCCATCTGGACCTCAGTTGTCCAACTGTGCGATGGTGGCCCGCTCGCTCCATCCTCCTCTTTATCTGGGCCCAATAAAGTTCATTGCGGCAGGAGGAGCTGCCAAACAGCACTGCCACCGCCTCGCTGCGCTTAATGTTGATGAGGAGGGCCTTGGTCTCCTCATGGTCCCACCTCCTGCCACGCACTGGTGCAGCCATTTTGCAATTTGCACACAAACACACACACCAAGACAGCCACACGCACAACCACCACTTAACTACACACACACACAGACCAAACCGGACAAAAACACCACAATGCACAACTACACACACACACACACACACAGACCAGACAAAACCACAACAATGAACAAACAACAGGAAATCCAATAATAAGCAAGCACCACCACTAACACACCACCACCACCACACCACAGAACTCCACCCACAAATCCCCATGCAGACGCAAGCGCAAATGCAGATGACATTCAGGAAGTTAGCAGGAAGTTGATGACAGATTTTGCGGAAGTGGAGCTGCAGCCCCGTTTTATTTATTGTGACTGTGAGATGGTTAGGTTAACAAGACCAGTAAACGCGAGGATCATTAAGCACAAATACACAGAAATTAATAAAATCACAGTCCCTGTCCCTGTCTGAGAAAACAAGACAGCGGGGGAGCGCACAGAAGGCGGGAAAGTGGGAAACATATTTCGGGCAGCAACGACAAAAAATACGTAAATAATTACAAAAATAGTGGCAAGGTTCTGGCTAGGGGTGCACGAAAGTCACTTACCTGGTCTCGCAGCTTGCTTCGCGGTGGGGGGGAGGCGCTTCGCTGCTCCCCCCGAAGTTCAGGCCGGGGGGGGGAGGCTTCCCGCCTTGCCCGGCCGAAATTCAGGCCAGGGGGGAGGCTTCCCGCCTCGCCCGGCCGAAATTCAGGCCAGGGGGGAGGCTTCCCGCCTCGCCCGGCCGAAATTCAGGCCGGGGAGAAGCGCCCCGTCTCCCCGGCCGCGAACTTCAAAAGAAAAAAACAAAATGCCCCTGTGATAGGCTACATAACGATTAACGTAGCCTATCATGGCTAGATCTGCAAAGTCAGCCGTGATAGGCTACATTAATCGTCACGTAGCCTATCACGGGTGACTTTGAAAAAAAAAAAAAAGCGCGTACGCAAATGGCGGCCCCCATAGGGAGCCGCCATTCGCGTTCCTTATTTGGTCCCTGTAGTCTGCGTAAAGATTTACATAGACTACGACGAAAATAAGGGCAACGCTATTTGCGTTGTCCTTATTTTCGCCATAGTCTACGTAAATCTTTACGTAGACTACAGGGACCAAATAAGGAACACGAATGGCGGCTCCCTATGGGGGCCGCCTTTAGCCGTACGCGCTTTTTTTTTTTTGTAAGTCACCCATGATAGGCTACGTGACGATTAACGTAGCCTATCACGGCTGACTTTGCAAATCTAGCCGTGATAGGCTATGTTAATCGTTACGTAGCCTATCACAGGGGCGTTTTTTTTTTTTTTTACTTTGCTTGTAATGGCGGCGGCGGCAGCCGGTCAAAAGACCGGCTGCCGCCCCCGCCCCTGACGAAGACCTGCCGAACCGCCGCCGGGACCCGCCGCTGGGAGGGACATTCGTGAAAGGTAAGTCCCATCCTGGGGGGGGCAGGGGGGGGCGGAGAATTTCTCCCCGAACAACCTTCGGAGGACCGAATGTGTTGGCGCTCGGCCCCCCGAAGTTTCGGGAAGAAATTCTCCCCCATCCCTAGTGGCCAAGGCAATCCACAATGAGAGTATGGCAGAAGCAACGGGGGGATTCCCCCCTATGGAGGAAATCCGTAAGCAATCACAACGTAATATTTACAATTACGTTGTAATTGTTAATCTTTATGTAGACTACGGTGAAAATAAGGGCAACGCAAATAGCGTTGTCCTTATTTTCGCCGTAGTCTACGTAAAGATTTACATAGACTACAGGGGTCAAATAAGGAACGCAAATGGCGGCGCCCCATGGGCACCGCCATTTGTGTACGCGCTTTTTTTTTTCTTTTCAAAGTCACCCGTGATAGGCTACGTAACGATTAACGTAGCCTATCACGGCTGACTTTGCAAATCTAGCCATGATAGTCTGCGTAAATCGTTACGTAGCCTATCACGGGGTCTTTTTTTTTTTAACTTTTGTAGTTCACGGCCGGGGAGACGGGGCGCTTCTCCCTGGCCTGAATTTCGGCCGGGCGAGGCGGGAAGCCTCCCCCCCGGCCTGAATTTCGGCCGGGCGAGGCGGGAAGCCTCCCCCACTTTACCTGAACTTTGGGGGGAGAAGCGAAGCGCCTCGCCCCCACCACGAAAAAAGCTGTGAGACGAGGTAAGTGACTTTTGTACATCCCTAGGCTGGACGCAAATGGCGGCCACTACGGCAGCTGCCATTTGCATCTGCAGCAGCCCGTCTGCAGCTGGAAATCTTGCTGCGGATGGCCCTGGCGGGCTGCTCCATGGCCTGGCTGCGGAGTGGAGCCGGCCGTCGAGGATCTCGGGGGGAGGACTGGATCACCTCCCCCCCATTGAGGATTCTGGGGGGGAGGGATGGAGCACCTCCCCCCCCACCGTGAAAGATTCCGCGAAAAGGTAAGTGAGTTTCATACTTCCCTACTGTGGATACAGTTAGTGAGCAGGAGGCGGTCTGTGGTACACCGGTTTTGTGGCATCAGTTCCAGCTTCTTCCTTCTGATGAAGTGGACAAGGCGCAGGCCTACCAACTGCTTACTTGATCCTGCCCATCTTGGCTCATTATGAGCTGCAGAGAGAGGCTGGGTGAGGGGATCAGGGTGGTGGTAAACACCTCCCTTGAGGAGGGAGTGATTCCATCAGTTCTCAAGGAGGCAGTGATAAGACTGCTCTTAAAGAAGCCCTCCTTGGATCCCCAAGACCTGAACAACATTCTCCCAGTTTCAAATCTGCCATTTTGGGGCAAGGTGATTGAGCAGGTGGTGGCGATGCAGTTGAAGGCACACTTGGAAGAAGCTGATTATCTCAATCCATTTCAATCGGGCTTCAGGCCTGGGCATGGGACAGAAATGGCCTTAGTCGCCTTGGTGGATGATACGAGGAGGACTTTGGATAGGGGTGAATGCTCCTTCCTTGTTCTTCTTGACCTCTCAGCAGCTTGTGATACCATTGACCACGGTATCCTCCTGGACCACCTGGAGGGGTTGGGCATTGGAGACACCATATTGCGGTGGTTCCAGTCCTTCCTGTCCGGCAGGTACCAGAGGGTAGCACTGGGAGAGGAGGTTTCAGACCCATGGCCGTTCACTTGTGGGGTGCCACAGGGCTCCATCCTCTCCCCAATGCTATTTAACATCTATGTGAAGCCGCTGGGGGCTATCATCACTGGAGGTTTGGGGTGCAATGTCATCAATATGCGGATGACATGCAGCTCTGCCTCTTGTTCAAATCTTCACCAAGGTTGGGCATAGAATCCCTGTCCAAATGTCTGGAGACGGTGAGTGGCTGGATGGGGAGGAATAAGCTGAAGCTGAACCCGGACAAGACCCAGCTACTTTTGGTGGGAGACAAGAGGAGGCTGGGGGATGTTGCCCTGGTGTTGAATGAGGTATGGCTACCCTTGAAAGACCAGGTCCACAGCCTGGGGGTCATTTTGGACTCCCAGCTGTCCATGGAGGCTCAGGTATCAGCTGTGACCCGGACAGCGCTGTACCAACTCCATCTGATACGGCGGCTGCGCCCCCACCTTCCTAACCATCTGCTCCCATTGGTAGTACATTGGGATGGCAGAGAATTCCTCCATGGATTCCAGTGAGGCCAAACGCACTGGCATTTGGTCCCTCCGGAATCTGTGGCTGAACAACCTCCTGCCCCCCCACCCACCCCACGGAACCCCCTGGGATGGCACTTACCTGGGGCGGATGTGGTGGCGGGTGTGGTGGCGGTGGTGCGGCAGCGCAGCAGCGGAAGATGCGGCAGGGGTGGCGACGGGGGTGGCAGCGGCGGTGGGGGCAGGGGTGGAAGGTACGGCGGTGGTGGAAGGTGCGAGGGCAGGTGCGGGGGCGGCAGGTGTGACGGCGGGGGTGGAAGGTGTGGCAGCAGCGAGTGCAGCAGAAGGGGGGCAGGGGAGGTGGCGGTGGCGGCTGGTCTCCTGGCTGGGCGCTCCTGGCTACGGCGGCCACCATTTGCGTTCACTATATTTAGCCGTTCTAGCCTACATAAATATTTACGTAGGCTAGAAGGGCGAAAAATAGCGAACACAAATGGCAGCCGCCATAGCTGCCACCATTTGCGTACGCGTAGGGATGTACGAAAGTCACTTACCTTTCCGCGGATTATGTTAATTATGGGGAGGGAAGCGTTCAATCCCTCCTCGCGGAATCCTCAGTGGGGGGGAGGCAATCCATTTCTCCCCACTGGAATCCTCCACGGCCGGCTGTGCTCCGCGGCAGCTCTGCAGAGCAGCTGGCCAGGCACAGCCCAGGCCAGAGCTGTCCACAGCCGGATTTCCTTTTGGATTTTTAAATATTTATGTAGGCTAAAACGGCGAATCAAAAAGGGACGCAAATAACTCCCACTACGCTATTTGCGTTCCCCTTTATTTTCGCCGTCATAGTCTACGTAAATATTTATGGAGACTAAGACGGCCAAAAATAAAGAACACAAATGGCGGCGGCCGTAGCCACCGCCATTTGCGTATGCGGTTTTGTTTTGTTTTTAAACCCAGCCATGATAGGGTACGTAAATCTTTACATAGCCTATCACGTCATTGTTGTTGTTGTTTTTTAAACCCAGCCATGATAGGCTATGTAAATCTTTACATAGCCTATCACATTGTTTTTTTTGTTGTTTTTTTACAAGACTGCAAATGGCGGCGGTGGCAGCCGGTCGGAAGACCAGCCGCTGCCGCCGCTGCTGCCAGAGCCACCGCCGGAGCCACCACCTGGAAGATCCGCCCCAGTTAAGTCTCGTCCCAGGGGGAACCGCGGGGGGGCAGGGGGGGGCAGGCCGTTCCACCATGGAGTTCAGGGGGCCGAATGCTCTGGGATTCGGCCTCACTGAGGTCCGTGGCAGAATTCTCTGACATCCCTACGTATGCGTTTTTTTTTACTTTGCCATGATAGGCTACGTAAATATTCACATAGCCTATCACAGTTAAGTACAGGGACGCAAACGGCGGCGGCTACAGCTGCCGCCATTTGTGTCCCTTCTCCCCAGAGGCCGGATGTCCGGCTGCAGGTGGAGCCAGCCAGCGGCTCCACGGAATCTCCGCGGAGCGGAGCCGGCCGGGCAGGATTCTGGGGGGGGGGACGGGGCACCTCCCCCCCGTCGAGGATTCCGGGGGGAGGGATGGAGCGTCTCCCCCCACCACCACAAAGCAGATCTGCAAAACAGTAAGTGACTTTCGTACATCCCTAGTAGTACATGGGCTGGTCTCCTCTCGTCTAGACTACTGTAATGTGCTGTACGTGGGGTTACCCTTGAAGGCGTTGGGAAGCTGCAGCTGGTGCAGAATGCTGCGGCTTGCCTGATTAAAGGCAGCCGCCGGTGTGATCACATCACTCCTGTGCTGAAGGAGTTGCACTGGTTACCAGTTGTTTTCCAGGCCAAATTCAAGGTGTTGGTTTTGACCTTTAAAACCCTACATGTTCTGGCCCAGCCTATCTCAAGGAGCTCCTCCAGCAACACCAGACAGGCTGCTCATCAAGATCAGCCTCAGATGGCCTTCTCTCTGTCCCACCAGCAGCCAGGACAGCTAGGCTGGTGAGGACAAGGGAGAGGCCCTTCTCTGTGGTGGCCCCCACTCTGTGGAACTCCCTCCCTAGGGAATTCCGCTATGCCCCCTCTTTAATGAGCTTCTGCCATGCATTAAAAACGTGGTTGTTCAGGCAGACATTTGGGGTGGGTTAGGGTATTTTTAGAAATACGATGTTTTAATGTGGAATTTTATTTTTTTTAAACTGTTGTATTATTGTACATTGCCCAGAGTGGCTGGGTGACCGGCCAGATGGGCCATTAAGAAATTTAATAAATAAATAAATAAATAAAATATGTCCTTCTGGGGTTTTCTTATTGTCACAAACTGATTAGAAAAGGGAGTATTTCTGAGTATGTGCAGATTAACTTCTCCTGACCACAGCTATCTCTAGTACATCTAGGATTAGGAGGCAAGGCCCAGCACTGTGCACTTTTGGCTCTTCTCCCATGTTCTATATCGCTTATGATTATGATTATTCAGAAACACCTAGATTTTTGGTTCTTACAAACTCTCTATTGTTCTAAACAATTAAATGGGCCTATGATATTATGCATGCAGTCAGTGCCTAGCCCAGAAGGGCCACTGATTTTTGAAAGTAGTCAGTGCCTAGCCCAGAAGGGCCACTGACTTTTACCGCTGGAAACCTCCACCTGGTGGACCCATAGTTCCCCCACCCCATCTCCTCCATGGTGACCTGCCTAAGCCTCTTGGGGGTGAGAGACGAAGAGCTTGCAGGAGTTCTGGAGGCACTACCCACCTTATCCTTGCCCCCGCTGCCGGCCTGCTGGGATGTGGGGGCCTCTTCCCCAAGCAAGACCCATTGGTGCTGCCTCCTCGAGTGCAGGAGCGGGCTGATGGTGCTGTGGTACCCTGGCTGTTTCCTCCTGTTCAGAGATGCCTTGCAGTGGTGGCACACGGCAGTGCTGGGATCCGCCCCAACTCAAAGTGGTCCCACATAATGCTGCCCTGACATTTCGGGGGAGGAGGAGATGCAGACTGCCTGCCTTGACTCGGGGGGGGGGCACCACATGAGCGGGGGGAACAATGGAAGAGCGGCCAGGTGCTGGAGCCTCTGCCTGCTGCTGCTCCTCCACCACACCCTGGAGGATCCCCTCCTCTTTGCCCTCCACCATGCTGAGGACGTCAGACACCTCTGACCTAACGTCCCTCAGCAGGCTCCCCTCTCCCACTACAGAAGGAGATGCTGCTCCACCTTGGGCAAAAGTGCGACTACTGCACCTGCCCACACCAGCCTCCTCAAACAGCGCCCTCCATGCTCTGCTGCCCTACTGCACTGGGATGCACTATCCGAACTAGGAGACAGACAGCTGGCCTATCGGTGCTGCTACTGACAGCAGCACCTCACCCACCTCTGCCCCAGCCAACACCCTGAAGATGCCTCATATTGCTCTGGATTGCTTTGCCACACAGTGGAGTGTTATTGGAATAAGAAGGTAATTAATATAAATACTCGGGTTGGCGGAGAATTTCTCCCCGAAACTTCGGGGGGCCGAGCGCCAACGTGTTCGGCCCCCCAAAGAAGTTTCGGGGAGAAATTCTCTGCACCCCCCCACCCCCCGCAGCCCCCCCGGGACAGGACGTACCTTTCCCGAATGTCCCTCCCGGCGGCGGGTCCCGGCGGCGGTTCGTCGGGTCTTCGTCAGGGGCGGGGGCGGCAGCCGATCTTTTGACCGGCTGCCACCGCCGCCATTCCAATAAAACTAAAAAAAAAAAGCCCCCGTGATAGGCTACGTGACGATTAATGTAGCCTATCACGGCTAGATTTGCAAAGTCAGCCGTGATAGGCTACGTGACGATTTACATAGCCTATCACGGCTGACTTTGCAGATCTAGCCGTGATAGGCTACGTTAATCGTCACGTAGCCTATCACGGGGGCGTTTTTTTTTTTTAACTTTTTATTTCACGGCCGGGCGAGGCGAGGCGCCTCCTCCCTGGCCTGAATTTTGGCCGGGCGAGGCAGGAAGCCTCCCCCCCGGCCTGAATTTCGGCCGGGTGAGGCGGGAAGCCTCCCCCCCCGGCCTGAACTTCGGGGGGAGAGCAGTGAAGCGCCTCCCCCCCCACCGCGAAAAGCTGCGAGACCAAGTAAGTGACTTTCGTGCACCCCTAAATTAAATACTATGTGTCTCGTGCTTTTTCAACACTGTCTTAAAATTGGGACATGTAGCGTTGGTGGAACAACAACCTAGCACACACACACACACATGCACCCATGGACACAGAGACACAAGAGCTAAGGAAAAGCAGAACTACCTAAGCTAATAACGTGTTTCTTTAATTTATTGTTTAATATTTAATGTTCTTTTATGGAAGGCAGGTTAAGTTCAAGAAATACAGGAAGACAGCAGTGGTGATAAGATAAGGGCCAAGAGCAAGCAAACAATAAAAATAAAAACCCTTCTTTAATTTCTGTTTTGGGAGGAAAACACAGAAAAGAAACAGATGTTTCACTTGAGCATGGGGGTGGAGGGTGGGGGAGATATCCAAACACTAAACATGTAGGCTGCTATAATATGTCTTTCTTTAAGATTTTAAAAGCAAGACAAAACTAAATGGTTGAATATGACTTTAAAAGGTGTGTGTGGGGGGGACATGCCCAGAAGTCAATGTTTGTTTTTAAAAATTGAAATAAGACTGGGTTTTTAAAAATCTAGACAAGACAGAGTTGAAAGACAAAAACGACAAGCAAATAGAATGGAGAAAGCAGATCGACCTTAAAAAACAAATGCAGCCTTTTCCAGAGTCCACAAGTGACATGAACAATGGAATGGTGCAGGATGAGGGGAACGTAGCAGCAACGGGCAAAGAAAAGCTGTGTTTGTTTGAAAAATATTGAAAGGAGAGATGAATACAAGTAATACACAGAACAAACAAGTCAGAGGTAGAAAGAAATTGGAGAAGGAGGCTGCAATGGGTGCAAAGACACCGTCCCAAAGGGTCAGCTTGCACAAGGAGTGAGGGAATGATCCCACTACACCCTAGCTGTTTGTTTCCTTTTAAATATTGAGGAAAGCCTAATGGCGATCGAGAACAAAGAAATAGAAGGAGAAACTGCAAGGAATGCACATGCACGCACAAACACCAGATCACCTAACTATACACCAGCCCTCTCCTCACACACAGCTAATGCAATAACCAAATGCAGCCTTTCCCCAAAGTATATAGCCCCCCTCCTCTACCACTCTCTCTGATTGGAGACTGCTGGCATCAGTTCTGGCCGAGAGTTCCTATTTGCCAAAGCATACTCCCTCCTCCTGCACTCGCCCTCCCGCCTCCCCCTGCCTTCCCATGTCTGCTCACCTTCCCCGTCTCTCCTCCTCCTCCTCCTCATGCCTCTCTGCATGAGCTTTCAGAAGTTGATACATTTTGGAGACAGCCTGTCTGAACTGCTCAAGCATTCAGTAGAGCTCTGAATATACGAGGCAGAGGAGGTGCTTCATGGGGGAGACACTTCACCTCGGGGTGCCTTGGTTCTACTCTGATCTGCTTCGTATCATGAGGAGGCTGGTCCAAATCTGCCCACTTTGCCTCGTTATTCGGGCTTTGTAAAGAGGCAGTGCGCAGCCCTACTTTTTATTTTCCCAGGCATTTTAGTTTTTCGGTTTCAGTTTTAAATCTGGTACTGTATTTTAAATCTTTGCACTGCTGCCAGGTTCTATTTGGTTATTATTTTTATTATTCTATATTGTAATTTTAAACTCTTATAGAATGGCCTGTATTTTATGGTTTTAATTGTTGTGAACCACCCAGTGAGCATCAGCTATTGGGCGGTATAGACATGCAATTGATTGATTGATTGATTAATTAATCAGTGCATGCAATATAATGTGTCTCCACCAGCATTTCACAATCTGAAATGGCACTTCAGATTGGGTAAGTCTGAAGGAAGATGTTAGGATATAGTAAACAAATAGCAAGAATGGGGTGAGGAAGTTTTATGCAGCAGCAGTTCAGTGGTAGCATGGCCATGTGTCCTAGGGGCATATTTGAAGGCAGGCTCTATTTGAAGGGTTGCCTGGTCCATGCCAGGTTTCAAGATAAAGGACCCTAAGAAGGGAGGGCGGGAGCCTTGAATTTGCCCATCAACACTTAGGAACAGCAGGATGAGTGGGCATTCAGGTCACCTGGTCACTGTCTTCCTTGCTATGATGAGATGTATCAAATTTCTGTTACAATTATACACATGCTTTCAAAATTTTCATTCATTTATTTATATTTCTATATCACTCAATAGCTGAAGCTGTCTGAACAGTTCACAAAAGTTCAAATCATAAAATACAACAAGATGAAAGATAATATGAGACTTTTAAAAAAACGAAACTCCAATCTCAAAACAAAATGAAAGGCCACAGCACTGTAAAGATCTAAAAACAACAACAACAACAACAATAGCACAACTAAAGAACAACAAAAACTGAAGGACAAAAATTCCTGGGAGAGTAAAAGGGTCTTCACCCAGCACCAAAAAGACCACAACAGAGGTGCCAGGCTAGCCTCCCTGGGGAGGGCATTCCAGAGTGCCACCACTGAAAAGACACTCTCCTTAATAGCTACCTGCCTCAACTCATTTTCCAGGGGCACATGAAGGAGAGCCTCTGGGAATGATCTTAGGGTCCAGGCAGGTATATATGGAAGGAGACAATCCTTCAGGTAACCTGTCCATTTATGGCTTTGAAAGTCAATACCAGCTCTTTGAATTGGGACCAGAAATAAACTGGAAGCCAGTGCTAATCACAATCTTATACTTATAAATTGGCACATGCAAATTTATGCAAATGTGTGTCCATTTTTATTTTATTTTTTTGCTGATGCATTCTCTTTTTTTGATGATACATACAAGGCTATTCTAATGGAAAAGTTTCAGTTTTGAACCCAGTTACCAAGTACTGTGTTATGATGATGCAGGAAAGGCTTTGTGCATAAAGAGAGACATAAAGAGACGGGAGGCAGCTCTTGCCAAGAAAAAGCAGAAGAGCAAAATGTATAAAGGTGAGCAGTGTGTAAAGGCAGAATGAGAGGGAAGTTTGATTCTGGTCCTTTTCTCCTTCATACATCACTTGCCAGGACGCATTCTTTGTCATTATTCTCCATAAACTCTAAAAGCATCCATTGCAACGAGAACTGTCCATTTCATGGAATATGTATTTGCTGTATAAATAATAAATATTGTTTTGAACAATGTGGAGCGGACAAGTCATGCAGACACAGAGTGACCTCGCTAGCACTCTAAAAATAACTGGCTGATAACATTCGGAACACAAGCAAGAAGAACAGCCATATTTGATTGCTATTCTAGTGGGGAAAGCTTGATGGTCCAGGGTGCTACTGGAGATGTTTATTTCCCTCTGATCACAGATTGGAGGAGACTTGCACAGACATTGTAATAAATAATAATAATAATAATAATAATAATAATAATAATAATAATATATTCAGGTTGAACAGGCATTGTGAGGCACAGGAGCAGGTACACAGGCATGCGACACCAGATTGAAAGCACCTTCAGCATCCACAGGATCAGAGCTCACTCAATGTTTTATTTATGACATTCTATTTGTCCTAATAAAGCAGGGTGGGGGAACTTGTGGTCCTCCAGATATGTGGCCCTCCAGAACATGTGGCCCTCCAGATACAACTCCCATATCCCTCAACATTGGCCATGGTGGCTGGGGCTGACAGGAGTTGCAGTCCAACAACATCTGGAGGGCAACATGTTTCTCACCCCTATATTAAAATCATTGCCTGACTATGGATTTCCACTGAATTCAATGCACACTCCTAGTAAAGACATGCAGAAGTGATACAAGGCTGTAACAGATTGATTTGTCCATCCCTAATGATGGCTTCAGACATTCAAACCAACAGTGACAATGCATACACAGGTGACACAATGAATACCCAATGGATACACAAATAAGATCCAGAAGTATGTAGAAGTCATGACTCTACCACAGAAGACAAGCACTAAGTTATCCTTTGCATGATGCTACACAGGGAGTGTGACAGCAGGAAAAGTGCTCCTGTCATGCTACCTGTGTAGCATGCAAATGATAACTTATAGTGCATCTCTCTTGTGGTAGAGTCATGGCTTCTATGTACATCTAGATCTAACTTGCTGTGGTGATCCATGACTGACGGTGTATGATATAGGGTCCACCCTGCAAAGGGAACTTGCTAATTTTCTAGCATGCAAAGCAGCCTTTAGAATATCTATAACAACCTTGTTCATAAACATTAAATAGTTAGCTAGCGTGGAAGATTTGTTTAACAATTCATTTAACAATTACTTCCCTGTATACATTTGAGTACACAGGCTTACACTCCAATCCCAACGTTCTCTCGCTAGCATGGCAGCTGTTAAAAATTGCTTCGGCACGGTCAGGACTCCATGTGGCTACAAGAATGTTCGAATTCCCTTCCCACATAGGGAGGTGCTGCATTGGCATGGATACTTCCCACACAATCTGGCACATCCATGAGGAAAAGAGTTTCAAATGTTCTCTTCTCACAGCCACATGAAACCCCAATGTGGTGGAAGTTATTTTCAGAACAGCCATACTGCTGAGAGAATATTTAAGCAGGGTCTGAGAAAGACTGAAGTAAAATACAAGTTGTTTGGTGCCTCAGTTATATGTATATCGTATTCCTTAAATATTACACTATGACATTTCTTTCTCCGACTGAACTATCCTAAAATTCCATGGTATGGCATTCTTGTTATTTGGTGTTTGGGTTCTAGATTTCCATAACAACCCTTGAAAGGATATCCACATCCTGTCACATTGATTTAAAATAAAAATAAAAACAACCCACTAGTTGTTATTCCCTGTGTGCACCTTCCTTGTGCTTTAATATTACACAAACTTGGTTTGCTATATGGGGAATTTGGTCTCAGAAACACAGCTCAGCTTTGCCTTATTCAAGGCACCTCTTAGCATTTTTCTCTCTCACACGTACTTTTCTGTAAAGCTGAATCCTCAAAATGAACTCTCTAGGACTTGGATGGAAGATATTAACATTTGAAACCATGAAAATAAATTCTCCTCACATACGGCTCTAAATCCTTTCTCAATTCTCCTCAAATACAAAATACTAAATGAAAAAGTGGGGAAAGGGAGAGAGAGAGAGGAAGGGTGCTTGAGGGAATTTCTGATTATGCTGTGCAGGTAAGTTGAATGCAGTTCCACACTTGATCAATTACTTCATATAAGCTAGAGATGGATAGCCTGTGGCCCTATGGCCACATCTAACCCTCAGCCTAATTTCAAAAGCCCTCTGCATGTGATCAGTTCAGACCTCTGGAAAAAGGGGCATCCCTGGCAGCCTGCTGGGTGGAGAAGAAGAGAGAGAGAGAGAAAGAGAGAGAGAGAGAGAGAGAGAGAGAAAGGGGGTGGCAGAAAGAGAGAGAAAAGGAGATGGTAGAATGAGAAAGAGAAAGAGAAAAGCATTGGCCCATCCTTTTTTGGCAGTGGCCCTGCTCTCAATGGCTTTGGCCTCACTCAAGGCCTGACAGATTATCCACAAAAGAATGAGGTTCTGTACACAAAACAAAACAATGGTTGCCCATCCCAGATGTATGCCAACTATGACATCCCACATGTTGGAGCTAGTAACAACATGAGAACATCATACAAAATCCTTCAAATATGAAAGTGCAATGCAGGCTAAGCAAGTCTCAGGCCTTTCCTGAAAGATGCTCAGGGCCTCTTGAGAAGCTCCCCGTGCTTTGCGCCAGTACGGATGGTGAGATAAGGAGCAGATCTTCAGCACATGCACCAACTCCCCAGCCCCACTGTCACTGTGGGTAGAATGCACAGCTTGAACTCCAAACTCTGAAGAAAGAAGTGGCTGGCTGGGTTATTCTGCTCGGCTTGTTTCCCCTGTAAGTGGCACAACTTTTATTCTGGAACCCTACCAGCCTTGTTCCAGTAGCAAGGCTCCCTACAGAGGTTGGTAAGGTGGATGTTGCTTTTCTCTTGTGTAATCTGAGGTAATCGATATATAAAAGGCCTCTGATTAAAGATTAATGGGCACTTAGGAAAATGCCAAGGATTGTTTTTTACTTAAGACAGCAGCTTTGTTGCTTCTTGGGGTAGTATCCATGGAGGCATAGAGTTGGAAGGGGCCATTTAGGACATCAAGTCCAACCTCCTGCTTAGTACAGGAATCCTGTTTAAAGCATCCCTGAGAGATGGCTGTCCAGTATCTGTTTACATGCCACCACCAGCAGAGAGCCCACCACCTTCTGAGGTAGTTGGATGAGACTTACATTAGTCACAACTTAAGTCCCATTCATTTCAATGGGTTTACTCTATGTAGGACAAACATTTGATACTACCCTAGGTGGCTCGCTTCAATTTAGATTTAAAACTAAGGAAAACAGACATTTTAAAAAATGTTATTTCAATGTATTCAGAAGTTTTTAAAAGTCCACAAAGGTGTTTTCACCATGCTGTGTTCCCGTATTGCTTGGGCCAGCTGTTATTAGAGTACAGAAGGATAGGAAAAACAAATCTCACAAGGTCCAAGTGTGAACCTTAACAAGGGTTCACTCACCCTAGCCATCTGAAACCAAGGCAGATCAGGTTTTCCAGTCAGCCCATGATGAAAGGCCATGTGCTGCACAGGTTGTTACACTGCCAGCCAATACACCTCTGATCACTTCTAACTCAGGGATGTGCAGATCAGGAAAACCTGAGCTTGCAGAGGTTCTCTGAATTCCATCTTGAAGGTCATTCCGACTCGAATCCGTATCAGATTGTGAGCTTTGTTTTTATCTTTTCGCATGAAAATATGCGAAAATATGCGTATTCTCTCGTGCATATTTTTCCAAATGTAGGCGTCACCGGTATCCATCGCTGAAATGTACACATTCTTCTGCCATTGATTAAAGCACAGCTGTGCACGTTTTTCATAAATATGCATTTTTTCATGTGCGTTTTTCAAAAGTACATATGCTGTCGAACACATTTTGGGGGTCACATTGCAAGCTTGGAAATGTGTGGACTTTGACCTCAAATTGTGTCCAAACCCGTGTTTGGTCCAGAAGGTGCAAACTGGGTAAACCCTGATAAAAAATGAACTGAAATGAATTTCTCATACATCCCTTATCTGTCTGTCTGTTTATCTATCACATTTATATTTCATCCTTTCTCCAAGGAGCACAGCTCAGTGTACATGAGGATGATCCTGCTTTGTTCTCATGACAGATAGTTAGGTGAAGTGACAGTGACTTACCCAAGGTCAACCAGAGCTTCACCAGGGTTGGCACCAGATTTGAACCCCAGCAAATGGCCATCTGCTATCCTCCAGATATGTTGTCCCCATGCATCTCCTGCACCCCTGGCAGGCTTATCAATGATGCTGGGCAGCAGCAGCAGCTGTGAGTTCCCCACCACTTAAATTTTTGCACAATACTCCAAAGTGATGTTGCCCCAGGCATTGTGGCATGCAGTTGCCCACAGCCATGTAAAGATCAAGCCCAGGCATGATGATGGGCCCAATCCTGAGCAAGCATCAGTGTCCATGGCTCCTCAGTAGCTCCTTGAAGATGCTGAGTACTGGCACCAACCCCGAGCTTCATGGTTAAGTGAGAATTAGGATCTGTATTGCCCAGGTCAAAGGCTAATCCTTTGCCCATTAAACCTCACTCACTGCTTTGGCTCTTACTTTCAATAGTAGCTTGTCAAGCTATCAAGGTGTGAAGATTTGAGGCCTACAGAGGCAAGGAAAAGAAGAAGGTCAGGCCTAGAGACCTGGAATTTTTTGTTGGGAGAGAATATCCCTGAGAGGAGTAGTTTCATTTCCCTGGTTAAGTTCCAGTTTCATGTCCCCAGTTAAGTTTCATTTCTTCAGGTTTGAAACAGCATTTGCAGTTTTGAGGGAGGATGGTATAAGAGAGCAAGAGAGCCAGTAAGAGCAGAGAGAGGAAGACCAGAGCCTGAAGAGAGAGCAGGAAGAAGCAGCCTGGAGAAGTCTGAGAGGACTGAAGACTAATTGTCCTGTTCAGTGACTACCTGCATGCCATGAGACGCTGGCCTTTTGGGACCCATAGTCATAGGTTATCCTGTCTTTTCAGATCTGCACCAAACTCTAGAACTCTTTAGAGAGAGGTTCTCTGTTTCCAGATTTTTGATGGAGGAGGAATGAAAACAAGCAAGAAGCACTGGAACATTCTGATGGCAAATATGACTGGACAACAACTGGTTTGTGCAAAGAGACACATTTTCTTAATCATGGACACCTCTCCTCAATAATACAAAAAAAAATCTTTAAAGAAAACAAACCTCAGAGATCACAGAGTTTTCTTTGTTGTTTGCAGAGATTACATGTGATATGTTTTCCTTTAATGGGAAAGTATACATGGCAAGAAGACACATAATTGTACATTGTGAAATTTGCTTTGCAGGCAAACTGATGAAGCTTCAGCAGGGCCCTGATTAGTGACATCGGAGAAATCCAAAACAGATTCAGATGACTTTGGATTCCTATGAATTCAACCCATGGATTTCACAGCAGACTGGCAGCTTCCAAGTTGCACAGATTCCATGGACTTGTGGACCATTTTATAACTTTCCAGAATTGTTCACAAATGTAGATGTATGAAAACACAAAACTTACTGGAAAAGGTGCTAATATATACATCTTAACAACAACAACACACAATGGGCCAGTTCACATGTCACGATAAGCCATGCTGAAAACAAGTGATGGTAAGTTGGTTAATTGCTTGCTCAGCCACACTGCTGTCGACAATCAGGTGCTTGCCAACTTGCCATGGTTTGTTTCCCCCATGTCCTCCTGCCCACTCCCACCACATGTATCCCAGGAGCCTTTACGGCACAATTTGTCTATACTCCTGCTGTGATGAGATTCTCCTCCAGCCACTTCTTGCCTTGCAAAGCACCTGCATTCTCTCTCTCTCTCTCTCTCTCTCTCTCTCTCTCTCTATATATATATATATATATATATATATATATATATATACGCCATATCTTCAGAATGGGATGGGGGGGATTGCCTTACTTTTTAGGATGATGTGGCTGAGGGTTTTATTTCCTTTCGTTAACACTTAAAAAAAACACCCCTCCTTGGCTGCTTCTCACAGCTGGGGACAAGTGATGTTCCTCTTCTTAGCACAGCTGTGCATTTATGCATGATGACTGACTTACCTCTGGGTAAGTGTGCCCAGGGCCCCAGGGCCAGTTTGGTACCATGGTGATTGATTCAAGAGGAGGGATTTAAGCTTTCCCCCTCCTGTGTTCATGTCAAAAACAGGGTGGGGTTAAAAAAGAAAAAAAATAGACTTTTCCCCCTCTTTTTTTAACCCCCTCCCACCCTTCGGGGGTTAACCCTCCTCTTCAGACTCTGCTGGTATTGCTGCCATGCTTGCTTGCTGGTAAGTAAAGGGAAGGATGCTTTGGGGAATGGTTTCTTCATATCCCAAACATCTTTGGGTGGCTCAGGAAATAGACCAATTTGTTTCCAATTATTTTGGTTCATTCCCAGGTCAGTCTAAGAAGATCCCAGAGGAATTTGCCCATCTGTAATTCTCACCTAGTGGGGATTTGAACCCACAATTCCCCAGCCCTAGTCTGACGTTTTCTAACCACTCCACCAGACTGGCTCTTGAAGCCTGAATACGTTGAGGAACTGCCATGCAGTGTATCCAAAACCTCACAATCCTCACAATAGTAGGGGAGGGAAACATGTGGCCCTCTGGATGTTGTTGGACTGCAGCTCCCACCAGCCCTAGCCAGCATACTTATTGGTGAGGGATGGTGGGAGCTGCAATCCAACTACATGTGGAGGGCTATATGTTCCCCATCCTTGTTCTATTGTATCTCACCTAAGATTCCAATAAACCCATCAGGAAAGTACCAGATGATGATGAAAAGCAAGACACCAGGCTAAGAAGCTGCTGCTTTAAGAATCCCACTTCTTAAAGAGGATGTGGAATCTGGGACATGCAGTATGGCAGGTATAGAGATATACTAGCTCAGTGTGCCTCCACCACTTTTCAGAACAATGTTTCTGCTACCTGGGAGCTGTCCATGGTCCTGCAGAGCCTGCCTCTGTTCCTGCCTTTGACCGTCCCTGCTCCCAGATCTTACTTCAGCATCTGCCCTCATCCTCCTGATCATTGATCGTCAATGGTATTTGCCCTTTGCCTCATCTGAAGGTTATGCTCACCCAACTCCTCCCCCTGGTGCTGATCTCCTGGGATTAGGCAGCATGTTAACTTTCAATATTTTTGGATGGGATCAGATGAAGATTCATGGGCATCCTACTCACAGGGTAAGATCCCGACTTAGTCATACTTAGAGTAGACCCTCTGAAATCAATAGGTCTGAAGTTAGTCATGACTTGGGATTTGGGATCCCAATTTGGGAAGGGATTGGGGAATTTTAATTGTCAACTTGGCTGCTGCAGATACTTTTTCCTCTGAAGTGGCTCTTGCTACAAGTCTTTAGCCAACCTTACAAGTTCTTGGATCTCAGCTCTGCTGAAACTGATCTTTATTGTTAGCACAAGGTTATGGATTGCAGTATTATATTTGTGTTATTTTGTAACATTTATATTACATGTTTGACTCTTCATCCATGGTTCAGACTGTTTAGAAACTCAAAGTCTGCATATACTATTCTGTTAGTTTTTATTATTGTACTAAATTATTTTCAAAAGGATACCTTTATAGCAAATCCATCATTTCACACTTACATTTCTCTAATTATTCAACAGGGCTTCATCCTTAGAGCCCAATCAAGAACCATTCAGTCCCACTGAGAAGAGAATCACACCTTTAATTAGGGATAGATGGATCTCTCTCATTCTGGTCTGTGTCTGTTTCACATGTGCTCATTCATAAGTCTTTTCCATCCCAATTAATCTGCAAACCTTTTAATAAATAACCATATGAAAATCACATTTAAATGCTTAGCTGAATAAACATTTTTGTTATACATTTTATGTGTATAAAAATAAATTGTGTATGCATTTTCTCCTAAAATCCACAGTTTTGTTTGCATTTGGTTTGTTTGTTGAGCAACAAGCTGTGTTGCAAAATTCAGAGAAGTGTGTAATCCTAAGGATAATTGCATTCCAATCTGTTTATTAGTCCAGGATGTGCAAATCATGTCAGGTCCCTTAAAAGTGTGGACTGAACAAAATCCTCAAGCATCCCTATCTTTAACATTCTTAACCTAGCTCTTTATGTCCTTAATTCTGCCACTGCCTTCTCCAAAAAGTTTTTGCTCCCCTTTTGTCTTGATGCTTCTGAGGCCAGCAATGTCTGGGCTACTGCCAACTCCGAATGAAAAAGGCATGGAGAAATGATGGCTGCTGGCAACTTTGCAATTGAAAAAGCTTCTATGTTTGTTTATAGAAAGTAGCTTTAAAATTTAAAGGTAGATGACAAAATTGAAAGGGAAGTGGCCATTTTGTTTGCATTTAGAGAAGTCAGCGGCAAAAGCAAAGCAAAACAAAACAAGAACAACCACAGCCCACAGTGGCTGTATGTGAAATTCCCAGCTTTCCATTTCTCATGCTGTTTGATGAACAGAACCATTGAAGTCTGTTTCTTCGATTGTTCAGCACATTCTCTACATAGTCTCCCTGGGATTGTAACAGCGGTTCAGTTCTGCAGCTAAGTTGTAAGCCTATAATAATAATAATGCTAATAAAAGGAGAAACCTGCTGGCTGTCATAACCTGTCAAAACAACGGCTGGAGAATGTGGGCTGACAAAATTTATTTAGCCAGACAATAATGGCTTCCCAAAGAGATATAAATGGGTATGTAATCCATTTAGACCAATTCACTTGTGATAGACATGGAAAGATGATCCAAAGGAAGCTGTTCTCCCACCTTCCAAAGGTCCTTCTGATGAAGGTCAGATTTTCAAAATGATGGCCAAGGTTGAGAGATCAAACTTCATTCAGTGATAGGGTCAGCAGCTCAACCACCCCTTCCAAAGAGCAATGTCAAAACAGCCACCCTGGGACAAAGTAATGCTTGAGCAGGCCTTGTGTCCTTTCTTTCACTGTGGCTGGTACAGAATGCTACAGAGTGAGGATGAAATCCACCAAAAATTACTGGTTTACAGCCTACATTTTGTGCATGCTAGTTAGGGATGTATGTGCTTTGTTTAATCTGTTCTGTGTGTGTCTTGTGGATTGTCAGGCATCTTTCGTTCTGTCATCCACTCATTGACAGAATTGGATTCCCCCCCCTTTGGAAAAGAACGCAAAAAGGTGTGCCACAACTTATATAACTTTCATTGGCATGTAACATAACATTTTGCATATTTTTCTTAGGTCAGCATATGCTCAATGATCAGAACACCTCCCGCATCAAAAGCGCTACACAGTGGAAGCTGAAGAGAGATTTGAGATCTATAAAAAGTTGTGAGGGTTTTTTTTTTCTTCAAAAAAGGCATATAGATTAGCATATTTTCCCACAGTGTTCATATTTTTGTATCACTAAATTTGGCATGCAATTCCAGAAAGTTAAAAAATGGTCCACAAGAGAACAGAATCTGCATGACTCAGAAGATGTTGTTCCGCTACAGAATCTGTGGGTCAGATTCATAGAAAACCAAAGTCATTTGAATCTGTTTAGGACTTCACAACATCCGTAGTGCTAACTAATAATGAGATACATATCTTGATCATCCTGGATAGGGAAAGGGCCATAGCTCAGTGGTAGAGCACATCCTTTGCATGCAGAAGCTTCCAGGTTCAATCCCTGACTTCTCCAGGTGTCATGGCTGGGAAAGTCCCCTTTCTGAAACCTTGGAGAGCGGCTTCCCATCAATGTAGACAATACTGAGCTGAATGGGCCAATGTTCTGATTGGGTATAAGGCAGCATCCTATGTTCCTATCACTGCTGTGCTGAAAATTTCTCCTGCATTTTTTTCAACATTCTCATCATTCCGTTGGATAGAAGAGAAATTGCTTTCGAAAACAAATTCAATGGTGAAGAAATTTCCAAGAAATTCTCAAGGGTTGGGCTTGGGTTCCTTCAGCTCACCTTACTTAGGAGGTTGCCGAGGAGTGAGCACGAGTACCCTGTCTTTCATTGTACAGTCTTCGCTTTGGCAGCCTATAGCTTCCTCAGCTTCCTACATTTCAATTGTAGGAAGGCAACATCAGCTCATTCCACCCTTAGGGTTTTTTCAGATCAGGATATGCAGGCAGCCTGGGAGTCTAGCTGCATTTAGGTAAGCTCAAAAACACCACAAAAAGAAATTCAACATCAATTATAAACTGTCCTGAGAATGAGGCATAACAATGCAAGCCCCTTTCATGGGGGAGGAAAACTTTCTGGAAATTGGAGGACAGACTTTTGCAAAGCACTAATTCCACCTCATCCTTGGAGTTAGACACCACACTGCCCCCACCACCACACACACACACCCCTACATTGTGGTGGATGAAAAATGGGGTCCAGCCTGCCAACACAGTTGATGCTGTTGTAGCGCACACACACACACAAAACTCCAAACCCTTACCAAAAATGGAACAAGCTGTGCTAAAAGCCCTTCCAATGGGGAGCTCTACCTGAGACAAACTGTTGAGAATTTCTCCTTCCTCTGGAGAAATTCGGTGAAATTATCTCCCAAATTTCTCTGCCCACAAATAAAGTGGAGAATTTTGAGAGGCCATTGCGCACAGCTCTAGTTCCTGTATTTAGAACATGAGTAGTACCCTAAGTAGGTTACTGTTCACTTTCAAAAGGGTTCAGTCAGATTCCTCTGGAAGATTATAGTACACAGGGCATGTTCCCATGTTCTTTCCGCTAAGCATGAAGGTTTCAGTTTTCACGGCTAATATTCATTGTTTTCATGGCTAATAATCATTGACACATTTATCCTCCATGGATTTGCCACCCCCCTTTTTAAAAATCACCTTGACTATGACATGATCACATGTTACTGTTCTAGGGAATCTCATCAATTCTGCAACCAGCGGATTGTTATCTGATAGCAAACCAGAAATGGGCCTTCTCTATGGTGGCACCCACTTTGTGGAATTCTCGCCACCTTGGTATGTGGGAAGTGCCAACTGTGACATATTTTAGGCACCGGTTAAAGACCTATTTCTTCACCCAGGCCTTCCCTGACTGATCGTGCTGCCCAATGTGTTGATTGTTAGTTCTCTGATTTCAAATGTTTTAATTGAGAAAGTTTTTCTAAAATGTTTTTAACTGAGACATTTTGTATTTAATTTTTTTTTTAACTGTGGACATTTTATATTTCAAACTTTAACATTGTGATCCGCATTGAGGTATCTTGTTAGATATAGTTAAACAGTCTACAAACTGATTAAATACATAAATACCAATTTGCAGGGCTGGCTTTACCATTAGGCAGAGTGAGGTGGCTGCCTCAGGAGTGGATGTTGGGGAGCAGCAGCAGATCCCCAGTGGCTGCTTCTCCTGAGGACCTCCAGGCTCCAGCCATTCCCATTCTCCTGAGTCAGCACCCTAACAGTGCAATGCTGGGTTGTTGCTGGCCTGGCCTGGCTGGTTGTCTCAGTCACCACCTCCCAAGATACCAGAGGCAGGCAGCACCACTAGGAAAGGGTCCTAACCAGTGGAGGCTGGTGGCTCTGATTTCAGTGGGGATGTGTATGCATCCTGGGTTTCAGTCAGAACCAGCCAGAATTCTAAAGGAGCTATCTAGGGGGCTGAACCCATTTGGGGGATAGGGTTCACCACTTTCAGTAGCTCCTTTAGAGTTCTGGATGGTTCTGACTGAAACCCAGGATGGATTCACAGCCTTGCTGAAATCAGAACCACCAGCCTCTGCGGCTCCTAACTGAGCAAGCAAGCGGAGAGGCGGCCATGCCTGGCCACGCACTCCACCCGGTGTCACATGTGCGCCTGCCTTGCTCTGCCAGCGCAACGCACCCCGCCACCCCTGCTGCTGCACTGCAGCGTTCGCTTGAGAGGGTACTGGGGAGGCGCCAGGCAGAGCAGTGAGTGAGTGGCAGAAGGGTAGGAACATGAGAACATGAGAAGATCCCTGCTGGATGAGACCAAAGGCCTACCTAGCCCGACATTCTGTTCCCATCATGGCCAACCAGCTGCCCATAGGAAACCTGCAAGCAGGACAGGAAGGTCACGGCAGGGACAGTTTAACTTCCTCGGACAGTGGAGGCTACCATGACTAACAGCCAACAGTATCCTTCTCCTCCCTGAAGGAGGACAGAGCTGCATGTGCCCTGTGACCCCGAAGTGCAGGACGCTGTTCCATGCTGAACTGCCATCCAATTGCCAGTCCAGCCGCCTTCCGTGCATGGTGGTTGGCGGGGGGGGGTATCTTGTTCTTTGCCTCAGGCAAAAAACATCTCAGGCCAGCTCTGACCAACTGCCGTCATTTATAATGGTTCCCTCATGGTCCTAATGCCTGACAAGTGAACGATGCATGCAGAAGTGTGCCTTTCCTCCACTACTGGATAACTGTATAATCAATCTGCAGGTATTAGCAGGCAGAGGAACTAGGTCAGGGACCATTTCAGGTTTTGACACCATCAGGAATATGAATATATATCTCATTGGAAAGTCCAAAGTCTTTTGTGTATATTCGCAGAAGGATCCTTACAGCAACTCTGCAAGGTAGGGCAACTGAGTATTATTACATTATCATATGTGGAGGTGAAGAACTGAAGATGAAACAAAGCAGCTTGTTAAGACCACGTGGTTTGTCAGAGATACGGCTTAGTTGCCAAATTATAATTTCAGTGGTGATAATCTCTCCCCAAGGCCACACTCATGAATATCCAGGGTGTAAGGTTGCTTTGTGAATGAACAGGCCCAGATAACTTTTTCATCTTCCAGCCCTTCCAACTTTGAATAGGGTATCACAAAGGAAGAGGCATTTCGTTACAAAGCTCCCCCCCCCAAATGCACCTGCCCACTTGGCAACCCACTGTGATAGAAGCTGGCCCTTCCTAACTAGTGATGCTGCCACTTTCATAATCAGTTGGCTCACTGGTTGAAACATGTCCATTCGTAGTGCTTATTTTTGCAACAAGCTTGGATTGGGGTTTTACAAATTCGCTTGCAGTCTGCACCTGAACAATGCCATTTCTGAGCATGTGCTGAGTTGGTTGGGTTTACCCTTTTCTTGCTTAAGGTAAAATGAGATGATGTCACTTTAACCACAAACAATCAGCCTCAAACTGTCCAGTCTCATAAGGACATTAACACACAGCAAAAGGAATACACAGAAATCTTCCTTGTAGCCTGAGAGAGAGAGAGAGAGAGTAAAATATTGAACCTAGCTAATGTTAGAGCACACCAATATTTAGGGATATTTAACACTTCTACATTTTATTTTATTTTATTTATTATTACATTTATATCCCACCTTTCTTCCATCATGGAACTCAAGGTGGGTTCCCAGGTGTTCTCCCCTCCAAGCACTGACCAGACCCAGACCTGCTTAGCTTCAACAAGGTGGCTGTCTCAAGTGCCTTCAGACTATTCCCTGGGTCCCATACCTATCTTGCCACTTTAATCCCATAGTCAAGATTCATAGATCGGGGTGGGCAACTTGTAGCTCTCCAGATGTTTTGGTCTACAACTCTCATGATTATCATAGGCTATGCTGGCTAGAGTTGATGAGAGCTGTAAGCCAAAACATCTGGAAGTCGACAAGCTGATGAATATTTCCATGTGAACATGACACAAAATGTAAATTGACCACTAAAGCAGTATGCCCATAAGAAATTGATCAGGAGTATTTTCATTTTTAAAAAAATTGTTGGAAATACAAAAGAAAACAAAATTTGAGAAATAGCAGCTTGTAGATCAAATAGAGACCATTGGAGTAACAATATAAGCAAACCGGGGATATGACATTAGGTTATTTGGGAAAGCAAATAAGCTTCAAGACAGCATATAAGCTGGAAAGATCTTATAATTACTTAAGGCAGAATTCCTTTAAGCTGTGTAGTGAATCTACTTAACAACTGCAAAAATGTGTATTGCTTCTTATTGGAAAAACAGGAAAAACAACACAACAACTGAGATACCATAAGTGTCAGATTAGTTTATAAGAATTTCTAAAACCATCACACTCAGGTCTAAAATTACATTTTCTGAGGAATTGTCATTCCGGTTCACAAACAAATGTATTTATTGAAAAATGGAAACTATTTGTGGTTCAGCAGAACAACAAATTTCAGGATAATATTCTTCCTGCTGTACTTTTCTCATGATAATTATAGTAATACTTAGCATGTATTTATTTTATTTCTTTATCTATTGCATTTCTATATTGCCCAAGAGCTGAAGCTCTCTGGCCAGTTCACAACCATTTAAAACCATAAAATGCAACATGATAAAATACAATATAATCATTTAAAAGTTTAAAAACTACACTATAAAGTAAGAATAAAAACCAACATAAAAACTAGCAGCAGTGCAAAGTTCTAAAAATACAGTAACAGATATAAAACAGCAGAAACTGAAAGACTGAAATGCCTGGGAAAATAAGGTCTTCACCTGGTGCCAAAAAGAGCTCCATGTAGGCACCATTTGCATTACTCTTTCCAACGTGGAGTCAACAGCATTTCACATATATTGCCTTCTTTTAATCCCTAAAACAACAACCCTGGAAGGTCAGACAGTATTTTTATTCCCATTTAGCAGACAGGGATGCTAGGGAATTTTGTTTGGTCTACATTTTTAAAGTGGATCGACCTAACTTGCTCTTCCCAGACTGATACGCTGATTGGAACACAGTTATCCTTCAGGTTCTGTACTTCTCTATATCTTGTGATGCAGTTCTCAGCTCAAAGATTGCATACAAACATGTATATATTAAGGTATGTTGCATAGAAATGTGTGCATATTAGGGAAAGATATGTACAAAAAATCATATGCTAGGGATTGTTGTTGTTGTTTATTCGCTCAGTCGCTTCCGACTTCGTGACTTCATGGACCAGCCCACACCAGAGCTTCCTGTCGGCCGTCGCCACCCCCAGCTCCCCCAAGGTCAAGTCCATCACCTTCAGAATATCATCCATCCATCTTGCCCTTGGTTGGCCCCTCTTCCTTTTGCCTTCTACTTTCCCTAGCATCAGCCTCTTCTCCAGGGTATCCTGTCTTCTCATTGTGTGGCCAAAGTACTTCAGTTTTGCCTTTAATATCATTCCCCCAAGTGAGCAGTCTGGCTTGATTTCCTGGAGTATGGACTGGTTTAATCTTCTTGCAGTCCAAGGCACTCTCAGAATTCTCCTCCAACACCACAGTTCAAAAGCATTGATCGTCCTTCGCTCAGCCTTCCTTATGGTCCAGCTCTTGCAGCCATAGGTTACTACTGGGAACACCATTGCAATTGCATATGTTAGGGAAAGTTACTTATGAAAGTGCCTTTTTTGTGAATTTTTTTTTTAAGTTTTAGAATTTGCAGAATGAGGTGGAAATTGGATGGAAAGGACTAGTGCTGGGCCAAGACATTTTGCTGCCCAAGGCAAAAGGCAAGATGGCACCCCCCCAGTCACATTCCATATGCAGAAGCCAACTGAACTGGCAACTTCAACATTGGCAATGGGATAACGTCCTCTACCACACAGTGCAGCAGAGAGCAGCAGGCTAGTTTAGGGGGTCAGGACACAGGGGAGTGGCTGGGGGTCTCAGGAGAGATGGTCAGGGGGCTGCCACCATTGCCACCAGCATCTGCCACCTGAGGCAGTTGCCTCTCTCTTCTTAATGGTAGGGCCAGCCCTGGAACAGACTTATGATTGAATACATGTGAAACTGAAACAGACCGGATGTAGACTGATTCATACATTCCTGCTTGCAGACAGAGGTGGGATGGAGCTGTCTTGGTAAGATCACATTATGAGTTCTTGGCAGAAGTGAGGAACTTACTGATCTGTAGCTCTGTCTCTTAGCAACTATGCTACACAGACAACGTGTTATTGTTTTCTTTGAAATCATTAAGTAAAACTCTTAGGCTGAATATTACTCATGATACATTTCCAGTAGGAACAAATAAAACAAACTCTGCAAAGAAAGAAAGGAAGAAGGAAGGCCCCTCTTTTAAGCATGGGATGGCTGCACCCAGAAGATTTCTTCCACTAAAAAAAATTAATGATTATTTATTTATTTAAAACATGTTCATGCCACCCTTCAGTGTGTTTAGAACTTACAATCAATTAGCACAGCAAAAGACAATAATAAAACAACCAATGAAACATTTAAGAATTAGAACATGCACAAGTTAAAGTGGCTGGGTGAACAAAACTGTTTTCTCCTGAATGGCCCTGAAAAGATTGCACCATGGACACCAGTTGAGCCTCTGTATGGAAGGAATTCCATAATCAGGGAATCGGTTCATCCCTCCCAACCCCAACCCCCAACCTTTCCCTTTGTTGTCACATATACTTCAGATAAAGCCACCTAAAGGAGGGTTGTGGCAAAAGATCTTAATGTACAAGCAGGTTTATATGGGAAGAGGTGCTCCTTCAGTTATTTGGTTCTCTAGCCTTTTAGGGCTTTAAAGTAAATAGCAGCACTTTGAACTGGGCAAAAATAAATAGATAGCCAGTGGAATTCTTTTAAAACTGGCTTAATAAGCACAAACCTGACTGAACCAGTCAAATCCTGGTGACTATATCCGGAACCACCAATTGAAACTTCTGAATCATCTTCCAGGAATCCAGTCCTGACTCCTGGCAGTTATCCGACCAGGGAGTTATCGCAGCGTGGATCACTGTAGCTAAACTTTTGCTGTCCAGAAGTTAGGGATGTAGGAGAATTCCATTTGGGGTGTGAAAACTCAATGGATTTTTCCCGTTCAGCCCTGCGGATTTCGTTCTCTTTCCCCCCACTGGCATTGACTAGATCTGTAGCGACTTGAGCCAATACACGGATTCTGTTTGTTTTTTAATGGTGGCAATTTGTGCAATTGCGGGGGGGGGGGAGGATCTTGAAATTTGCTTAAGTGGTGTCATGATAGATAGATAGATAGATAGATAGATAGATAGATGATAGATAGATAGATAGATAGATAGATAGATAGATAGACAGACAGACCAACCGGCAATCTTGCACTAGTGCACATGCTCACAAGTCTGCCTGTCTGCCATGTAGCCCATCAGAGGCATATTCCCCTCTTTTCAATATCCTTGTCAGTTTCATCCTCTCCACGCACTACTTCCTTTAGCCCAGTAGAGTGATATCTTTGAAGGCAATGTGAAGGCAATGTGAATCCCCATGAAAGAGCAGTGCATAGCTTGGGAGTACACCTTGATCCAGCTTTGACATTCGAGGCTCAGCTGGTCTCAGTGGCTTGGAATATCTTTTATCAGCTTTGGCTGGTTCACCTTCTATGTCCATTCCTGGACAGGGATAACCTGGCCATGATGGTTCATGCTTTGGTGACTTCCTGACTAGATTACTGCATTGAGCAGGAGGTTGGACTTGATGGTCTTGTAGGGCGCTTCCAACCCTACTATTCTATATTTCTATAATTCTATGAATGTGTTGTGCATGGGGCAACCCTTGAAGATGACTTGGAAGCTTCAGCTAGTGCAGAATGTGGCTGTTAAAATTATAACCAGTATAGCCAGATGAAATCTGAAGGGGCTGCACTGATTTCCAGGCCCAATCCAAGGTGCCGGTGCTTACCTTTCAAGCTCTTACTGTCTTGGGACCCAGATATCTGCAGGAGTATCTCTCCACCTGCTTGTGACCTAAAATTGTCAGGAGGGGGGGGGCTCTTCTTCAACTACATTAGATACATTATGCAATAACAAGGTAGAGAGCCTTCTTTGTGGTGGCACCTCATTCATGCAATTGTTTTGGTGCCACCTCTAAACCTTTTTGTTTGCTCAGGCATTTTAATTTTAATTGGTTATAACATCTGTTCAACAGATACTGCTGCCCCCAACTTTTTGCTTGAGTATGATTATATTAATTGTGTTTTATTTATTTTGTGTGATTTTCATCATACTTTTGAACAAAGTCCTGGTATCTGCAAGGATGGCATGCAATTTAAAAAGATGAGCAAGGGGGGAGATTATATATATATATATATATATATATAGAGAGAGAGAGAGACAGACAGACAGACAGAATTCTGAGATCTCATTTCAGGAAGAAAGACTTGCTATGTAGGTGGGGGAATGTGGCCATAATGGGCAAGGGAATCAAGCTTTATTGTATTCTATTGTATATGACTTTTTTCTGCATTTTTTAAAATCTTTTATGTCACCTTGAGAGGGTTCCAGCCTTAAAGGCAGCCTTAAAATAATTTTAAATTAAACAATAAAATAAGCTTTTGAAAGTGTTACACTTCCTGGTGAGGCTTTGTAAATGATGGGATTTAAGACAGAGCTTACGTGCTGTTATGCGAGCCCCAAACCTGTTATTGAGGGTATCATGTAAGGGCAGCAGCTTCAGTGCAGCAATCCACACCCTTTACTCTCTCCCCCCACTGCAGAAAATGGGCAGAAAGGTGTGGGGAAGGAGATCCAGGGATCCGAGTCTCACATAATAAATCTGCAGCTCTTATACCAACTCCTCAGTGCCCATGGAGGGGATGGGGGAAAAAGAGATATGTGTTAAGAGATACAGGACTAGCTGTTAGGATACCAAAGATTAGATGCTTAGCTCACATTAGTGCAGCGAAATTAGAGATGGGGGTAGGGGGAGTTCTTAAGAGTTATCATCATGGCATCTGAAGGTCTGCTTCTAATGTAAAAGAGAAACAAGCTTGCAAGCAGATGGAGAGACAGTCTGCAGCAGATCACTGGGAGGACATCTGCTAAGTGCTTGAGTGAAGAGAAGAAAAAAAACCGCTTCCAGACACGCTGCAATTCTGTCACCAGTTTTTTCCAACATAAATAAAGGATTTCATGTCCTTAATATTTTCATTATGTGGCTTTCATTATGGCACTTCTCTGATCTCATTAAACCAAGACATTTTCATTGACAAATTGATGTCCTATTCCCAGCCTTTCCAGGTTTTCTGTGTGGTCATGTGACGCTTGAGGGAGTTACTTGGGTCTCACAGTGAAAACATAAATGAAACTGCACATTTTGTAGATGTGCAGAAAAAAAAAAAACTTTGGTAGCCATGTTGGTACATTGGGAGAGTGTGGGGAGAGAGATCCAAATGTCACAGTAAGAACTGGTGAGCAAGCTTTCGAGTTCTCCAAAACTCTGATTCAGCTTGGATGGTAACCAAAACAAGGGAGGAAGAGGGGGAAACGCTCAGTGTTTTTGATCCCCCATCGTGTTTTCCTTAACATCCATCCTGAAGAAAAGTACAGGAGGACTCAAAAGGTTACTCACTACTAGGGATGGATGAATCTGTCACTTTTGCTTTCTCCCAAATTGTTTAAATCTCAAGCTTTTTTCCCACATCCCCTATATGAAGATTTTTAGACAATTCTTCTTATAAAAGCAAAAAACTGAATCAAAATTCTCACCTAAGAATTTGAGAACCCGTCCCAGCTAGGGTTCTCCGGGTGCCAGCCAAGCTCTCCCCCCACTCGCTGGCCCTCCAGGCTACAGTCAAGTCCCCCCCCCACTCCACGCTTGGTAAGCAGCCTGCAACTTACCTGGGCCTGTTGGTCTCTGTCCCGATCACCATGTTTTTAAAAAACATGGCAATCAGCAGCACTTGCCCATAGACTTCTATGCAAAAAGTGCTGTGGATCACCCATATACCCTAGTTTCAGCGGGCACAGCTTGGGGGGCACGGACACTAGTGGTCTGACAGATTTGCACACTGAAATGGGTGCCTGTGCCATCCCTATTCTCACCCATCTGCATGGCTCAATTTCAATTTATGTATTTATGTATTACATTAATATCTCACCTTTCTTCCATCATGGAACTTACATGTGGTTTCCAGGTGGTCTCCTCTCCAAGCACTGACCAGACCCAGACCTGCTTAGCTTCAGCAAGGTGGCTGCCTCATGTGCCTTCAGACCGTGCCTGGGACAATCTCAATGCCTGGGACAATTTCAATAGGTACAGCTGTTCCCAGCATGCAGAGGTCAGGCTTGCCTGTCATGTAGCTGTTAAAGCTGAGGAGCCTGTTAGAAAAAAGGAGGTGGCAACTGTAATTCAGCACCCCAAACATGGTTGAATGCACAAGGATCCAACCCCAGACTTTTAAGAGCTAAGCTGTGTGCCCAAAGCCCTCAGCCTGGATGAATCTGCCAGTTTTGATTTCTCCCACATACAATGTTTAACAAATAAATAAATCTCAAGTTCTTTCCATCATGCTTAGGAAGAAAAGTGTGAATTTTGGTAAGTTCTTATCCAAAAACAAACCCGGGGAGTTGGGTTTGGGGCCAAGGTGGGTCAGGGGCCTCCCCAGATCTGCCCGAGTTGGATCGGGCCCAACTTGGAAGCCATAAAGCAGCTTCAGAGTCAGATCGGCGGGTCCCTGCACAGCCCTGGTATTTTATGGTTTTGACTTTTGTGAACTGCCCAGAGAGCTTTGGCTATTGGGAGGTATAGGAAACCAAAAGGGAGATGTACGTATAACACATCAAAAAGGGGGGAAATCCCAAAGTGCCTGTGGACTGTAATAATTTATTCATTATGCAGATCTCTAAAATGCTCTTAAATGCTCTAAAATGCTCAACGCGTTTCAAGACTGGGTCTCTTCCTCAGGAGCAATTGGTCTCTTACACAAGCCTGCATCTGTTTCTGTTGGAATTCATCTGTCCACAGGTCCACGAGTATTTTAGAGATCTGCATAATAAATAAATTATCATTACAGTCCATACTCAGAAGCACTTTGGGGTGTTTTTTCCCCACTTTTTGATGTTTTATTGGGAGGTATAGTAATAAAAATCAGTCAATACATTTGTAGTACACAGTGACTGGAAGGAACAAGAAGATGGATTTAGGCTGGTGGTACCTGGTATCTGGGAATGGCTGATCACTACCGGGACCTGTTGAGAACTGGTCATTCAACACTCCAGCTTCTTTACAAGTGCATGGCACACCTTTCAGACATCATGTAAACTGCCCAAAGGTTATGGGACACCCAAACAATCTACAATAAAGTGTATTCAGCATGAACGTTTGTGTGTGTACAGAAACAACTTATGGCTGGCTGGAGCATGCTGGGAGTTGTAGGACTTCTTTTCCTGTCAAAAGTTAAACATGCATAACATTGCACCCTTACCTGGTGGACAAACTTGCTAAAACTTCTCGAAGTCCCACCATCTGAGTGCTGTTTCAAGCAATTTCCTCTGTGAGCTAGTTTATGGCTAATATAACCTGACACCCTTAAAATGCTTCACTGACACACTGTTAAGGTACAAGACCACTAAAGATAATTACTTTGGCAAAGCGCAAAGCATTTTTTTTAATGAACTCAATGAAGCATTCAAAGAATGTATCAACTGGGAAACATTGTGAAAAGTATAACCAAAATCTATGGAGAGACTGAATGGTAAGAAAGCAAAAATTAATGCTTTCTTACGATTCCACCCACAAAAAGGGTCATATGGTGGAAGTCCACTGCTGTTTGATGTATGAATAGCTCTATCTGTGCATAAGATATATTCATATTTATACTGTATATGCTCATCTGCAAAACAGCACACTAAATAAGTTTCTAAAGTTAAGGCAAACAAATATTTATTTTTCCACATTCCTTCTGCGTGTCACAGAAAACTGTCACAGCTCTCACCAGCTATTAATAGAAGCCTCCATTAGTTGATGGTTGCAAGGGGGATGACATTCCTATTCTGCCACCCACTCCAGCCTCTCTCACTCTTGAGCTATTTTCTTCTTACCTTCACTTTAAAAAGTTGAGTTTTATGCCTCCAAAAGTAATGAAGATAATGCTCCCCTTTAGGTCCCCCCCTCCACCTCCGCCGCTGCCGCCGCCGCCACCGCCGCCGCCTTGTATACCATGCTATGCAACAACACTACATTTTGATGTAAAAATAATACACGATTTGGGCATGGTTGCACTAGGGGAAAAGGTGAGGTGGTTTTAAATATCCTGTGTCTATGGTTAATTACTTAATTAATCAATTGGTCAATGCACGCCAGATGTTTGCCTGATGGAAGCAAATGCCGTCAGTTCTCCTGTTTCTGCTTACCTTCCAGGTGGAAATGCCCTTGCTCTTCCTGAACAAATCCTTGTCTTTCCTATATATTAGGGGTCAGCAGCTGGACCCCCTGGGCCAAATCTTCACCCTTGAGGCACGACCCCTAATTGCTAACCCAGGAGGCCAGTGGGACACACAGTTTTGTTCCAGGGAAGGGCTGTAGCTCAGAAGTAGAGCCCCTGCTTTGCATGCAGAAGTTCCCAGGTTCAAACCCCAGCATCTCCAGGTAGGGCTAGAAAAAAAATCCTGCCTCAAAGCCTGGAATGCCACTGCCAGTCAGTGTCGACAATACCGGGCTAGATGGACCCAGGGTCTGACTCAGTATAAGGCAGCTTCCTATGTTCCTAAGGCTGGGCCACTCTTAGAGTGATTATTGGCCTGCTTCTTCTTCTAACCTCTTATTGTATTTTACTGAGGGGGGGTGTCATAAAAATAAATATCTTTTGATTGTTTACCATAATATTTAGATTGGTTATTGCATTTTTTATGTTGTAAACTGCCTTGAACATATTGTAATGTTGTAAGGGGGAGAATATAAGTTATAGAAATAAAACAAGCCAAGAAACACATGGCAGAATAGGCAACAACTTCCTAAAGACACCAAGAGTTTTTGATAAAAGTTGAAGCATCTACAATGTAATTCTTTAGAATGTTTGTTTCTAGCCCTTTCAGATGCAGGAACAGCCTCAGAGATATGAGTTGTTTGGGAACTAGAAGGCAAATAAATAATCCAAACTTTGTTGTTTTTATTAGTTTCTCTTCTCATTTTAAATAGGAAGTCATGATCTTAAGGTTGATGACTCAAGGCTGGCAGTTTGGTACTGACAAAAATGAAACTTTACATGACTGGATGTGTATCCACTGGATGTGTAAAGTTTGGGCACCTGACATGCCCAAACTTTTTAAATATGAGAGTTAATTGGCTTGGAAAGAAATGGATACAGGTCCCTCTGGGGAGATGCAAAGCAAAGCATCATTCATCACATAGCACAAACGAGATACGGTGTGTGCTTTGTTCAAGAGAGAGATAGAGAGTGTGCGCACATGCGCATGCACTAGAGAAGAATTGAGAATCACTGCTCTAGGTGAGGGAACCTTTACTGGCAGCATAGCAGAGGAACTTGTGCAAGTATCCAAGCATGGGGTGAAGGGACACTATTCCAACCTCTGCCTGTGATTAAGCCAACCAAGACCTCTAGAGTTAGAAATGCCACTGAGTTTCAGAATTCCTTGACTCAGAATGAGGTGGGTATTATGATCCCTAATTTCTGCAGAAGCTCAGTGTGATAAGCCATTAAAGATACTGCCTCTCTCAAAGGTAGTTATTCTCTCACAGTTCTTTGAGAATGCTAAATATTTTTTCCAGCTTGGCTTTAAACAAGAAGAGATATAGCTGGCTCATCATAGAGGCTGATTTTCTTTTCATAGATAGTCTTAGGCTCAATTAGTCTTTCAAATCAAAACTTGCCTGCCTGTTGTACAGCTTAATGCACAGGAATCCATGTCTTCTCCTGCTTCCACCACCACACCTTTATTTTGTCTTTGGTCCGTTTTTATATTTTTCCCTTTGTGGCTTGGGCTCATTAGGGATGGATAGACTCACCGCCATCCGGTTTCGCCAGGCGCTCGCTGAGCTGCCACTGCCGCTCACTCCCCCCAGACCCACACACCAAGCCCCCACGCTCATCTGGACCCACTCGCTGTGCAGCCGTGTCCCCTGTGAGCAGGTCCAGCAGCTACCCATCTCCTTAGTGAGCTGCCATTTTGCATAAAAATGGCTGCTCGGGGATTTCCGGGAATCTGATGTTGCATAAATGGCAGCTGTAAAGGGACCATATACACAACATTACAGGCATGAATGGACTATTTACACCTGTGATGTTATGTAAATGGTCCCTTTATGGCCGCCATTTATGTAACATTAGCTTTATGGAAATCTCCAAACTTTTTCTCTGAACATTTACACAAAATGGTGGCTTGCTAAGAGGAAAGGCAGCTTCTGGACCCACTTACCGGGCATGCGGCTGCTCAGTGACTGGGTCCAGGTGAGTGCGGGCGATCAGCAAGCAGGTCCGGGGGGAGTGAACTGGGGGGAAGTCCACCAGACTCCAACCCCTTCCCATACTCTCACTCCCAAGGGCTCATTAGCCAGCTCTAGGGATGGACGAGCCCATCTCTGTCAGGAGAGCTTGATGAACTGCCCCCCCTGCAGCTCACGCAGCCTGGGTCTGCTCGGTGGGCTTCCCTGCTCGCCTCGCCTGACCGCAAGCTGTGCAAGCCGCCCCCCTTCCTTGCACTGGCTGTCAAAGGCTGGTGAGGGGAAGGAGGGCCTCGGCGACCAGCTCCCAGCCTCTTGCCTGGCCTTCAACAGCAGGTGGGTGGGGAGAAGAGGATAGGTGCCTCCTTCTTCCCTTCACACCCATCTGCTACAGCAGCAGCAGCAGCAGCAAGGGACAAGCTGGTCATTTTCCGTAAGGTCAGGAAAACTTATGGAAAACAACCAGCCTGTCCCACGCCACTGCCGCTGTAGCAAGGATGAGGGAAGGAGGAGAGGTGCTGCCTTCTTCCCCTCTCCTTGCTGAGGGAGCGGGTGCCCAAGCTGTTTCCTGACTCAGTGTGCCACAAGCTGGGCAAGAGCTCAGGTCCACAAACTGGAACCTGGGGGGGCCCAACTGGCAACTTCTCACTGGGCTTCGAGCCCTGACCAGACACTCCCACCGTCCTTAGCCAGCTCCCAGCTCCTTTGGGAATGCCACAATTATTTTCAGGAGAAGTAGCAAGGCTAGCCAAACTTCCACCCATGCTCGGCTTCTAACCCTCAGATTTTAAACCAGAGAACAATTCCTCCCTCCTACTTTTCCATTTCCCTGGCTGTTGCTCCAGCAGCTGTAGGCATTTCCAGCACTTCTCAACCAACTGTGAAATATGGATTGAAATTCATATTTCACACAGTGAAGGGGGCTCCATTACTCTGCTTTCTCCCCCCCCCAGCCTCCTCTGGAACCTGCAATTCTGCTATGGCAGAGATTCAGGTGCTAGGAGCCCTAAGAAAATGACATTCGCAGCCAGAACAACATTCCATCTAGGTGCTGGGGGGTGGGAGTGGGGAGACAGAGATCCCTCCCCACTTGCCATTGGCACAACAGAAGCAACTGCAGCCACTCCTGGGGCAACAGTCATCCCCATGTTAGGGGGATTGTGGAGAGGGGTCTGTGGGGCTTGCAGGTGGTTGAGAAGAGGAACTGGACCCTGTTGTATTCCTGATGACAACATCAGAAGCACAGTAGGGTGGAATTTGGTGTTTTTGGCCTTGGAAATGAGGATATCAGTAGGGATGTACGAAAGTCACTTACCTTTTCGAAGGGTGACATTTGTGGTGGTGGGGAGGCGCTCCATCCCTCCCCCTGAAATTCTCCCCAGCCAGCTCTGCTCTGCAGCGACTCTGCAGAGCCGCTGGCCGGGGCCGCCTGCAGCCGGACATCCAGCTGCTGGGCTGCACAGGGATGCAAATGGCGGCCTCCGTAGCCACCTCCATTTGCGCCCCTGTCTTTTCCCGTGATAGTCTACATAAATATTTACATAGCCTATCATGGCAAAAAAAAAGGGAACACAAATGGTGGCCGCTACGGCGGCCGCCATTTGCGTTCCCTTTTTTTGCCGTGATAGGCTACATAAGATGGCGTCCCTGCATTAGCCGTGATAGGCTACGTAAGTATTTACGTAGCCTATCACAGCCATAATGAAGAAGCGAATGGCGGCCGCATCTGCAAAGCAGTGCGAACGGCACCAGGCAAATGTCCCATTTCGCATGCCTTTCACGAGGTGGGGGGGCTTCGTTCCACCACGGATTTCAGGGGGCCGAATGGACTGGCATTCAGCCTAGGGATGTACGAAACTCACTTACTTTTTCACGGAATCTTTTGCGGTGGGGGAGGAGGCGCTCCATCCCTCCCTCCAAAATCCTCGATGGGGGGGAGGCAATCCGGTCCTCCCCCCGGAATCCTTGATGGCCGGCTCCGGGCTGTCTGCAGCCAGATTCCTGGCCACAGAATGGCTGCTGCGGATCCAAATGGTGGCCGCGGTAGCGGCCGCCATTTGTGTCCAGCCAGGCAGCCATGATAGGCTATGTAAGAACTTATGTAGCCTATCACAGCTAACCCCTCCAAAAAAACCCACAACCCCCAGCATACGCAAATGGCGGTGGCTACGGTGGCCACCATTTGTGTTCCCTATTTTTTACATAAATATTTATGTAAGATAAAACGGCAAAAAAAAGGGGAACGCAAGTAGCGTAGTGGGCTACACAAATAGCGTAGCATAGTTGTTTGGTGGTTTCCTGGCATTTGTGTATTTTCCTTCTATTCTAAATGGTTGAAATGCCTCTCCTCAGTTACTGGCAGTAAGGTAAAATATACTAGTAGTTTTTGTGTTTTGGCCCTGCCCTTTTTGCCCCACCCACCACTGGAATGCAGCTCCTGAGAGCTTCTCTTAAATGAAATTTGGCCCTCAGGCTGAATGTCTCCCCTAAGTTTAAGTAAATCTGGATCCAGTCCAATATGAAGTTCAGCTAACCAAGTCAGGAAATAGCTCAGTTATTTCCCAGTAGGGGTATGGGCTAGAACGGTGAAAAATAAAGGAACGCAAATAGCGCCCACTACGCAAATTGGTGAAAAATAGGGAAAGCAAATGGCAGCCGCCATACCCACCGCCATTTGCGTACGCTGGGTTTTTTGGGGGGAGGGGGTTAGCCGTGATAGGCTACGTAAATTCTTATGTAGCCAATCACGGCTGCAAGGATGGCAATGGCGGCGGCAGCAGCCCGGCCATGGCCGGCCAGGAGACCAGCCGCCACCGCCACCACCGGGACCTCTGCTGCATCCACCGCATCTGCTGCATCCACCCCAGGTAAGTGCTGTCCCGGGGGAATTCTGCGGGGGGGCGGAGGGGCAGGAAGCCATTCCGCCATGGATTCCGGGGGGCCAGATTCTAAAGAGTCCGGCCTCACTGGAATCCGTGGTGGAATTCTCTGCCATCCCTAATTCGGTCTCACCGAGATCCGTGGCGGAATTCTCTGACATCCCTAGATATCAGAGGAATCGACAATGGAGTGAAGTGAGACTGGATTTCTGTGAATCTGACCTGCAGATTCTACGGCGGACTGGCTTTTTCCAAGTCACAGAGATTCTGCAGAACCTGGACCTTTTTTTTTTCTTTTTCTACTTTTGCAGAGGAATTTCACTAAGGCGCACTTGAAAACAAATGAAATTCTCATATGAAAAATCCAATTCCGTCAGCGAGCAGATGGTGGAAAGAAAGGCACCTGGATATTTCATGAAACACAAAGGGAACAGATTTAACAAAATCTGTACACCCCTACTTGGAAATAACTGAGCTATTTCCTGACTTGGTTAGCTGAACTTCATATTGGACTGGATCCAGATTTACTTAAACTTAGGGGAGACATTCAGCCTGAGGGCCAAATTTCATTTAAGAGAAGCTCTCAGGAGCTGCATTCCAGTGGTGGGTGGGGCAAAAGGGGCAGGGCCAAAACACAAAAACTACTAGTATATTTTACCTTACTGCCAGTAACTGAGGAGAGGCATTTCAACTGTTTAGAATAGAAGGAAAATACACAGATGCCAGGAAACCACCAAACAACTAGTGGCTCGGGGAAGGGGAAGGGGGCAAGGCATTCTGGGGACCCTGGAAGGCTGGAGGGCTGGATTTAACCCAAGAGCCTGAACTTCAGCACTGCTGCACTAGAAGAATGGCCAAAATGAATTCCAGAACTGGAGCATGCTTTGTCTTTGCTTCATTTGCATCTCCCCACTTCCACCCCCCTGCAACAGCTGCCACCACATACTGCACTACCAGCGCTCACATGGAGGGATGCTGGAGAAATCCACTGTGGACTCAGATGAGGCTGGATTCCAAAGAATCACCTGCCACTCTGGAGGAGGTCCAGCAAGGCAGCTCTCTGGCTTCCTAAAAAATGCAGTACGCTAATGGCAGCTGCCATTAGCTCGTTGCAGGAAAGTTACAGCCATAAATGGCTTATTGTACACCATTTGTGACCATAAAGCACTGATTTTTACCTAAATTGCAGCTGTTTGCAGCACTGCCCCACAGCGAAACCCCACCCCAGACCGAACAATGGGGGGTTCATACATCCCTAGTCACATGCGCAGTCATCGATACAAACCTGCAAAAAAGCAGGTTCTGGGCTGCATCCAAAGTTAGTCCCACTTGGAGTGGACCCATTGAAATCAATGGGACTTGTAGCTAAATTCCTGTTGATTTCAATGGGTCTACTCTGAATATGACTAAATCTGCATCCACCTCCATTGGTATTATTGCAGTGATATTCTTTTAGTGTGGTGTTTCAACATGTGTGCTCCTGTGCATCAGTAAAACACCATATGCAAAACTATAGTAATGCTTTGTCATATTTTCCATTAATTTCAATGGGCCTTTGCTGAAAAGCTTCCTGGGGGATTGTGTCCTGGGTATTTAAAGGCATAACATGAAACAGCAAGCTGACTTTGTAAGACTGTGATATTTTCATGGCAAATGACAAGTCATTCAGTTCAGAAAACTGAACACCATCTATGAGCATGAAGACTTCTAGCCAATGAGAAAATGGGGTGTTTTTCTCTCTCCAGTACCATATTATAATGAGACATTACAGAACATCTGAGAGTTCCTTTTAATCTCTTTTTATACTTCCATTCAATTTGGTTTCCTAGTAATATAATTAGAAGCTATTGAATGGAAAGGGGGGGAGCTTTAAAAGGGGATAATTTTCTAAATTTTGAGAAAAAAAGAATGATCTTTTCACAGAATTTAGGAAATTATTGCTTTCAAAAGGTGGCTTATAAAACTGCTTTGATTGAGTGACAGTTCCTTGTTGTGTGACTGGATCCTTGTGAGCCTTATAGTTGAAAAGGCTGCTCAGAATTGGAAACAATGAATATTTTCTCTGAATCTTCAGCAAGTTTCCTCCCACCCCAGTTTCTTTCTAGTAGACAAATAACTTGCACATGAACACATTGTTGTATGATTTGGTCCTTATCCTGGAATAATGTCCTTATCTCCTTCCTTCTGGCTTCCCCAAAAAAATCCTCATATGTTTACTGGGAGAATCTAAGTGGTTCACTAATTCCAGTGTACAGATACTGATGTGGTACAGTCCTGTCATGAAATCATGAGCCATATCTAAAGCTTACATATGTGTGCTATGTGTCAAGTTTCTAGCCTGTGCTATTCAGAGGTCTTGGGTGAATAACAGCACTATAACCATGTGCCACAGCTTACACATGAGAGCATATTATATGTGTGAAACATGTGATGTGAAAGAGGAGATTTTGGCTAATGCCAGGTTCTGATGTGGTACAGTCCTCTCATCAAACAGTACAACCTCATAAGTAATTTATGTTACTTGTACAAAGCCTGTGCCACACATCTAATGCTCTCTGCTGTGTAAGCGTTACGCATGCACATGATTATAGCGTTGATACTTACCCCACGGGATGGGCTAGAGTCCAAAAGAAATTAATAAGCAAAGGCACCTACCAAGAGGACCAAAGAACCTGGAAGCTGATGCACTGACATGGCAGACAATTGAATTAAGATGAAAGACTATAGGGTGATGAAGATTCAGATCATGGGACATGTATAATGGTGCTGACCATCCAAGCACATTTCTTTATAGGAATTATATGAGGAGTGATCTCATGGACTTGCTGTTCATTGTCATGGGGGAAATTATGATCATGGACCACATGAACTGGCTTTAAGTTTTTAGTTTCATCTGTCAAATTGGTCAGATTAAAGCGTGATTAAAAATAGATCTATCCTTGAATATGTTTCATGACTGTTATAATTAGGGATGGACGAAAGTCCCTTACCTGTTCTCGAAGCTTGCTTCACAGTGGGGGGGAGGCGCTTCGGTTCTCCCCCGGAAGTTCAGGCGAGGGGGGGAGACGGCCCATCCCTCGCCGGCGAAATTCAGGCCGGGTAGAAGCACCCCGCCTACCTGGCCGCAAAAAAAAAAGTAAAACACACACACACACACCCGTGATAGGCTACGTAACGATTTACGTAGCCTATTACGGCTAGATTTCCAAAGTCAGCCATGATAGGCTACATAAATCGTCACGTAGCCTATCACGGGTGACTTTGAAAAAAAAAAGCGCGTACGCAAATGGCGGCTCCCATGGGGACTACCATTTGCGTCCCTTATTTTGGCACGTCTAGTCTATGTAAAGATTGACGTAGACTACGGTGAAAATAAGGGCAACGCAAATAGCGTTCCCTTATTTTCGCCGTAGTCTATGTAAATCTTTACGTAGACTAGACATGCCAAAATAAGGAACGCAAATGGCGGCGCCCATGAGCCACCGCCATTTGCGTATGCGCTTTTTTTAAAAAAAAGTCACCCATGATAGGCTACGTGACGATTTACGTAGCCTATCATGGCTGACTTTGGAAATCTAGCCGTGATAGGCTATGTAAATCGTCACGTAGCCTATCACGGGTGTGGTGTTTTTTTTTAACTTTTTTTTTTGCAATGGTGGCGGCGGCGGCAGCCGGTCGGAAGACCGGCCGCCGCCCCTGCCCCCGACGAACCACCGCCGGGACCCGCCGCCGAGAGGGACATTCGGCCACGGTAAGTCCCATCCCGGGGGGGCAGGGGCCCGTGGAGAATTTCCCCACCAATTTCGGGGGGCTGAATGCGTTGGCATTTGGCCTCCCGAAGATTCGGGGAGAAATTCTCCGCCATCCCTAGTTATAATAAGGGTGCAATCCTGTTGAGATAGACAGTCGCCTATCCAATGCGGGAACCATGGAGGAGAGGATTCCTTCTGCGCTCTGGCTGCCCTACAGTTTTTCTTAGATGCTTGATTTCGAGCGTCCAAGCATGGCTTCGGGGAGGGGGCGGGAACAGGGCCAGAGACCACATAGGAAGCTCTCTAAAACAGTTTCTGCGATGTCCTCCCTTCTCCGTTGGTGGGGAGCACGGTTCCCCAGCTCGGAGCTCGGAGTGCTGCCTACAAGCTTGGAGCCGGGAAACCAAAAAATCCTATCTCCCCCAGATGCTGTCCAGGGCACGTAGGATTGCTCTCTCAATCTATAATAAAAGATATCTCTCTGTGTTGGGTGTATACACCTTCAAATACCTATTCAAGATTAAGCTTTGGATTCTTTTTTTTAGCCTCTATGGGAAAGAAGCTAGAGTTAGTCTAGTTTGCTTTGAGCAATCTCCTTTGCACCATTGCTCCTTCTCCATTTTCTCCTATGATAAGTGCAACTATAAGAATCATGCAAAGAGAAGACGTCATGCAAGGAGAAATTTAGGCAGGGAAATCACCATTCTGTGTTAGTACTGCATGTCTGCACCAAATGTTCATGATACTCAATTTTCAATGGAAAAGTTGCCATTCTGTAGAATGCAAAAGGGTTCATGAAACACCCCCTTCCTTCCATTCTTCTACAAATGTTTTCTGTGTGTTTAAGACATTGTCACCTGCCTGTTGCTGCTTCAGCATCACGACTTTCATAATGTGACAACAACCAATCAGGGATCACATGGTGAATGCCATGATGTCACAGACCCACATAGCCAATGAGATTTGGCTGCATGGTCTTGTTAGTGATAGTGATGTTACCTGCATCGACACACTCTTTTTTCAGACCTAATGCAAATAAATGTCAGGAATTAAAAAGCTGCTTGCAGATCTGCATAAATATTTGCATAAATATATTAAAAGCATACATTGTACCACAGAGCTATAGCACCATCTCCAATTTTGCAATTATACACATTGCACTGTTCTTGTCTGAAATGTTCTTAACCTGTAGATAGAGTCATCCATCAAGGAGTGTGACATTGGACACAGAACCAAAGAAGATGACGTATTGCTTCTAGTTACAGCTCCCATCTGTGCTGCAGTCACCAAACATTAATAGTTTTCTGAAACTTTACTCAAGTTTTAATTTAGGTCAGTCTGTTCCAGTTGGGCTAATATACATGAAAAATACACCTCAATGACATTGTGAAAGATTCCGCTTCAGTGGCATTTAGAAAATAAAAAGAAATACCTTAAATAATAGCTACATGAGATTTATTCTTGTGTCATTATGTCACTGAAATCTCCTGCTTCAATTATAGCCTTATAATTATAGCCCTATAATATATGCTTACCTTATACTATTTAAAAACCCTTAGTGAAATTATTAAGGTTCTAGTTCTTTAAGGTCTCTAATGTCACAGATTTTTTTTTTCACATTTCACATTATGTTGTCACATTTCACTTTAGGTTGTCACTTGATAAGATAAAGGCTCGCCCATCAGCCAGCCCCTAACTATAGAGTCTGAAGCTATAAACCTGTGCACCATTAGATGGGACTAAGCCCCATTGAACATACCAGGGGGGCAGTCCTACTATTTGGCAGAGTGAAGTAGCTACCTCAGGTAGGGATGTGTGAATCAGCAAAACTCAAGTTCTACAAAGTTCTCCAAATTCCATCCGGAAGCTCATTCTGATTCAAGTCAGTATCAGATTTGCGAGCTTTTCTTTTCTTCCCGCATGCAAATTCGTGTCTATTTTCATGCACATTTCCCCAAACATATGCATAGTTTGTGTGCATCTTTGAAATGTAACACATTCTTCTCCCATTGATTAAATCATATTTGGGCGCATTTTTCAAATGTATGCATGCTGTTGAATGCCTTTTAGGGGGTCTGCAAATCACATTACAAGCTCAGAAAAGCAGATTGTGTCTCAGTCTGTGCTTGGTCCAGAAGGTATGAACTGAGTAAATCCTGACCAAAAGAAACAGAAACACATTTCTGATACATCCCTAATGTCAGGTGGCATATGTTGGGAGGTGGTGGTGGCAGCAGCCCCTCCAGCTGGCTCTCCTAAGCCCCCACTCCAGCTATTGCCATCCTTCTGAGCTGGTGCCCCTCTAGGGTTTACATGTTCCTGGACGTGGCTGTCTGGCTGTCTTGCCTAGTTGACTTCTCCCAACATGTCACAGATGGCGCCAGTGAGAAAGGCCTCTGGCTGAGTGGGCGGGCAGAGAGGCAGGTGGCCCAGGACACATGCTGCTGCATCCGAATTGCTCTGTCCCTGTGACTTGTGCTGGCGCTACCACCACTGCACTGCAGGGTGTGTTTGAGACGGCAGCAAACAGAGTGGTGAGCGAGTGGCATGAGGTGCTGAACAACAGAGCTGTGTATGCCCTGTGGCCGGCCCTCCTGCAGATTCTCTTCACCCTTTCGGGAAATGGACCCCAAAGTGCCTCCAGGAACAAAACGAGTCTATGATCACTTTTGCAGCCATGAAATCCCAAACTATGGATCATTGCACATATTATACAGTGAAAAAAACAAACCCATCACATGTACATTCAGCAAGGAGCTGCAGCCAATCCCAGCTCTCTGACAAGAATGCTGTATGATACATTTATTGCATCCACACCCTGCATTGTTAGATATAGGTTTAGATCCAGACTCAGCCATGCTTAGAATAGACCCATTGAACTCAATGGGATTCATGACCAGCTATCTTCAACCTGGTGCCTGCTAGATGTTTTGGACTTCAACTTCCATCAGCCCTAGCCAGCATGGCTGATGGTGAGGAATGCTGGGAGTTGTAGCCCAAAACATCTTTAGGGCACCAAGCTGGGGAAGTTTGGTCATGACTAACTTAAATTCCATTGATTTCTATGGGTCTACTCTAAGTATGATTAAGTCTGGATCCAACCCATACATTCCATATATTTTAGGTCTACACCTAAAAAAGGGGAGGGGCAATATGTGAACTGCCCCTGCAAAACTACGGGAAAGGAATAGAAACAAAATACTTCATAGCTTCTGAAAACAAGGCAAGACAATCTCATCTCAAATATGTCACAACTGCCTTAAGCCTCACTGGATTCCAGGAGCCTATTCTACTACATATGATGAAATCTGGATCCAATGCCAATGACATATGTTTAGTACTGCAATCTTAGAAATAGCTGGATAAGTTTCATCCCACATAGGAATCCAGCATTTCATTCCAGTTAGTGAAGGCTTATGATTTCTCCAACACACACACAACGCCCTCCAAGACATTGTGGGGCATGCAAAATGGTGGCCAGGCAGCCAGTCCAGTTGCTGCTTGCACTTGCAGTGGCAGCAAAACCAACCAACCAACCCAACAAAAATAGCTTAGGGAAAAAGAAAGGAGCTGTGGTCCTGCCACTGCTCATGGCAATCCCTATCCTGAGAAACTGTTGGAGAATTGCTCCTCACCTTGGAGAAATTCAGTGAAATGGTCCCCCCACCCCGACACACACAGATAAAAGTATCTCCTCACAAATAGGTCTTAGCTTCAGACTGTCAGACCAATCCTTTTGAGCTGTGGAAGTTTCTTTGCTCTGTGGCAAAGCAGAGCTTGCCTTGTAATTTTACCAGAGGAGAGAAAAGCCGCCTACAGGCTAGGTAGCTAGTGAGCCATGGCTAGGGATGTACGGATTCCCCACCCTCTGTTCCAGTGGGGAATCCGCCCGGGGGTGAGGCGATCCATTCCTCCCCCCCCGGAAACCTCCAGAGCAGCTCCGCTCCATGAGGATTCCGCAGAGCCGCACTCTGGCTCCATACCGCAGAATCCGTACCATGGCTAGCCTATCTGTACCACGGCTAGCCTATCGCAGGAAAAAACACAGCCACAAATGGCGTATTGGACGCCACTTGCAATTGTAAAGCCCTCAGTTTAACCTAATTGCAGCCGTTTACAGCTGCAATTAGGGATGGCAGAGAATTCCGCCACGGATTTCAGTGAGGCCGAATGCACTGGCATTCGGCCCCCTGAAATCCGTGGCCGAACAGCCTGCCCCCCCCCACGGATTCCCCCTGGGACGAGGCTTACCTGGGGCGGATGTTCTGGACAGGGCGGCTCCGACGGCGGCTGGTCTTTTGACCGGCTGCCGCAGCCGCCATTTGCATCCTGGTCTTTGCCGTGATAGGCTATATAAGTATTTACGTAGCCTATCATGGCAAGCCAACCAAAAAAAAAAGATGTACGCAAATGGCTGCGGCTGTGGTGGCCGCCATTTGCGTTCCCTATTTTTCACCATTTTAGTCTACGTAAATATTTACGTAGGCTATTACGGCGAAAAAAAAGGGGAACGCAAATAGCACAGTGGGCGCTATTTGTGTTCCTTTTTTTCGCCATTTTATCCTACGTAAATATTTACATCAGCTATTACAGCAGGAAAAAAAGGAACGCAAATAGCGCCCACTACGCTCTTTGCGTTCCCCCTTTTTTTCCGCCGTAATAGCCTATGTAAATATTTACATAGGATAAAACAGCAAAAAATAGGGAACGCAAATGGTGGCCGCCGTAGCCACCGCCATTTGTGTATGCTGTTTTGTTTTGCCCAGCCGTGATAGGCTACGTAAATACTTATGTAGCCTATCACGGCAGCCGGGCTGGAGACAAATGGCAGCCGCTACGGTGGCTGCCATTTGTGTCCGCACCAGCCCGTCCGCGGCCAGATGTCCGGCTGAAGACAGCCCTGGCCGGCTGCTCCGCAGAGCTGCTGTGGAGTGGACCCGGCTGGGCAGGATTCCGGGGGGGGGGGACCGGATCACCTCCCCCCCAATTGAGGATTCCGGGGGGAGGGACAGAGCGCCTCCCCCCCACCACAAATCAATTCCGTGAAAAGGTACATGACTTTCGTACATCCCTAGCTGCAATTAGGTTAAACTCAGCACTTTATGGCCACAAGTGATGTGTACTATGCCATTTGCAGCCATATTCCTCCCAGCAATACGGTAATGGCAGCCGCCATTACCGTATCACCAGTGCTCCGGAGCCGGAGTGCCATTCCGGTAGGAGTGTACGAAACCCTGCTTACCTGACTCTGCTGGGGTCCGCAGTTGGGGGGAGGCAATCTGTTCTTCCCCCTGGAATCCTCAATGGGGGGGAAGGCGATCCGTTCCTCCGCCACGGAATCCTGCCCAGCTGGCTCCACTCTGTGGCCAATCTGCGGAGCAGCCAGCCGGGCCAACCCTCAGTGGGGCCTCCAACTGCTGCCGGGCTGCTACGGACGCAAATGGCATCCTGCGTAGGGGACTCCATTTGCGTATCCACGCTAGCCCGTGATAGGCTACGTAAATATTTACATAGCCTATCACGGCTAAAGTTGCTTTGCTCTGTTGATTTGCATCCCCGCTTTTGCCATGATAGTCTATCTAAGTATTTACGTAGCCTATCACGGCCTCCACAGGGACACAAACGTGGCCGCCATTCAAGGAGCACCCACCAACGAACGGCACCAGGTAGGCTCCGTTTCGCATGCGTTTCACGGGGCAGGGGCTTTGCTCCGCCACGGATTCTGGGGGACTGAATGCGCTGGCATTCGGACTCAATGGGATCCATGGAGGAATTCTCCACCATCCTTACGTTTCAGCCAGAATTTTCCTGGAGTGGAAGTAAGTGGAGCCGTTCCACTGCAGATTCTGGAGGCTGGATTCCAAAGAATTTGGCCACATTTGAGCCTGTGGCAGATTTCTCTGACATCCCTAGCCATGCAGGAAATGGTTGAAGCTGGACATTGTCTCAGAAAGGAGCAACTCAAGGGAGGGGCTAAGGCCCATGAAATAAGCTGGCCAGGCACATATTGCCAAACAAGAGGAAATGCATCACCAAAAAAGAGGCCAAAAGAAGAGATCCATTTGCATATGCTACTTTATATGTATAGATGCAAATTTAGAAATAATTGATATGATTTTCTATGTGTTTTATACTGCATGCTGCCTTGGGAGGGCTTTTCTACCCTGAAAGGTGGCCATGAAATACGTTAAATAAATAACTAAATAGAAATACGAGACATTTCACCATAGTTCATTCTGCATACAGGTGCTACCTGTTGATAGGCACCTTCATGGCCCATGCTCTCCTTCCTTCTGGTTCTTTATCATTCAATTGGACTTGGACTGGGCAGCACATCAGACAGAGGACATCTCCAAACAGAGGAGTTTCTTCTGACAGCTCTCCAAAATAGAGGACTGTCCTCTGCAAAATAGGACACCTAACCAACCTACGAAAGGATGCAGATGATGGAGAGAGTGGTTGTCAGGGGCTAGAAGGAGCACTCTGGGCATAACCTATTATAGCTCTCTCCAGCTGGGAGCATAATAAAGATGCTAATGAGATCAGTCCTGGCTTTTTCTACGGATGTGTGGGGAAGTCATTTCAGTTCATTTTTACCCAGTTCTCACCTTCTGAACCGAACATGGACTCAGAAGCAATCTACAGTTGAAGTCCGTACATTTCTGAACTTATAGGGGGATTCCCCCCACAAAATGCATTTGACAGCATGCATGCATTTGAAAAACTGTGCATGAAAAAAAATTGTACTTTTGAAAAATGTGCACAAAGATGCTTCAATCAATGGGAGAAGAATGAGTCCATTTTGAAGATGTGCACAATTGACACCTATATTTGGAAAATATGCATGAAAATATGGATGGATTTTCATGTGAAAAGAAAAAAACAAAACTTACAATCTGATGCAAACTCGAGTAGGAATGGGCTTCGAGATGGAATTCAGAGGGCTTTGGTGAGCTCGAGTCTAGCTGATTTGCACACCCCTAGCTTTTTCCTGTCTCTATAGTGTTGTTGCTGTTCTTGTTAAAAAACAAAACCCAGCAAGTAGTAACAGCACAGTGAATGTGCCACAGCAGAGGAGGTAATGGGATTATCGCAAAGGCAGCAGCACTGACAAAGGCTGCACCAAGCGTGAAGTTACGTACGTTCTGGTCCTATTTCTGGTGGAACATTGTTGTACAAGCTGTGTGGGGGCTACAATGCTGCTTTATGATCTTCTCCACTCAGCCCATTCTCAGGCTCACACCAGATATTTGAATAGCTTCCTGAGACCTCCCAGTTCTACTGAACACCCTCCCCATCCCCCAAACATGGATTCTCTGTATCCCAGCATTTATTGCAGGGGTAGGCATCCTGTGCCCTCCAGATATTTTGGACTCCAACTCCCATAATCCCTGACCACTGGCTATACTGGCTGGGGCTTATGGGAGTTGTAGCACAAAATATACAGAGGGCACCAGGTTGCCTACCCCTGTTTTATTATAATTCAGTTCTATTTGGGCAAGATTTTGAATGGATTTCTCCTAAGTGGAAGAAAGTGTTCTCATCTTAATAAGTAAATAACTACTACTACTACTACTACTATTGTGCAGCTAGTTAAAGCTTATGTTCTCATTAGCATTTGGTATTTGATCACTGTGGTGGCTATCAAGAGCTGCTAAATGAAAACATTTCAGAATAAAAACATCTTGTCAGGGGATTCTATTTTAATGATAAAAAAGCCAGACAATTTCTCATTTCAGGTCTTTTCACCATTTGCCTTCTGGTTTATTACTTAATGTTTAATGCTCAGATGAAAACTTAATGATCTCAGAACGTCATGTAACACAGTGTCCTAACATGCTCCTGCACTTGTCCCTTCTGTCTGCCATGTGGAATTCTTAGGGATGTCAGAGAATTCCGCCATGGCCTCCCCCCCCCCGCCACCCCACGGAATCCTCCCAGAATGGAGCTTACCTGGCGGCAGATGCGGCGGCGGCAGATGCAGTGGCTGAGGCTCTGGCTGGTCTCCCGGCCACTGCCAGGTTGCTGCGGCCGCAAATAGCAGCCGTCATAGCGGCCGCCATTTGCACGGCTTCCTTTTGCCATGATAGGCTATGTAAATATTTACGTAGCCTATCACGGCAAAGAGCAGGGGCACAAATGGCGGCTGCTATGGCCATTTGCATGGCTGCCTTTTGCCATGATAGGCTATGTAAATACTTATGTAGCCTATCATGGCTTGGCAGCCACGCAAATGGCGGCTGGCATAGCAGCCGCCATTTGCGGCCGCAGCAGCCTGGCCATGGCCAGAATTCCAGTTGCAGCCAGCCCCGGCTGGTGTTGCCGCGGAGCGGAGCCAGCAGAGGAGGATTCCAGGGGGAAGGACGGAGCGCCTCCCCTCCACCACCGATGCCCCAGAACAGATGGGTGAGTGGGATTCGTACAATTCTAGGAATTCCTAAGCATATGTTGATAACCTGAAAATCTCTTCCAGCAACCATTGCTTAGAAACCTTCAGAGTGACTGGGCAATTGTCCTTGGAACCAATAATCTGCTGCCCACTTTAATGAAAGTCTTCATGACCAATGTTCTTATGACAGAAGGGCTGGCCCTGTCATTAGGCAGTCTGATGTGACTTATCTCAGGCAACAAAGTTTGTCATATCACCAAATGTATGCAGTTACTATTACCACCATCTAGTACAGCCTTCCCCCAACCTGGTGCCCTCCAGATGTTTTGTACTATAACTCACAGCATTCCTAGTCACTGGCTGTGCTGGGTGGGGCTGATGGAAGTTGAAGTACAAAACATCTGGGGGGTGCCAAGTTGGTCAAGGCTGATCTAGCCTGCACATATGGATGGCAGTGCAAAGTAACAGGAACACTGGAAGCTTCCCTATACTAACTCAGACCATTAGTCAACCTGGCTCAGCTGACTGGCTGGCGCTCTCGATGGTTTTCAACCAGGAGTCTTTCCCACTGCTGTGTGGAGATGCTGGAGATGGGACCTGGGGCCTTCTGCATGAGCTCTACCCCTGGCCTATGCCCTTCCCAAAGAGATGCAGCCCTTCCTATATGATTAATAGATACACACACGTGCTCAATGGCAGGGGGGGCAGAATTCCATTTTAAAGAAGCACTTGGGGGCCACATGTCAGGCCCTACCTGGAGGAGGATTTGGCTGAGGAAGAAGAGGAGGGGGAGAACCAGCACAATGGGCCCCAGCCAGAGCTAAACAAGAAACAGGAGGCCTCCGCTAACTGTCCTCCCCTGGAAACATTACAGGAGCAACCTGGCCACTCTCAAGCAGTTCCTGAAGTTCCCCAAATGCTGGAAGAAGAACCTGAGAGAATCCATCCCTCTGAACGGCGTAGAATCAGATGCGAGCAGCAAAAGAACAAAAGGAAGTCACAGTGCGGCCTCCCTAAAAAGCAACACGCTGACCTAATTAGCCAGCTGTGCTGACCAGCTATAAACCAGCCCTGCTGACGCCAGCTCTCTGTTGTAAACAACAGTGTCTTAACCTCAGCTTTGCCTTCCAAGATACTAGATCTGACAGGCTCCTAGACCCTTGGCTACCCCTCTGGACAATGCTTTCAGACACCCCCCCTTGACTGGCCTTGACGCTTGATAAAACCAATGCTTGCGAACTGCCCTTTGGACTGCTTTGACCTCGCCTCTGCCTGTGCCTGCACAACCTCCTTGGAACTCTCTGAATGACCTTGGACTGAAGTGGTTGCTGTCTCTCTGCTGCTCCTGGGACTATCTGCACCTTGCCCAAGGCCCTTGCCTGTGCTGAAACAGGACACCACACTCCAGTTGTGGGTGGGGATGAAGACAAAAGGAGCAGGCCAGCCTAATGCCAGCCTATTGTAGCTTGAAGCTCTTCCTGCCAGTGGCTAAGCCTTAGGAGAGGCATTTCCCCTTTTAGAATGTGGGGGAAAACTGCACAATAGCTGGGAAACCACCCAACCATCAGTGGTCAGGGGAAAGGGGGTGGGGCCAGGGGAATGGGTGTGGCCATCTGGGGAACCCCAGAGAGCCAGATTGGGACCTCAGGTGGGCCAGATTTGTCCCTCTGCTCTATGGTAACAAGTGAGGTGAATGACTTGCAGGCTAGCACTAGCTGACCTCTCATGTCCATGAAAAACAAAACAAGTGCCACCCTGATCCAGCTAGTGGCTTTACATATGTGGAGGAGGTTTTTCAGACATTAGACGGATGGGAGCGCAGATGGGAATTGTGCATACAGCCCAACAGCCTGATCCAGCAGCAGGGATTGCTTGTGCATGTGCACATGGTCCCTTTTAAAAGGTGGGATCCCACCAATCGGTCATTGATAAGGAGTGGTGGCCTGGCTTCTTCTCTCCCCCATTTCCTTTGACCCCCAAACAGCTGTTCAGCAAGACTATACTTTTTTTTTTTTAAAGCTACGAATGCACAGCCTTGATTTCTACATACATGCTCCATTGGACTGGGGCCAATAGTGAGAAACGGGCCTTGGTCAGAGGTTTCAGGTGGATGAGAACATGAGCAACCTTCAGAGGCACTTTTGCTTGGGAAATAAATGGGGGCTGCTTGATATGTATTTTGAAAATGCAACCTTTGGGTGGACAAGAGTAATTTAGCACAAAGCTACATCAGCCTGGTTTCATATGCCTTGAAAATAGATTTTATGATCTTCTAGGAAATCAATCCCACCCCACGCTCATTCATATCTCCTTCATTAACAAGCAAGATGTCCCTTGATTTAAATGCCTCCAGTAGCTCCATCCCACTGCAAGAGGTCCCCATTTGTTTAATCCAGAAAGTATTCCATTCTGTGGGAATAGTAGGGATGATGAATCAATCAATCTATGTCTTGTCCATGTTACATGTATTCAATCCTAAATCTATTCCACCCTATTTCCAAAGCAATCTGCACATTTAAAAAAATGCACAAAAAATTCCATTTGTTTTTGTGCACAATTTTCCCAAACATACACATTTTTATACATCACTTTCCTTAATATACATAAGAATATTATATTCTTATGTATATTAAGAATATACATTCTTAATATACATAAGAATATAACATTTTTATGTATATAAGAATATATAAGAATATAAGAGCCATGCTGCTTCAGAACAAAGGCCTGTCTACTCCAGCATTCTGTTCCCACAGTGGCCATGCAGATGCCTGTTGGAAGCCCACAAGCAGAACATGAGTACAAGAGCACCATCCCAGTCGTGTTCCCAGCAGCTGGTATTCAGAGGCAAACTGCCTCTGATACTGGTGGTAATATATAGCCATCATGACTAGTAGCCAGTAATAGCTTTATCCTCCATGTCTCATTTTAATTGGACAATTTGTCTCATTTTAAACCTGTCCAAGCTGGTGACCGTCACTACATCCTGTGCTAGCAAACTCCATAGTTTAAACGATGTGCTGTGTGAAGAAGTACACATACTTGTATCCTATTTTCCTTAATATACATATTTTAATGCCACTTTCCTTAATAGATGTAGTTTTGTAGGCCATGTTCCATAATATACACATCATGCATGCAATTCTGCACATAACTGTATTTAGGGATGTCCCAGGAGTCCAAGAGGAGGGTGGAGTCTGATGGAATCTCCCCCCCCCCGGCTCGGCCTCCTGGACCTCACTCACCAAGTTTCTGCCGCTGCCCACCCCGCTTGCTGAGCGCCTCGTGGTCCGCGAGCACCCGACTCCTTAGAAAGACACCCTGTTGCAGGGAGAAGGGAGACTTGTCTGGGCAACTCCAGTGCCTGTTGTTGCATACGAGTCTCGCTTGGTGCCGCAGCAGGAAGAAAGGAGACTTGCACACAATGACAGGCACTGGACTTGCCCCACAGCCTTACATTACTGTTGCTGCCTCCTGTTGGTGGCTCGCTAAGGGGTGGGCAGCCCCGTGGTGTTTGCTGGGTGCTTGTCGGGTCAACCGGGGCTTGCATGGTGGTGCTTGCAGTGGTAGGCAGCAGTGGCTATGTGAGCACCCAGCGGCTATGTTAGCACCTGGCGAGCATGGATAGAGGTAGGCCCATCCATCCCTAACTGTATTGCAGAATTTGGAGATGTGCTCAGTCCAAATATTAACTGTGTTATGAACTGCACATTGGACATAGACATAGACATAGAATCATAGGGTTGGAAGGGGCCTACAAGACCATCAAGTCCAACCCCCTGCTCAATGCAGGAAGCCTGATTCCCAGGCGGTCTCCCATCCAAGTGCTAACCAGGGCTGACCCTGCTTAGCTTCCGAGATCAGACAAGATCAGTCTGGAAAGTGAGAATTAGGTTGGTTTGCTTAAAAATGTGGCCTAAACAGGACTCTCCCCCATTTGCTTCAGGCAGCGCTCATCTCTTCACAGGTGACAAAATAAACCTGTGTATGTTGCCATGCAATTCAAAATCAACCTTCCTGCACAGCCTTCGGTCTAATTAAAATCTGGAATCATGTGCACTCAAAACTGCAGGAGGATTTTTCACTCATCATGTGTGGGCAGCATGGAAGAACATCCAGGGGCATGTGTGACAATGCCTCTAGATCAGTTCATGGTGGATAACGTATGATAGGTTCACATCTGGTGATGCGGTACATGTTGAGGTCAGAGAAGAGCTTCTCCCTCATCCTTTGAAGCATCAGAAAACACCATTTTTCGAGGTAGGATGTTAGGCAGGTGTTGAAGAACTAACAATTCCCCTGGGGAGACTGCTGAGTGGGGTTAAGAGCAGAGCCAATTAGAAAACAGCATTGTTTGGCATCTGGATCTGAAATTCAAATCACACAGTTGTGGCAGCCAAGATACAAACATTTTTTATTATTTTAAGCATAGATAGATAGATGCTAGACAGTTCAGCACAGGAAATGTGGAGGAGCTCTGAGGGAGAGCAGGCTTGGGAGCAGGGACAAATTTTTCTATTTTGGTTCCTTCTAGTTTCTCATTTTTCCAGTCTTCAGTTTGTTCTGTCACGTTTTGGCATCAGTTTGCGAATTCTATATAGAAGTCTGCACAAAATACTGTAGGCATGTTTGTATGCATTTTGCCTAAAAAGTACATTATTGTACACACTTCTGCCTAGTATACACACTTCTTCGCAAGCGATTCTCCATAAAATGCAATTTTAAAACATTATTTTCACAAATAATGTTATTTATTTCCACAGTTTTGTGTGGACTTATGCATTTTAAATTGAAGAACTGGATCACAAAAATTTGGAGAAGGGTGAATAATGAAGCATTCGGGAAGTGTAAATTAGGTAAAGGATCTAGGATTGATTAGCTTTACAGATAAGAGGCCTTATTGGGCGGTGGGATTCTGGAGCCAATTTGGCAGTTAGAAGAATTAGTAGATGAGTAGGAGGTCTGTTAGGAAATTGAGAAGAAAGGCACTGCCTAAACAAATGTATAGACTCTATAGGAATGTATGATCTGTGTCTCATGGGACTGGGAGAAAACATATGTGAAATTAGTTACAGAGCAGTAGAGCACAGTATTTTATCTGCTTTGTTTTGTTAATCCACTTGGCTTGACTTCATCTTATAAATAAAATTATAGATATAGAATTTTTGGTAGAGCTTGGAAGTGTTCAAATTCAAACTCTACATGGACAACCAAGTAGGGGTGTACGAAACCCACTTACCTTTCCATCCGGGCGTCCATGGGGCAAGGGGAGGCGATCTGTCCCTCCCCCCAAAATCCTGCCCGGCCGGCTCCACTCTGTGGTGAGTCCACAGAGCTGCCAGCCAGGGCTGCCGGCAGCTGGACTTCTGTCCGCTGCTGGGCTGCGGCCACAAATGGCATCTGGCGTAGGGGATGCCATTCTGTCCGCTGTCCGCTGAATCATTCTGTCCTTGGCCATGATTGGCTAAATAAATATTTATGTAGCCTATCACGGCAAAGATCAGGGATGCAAATGGTGTCCTGTATGCTGGATGCCATTTTGTTCCATAGCCCAGCAGTGGAGGGCTGCAGAACGAAGATGGCGACCAGGACCAGCTGCCTCCAAGTAGGTTCCATCCCAGGGGGATTTCGGGGGTGGGTGGGAGGGTAGTCAGTTCTGCCATGGACTCCGGGGGGCCAGATTCTAAAGAATCCGGCCTCATTGGAGTCTGTGGCAGATTTCTCCGCCATCCCTACAACAAAGTCAACAGATTTCACATGATGATCTGTTATTGACTGTATTGCTGTTATTGACTGTATAGTAACAAATAAGTTACTGCATTATACATTAGGGTATGAAGTACTGGACAAAAATGCTTCAAGTGATGGTAGTGGATTGGTAGACCATGAAATAGAGCTCAGCCCTCTCTCTGTCTCATGGGAAGTATCACACCTTTGCACCCTGTATATTAGCATCCCACACAATAGTGTTGTCTCCCATTGGAAACACAATGCTGGACTAGAGGAGCCTGGGGAAGGAGGACCAGCCAGCAGCTGCACCAGGTGGATCCTGAGCCTGCTTCTGCCCCCGCCCACAGGTACTTAAGGCGGGGCTGCCAGAGGCTGCTCGGGAAGGAGCCTGGGGAAGGAGGACCAGCCAGCAGCTGCACCAGGTAGAGCCTGAGCCTGAGCCTGCTTCTGCCCCCGCCACAGGTACTTAAGGCGGGGCTGCCAGAGGCAGCGCCTCGGCGTCGCGCCAAGTGCGACGCTAAGTGCGCGCTTAGCGTTGCACTTGGAGTCGCGTAGGACCTGAAGATCTACCCACCTGCCTCTCCAGAGACACCAGCAGCCACAATACCAGCAGCAAATAGCAGCAGCAGCAGAGGGCAGCAGCTTTAAAGACAAGGGGAAGGGGCAAACGTGGACTATCTGCTCCTTCTTAGCTGCTGTTCTCTTTTATCTCTTTTATATTCTTTTAAACTGTTGTGTATTTTATATCTTAATATTTTAATATGTGCCTGGGAGGACTATTGGGCAACTCAGGGGGTGGGGGAGGTGCCACCATAACTGTGGTCACGGGCAGGGGGAGGTATGGCGTTGGGGGATTAACAGGCCAGCTGAGGAGAAGAGGGGCTAGACACCTTACAGCTGTCCTCTCTTCTGGTTCTTCCCCCAACCTGATGGTTCCTGGCAGCCTTACCAGTCTGCCCTCGGGTGTGGTGCTGCTGCTGCTGAATGCCAGGTCGGCCCAAAATAAGACCTTCCTCATCCATGATTTGATTGTGGATGAGGGGGCTGACCTGGCATGTATTACTGAGACCTGGGTGGGGGAACTGGGAGGGCTCACTCTCTCCCAGCTGTGCCCTCCTGGGTACTCGGTGCAGCACCAACACCGACTTGAGGGTCGGGGAGGGGGGGTTGCCGTGGTCTATAAGAATTCAATCTCCCTCTCCAGGCTTCCTGCTCATTCGAGTGCAGATCTTGAGTGTTTGTACCTTGTGTTGGGTACCCGGGACAGATTAGGGATTCTGTTGGTGTACCGCCCACCCTGCTGCCCATCAGACTCCCTGCCTGAGCTGACGGAGGTGGTCTCGGACTTGGTGTTGAGGACCCCCAGGATGATGGTCCTGGGGGATCTCAACTTCCATGCCGAGGCCGCTGTATCCGGGGCGGCTCAGGACTTCATGGCCGCCATGACAACCATGGGGCTGTCCCAACATGTCATCGGCCCAACGCATATAAAAGGTCACATGCTTGATCTGGTTTTCTCGACTGGGCAGGTGGATGGTGATCTGAAAGTGGAGGAATTAACATCTGTCCCTTTGTCATGGTCAGATCACTTCCTGCTGAGGTTTAGACTTCTGGCAGCCTTTCCCCTCTGCAAGGGTGGGGGACCTATTAAAATGGTCCGCCCCAAGATATTAATGGATTCCGATGGATTCCAGAGGGCTCTGGGGGATTTTCCTGCTGGTATGGCTGGTGCTCCTGTCGAAGCCCAGGTCGCTCTGTGGAATGCAGAGATGACTCGGGCGGTTGACACGATCACGCCCAAGCGCCCTCTCCCTCTGAGCAGAGCCCGGTCAGCTCCTTGGTATACACCTGAGCTGAGGGCAATGAAGCAAGAGGGGAGACGGCTAGAACGCAGGTGGAGGAAAACTCGTGCTGAGTCTGACCGAACACAGGTAAGAGCCCACTGTCGAGCCTACTCTGTGGCGGTGAGGGTGGCAAAGAGGCAGTTCTTTTCCACCAGCATTGCATCTTCTCAGTGTCGTCCAGCGGAGCTTTTCCGAGTGGTTCGCGGCCTGTTACATTCTGGGCCAGGGAGAGAGACGGTGGAACCCTCGATAGCACGCTGTGACAAGTTTGCACGGCACTTTGAGGATAAAGTCGCTCAGATTCGTCATGAATTGGACACCACCATTAATGCAGTTCCATTGGTAGAGGCGTTCAGAGCACCGTCTGGTCCAGTTTTATTGGATGAATTTTAGTTACTGAGGCCTGAGGATGCGGACAAGGTGCTTGGCCAAGTCCGATCGACCACTTGTGTGCTTGACCCTTGCCCTTCATGGCTTATTAAATAAAACAAGGAGGGGTTGTCCGGCTGGGTCCAGGAGGTTGTAAATTCCTCCTTGAGAGAGGGAGTGGTGCCTGCTGCTTTAAAAGAGGCAGTAATTAGACCACTCCTGAAAAAGCCTAACCTGGACCCAGAGGATGTTAACAATTATAGGCCAGTGGCCAACATCCCTTTCCTGGGCAAGATGCTTGAGTGGGTGGTTGTAGGACAGCTCCAGGCACTCTTGAATGAAACGGATTATCTAGATCCATTTCAATCGGGCTTCAGGCCTGGTTTTGGAACGGAAACTGCCTTGGTCGCCCTGTGGGATGACCTCTGCCGGGAGAGGGACAGGGGGAGTGCGACCCTGTTGATTCTCCTGGACCTCTCAGCGGCTTTCGATACCATCGACCATGGTATCCTTCTGGATAGGTTGTCTGGGTTGGGAGTTGGAGGCACTGCACTACAGTGGTTCCACTCCTACTTGGATGGCCGATTCCAGAAGGTGGTGCTGGGGGATTATTGCTCTGTGCCATGGCAATTGTGCCATGGGGTTCCACAGGGCTCTATTTTATCCCCCATGCTGTTTAACATCTATCTACATGAAACCGCTGCGGGAGGTTATCCGGAGGTGTGGGCTGAGGTGCCATCAATATGCGGATGACACCCAGCTCTACCTCTCTTTCTCATCAAAACCAGGTGAGGCAGTGGCTGTTCTGAACCAGTGCCTGGGCACGGTAATGGACTGGATGAGGGCTAATAAACTGAAACTCAATCCAGACAAGACGGAGGTACTGTTAGTGGGTGGTTCGTCTGCCCGGCTAGGTGATATTCAACCTGTTCTGGAGGGGGTTGCACTCCCCCTAAAGGATCAGGTTCGTAGTTTGGGGGTGCTCTTGGATCCAGAACTGTCACTTGAGGCACAGGTGAACTCAGTGGCACGGAGCACTTTTTATCAGCTTAGGCTGGTATACCAACTACACCCTTATCTGGACAGAGATAGCCTAGCTACAGTTATCCATGCTCTGATAACTTCTCGTCTGGATTACTGCAATGCGTTATACGTGGGGCTGCCTTTGAAAATGGTCCAGAAATAGGGCAGCAAGATTGTTAACAGGGACTGGCCTGCGAGCTCATATTACACCAGTACTTTTCCAGCTGCACTGGCTGCCAGTCCGTTTCCGGGCCCCATTCAAAGTGCTGGTGTTAACATTCAAAGCCCTTAACGGCTTGGGGCCAGGTTACCTGAAGGATCGCCTCCTCCCATATGTGCCTGCCCGGACCTTAAGATCATCATCAGCGGCCCTTCTCCGTGAGCCCCTGCCAAAGGAAGTGAGGCGGGTGGCTACTAGGAGGAGGGCTTTTTCTGCTGTGGCACCCCGGCTCTGGAATGAGCTCCCTAGTGAGGTTCGCCTGGCGCCTACGTTGTACTCCTTTCAGCAACAGGTGAAGACCTTTTTATTTTCCCAGGCATTTTAGCTTTCTAAATTTTTATCTTTGCTGTTTTAAATCTGTATTTTAAACTCCTGTACTGCTGCTAGGTTTTATTGTGGTTGTATTGTTATATTGTGGTTTTAATGTTCTATATATTTTAAATTGTTTTATTGTGTGTTGTTTGGTTTTAATTTTTGTGAACCGCCCAGAGAGCTTCGGCTATTGGGCGGTATAGAAATGAAATAAATAAATAAATAAATAGATGGAACTGATCCATAACATAAGAAGAGCTATTCTGGATCAGATCAGGGGTTCACACAGAATGCTGGACTAGATGGACCCTTAGTCTGATCCAGCATGGCTCTTCTTGTGTTCTGCTTACGTTCTTATGACCCAATCCAACAGGACTGTTGGAAGAGTAAATCAGCTTTCACCATTCTGAGCAGGCATAGCAGTTGCAAAGAGAGAAACAAGATAATTCTCCAAGAACCATTCCAGGTTAATCTGTGTGCAGGTTTAAATTGAAGAGGTAGATTGCCAAACTCCATGGCTGCTGTATGGACCATGCTGGTGGGGTGGATTATGTGATTTGGGGGGCAGGTATGCACTAATGGTCAATATCTCAATGTTCTGCTTTTCATAGGTATGTAGCTTTTCTGTGATTCTTCTACAGTGAAATGTAAAGCTGAATAGATCTTCTCCTTCTGTTTATTGTAGGGATGTACGAAAGATGCACTTACCTTTCACAGATTATGTTGATGGTAGGGGGGAGGTGCTCTGTCCCTCCCCCCAGAATCCTGGACAGGGGGGAGATGCTCCGTTCCTCCCCCCCCCCTGGAATCCTGGCCGGCCAGCTGTGCTCCGCAGGGATTCTGCCGCCGCTGGAGCCGCCGGAGCTGCTGGAGCCAGGAAGATCCGCCCCAGGTAAGTCTCGTCCTGGAGGGTGGGCGGGGGGGTGGCAGACCATTCTGCCACCAATTTCGGGGGGCCGAATGCGCTGGCATTCGGCCTCCCTGAGATCCGTGGCAGAATTCTCTGACATCCCTAATTTATTGTTGATTTGTCTTCTTCCAAATACCTCCTCAGGACCCACCCTTTCCATTTAAAGATGTGGAATAACCCCTTAGTCTCCTTTCCTAGCTGAAATAAACTCTAATTTACCAATCCCTTTATCTGTTTCATTCTGAGATTCATGGAGGGGCCTTGGCAGAGGTCTCCGGGGCTGGGTGGGGAGGCCCCACAGGCCAAATCCAGGGGTTTCCCCCCTGATCTACAGAACATTACCCAACAAGGAGTCCTCAGTCCCAGTTCAGACATTGTAATGCAGTCTCCACATGGAGGTCCATATGTGCAATTGCCCAGTTCACATCACCTTCCCTACCTGTTTTCTCTGAAGTAGAAAAAAAAGCCCAGACCTCTAGGAAGTGTCTGACCAGGCCTCAGTCCTAGCTGACCTTTATAAATCAGAACAAAAGAAAATGCTTGAGGCTCCCTAAAGTGAACAGAGGCTGAACAGAGATAGGTGGATTGGATGGTTGTGCTCAGGTTTTCTCAAGTGTAAACAGAAGAGGGAAAGAGAGCATGAGCAGGACAAAATGGCAGACAATATTAAATAAGTTAGGCCAACCCAGTTGCACAAGCAGTCCACACTGTGGGTTGAATCTGTCAGTTATACTTTCTCCTGTATTCATTTTAAAAAATATATCCTGAGTTCTTTCCATCTCATATATGAAGAACTTTGCAAATGTTGGTAGATTCTTATCAGAAATGAACTGAACTGAAATTCAGATCCATCTGCATCAGCTAAATTCACTAGCTACAGCTATTCCCAGCAAGAGAAGGACCCGGTTGTATCTGCCTGCCATGTAGCTGTTAAAGAAAAAAAAGAGGTGGCGACTCTAATTCAGCACCACAAACATGGTGGAATGCACAGGGGGTACAAGAGTTAAGTGTTCAAAGCCCTGGGCCTGGACAGACAAATTTGTCAGTACTGATTTCTCCCACATTCCATTTTTTTAAACCTCAAGATTTTCCATCCTGTTTATGGAGAAATGTGTGAGTTTTGGTAAGTTCTTATAAAAAAAATGAAGCAAACAAAATTCTCATCCATCCCTAGACAACATGCATGCACAAACTAGTAGGGTGGCCATGTGTCCTAGTTTAGAGATGTCAGCCCTCTATCTGAAAGCCTGCCCAATCCAGGTCTGGTATAAAGGCAACGAACCATAAGAAGCCAGGTGACCAGGGCATTAAAGCTGCCCATCAAGACTTAGCACTGGGACCGCGGACTGAACAGGCACACAGGTCACCTGGCCATGGACTTCCCCACTATGGTGAGATGTATTGCATTTCTATTTAAATGGAAGTAATTATTTCTCCATTTCCATCCCTACATAGAAATTAGCATCTGTGAATGTTATGCGAATCAGTGTCCTCTTTCGTCCTTTTTCTTGGTGATGTGTTTCCTCTTTTTTGCTGATGGGCAAGTCGCCACCGGACCATCTGGGCTTATGGAAGGGTCTGGAAAGAGCTTGCACCTGCCCTGAGTCTCTTAGTGATAGTTAGCTTCCTCTTTGGAAAACAGGGCTTTCAGTCATAAACTTCTGAATGCTGGGAACGAAGGATCAAAACACATGGTTGACTTTCCGTAGAGATGGCCTCAAATAGTTCACTTCCTCAGGCTGAAATTCCAAATGCTGCCCCCTTGATGGTAAACATTTGTAATAATATACCGAGATAGCAATCTTGTGGGATAGACCAGGGGTGGGCAGAAGGTAGGTCTCCAGATGTTTTGGACTTCAGCTCCCAGCATCCCTGACCATTGGTCATGCTAGCAGGGGTTTCTGGGAGCTGAAATCCAACCCATCTGGAGACTTACCTTCTGCCCACTCCTGGGCTAGAATACCAAAAGAACGATCGGAGCCTTCCACGCATCCTATGCCTGCCGGGCTCTTGCCAGTAGGGCGGAAGGAGTGACAGAGGTTGTGTTTGCCTCTCTGGCCTCGTTTGCGGTATTTTGTACTAGATGGGCCTTTGAGCCCATCAACTTTCTATCTGGGGAAGGGTCAGGGGTAGAGGGGCCATTGGATCCATGGTCTCTCCCAGCCCACTGGCCTACCCTTGGCACTCCCCATTCCTCCTGAGGTTGGAATCTTTGGGAGAGGGAGCTGCAGCAGAGCTTTCTGCAGTGGCTTGGAGGGGCTTGAGGGATGGGGGAGGGATCTTCTCCTCTGAGGTCAGCCTCTGGCCTTGGAGGAGGAGATCTGCTTGGAGGGGGATATCCACTGCATCCAATGGTCCCTCAGATACTGCCTAGGGGTCATAGGATTGCCCTCCGTGTTGCCCTTTAATGGACTCCCCAAATCTGCTGCAAGAGATAGAACACCTTCCACCGCCTCATGGTTGGTGTGGTCCTGGGCACCTCCCCCGCATGTTTTTCCTGAGGCACTTGGAACCCGTTGTTGTAGAACTTAGGCTGATGGACCACTTCTTGGCCTAAGAAGGCTGTTCTTATGTGAATGTCCTTTTGATGTTGTTTTACTTTAAAGAAAGCTTGTTATGATAGGGAAACCAGCCAAGTCTTAACGAGTTAAATTACACACATTTAATTGTAGAAGGAAATAGAGACAAGCTGCTATTAAGATACCATCTGAAAAAAAATATAGCTGAAAGAATGTTTTATCTTTTGTAGATCACATTGCTTTGTCTTTTACTTGCCTACGGATCGCTGGCCGAGAAGCAGAACCATAAACCACAGAAAGAAGTGCTGGTACACAGGTGCAAAGCTGTTCCTGCACTAACAACATGGTGTGGCTTTTGAGGTAGTTGCTATAGAAACAAGAGCACTTATAGAACATGAGCCCATTACGAGAGCGAGAAAAAACACACATATTTTTAAAAACTAAACTAATTGTTGAGGAATATTTTCTGTATAATAAAACTGGTTTCTCACATTTTCTTTTTCTTTTTTCCCCATTAAAAAATCTCTAACAAAAACAAACAGGCGAACATGACACAGAGAGAAATAAAACAGGCATAATATTAAATATCCAGTGGGGGCTTTGCTTTAGCAGAAAGTGCTTCTGCTTGTGCAAACCAGGGCACCCCATTTTTTTCCAATCCTTCCTGCCCACTTACACTGCACTCCCACCTTAAAATCTGTTCCTTATGGTTGAGGAGCCCTCCAGAACAGAATGGGACATGGTGTGAAGCGATACAGAAGGTAGGAAGGATTGGCAAAAATGGGTTGTCCATAGGGATGGATGGACACCCCCCCCCCATTCAGGTCCTTGGGGTGCCCGCCATGCCACTGCCCCCACCTCAGACCCACTCATGTGGCCTCCCATGCTTGCTGAGCCTCCCTTACCTACCTTGAGCCATCCTTGAGCATTTGCCATTCCCATGGTTGCGAAAAAATGGCGCCTCGGGAACTTCCATAAAGGCCCATAGGCATCAGCATGTATGTGCACAATTTCTAAGCTCCAACATAGACCCAAGAGTGCATTCCAGGACTTGATTATGGATCTTTTGGTGGACTGGAGCCAATTTGTTCCAGAGTCTACCAAAACAGTCCAGAGAACTGGGAAGATATGCCCTATTTATTTCATTTCTATACTGCTTAATAGCCGAAGCTCTCTGAGCGGTTCACAACAATTAAAACCACAACACATCATAACATACAATATAAAATGCCAAAGTTTAAAACTACAGTATAAAAGTACAAACCAAACTAAAACCTAGCAGCAATGCAGATATTTAAAATACAATAGCAGATCTTAAAACAACAGAGCTAAAAGACTAAAATGCCTGGGAAAATAAAAAGGTCTTCACCTGTTTAGGGATATTAAAATGATAGCCGGTCCTCAAGGCATTTCATTATTGAAATCATGTTTATCTTCCCTGGAATTTCCTACAGATGTTTCAGCCAAGCTGGACCTTCAAATTTGCTTGAATTTAACTTTCAATGAAGTCCAATAGCAATTCTGTTCTAAGGCTGGACAATGCTGTCAATTTCAGTGTCTCTCAGTTTCTAATTTTTCCAACCTGTTTCCCTGTCTGTTTGCCACTGTAATAAACAAGAAGACATCTGCATGAAAATTTGTGTTCATTTTCACGTGCATTTCTCCTAATGTATGCATTTTGCATGCATTTTTGCCTAATGTAAATGTACACATGTTTTGGAAGCCCTTTATATGACGCTTAAATACATTTTTCACTAATAAACGCATGTTTATCTGCACATTCCCCTAATATATGCATTTTAATTCATTCTTTGCTCAGAGGATTGCATCACAAAATTCCGAGAAGTGTACCAATGCAGAACTGCATTCCGGTTAGGGGTGCACAAAAGTCACTTACCTGGTCTCGCAGCTTTTCGCGGTGGGGGGGAGGCGCTTCGCTGCTCTCCCCCCGAAGTTCAGGCTGGGGGGGGAGGCTTCCCGCCTCGCCCGGCCGAAATTCAGGCCGGAGGGGAGGCTTCCCGCCTCGCCCGGCCGAAATTCGGGCCGGGGAGGAGGCGCCTCGCCTCGCCCGGCCGCGAAATTAAAAGTTTTTTTAAAAAAACATGCCCCCGTGATAGGCTATGTGACGATTAACGTAGCCTATCACGGCTAGATATGCAAAGTCGGCCGTGATAGGCTACGTAAATCGTCACGTAGCCTATCACGGGTGACTTTAAAAAAAAAAAAAAAGCACGTACGCAAATGGCGGCCCCCATAGGGAGCTGCCATTCGTGTTCCTTATTTGGTCGCTGTAGTGTACGTAAAGATTTACGTAGACTACAGAGAAAATAAGGGCAACGCAAATAGCGTTGCCCTTATTTTCGCCGTAGTCTACGTAATCTTTACGTAGACTACAGCGACCAAATAAGGAACGGGAATGGCGGCTCCCTATGGGGGCCGCCATTATCCGTACGTGCTTTTTTTTTTTTTTAAGTCACCCGTGATAGGCTACGTGATGATTTACGTAGCCTATCATTGCTGACTTTGCAAATCTAGCCATGATAGGCTACGTTAATCGTCACGTAGCCTATCACGGGGGCATTTTTTTTTCTTTTATTGGAATGGCGGCGGCGGCAGCTGATCAAAAGACCGGCTGCCGCTCCCGCCCCGGACGAAGACCCGACAAACCGCCGGCCGGACCCACCGCCGGGAGGGACATTCAGGAAAGGTAAGTCCCGTCCCGGGGGGGGGGTGCGGAGAATTTCTCCCTGAAACATGTTCGGGGGGCCGAACACATTGGCGCTCGGCCCCCCAAAGTTTCGGGGAGAAATTCTCCGCCATCCCTAATTCCGGTTTGCATATTGATTCAGAAAATGCAAATTTGTTACGTTCCTATCGAAATGTGAAATTAATGAAATTCTTCCCTATCTCATCTCTATTCACATCAGTATGTCCTTCATGCTGTTTATATCTGGGGAAATGGAAATAGCTGAAGCCCCACACCCAAAACAAAATATAAACACCACTCCCAATCACCTCAAATCTTTTATTTCCATTCTCTTGCCAACCTTCATATTTTTGAATTTTCTGAAACTTCAGAATGAATTGCAATGGGCTTTATTTATCATAGCATAAACCATATTTGATTCTGGCTGGCATACGCTAAGCTGTTGTGAATAACGTCTTCACAAGCGCTTTATAGATTCCATCTGGCAGGCATTTAAACTTTTGTGCAGTGTACAGCTAACTTCATTCTGACTGCAGGATGAAGGACATTTCAAAACCTCTTGGTATCTTTTGGTGGTGTATTGTACACTAGGGATCAAGGTCTTGTTACTGTAAATCTGTATCTGCTATGAAAGTGTAGAATCGCACCTGCCTTCTCAGCCCCCTTCCCTACCTTTATGAAACCTAATCTGTGAGCCCAAGGGAGGCCCATTAAAAGCCAGGCAGAAAACTGCATCGCTTGCAAAGAAAATCAGACTGCTCCCCTCCCCATCACTTCCAAGGTGTTTATTAAAGTACTCCATTTTCCTCAATTCATCTTGCCATGCATGTTACTCTACATAGAATTATGTCTGCTTTATTAAACCATTAAAAGTTCTTTAAACAAAATCATTTTCATTTATAAGTTTTCAGGATCATTAGTGATTAATTAGTGACCATATCAACATAAAGGAAATTGTGTTTTAGGTTGGCTGGCATGGGAATCTGGGCAATGCAGCAAGCACAAGAATTAAGCTGACTAAAGCTGATCCTCATAGAGCTGCCTTGCCTGTGTCAGCTGCCGTGGTCTTGCCTTTTGGTGTCCCTGCTCAGGCAGGGCAAACAGGTCACTTGATTCCCCAAAGGGAAAACTCGCAGGCACGCTTCCCTTCAGGAGCTGGTGCTTTAGAATAGAATAGCTCAACGTGTGCTGCTTCATGTATGGACTTGTATGTTGATGTGGAAGCAGTTAGGAGCTTGGGTAAGTTGCTTTTCATTTAATCACACCAGTTTGCCTTCTGGGACATGAGTATTTTATGACTGGCCTTGCCCCCCCCAAATGGCAGCCATTTTATGAGAGTAAGCCCCACCATGGCAGCCATTTTGTGAGAGCACCCAAAACATATAAATGTGCATACCAACTCAAAAAGGTTGGGGAACCCTGGTCTATCCAGTCTGCAGATGGGCAACTGCAGGAGGTACAGGCATCATTTTAGTCCCCTCCCCATGGGCCATGCCCCCTCTGGGTGGTGAAAAAAATATTTTAAAAATTAAGAAATGGCATCTATATTGACTACAGATTGCCCAAAGGGTCATATTTACAGTTATAATGTTCAGGGCAGGTGCTTAGAAGCAGAAAGGAAATTACCATACAGGGTACAAGAAGTACATACAGGGTACTCTTCATCTAGCATATGCAACTTGTCACATTGCTTGAGTTATCTGGAGCTATTGTTCATTTTGCAGGCATCTTGAGCATGGTCCATCTTGAGTTCTCCTGGATGTGGTTCGCCATGAGGATTCATCTGTAAGAAGTTAAGGTTATGATACAGTAACATTTGCATTGTAGGATGGGGCATTGGTCTTGATAACCATTAGGTGTGTGCAGCAGGTTTAAATGAATCTCAAATCCAGAACTAAAGAAGGCAGTTTTGGAGAGATTCAGGAGAAAGGGTGTACGGATTGTGTAAAATCCATTCTGTCTGTGTTTCCTGGATTGTCAGGCACCTTTTGTTACATTGTCGGTCCATCAATGGAATCAGATGGGTTTTTTGTTTCTGAATTTGGGCAAAATTTGCACAAATGCACAGCCACACAAATTCACATGTGCAAAAATGAGCAAATTGCCCCCAAATACTTATTTTCACATTTCAGCCTATGGGGGGAAATGCACATTTTTGGCCATTTGTTATTTTGCATATTTTCTACAACACAATTTGCACAAAGTTCAATAAAATTAGAAAACCAGTCCACAGGTCTGCAGAATCTGCCCAACAGGGGAAAAGCCAGTCCACTATGGAATCCATGGGTCGGATTCATGGAAATCCGAACTCATTTGGTTCTGTTGTGGATTTCTCCAACATTCCTATTCAGGAGACATCTAATTTAATGGCTACTTGCATGGGGGAAACTCCTGTACTTATTTGTGTGAAATTTGTCAGGGTTCATCAACATAGAGGGGGCTACTAAGCCTGAAAATTTCATTCAATTCTGTCAAAAAGCAAAAAAGTATGAGAGCCATTTGTTGACACTCACACACTACATACTGCCTGGTGAACAGTGAGACATGGGAAGCTTTGGTTTTCCAAAGCAAGATTCTGAAGGAAGCAGGTGGCCTCTGAAGCAGTCCAAGCTGAACTGGGCCTTTTCCAAAGTGGGCCCCTAACCGAATCTTGCCTTTGGTGCACACCCCTACTTTCTAGCACTATTGCTCTGTAATTCTATAAATCATTTACCACAGGGGTGCAAAAACTGTGACCCATGGGCCACAAGCCCTGTGTGGTAGTCCCCAGACTCCCATCATCTGAACACCATGAAAAAATGAGGGGAAAACTCTAGGGCCAGGCTCCATAGTTCTTGCCATAGAGCAGGGACCTCATTTCTAGAGCATCTCAGGAAGCGGTGGTTGAAGGTTCCCACCTACTTTCTAGGATGCTCTAGGAATTAGGTTCCTGCTCCATGGTAAGAACCATACAGCCTGATCCTAGAGCATTTTTTTCCTATCTTTTTGGTTGATTGCATTGCAGTAGCCGGAGCAGTAATTTCAGTACCTTGATGGTGTTGCTGCAAGACCAAGATCTGTTGCTGCTGGGGTGAGTGTGAGTATGAGAAAAGTGCATATGTGAGAGAGAGTTGTATATGTGAGTGTGTGCGCATGCATGTACATGTGTGCACATGCATATGTGTGGTGCCTACCACCCCAGCAAACACCTGATGCAGTGCTCAGGAATAAAAAGTCTGTGCACTACTGATCTACAACATGCTTTATCTAACTGGTTTGAAGAGGACAAACAAATTAACCCTAGTAGAAATTCCAGAATGGGTGCATTATTTAGTACACTCCTACAGAAGCCCTTTGTGGCAGGTTGTGATAAACCCTTCTCCCTGCCAATACAGAACCATTTTATGTGTATACTTCTGATCTCTCCACATCCAAGCATGATTAGATAAGAAAATAAGGCATTTATTCCTCCGGCAGTACGAGAGAGTCATCACTGCTGTGGTGCAAAATTGGGAATCAAATTGCTACCCCTTGCCCTTTTCATTTAGCCCATCCATCTGCTCATTTTACCATTGATTTTCTTAGTGCAGTAGGAAGAATTCCAAGAATGCAGATGATAATGGAATCTTCCCTTGCGAGAGATGCTTCTACTAAATCAGTACTACAGGCCCAGCATTATCCAGCCCTGTTAACTAGACGCTTGAAACTCTAGCCAATCCTGCATTTAAAAAGAAGTTAGAGATGTTCCATGCTCTTTAAAATCAATTTACCACTGTGCTCACCATGGTCTCCAGGGAGACACATTAGGACAGACTCTGGGAAGGTTATTGAATCATTTTCCCCCATTGATTGTCATGAGTAATGGTTTTCAAATTTTAACAAAACAAGTCCTGAAATGTGAAACACACAGAGACACGCAGAGAAATACAGCTACTTAATATCCATAGCCTGGCCTCTCCATAATAGAATAAAGTCAGACTTTGACTTTGGAAAGTCCATGGGGAGGCATGCAAAAAAAAAAAAAAAATCCACCCAGAAATATAAACCAAAAATAGCCAGCAGAAGCTAAAATAATAACCAACATTAGAATTGAATAAGTCAGCCAGAAGCAGAGCTAAAACAACATAAGACTTTTCTGGTCATCCCTGTTGAGGAGAAGACAATCAGGTTGCTTCATGACAACCTGAAAGCAGGGTTTGTAAGAGCTCCCTGAATCAGTCAGCAAACCACGGGGTTTCCCAGACCTCTGCCCCATTTTCAGACATGCCCAAGCTTCGATCCATATCTAGGAGCAATCTAAAGCTCCTGGACAAATAGTGTATACTGCTTCTTTAGGAAGGAGCTCTTTCCATGGATGGCTAAAAGAAGGGTGGACTCACCATGCACACCTTCATCCTGACAATACATAATCATTCATTTTAGGATGTGAATTTAACCTTGTTTGAGTAAGTCTTCAGAATTTCACAACATTGCTGGGATGAAACTAAGAGACCATTGATTGGACTTTAGGACTTACTCCTCATCCCGGTACAGATTTGAAGGGGCCCACAGCAAAGTAACTTCTGCTAATGAGCTTACCTGGTGGCAGCAGCAGTAAGCACCACCAAGCCACCATTTCACATTTCTCATAATGTCTCTGAGACATGGCATCACTCCAAGGCATTGTGGGGAATGTCAAATGGTTTATGGACCCAGGGTGAGGGGCCCAGGAACAGTGTCAATGTAAGTGGGTCTTCTAGGGCCCTGGCAGGCGGCAGCTGCCTGAGGACGCTGGGAGCCTAGGGTGGACTTGCCCAATATTTTGGCCCAGAAATGGACAACTCTCACTTGATCTTGTGGTCAGGAAAAGGAAAATCCACCCCCTTCACTGCCCAGAAGGGGAAAGTAGAACCTACTGCCATCACCAGCAGCAGCTCTTTCTTGCCATGTGGGCTTAAAATAAGTTGAAAATGTGAAATCCTTTCTGCCTAAATGTGATGCAGAGTGTCTATCACCCTATTCAACTCAGGACCAGGTTACCTCAAACGTCTCTCCTTATACCGACTCCCAGGCCTCTATGATCTTCAGGGGAGGCCCTGGTATCTGTACCAAGCCTATGGATATTTGTTTGGTGATGACATAGAAACGGGCCTTCTCTGCAGTGGCACCAACCTGTGGATGTATCTCCCCTCTGAGGTACGTCAGGCCTCAACGCTGGTGTATTTTAGGTATTTATTGAATGTATCTGTTTGCTTTGGCTTTTCCCCAGCTGTGAGCTATCTTTCTAACAACCTCACGATATGTGTGTGTGTGTAAATGTGTTCTGTGTGCGTGTGCGTTCTGTCTGTAGTTTTGTAAACTACTTCAGGATTTGTTTCTAATGACAAGTGGTATATAAATATTGTTAATAATAATGATGATAATAATATCACTTCATAATTTGTATAGGGAACTTTAAGCCACCTTTTGGCCATAGGATTGCTGATGATTGTGTAGAAAATGGTGCTTGTGTGTTGGGGGGATCCATGGTTATGTGGTAAACAGATGGAAATACAAGTAATTCTATTTTTGGAGGTTGGGGGCTGATATCAGGAATTCTTGCTTGGCGTGTGAGTATCCTGAGGAGGTTTTGCCAAAAATTAAGGTCGCAAAGAAACCCAAACTGCAGCTTTTTTCAGGTAGGGATGTAGGAAAGTCACTTACCTTTTATGAAATTTGATTCGCGGTGGGGGGGAGGCACTCCGTTCCTCCCCCTGAAATTCTGGCCAGGGGGGGAGGTGCCCCGTCCCTCCCGCCGCGAATCCTGGCCGGCCGGGTCTGCAAATGGTGACGGCCGTAGCCGCCGCCGTTTACGTCCCTGCAGTCAGCTGTGATAGGCTAGGCTACGTAAATGTTTACATAGCCTATCACAGCTGAGTTAAACCAAAAACCAAAAACCACGCATACGCAAATGGCGGCACCCATGGGCGCCGCCATTTGCGTACACATGGTTTTTTGTTTTTGTTTTAACTCAGCCGTGATAGGCTACGTAGCCTATCATTTACATTTACGTAGCCTATCACGGTATTTTTTAAAAATTTAGCCGTGATAGGCTACGTAAATCTTTACGTAGCCTATCACATATTTTTTTTTTTAAACTTGGAAATGACGGTGGCGGCAGCCAGTCGGAAGACCGGCCGCTGCAGCCGCCGCCGCCGAACCACCGCCAAACCGCCACCAGAGCCGCTGCCACCAGGGAGATTCGCCCAAGGTATGTCCTGTCCTGGGGGGGGCGGGGGGGCAGACTGTTTTGCCACTGATTTCGGGGGGCCGAATGCGCTGGCATTCGGCCTCCCCGAGATTCGTGGCGAAATTCTCCGACATCCCTATTTTCAGGCTATGTCAGAACACACTTCAGTTTTGACCTACTACCAACATGAGTTGGAGGAAATGCACTGCAGTAACAACCACCTTGTTCGTCCTTTTCCCTGCTCTTTCCCTGGTGAACATCAGCTACAGTTCAAAAGCACCATTTGAGTTATACCATGAAGGCACTCATTGGGGGATGCTGACCAGTATTTGCCATGTTTGGTTGCAAATTGGGTTACATCAACACAAGTTGTTGAAGAGTTTATTTTGGGAATTCCTGAAAGTGCCATCGGGAGCACAGGGCTCACTCATAGACAGAGCAATGGCAAAAGTTCTGGTAGGACAATTACAATTTAAATAAATCCACATTGTAAAACAATGATTTGTGCCCTTCGTGGTTTTCTAGTTTGACATATTAAGCAAGGGGGAGAGAAACAGCTGATTGGATGAACCTGCTTCTGTCAGCAGTATTGAATCTGAACGGCCCACCACATCACTCACGACAAACTGTGACCACACGCATGGCATGGAACAGACTGCGTTCATCAGAAGTAATCGAATAACAGCTTCTCCTCAGAGACAGGTTTGATGGGCAACATTAACTCCCAGAAAATAGTTTTAATAAGGAAACACATGGTGAAATCCTTAAGTCTCATCGCTCAATGGGAGAGTATTACAGCTCAGGGCCAAATTAAACATTGGAAAGACATGAAACTGCTGCCCCACTGTGCGTCTCTTCTTCCTCCTCTTTCCTGTAACACAACACTTGTACACTAGCTGACAATGTGAGGTGGAGGTGGAGAGTCACACAGTCTGATGAGATCTGATGGTCTAGGAAAAAACCCCATGTTTGTTTGTTTGTTTCTTGTTTTCCCCATTTTGAGTAGGGAAGAAACAAAAAAAGCCTCCCGGGAAAAAGGGGGGTTGCATTTTGTTTTGTTTTGAACTGAATTTCTCCCACTTTTTTCCAGGCCTTCACATCTCTAATCATGTCACACATTGTTTGTGTTAGATACTATGAGGAAGAAGACAGGGAGATGAGACCAAGGGTGGGGGTCAGTTCTCTGTTCAGCTCTTTGGTGAAGCTCTTAGTTTAGCACTAGTTCGAACACAGGCCTCAGAATGAGGTGGTGGCACACTGAGGTGCTAGAATGAACTGCACCACATCAGGCTGCAGTGAAGCTGGTGTCACATTTTGTTCAGTGCTTCCCGACATTACAAACTCTACACCCATAAAAACAACCACACGGTGGGCAAAGGGCTAAGCTTGAACCTTTGTCCCAGAAGTACTACTACTACTACTACTACTACTACTATTATTATTATTATTATTGGCAGGAAGTTTTGTTTTGGAGGATTTTATTTGCTCAGTGGAGCATTCACAACAGGGATGGGAGAACCAGGTAAGCTCAAGTTCACCAAGATCCTCTGAACTCCACTTCATAGCTCAGCTTGTCTCACTTCCGTTCTCATTTGTGACCTGTTTTTCTTTTTGTTCAAACAGGAAAGGTACACATTTCATGTACATTTTTCAAAAATGTGCACTTTCCCCCCATTGACCAATGTGTGGAAATGTGTATTTTTTAAAACTGTGATCACAAGTATGGGAATTTCCAAACTTACCACCACCACCACGACCCAAAAATACGATCATGTTTACATTCGGGATTATGAGCAGGATAAGTCTGAATGATTTGTGAACCGGAATGAAATTCTCATACATCCCTAATTCAAAAGTGCCATCTCTCCATTCCAAATCCATTCCATTATACTATCACTGCATTCTGCCATCGCATTACCACTTCAGACTGCTGCATTGTGGACCCAGCCTTTGTCCAGGTACAAGTGGGGTTGTGTTCCAGTACGTAGCTCACGGATTCCTAGGAATAATCAAAATTACAGCATTCTGCTCGTTCAGAACAGAAAGAAATGAGCTGGACACAGTATTTGTTGAAAGGCAATGTAAAGACAATGTAGGGCAACTTAGTTTAATTAAGAATTAGCTCACAGTGTAATCCTATGCATGTCTACTGAGAAATAAGCCTCACTAAGTTCAACGGGACTCAATTCTAGGAAAGCAAGTATAGGATTGTAGCCTTAGTGTGCAATATGATGCATGTTTAGACAGAAAGAAAGTCCTACAAGTCCCAGTATGCTGGCTGGGGAATGCTGGGAGTTGTAGGACCTTTTTCTGTCTTAGCATGCATAGAATTGTGCCTTCAGTTAAGTGTATAAGAACATAAGAGGCATGCTGGATCAGACCCAGGGTCCATCTAGGCCAGAATTCCGTTCACACAGTGGCCAACCAGCTGCCCATGGGAAACCCACAAGCAGGAAATGAGTGCAATAGCACTCTCCCACCCATGTTCCCCAGCAACTGATGTACAGAGGCATACTGCTTTGGATATTGGAGGTAGCATATAAAATCATAGAATCATAGAATAGTAGGGTTGGAAGGGGCCTACAAGGCCATCGAGTCCAACCCCCTGCTCAATGCAGGAATCCAAGTCAGAGCATCCCTGACAGATGGCTGTCCAGCCTCATCTTGAATGCCTCCAGTGTGGGAGAGCCCACCACCTCCCTAGGTGATTGGTTCCATTGTCGTATTGCTCTAACAATCACGAAGTTTTTCCTGATGTTCAGCCGGAATCTGGCTTCCTGTAACTTGAGCCCATTATTCCATGTCCTGCACTCTGGGATGATCAAGGATTGATCCTGGCCTTCCTCTCTGTGACAACCTTTCAAGTCCTTGAACAGCGCTATCGTATCTCCCCTCAGTCTTCTCTTCTCAAGGCTAAACATGACCAGTTCTTTCAGTCTCTCCTCATAGGGCTTCATTTCCAGTCCCCTGATCATCTTTGTTGCCCTCCTCTGAACCCTCTCCAGTTTGTCTGCATCCTTCTTAAAGTGTGGTGCCCAGAACTGGACACTGTACTCCAGATGAGCTTAACCAGTGCTGAGTAGAGGGGAACTAGTACTTCCCAGGATTTGGAAGCTATGTTCCAAGCTATAGCTTCCAAATATAGTCCTGATGGCTATGATATATAGCCATCAGGACTAGGATTGATAGCCTTCTCCTCCATGAATTTGTCTAGCGCCCTTTTAAAGCCATCCAACTTGGTGCCATTGCTACGTCTTGTGGTAGCAAACTCCACAGTTTAACTAGTGTTAACTATTGTTAACAATAATTAGCAGTCTCCACCCACCCCTCTTTTGCTGCCAATTAGACCTGTCCATGCTAATTCCACTTTAAAATCTAATGGAAACATTTTTTACACTGAAATGCCCCAAGTATACTTCACTAGTGATTATATATACCGCAGGTTTAATAAAATAGCTTATATGTACATCCAATGATAAGTTGATCATTCATCTTGCCATTCTAGAATTATGCCCTATCAGGAACACTGTAATAAGCATGAATGTATATTGACAAGGCTCTTTGACACATAGCATGAATGCTGTCTCATCATTGCAGAATAGGAATCATATCCTGTTTCCCAGAAATGGCCAGCTGACAGCCCATGGGCTAGATGCAGCCCTCAAGGCAATTTCATCTGGCCCCTGGCTACACTATCAAATTTTAATCAAGTTATGGTTAAATGTCTGGCCACAGTATCACTCAGGAGGAGAAGGAGAAGGAGAAATATTTAAAAATACAGATATTCCATGGTTTGACACGATGGATCCTTTTTTATTTTGTATGTTGCATCTATGTTATAAGTAAATATACATTGTGCAAGTGATGCTTTAATAGGGAACCTTTAACAGCACAATCCTATGCATGTTTACTCAGCGGTACATCCCATTGCATTAAATAGGGCTTACTCCCAAGTAACTGTTTTTTATCATTGTAACCTAACAGTGCAATCTTATGTGTTTGCTGAGGCATAAGTCCTTCTAATTTCAGTGGTCCTTTCTCCCTATGAAGTGAGATTTTAGTCTATATTTTTATTCCACAGAGAAAAGCATTGCCAACTTTAAAAGAGATATAGGTGTAAAATAGGTATGTGCAATCTTGACCATTCCTCAAGTGGGATTCCTGCCTGTTCTCATCTAGCCATAGGCTCACCATAGTAATTATCAGCTCTGTCTAACTCATTGTGTTCATATCTCTCACCTGCTTCATTTTGGCTAAAACGCACAATAATTATACAAGTCAGTTTTTAGGTTTGGTTCCCATATTCTAGATCAGCCTTCCGCAACCTGGATCCCTTCAAGGTGTTTTGGACTACAACTCCCATTATCTCTGACCATTGGTCACACTGGGTCAGGCTGATGGGAGCTGTAGGTCAAATGTCTGGAGGAACACAGGGTGAGGACGACTGCTCTAGAAAATTTTGTGTCAAGGCCTCCAGAGCTGGAACTGCAAACCTGGGAATCTGTGGCTAGGATCTCACCTAGTGAGCTACCATAGACTTTGGGTGTGCACTAGAGCTGAAACAAAGTCTGTCAGAAGAGATTTTTCTGAGAACAATTCTGAGAATTTGCTTTTTTAGCCCCTCACCATCCCTCTTGTTCTCCTTGGGGGGGGGGGTGGCAGCTGCCATTTCCTCCCCACAATGCACTGGAATTATGCTAGGTCTGGAGCATTGTGGGGAATTCAAAATGGCAGCCAGGCTACCAATCAAAATCCTTTGATTACAAGGATTTACTTGGGGTTTTAACCTTGGTGGTGGTGGTTGGGGCGGGGGGTGTCTTCCTCATGCTACTTTACTTTTTAAAGCTGTAACTTGCTTTCAGACTTTATGCTAGAGCAGGCTAAAATAAATAAATAAACATGGCTTGGGGTTGGATCCAGGATCTGCCTTCTACAAGAGGAAGGACTCGGGTCATGGAAAATCCCTCCACTCAATTTTTGAGGATCCCCCTCCTCCCCACACCGCAGTTCACCCCATTCATTAGGGTCTCCAGACTCTCTGTAGCATTTGGGGCAGGGGAAGAACTGGGAGGGAAATCTGCTTCCATCAGTGCAGTTGATCCAGCATAAATCTGGATCCAAGCCCTAAGGTTCTAGTGAGAGAAGACTTTTGGCAGCTGGGGCAGAGTGGTGGGGCAGCTTACTTTTCCCTGTCTTGGAAAGTGTCTCCTGTTTGGAGTGTAGTTATTGTTAACATGAAGCACCTTCTGAACAACTGTAGGGCATAATGCATCACCACCATTTAGAATAGCTTTAAAAATAAAAACCACTAGTCTGAAAGGATAATGTTCTAAGTAGAGTCTCAAATCAAGTTAACAGGAGCTCTGTAAGCCCAATCATTTAGGGAGTGTCATCTGAGCAGATGTTTATGATGCAGTTACAGCAAATGTGGTAATTTAAGGCTTTTCACCTTCTTCAGTACACTGTAAATCTAAACTTCATAATAAGTTAATGTGAGCGCTCATGGTGTTTTGAAGCTTACGAAACCTCATCATTTCAGCTGCATCAAATGGGGGGGGAGGTAGCACCAGTAAACACCTGTATGGTGCTTCTCTTCCTTCCTAACCACCCAAGATTTGTGGGGATGAAAAACAGCATCTCTAACAGCTAATTGACCCACAGTCTACAGTGAATCACGCAAGATCAAATAATATTGATTCCCGATTCATAATGAGTCAGAATGGTTTTCTTTGTATCATGTACTCCACCACCACAGAGGCAGTGGACTCCTGCAGTAATTTAAAGGGATGATTCTGGTCGCTATTCTTCTCTGGTCTGGCCGAGAAACTGCACATCTAAATGAGCTCCTCAAATGGTCACAGTCAACTGATGAAAGTGTTAGCTTCCCATCCACTCATCCATGCTTTGAAGTTCAGACAAAAGTACCATTAATGTAATCCTCCAGTTTTACTCTTTTCCTCTTCTCTTACAGACACAAAATCTTACGTTTACTTTGAGGCAGCAACTGCAGAGCAAAGCCAGTTGGCATATTTGTAGAATCATAGAATCATAGGGATGGAAGGGGCCTGCAAGACCATTGAGTCCAACCCCCTGCTCAATGCAGGAATCCAAGTCAGAGCATCCCTGACAGATGCCTGTCCAGCCTCGTCTTGAATGCCTCCAGTGTGGGAGAGCCCACCACCTCCCTAGGTCATTGGTTCCATTGTCGTATTGCTCTAACAGTCAGGAAGTTTTTCCTGATGTTCAGCTGGAATCTGGCTTCCTGTAACTTGAGCCCATTATTCTGTGTCCTGCACTCTGGGATGATCGAGAATTGATCCTGGCCTTCCACTCTGTGACAACCTTTCAAGTACTTGAAGAGTGCTATCCTATCTCCCCCCAGTCTTTTCTTCTCAAGGCTAAACATGACTAGTTCTTTCAGTCTCTCTTCATAGGGCTTTGTTTCCAGTCCCCTGACCATCTTTGTTGCCCTCCTCTGGACCCTCTCCAGCTTGTCTGCATCCTTCTCAAAGTGCGGTGCCCAGAACTGGACACTGCACTCCAGATGAAGCCTAACCAGTGCCAAGTAGAGGGGGACTAGTACTTCCCGGGATTTGGAAGCTGTGCTTCTATTAATGCAGCCCAAAATAGCATTTGCCTTTTTGCAGCCACATCACATTGTTGGCTCATATTCAGCTTGTGATCTACAACAATTCCAAGATCCTTCTCGCTTGTAGTGTTGTTGAGCCACGTATCCCCCATCTTGTAACTGTGCATTTGGTTTCTTTTTCCTGGGTGCAGAACTTGGCATTTATCCCTATTAAATTTCATTCTCTTGTTTTCTGCCCAGCACTCCAGTCTATCAAGATCACTTTGAATTTTGCTTCTGTCTTCCAAGGTATTAGCTGTGTTTAATATTTGATATTTTTTCAGATGAACATGCAATCTAAATATAAGGTGACAGAGAATAGGGCTGTGCATTTGCCTCAGGTGGCCCTCTCCTGAAGATGTGAGGTGAAGCAGAATGTCAATAGAATGTGTCTGAGCCAATGATGCAGTCTCCAAGTAGGGATGGCTAAACATACCCCCATTTGTACCGCATGCCACTCGCTGGAAACTTGCTGGCCACCTGACCATGTTTGATGAGTGCAGCGAGCCGCTGGGCAGTCCACAGGTCCCCAGTGAGTGGTGAGCGGCCACCCGATCCCTTGCCGAGCTGCCATTGTGCGTGAAAATGGCAGCTTGGCTTTTTTTCTAAATCCCCATTTACGGAAATGGTGGACATGAAGCTGCCATTGACGCAAGATCACGGCTGCCATTTCCGTAAATGGGGATTTGTGAAAAAGGCCATGCTGCCATTCTTATGGAAAATGGCAGCTTGACGGACCAGCGGGGCCTGCCACATTTGGCCTGCTCAGCACACACTGAGTCGGGCAAGTGTGGCGGTCCACAAACTGGTGTCTGGGGAGCTGAGCCAGTGAGAAACTGGCAAATCTTGAGCCCCAACTGGACGCCCACACCATCCCTAGCTTCAAGGTGCCAAAAGAACAACAACAACAACAATCAACCAAGCTACTGTTGTAATTTTGCCTGGTTGACTGGCAACATAGTTATGTAGGCCTATGCCTCATTTCACTGCCAGATATCCAATATGTCTCTGTGCCTCCATATGTCCCTGTCTGAGTGTCAAGATCAGTGGAGGAGGGCCTGCTAAAGGTGCCCCCACATGCTGAGATGAAGATGGTTGCTACCACAGGGAGCCATCCGGAGTGTAGCATCCCACATCTAGAATTCCCACCCCAAAGTGGTCTCATACAGATGGTTGGGGCAGGGGGTTTAGATCAAGCTCAGTCCATTCTGTTTCTGCATGAGCTTGAGATTTCTGTTTTTAAACAATCCATACAAAAATCGTAATGTTTTTGCTGATGTACACATGTTTGCGCACATTTTTAAAATGTACACATTTTTTCTTTGCACATTTTTCAAATGTGTGCATGTTGTTGAACACACTTTTGTTTGGTTTGCAAAATGGATCACAAGCTTGGAAATGTGCAGATTTCCAACCACAAATTGGGTTCAAGTCCGCAATTGGTTCTGGGAGGTGTGAATTGGGTAAATCCATTTTTTAAAAAAAACATGACAGGGCAATTTTCTCACAGAAATTTAACACATGCACAAATGAATGGTGATGCTTGCATTTAGGTGACTGCTAATCTTCAGTGACAGATCTTTGCATCTGGGGACACTGACAACATTTGTCTTGAATTGTCACCATCCACCGGTATATGCCACAATTCACCAAATTCTAAACGGTCACTGTAACACAGGAGTAGGGAACCTGTGGCTCTCCAGCATGGCCAATAGTAGGGACTGATAGGAGCTGTAGTCCAGCAACATCTAGAAGAACACAGGTTCTCTACCCCAGCTGCTAAATTGGGATTTTCATAAATCAAGAGGAGGTGGGGGGAAATCCTGACCGTAATCATGTAACAGTGTTGCTTTTGATCAATTCTTATTTATCCTCACTCTGATAACATAAACATTTTGGATGGATTCTGCCAACCATTTAGATGGACATACTCTCTTATGAGAAATGTTAAGATTCCACCTCCCCTTGCATCTGTATGATGGGTCATCCTAACCACCCTTGTCCCTTCTCTATACTCTACTCCTCTCTTCTGGGAGAAGACACATTTCTTGGGTGACGTGACAAATACAATGAGCTGGTAGCTATTTTGGTAGCTATCTTACCTACTTCATCCCGTGCAAGGAGGTCTGTCACCACTTCAGATAAGAGATAACCTTCTTTATTTCTTACTCCAACGAACTTGACATCTGCAGTAAAAACCTCAGCTGATACAAGCCTTCGATTAAAATGTCCTGCCTACACCCAGGTTCACTTCAGGCAAACTCTTAGCCTGGCTGTGCAGGTGGGTCTAGTCTGAAAACCTGAGGCCTGGGGGCCCAATCTGGCCCTCCTGTGTTCCCCAGAAGGCCCCGCCCCTTGCCCTTTTCCCTGACCACCAATGGTTTGGGGCTTTCCTGACATGTGTGAGGTTTCCCCCCCATTCTAAAGTGTTGACATGCCATTCCTATGGCTATAAGAGCTTTAAGCGACAACATGCTGGCATTTTATGAATTTTTGGCCCCACCCACTTTTGCCTTTGGCCCCACCCATCACTAGAATGCAGCCCTCAGGAGCTTCTCCAAAACATAATTCAGCCCTTGGGCTGAAAGAATTCAACACCCCTGCTGTCTTTAGATTAACATGGTGCTGGATTGGATGAAACCTCTTCCCTGAGTTGGCCCAGTGCAGATTGGGGGAGTCGTAAGAATGTAAGAACATCAGAAGAGCCCCGCTGGATCAGACCCAGGGTCCATCTAGTCCAGCATTCTGCTCACACAGTGGCCAACCAGCTGTCAACCAGAAACCCACAAGCAGGGCATGAGCGCAGCAGCACCCACCCACCCGTGTTCCCCAGCAACTGGTGTACATAGGCTCACTGCCTCTGGTACTGGACGTAGCACATAGCCATCAGGACTAGTAGCCATTGATAGTGTTTTCCTCCAGGAATTTGTCCAACCCCCTTTTAAAGCCATCCCAAGTGGTGGCCATCACTACATCCTGTGGTAGTCATCTCTTCATGTATATGCAGGGGAGGAATATATCCCAACCTCCTGAGCTAAGGAGACACCAAAAACAGACTCTGACCATACTTTTGAATGCAAACTAGATTTACTCCTAACCTCCTACCCCTTTTTGTGAGCCACCCCAAGTGCCTCAGAGCGATTTCTTGAATGACTACCTTCCCTTCCGTAATTAATTTGCCCTGCTTTATCCTGCCTTGGGGTAAGAACCTTACACACGAGACATGGAAACGGCGCCTGTGTCTCAGCCACATTGTACCGTAAGGCATTTGTGTTTTAACATTTGATGATTATATCTGGCGTAAGAAGCATTTTTATGCTTCCTACTTCACTCAGCCATTTCACTGATGCTGAAATGTCTCTTCAGCAGCCCTGCCAAGGTATTTGGGATATATCTCTATCCCTGAGGCCACATTCCTTTGGAAGAAGCTGCCAGACTTATAAGATTAGTTCAAAGCCAGAGAGTGTCATGTCTGAATTCATGGGCTCAAATGTCTCACAGACGAGGGTCCTGGGAGCAGGTGGTCCGTTCGTCAAATCCCTAAACCACGTCAGCAGCCCTCTCCATACTCTTGATTCTTCCCCCCCTCCCCCATGTGCTTTCAAGACTGTGAATGAATATATCTAATCTCTTAAAAGCATACCAAAGGTACAGCTACACTCTTTCATGTTTTTGGTCCAGAGTCATGAGGGCTAGAATCTCCAGCTGTTCCAGAGATAATGAGATAGGGTTAGCGCAAGTGGCAGACAGATTTAAAACTGATACTTTAACTCAGAAGTCCATCATGATGTAGCTGACCCAAAGACTGCAGGGAAGGAGTCTGAGAACATGCCTCCCTCCTCTGATTTTTTTTTTTATTTTTTACTTAAAAAAGAAAACGAACACATTTGACAATGGCCAATTGTCAAATGGTTCATAAATTACTACATGTGTGGAACAGGGCTGGCCAAACCATGAGGCCAAGTGAGGTCGTCACCTCAGGCAGCAGTTGCTGAGGAATGACAAGTGGCGCTGAGGTTTTGGAGGACAGAACTGTATGTACTACACAGCCTGTCCCACATCCTCTAAACCAGTTCGCTGTTCTCGGTTGTGATGGAGGATGCTGCTGTGTCCCATCACCAGTTTTGAATTAAGATTCAACTGCCTGGTTAGCTTCTGTATATGGAATAGGAGGTGCCATTTTGTCCTTTGTCTCAGGCAGCAAAATATTTTGGGCCAGTTCTGGTGTGGGGCCTGGGATTGCAAAGCTGAAAGGAAGCCCATTCTGGCTTCTGCCATCAGCCAGGGGACCAAGGGTCACTTGGACGTTGCACCCACATCATTCCAGGAAGAACATCACAGCAAGTGGAAGTCCGACTTGGCCCCATCCTTTAGCCACAGAAACAACAGCCACAGGGAACCTGCTCCCACCATCTCTGCCAGATAGACTTCAACTGTCAATTGTCCTCGTAGGATTGCACAGCTGAAGGGACGCACATTCTGAGCCCATCCATTCTCCAAGGAACTAAAGACTGCTGGGTTATTGGGTGTTATGTGTGTTTGTGTATTGTTATAATCTATTGAAAGCCACCTTGAGGATCATTTGACAGAAAGATGGGATATAAGTCTTCTAAATAAATAAATAGAGACACATAATATTTTGGAAGGAAAATTAAGATAATGGAAACTTCAGTTAGGAGAAACACAAAACATGTCTTCTGCTTCACTGTAGAAGTCTCAGCCTCAAGCAAGAGCCAACAACTCAGCCTGGATGGACAGCTGCATCTGGGAATGCTCCATCAGGTCCATGTGTACATATCAGTTCAGTGGTAGTGCAGAGGTTTCTAGCCCTCATGGCTGCAAAGTGTGTGTGTGGGTGGGTGGGGGAGTACTTGGCTTGGCTCACCCCATGACAGATTAAATCATAAGAAATTATACAAATGTGCTGAATGTGCATAATTTGTACAGGCTGTGAAATTCAGTTTTCCAGGCACAGAATTTACTTTAGATAGCTTGGCTGCAACATTTCTTTTTTTTTTTTTTTTAAGCAGACTACGCAAAGTCCTGCATACACCAAAGCCCTGTCTGCCTCAGTTTCTAGAAATATAAGGACCTGTCTAGGGCTTTATTCAAGCCAAAGCTCACCAATGTTCCAGCCCAAGGACCAGTTTTCACTGCCAGAACACATAATAAATAAGAATGTGTTTCTGTGCATTTGCAGAATGCATTTCCCTCACTACTGAGAAATCAAAACAGAAACCAGCAAGGGATGGACAGATCAGTCCATTTCTGTTCTATTTCTCTCACACGCATGTATCCCCCTCAGTCCGTTCTGTCCTGTTTCTTCATAGATGTGTATATATATATATATATATAGAGAGAGAGAGAGAGAGAGAGAGAGAGAGAACTCCTCCCGCCCCCAGAACTGCATCAGAATATATGGGAATGGCAAAAGGTGATGAATAAAAAAATTCTGATTGCACCCTAGCTCAGGATTTAGGGTGGTTCATATCAAGACTTGCAAAAGTGAAATCCTCAAGCATCCCCACATAATGACAGGCGCTTGCTTCAGTGTTTCCTATTGGCATTATTAATTATTTCCCATCATCAGTCCCTTAAAGGCAAGGTCTGTAGTTCAGTGGTTCACCACATGCTTTGCCTGCAGATATTTCTGGCCTCTCCAAGTAGCATTAGGAAAGACTCGTGTTTACCATTCTGGGAGCCACTGCTGGTCAGCATAGACAATGCTGTGCTAGAAGGACCGATTGCCTGACTCGGTTGTAGGCAGCTTCCTAAGTTTCTGGCGCTATTGGTTTTGCATTTGTGGGGGATGCTGCTGAAGAGACAGAGCCTGCTCCCTCTGCTGGCTGCTCTCTGATTGGACAGACACAAAATCCCACCTCTGAACATTTCAGTCACAGCAGGAGAAGAGGCAAAGTGAAACCCAAAGCTGTGGTCCAAGGCCTGCTTCTTTCTTTTTTAAAAAATATATTTTAAAGACATTTTCTCTCATAACATGCATTTCTAAACTGCTTTGCTCTCAAAGCACACATTTAAAAACATTATCTTGATACGCCGCCCCCCCCCCCAAGAACTGCCATATTCTCCATATTTGGGAGAACAACAACAATCAGCCAAGCTACTGTTGTAATTTGCCTGGTTGACTGGCGACATAGTTATGTAGGCCTATGCCTCATTTCACTGCCAGATATCCAATTATGTCTCTGTGCCTCCATATGTCCCTGTGTGAGTGTTAAGATCAGTTGAGGAGGGCCTACTAAAGGTGCCCCCACATGCTGAGTTGAAGAGGGTGGCTATCACAGGGGGCAGGCCATCTTGAGTGTTGCATCCCACATCTAGAATTCCCACCCTGGAGAGGTCTCATATTCTCCATTGGGGGGGGGCTTGAAATTTAAAAGAGAGAGAGAGAGAGAAAGGAAAGAAAGAAAGAAAGAAAGAAAGAAAGAAAGAAAGAAAGAAAGAAAGAAAGAAAGACCCAAACTGACAGATTCGTCCATCCAGGCCCAGGGCTTTGAGTGCTTTGCTCTTAAAGGTCTGGATTTGAATCCCTGTGCATTAAAGCATGTTGTTAGTGCTCCATTAGGGTTGCCACCTCTTTTATTCTGACAGGCTCCTCAACTTTAATAGCTACATGGCAGGCAGGTATGTCATGGTTCTCTCCATGCTGGAAATAGCAGCACCTATTGAATTTGGTTGATGTGGATTTGTTTTTGTTTTGGTTCATTTTTGATAAGTATTTGCCAACAACCACAAAGTTCTTCATATTCAGGAGACAAAGACCTTGAGATCTTATCTTGTATATATAATTCAGAGTCGGGAGTTAGCTGGTCATCCTTTTTTGATTACCTCCCCGTTGACCAATTCTCATGAAACTAGGGATGGCAGAGAATTCCGCCACGGATCTCGGTGAGGCTGAATGCCAGTACATTCAGCCCTCCGAAATCTGTGGTGGAACAGCCTGCCCCCTCCGCCACCTCGCGGATCCCCCCCGGGACGAGACTTACCTGGGGCAGATCTTCCGGGCGGCGGCAGCTCCGGCGGCGGCAGCAGCAGTGGTGGCTGGTCTTCCGACCGGCTGCCGCCGCCGCCATTTCCACTCTTGTTCTTGTAAAAAAAAAAAAAAACAACGTGATATGCTACGTAAAGATTTACATAGCCTATCATGGCTAGGTTTAAAAAAACACACGAAACGATGTGATAGGCTATGTAAATCTTTACGTAGCCTATCAGGGCTGGGTGGGTTAAAAAAAAAAACCACGTACGCAAATGGCGGCGGCTATGGCTGCCGCCATTTGCGTTCCTTATTTTTGCCCGTCTTAGTCTACGTAAATATTTACGTAGGCTATGACAGCGAAAATAAAGGGGAACGCAAATAGTGTAGCGGGCACTATTTGCGTCCCTTTTTGATTCCCCGTTTTAGCCTACGTAAATATTTACGTAGGCTAAAATGGGGAATCAAAAAGGGACGCAAATAGCGCCCGCTAAGCTATTTGCATTCCCCTTTATTTTCGCCGTCATAGCCTACGTAAATATTTACGTAGATTAAGAGGGCAAAAATAAGGAACACAAATGGCGGCGGCCGTAGCCGCTGCCATTTGCATACGTGGTTTTTTGTTGTTGTTGTTTTACCCAGAGCCCTCCGCGGCCGTAAATCCGACTGCGGACAGCTCTGGCCTGGCTGGGGCTGGCTGGCTGCTCTACGGAGCTGCCATGGAGCACAACCGGCCACAGAGGATTCCAGGGGGAGGAACGGAGCACCTCCCCCCCGTCCAGGATTCCGGAGGGAGGGACAGAACGCCTCGCCCCCCACCATAAACATAATCTGCGAACAGGTAAGTGACTTTCGTACATCCCTACATGAAACACACTTCATTGGAAAGCTCTTGACACACAGATTCCACAAATAACAACAGTTTTCACTATAATTCAAAGGTGGGAGTTTATATCCATAAAAGCTTTTTTAGGCTATCTTCTATAACAATGTACTATAAAGTTTTATTTTTAATATCGAAAATGTGACATATAAACAAACATAATTAATTGCAAATTGGAGCAAAATGAAATATGAACACATAAAAAAGTCTCTGTACAGTTTTATTAAGAGACACTTAAGTTAAAAGTAACCCAGTCAAAATTTAATTATTGCTCAGAAAGGAAGTCTCTAGCTGTTAAATTTAACAAAATAACATTTAGAAGTCTCTGTACACCTTTATAAACACAGGTGCAGGCCAAAGTACTATGATATGCCAGTAACATATGGCCTGTAAACAAGTCGTGTGCACTCCTTGGCAAACTTCAAGATTCAAGTCATCAATGGAACTGAACAAAGACGTTACAGTGGCCGCCCTGGAGTTTACACCAAGAATATTGTATTTAAGGAAGTTTTGTAAAGGCAAAAAATGTAACACTTTGAATATCCTAGAACAACACCACATCATGACATGGCATCCTTCCAGGGGTCATTCTGGGGGCCAAAATGGCAATCTTCATTGGCGGTGAAAGAAAAACATTTTTAAGGGGAAAGCAAGTTAAGAAGCTACCAGCAATGAATGACAAGTGCCTGTTTGGGGGAACTTTCATGTCCCCCCCAAAAACATGTTGAAATGCCCCCTCTAATTCTCCACCTATAAATGGGATGATGAATTGTGGGGCGGGAGGTTGCTCAGCCCTACACTTAAACATAGTTTGTTTGCAAATCAAAATTAGATGGAAACCAGGATTGGATCACTAACCAGCAAGGGGGTGTGTGATGAACAGTGTGAGCCTGTGGAATACAGTGGAAGAGAGGGGGTAGGAACCCATGAGCCCTGGGTAGCTCCTGATTGCTAAACCATGGTTTGGTAATTGAGGAGTGTGACATCTAACCAAGGCCAAAGTGAAGCCAAAGTTCTGCCTATTTTAGCAGATGTTAAACTTAACAATACTAGAGTGTAATCTGTCATGCTCGCTTTCTTATTAAGTAGCAAGGTGCCCATTGGCCTAATGTGGGAAGAAGAGGATGGAGAAGGATTGTTTCCCCACATCTCCTAGTTCAAGGGTGGGCAACCCTTGGTGGGCACTAGGCCCACATAACCCATGGTTTAATTCCATGTGGCCTTCAGCCTAATTTCAACTGTGATCAGTTCAGACCTCTGGGGATAAGTGATCTGTCCCTTACCCAGCAGCTTGTGGGAAGTGGGGAGAGAGAGAGAGGAGAGAGTGTCAGAAAGAAAAACAGAAAAGCTTTGGTTCTGCCCACCACTGGCTTCAGTCCCATTCACTACCAACATGTGGCTCTCGACAGAAAAAAGGTTGCCCACCCCTTCCCTTGACTATCAACCAGATAAAGTATTTGAAGAGTTCTCCAAGACCATCCTTGACCATCAACTGTGCCATGGTAGCTTATGGCAGGGGAAAAGAGGCATTTTCTGAGTGAGGCATAAGATACACCAAGGGGTGAGGGAATGGTAGCCACCTCAGTAATTACTTTATATGTTCCTGTTCGGACCTTTTCACAGAGTCCTGTAAAACAGCATCTGGAACTTGAAACTTCCCTCCCACATTCTGAAGACATTGGCTCAGTTTGGCTCCAAATTTTCTTTTCAAAGAACCATCGGATGCGTTCCAAAGCCAGGTGCCGTAACCTGTATCTGCTTCTGGTTTGGACATGCTCCTCTGATATGCTGTATCATGTTCAGGTTGTGTCACAGACCTTGCGCAACTCCTAACTTCTTGTTTTTCCTGAGTGCAACCTGAGCTCCCCTATAAAAGATCCCAGTCTGAATTGCTCACATAACACAGCAGCCATTAAAAGTTATCTTGCTGGACTGCGTGCCTCACTAAGAGGGCATTAGAAAAAGGCAGAGGCAAAATGGTCAAGGGAGCAAAATGTCTCTTAGCTAAGCTTACCCTGGAAGAGAAAGACAGAGAGACACAGAGAGAGATTCTAGCGGTCTCCTCTGAAGTGGCATTATTTACATAATAAGCACCACTAAGCTGGCTTCTGGTGAAATAAAGAAAATCCATCTTCTCTGTGCCTTCAAGTGTCTGGATATATGAAGTATTAATAGCATATCTTTTGGTATGAACATCAGTGCAGAAGGAAATGTTAGCACCAATCAGGCACTGTAAATTTACAGCTGTTATCTTGCAATGATCACAATTTTCCCTCTCTCCAGTGTTTTTACAAGTAAGGGTGTCTAAAATACAGTTCTCCAGCACACCACAGCTTTTGATAGGATTTTCTTAAAAAAAAAACACCGTCTGGCATATACAAGAGAATTGTAGGTTGTATCAATATGTTCATTATATAAAAGACTTAAAAAAAAAAAAAAAGCCCCGGTGTCTGTTTTAAAGATACTGCAAACAGCAGTTGTTAATGGCTGTTGACAGGTGTTGTTAGGCTTCTCTTCTCTTTGTAGATACCACAAAGACACAAAAGGCTTCATTTAAAAGGGTGGGGGGAGAGATGAAGCACATTTCCCTATTTTCCCACAGACCTATCCCTTGGCTGTAGGGGCAGTCAACAGTTCCTCACAGATACTGAATCAAACATGAGACAAGAATTTGATTCAGATTTCTGACATCAAGGGAAAATTTCTTTAAAGGGATGATATCTAGAACCCCAGTTTGCCTAGTCCATTCTCCCTCAACCTGATGGGACCCCAACACTCCTCATTCCTAAGCAAGTTGGGGAAGTTTGGACTAGGCAAATCTGCATTCAGGGAACCCAAATAAAGATGGCACTACAGGGCAGCCCTTCGCTCTGGGGTATGCCAGCCACTCAGTTTTTAAAATAAAATTTTAAAACATCATAAGAAATAATTTTTTAAAAAAAAACAGGAGAGGTGTCTGCAGGCAAACAGGTGTCCAGAGGCACCAGACTGGAGACCCCAGTGACATGAGGAGAGTTGGAAGGCTATTGGAGACAGGGCCTTTTCTGCCATGGCACCTTGTTTGAATAACTCCTTCCCACACCTTTAATTTGGTACTTATTCTGATGAACTTACTTAGGGTGCAATCCTATGCAGATAGGCAGCCACCTCCAAACTCAGAGGCAACCACCTATCCAAAGCAAGGCAGGAGAAGCACGAAGGGGATTGTTCCCTCTGTGCTTCTCCTGCTCTGCATTTTTGGCTAGACAGCTGATTGCGGCTATCTAGCCGCAGGAGGGCTGAGTGGGGATGGAAGCTGCTATACAACACATTGGATGCGTACAGGCATTTCCACCCTCCCCGCCCCAGAACGCCTCCTGGAACACCCATTTTCCACTGCTCCGTGCTCCTCTTGCAAGCGCGGAGGATAGGGCTGTTCTGTGCTGCCTCGGAGGTAGCGCAGAAGCAGGGGGAGGTTGGTTCTCCAGGAACCGACATCAGATTGCAGGCTCTGAGGTTGGTTCCCAGAAAACAAGATATCCTATGGCCGTCTAGCCGCTGTCTAGCGGCCATAGGATTGCTCCCTCCCTTTATTTTATTTCATAGACCCAAAACTCCCAGGAATCTCCAAAGTGGCTTACATTTAATAAATGATCTAGGCACTAGGTGTTATTGCATTTGATGGGACCTCCGAGCTCAGCTTTCCTGTTTTGATGTGTGCTCTGAAGAGCTTCTTCTTTTGGAAGGCCTTTCGTAATTCATCGTTTTGTTTTTACTGGACTCCTGTTTTGAACCACTGTTGCTCTTCCTGTATTGTCTGTTTGTTTTTATTGATTTTTAAATTGTTTTTAAAATATATTAGCTTAAGCTGCCATAGCTCGGTGGCAGAGCCCCTGCTTTGCATTCAGAAGATTCCAAGTTCAGTCCCCGGCATCTCCAGGTAGGGTGAGGAAAGACTCCTGCCTGAAACCCTGGTCAGCTGCTGCCACTTGGTGTCGACAATACTGGGCTAGGTTGACTAGTGGTCTGTTTCAGTTCAAGGCAACTTCCTACGTTCCTATGTATTCTAAGCTGCTTAGCAATGGCATTTTGCCTCGAAAAGCATGGCATCAATACCTGAATAAATATGTCTAAAGTCATTAATATACTGCTGTTGATCTGTTGTTGGGTCATTTTATTGATTCGATTTGGTCGTAGGAAATAGAAAATACAGAAATTTTTGTTTCATTCTAGTGATTTTTTAAAAATCAGTGTATTGTTTTAAAACATGCTCTAAGCCATCTTGAGAACTGTTGGCTAATAAGTAGGATAGTAATATATTTGAAATAAATAAAAGAAATATCTCTTGGTAGATCCATCCACCATACGTATAGTTGACATAGCCATTCCACATGTATGTATTATGTATTACATTTATATCCCACCTTTTTTCCTCTTTGAGGAACTCAAGGTGGTGTACGTAATCCTCCTCCTCTCCATTTTAGCCTCACAACAACAACCCTGTGAGGTGGGTTGGGCTGAGAGTCTGTGACTGGCCCAAAGTCACCCGGTGAGCTTCCATGGCTGAGTGGGGACTAGAACCCAGATCTCCTGGCTCCCAGTCCAACACTCTAGCCACTACACCACACTGGCTCTCTCTGTACTCTGTTTCCCAAACCAACCCTCTTCCTCAAAATGCCTCCCTGTGATCCCTGTTTTCAGCAAAGAACTCTAGCTTTGCCTGCACCTCCATTGCCATTGAATCATCCCTTATTCCATCCCTGCTACTAATTTCTCAAGGTCTGACCTTTCTTTCCATCCCTACCTAAGGTTGAATTAAACCCAGCAGACACATAGAACATATAACTATCTCCTTTTCTTTTATAGAGCACTTAGCCTAGTGCTGGACACTAAATTATATGGACATAGAATTGGATTGGCTTGCTTGATTTCCCTTCTATCTGTTCACACCTAAAACATAATTCCTTCCAAAATTGTAGCCACAGGCAAATAACCACAGGTTTGCCTAAGGCAAGCCCAAAAGAGAAAGAAGTAGTAGTCATCATGACCCAAAGCACTTTGTATGCTGTTCTGCTCATCCACACAGGCCATTCACCTCCCCTCTGTGACAAGCAGGGTACCCATGTGTCCTGCTTTACAGAGGACAGTCCTCCATTGACGTGCTGTCTGGGCCAAATCCAGTTTAAATTTATTTATTTATTTATTTATTTATTTATTTATTTATTTATTTATTTTATTACATTTCTCTACTGTCCAATAGCCAAAGCCCTCTGGGCAGTTTACAAAGATTAAAGGTAATGAAAGAGAGGAGAGCAGGGGCCTTGAATTGTCCATCAATAGTTAACAACTGGACAGCAGACCAAGCGGACATACAGGTCACCTGGTGACAGTCTTTCCCACTACGGTGAGATGTATTGTTTCTCGACATGTATTGTATTGGGGAGGGGCCTTAGCTCAGTCTGATAGAGCACATGCTTTGCGTTAGGGATGGGGGAGAATTCCTCCACAGACTCCAATGAGGCCGGATTCTAAAGAATCCAGCCCCCCAGAGTCCGTGGCGGAATGGAAGACTTACCCCTGCCTCCATGCAGAATCCTCTTCAGCTGGATCCTCCGGCTCCAGATTGCCAGCCGCCATGCCATATCGCTGGTTGAAGGGAAGTGACTGTGGACACAAATGCCAGGATGCCATTTGCGGCCGTAAAGGCCTGTCAGGGTGGAAACTGAGCCCAGAGAGCCCCAGAGCAGTTCTGATTCTGAGGAGGAACAACAATCTGTGGGGGAGGAGCCAGCTCATCCCTCACAGGCTCAGCACCTGGCAGAGATTCCTCCTGCCAGCAATCCTGAGATAGATAGTGACCCTGGTAGTGAGGGAGTGCGGGAGGGGGGCTTCTTAGATGCTCGACGCAGACGCAAAGAGCGACGAGCGATGGAGGGCGTGGAAAGGAGGCGTAGCACCCATTTGGCACACAAGCAACGGCCGCCTCCCATGGACCCAAGGGAAAGAGGGAGGATCTCTCCCTAGCCCATAAGTTCAAGAGTCTTCAAGTGACTCTCTTTCAAATGGGGATCAACTGCCTACTTGAAGCTTAGGCCACTCTGCTATTCCTTGCTTTAGTCGCTGGTGATTAGCATCTGAAAGAGTCATTAAGTTGTAAAAGGATTAAAGCTTTGAAAAGAAATCCTTTTGTCTGTGTCTTGAGTTGGCTATTGGAATCTACTGAGAGAGGCCGCCAAGGCACTCCTGACAAGGCCTTAGTTTAAGGTAAATGCAGCCATAAACGGCCATTCGCGTCCACAGTCACTTCTAGGGATGTCAGAGAATTCCACGATGGATCTCGGTGAGGCTGAATGCCAGTGCATTCAGCCCCCCCGAAATCCGTCATGGAACAGCCTGCCACCCCCCCGCCCCCTGCGGATCCCCCCTGGGACGAGACTTACCTGGGGCAGATGTTTCAGATGGCGGCAGCTTCAGCGGTGGCTGCGGCAACAGCAGCAGCAGCGGCAGCAGCAGTGGCAGCGGCTGGTCTTCCGACCAGCTGCCGCCGCCCCCATTTGCAGTCTGTGTTTTTTTTCTCTTTTTTTGCCCATAGACGTGGTAGGCTATGTAAAGACTTACGTAGCCTATCACGTCTGGGTAAAAAAAAAAAAAAAAAAACACCGCGTTTTCCGCCCATCCCTGCTTTGCATGCAGAAGGTCCCAGGGTCGATCCCCGGCTTTTCCAGGTAGGGAAAGGAAAGAATCCCTCCTGAAACCTTGGAGAGCCGCTGCTGCTAGTCAGTGTTGATGATACTGGGCTAAATGGGCCAGTGGTCTGACTCAGAAGAAAGCAGCATCATATGTTCTATTTACATGATATTACATTTCTGTTTACATTACATTCTGTTGACATGATTTCTAAATTTTCATGTAGAGACTTTTATACCAACCTAACTTTTATACAAACCTGTCTCTTCTTTTGTCCTCCTTTTTGGAGAAGCATTTGATCCTTTGGGGTGATGTGTCAGTGGAAGAGCCACCAGATCAGCATGAAGGCCAAATTCCATTCTGGAGAAGCCCTCGGGGGCTGCATTCCAGTGATGGGTGCGGCCCAAGGAAAAAGCGGTGGGGCCAAAATGTGGCTTAAAGCTCTTGCTGCCAGCAACTAGGGCCGCCTAGCATATTTGTGTATAAGGTTGGTTATAAATTGAATAAATGATAATAAAATAATTTCAGCCTTTTACATGCAAAAATGTGCAAAAGCTGGGAAACCACCCCATGACTGGTGGTCAGAGGAAAGGGGTGGGGCCAGCAGAAGGGGGCATGGTCTTCTGGGGAGCCCCAGAGTGTCATATTGGGACCCAGTTGAACCATAAGAACACAAGAATATCAGCTTAGGCTGGTATACCAACTACACCTTTATCTGGACAGAGATGGCCTAGCTACAGTTATCTACACTCTGATAACCTCTCGTCTGGATTACTGCAATGCGTTATATGTGGGGCTGCCTTTGAAAACGGTCCAGAAACTCCAGCTGGTCCACAGTAGGGCAGCAAGGTTGTTAACAGGGACTGGCCAACAAGATCACATTAAGCCAGTACTTTTCCACCTGCACTGGCTGCCAGTCCATTTCTGGGCCCGATTCAAAGTAGGGATGTACGAAAGTCACTTACCTTTTCGCAGGGGTGCTTCGCGGTGGGGGGGAGGCACTTCGCTTCTCCCCCCGAAGTTCAGGCGAGGGGGGGGAGGCGTCCCGCCTTGCCCGGCCGAAATTCAGGCCAGGGGGGGAGGCACCCTGCCTCGCCCGGCCGAAATTCAGGCCGGGGAGAAGCGCCCCGTCTCCCCGGCCGCGAAACAAAAAGTGTAAAACAAATAAACAAACAAAACCCCGTAATAGGCTACGTAACAATTAACGTAGCCTATCACGACTAGATTTCCAAAGTCAGCCATGATAGGCTACGTAAATCGTTACGTAGCCTATCACGGGTGACTTTGAAAAAAAAAAGCGCGTACGCAAATGGTGGCGCCCTATGGATGCCGCCATTTGCATTCCTTATTTGGTCCCGGTAGTCTACGTAAAGATTTATGTGGACTATGGCGTAGTCTACGTAAATCTTTACATAGACTACCGGGACCAAATAAGGAACGCAAATGGCGGCGCCCATAGGCGTAAAGATTTACGTAGACTACCGGGACCAAATAAGGAATGCAAATGGCGGCGCCCATAGGGCGCCGCCATTTGCGTACGCGCTTTTTTTTTTCAAAGTCACCTGTGATACTCTACGTAACGCTTTACGTAGCCTATCATGGCTGACTTTGGATATCTAGCCGTGATAGGCTACGTTAATCGCTACGTAGCCTATCACGGGGTGTTTTTTTTTTTTACACTTTACTTTGTAATGGCGGCGGCGGCAGCTGGTCCGAAGACCGGCTGCCACCCCCGCCCCCAATGAAAGGCTGACGAACCGCCACCGGGACCCACTGCCGGGAGGGACATTCGCCAAAGGTAAGTCGCATCCCAGGGGGGGGCGGGGGGGTGGAGAATTTCACCGCCGATTTTGGGGGGCCGAATGCGTTGGCGCTCAGCCCCCCAAAGATTTGGGGAGAAATTCTCCGCCATCCCTAATTCAAAGTGCTGGTATCAACATTCAAAGCCCTTAATGGCTTGGGGCCAGGTTATCTGAAGGATCGCCTCCTCCCATATGTGCCTGCCTAGACCCTAAGATCATCCTCAGCGGTCCTTCTCCGTGAACCCCTGCCAAAGGAAGTGAGGCGGGTGGCTACCAGGAAGAGGGCCTTTTCTGCTGTGGCACCCCAGCTGTGGAATGAGCTCCCTGGAGAAGTTTGCCTGGCACCTATGTTGTATTCCTTCCGGTGCCAGGTGAAGACCTTTTAATTCTCCCAATAATTTAGCATTTTAGCTTCCTAGTCTTTTAGCTTTGGTGTTTTAAATCTGTATTTTAAATCTCTGCATTGCTGCTAGATTTTATTCTGGTTGCAGTGTTATATTGCCGTTTCAATACTTTCATGTTTTATATTGTTTTATGCTGTGTTTGTGGTTTTAATTTTTGTGAACTGCCCAGAGAGCTCCAGCTATTGGGCAGTATAGAAAATAAATAAATAAACAAACAAACAAACAAACATAAGAACAGCCCTGTTGGATTGGACCTAGGGTCCATCTAGTCCAGCATTCTGTTCACACAGTGGCCAACCAGCCAGTCAGGAATCCACAAGCAGGGCATGAGCGCAACAGCACCCTCCCACCCATGTTCCCCAGGAACTGGTGTACATAGGCTCACTTCCCCTGGTTCTGGAGGTAGCACATAGCCATCAGGACTAGTAGCCATTGATAGTCTTCTCCATCCGTTTTAAAGCCATCCAAATTGATAGCCATCACTACATCCTGTGGTACTGGTAGCAAATTCCATAGTTTGACTATGCTCTGTGTTAAGAAGTCCTTCCTTTTCTCTGTCCTGAATCTCCCACCAATCAGCTTCATGGGACGCCCCCAGGTTCTAGTATTTTGTAGAGATGGCGGAGAATTTCTCTCTGAATCTTCGGGGGGCCGAGCGCCAACGCATTCAGCCCCCCGAAATCGGCAGTGAAATTCTCCGCCCCCCCCCGCCCTCCCCCAGGATGGGACTTACCTTTGGCGAATGTCCCTCCTGGCAGCGGGTCCCGGCGGCGGTTCATCGGCCTTTCGTTGGGGGCGGGGGCGGCAGCCGGGCTCCCGACCGGCTGCCGCCACCGCCATTACAAAGTGTAAAAAACAAACAAACCCCGTGATAGGCTATGTAACGATTAACGTAGCCTATCACGGCTAGATTTCCAAAGTCAGCCGTGATAGGCTACGTAAATCATTACGTAGCCTATCACGGGTGACTTAAAAAAAAAAAAAGCGCGTACGCAAATGGCAGCAGGCTATGGGAGCCGCCATTTGCATTCCTTATTTGGTCCCGGTAGTCTACGTAAATCTTTACGTAGACTACCGGGACCAAATAAGGAACGCAAATGGCAGCGCCCATAGGCCGCTGCCATTTGCGTACGCGCTTTTTTTTTTTTTTCAAAGTCACCCGTGATAGGCTACGTAATGATTTACGTAGCCTATCACGGCTGACTTTGCAAATCTAGCCGTGATAGGCTACGCTAATCGTTACGTAGCCTATCACGGGGTTTTGTTTTGTTTTTTTAGACTTTGTTTCGCGGCCGGGGAGATGGGGCGCTTCTCCCCGGCCTGAAGTTCGGCCGGGCGAGGCGGGAAGCCTCCCCCTCCGGCCTGAATTTCAGCTGGGCAAGGCAGGACGGCTCCCCCCCCTCGCCTGAACTTCGGGGGGAGAAGCGAAGCGCCTCCCCCCCACCGCGAAGCACCCCTGCGAAAAGGTAAGTGACTTTCGTACATCCCTAGTATTTTGAGAGAGGGAGAAAAATGTCTCCCTATCCACATTCTCCGCACCGCGCATAATGTTACAGACCTGGCTACAAATAAACCTAAAGCCCCTTTGGAAACCAGAGGTTGTTTGATGCTGTAAGGCAGGGGTAGGCAATGTGGTCCCCTTGGCACCAATTTCTTGGTGCCCCTCAAAGTGCTCCACCCCTCCCACTTTTAAAAAATTAATACATTTTCTTACCTGCAGCTGGGATTGCTGTGAAATAGGTTTCTGCTGGTGCTAAAAACTGTGGGTTCAAATGAATTGTTTAGTGTGTTGGGCCTCAGACTTCACCTCTGCCTTGCACTCAGCCTTTTGGACAAATTACTTGTACTTTGCCACACCTCCCATAGCAGCCATTTTGTGGTGATGCCCAGGATGTTTCTCAAGTTGCCAAATGTGCCCACAGCCCAGAAAGGTTGCCTACCTGTGCTGTAAGCAATCTGGAAACATTCTTTTCCAGTGGCATCCCCTAAAGTACTCTTTCTCTGGAATACCATGGCATGAGGTGTCAGGGACTACTGCTGGAGAGAAATATTACCAGTCCCCACTCCCTGCCTGCCAGATATGTGTGAAGACACTCTCTACTCACTCATGTGAGGGTTTGGAGTGGATGGATCCCAGCCATCATTTCCCATGAAATGTGATGTCAAGCAGGTTTGTTGTTTCTACCTGCCTTTCCCAATATACTCAGTAGAGAACCCCATCAATTTAACTGGCCCATCCTCCCATCCACATCCACCCCCCTGGTTTACAATATTCCAGGTGCATAAAACTATTTTGTAGAAGCTCAGACTCAAAACCTTCTGTTGCTACAGTGAAGCTGTAGCTCTTTTACAGCGACAATTAGAATTTTGTCCAGTAAGAAAAATTGTGTTTTTAATTTTTCTAGAACCTTTCTCCAAACTTCCAAAGCCACATTCAGAAGGTTTTGTGCTTAAGAATGGAATGATGGATGCTTTAATTTCAGGGCTTGCCAGTAGAGGTTGCTGAAGACAATGTACTACACTTCAAGTGAATAGAGTTCAGGGCAAAGCAGGCAATAACCTGTCCTGTCTTGGTGTCTATGCTTTGTTCTTTGTTGACTTACCAGAGCATCAGGCATGAGCCAGAATACTCCCGCTGATGTGGAAAACATGAAAAAAATAGACATTGCTTGATATTTGTAGTCCATCAAATCCCTTTAGCTCAACACCCTGCCACTCCATTGGTTATATATCAACAGAAGCTAAACACAAGCAGAAGCTTACTCAGTCATGAGTTTGCGAAATGGTTCAGGAGGCAAAGCATCATGATGTTATTAATTTCTCTATAGTTTGTGTTTTAAAAAAGAGCCTCGTATGGCGCAGAGTGGTAGGTGGCAGTATTGCAACTGAAACTCTCCCCACGACCTGAGTTCGATCCCAGCGGAAGCCGGGTCCCAGGTAGCCGGCTCAAGTCGACTCAGCCCTCCATCCTCCCGAGGTCGGTGAAATGAGTACCCAGCTTGCTGGGGGAAAGGTAGTCACGACTGGGGAAGGCAATGGCAAACCACCCCGCCGTAGTCAGCCATGAAAACGCCAGCACAAGCGGCGTCCCTCTAGGGGTCAGTAATGACTCAGTGTTTGCACAGGAAGAACCTTTCCTTTCCTGTGTTTTAAGAACATGCAGGCTATCTTAAAGTTCGAGAAATGAGCAGCTTTACTGAAGTTCAGGGTTTCAATCATACAAAATTAACATGTAAAGGGGGAGATTTGAATGGGCATGTTAGTTCTTTCTTTCTTTCTTTCTTTCTTTCTTTCTTTCTTTCTTTCTTTCTTTCCTGATGACTAGTTGCCTGATTTCAATTCCCAGAAGATGGGTAGCAGTCAGAGGTGGACCAAGCTTTCCACCGAGTCGAAGGCTTGCTCGTACTGCATCGATCTATTGACATGTGCTTGCTCAATGATGCAGACATCTCGACAGCAATCAATAGCTGCTTGTTATTTCTACATTTAGCCTTTCCATGACCCACTCTGTATACATGCCACCAAAAAAAAAAAAGAATCGGTAACAAACTTAAGAGGTGTGTTGGCAATATCCAGTCAGAGCTCTGTGTGTGCAGCAGTTTTATTGTTTATGAAATTAATTATTTTTTTAACTGCATGTAACTTTGGGTGCCCAGTTTGCTAGAATAGCGACATTATATAATATGTATCCATGAGAGGGCAGAAAAGCCACAGGATGTGGTGTTGTCTAAAAAACTCAGTGTCCTAAGAATTTGAGCTTTCTTTTCTTTAAGATCAATTTCTAGTCCTTCCAGTCATGAAGATATGCTTGATTTTGGGGAGAAACCCCTACTGTCATTCAGTCGTTCAGTCATGTCCGACTCTTCGTGACCCCATGGACCATAGCACGCCAGGCCTTCCTGTCCTGCGCTCTCTCCTGGAGCGTGCTCAAGTCCATATTCATTGCATCAGTGATGCTATCTAGCCATCTTGAAACCCCTATTACGATAGGGCAATAAATAAACCATTAATTAGGGCTGTGCACAGACCCCCTGATTCACTTCTGATGCTGCTTCAGACCTTCTGAAGCAGCTCTACTTCACTTTGGACCAATTCAGCCCCCATCCACTTTGCTTTAGATTTGGATCCAAAGCGAGATTTGGATATCCAAATCATTCTGATATGACGTTTTCCCATGCTCTTGCATTGAAAAATAGACATGGCCATAACTGTTTTGGTTTTCATGATAAATACAAGACATTTGGGGCAGCCCCCATGGATGGGGATTCCACCTGCCAAAGTTCAGACAGTTTGGCCTAGTAGTTTTTGTGCTACAGATAAAATCTGCTGTTCTCAGAAACTCAAACCAAAGGTCATAAAGAGATAATCAGAGAAGTTAGGTGTTTAAGCAGTGATTAGGAAGAGGTCACTATCCCTAATCTCTGCTGTAGGTTTATTTGAAGTGCAAGTAACCCCTCTTCCCTAGTACTACTAAATTTGGTAATCCGGGGCCAGATAAAGTTGGCATCCAGGCTGTGGACTGCCAATTTGCCATCTTGGACTTAAGAGATGATTGATTCATGCAACTGCCCTGTGGTAAAAATTTGCTGGATTTCTAAAGTCTGGATAGGGGTGTACAAAACCCCGCTTACCTGGCTCTGCCGGGTTCCGCAGGTGGGGGGGAGGCAATCCGTTCCTCCCCCCGGAATCCTCGACAGGGGGGTGGCGATCTGTTCCGCCCCCCCGGAATCCTGCCCAGCTGGCTCTGCTCCGTGGCCAGGCCACAGAGCCACCAACCAAGCCAACCGGCACCAGGGCCTCCAGCCGCTGCTGGGCTGGAGCAGACGCAAATGGCGTCCTGTGTAGGGGACGCCATTTGTGTCCCTATGCTGGCCTGTGATAGGCTACGTATATATTTACGTAGCCTATCACGGTGGAAAAAACAGCAAACGCAAATGGCGTCGGCTACAGCAGCCACCATTTGCGTTCCCTTTTTTTCCCACCGTGATAGGCTACGTAAATATTTACGTAGCCTATCACAAAAAAAAACAGTGAACGCAAATGGCGGTGGCTACGGCAGCCGCCATTTGCGTTCCCTTTTTTTCCTGCCATGACAGGCTACATAAATATTTACGCAGCCTCTCAAGGCAAAACAGAGGGGTGCAAATGGTGGCCACTACGCCAATTGCGCCCCTCTGTTTTGCAGTGAGAGGCTACATAAATATTTACGTAGCCTATCATGGCAGAAAAAAAGGGAACACAAATGGCGACCACCACAGCCACCGCCATTTGCGTTCCCTTAGTTTTGCCGTGATAGGCTACGTAAATACTTACGTAGCCTATCACGGCTATATGGTAGGGATGTACAAAACTCCCCTTACCTGGCTCTGCTGGGTTCCACTGGGGGGAGAAGGTGCTCCGTCCCTCCCCCCAGAATCCTCGCCGGCCGGCTCCACTTCGCTCCCCGTGGATTCCACGGAGCCGCCGGCTGGCTCCGCCAGCAGCCGGACATCCGGCCGTTGGCTAGTAGGGACGCAAATGGCAGCGGCCGTAGCCACCGCCGTTTGCGTCCCTGTAATCAGCCGTGATAGGCTACATAAAGACTTACGTAGCCTATCATGTCTGGCTTTAAAAAAAAAGTGCGTACGGAAATGGCGGCGGCTATGACCACCACCATTTGCGTTCCTTATTTTTGGCTGTCTTAGTCTACGTAAATATTTACGTAGACTAAGACGGCGAAAATAAAGGGGAACTCAAATAGCGTCTGCTACTCTATTTGCGTTCCCCTCATTTTCACCGTCTTAGTCTACGTAAATATTTACATAGACTAAGTGCTCATTGGAAGGACAGATACTGAAGCTGAAGCTCAAATATTCTGGCCACCTAATGCGAAGAGAAAACTCTCTGGAAAAGACCCTGATGCTGGGAAAGACTGAAGGCAAAAGGAGAAGGGGACGGCAGAGGATGAGATGGCTAGATAGCATCACCGATGCAATGAATATGAACCTGAGCACACTCCGGGAGAGTGTGCAGGACAGGAAGGCCTGGCGTGCTATGGTCCATGGGGTCACGAAGAGTCGGACACGACTGAACGACTGAACAACAAGATGGCCAAAAATAAGGAATGCAAATGGCGGCGGCTGTAGCTGCTGCCATTTGCGTATGCGCATTTTTTTTTTAAGCCAGACATGATAGGCTACGTAAGTCTTTACATAGCCTATCACGTCTTGTAAAAAAAAAAAAAAACCGACAAGACTGCAAATGGCGGCGGCGGCAGCCGGTCGGAAGACCAGCCACCAGAGCCGCCACCGCCCGGAAGATCCGCCCCAGGTTAGGGATGTACGAAAGTTCCACCATGGATCTCGGGGAGGCCGAATGCCAGGGCATTCGGCCCCCCGAAATCGGTGGTGGAACGGCCCGCCCCCCCCCGGGATCGGACTTACCTTGGGTGGATCTTCCTGGCGGCAGCGGCTCCGGCAGCGGCTCTGGCGGCGGTTCGGCAGCAGCGGCTGCAGCGGCCGGTCTTCTTACTGGCCGCCGCCACCACCATTTCCAGTTAAAAAAAAAAACCGTGATAGGCTACGTAAATGTTTACGTAGCCTATCACGGCTGACTTAAAACAAAAACAAAAGAACGCACGTACGCAAATGGCGGCGGCCATGGCCGCTGCCATTTGCGTTCCTTATTTTGGCATGTCTTAGTCTACATAAACATTTACATAGACTAAGATGGCGAAAATAAGGGGAACACAAATAGCGTAGATGCTACGCTATTTGCCTTCCCCTTATTTTCGCCATCTTAGTCTACATAAATGTTTACGTAGACTAAGACGTGCCAAAATAAGGAACGCAAATGGCGGCGGCCATGGCCACTGCCATTTGCGTACGAGCGTGTGTGTGGGTTTTTTTTAATCAGCCGTGATAGGCTACGTAAACATTTACGTAGCCTATCACGGCTGACTGCAGGGACGGAGACGGCAGCAGCTACGGCCACTGCCATTTGCGTCCCTGCTAGCCAGCAGCCAGATGTCTGGCTGCTGGCGGAGCCGGCTGGCGGCTCCGCAGAATCACTGCAGAGCACAGCCGGCTGGCCAGGATTCCGGGGGGGAGGAACGGAGCGCCTCCCCCCCAGCCAGGATTCCGGGGGGAGGGATGGAACGCCTCCCCCCCAACATCAGCATAATCCGCGGAAAGGTAAGTCACTGTCGTACATCCCTACCCCAGGTAAGTCTCATCCCAGGGGAGATCCGCGGGGTGGCGGGGGGTGGCAAGCCGTTCCGCCACAGATTTCGGGGGGCCGAATGCACTGGCATTCAGCCTCACCGAGATCCATGGAGGAATTCTCTGCCATCCCTACTATATGGACGAAGCGAATGGCGGCCGCAGATTGCTATGCAGCGTGGATGGCAGCAGGTAGGTGCTCCGTTCCAGGCCCATTTCGCGGGAGGGGCGGGGAGGCTTCATTTCACCATGGATTTCAGGGGGCCGAATACACTGGCATTCGGCCTCACTGAGATCCGTGGCAGAATTCAACTTAATGTGTCTAGTTCCATCATTCCTAAATCCATATAACTTCCTTCTCACACTCTCTCAAATACTCTGTTTAATTGTAACAGTAGGGATGTTGGAGAAATCTGCAATGGATTCGAGACCCTGAAGATGCATCATATTGGGCTTGCTTTCTTTGCCACACAGTTGAGTATTATTTAAATAATATGTGTAGTGCTTTGCCCACTGTATTTTGAAATGCAGATGTGTGTAGTGCTTTGCTTGACCGTAACACAAGCACACACAGAGAGATACACAAGAACAAAAGAAAAGCAAATACCAAACTACCTACAAGCAAAGAAAGGAGTTTATATTTTATTTTTTTAGGGGTGTATGGATTCCCCACCATCTGTTCCGGTGGGGAATCCGTGGGGGGGAGGCAATCCGTTCCTCCCCCCTGGAATCCTCCAGAGCAGTTCTGCTCCGCTGGCTTGGGGGCGCTTACCTTCCCTCCTGCCTGCCAGAGCCATTCGCCTCCTCCCTGTCCCTGCCGATTGCCTTTAAATATATATATATATATATATATATTAAATGGCAATCAGGAGGATGTGCCCATAGACTTATACGCAAATAGAGTCATGAATCTTGCATATAAGTCTATGTGTCCATAGGCTTATACGCAAGATTCACTGCTCTATTTTGCATATAATTCTATGGGCACATCCTGCTGATCGCATGTGCCCATAGACTTATACGCAAAATAGAGCTGTGAATCTTGCATATAATCCTATGTACACATAGACTTATATGCAAGATTCATGACTGTATTTGCATAGAAGTCTATGGGCACATCCTTCCGATTGCCATTAAAAAAAACATTTTTTTTAAAGGCAATCGGCAGGAACAGGGAGGAGGCGAATGGCTCTGGCTGGAAGAAGCAGCCGAGTGCCATTCTGCCTCCAGTCCTCCTGGAGCAGAGGTGAATGGTCCCGATCCACTGTGGATTCCTGAGGCCTGATTCCAAAGAATCCGGCCTCATTTGAATCCGCAGCGGATTTCTCTGACATCCCTATTTTTTAGGGAAAAGATATAGAGTTGGAAAACAGGAAGGGAAGGAATACAGGAATTGAGAAGGGCAAGTGGGGGGAGCCAAGAACAAGGAAAGGAAAATACTTTTTATTTTTGTGTGTTTTTCAAAGGATCTAGCTGGAAAACTACAAAGAAAGAGTTGACTTCAGAACAACAGAGGAAGGGGGAGCGAGCCAAAGAACAAGGCAAGTCAAGACAAGGAAAAATTACTTTAAAAATTAGGGATGGCGGAGAATTTCTGAGAATTTCTCCACGAATCTCGGTGAGGCCGAATGCCAACGCATTCGGCCCCCTGAAATTGGCGGTGGAATTCTCCACCCCCCCACCCCCCCCCGGGATGGGACTTACCTCCTGCGAATGTCCCTCTCTGTGGCGGGTCCCGGCGGCAGTTCGGCAGCAGTTCGGCGGGGGCAGCGGCCAGTCTTCCGACCGGCTGCCACCACCGCCATTACAAAATAAAGTAAAAAAAATACAAAAAAAACCGTGATAGGCTACGTAACGATTAACGTAGCCTATCACGGCTAGATTTCCAAAGTCATCCGTGATAGGCTACGTGACGATTAACGTAGCCTATCACGGCTGACTTTGGAAATCTAGCCATGATAGGCTACGTTAATCGTTACGTAGCCTATCACGGGGTTTTGTGGGGTTTTTTTTTCACTTTTTGTTTCGCGGCCGGGGAGATGGGGCGCTTCTCCCCGGCCTGAATTTCGGCCAGGTGAGGCGGGGCGCCTCCCCCCCCGGCCTGAATTTCGGCCAGGCGAGGCAGGACACCTCCCCCCCCTCGCCTGAACTTCGGGGGGAGAAGCGAAGCGCCTCCCCCCCACCGCGAAAAAAGCTGCAGGACAAGGTAAGTCCCTTTCGTACATCCCTATTAAAAATATTTCTTTTTTAATATATATATATAAAATCTAGGAAGACAGAGAAAACTAATAAGATGGTTGAATAATTCAGAAGGGGTGGAGCTAAGAACAAGGCAAGGAAAGGAGGAAAGAGTAAAGTACTAAAGTACTAAATGTTTTTGGTTTTTAAATAAATAATCTAGAAAGGAAAACAAGGGAATAGTTGAATTGAGAAGGGCTGGGCAGGGGGTGGGGAGAGTCCAACACACACACACACACACACACACCACAGATCCAGCCAAATAACTTCAGAGCTCTGTCGCCAATAACGCCGCCAGATCTCTCTCTCACAATGAACAAACGCAGGCTTTTTTCTCCAATATATCCCGTATTCCCCCCTCCTCCACCACTGTCACTGATTGGAGACTGCTGGGTCATGTTCAGCCCTAATTTGGCAACTAGAATTGCCATTCACCAAAGCTCACTCCCTCCTCCATTCCCCTCCCCTCCCCTTCCCCCTCCCTGATCTTTCTCAAGTTGATACATTTTGGAGACAGGCTGCCTGGGCTTCAGAAGGCATCAGAATAGCTCTGAATCTCCGAGGCAGACCGAGGCGCTTTGTCAGTGACCTGCTTCACTTTGAGGTGCCTTGATGCTGGTCTGATTTGCTTCGAGGCATCCCCAAAGCACCCTGATTTGCTTCAGGACTTGGATTTGGCACCAAAGCGATGCACAGCCCTACCATTAATATATTCTTAAATACTGCTAGGAGCACTATGGTGTCATTAGTTTGCTCATAACTGTGACTTATTACATTTTACCAATCATAGAATCATGGAGTTGAAGGGGTCTTGTAGGACATCTAGCCCAAGCCCCCTGCTTGATGCAAATATCATTTCAGACCTAGAGTGCCTAGAAAAATTCAGAGCTACATGGCTGTCCAGCAAGTGAGATCCTGCCACACCTCTAGATAACTGGTTCCATTGTCAAATGGCTCTTACTCTCAAGATGTTTCTCTCAATGTTCAGTTGAAATCTACTCTCCTATAAATTATGCCCAATTATCTAGTCCTGCCTTCTGAGGCAGGAGAGAACAAGACTTTGACCTCTTCTATGTGGCAGCCCTTCAGGTATTTGAAGAGTGTTATCGTCCCTCCTCAGCTTTCTCTTCTCCAGACCAAACATACCCAGTTCCTTCATACTTTCCTCGTGAGGCTTGCTTTCCATACCACTGCCCATCTTTGCTGCCCTCCTCTGAACCCATTCCATTTTGTTCATATCCTTCATAAAGTGTGGTGCCCAGAGAGCAATACTTCTGTATAAACTTTTACCAGAGAATGAGAGAATGTATCCAAGCTATAAAAACCTTGTGTGTGACGTACTTATCAGAATAATGTTTGTCAACCAGTTTCATGGAACCCTTCAGTTTTGCAAGCATTTCACACGGGTTTCACACACACACACACACACACACACACACCAAATTGGCTTTGAATTTTGTAATTGTTAAATAAGTTACTTATTACTGGATTTACTTTTCAGTAGTCAGAATACAAGGCTTCGATGCCCTGTATATGCCACTCCCAGCAGAAACAAAACAGATTGTGCAAAATAGGAAAAAGTAATTATAGACTGAATTATGCAGAATAAGAGAGATTGTGCAAATTTGCTCAATTTTCATTATTTATTAATTATTACATTAATATCCCACATTTTTTTCTTCTTGCAAGGAATCCAAGGCAACTTACATGGTTTTCCTCTTCTCCATTTTATCCTCAAACAACCCTGTCAGGTACATTAGGCTGAGAGTCAGTGACTGGCCCAAAGTCACCCAGTGAACTTCATTGCTGACTGGGGACTAGAACCCAGATCTCCTAAGTCCCAGTCCAACACTCTAACTGCTACACAATTCTGGCTGTATACAGGCTGCAGAACTCAGCTTGTCTTATTGCAGGATTTGGGCCTAGAATTTTGAATTCATTTTTATTTGTTTTTTAACATAAGGTTTTTGGTGGAAATTGAATCATACATAAAGGGACATTTGTCTTTCAACCATCAACTTTGAACTTGCATTCAGTCTTACAGTAGCTTGGGAATAAATGAGATCTGATGTCTTACTTCCTAGGCAAGCACACCAGATCAAGCTCTTCCCACCCACCTCCCTCAGAAAACATCAAGAGGGTGGTTCACTTCTAGGGATGTATGGATTTTGTAAAATCTGTTCCATCTGCATTTCACAGGTTGTCAGGTGCCTTTTGTTCCATTGTCCGCGCATTGGTGGGATTGGATTTTTTCTAATTTCCTGAGTTTGCACAAATCCGCACTTACAAAAATGAGCAACCCCCCCCCCCCATGAGCCAATCCTCCCAAACTGTGCGTTTTCATGCTTTAGCCTATGGGGGAAATTTTCAGCCAGTCTGTGTGGGTTGTGTTTTAATTTTTCATCTTTTTCTACAACTGAACTTGGAAAGTTAAAAAAAGTAAAAAAAAAAAAAAAAACAGTCTGCAGATCCATGGAATCCATGGGACTGAGGAAAAGGCTGTCCGTTGTAGAATCCATGGGTCAGATTCATAGAAATCCAAACTCATTTGATTCTGTTGCAGATTTCTCCAACATCCCTTTTCACATGAACCCACCCCCGCTCTAATGCATTGAAATAAAATGTGAAGGAGTCTCAGGAAAATGTGGGCTAGTCCCACCACTGCCACACATCGAACCAAGGTGGAAACATTTCCCCACCATCTGTGGAAAGCATGGGGAAATGGTTCTCCACACATACCGCCGTTTGCGCATTAATTTCCTCCCATGTGAGGATGGACACTGAATGGGTCAGAGTTGCTCTGTGCATCTAAGCACATATATCAGTATGCATGGGGAAGGAACCTTTTCCAATGTTGTCTGAACATGCAGATGGAGGGGAAGTGTTTCCGCCATAAGTGACAGTGGCGGGAGCAGGGCTAACGTCCCTTGCACATTCTTTCAAGGGATGGGATGGCTTGGGTGAGCCACCCTAATGGGGCACTCAAAAGTCCACTAAAAAGGGAACTGCTTTTGAATAACAACTAAAACTGAGACTGATACAGGTTGTTTTGGCTAAGCTGAACGCTTCTGATATATTCAGGCTCCACGGAAACTTGTTTTCAGTGCCATGAGGCTGAGTCAAGGCTTTCTGACATCTGAGGCAAGGTGGGGTGGACTGGAGTGGAGAGTGTCATTTAGTTCCTAGGTGACACTGCAAGTGGGAGGAGTCGGGAGTGTCTTGTTGCTGCTTTGTTCTTGTCTAAGAGAGCCAGTAAAAGTTCTTCTCTAGTTCCCTGACTGGTGTGTCCTCTCCATGCCTTCCATGGCTCAGGAGAAATGCTGAGGAAAATGACAATAACACCACAAACACTTCTGGGGTGCATATAGGGATGTCAGAGAATTCCGCGACGGGTCTTGGTGAGGCTGAATGCCAGTGCATTCGGCCCCCTGAAATCTGTCACGGAACAAAGCCCCTGCCCCCCCAACCCACAAAAGGCATGCGGGACAAAGTCCCCGCCGCCCCCAACCCACAAAAGGCGCACGAAACGGAGCACTTACCTGCTCCCGTCTGCACTGCTTTGCGAATGGCGGCCGTCCTGCAGCCGCCATTTGCTTCCTCTTCATAGCCGTGATAGGCTACGTAAATACCTACGTAGCCTATCACGACTAATGCAGGGACGCCATTTGCATCCCTGCGGAGGCCGTGATAGGCTATGTAAGTATTTACGTAGCCTATCATGGCAGGGGGGGAAAAAAACCAGCGTACGCAAATGGCAGCGGCTACGTAAAATATTTACGTAGCCTATCACGGCTAAATACAGGGACACAAATGGCAGCAGCTACGACAGCTGCCATTTGCGTTCCTGCAGGGCCGCCCAGCAGCCGGATGTCTGGCTGTGGGCGGCCGGAGCCGGCCGGCGGCTCCGCGGCTTGGCCACGGAGTGAAGTCGGCCGGGCAGGATTCCAGGGGGGAGGATCGGATCGCCTCCCCCCCTGTTGAGGATTCCAGGGGGAGGGACAGAGCGCCTCCCCCCCAGCAGAAACAGAACAGAAAGGAAGGTAAGTGTTCCATCCATCCCTAGGTGCGTACTCAATTTGAATGTGCGACGGATTATGGGAACACAGACTCCAGCATTGCCGCGTGAGCTGAGAATGCAAGCAAGAACCCACAATCGTGTTACGGAGCGTTGTGGGACACAAACGTTAAGGCCAATTTGGACGTTTTAAGAAGCTGCAATAGGGGAAGCATGCTGTGACTCATACTTCTTCTCCAGCTGCTTCCAGGTCTCACGTGAAGGGGAAATATTATTTATTTATTTATTTATGTTTGTTTGTTTGTTTGCAGCATTTATATACTGCTTCATATCTAGAACAGATTTCAGAGCAGTGAACACAAAAAATAAAACAGTGAAAGCATAAAAAAGATTAAAACACCGCATTAAAATTACACTTGTTTAAAAACCCAGTGCCAATAAAAACTGTAACTGGTCAATTAAGGAATGCCTCCAGGAACAGTGCTGTTTTCAGGATGCGCTGGAAACAACACAGTGCTGGTGCCTGCCTGACCTCCAGGGGCAGGGAGTTCCAAAGAAAGGGGGCCACCAGGCTGAAGGCTCTTCTCCTGGTGCACTCCAATCGGGCCATAGGTCCATGTGGAACCACCAAGAGCATGCCCTCCGATGACCTCAGTGACTGGGCAGGTTGGGAAGGGAGAAGGCGCTCTCTCAGGTATCCTGGTCCCAAGTTGTTTAGGGCTTTGTACACTAGTACTAATACCTTAAACCTGGCCTGGTAGTGAATAGGCAGCCAGCACCGTTCCTTCAGCTGAAAGGGGGCAGCTCCCCACAACAGGTGAGCTGCTGCATTCTGCTCTAGCTCCAGCTTCCAGACCAGCCTCAAGGGCAGCCCCACACAGAGCATGTTGCAGTAATCCAGTCTTGAGGTTACTAGCATCTGTACCACTGTAGCCAAGCTATCCCTGTCCAGGAGAGGCCATAGTTGGCGAACCAACCAAAGCTGGTAGAAGGCATTCTGAGCCACTGAAATACACCCATATTCTCTACAGGGACATTCACATTATCCCATTGCTGAGACATAGTGCTGTGCATCTCTCCTCCCTTGGCATGAGCAATGGAACCAGCAGAAGAGGAGGGATTTGGTCATGTTTCTTCCACTCCTTTAGAGCAGGGGTGTTGAACCTCAGGCCCTCTTGGGGTCCCAATCCAGCCTTCCAGGATTCTCCAGATGCCCTCACACCCCTCCTCCAACCACCAATCCTTTGGTAGTTTCCCAGCGTTTCTGCAGTCTCCCCCCACCCGTTCTAGAAGGTCGAAATGCCTTTCCTAAGACTTTGTTACTGCAGTAAGTGCTTTACACTAAAATATGCTGGTATTTCTGATGTTTTGGTCCTGCCCCTTTTGCCACTGACTCCATCCCTTGTCCTGTTCACCCTGCCCACAACTAAATGTGGCTCCCAAAACCTTGTCCAAAATGGAATTTCTCCCTCAGGCTGAAATAGGTTCTTAACCCCTGCTTTAGAGTGTCCGAAGTGGTCCTCTGCTGGTGCCAGAAACAACACGAAGACTCACACACCATGGCAAATATGCTGCACCCCTCTTTAATCATGCTTTCCCAGGCACAATATTATCATCATCATCATTGTCATTATTTTCATTGCGAAGCTGTCCTTAAGAAAGCAATTCTGTTATTATTGGCTTTTAACTCCTTTGTGTTAGATTACGTCCAGAACCATTGTCTCCGTAGCAATTATGTATTGCAGATCGCTGATATGGACTATATTTTTCACTAATGTGACAGGTGGCTCCATGCAGACAGGTGTCCTGGTGACTTTGGAGCCGTCCTTCACTGTCAGGTAGTGTAGTTTTCCTGCTGACTGACTGCCAGGTCCCGCTTGTCACCTTGGAAGGCTGTAATTTTTTTCTTACCTTTGATTTTGCTGATTTTTCTCCTACAGTGAACAAAGCTGTTGAGAGTGCAATTCATTATTAATTCTTCATTGGGTCTCTGTGGAGATGCGATTGTGGTTGAAATGAAAAAAAGAAAACAAAGTCCCAATGTTCTCTCTCCCAGTATGCTCTAGTATATTTGTAACATCCGTTGCCATCTAGTTACCCCCGAGGCCCCACCCCCACCCCAAGGGGTGTTTTTCTCTGATTTGGAAGAAGGAAGCAGTTTAACAGAAAAAGAAGCAACAAGCTAAAAGGTAGATGCTTAACAGCCATGTTCTGGATGGGTAACATGCTTTTACTCTTCGACCCATGGAAAACACACAGTGTTATAGATGCTGCCTGGATTTAGTCACTGGTACACCTCTCCCAGGAGTGGCTTCAATCCACGATGGCTGATTCTACACATAGCAGTTTTACCGTTATCATATTGCAATGATAACTATTGGTGCACAGCACATGACACCAATGGGCACTAATAGTTATCACTGAAGTATGATAACAGTATAACTGCTATGTGTCGAATCAGCCTATAATTCTATAAAAGAAACACAACCACACGGTAGTCTCTCATGGGGATGTACAGACTGTGTGAAATCCACTCCGTCTGTGTTTCGTGGATTGTCAAGTGCCTTTTGCTCCATCATCCGCTTACAGCCAGATGCAAATATTTTTTTTCGTCATGTGGGAAAATACGCCAATAATTATGTGAGGAGTTTCATACGAATTTACATAATTTACCTTAGTACAGAACATTTAGTGTATTGTCTCCCATTCCAGTCAACTTTTCTTCAGCAGAAACTTGCATATTTTCCTACGAATAAATATGTGCAAATTTTGGGGAAATGAAAAAACCATCCGGAAGTCCACGGACTCTGCACAACCTGAGGGGGTCGCTTCACAGTGGATTCTGCAGGTCGGATTCTTAGAAATCTGAGCTCATTTTAGTCCGTCTCGAATTTCTCCAGCATCCCTGATCTCTCATAATGCACATTTACTTTGGTTGCAGCTTCACAGTATGATACGAATGGTTTACAAACAGGGATAGGAAAGGTCCAATATCTCAGTGGCAGTACATATGCTTTGCATGTCCAAGACCCTCAGTTGAATCATCTGCATCTCCAGCTAAAGAATCCCTGCACCACTGTCAGGCAGAGTGGACAGTATCGGGCAAAACCCCTGCATATCTATAAGGTGGCTCCCCTACATGGAACCTTGTGGCATTCAGAGAGTACAGGCCTCCTCTCCCCAGTCATGCTGTGTACGCACCTCATAATAAATTCAGTTCCTCTGTCTTCTCCCATATTTTCATTAAAACTGTTCACCATGCTTTCAACTTTTGGTACTCATTTTTTTTAAAAGTGTAATGGTGAAGTAATAAATGGCTTCCTAAATACTGCTACAGACACTGGGGTCATTAATGGGCTTATAGCTATGACTTATGTATGACAAGAAGATAAGAAGAGCCCGGCTGGATCAGACCTAGGGTCCATCTAGTCCAGCATTCTGTTCATGCAGTGGCCAACCAGCTGCCCATGGGAAGCCCACAAGCAGGACATGAGACTGGGCATCTGTATGATCTTTTACCAGAGCCTGAGAGAATATACACGGGCCATTAGGCAGAGTGAGGTGGCTGCCCCTGGTGGCAGGTACTGGAATAGTGTGTGGGGTGGAGGGGGGCAGTGGCAGCAGTCTTCTGGCCTAGCTATTGCTCCTGAGTAGGAATGGATGGACCACCCTGCGCCTGCCCTGCGCACCACTCACTGAACCCCCAACACTTACCTGACCCAGGCGAGCAGTGCGGCGTAAGCTGATGGGCAGTTTAGAGGGTGCGCAGTAGTGGCAGCAGGCATCCGCTCCCTCATTGAGCGACATTTGCCACTCAAATGGCTGCTCATTCTTTTCTGTAAGCATCCCATCTGTGCAAATAGGGTCCTGAAAAGGGCAATGTTCGCAACATTGCACACATTTGTGCTTACTTACGGAAAATAACAAAGAGAATTTGAGTGGGAAATGGCGCTTGTTGAGGGACCAGATGCGTGAGCACTTGCCCAGCTCAGCATGCACCAAGCTGGGTAGGTGCTGGGGTCCATGGACTGGTGTTCAGGAGGCTAAGGCTTTCTCACTAGGCTTCAAGCCCCAACCAGGCACCCACACCATCCCTAATCCTGAGCCCCCGGATGGTTCCCCTCTGTTGGAGGACAGAGCTGTGTGTGCTAGTTCTGCACCCCAAAACATCTTCTGCATTTTCTCCAACCGTTCTCATTCAATCTGAAAGAAAAGAAATTGCTTTCAAAAAGAAAATCAAAGGAAAAGAAAATGTCAGTGAAATTCTCATGGGTGGGGTACAGAGTTCTAGTGTTTACCTTAGTTAGTGGCCCAGGTGTGTCTGCAGCCTTCCCAGGTACCCACACTTCAATTAAACCTCAGGGGAAGGCAGCATGAGGTAACTCCTCCTCCATGGGGCTTTTTCAGATCAGGAAATATGGGCAGTCTGGGAGACTACAGAGCGCCAGAGAGATTTGTAATAGAAATAAAACACATGCAGCACCCTCGGCCAGCTCGCAACAACAAGGTAAGTTCAGAAATGCCACTGGAAGAAATTCTGGCATGCCCTGAGAATGAGACAGAAAAATGGAAGCCTCTTTCGCAGTGGAAGGATACCTATGGGAGACTGGAGGACAGATTTCAACACAGCAATAGACTGTGTGCCCTAAGCTAGCCCCAGGTGCAGGGAAGAACCCTGTTCTGTCACCTATGTTGAAGTTAGATTCAACTGCCAGTCCAGTCATCTTCTATATGTAGAACGGGGTAGGAGAAAACCATCTTGCCCTTCACCGCAGGCAACAAAATGTCTTGGGCCAGCCCAGAATCCAGTTCAAATTGTTGCTCCATTATGAAGCTAATTCTATAGCCCTGTGCAAGTCACTTTCTCTCTCAGTCTTAGCTGCCTCACAGAGTTGTTGTGAGGGTCGACATTGCTCATTTGAGCTCTCAGAACCACCTCCCCTATATACCCTTTTGATTAGAAGAATTTGAGAGTGCTGTGGATAATGCATGAAAGCACCTGAAAACACCAGCTTCCACTTGATGATTTTGAATGGCCAGTACAGAAAAGGGACTCATGATTAACTTGAATTGTTCAGAGTCAACCAAGTAGGCACTTCACCTCAGGTAGAAGACAAATTAGAGCAGGCCACAGCAGGAAAACGCGGGCAAGCCCACACAGCCAACCATTCTGCCACAGCCTATTATTCCTTTAAAATCTCATTGGCCAATTGATTTTATCCCCTAAAAGTATTGACAATTCAAAATCCCTGTTGTGATATAGTTGCAGTGATGTCATCTTCTTAGGAATAAAGGTAGATGTATACTTAGGATGTATCACTGCACAGGCCTGGAACCTCTAACTACAGCAGCTGAAGAAGCCATCTTATCAAACCTCTGAGCACTTTTCCCCACAATGCTGTAGTATGTAGATTGCTGCTCCTTCAAATATTAACTCTCTGCAATCCTAATTAGAGCTGAAATCTGGCACACAATTACTTGAAGGTCAATATTGAGGGGAGATATGATAGCACTCTTCAAGTACTTGAAAGGTGGTCACAGAGAGGAAGGCCAGGATCTTTTCTTGATCATCCCAAAGTGCAGGACATGGAATAATGGGCTCAAGTTACAGGAAGCCAGATTCCGGCTGAACTTCAGGAAAAACTTCCTGACTGTTAGAGCAATATAGCAATGGAATCAACTACCTAGGGAGGTAGTGGGCTCTTCCACACTGGAGGCATTCAAGATGAAGCTGGACAGCCATCTGTCAGTGACACTTTGACTTGGATTCCTGCATTGGGCAGGGGGGTGGACTCGATGGTCTTATAGGCCCCTTCCAACCCTACTGTTCTAGGATTCCATGATATTTCAGATTGTGCTGTAAAAGTTCAAAATAAAAGCCTGTAAAACAAGGACAGGCAACATGCAGGTTGCAGGCTGCCTTAGTCACTAGGGATGGCGCAGGCATTGGATTGGGTCCAGGAGTCCAGTGCCCCCCCACACCCCTGAGCCATGCCCATTGACCCCCTGCCCCTGCTCAACCCCTTCCCCGCACTCACTGAGCTGTTGGTACTCACCTGTGACCCTTCCTTGAGCGCTGCAAGCACCATTTTGCAAAAAAATGGCAATTGCAAATATGCGCGCGTCTAGTTGTACACAAAATGGCCCTGTGAATCGCCCATATATGCAAGATTACAGGCATAAATGGCCCATTTACAGGGAGCTCGAGTGCAGGTCCCGGGGAGGGCAAGCGGGGACAGGGGCTGGGTGGGTTTTCGGAGAACCTGGATGGGGGGCACCCATCCATCCCTATATGCCACCCCTGGTCTTTAGTGCTGCCCCCACTGCCCACTATCACTACAACACAAATTTGGTGGTGCAATAGCACCAAAGCAATTGGCGGTTTGCTGCCAGATTTCATCAGTTTGCCACTGAATTTCAGCTGCATACTATGATGAAGGCTGAAAAGGGCAAATTTCGCTTTAGCAAAATTGACCCATTTTCAGCCTCTGTTCCATCATGCCACTGAAATTCAGTGGCAAACTGCCAGTTGCTTTGCTGCCTCTGTTGCCACACCACCAAATTCCAGTGGCTTGGTGGAAGAAGTGCAGCCCTAGACATTTCCAGAAAGCCCCCCAAGTTGCCCACCCCAGCCGTAAAAGGTATCCTATCTCAAAATTCCCCTGTTCCCAACCATCTAACTAAACAGGTAACCGATTAACTAGATGGGGGATGTCAAAAGGGTTGGGATGTCATAGCCCTTGCATCTGTTGTTCCTTTGTGTACCACAGATGTGGACTGGCATGGCAAGTGCAGAACAACCTTGATGCTTATTTGCCTGGCTGTAGTTATACTATAAATCTGTTCCTAAAATGCTGAGACCTCTTGAATTATGATGGGTCCTGTTTTTATTTGGGGGGGGGGTATTTCTTCCTTGCCTGTCTTATAATATCACATCATGACATTAGTTTTCCAATCATCCCAGGCCTTGGGTAGCAATGCAGGAAATCATCAGACATTTAAAGGATGATTAGTTTCATGGAGACCATTCTTGAATAAGACAGGTTGGTGTATTAATTCTGCAAAGGGGAGTGTCAGAATTAGGGTGACAGAGCATGCGTACACATACATGCGTACACACAACTGAAGGTGATCTGGGGAAAAAAACTCAACACAAAGAGAAACCTGCACAGGGAAGTCTATTTCAAGCCTACATGAAAAAAGCAGAGGAGGAAGAAGTCACTTATGCTGTCTTGTAAGCTGTCTTTCACATGCGACAAAAGAAAGAATGTGGGTGTCATATCCACATTTTCACAATCTGTCACTTTTCTCTCTGACAGCTCCAGTTCCGAAATCTATCCTAATTTAGGAGAAATGTGTGATGAAACCATTCTCAGAAACTTTGATAATATTACCAAATATTTCTAGCTTCCACTGAAATTCCTACAGATTTTTTGCCTGAGCAGGACCTTCCACATTTGCTTTGCTTTTTTTTTTTTAGTGATGGGCGAACTTACTCTGAGTGAATTTGTTATTTTGAAAAATGTGTTATTTCATTACTTGGTTCAGAAAGTAACGAATTTGCCCATGTAAGCTTGGGTGAGAGTTTACCTTTAATATGAAAACTCATTCCATGTATATGGGGGTTTGTCCATGCACAATATCAAGGTGCATCCAGGAAGCTGTCATCTGGAATTGCGTAGTACATCATGACACCATATGTCACCATGTTATGTGCCTGCATTCTGATTGGTTGTTTTCATATGGCTAGCCTGTGTGACAATGTCATGTGACTTTTACTCATTGTCACCAATCACCAGTATGAAGATTGGCCCACTGAGTCCTTCTCCAGAGCTTTGACCATGACGATGATGACAGAAGCAACTAATGAGACTGAGTTGAGTAAGTTTTGGGGGATGGGGTCTAAGAGGTAGGTTGACTGAAAATTTAGGGGAGAAATATGTGTACTACTTTACTGTCCATGCTGTGAAGCTCGCAATCAATTCCAAAATTAGTAGTGAATGTGTAATACATCGACCCAGGCTCACTACAAAGGTGAGCATTACGAACATACAAGTTTCAGCCAACAAACTGACTAATTAAAAAATTCAGTGACATCACTATTTTTTCTAAGTGGCAAATTAGAGCTGTGCAAAAACAAAGAAGCAAATTAACACAACCCTTTAAAATATACTAAACTTATTCAAATTCTCATGACTTCCCTCAAGTTATGATACATGTTTTACCTAAGCATGAAACTCATTTGCCTCCTGGAATTTCACCTTAGGTGAAACTTGGTGGGAAGTTATTAGACAGAAATAAACATGGACAGCAAACTCATCATAGGGATACTGACATTTTCTTTCAGCTCTTCTGAGGATTAGTTCATATGATTACTGTACACTCAGTAGATGGATTCAGAAAACCTCCCCACATGTTGAAATAACATGTGAGAGGGTAGCAAGGATGTGCTGGCTATCCACTCCCTCCAACCAACGTGTCCAGAAGCCATGCCCATTGTAGTTCATGTGTTCAGTGCACATGATAAAGGGCTCTATGTTTATACCACTAAATTAATATAGGGCTCCTTCACATAAGGGGAGGTCCAGATTGGACCAGGATCCCCACCTCATGTGGAGGAGCAGTACACAAATACATCAATATGTGGATAGAACCCATTCTTATGCATGATGGACATCTGTACAGTAGGGGGCGTAGCTAGGGATGTATGAGAAATTTGGTTCAGTTCATTTTTTATCAGGATTTACCCACTTCACAGCTTCTGGACTGAACACTGACTTGGACGCAATCTGCAGTCAAAGTCTGTACATTTCTGAGATTGCAAGGTGATTTGCGAAAAGAAAAAAAACACCCAAAAAGTGTTCGATAGCATGTGTACATTTGAAAAATGCACACGAGGATATACATAGCTTTGAAAAGTGCATGCAAATACACTTTAATCAATGGAAAAAGAATACATGGATTTCAAAGATGTGCACAACTGATGCATACATTTGGGAAACTCTCCCCCCCCCCCAGGGCTAAGTGACATCCATGGCCCTGTGGGGAAGAAGAGGGAGCGAGGGAGCAGGCAAAGGAAACATCAGGGCCTGCTCCAAATGGACTGACCCTCCTTTGGGAGATGAGAGGGGGGAACAGGGCCATCCCACCAGCCCTGCTGACAGTCTACCTAATTCTTTTTCTCCCCTCCCCATTGCCTTTTCCTTGTGTGTTGTGACTTTTTTAGATTGTAAGCCTGCGGGCAGGGACTGTCTTCTTTATTCATTGATTGTAAGCCGCTCTGGGAGTCTTTTTTGGCTGATGAGCGGGATAAAAATACAATAAATAAATAAATAACACATGAAAATACACGCAGCTTTTCATGTGAAAAGAAAAAAAATAAAGTTCGTAATGTGATACAGACTTGAGTTGTAACAAGCTTCAAGATGGAATCTGAAAACTTTGGCAAGCTTGGCGCGATGTGATTCGCACATCGCTAGGCATGGGTGCTGGGTGCAGCAACAATGGGGGCAGGGCTAGCCCATGCACACACACACACACACACAAACACACACACACAACCCCCTCCCCATGACTCATAGCTTAATGTGTGAACCGGGTCCGGGTCAGTTGAAAAATATTGCATTTGAGGGGAAGATGAAGGAAGTACTTTTTCACAGAGCACATAGTTAAACTATGGTATTTGCTGCCACAAGATGTGGTGATGGCCACCAACTTGGATGGCTTTAAAAGTGGGTTAGACAAATTCCTAGAGGGTAAGGCTATCAATGATATGGCTACTATGCTGGCTAAATCACCTCCAGTATCACAGGCAATATGCCTCTCAATACCAGCTGCTGGGGACATCAGCAGGACGGTACTGTTGCATTCGTGTCCTGCTTGTGAGCTTCACATAGGCATCTGGTTGGCCACCATGGGAACAAAATGTTGGAGTAGAGAAGCCTTTGGTCTGATCCAGCAGGGCTCTTCTTGTGTTTTTATCATTATGGTGTCACCATTCCACAGTAAACCATCCCTTAAGGAGGGCAGGGCCAGCAAGGATGATCCCACTTCTTTCTCTGCGCATTCAGTGAATGAATAGAAGGAACATCTGAAAAGGATTCATATAATGTGAAAAAAACAATATGCATGCCTGTTCCAAACACTGGGAAGCTGCAATGAGCCATGCATTTGTGCTGTGTAAACATGGAGGGATAGGCAGTTTTCCTTCACAGACGAGGCACACATTTAAGGAGATCATCTTGGGGCAACTAGTCCACCCTGTGGCCCAGTCCCTTGCAATGGGAGTGGGGTCCATGCTGAGCTCACCTAACTCACACAGACTTGAGGAACTTGATAAACTTATTTTTAGCCTGTAAGTTTGCTATCCAAATCATGCCAGTCATCAAAATACAGGTGGAACAATCTAGTTTCATAAATAGTTGGCACTAGGCAATTCTTTGTCTCCAGGGAGTAATTAAATGCAGGGTCCCAGAATAATGTTAAAATGTGATAATGACAGAATTTAAGCCCATTTTCATAGCACACACGCTGCTGCATCTCAGCTCATTTCCATAGACATTGTTTCCAGTTAAAGCATTGTCAGGCTTCGAGTATCTCTTGGGTATTAAGATGACCGAAGCCCTGAAGGAGTCTCGAAGGAGGCTCAGGGGAAAGATACACACTGTCATACTAGATCTGATGAAGATCCTATTTTACAAGGCATGGCAGCAGGAGGGAAAGCAGGGTGTCCCTGGAGATAAATATTGCATTCTTATCTTCAGCAGACATAGGCACTGATATTTATTATTCTTGCTGGTCTATTTCACCTGCATTTTTAACCTCACTGTTTACACACAGTGAATGATGAGGCAAAATATTAATCAACATAGTTCGACTTATCAGTTAACCCTCACAGAGGGCATAGGGTTGTGCCCCTTGTGAACAGCTAAGGCGCTTCTGCACATAATTGTTATTGTAAAGAACAAGTGGGGGCACCCAACAAAATGTGGCAGTGTCCCCCCTCCAATTCCTAACAGGATCCCTTCTGTTTAGGGCTCCATCCAGCCTGGAACAGGAGCCTTGTAGCACTGTTCAGGCCACATGGGAGGAAGGAAGAGTTCAGGAGCAGGGAAAGGGATAGGGACACCTTTTTTTCTCCCGCCCGCCTGAAACCCTCCCCTGCTGTGCCCTTCTGTGCTGATGTAGGGGTGTTGAACCTCTTTCAGCTTGAGGGCCGAATTCAATTCCAGAGAAGCTCTTGGAAGCCACATTCCAGTGGTAGGCAGGACCATCGGCCAAAGGGGTGGGGCCAAAAAAACCCTGCCAGGAACTAAGCCTCAGGAGAGGCATTTCAACCTCTTAGAATGGGGGGGGGGACTGTGCAAAAACCCTCGAGCTTGCAATCCGAGTAAACTTTGAGGTGGAAATCGGAGAACATCTACAAGCTTGTGTTTTGCTGATTTGAACATCCCTGTTCCAAACTGACAGGCATTGGACCATTGAAATGCCATCTCCTCCCCCAGTGTAGTTGACCTCAAGACGGAACTCAAGTCACTAGGTTTTAGGTTGCCACAGAGATTTGTTATGGTATGTTCTAGTCACATGACCCTTTCAGCCTGTGATGGTCATAGTGTGACAGATTGTGCTGTTTGTGTGAAAACCAATGGCATGGGCTGAACTTGACACAGAACAGCTTCTGGCACTCAGTCATAACAATTGCCATCAAATGCTAGCAGCCAATCTGTGCTGAGTCCAGAGCATGCCATTGTCAAAATGGAATAGAAGTAAATGGGAAGGGGTGTCAGAGGAATCTGTCTGGGGGTGAAGTTCACTGAGCTTTCAGAAGCTTGGCCCCCAGACTCCGGCTCACTAACCCATGAGCTGGCCCAACTCAATCTGCATGAGTCAGGCCAGCTTGTGGATTTCCATTCCCTCCCCCAAAATCACAATTTAATTTGCACAAATCAAGAAATTTATGACTGCAATTTGCACAAATTACACAAATTGTCGCTGCAATTTGCATAAATGGTGATTGGGGGGGGGGGTTGAGAAATTTCCCAGATTCCAGGAGAAAGCCCATGGCTTGGCTTGCAAATGCAAGCTGAGCCAGAGGCTCCAGGGAAATACGTCAAGCCCCCAAAGTGCCGGATTTCCCCACAACAGCCATCCCTATAAATGGGTGTAGTAGCTTCCATTATTCTCATGGCATTCACCTCTGCACCTGTTCTGTATTGATAATAGAGGAATCGGTAACAGGAACTCTAAAACTGGAAGTGGTGACCTTAGGTGTGAGGCCAGGACCTAGACTAGTGACTAGGGATTGTCACAACTCTGGCCTCTAAACCCTTTTGGGGAACAGAAGGGAACAGGAGCAGCATCAGGCCCAGTGACTGGCCAGCAGTAGGAAGTGTCTGAATTGGCCAGGCGTGACACCATGAGCCTGGTCTCCTCCCTTGGCTTGTTTAACCGAGCAGTGCTCTCTGCTTGTTGTCCTTCAGGCTTCATGCAGCTCAGCTCACACCACTGATTTCAGGGTCATCATACCACTGTCCTGGCCCTGGCATCAGTGAGCACTTTTACAGAGATAGGATGGATCAGATAACCTGAGAGAGGACAAGCCAAATCAGATTCCCAATCCCAATATTCCACAAACCTTTTGCATGTTCACGCCACCTACTCACCAGATGTAGCAAAATAAGCCATGCGGCAGTTGGAACACAGATATATCCAGCAAGGAGAGGGAACACAAGCAAAGCTACAAGCGAACAGAGAAGGAGTGGTTACAAAAGAAACATGCTTTTAAAAGATCATAATGGACTTATTTGGTACCTTTGCAGGCAAGGAAGAAATGTTGCTACTCAGCACCTGCAGAATGAGGTCAATGTTTGCTGTTGAAAAGTGCTGGGTATGTCAGTCCTGCATGCACCATCTTCTGGAGGCATTCCTAACAGCTGTTCCATATAATGTTTGGCACTTGCACACCTGGGAGAAGCAGACACACTATGAAGGTGGCAGGCCTATCGATTCCCAGCCACTCACCAGATGGAAACAGAATAAGAAATGTAGCCCACTGAGAATTTCAAAAGAAGTTTGGTCTCTGAGGCCAAACTTTTATTAACGATGCAACCCGTAAGTACTTATGAGAAAAAAAATCAGCTCATATACGTATATAGTTAGGCAGTATCTGATGGGACCACTCCACTGGCACTGGTTTCGTTGTGCTCACAGGATCCACCACTTGTGCAACAGGGCTTTTGCGCTTCTAAAAATAACCCCAGAGATGAGCAGAAATGCTCATTTCCGGATTGGGAGAGGTCGGCGGAGCAACTTTCTGCGAGCTCGGGTGACCTGCCTCATGCTGGAAATGAGGGGTTTTGCTCTTTCAGGTTATGTGTAGAAGCGCAAAAGCCCCATTGCACAAGCAGGGGTCCCACAAGCACATGGGCACAATAGGCAGCAGATGCTGTGAGGGGCGGGGAGTGGTTGCAAGATGTGGGAGATCATAACTGTGTGTGCCACACAGTCTGTTCTGCACCCCCTACACCGCCAGTTTAGTGCCTTCAGGTGTGGTGGAGGATGCTGTCCTATTGCTAGTGCTGAACTAAGATTCAACTGCTAGCCCAGTTGGCTACTGTAGGGGATGTCACTTTGTCCTGTGCCTAGGGATGGCGGAGAATTTCTCCACGAATCTCGGGGAGGCCGAACGCCAACACATTCGGCCCCCTGAAATTGGCGGTGAAATTCTCCGCAACCCCCCGCCCCGCCCCCCCCCCGGGATGGGACTTACCTCCCTCGAATGTCCCTCTCGGCGGCAGGTCCCGGCAGAGGTTCAGCGGCAGTTTGGCGGAGGCGGCGGCCGGTCTTCCGACCGGCTGCCGCCACTGCCATTACAAAGTGAATGTAAAAAAACAACAACACACACCCGTGATAGATTTCCAAAGTCAACCATGATAGGCTACGTAAATCGTTACGTAACCTATCACGGGTGACTTTGAAAAAAAAAAAAGCCTCATGTGGAGGAGCAGTACACAAATACATCAATATGTGGATAGAACCCATTCAAAGAATGGATTAACCATTAAACTTAAGCCCCGTTTAAGCATTCTGTATCTGAGAATGCTAAACATGTGAGGAGTGGGAGTGCACTAGCCCTGCATCCCTCTGTCATTGCACTTGTTGCCCTCTAAGTATGGAGGACAACTTCATGAAGAGGAGAGCCTCCTGTATCTGTGGAGGCCAATAGGGAGACCTTTCTTCTAACGTCAGCAGTGTGATGAGAAGCGATCAACTCTGTGACACACAGTGAACACCGAGGATTTATAATACCCAATGGGAACTGGAAGAGAGATGACCAAATTTGCTTAAAGCAATCTGTGTCTAAATTCAAGATGATTCATTTTGAAGGGAAAGCCAGCACCAGCAGCATAGAGAGAGAAGAAAAGCAGGTTTTAGCAGATGTGGATAAAGCTATGCAGTGCTCTTATTTAGGTCAAAGGGAGATAGTTGGTACAAGAAGAAATAGATATATGTTGGGTAAAGGCCAAATCACTGTCAATGTACATGATATCTAGCTCACCCAAGAATCCCCCCAGTGGGATTTGCTGATATCCAGATGATCAGTTACTTCATCTGGCTAATGAACATATTATCATGCCTCTTATCAAAGACATTGGCTAATTAGCCCGGTGAACTGGGAAGTGTTAGGAATGGTGATGGATCAGTCTGAAATTGCCTAACAACAATAATTCGGATGATTACAGACCTACAGCTTCTCGCCTGTGACAGGGATGCAATATATTAATCACTGCTCAAAATGGTTAAGAACAGGAAAACAGTATTTCTAACCTTTATAGCAGTGGTTTTCAGGCTGTGTTCTGCAGAATCATGGAATCCATGGAAGTGAGTTGGCTCCAGGCTTTTGTGGCCTGAAGCAAGAGAGAGGCAGTGAGGGTCTTCCCTCATCCACCTGCCTTTCCTTACTGCCTTGGTTCCTCCTCTTTCCTTCAGAAGTGGGCTGGCCTGGGACTCCCTATCGCCTCCCTCCCCCTCACTGGCAACACCACTTCCATCATGGTCACTCTAGTAGGAAGAGGAGGAGAAAAGTGACTTTTTCTGCACATTTCGTGGGACTTGGTGGGGTGTTGAAAGTCCTCCTGAAGATCAGGAAAAGGGTTGAAAATTTGGGTGGGGGGGGGACCTATCTATCTATCTATCTATCTATCTATCTAATTATTGCTAGGCCACCTTTAAAAGCTGAATTATCTCACTGATCAATATTCTGGTCATTATAGTAATATATAAGGTGGTTGAGGGCTTTTTAGTTCTCTTTTTTTTATAGCTTAAAAGCCAAGCCTGGACTTGGCTGCATGCTCAGCATATCAGCCCTGCTGCCATGCATGTTTAAAAATGCGGGATCAAATGCGCTAGGGACAATAGTAATAGGAAGGTGGAAAATGTGGGAAGCCCTCAGACCACTTCATATATTATGGTAAGTACTAGGAACTAGGGATGGCTAACGAGCGATGTTCATGATCACTAAGATTTTCCAAACATTGTCTCTCCACTTGTCTCATCCTCGATTCTTGCAGTGAGGGGGGCACCTTTGACCAACTTTAAATCGGGGTCAGTTACCCACAGTTAGGAAAAGTGGCAGCTGAGGTTGGTAGATAATAAATCACAGATAGAGCTTTCTCCTTTCAAAATCTCCTTTGCTTCTGGTTTTCCCTCCAAAGCAAATATTTTTTCGGGTGATGCCATGGAAAGGGAAAGCATATTGTTTTGCATTTTCTTGGGGAATAGAGAGGAAAACGATTCACATGCGGTCAGCCTATTACTGTCAGGAAAGCAGGCAATAATATTCATGTAAAACATAAAAGATAATGTGGTGCCACATGGGAATATGCATGTTCTTATGATGGAATAAAATATGTAATGAGCTTTAGCAGTCTACCTAATATCGTCTTTCTTCTCTGAAAAATGACAACGACAACAACAACAACACTTCTTCAGATTATTAGGGGAGGAGTTAAAAGTTAATAAGAATTGGGTTATCAGGGCTAATAAATCTATGCCATTCGGTGGATTTCTGCAGATACCTGCAGCAGAGATTTTAACAGGCAAAGGAAAAAGTCAGGCTGAGTGACTCATGTGATCCAGCAATGCAAGAGAATTAGGTTTTAAGTGGGAAAGGATGTTTCCTAGGAAACTGCATGAACTGCTTGTGGAACATCAAACAAGAGCAATTTCCTCACAACAACTCATGACTAAACTGATCTCTTGCACCTCTGACAACTTTACCAGTAGGGAAGATATTGGGTGCCTTTTGTATTCCCCAGTTACTACCTTTGATTTATCTATTATATGATTCTCACCATTATTACCTTCTTAACCTAACTTTTCCACAAGTATGTGGATGGTGTGCTGTTGCCGTTACCTAATTGGAAAGTATTTTTCTCTCCCCCCCTCCCTTTTTCATCCTCAGACACTGCTGCTTTTTTTTTACATTTTACAGTTTACATTTCTTTGCAGTCATCTGCTGTGCTGTTAACTCAGTGGCACTCGGAGCAAGAACATAAAACAACTCTGCAGACAAGCACCTTCCAAGGTTCTCCTTGTGCTGAACTTCTATAGAGCCACTTTTCATCTCAGCAGCATAGCTACCTGACTACATTACTGTTGCCTGCTGAAAATAAATGCCTTTCATATCTCAGCATTCCCAAATGCATTTCATACCAAAAGGTTGGCAGCCTTAAAGTGATGCTTTTTCATACCCCCCCCAGAATATTACAATGCATGCTACATGAAAGTAGGATTGGAAGTTACCTCTGTAGAAGGCATAACACCTGGAAAGGGAAGTGCCACTCTATCTATAGCTATCTATCCTTCCCTCTAAAAGCGAATTCAAGAGGTTGAGTGCCAACTGGACTGGAACTAAAAGGGGGGCCATTGAGAAACTAGAGCGAGGTATTGGCATGCTCAGGTGAATCTGAAGACAGAAGTACAAAAAAAGATTATGGAGAGCAACTGTCCACCAACAGTTTAGCGACAGCTCCTGGAGGAGGGCATGGCTGGCTTGAACTTGGAACAAGAACATTCTCAGTTAGGGAGTGAGGATTAGCGATGTCCGTCATTTTGGAAATCAAGCCCTTTTGGGGTTCAACGGAGTTCTATGGTGTGCCCAATTCGGCTTGCATTTGCGAGCTGAGCCACAGGTTTTCCTCAAACTCCAGAGACATTTTGCATATAATTTTGGGGGGGTGTCAGCTGCAATTTGCACAAATAGAGACTTGCTGAAATTGTGGCTGAAATTTGCCGAAATTTGTGTAATTTGTGCAAATGGTGGTCGAAGTGCATGTTTGTGCACATCGCAGCCATACTTTGTGCAAATTATGCACATTTGTGCAAAACTCAGCTGTAATTTGAACAAATAAAAAAACACAGAAAATCCCCTAACTGGCCTGACTTGTTGCAGACCAGAATCAGAGTCAAGCCAATTAGCAGGAAATGGACTGAAGTCTGGCAGGGGGGACGAATGAAAACCTGTCATGCTCCACCATCCCCAAATGGATTCCTCTGACATCCCTAGTGAGGATACACTGCAACATTTGGAGGTCCCATTTATGTTAGGAATGGCACAGGCACCCAGTTCAGTCTGGGAATCTGGCAGACCCACTCCTGCCCGCATCCCCGAACCCTGCTCGCTGAGCCCCTGCCCCTGCTTTCCCCCTGCCCACACCCAGCAAATGCCCTGCACTCACCCTGGCAGCCTCATCGAGCTTTGAGATCACCATTTTTTGAGAAATAAAATGGCTATTGCAAAAATGCGCATATTTATGCACATGCAAAAATGTGCATTTTGCGAATGAGCATATACACGTCTGCAAAAATGCACATTTTGTGAATGTGCATTTGTGTATGCGCAAAAATGTGCATTTTCCAAAAAGTGCACATTTTCACACACACAGTAACTTTTTATTTTTAAAAAAGTGACCGCAGAGCTCAACAAAGCCACTGGGGTGAGTGTGGGCAGCTCAACAAGCATGGGAGAGGTTCGAGCGTGGTCCAGGGACTGGCAAGCAAGGGCAGGGACTACGAGGGTGTCCAGAGAACCTGGAGGGGGGAGAGTTCACACATCCCTAATTTATATGTGGGGATGGGCAATCAAGCAATGTTTGAGATCAGCCGGATTCTCCAAACATCATCTTGCCTCTCGTCTCAGGCCTGCTTCCTGTCTCCAGTGACTGCTTGCTCTGTGCGAATGGGAAAGTTACAGAAATCAAGCACTGACTGAATGGGACAATTGTGCAGATTTCCTCTGTTCAATTTTCTAAATTTATGCACGTACGTTTAGAAAATGTATGTACATGTTCTAAAATTCCTCTATAGACTAAAACATGGTTGATTCAGCCTACAGGGTGAAATTTGGGCAAATTTAGGAAATTTGGGCAAATCAAGTGTGAGCACATGTTTTTGCAATTTATGAACTTTTTCAATCGGTATGTGCTCACGATTGTGATCGCGTTCAAAGTTGTGAGCAGGGCCCGCGCAAATGCACTGCTAGCAAAAATGAAACTTTCATACAACCTTATTTATATGCATTAGTGTGTGGCTGTGTATAATCTAGGGGACGGGTGCACAATCTTTTCAGCCCTGAGGGACACATGCGATGCTGCGTTGGGGACTGCGGGGCTGCAGGCATGTGTGCAGGCATACATATAGGCATACACATCCCTGTGATCCTGATACAGATCACTCTTTCCAGCAAGGAAAGAGCAATCTACATGAGGATCCCTGGGAAGGGAGTGGAGAGTCTTCCCTCCAGCCCCTCCTGTGGCAATCTTGATAGAGAAGCATCCTGATACAGAAGTATTGCAGACTGACAGAAACATTAAACACACTAAGGATGGGTGAGAATTTTCTTTCAGTTTGGCTGTGATAAGGAGATACCAAAATTCTAGGGGTGTCAGAGAATTTCTCGCCAAAACTTCGGGGGGCTGAGTGCCAATGTATTCGGCCCCCCGAAGTAGTTTCAGGGAGAAATTCTCCGCACCCCCCCCCCGCACCCCGCACCCCCCCGGGATGGGACTTACCTTTCCCGAACGTCACTCCTGGTGGCGGGTCGCAGCGGCGGTTCGGCAGGGCTTCGACAGGGGCAGGGGCGGCAGCCGGTCTTTTGACCGGCTGCCGCCGCCGCCATTCCAAGAAAAAAAAAAAAAAAAAACGCCCCCGTGATAGGCTACGTGACGATTAACGTAGCCTATCACGGCCAGATTTGCAAAGTCAGCCGTGATAGGCTACGTAAATCATCACGTAGCCTATCACGGGTGACTTTAAAAAAAAAAAAAGCGCGTATGGCTAATGGCGGCCCCCATAGGGAGCCGCCATTCGCGTTCCTTATTTGGTCGCTGTAGTCTACGTAAATCTTAACGTAGACTACAGCGAAAATAAGGGCAACACTATTTGCGTTGCCTTTATTTTCGCCGTAGTCTATGTAAAGATTTACGTAGACTACAGCGACCAAATAAGGAACGCGAATGGCGGCTCCCTATGGGGGCCGCCATTTGCGTACGCGCTTTTTTTTTTTAAGTCACCCGTGATAGGCTACGTGACGATTAACATAGCCTATCACGGCTGACTTTGCAGATCTAGCCGTGATAGGCTACGTAAATCGTCACGTAGCCTATCACGGGGGCGTTTTTTTTTTTTTTACTTTTTATTTTGCGGCCGGGCAAGGAAGGCGCCTCCTCCCCGGCCTGAACTTCGGCCAGGCAAGGCAAGGCGCCTCCCCCCCGGCCTGAATTTCGGCCAGGTGAGGCGAGGCGCCTCCCCCCCCGGCCTGAATTTCGGGGGGAGAAGCGAAGCGCCTCCCCCCCACCGCGAAGCAAGCTGCGAGACGAGGTAAGTGACTTTCGAGCACTCCTACAAAATTCATGAAGTTCTCCATATTCGCAACAAAAAAACTCTTGGGATTACTATATATATATATATATATATATATATATATATATATATATATATTTCAAATGTGGAAGTGACTAAAATGGACTGGCTTGTTCATCCAGGCCCAGGGCTTTGAGTGCTTAGTAGGGATGTTGGAGAATTCCGCCATGGACTTCAGTGGCGGACTGGAGTCCATGGCGGAACAGACTACCCCCCTCGCCACCCCCCAAAACCCCCAAGGAATGGACCTACCTGGCGGCTCCAGCGGTGGTGGCGGCAGCTCCAGGTCGTCTTCTGGCTGCTGCTGGGCTGCAGCTGCAAATGGCAGCCGCTACGCCGGCTGCCATTTGCGTCCCCGCCAAGCTGTGATAGGCTACGTAAGTATCTATGTAGCCTATCACGGCAAAAGTAGGGATGTCGGAGAATTCCACCACGGACTCCAGTGAGGCTGGATTCTTTAGAATCAGCCCCGCCGGAGTCCGTGGCGGAATGGCCTCCCTCCCCGCCACCTGCAGAATCCCCCCGGGATGGACCTACCTGGTGGTGAATGCAGCGGCAGCAGCAGTTCCAGCAGCGGCGGATGAAGCGGCAGTGGCTCAAATGGCGGCCGTCGTAACACCTGCCATTTGCATCCCTACATAGGAGATGCCATTTGCGTCCCTGCTTTAGCCGTGATAGGCTATGTAAATATTTACATAGCCTATCATGGGCTAGCATAGGGATGCAAATGGCATCCCCTACGCAGGACACCATTTGCGTCCGCAGCAGCCTGGCAGCAGGTGGAGGCCCCACTGTGGATTGGCCCAGCTGGCAGCTCCGCGGACTGGCCACAGAGCACAGCCGGCTGGGCAGGATTCCGGAGGCGAGGAACGGATCGTCTCCCCCCCTGTCAAGGATTCCAGCGGGAGGAACGGATTGCCTCCCCCCACCTGCAGACCCCAGCGGAGCCAGGTAGTGGGGTTTTGTACACCCCTAGGCAAAAGACAAGGACGCAAATGGCGTAGCGGCCACCATTTGCATCTCTGCCTTTTGCCATGATAGGCTACGTAGATACTTACATAGCCTATCACGGCTTGGTAGGGACACAAATGGCAGCTGGAAGTCTGGCTGCGGCTGGCCCCGGCCGGCGGCTCCATGGCCTTGCCATGGAGTAGACCCGGCTGGGGAGGATTCCAGGGGGGAGGGATGGATCACCCCCCACACACACCGCGGACTGCTGGCCGGAACGGGGTAAGTATTTTGCACACTCCTAGTGCTTAGCTCTTGATAGTCCAGACTTGAATCCCTATTTATTCAGCCATGTTTGTGGTGCTGAATTGGGGCTGCCACCTCTTTTTTCTGACAGGCTCCTTGTGTTTATTGTACGGCAGGCAGGTACATCATGGTCCTCTCCATGGTGGGAACGCATGTACATATTGAATCTGGCTGGTGCAGACAGGGGAGAATTTCATTTCAACATGTTTTTGATAAGAATTTACCCAAATTTGCAAATTTCTTCATATTCAGGACAGAAAGAACTTGAGATTTAAAAAATTAGAAGGTAAGAGAAAGTGAAACTTACCGGTTTTACAACTCCCTCCTCCACACTACAACACTTTGTTGCAGAGCCCACTTGGGAACACTGAATGGGACACCACAAATTGAATGGAAAATATGCTCGAACTTCAGCTGTGTCCACCTTGTCCTTTTCGCTGCTTTATCGAGCAATGTCCCTCGGAGTACAGAACCTTGGGCAGAAATAATAAGGCTGTTGCACATTTATCTCAATGGGGCTGATGTGAGAAACGCTGCACTGTGCCCTTTGGAGCTAATGCAATAGGTACACTACTTATGATTTCGTGGGGTGAAATACATTATGCACAAAAAATGAGAATTAGGAGATAGCTGTGTTCCGTACATTAGAGAATAACAGTTGTGTTGTGTTAGAAGATAGAGTTCCAATTTGCTAATACAATCGCCCCTTTACAGTTGTTCAGGCGCTCCTCCACATGTTCAGTGAACATAGTCATACTTGGGGTTAGTCATACTTAGAGTAGATCCATTGAAATCAATGAGTCTTAAGAGGCTCATGACTTCAGTGGGGTTTACTCTAAGTATAACTAAGTCTGGGTCCAACCCGATGTGTGTGTGTGTGTGTGTGTGTGTGTGTGTGTGTGTGTTGGAGGTGGTATTACAGTGTCAGGTTCTGCTCCTGTCATACATGTGTCTCAGAAAAGAGCTCAAACATTTGAAAAAGGTTAACTCTGAAGTGATTGCCTTTTTATATGAAATTGATATCATGGATGACCTGTCATGAACTTCTGTAAACCACCCAGAGAGCTTCAACTATGGGGTGGTATAGAAATGTAATTCATAATAATAATAAAAAATACAACCTTCTTATCATGGACACAGCATCTGTCGATGTACAGAATGGATGCCAAAAGGGCCTTCCTTGGTGCATCATACTAAAGCCCCAGCACAAACAACTCCACAACAACACTTTATGACAATCATGAGTTAAAAAGCAACATTTTGAATTTAAACATACCTTGTTCAGGATCAGAGGCAGAATGATGGTGGATGTGAGGCAAGGTTTTCTTGATTTTAGAGTGCAATGGTGAGTTTTAGCCTTCAGCTCAACTTTATTAAGAACATAAGAAACACCATGCTGGATCAGACCCAGGGTCCATCTAGTCCAGCATTCTGTTCACACAGTGGCCAACCAGCTATCAACCAGGAACCCACAAACAGGATATGAGTGCAACAGCACCCTCCCGCCCATGTTCACCAGCAACTAGTGTACATAGGCTCACTGCCTCTGATACTGCAAGACATTCATTGAGGAAGAAGCAGAACTGCAGAAGTTCTATTTGGACATGGCAGAGATTCAGGAGTAGAATGGAGCTGTCTTCGGATGTTCAACATTCTATTCATGGAGAAGACACAAGGACAGGTCTTCTGACCCCGCCTCCTCCACCTTCAACCTCCCTGTGTTGACAGGAAAGGTCCGAACAGAGGGTGTAACTGAGTTTGGCGGAATCAAGGTTCCAGGTTGCACAGAGGCCAAATGTGGTTATACCCTCTGTTTAGACTATCCAGTTTAGCACAGCAAGGCCTAGAGTGGAGACAGTGGGGCCAGTCGATGCACCTCCATGTCCCTTCCATCATTAGAAGTTCGAACACCCGAGGGAGGCTTGGGAATCACAATAGCAACACACTTCCTGTCTCCCCATATTCCTGTCATGCCAAATCAGCACATATCATCACTGCTGTAGGAACTTCCTTTGAAATCTGCTATACTTGTATGGTTTCAAAGACATGCCAGAATTTGACAATGAAGCCTCTTAACTGGTATGGAACTTATCAGACATGTTCAAGGTAAGGTATTTTAGGAATGGGGTGGGGGACGATGACAATACTGAAGAAGCCCTCAGCAGCCATTCTTTTTATATTAAAACTATGTGGATTTTAGTTTAATTTTGTTTATTTTATTATTCCTTCTTCTCATAAGTCTTCCCACTTAGCCAAAGACTTATTTGGGATTAATGATTTTTCTTCTCTTCAGAAAAAGATTTAAGTATTTTTAGCCAATATGAAATGAGACAAGGAAAGCTACAATTGTCAACTCCACTTTAAGGTTGTGCATAGCACACTCTGCTTCATAAATATTTACGACAGCTCAATAATTATCCTGGACCTTGCAACCTGCCTTTCTTCATTATTACTGTGGGGAGCCGGAAAAAACGTTTGTTCCCCTTCAACCATACAGACAGCGTTATTATATTACAAAATATCCTCTTCTGCATTATTACAGGATTCTGTGCTGTTTTGATTTGATGGAATTAGCCACTTGAAGAGAAGGCAGAAACTCTCTCGTTTTCTCTCACCAGATCAATAGAGGCAGCCTGGCGAGCTTTCCAAAACGTCTCCATCAAAGCAAACCTGTCTTTTTTCAAATCCACCCATGGATTCATTTTTACAACAAAGGGGAAGGGAAGGATAGGCCTGTATCCAATGTCCTAAAATAGGCAGGATGACAGCCAGCCAAAAATAAAAGCATGTGGCTTATTTGGGGGGAAAATGATAGAAGAGATGTAGGTGTATCTGTTTATTCACTGGCAAGTAATGATGGGTGTGGAGTAGTAAGAGAAAGCCAAGAATCTTCTCTCTTCTGCTTCTTTTCTTTAACCTGAAAAAAAACAAATTATTCTGAGAGAATTTCCTCTGCCTCTTTCTCACACACACCAAGCCACATGGTAAAAACAAAACAAAAATCCTTCTAAGCTAGTAGAGAGACCAAGTTTCTCTCGCGGGTTGTAGGCCCTGCTTATTCTGTAGGCCCTCTCTTATTCTGAGAGATTTCTCTCTGCCTGTTTCTCATACACACCAAGCCACATAGTAAAAAATAAAATAAAAATCCTTCTAAGCTAGTAGAGAGACCAAGTTTCTCTCGCAGGTTGTAGGCCCTGCTTATTCTGTAGGCTCTCTCTTATTCTGAGAGATTTCTCTCTGCCTGTTTCTCATACACAGGCACATGGTAAAAAATAAAATAAAAATCCTTCTAAGCTAGTAGAGAGACCAAGTTTCTCTAGTGGGTTGTGGACCCTGCTTATAGCCACTGTCAGCAAAACAAAAGTGTCACAGCTGTTTCGCAGGATGTTGTTGTAGTTGTTATTATATTTATTTATATCCCGCCTTTTTCCCAATACTGGGACTCAAGGCGGCTTTACAATGTTAAATCTTATACAATTAAAACCTATAAATAAAAATATAAATACAACTGTACAAAAGTTAAAAATATAATAAAATCATCAATATTAAAATTGTAAAAATATTTTAACCAATAAATATATTGATTAAATATTTTAATCAATATTAAAATTGTAAAAATATTAAAACATTAAAAGACAGCCACAACTATTATTATTTTGGATGTTAAACTGTTGGACACTTTCTGCAAGCTAAGCATCTATTGATTCAGCATGTGAGGACTGCCAGAGTGATGTAGCCCCTTCTTTGCCTGTGTTCTGGAACATTCTATGGCTGTGGTATCCATGAGTACTAATGTGCCTGAGAACACCTCTCATAGTGCCTGCAAGTTCTGGGGGTTCCTGAGAGTTTTTGGTCTTATGAAATAAAGCAAAATAAAACAAAACAAAACATGTTCATTAGGCACCAGAAGAAAAGCACGGAATGGGGTTCTACAAACAAGGAGCCATGCCAGAAAAGGCCCTGTCTCCCGTAGCCTTCCAACTCACTTCAGCTCACTGGGCTATCCAATGTGGTGCCTGTAGGCACCAATTTGCCTGCAGTCACCTCTCATGGCACCTGCCAGGCTCTATGCCCTTCTTATTTTTTATTCTATTTCTTTTTTCTTTTTTTTTAACTGAGACGTTTAGTGATGCCTCCCAGCGCCATCTTTATCTGGCTTCAAAGGAATGTTTTTGTGTTTTGGAGATCAGATCCCACCTCTGCCTTGTACTTACGTTCTTGAACAAGTTAATGTTCCTTTAGTTTCATCTGTTTGCTGTCTGGAAAATTAGTGTCTTGTGACTGGCCACACCCACCATGGTAAGCATTTTATGAATGGGCAAGCTCCCCCTCTTGGCTGCCATTTTGTGAGAGCACCCATGACACTCTTATAAACATTCCAATGCTCCCACTGACCCAAAAAAGGACCCCTGTTCTAGGTAGCTGAATGTGCATTCAGCACATCCTCAGGGGCACAAGGCTAGAGACAAGCATAATATAAAAAGTGGGCTCACAGTACATTCTTCAGCCACACTAAGAACCAGTCGGTCTTCACAAGTTCACAACAGAATTGTCAAAGAAGCATATTGGCCTGTCAGCTTTGAGGCTCACTGCTTGTTACCTCAGTCACTCACTACCAATGTCTCATTCTTCAACTCCTCCTCCTGCCCATTGCGGCACTGTTGGCAGGCGGCTTTGCAGGAATACCCAAGAAATACTTTGCCCCAACATTTTGCTTGGCAAGGTGACATCACTTTAAAGAAATTCAGCCTGACATGGAGTAAGTTAAAACTTGGAGAACTTATGGGACCAGCTGAATGGGAAAGTATTTCGCCAGCAATTTTGCCAGGTGGTAATTAGCATTTGGTCACACACCTAGGTCCAGATTTAGCACAAGATCAAGTGCTTCACAATTAGATTAGGCACAAGAATTGGAAAATTAGGTATGAATACACCCTCCAGACAAAGAATATTCCCTCCAAATTGTTGCATAATTATTGATAAGTACCATGATCAGGTGGGGATCCTCCTCTCCACTCAAGCACAGCAATCTCAAGGAAGTACTGTCTTAATTAGATTTATCCCATCCTGAGGAAGATTTGGAAATGGATCCTTCCTATTGAAATAGGATCTTTCCTATTTGGTCCACCTAGACCAGAGTTGTCTCCCTCTTTTGTCAGCTTGATCTTAGTTGGACCCACAGCTAGGGATGGCATGGGTGCCCAGTTTGGGCTCAAAGCCCAGCAAGAAATCACAGGCTCAGTCCCCCAAACACCAATCCACAGCCCCCACTGCCTGCCTGGTTCAGCACATGCCATGCTGGGCAAGCCCACAGGTGTCTGCTCCCTCATTGAGCACCATTTGCCACTCAAATGGCTGGTCGTTCTTTTCCATAACTATCCCACCTATGCAAATGGGGGCCTTAAAAGGGCAATGTCTGCAACATTACAGGCACATTGCCCCTTTAAGGCCCCCATCTGTGTAGATGGGATACGCACAGAAAAGAACGAGCAGCCATTTGAGTGGAACATGATGCTTGGCAAGGGAGTGGGTGCCTGCGCGCCACTGCTGAGCAGCCGGCAAACCGCTCAGCAGCTCAAATGGCACCACTCACCTGGGTTGCATAAGGGCTGTGGGTTCAGCGAGTTCTGCGCCAGGCAAGGGCAGGGTGTCCATCCCTACCCAGAGCTTCTGTCCCTTTGTTCTCTTCCTTCAAGCCCTATAAAAACCCTGAGCTCTGGTGCCCAATATGTTCCTGGCCTTCCAAGGGGAGCGTACCATACGTTGTTCCTGGCCAACTCACACAAGGCACCACTCTGTTGCTGATGTCATTTGGGTCCTGGCCTCCTCCACCATGCAGGACACCATACAGTGTTCCTGATGTGTGGCAAGCCCTGTAGCTCCGTGGCCTCCCAAAGTGCCCGCCACCCCATTCTTTGTTTGCGTGACAAGTCCAGTGTCGTGGTTGCACCTGTTGGCTTTCTCACTCCCCTCCAAACTCTCCTGAAGCCCAGGAACCCAGGATTCTGCCACAGAGTCTCATTACCCTGAGCACTCAGTTCTGTCCACGCAGGTCCCTACTCTAGCAGAAGCAGTGCCCCACCTGCAGCTAGGGATGCTGGAGAAATTCAAGACAGACTAAATGAGCTCGGATTTCTAAGAATCCGACCTGCAGAATCCGCTGTGGAGTGACCTCCTCAGGCCACGTGGAGTCCGTGGACTCCCAGATCATCGTCGTGTCGTGTCCAGACCAAACTCCGCTCCACCAAAATGTAGCCACCGCTGCACCGCCGAGCTGTGGTTCGATCAGGTGGTAGAAGGATTAGCCGGCGCAATGCACCATTATGAGGGTATGCCCGATTGTACAACGATCTTCGAGGAGGCTCCTTCCATGTACTCCGACTTCCAGATGATTTTTTACATTCCCAAAATTTTTCACATATAAATTCATAGGGAAATATGTAAGTTTCTGCTGGGGAAACATGGAATGGAATGCGGGACAATATGCTAAATATTACGTACTAAGATAAATTATGTAAATACTTACATAAATACTTACATAATCATTTGCGTATTTTTCCGCATGACAAAAATATATATATTTGCATCCATCTGTGGGCAGACAAGGGAACAAAAGACACCTCACAATCCACGAAACACAGATGGAGCAGATTTTACACAGTCCGTAGATCCCTACCTGCAGTCGTTCTCAAGCTGATTTCCCCAACATTTGAACCCTGTGCATGGAGGCCTATGTTATTCATTTTGCCTTTTGTTCCATCTACTTAATACATGTAGGTTTGTTTTTGATATAAGAACAGATTATTTACATCCTGGAATAGGGACATCAGGGGAATCTCCGAGCTTTCATCAGCTCAGCTCACCAGACTTCAGTAAACTTCCCTGGGAGCTGGCCCGACTCGATCTGCATTGCACCAGGCCAGCTTGCAAGGTTTATTGTTGTGGGGTGTATCCTCATAAAAAAGAAAGCTGAGCAAGTAGGGATGGGGGAGAATTTCTCCCCGAAACTTCGGGGGGCCAAGCGCCAACGTATTCGGTCCTCCAAAGGTTGTTCGGGGAGAACTTCTCCGCCCCCCCCGCCCCCCGCCCCCCCCCCCGGGATGGGACTTACCTTTCACAAATGGCCTGAATTTCGGCCGGGCGAGGCGGGAAGCCTCCCCCCCTGGCCTAAACTTCGGGGGGAGCAGCGAAGCGCCTCCCCCCACCACGAAGCAAGCTGCAAGACCAGGTAAGTGACTTTCGTGCACCCCTATGAGCAAGTTGTGGCTGCAATTTGCACAACTTTCTATTCACGAGGGCAGGGGACCCAAGAAAGTTCCCAGATTTAAGGAAAAACCTGCAGCTTGACTCACAAATATAAGCCAAGTCCAGCAGGCGGCAGGAATCTGCCAGGCCCCCAAAAGGGCCAGATTTGCAAATGACAGACAGGTCTATCCTGAAATTCATACAGTGCCTTTGACCAGCTAATTCCCAAAATAATTATTGTACATATTTTGGATTCCTGTGTGTTCATTCAATAGATAAGCCCCTAGTTTGGAGTAGACCTGTGCTCACTGCAAGAAAAATTTGCCAAGTGGGGCTATAACCAATGCTAAAGGGTCCATTAAACTGAGCTAGTATTCCTGAACTAGCGTAGTCTTGCTTATGCAGGGAGGATATTTATTAACACCATCCTTCTCCACCTCCAGCTGGGAACACTAACAAAGCACGTCACAGGCAGGCACCTGGGTATAGGATGTTTCTCCAGCTAGTTATCCCCAGCCGCAGGCTGAGCTGGAGGAGTGATGAGTGGGCAGGAGAAGGAAGCAGCAGCAGGGAGCAAGAGTTCAAGTAGGAGGCGGCAATGCTGACAGCTGGCGTGCTCATCTGCTACCTTGGTTGTGAAGGCAGCACCACTGAATAATGGACCACGAGCCCTCTTTTTCTGATGCATCCATCTCCAGCCCAAGAGAGGACCCTGTGAATCACCACAGTATCATTGTCATTTTAGACACAGGCTAAATCCATTTTGGAATTCTACTGAAAGACATGTCACATTGAGTAAAAATATCCAGTGTGGAGGCTGTAATATTCTTATGGAGTATGGGAAGGAAAAGGCAGGGGGGGTGAGACAAATGAAGGGCACCTTGAGTTGCAAGAATAGAAGAGCTTGACAACAGATTTGCCTGTTTTGTAGGATGTCCTAATGAGCACGGTGGAAGGGAAAGCTTTGTCAGCTTTCCAAAAGAGCTAAGAGTGCAGTACGTCCTCTACTATGACCAACTCCTCCAACTTAGTCAAAATTAGTCATCGCAAAGTCCCAATGAAACTATGGATAGTATCTTATTGTGCCTGTGCACTTGCAGGACCCGCCGATCGCACAATGGGTCTTTGGAGCATCTAAAAATAACCCAAGACAAGCAGAATGGTCAGGTCAGCAGAACTCACAGAAGGGAGCTCCACTGACCTGTCCTGATCTGGAGCAAGCATTTCCACTCATTTTTCAGTTTATTTCAAGGCGTGCCAAGCCCTTTTCTGCAAGTGGTGGGTCTCATGAGCACAACAGATCTAGTGGAGGCAGAGCAGCCCCATTGGATATTGCCCCAAGGGACTAAGGTAGCAATGGTGCTAAATCATGACTAATGTTGCACCATTGCTTTCAGTGGGACTTAGTCCTGACTAACGTGAGCTGGACTGAAGGGTGAAAGAAGAAAAATTATAATGTGCTGCTCTTTGCTGATGGCTTTGGCACAACTGTATCCAAAGAACTAGGGCTGACCCTCCTATTGGGCAGAGTGAGATGATGACCCCAGGCAGCAGATACTGAGAGGAAGTGAGGTGTTTGGGGACAGAGCTGGGTGTGCCAGGCAGCCTGTCCTGCACCCCCCTAAGCTAGCCTGCTGTCCTTAGGTTGGGTAGAGCAGGTTGTCCCATAATTGTTGAAGTAAGATTCAACTGGATGGTCTACTTAACTTTTGTACATGGAATGCAGGGGAGGGTGATATCTTGACCTTCACCTCAGGGAGCAAAGTGTCTTTGGCTAGCCCAGCTAACAACCCAAATACCCACGCCCAGCAGAGGCTGCTGGGCGTGCTGGCTCTGATGTCAATGGGGCGGTGAATCCATGCCGGATTTCAGTCAGAACCAGTCAGAACTATATAGGAGCTATCCAAGGTGCTTCACACCTTGGATAGCTCCTTTAGAGTTCTGCTGACTGAAACCCGGAACGGATTCACTGCCCCACTGACATCAGAGCCACCAGTCTCCACTGCCCATGCCCCTCACAAGGAATTGTCTGTCTAGTTAAGAAATGGTGTCTCTCATGTAGGGTGGCCATGAGTCCTACTTCACGGGGGACAACCCTCCATTTGAAGGGTTGTCAAAGGAGAGTGCTCTGTTTGAAGGCACCCTCTATCTGAACAGCTGCCCGGTTGAAGTCTAATTTAAAGATGAAGAAACATCAGAAGAAAGAGATGGGCTTTGAAGTCGCCCATCAACAATTAGTGCCTGGACAGTCCACAGCTCACCTGGTCACAGTCCTCTCCACAATGATGAGATGTATTGCATTTCTGTTTAAATTATAGCCATGATTTCCAGATAGATATAAATTAGCATATGCAAACTGTATGCAAATTGGTGCCCTCTTTTGTCCTCTTTTTTGGTGATGCATAGTTGGTCACCCCACTGCCATGCCTGAAATATGGCTTAGGGCCAAGCCAGACATGACACCATCCCTGCACATAGCAATTGCATGAATGGTTTGCTTTTTGCCAAGGGAGGCAATCCAGATCAGGAACACAGAGAGGGTGGTGGAAGTGTTACCTCCCACACCAAAGTTCCAATCTGTACTTGCTATTTACACACAAACCAGAAAATAAAACATTAACACAATTGTAGGGGTGGACGAAAGTCACTTACCTGTCGTCGAAGCTTGTTCGCGGTGGGGGGGAGGCGCTTCGCTGCTCCCCCCGCGAAGTTCAGGCCGGGGGGGAGGCTTCCCGCCTCGCCCAGACGAAATTCAGGCCGGGGGGGAGGCTTCCCGCCTCGCCCGGCCGAAATTCAGGCCAGGGAGGAGGCTTCCCGCCTCGCCCGGCCGCAAACTCCAAAGTTTTTTTTTTAAAAAAAAAAAACGCCCCCGTGATAGGCTACGTGACGATTAACGTAGCCTATCATGGCTAGATCTGCAAAGTCAGCCATGATAGGCTACGTTAATCATCACGTAGCCTATCACGGGGGTGTGTTTTTTTTTCTTTTATTGGAATGGCAGCGGCGGCAGCCGGTTGAAAGACTGGCTGCCGCTCCCGCCCCGCACGAACACCCGCCGAACCGCCAGCCAGACCCGCCGCCAGGAGGGACATTCGGCAAAGGTAAGTCCCATCCCGGGGGGGGGGTGCGGGGGGTGGGGGGTGCAGAGAATTTCTCCCCGAAACTTGTTCGGGGGGCCGAAAACGTTGGCGCTCAGCCCCCCGAAGTTTCAGGGAGAAATTCTCCGCCATCCCTACACAATTGCTAATTGTATGAAAGGTGCCATATCTAGTTTGACCCTTAGGCCCTGTCTACATGGCACCCTTTACTCCGTCACAACTGCGCAGCCTTTCAGCTTTGAATTGGCTTCTGCTGGAGTACACCTGCAATTTACTGCATGCTTCCCTAACAGACTCCGCCTAACAGTGCCCCCTTTTTTGCCATTATGTGCAGCTGTGCAGTCCTGTGAGCATGGGGGTGTGACAATTCAGTGGCTGTTTTGTATTTTAGGGGGTTCTATTGTGTCTGTCTCTCCTCCGTTAGGTAAAAAGTGGGTGTTCCGTGTTCCTTCATTTCCACGCCATCTGTTTGTCAATTCCCCAGCCTGAGACTCTCGTGAGGGTTTGCACTCACAAGCGTCAGCGGTACGTACCTACCCATCACTCCGAAATGGTGGCCGGAGCAAAGCTGGTCCTCCCCTGAGACTCCCCCCCCCCCCGGCCCTTTGGCACTGAGTCCTAAAGCAACCGTTGAGAAGATACAAAGCTGCAAAAAAGTGTGAAAGTGTGGTTAAATAAATGAAAACGCTCTCTGTGCCTCTGTAAGTGTGCAGCTGCGAAGGGACAGGGGGAGTAAAGGGGCGTCACAGAGTGAGGAAAGCACTACACACGCCTACAACACGCCCACCGCAAAATGCGAAGTCAGTTTGGGGAAGGGACAGACAGCTCACAACTGCGGGGAAGGCCGCAGCTAACAAAAGACATCGCAGCAACTCGCCTCCTTGGAAATCCTCATTTTCTGGGAGAAAACCACGGGTGGCTGTGAAGCGGCAACTACATCGTCTGTCCTGAGGGACCTCAACTTGCAGCCGCCCCAGAGTAATAGGCTTGTGTAGATGAGGCCCTGGTGTGAACGAGTGAGCAGCATCAACAATTAGCAATCATAATTATAATGTTTTCTTTTGCCCATGGTTCCCAGGGGTAGAGTACTCACTTAGGCTCCCTTGCCCCAACTGGTTCTGTTTCAGGTCAGCACTCAGCAGAGGTGGGTTGGTTCACAAACAGCTTCCTTTTTTATTAGAAGCACCATCTGGAAATACAACTATCTTGCAGCAAGAGCGGCCCATGCAGCCTTCTCTTCAAGGGGTGGACAAATCTCTCTATTTCAATTTCTCTCAGTTTGTCATTTTTCCTCTCTTAAGGTGGGTCCATCCCAAATGTCAAGGATGTTAAAAGAACATTTCATGAAAATTCATAAGCATTTTTGTGTGCATTCCTCTCAAGATATGCATTTTTGTACACAGTTTTGCTTGGTATATACTTTTTTTTGCAAGCAGTGTCCCTATGATAATGCATGTTTGAATGTTATTTCCCCTAATATATACATTTTGGGATGCATTTTCTGTTTGGACAACTTCATTGCAAAACTTGTAGAAGTCTGAATTTGGAAGGATAACTGAGTTTTGGTTCACATAGTAGTTCAAAAATGAGAAATTAAGTAAATTTACATTAAAATGCAAATGGAGCTAATGTTTCTCCCATACCTATTATCTTCACTCTCACATGCTGCGCGGGGCGGGCAGAGAGAGAGAGAGAGAGAGAGAGAGAGATCCTACTAACAGGGTATAGGAGCCTGAGTGACAACTCCAGCCCTGGGACCAGTGGAGGCTGGTGGCTCTGACATCAGTGGGATGATGAATCCACTCCGGGTTTCAGTCAGAATTCTAAAGGAGTTATCCATGGTTCTGAGGCCTCCACTGCCTAGAACCCACAGGCACAGAAAACAGTATAATAAGTAACATTACTCAGTAAAGTAATAAACAGCCTGGTTTGTATTTGCATTGCCCATTTCCACTGGGTATGATCTGCATAATTCACTTTGAGCAAAAAAACACCTGCACATTAGTTTCATTTTTTAAAGAAAAATCCATTCACATTTGCCGCAGAGACGGAATAACTGAAGAGATGACAATAGGTTCAAACCAGCTATCATATGTCTAACCCAACCATATATATGTATGTATGTATATTTTAAAAGGCCTCAACATTCACTCAAAATTGAAACCTTGCAGTGTTTTGAGCTTAAACTTAAAATGTGTGATAGTTATTTCTGCCACTCATTTCATCATCCTTACTACTCCCCCCCCCTTTGTTCTTCTTTCAACATTTGTTCTAGCAGAGGAAAGCAAGGGAATGCACATATTGCTGTTATCCCCCAAATATTTATAGGTCAACTGGAAATTTTGAGGGAGATTCTTTTCATTAGATTCCACACTGTATTTTGGAGATCAGATGCAGGCAGTCCAGATGGGGTGAGGAGTCAAAACCCCTGCATGCTTAACGGAGTTGAGTTTCTTTTTGAGGTTGCTCCCTTGGTACTCTGGTTATTCTGAGAATGTATACCTTAGACCTACCACCACTATTCCTGGAAAAAGAAATAATATAAAGCTTACTGAGGCCACTAAGCTGGAGTGTAAAACACACACACATACACAACAACACGTTTGAATCAATATCTGACAGGAAAACAAGCTTCAAATTGGCACCCAGCTTAGTTAGTTGGAAAATAGGACCTTTGCAATCTCCTCAGAGATGACTGGGAACTAAACAATAATATCTTTATAATTCACTACTGTGCATTTACAAAGTGTCACTGAGGGTCACAGGAGAAAGCTTGATTTGTAAGCTTCTGTTACCAATGATATAACTAAGAAAACCAGCTATGCCTAGTTATCTTTGTGGGATCAGCATAATCCAGTTAAACCTTCTTAATCTGAAAAGAAAAGAACTCAGTAAATTAAGTCTTTTCAAGAGGAGGACACTTGTTTTCCTATCATGATGGGAAAACGAATGTGTTTTTGATGCATTTGGGGAGAAAGAGCATATTTATGTTAAGCCTGTAAAACCTGTGTTAAGCAGTCCCAAACTTTAAGCATCCATAAACTTAAAGCATAAAATGAAAGTGTACAGTGTAATGGTTCTCATATCAGAATGGGCCTGATGCCATCTGGGGAACTCTGGAGGGCTAGTTTAGAATCCCCAGAAGGCCAAATTTTCTCCCTGGGCCTGAATACTGGATCCCTGGATTAAGGGTTACACCATACCACTGAAGCATTGTTTTAACAATCAGAATTTCTCTGGAAACCCATAAGATACAATGTTGGTAGGACTTATTTAAGCTTATACACCCAAGTCCCCTGACAAAGTTTTCTCTACAGCTTAATTGCTGGTGTGTGTGTAAGATAAGATTCTTCTGGGACCCAGGAATTGCCAGAGAATGCATTCAAGCAAATCTTGGTTGGCTCATATATTATGCCAGTAATTTGCCATCTGCACTGACTGCCAGTCTGTACCTGGGCTGGTTTTAACCTTTAAGGGCACAGTCCTTAAAGGTTAAAAGGCTGGCTGGAGCATAGGATTGTGCCTTAAAGCCCTTGGGTCCAGGGTATGAAGGAGCATCCCCTCTCATACCTACCTGCATTTACCCTAATCTTTAGGGCTAAAGGTAATCATTTGCGGATCTCCTCCAGTAGGTGAGGTGGGTGGCTATCAGAAAGAGGGCCTTTTCATTCAATGGCGGTGTTCTGACTGTGCAATGCTCTTCCCAGAGAGGCCAACCTGGGTGCCTACATTATGGTATTTTCATCACCAGGTGAAGACTTTTTCATTCTCCCAGACATTTTTAGTGCTTTTAGATATGAGGACTGTCTTTTTTTGTTGTTGCTGCTGGTTTTCCTTGGTGCTTGCTGCATTGTTTTCACCCCTTGCTGCTGGTTCTATCCTGGTTTGATTATGTGTTGTTTTAGTATTGGGTTTTTTTGCTGTTTTGTATGTTACATTTTTAATTCACCTTTACTGAGGGGATCTAAAAGTGTCATAAATAAATAACAATTACCAAATAATAGGGATGTTGCAGGAGTCTGGGAAGTGGGTGGAGTCTGGCGGACATCCCCCTTGGCCTCCTGGATTCCAGTCTGTGGACCACCACACTTGCCCTACTCGGTGAGCACCAAGCTGGGCAATTGCGGCAGTCCCCAGTGGTCTACAGAGCTGCCATTTTGCATAAAAACAGTGGCTCGGCCTTTTTTGTAAATCCCCATTTACCCAAATGGCAGCTGTAAAGGGACCATTTATGCAGGATTACAGGCATAAATGAACCATTTACTCCGGAATTTTGTACAAAAGGCCACTTTACAGCTGCCATTTGTGTAAATGGGGATTTACGAGAAAGGTCAAGCCACCATTTTTATGCAAAATGTCAGGTCGGAGAGGGATCAGATGGCTGCACATTGCTTGCCAGGCACCCAGAGACCACCCAGCGGCTCACCATGCATGATAAAAAGGGTTGGGCAGCTGGTGAGGGTCTGGTGAGTGGTTGGACAGGGGTGAGTTCAGCCATCCCTACCAAATAAACATGTGAATTGGTTTCATTCAAATGTTTTGGTAGCAACAGGTAACAAGAGTGAGGCCTAACATAATCTTTTATGGCTGCCTGAGCAGGCATAGCTTGTAGAAGGAGAGGGCCTGAGTCCTGATTAAAACCAATATTGGAGCTGCTCCCGATTTCTGATATACTGGGACTAATAGAAAAATATGTAAAGGAGTTCTAAATATTACAGTGTGAAGAAAAACTTCTCCAAGCTGGGCGGGGGCAAAGAAAATGAAGGGTGCAATCCTATTGAGATAATTGACAGCCTCCAAAGTCAGACACTGCCGAGTATGCAATGCAGGGTGGCCAGAGCACAGAGACGATCCTCACCTCTGTGCTCTGGCCACCCTGCATTTTTGGCTAGATGGGCGATTTTGCTTGTCTAGCCGCAGCTTCAGGGAGGGGGAGGGAAGGAGGCCGGGATTCGGACAGGAAGCTATATCATGCAGCTTCCCTGGTCTCCTCCCCTCCCTGCCCCCAGGAACACCCCATTTTCTCCATCTCCACACTCCATTTCTGAGCACAGAGACATTGCCTGCATGGAGATAACTGTGCTGGCTATGAGGGGGAGGGGGAGGGGAACGCAGTTTCTAGGCTTCGAGGTCAGAGCCCTGGTTCTGACTTTGGATCCCAGAAACTGACTTATCCTATGACCCTCTAGGCAGTGTCTAGTGGCCATGGGATTGCGTCCTAAGAAGATGAAACCAAATTCTCTGTCGTAGGTAGTTTTTTTATACGTATCTTCTATACATGCCTACATCCATTACCACACCAATTAATTAATTCATGATTGTTTTCTTTTTAGGAAGCTTGGACTAGGGATGGCCAGAACCCCATGCCTCCACCCTTCACTTTGCCTTCCAAACCCCTGCCTGACCCAGTGAGCAGTATGAGGTGAGCCAATGGGGCAATCTCCAGGGGGGGGGGGCTTGGCAGTGGTGCAGGGCATCCATTTGTTTGGCTGCCAATCTGATCTACATGCGAGCCCTATTTTAGTGCAAGATGGGGACTCTGTATTTTTTGTAGATCTATTGCAATGAACAGCAGTGAACAACAGTGGCCGTGAAGGGCCATTTCAACTATATTAGAGGCCCCTAATATGGCTGCAATGACTCTTTATGGCCACCTTTGTGCACAATAGTAGATCTACGGAAAATACAGGGTCCCCATCTTGCATTAAAATGGAGCTCACATGGAGACTGGGCAGCTGCTGTATGTCCTGGCCTCTGGTGCAGCATGGGGGTGGGGGTTAACCAAGCCAGTTTTGGGGATGTGGATGGGGGGGATTCGGTGGGTTCCCAGACCCAGTCAGGTGCCCGCACCATCCTTAGCTCAGAATGACTTCCATGGAGTTCCCATTAGTCCTGATCCAGCCACTATTAAGATCCTCACCCACTTAGCTTCAATAATGCAACAGAACTAGGGTGACCACTGACGTATCACCAAGAAGAGGAAATGCATCACAAAAAGTGGACAAAAGACGACAGTGATTGGCATAATATTTGCATTATGCTAATTTATATGCATAGGTGTGAATTTAGAAATAATGATTATAATTTAAATAGAAATACAGTACATCAGTACCAGTATCAGAGGCAGTATGCCTATGCACACCAGTTGCTGGGGAACATGAGTGGGAGGGTGCTGTTGCACTCATGCCCTGCTTGTGGGTGTCCTGTAGGCAGCTGGTTGGCCACTGGGTGAACAGAATGCTGGACTAGATGGTCCCTTGGTCTGATCCAGCATGGCTCTTCTTATGTTCTTTCATCTCACCATAGCATGGAAGACTGTGACTAGGTGACGTGTGTGCTTGCCTGCCTAGTCTGTTGTCTAGGTGCTAACTGGTGACTTATGGTTCTTATTGTTCTTTATCTTAAACTGGAATTAGACTGGACAACCCTTAAAAAGAGGATGCCTTCAAATAGAGGATGGTCCTCTGGCAGCCCATCAAATAGAGGACCATCCTCTGTAAAAGAGGACCCATGGCCACCCTAAAGAGAACAGGGGACTCTTCACCCATTTAGGGCCTATGACCTGAGAGTGTAGCCAACAGCAAGAAGATGATGTGCTCTAATGACTTAGTGGAGCTTGGCAAGCAGAGATTTAATGGCTTTTCTGACTTAGCTGCTCCAATGGCACTGAAAAGGCAGGGCAAAACAACAACAAGAATGCCACTGCAGTGGTAAGATTACTGGAATTCTTTTAAACCAACAATAAAAAAATTGCCACTCACTTCCTGGAGCAATTTAGGCTAAAACGCAAGGAGAGAAGCATATATACTACCCACATTATTTATATAAATCTAATTTTCTCCTCAGTGGGAGGTGCAACATCTGATTCATCTAAGCGAGTTAGGCAGAATATTTGAGGGAATCTGAAAGCAGTTTATTTTGGAAAATAAATTGTGTAAAAGTAATATGAACCACTACATCAACGGCAACACAACCCAGTTCCCTTGTTCATCAAGCACAGCAGCAAGCAGTGCGTGCAATGCTGATGCAAGCGTGTATCATTGTCCAGGCATATGCCAAAACGTGGGCTATGACAGCACCAATTACATGTTGGTAGGGATGGGTGAATCTCTCAGTTTCACATCCTCCTACATTCAACTGTTTTAAACCTCACATCCTTTCTCTCCTGAATATGAAGAACTTGCCAATTCTAATCAAAAAATGAACCAATTGCAATTCTCACCTATTTGCCCTGGCTAAATTTAGTAGGTACAGCTATCCCCAGTGTGGAGAGGACCATGATATACCTACCAGCCTTATAGCTGATAAAGATGAGGAGCCTGTTAGAAAAAAGAGGTGGCCACCCTCATTCAGCACTAACTTGGTTGAATACACAGGGATCCGAAGTCTGACTTTTAAATAGGAAAGCGCTCATAGTGCTGGGACTCAGTGGATCAATCTGTCCATCTTGGTTTCTTCCACATTTGATTTTTTTTTACTCCTAAATTCGTTTTTGTCCCAAATATGGAGAACTTTGCAAATTTTGAGAAATTCTTCTAAAAACCAAACGGGAACAAAATTCATCCATCCATCCTGGGTGGAGCAGGACTGGATGCAGCAGATCAGTACTGGCAAATTACACTAACCATCTGTTACAGGGCATATGCACAAAACTTCTGCAATGATACTCATGAGCACTGGATACCAAGTCCCATCACTTGATCAGGACACAAATATCAAAAGTTTCCCATGAGTGCATTGTCCAGAATGCAAAATAAGACTTTATATTCTTAGCCAAAAATGTCACTTGACATTAAGAAAAGTGTAGCACTGAAATAAATATCCAAACTGGGGAATGAGATGGAGTATTACATTATTTTGCTGTATCTAAGAGACCATTTTGTTATGAATAAATGTCAAGTTCTTGTTTAAGCTCAGCAAGTCAATAACTACAGTAGACTGTTACCAATAAAAAGGAAGGGTTGTTACCCTGGGCTTCTTTTGCCCATTGTTCAAAACATACAGTATTGGCCTTTTTCAGACATCACATTAAACTGAAGCTGGTGTGCCAACTTGGCCCGTTCCTGGAGAATGCAGATTGGGCCAGGGGTGACACATGCTTTAGTTACATCAGTTCACTCTACATAGGGCTTGCCTTGAAGACTATTCAGAAACTGCAATGGGTCCAAAATGCAGCAGCCCAATTGTTAACAGGGGCTGTGTACAGTGAGTATGTTGAAAGGGCTGCACTGGTTTCCTATTTGTTTCCGAGTACAATTCAAAGTACTGGTGATGACCGTGAATGGTTTAGGACCAGGAAATCTGAAGGACCATCTTCTCCTGTACAAGGCTGCCTGCCTATTGAAATAATCTCCAGACACCCTCTTGTATGTCCCAACAACCCCAGAGATATGCTTAGTTTGAACCTGGCTGGTTTCAGTAAACCATAGTTAAGACTAACCACAGTTTGTCCAGATTTGGACATAATGCTAAACTGCAGTTTAATTACAAATGGAAACAAAAGCTTCCAATCTCCTCCTCAAGGCCCTGCCAGCCAGAGGAGAAGAGGAGGGTTAGCTGATGAATGAGGCTTGTCCATGTTATAGTGTAGCATAATGTCTGAATGCAGCTGGTGTGTACATGGGAAAAAATAGATTTTTAAATTGGAAAGGTTGGATGCCATTATTAAAAAATTCAGGTGCATCCCCCTGGCTATGACTTACTAAAACATAAGGGTGTACAGATTCCCCACCGTCTGTTCTGGTGGGGAATCTGTTGGAGCGGGAGGTGATCTGTTCCTCCTTCCCCCGGAATCCTCCAGAGCGGTTCCACTCCCCTCGGATTCTGGGGGGGGGGGGACTGGCTTGAGGGTGCTTACCTTCCCTCCTGCCAGCCAGACCCATTCGCCTCCTCCCTGTCCCTGCCAATTGCCTTAAAAAAAAAAAGACTTAAAAAAAAAAATGGTGATCGGGGGGGGGGGAGATGTGCCCATAGACTTATATGCAAATAGAGTCATGAATCTTGCGTATAAGTCTATGTGTCCATAGGCTTATACGCAAGATTCACCGCTCTATTTTGCGTATAAGACTATGGGCACATCCTGCTGATTGCATGTGCCCATACACTTAAACACAAAATAGAGCGGTGAATCTTGCATATAAGCCTATGGACACATAGACTTATATGCAAGATTCATGACTCTATTTGCGTATAAGTCTATGGGCACATCTCCTCCTCCCCCATCACCATTTTTTTTAAAAAAAGACTTTTTTTTTAAAGGCAATTGGCAGGGACAGGGAGGAGGCGAACAGCTCTGGCTGGAAGAAGCAGCTGAGTGCCGTTCCGCCTCCAGCGCTCCTGGAGCAGAGGTAAGTGGTCCCGATCCACTGTGGATTCCTGAGGCTGGATTCCAAAGAATCTGGCCTCATTTGAATGTGCAACGGATTTCTCTGACATCCCTACTAAATCAAAAGAGTCATTTTACAAATCATAGCATAATGTAAAACCACAAAATGTTACATCAGTTAATGTCTGAGCTAATGTCTGAATTGATTTCCAGTTTTCTATAGCTGCATTTAAGGGCATAAAATGCTTAAAACTTAAATTAAGCATACACATTGGGTTGAATTTAGTCATACTAAGAGTTGACCCATTAAAATCAGTGGGACTTGTCATGACTAACCTAAGTCCTATTGAATTCACTGGATCTACTTTAAGTATGACTAAGTCTGGACTGAACCCGTAAGGTCAAAGTTACAAACACAAAGTTATGTAGAACGCATGTGAGCCCAATAAAATGTTTCTTAGCAGAGACTTGCTGCATTGGATTGAGTGCTACATTTGGGGTTTGGATGGAATTTTCCAGAGAACAAATTGATCTTTTCTACAGGGGGCAATTTTTAATTTTTAAATTTATTTAAAAATTACAAACTGGATGTGTTACTCATGGTCGCTTGTTATAATTTTGATGCATTTACTGTTTGCTCATCATTCCTTACTCACAGTTGTTTATTAGTTCTTTAAATGACAATGTAACCCTTCAGTTTCACTTCTGTTTTTTAAGAGCACTTTCCCAGGTTTTTTTAGGCCAAGGAAAATGGATTATTATTTCTGAAAGTGAAAGAAAGTATATTTCCTACTTGTGTAATTGTGTTATTTCACTGTAGCACAGTGCCACCTAGAGCTTATGTAGCAGAAAAGGAGGAAATGAAATGTTCTTTGTGTAGAGCTTGGATCTCAGTTCTGTGATGAAACTGAAAGTAGATACAGTGGATTAACAGCTTTGTGTAGAAAAGCTCCGCCTGAAAATCTTCAGAACATCTTGCCTTCTCCTCTAGCCTCTAGTACACCTGTCTGAGTAATCTTTTCTGGGGAGACCTTATGGCCATCTAACCTTTGGGGAGACCTTATGGCCATCTAACCTTTTCCTGATCCCTGCAGAGAGGACCCTGCTGGAGGGCATTGCAGTGGGATCTTGGACAGCCTTTTTATTCCAATCCAACAATTTGAAGGTCCATTTTGCACACATTCCACCACCCCCGCTACACTTCTTTCAGGCTGCTGAAATAAGATTGTAAAACCATTGCAGTGTTACCAGTGTACCATATCCGTGGTACACAACCTCAGTTCACAGTAAGTAAAGTTCCCCATACGAGTTACATCCTGAGACAGGCCCGGATCGCTCCTATGTAAGGGAAACTTCCATGATATTTGTGTTGGGGTTGTTGTTTTTTTACTGAGTACATTGCTGGTGCTTACTAAATATTTTTTTATAATAATATAATTAACAAAAGGTATATAATTGCAATCAAGCTACCCCTTTGAGAATGTCTTAGCTAATTGCAGCAATTTAGATGATTAACAAATCACAATTAGCAATTGGTTTTAATATAACGCACACCAAGTAGTTATACCCAATTTTGCATCGCAGTAAACAATGTCTTTTCATTACTGATGCAAACCTAATTGCTAGTGTCCGATGGAAGAAGGCGGAGTCAGTTTCTGGAAAATTATTCTGTACAATATTTGTTGAATTGCAGAGAACATTATCAACATATCAACCTCTAAGTTATTTCAATAAGCTTTCAAAGATAAACGACGGTAAGCCTATGCCAAATTATACATACCATAGCTTCTCAATTGCCGGCATCTTTACTCAAGTATTATCGGTCTGCATTTCCATTCGATCTGCCAGTAAAATTGTGATACTTCTTCTGGGAACTGAGTTTCTCATAAAATAGATGGCTCACACAGTGAGACTGGCTGACTGAAATGATCTACGCTGTGTGGTGGTGTGTGGAAGCACTTGTGTGATAGCTTCAACATACTTTCTCCCACCTCAAAATTCAGGCCATATTAAAGGTGTCCACTCCTAATTCGCAGATACACAGACATGACATTATCCCAGTATGACTGAACCATTTCCTGAAATATTCCTGCCCAGATCCGGATTTCCAGTAGCTATAGTGTGTTTTTTAGCTTTTTAATTGTTTTGTTATATTTTAATGAGATATTTCCTGGAAGGCTTGTTGCTACTGTTGTCCTCCCTGAGCACTGTGAAATATACATAATGAGAAAGGGAGGAAAACTTAATGTGATAAGAAGACCCGTGCTGAACCAGATCAATGATCTGTCTAGTCAGGGCCGGTGCCAAAGGTAGGCATAGTTGGGCACCTGGCAAAGACCCACACCTAGGGATGTACAGACTGTGTAAAATCTGCTCTGTCCGCTCACAGAAGGATGCAAATATTTTTTTTGTCATGCGGAAAAATACACAAATAATTACATAAGAGGTTTTGTAAGAATTTATATAATTTACCTTAGTACATAACATTTAGCGTATTATCCCCCGTTCCATTCCACTTTTCCTCAGCCGAAATGTGTGTATTTTCCTACTAATAAATATGCACAAATTTGAGGAAAGTAAAAAAAAATCATCTGAAAGTTGATGGAGTCCGTGAGGCCTGAGGAGGCCAGTCCGCAGCAGATTCTGCAGGTCAGAGTGTTAGAAATCTGAGCTCATTTTAGTACATCTTGAATTTCTCCAACATTCCTACCCACACCCCAGCGGGGGCCCAATGCCAAGAGCCCCCTCATCCTCACTATTGCAACCTGCATGTTCACCCCTCTTTTGCTTTGGCCCAGACAATGGTAGTGGCGAAAAGGAGGAGCCATACATGCCACTGCCTGCTTATTGACTGGCTCTCTGTCTGCCAAGCAAGCAAGTGGTAGCATTGATGAGAAAGAGGATGAGAAGCAAGAGCAGCTGGTGGCAATGGCGGTGAGGAGGTAGACACACAGAGGGAGGGGGCCAAAAGGGGGTGTCTCGAAGGCCCCTCAGAAACCTGGAGCTGGCACTGTATCTAGTCCAACATCCATTTTTCAAGAGCAGCCAACTGGATGCTTCTGGGGAGGTTCAAAGAAGATGATGAAGATTTATTTTGTTTGCATTTATCGAAAGCATTTTAACCCCACCCCACCCCTCAGCTAAAAAAGGCTCCCGGAACAGCTACAGCTTACATACAGTCAATGAAAACAAGACAGTCTGTACCCACGGGCTTACAATCTAAAAAGACATGGCACAAGAGGAAAAAGGGACAGGGAGAGAAAGGGTGGGGAAAGCAAGTGGACTTTTAGCAAGGCTGCTGGGATGGTCCTACTTCCCATCTCACCTTCCTCTGCTGCACCATGCTGGAATGACAGCTTTCATTTGCAGCGGTGCAGTTTTAGACCTTAGTCTTATCCCACCCCACCCCACCCCACCCCACATTAGATGGCCATGTATATGATAAAAAGCAAAATGAAATGAATTTCTCATACATTGCTACTCCTATCTGGTATTCAGAGGTATACTGTCTCTGGGCTTGGAGGTTTTCTTAAGCTGTCTAGGCTAATAGGCATTGATAGACCTATCATCTATGAATTTGTCTAATCCTTTCTCTTTTTTTTAAGCCATTTAAGGTAATGACAAGTTATATATTCAAAACAAACAAACCTGGTTCTGGTTCAGGATGTAAATTGCAAGGACATCAAACAGCAGCATGGATTTGCTGTCAATTATTTGATCAGTGTGCGTGCGTGCGTGTGTGTGTGTGTGTGTAAAAATCCTACTTTCAAAATACCAGTATCTCTGAAATTCACCTTAACAGCAGCCTAACAGTTCACCTGTACCTCCTCTTTCCTCTCAGTGTGTCAGGTTTATTTGCAAATACGCACACACACACACACACACACACACACACACACACACACACACACCAGGGTCTGCAGATAGCTAGAGGCTAAAAGAGAAACACTTATGTGATGTGTGCAAAATGGTATGACATGGGTACTCAAGAGGTCTGATTTATTGGAGGACTTTACTGGTAGAACATTTGGGGTGAGTCCCAGTGAAGAAGATTGCCAAGCAAGGCCATTAACTACAGTTAAGAGGGAAAAAAACTAATATGGGTTCATTGGCATGCTTAGCCAACTTCTTGTCTTCTCAAAGTAAAACTAAAGGGGAAAGAAAAAGAACAATCTGATGCAAGAGCATTTTTATTTAAGTGATGGTCTGAAACCCCAGTGTGTCATGGCCAATTCTAACAATTACACACCATGTCACCACAGTCTGATGGATTGTTAGAGATAGTGATGGCCTCGGGCAAAGCCCTGGGACCTTAGCTACCAGGGCTAGCTTTAGTAAACAGTGAAAAGCAGCTTCTTGGCGGCCACATCTGCAATGACATCTGTTGAAGACTTATCAAAGGCCAATGCACTCATCATCATTTATTTTAAGATGGGTATATAAATTGACACTGAATCATTAGCATCAACAACCATTATCATTAGACATTTTTGAACATATGCTGGGTTTTGTATATTCAGTGCCAAAACAAACAAATCCAAATTCTGCCCTAAGGTCACAAATTATATTTGCTTATTTTGCCGGATTTAGTCTGCTTCCAAGACTTAGGTTTTCAAAGAATGTGGATTTCTCCCCCACCCCCACCCCTCAGGGTTAGTCTCGGATTCCACCCAAAGTGGAATTAGTCTCAAAATCTGCAGTTCCATTAAAGCAGAACTGTGTTCTGAAGCAGCTGGTGGGCTTATTGAGATCTGCAATTCTCCATTAGATGCTCTGCATGTTTATTCATCCAGGAAGTTCTTTCACGTTTTCATGCCACAGTGGGGAGTATTTCATATGGTCTCAATATCTTTCTCCTTAAATTTGTTTTTTATTTTTAACCCCTTTGTGTGAGAGCATCTTGTTATTTAGCCTTAGGACAAACAAAAGTGGCGAAGACGAAGAAGAGTGACCACAAGTGAAAGAGTTATGCGCGTGTCTGTTACTTGGCAGATCGCTTTCCCTGATGCAGACCCATTCAGTCACTAAGATCTTGCTGGCTGTACCACAGTCTGCAGATTACCATCTCATAGCAATCTGGAAGTGGGCTTTCTCCTGGGTAGCACCCACTTTGTGGACTGCCCGCCACCTTGGTTTGTGGGAGGCACCAACTGTGGCATATTTTAGCTCCCAGTTCAAGACCTACCTTTTCAGCTGGGCGTTCCCTGACTGATTGTGCTGCCCAGTTTGCTTGTTAGCTCTCTGATTTTAAAGTTTTTCATTGAGGATGTTTATCTTTTGATTTTAAAGGTTTTTAACTGAGGATGTGTTTTGTACTTTCTGTATTTTAATGTTTTAAATGTGCTTTTTTTTTTCATTTAAGTGTAAAGTGATGCACGGTGGGGCAAAAAATCCCAACTTCAGGTATAGCCTGATGGGATCTGAGCTAGCAGTGACTGACCAGGAAAGAGATCTTGGGTTGTGGTGGACAGCTCCATGAAGATGTCAACCCAGTGTGCGGCCGCTGTAAAAAAAGGCAAACTCCATGTTAGGCATAATTAGAAAAGGGATTGAGAATAAAACTGCCAATATCATACTGCCCTTATACAAATCTATGATGCAACCACACTTGGAATTTGTATACCACAGGTTCTGGTCACCACACCTACAAAAAAATATTGTAGAGCTGGAAAAAGTCCAGAAAGGGGCAACTAAAATTTGAACAGAATGCTGGCCTAGATGGACCCTTGGTCTGATCCAGCATGGCTCTTCTTATGGTCATTTTCTTATTCAAGATTTTATCTTGTAAACCACTTTGAGATGCCTTTTTAGACATAAGCAGTCTATAAATGGATTAAATCAAGAAATAAATTTTAGTTTATGCATCCCCTGAAGGCCTTCACCTCCACATAGGACAGGGGTCTGGTCGACAGTAGTATGGTTGACAAAGGTACACTGTCTAGCACAGGAAGTGGGAACATGTAGCCCCCCAGATGGCATTGGACTATAATTCCCATCATCCCCCTCACCATTGGCTATGCTGGCTAGGTCTGATGGGAGCTTCAGTCCAGCAACATCTGCAGGGCCACACGTTCCCCACCCCTGGTCTAGCAAATACTCTTTGTGCACACATACGGTGAAAAGTGGCAGGGGGACTTTGGTGGCGGCGGGGGATGGACACGCCCATCAGCAGTACTATGACAAGGGCCCACTGGAGCCTGGTGCTGGCCCTGAACTCCTTGATTAGAAGTCATATTTTGTTCTGCTGAATTTACCATATTGGTTTGCTCACGTCACTTGATTGCTTGGATGACCTCAGCAATGCGGGATAGGATAGAATGTGGCTTGTATCTCTGCATATTGGCTTTGCTGAAACTGGTATAAAAGGAACGGCTAGCAGGAGGACACCTCTCAGTGAGCATGATGCAGCACAATTAATTCCAGCTGTGTTGATTTAAGATGTCAGAGAACAACCTCTGTCCAGCATTCTGTGTGAACAGAATGCTGAACTAGATAGACCCTTAGTCTGATCCAACATGGCTCTTCTCATGTTCTTAACCTGTGGTGCCTGCATGTGCCCCCCAAGGCCTTTACTGTGCCCCCCAAGGGTGTCAAGGCACCCTCAATCCTCCCTGCTACCAATTTCCCTGTTGCCTCTACTCTCCACTCCCTCCCCCAGAGATCTTCATACAGATCGCTCTTTCCCCACTGCTGCTAGCCATACTTCTGTTCAGTGAAGCCTTTTTACAGCAACTTTTATTTTCAGATCTTCTAAACGTTCTGAAGTATCTGTTGGCCTCTTCTGAATTACAAAGCATTAGCTATGTCTTCTCTGAAGAAAGGCATCAGTGACCTGATTCGAAACCAGTTGCATTTTGCTGTTGCTATCCAACACATTGGGCTATATCATTAATAAAGTGCCAGGTTAATTTCCCCCAAAGTGCCAATGTTTCCATTTGGGGGGGGCCTATCCTGAAAGGTGGTATATTAACCAATGTGGCAAGAGCAAAAATTAATTTAAAATAATTACTAATAAAGATTACTTCATTAAGCAGTAAGAACATTACCTCCTTCTCTCCCATTTTAAAAAATAGTCTTCCAGAGACAATTTTTACCACTGAGGCACCTGGAGTCATTTACAGTTTAAGTAGTTCATCAGCACTTTTGCAAAACACTGGCTGTCCATTCCCCATGGAGACATTCCATATTACTTCTTTTGCATAGACAATTTTATATCAAGAGCCTCAAAGAACTTAATGCAGGGGGGGGGAAGCCAAGTTCAATACATATTTCATGTTTGCTAAATTGTGAGCTTAAATCTTGGTCATAAAGAGAGCCTTATGAAGAATTACAGGACCACCCACACTATTCAGATGCTGTCTTTGGCAGAGGATAATGGAAAAGTACAATTCTGTTAAAGACATCACCTCCCCGTTGAACCACCACAGTGACTGGACTGTAGGGATGGAAGAGGAATCCATTTTGTTCACATTTTAACATGAATTTACCTAATTTCACACTTTTGAACCAATGTACAAACTGAAACACAGTTATTCTTTGAAATTTGCACTTCTCTTAACTTTGCAATGGAATTCTTCTATCAGGCCTGGCTTCCTGACACCCTCTGGCAAGTTGACACAGATCACTGATTACAACAAAACTCTTTACTGTAGTAGCTCTTGTTACACAGATCAAGCTTTCCAGAGTCCATGGCAGAGTTTACCCAGTTACAGCCCCAATAAACCAGATAGCATAGGCAAAAGGCTATTGGCACATTGCTTTGTTCAAGAGAAAGTCCCAGAGCTAGATGTCACACGGAGTCACAGTTATAGTCTAAAGTCCAGCAATTCATTCTCAGACAGAGGCTTAACAGTACAAAGGTCATTGCAGACAACAGTCCAAGATTCACACTAAGTCCAGGCAATGAAGCATTTGGGGCATTTAAGATGCTGTTCTCAGCAAAGGCTCTTCAAACTGTGCACCAGTTGAATACAGGGGAAGGGCTGCTAAAGCTCTCCTTCTCATGATATCTCCTGACAGGGGAATCTGGCCCATAAATGAACATTACATCTGATGGAGTGTCTCTGTTCTACTCTTTTGAGCTGACACTGTAACCTGAGTGACACTCCTGAGCCCCCCTTCCCTGTGAAGTCTTCCTCCAGTATAGTTCCCACAGAAGATTTCTCAAGCTGTAAATGAAATCAGAGGTCTGATTCAAGGCCTTATCTTGAAGCTGTGGCTGATAGGGAGTATCATCCTCCTTCAGCCTGCAATGAAAGGGAAGCCAGGCAGAGCAAGGATCTTAGGCCCTGAGCTTCCCATGACTAGTCTAGGTTCTAAATCATTCTGCTCTAAGTCTGAATCAGATTCTGATTCCAAAAGTGTAGGGCCCACGGTGGCACTGGAGCACAGTCTGACATCTCCAATCAAAAAATGCACCCAAAAATGCATATGTTGAAGAAATCCACCCTTCCCCACCCCCAATGCCATGGTCCCAAACTGGATCCCCCTATCTATTTCTCATTCTAAAAGCAAGCTTGCCAGGGCTAAAGACATGCATAATGTCATGGGCAGTTTGCCCCACACACCCCAGCAGAGCTCTTTCACATCATCTGCTACCTGATCCTTTTAAACAGGACAAATGGGGCTAGACATGAGACCTGGAACCTGGAGCCATCTATATACCACTGAGCTTTGGTTCACCTCTCATCTCCAAAGAGCAATTGGGAGATTTGGTGTGGGTTGGTTTGGTTTAGATGCAGCACTGACATTGCAATCCTGTATATCTCTACTCAGACATAAGTCCAATTGAGTTTGGTGAGGCTTACTCCTAGGGAAATGGGTACAGGGCTGCGGCCTGATTATACTCTCAACTAATACAGGCATACATTTTATACACTATATAATAATATGCACATCTCTTTTAAATGGCTCCTTTGTTCATTGGTTATAGCCCGAATCCTTCAGTAATTCCTCTGTGTCAAAATACTTAAAACAAACAAGGCAATCACATTCTCAAATGGCATCATATAATAAGGTACAGAAGAGCCAGGTAGCATGGAAGAAATGTCAGTGAATCAAGATGATGGTGGTGGTGGCAAGGTGAGCTTACAAGGTACCATCTCTCTGTATATTGGAAATATCAGAGAATCATAAAGAGAATTATTTCAGATGCTTTCCACAGTTCATCTAAACATAGCCCCGTAGTCATTTTTAAAGAAAAAAAGCTGCTTCCAGATGGGGAGGCTGTGCTTCACCCTTTCCATTCCCACCATTTCCTCATGCTAAGTTACCTTTCTCCCCCAAATAATATATTTTATTAGGCTTTTAACAGAGCTTAATGTTGTACCTGCTAAAAAATGTTCACTGTTCAAAATTTGAAAGGTAAAGATAGGGGGTTGGATCCAGATTTACTCATAGTTAGAGTAGACCCATTGAAATAAATAGCACTTATGTCACTACAATTCAATCTGGATTCAACCCAGGATGTTTTATATAAGGTAAATATTGTTAAATAAAACAAACAAACAAACCTTCTTTACACTGATGCTTCAAATGAAGTATAATTAGACCAGCCTTCCCCAGATTGGCACCCTCCAGATATCTTGGACTACAACTCCCATCATTCCTGACCACTGACAATGCTGTCTAGGGCTGATGGGAATTGTCATCCAAAACATCTGGAGGGCACCAAGTTGGAGAAGACTTCATTAGACAATCAGTAGTAGAAAACAGTTCCATCAGTTTGTCCTAATTTACCTGCTGATCAATACAGCATAAGGTGGTTATTTTTCTAGGGATAGATTGCATACTATCACTGGTATATTGGAACAGGCAAAGTGTGTTCAGAGTGTCAGTTTGAGACTTAAATCTTCCCAAAAGAGATTGGCCTTATCAATAAAGCATTTAAAGATACATCGAAAGAGACAAATGGCTTTGCGAAGTCTTCCAAGCAAGCAGATCTCATTATTAATAAATCAAAGGCTTAAGATAGGAGATCAATATACACACTACAGTTAGATCCTTTGTGGCAATATCTTCAGAGTGTTCCTTGGTTGGACTGGAAAACCAGAAGAAAAAATAATCCATGCCTTGTAAATTGAAGAGTTCATCTGCAGGGGCCAAAGCATTATATATAAGGGGCATCTTATGATATGTTTATAATAAATAAACTTGTTTTAAAAATGCATTTTAAGCATATATATATCCATGCAAAGGAAGTTTAGATTTCAAAAAATATAATTTAATTTTGATATCAGTGTAATTGTTAAATTCTAAAAACTGGCAAAAATTTTAGCAAAAGGATTATCACTGTACCACAAATATAAGGTCACGATATATGGTTTTTATATTACATTTCAGGAATGTTCGTGGTATATAAATTTGTGCAAATAAATAAAACCAATTAAGCGAGCACTCTTATGGCCGTTACTCAGTGGCTAGATGGCCATAGGATATGTGGTTTTCTGGGTACCGACCACGGAGCCCGTGCTCTGAGGATGGTTCCTGGAGAACCAACCTTTCTCCCACCACTCCCGTGCTGGCTTGCAGGCAGCATGAAATGTCCCCGCGCTCCCCACTTGGAAGAGGAGCACAGAGCAGCTGAAATGGGGCATTCCAGAGGGCATTCCGGGGTGGGGAAGGAGGAAATGCTGGTATGACACATCCTATGTGTCGTACCGGCAGCCTCCGCCCCCACTCCGCCATCCCGCAGCTAGACCGCCAAAATTCAGCTGTCTAGCCACAAGTTCAGGGCAGGAGAAGCACGGAGGGAATGATCCCCTGCATGCTTCTTCTGCCCTGCATTGGATAGGTGGTCGCCTCCGAGTTCAGAGGCTGCCGCCTATCCCCAGAGGAGTGCGCTCTAAGACTTACGTTTAACCCACAATGCAAATGGAGGGCTGAGTGGTGAACTTCCTGTAGGCCTGCCGCCTGATAGGATTCAGCTCTGAAGTTGTTGGAATGCTTCATTTTCAGCATGACAAGATGGCTGCAGCCAATGAGTGCGGTAGCATGGAAATCCCTAGAGCTGATTCCCACCCGCTCTGTTTGCCTTGCAGTAGAGTTGCTGGAGGTTTGGGCCCTTGTGCTGGAGCAGGATGTCTGACTGCACTGCCCCGCCCGTGCATTGTTGACCTGAGCAGTTCCAGTACCAGATGACTACCCTCTGTTGAGCCATTCTGAGCTAGAGTTGTCAGAGAAATCCAAAATGGATTCACATGACTTTGGATTTCTGTGACTCTGACCAGCAGCTTCTGCAATGGAGCAGCATTTTCTGAGTTGTGCAGATTCTGAGGACTTGTGGGCCATTTTTTTTTTTTACTTTCCAGAATTGTTCATAAACTTAGTCATATGAAAATATGAAATGTTGCTGGAAAATAAGGTAATCTATATGCCATTTTAAAAAACACACATCACAAACACTTTTTTTTTAAATACATCTCTGATATCTGTTCAGCCTCTGCTGTGTAACAATGGTTTTTGGGGTGCTCTGCTCATTGAATGTATGCTGAGCTAAGAAAAATACACAAAATGTTACATCCCAGCAAAAGTTCCCTAAATTGTGGCAGACTTTTTTGCAGACTTTTATGAAAGGGGAAAAAGAATCTGATTCCACCAATTAGTGAACGATGGAACGAAAGATGCCTGACAGAACACACAGAGAATGGATTAAACAAAATCCATACATCCCTGTTGTGAGTGCAGCCCATAGCTGCCTGGCTGCTACTTTTTGGCTGGGAGAGACACCCCGTTTGGATTGGGGGAGAGGGGCTGTCCTGTGGTTCCCTGTTGTTACAATACACGTTCAGAAGATATGCTGCCATCTCTCCCAGACCATGTTGGCTTCTCTCATGGTGTGACTGATACCCATCTCCATTGCTGCCATTGTATGATACTGACTCTGTGCATAAAAGTGAGCCCTCTCTGCCTGGGCTGGTAGATGCTGGTGGTGCTGGTAGCATATTGGGCAAACACACTCTTGCAAATGCAGACACATGATCAATCCCTCTTCAGAAAACCTTTTCTTGAGCTCCCAGCTCCTATCCTATTCCTTTCCACAAAAAAGATACAGCTACATCAGGGGCTGGCAGCAGGTTTGGAAGGTTTGGGGAGCAATTTCCACCACCACCCCAACCCCACCGGGGGCTGCACTCCCCCACCTCCACTACCATGATTTTAATGCAAAATTGCTGTCCCAGAATATCCAGGGAATGTGATTTCGCATTAAAGCAAAGCATGTGCTCCTTTCGTGCCTTGTTTTAAAGAGAAAATGTGGCTTGCCACACACTACTGAAATTCAGTGGAAATTTGGCAGAAATATGGTGGTATGGCAGCAATTTGGCAGGGTGCAAAAATGGTGGTGGGGGGATGCATGCAGCCCATGGTCCACATGTTGTCCACCCAGGAGCTACACTATAGTTTATATATCGTATGACTCATATGATGACTCACATGAATAATATCTCATGTAATTTCTGTTTGTTTGTTTCAACCATTTCTTACCCACCTTTCAAGACCATAATCTTCCCAAGGTGGCTTACAGCATAAAAACAATACGAACAATTACTCAGTGCAAAAAATGCAATCTACTACTCATTACTCCTGCATCGTTCCACTGGAAAATGTAACGCATGACTCCTAAACATCTGGCAGCTTTCACGTATCAAAGCCATTTGTAGCCTTAGCTATAAATGAGGTTTGTATTGGTAGAGCTATATTGACCTGTTTTAGCCATAGATTTCTCTTTCAGATGGAAAGGAAGATATTAAAGCAGAAATATGTCTGTGATATTGGCAGATCTTAAGTGTATCTGGTGTTATTAGAGAGTCAGTAATGCAAGTTTCTGAATGCACTGTTGTCTTTAATTCAGCCATAAGTCAATCTCTTCCTCAAGCAGGACTCTTTATTAAATATCAAGCCTTATAAGTTTTATAAATTCACATGAGCATGAGCATGCAGACACGCACACTGAAGCAGCCTCAGTGTGTGTGTGTGAGAGAGAGAGGGCTAGCATTTTCCCGCAGTAATTATGTACCAGTTGCCTGGGTGAGATGAGGACAAAAGCAAACTAACTAAGATTTTAATATTTCATAGTCCTGTCAACTTGGGGATAAGCTCTTCATTGCTTTAGTTCTGGAACAAAAAATATAAAACAAGAGAGGGCGGGGGGAGAGAGACAGTCCTGCTTCATCAACTGAATCATGGCAACAATGTTATCATCAATATCTTTTAAATTAACTCAGTCCATGTCATGTCCCAAAGAGCTCTACTGTCGCATTAATTTTAGGGCCATTTTCTCTCAGGAACGTCTCTGACTGAGCTTGAAAACATTCTATACATGCTAATGTGTCTGCTTCTGAACACAATTGTCATTTAGAAAGGTTGGCTCAAGAGTTTATGTCTTAATATTAATGCTGCTAAGTAAAAACAGATCACGTCACACAAAGCATTGATAGATACAGAGGTAACCATGACACATTTGGATGCCACAGAAGACCCTGAAGTCCTTCTAAACGTACCTTTGGAACCAATATAGAGAAATAGGGTGGCAAGATACAAAGGAAGATGGGGTTCCTGTGCCTTTAAACTCTATGTTGAAGTGGTAACATCTGTGTTTGAAACTTGTCATGTAGGAAGTGAAGAACTGCACTTGTCAAAATTCCTTCTTCCACACAGTGCAACTATTAAAAATGCAGGAGCCCTGCCTGCTTTTCCAACTCTGATTCTCCTATAGATAAGGTTGGACTTGTGTCCAATTCATACTGAATCTCAGCATGTGTCCCAGAATTTCCAAAGGAGAAAGCAAAAGGGGAGGTATATAGCTACCTTCCATGGCAATCAAGGAGGGAAGTGGGGTTTCATCAAGACCTCCTTGCCTTTTCCCTAGAGATGGGGGACCATTTTGTTTGGTCTGCATTTTAAAGTGAACCAACCTCATCTGCATTTCCAAAACTGGGAATGTGGATTGGAAGAAGGCATCTTTCAGATTGCGCACTTCTCTGAATTTTGCGATGCTGTTCTCAGCTCAAAAATTGTGTACAGCACTCTGCATATTTGGGAAAACTGCATACAAAATCGGTATGTTAGGGGAAAATTGCATATGAAAACCAATGAAAATTTGCATACTTAACCCCCCCCCCCCCGACTAATGTGGAAATTGGATGGAATGGACTTATGGTTTAATACATGTGAGACTGACGTGGACCAGAAATAGACCAGTTCATCTGTTGTATTGTATTGTACTGTATTGTATTGTATCATTTTAACTATTTGTAATGTATTTTATTCCTTCAAACATTTGTTATCCACCCAGAAAACATTTGTTTGGAGGCAGATAAAAATACAATAAGGAAATAAATTCATCCATCATTCCTTTGGAAGTGGTCTTTTATTCTTCAACCATGAAGCTCCTCATAAATCCTAACCAAACTTACAAAGGCTTTATTCCCTAAAAATTACTCAACTACTCAACTATTTGGGAATTGTCCACTGATCCAGGCCTGATCAATAGTGATTCCGCAGGTGAGTTCTTCACCCAAGCTATTTGCATTCTGATCCAGTTGTAATTCTCAGTTGTTCAGGATTATTGAATTTCCTTCTTGAGCTTCTTTCTTTGCTCCCTTGAAATGTCATCAGAAATCTATTCCTTCAAATGGAAATATTTCAATTGCTTTAAATCAGGGATGGAGAACCTCTGGCCCACAGGCAAAATCCAGTATCTGGGCCTCTTGATGTGGCCTCCTGCACTCTCCCCAGTAAGATGGCCACTTGTAAATTGCCAAAAAGGAGGACATGTGTCACCAAAAAAGAGGACAAAAGAAGACATACATTTGGATACAATTTACATATGCTAATTTATATGTATAGGTGCAAATGTAGAAATAATTATTATAATTTAAATACAAATACAGTACATGTCACCACAGCATGGAAGACTGTGACCAGGTGAGCTGTGTGCTTTTCTCAGTCTGCTGTCCAGGCACTGTTGGTGGGAAACTTCAAGGCCCAGTTCATCTTTCTGTTGGTTCTTTATCTTTATACAGGACTCGGACTGGGCAGCCCTTAAATTAGAGGACACTTTCAAAATAGAGGACAGTCCTTTAGCAGCCCTTCAAATAGAGGACTGTCCTCTGTAAAAGGCATGCCCCTCACCCTCACCACCCCCTCTCCATCTCTCCATGATCACCTTGCCTGAGCATCACTAGAGAAAGAAGAGAACCAGAGAAAGAAGAGCATCACAGACAAAGGACAGCCTGCAGACAGTCTAGCACTTGTGTGATCTCTGAAACTCCCTATGCTACTGAAGAAAGGAGAGGAGTGCTGGAGAAGGAAGACACTCATGAGTGACCCAACCACAGAGTATGGTGCCTAGACTGGCTCTTTGAAACTATAGGTACCATGCTCTGTGGATAGGCCTCCAAGCTTAGATATGTGCCTGAAAAGGGGGGGGGGACAAATGCAAAAGCAGATGGCAAGACTACAGCAGGCTGGTGAGCTGGGGGCAGGCAGGTAGTAAAAGAGATGTGTCCAGCTCAGAGGAAGAACACTTTTTTCAGTGCCAAAGATTCTTTATCAGGGTTCTTGATCATGCAGAGGGTCCATGCAGCCACAAGTAGAAGTCCCTTTCAGACCTCGATGTTCAATGTAGTAAGGTCAGAAACAGGAAGGGTGGGCCAGTGTACATGGGGACACTGGGAGCAGGGCTTCCATGTGTGCCCCCATCACCCTTTGAGCCCTCACATGTGCAGGCCAAATGCCTACATAGGAGTACAGTGACCTTGGTATCAACATGTGTGTGTTCAGGAGAGTGTCTTCTGCACAAGAATCTCCCTATTTTCTTCTGTGTTGGTTTGGTCCTGCTAGGTCCAAGGGACCACTGGATTCTGCAGCTTCTAGAGCAGCCATGATAGAATAAGAAGTATGGGCACTGTGGAAAAATCTGGCACTGTGTAAACTGTTTGGAATTTTGCTGAATCTTAGCCAAAATGTGACCTTGGCATCTGGCCTGACGGTAAGGACAAAGAATTCTTTGTATCAACTAAGATGCCAAAGGAGCAGCGACAAACATCACTGCAGATGTCAAAATACTTGGGCTGCTTTGGAAGAAGATGTTGATGTGGAATGTGCCTACCAAGCAAGGAAAGACAATAGAAGGAGCACTGGCAACTGCTTCCCTAGAAAGAAGATGGGCTATGCAAGGTGGAATAACGTGTCTTCCTATGTGCTTCATTATCATATTGATGTAAAACTTGAGATATGATATGATCCCATCTCTGATCAATATAAAAAGGGCTTCAGGATCACGTTTAGAGGAGGAGTCTACATGTTTCACCTCATTCCACTTCCCTATATTGTTTTAGTCTCTCATTCCCCCACCCGTTCCCCTCTCCCTTGCTCTTCCTTCCTTCCTTCCTTCCTTCCTTCCTTCCTTCCTTCTATTCTTTTTTTCTATTGTTCTTCCAGAGCTGATGAAGATGAAAAGATCCGTGACTGTACTGTACTGGATTGGTAGATACAAATTTTGCTTATCGTAATGGGATAGTCTAGTAATAGTCAACTTAGGGACTGGAGGGAGATGTAGGCCCAAGATTGTTATTCAAACTGCTTTGATTTTTTTGTTAATGGCATTTCAATACCATCCTTATGCTATTCTTAAACCATTTATACTGTTTTGTTGGTTTGTTGATTGCTTTCTTAGAACTTTCTCTGAGCATTTATAATATTTTCTTAATACAAATGTTACTATAGCCGTCTTCAAGTTAGATGAAGTTAATACTATTTTTAGGCCTTGCGTATCAATAAACTAATTTATTTTTTTCCACAATTAAAATCTTGAGTCTGTGGTCTTTTTCACTGGTCATGCTTTACCCTCTCACCCACTGGGTTGCAAAGGTACAAATTCAAACTCAGATTAGACCACCTTGGAGCAGCCTTCCCCCAGTCTGCTGCTGGTGGTCTCTAGATGTGCTGGAATACCACTTCCATCAACCCCAACCAGGATGCTGGGAGTTGTAGTTCAACAACTTCTTCTGGAAGGGGATGAGGTTGAGGAAAGCTGGCTTGGAGGACACACCTTCCTAACTAGTCCTGTAATCCTGCCATTTTGGTGCATCTCATCATCAGAAGAGCATAAGCCATTTTTTTCTCTCCCTGTGAACAAAAGCCAAACTCTTTGTGGTAGCAAGTTGCTGTTCCCCAGCAGACTTTGTTTGCCAACACAGTCTGCTTCACACATTCTGTTCCCCTAACATAACTCTTCCAATTCCAAAATCCTGAGAATTGCCTGTATTTCTTCCTCCTGCTGGTCCTTCCAGGCCTTCTCCCCTGGGTGTTTGGTGAGGGGGTTGCAGGGGGTTACACTCTTCTGCTGTGCCTGTTCTTGCCATCTGAATTTCCAGATGGTCTTTGAAGCACTTCCACTCCATTTCAAGTAGCAGCTTGCAGTTCAGAACTGAGCAAGTTCACCAAAAAGTAAAGAGCCACCTCAATGGATCAAATCTTACCAAAATATACTGTATTACACCATACATAGGGAGGGGCAGAAGTACCAAAATGGTATTGATTACTGCAGCCTTCCCCAGATGTGTTGGACTGAAACTCCCATAATTGCTGTCTTTCTTAGAGAGCCCTATCAATATATCACTGGTTGCCTTCCAGGTTTCCAGAAGGATGAAAGTAAAAGTAACAATATTCTGGTCCAGTCTCCAAGCTGAGTATCTGATAAACAGTAGTGGTTTGCCATAGGAATGCTTGAGGATTTTGTTTAGTCCACATTTTTAAGCAAACTGGCCTAATTCACTCTTCCTGGACCAAGACGTGGATGAGAACATAGTTATCCTTAAGATTACACACACCTTGGAATTTTGCAATGAAGTTCTCAGCTCAAGTGATGTGTACAAAAATGCATATTTTAGGAGGAAATGTGTGTTTTAAGGACACATGCATATAAAAAGGTGTTTTTAGGAGAGAATACATTTGATTTAAATGTGGATGTTTGTGCTTTAAAAAAAATCAAAGACTGATTTGGAAATGGAAGGGAACATTAATGACTGAATGTATGCAAAACTGACACAGACCAGAAATAGGCTGATGCTTCTATCGGTAGTATGCTCCATAGCTTTCTTGGTCTGAATGTCCTAATTCTATGAAATGTGCAGATTTGAACCTTGAACTGTACCAATTTCTTTCTTGGAGAAGGCAAGGCACCTAATTATTACTAATGCAAGACAACATGAATCTAAACACCAACCTAATAAGAGAAAAGAGGACAGCAAATATTAATATCAGAACAGAATAAGAAAAATAACAGCATCAGTTCTCACAAGTGCTATAATTCCACCTCTATACAATGAGAGAACTAAGCTTGCAATCAGAATTCTTGGCAGCATTTTGCAAGCTATAAAGCTTGAGAACATAAGCCTTACTTAGTTTTCCTAGCCTTGGCTGGTACTACACCCTTCATTTCTTCAACAGCTTTTGATCCTAAGAAGGATCAACTTTGGGTCTAATTTTACTTTTAAAAAAAACTAAGACTGGTGAAAAGTAGAAAAGCTCCCAAACCCTTAAAGTTTTGTGAAATGGCTCCTCACTTGATTTCTTTGTGTTTTACCTGCAGCTGATCTGACTAAAGACACAGTTAAGGCTTTTTCTTTTGCAGGGAAAATGAGTAGACAGAGTGGCACAGCTTCACACCCTGCAGTGTTTGACAGATGAAAATAGGGGCAGTCCTGTGTACATACTCTATTCTCACACCAAGATCACTGTCTGAGCACCCTGTTTACATTTTGCTCAAGACTCTGCTTTGCCTCCTGAACACAGTATTCATTCCACCTACAACAGTTGATAGCAATGTTTGCTCTCCAGAAAGGTGGTTAGGAAGGAAGGGAAGGGAAGGGAAGGACCTTCTCAGATTGTCCCTGCCAAATGGTGGCTACCAGAGAAATAGGCTTTTTAGTGATGGCACCCCAACTGTAGAATGCCATCCCCCAAGAGGCTCACCAGATGTCCATATTATGATCTTTGGGGCATCAGGTGAAGACCTTTTGTTTTCCTAGACATTTTAGGACTGTTTTAGGAACTTCAGTGTTTTTACTACTGTTGTTTTAAGGTTTTTCTGTTGCTGGTTTTATTTTTCTTTATTTCATTTTGTGCTGTGGTTGGTTTTTATTCTGATTGATTTATAGACCTTCTATTGATTTCTTTTAGGAGTTTTAACTTTTATTGTGAACAACCCAGTGGGCATTGTTAATTGGTGGTATACAAAGGATGCAAATAAATAAGCAATGTGGCTCCGTATATATTTTTTATGTGCTTTATTGCTGTGAGACACCTTGGGAGGGCTTCTGCCCTGAAAGGCAGCCAAGATTCATTCATAGACAGATAGATAGATAGATAGATAGATAGATAGATAGATAGATATGCACACATACACAGTCATGATGTATTTATTTTATTTACTTACAGGATTTATATACCACTCTAGATCTAAGAAGATTCCCAAGTGGTGAACAATAAAAAGGAAGAAAAAAGAATCAAAATACAGAATTAAAATAGTTAAAATTAAATTATACCAATAGAACCATGGCTTGTCAGTCCAGATGTGCCTCATTCCAAAAATAAGGCTCCAATTATTTATCTACTTATCTGGGAATCAGCCTCACTGAACTCAATAGGGCTTACTTCTGAGTAGAGATGGGGAATCTGTCAGTTTCACTTTCTCCCACATTCAGACTTTAAATCTCAAGTTCTTTCTCTCTGAAATATGAACTTTGTGAATTCTGGTAAATTCTTATCAAAAACAAAGTGAAATTCTCACCCGTCTGTTCTAGCCAAATTCAACAGGTGCAGCTATTTCCAGCATAGAGAGGGCCATGATATACCTGCCTGCCATGTAGCTGTTAAAGATGAGCAGCCTGTCAGAAAAAAAGAGGTAACAACACTAATTCTGCATTAACTTGCTTGAATACATAAGGAATCAAATCAAACCCAAACTTTTAAGAGCTAAGCACTCAAAGCCCTGGGCCTGGGTGGACGGATCTGTCAGTTTCACTTTCTCCTATATTCCATTAAAAAAAACACACCCCTCAAGTTCTTTTTGCCCCAAATATGGAATTTTTGTACATTCTTATCACAATTGAACAGAAACAAAATTCTCACCCATCCCTGCTTCTGAGTAGGCATGCTTGGGATCATGTTCTTGAGACTTGAACAGGGAGCTGACCCCTGAAGAGATCTACTCTGGCCTAGTGTGTGTGTGTGTGTGTGTGTGTGTGTGTACTAGCCTACCAACAGGCAGAGTGAAGCAGTTGCCTCAGGGTGCAGTTGCTGAGAGGTGGCAGTAAGGTGTTGAAGGAGAGATGTGTGGGCCACTCAGCCTGAGAGTCCCCTAAGGTAGTTTGCTGACCTCACCTGTGGCAGAGGATTATTTATTTATTTATTTATTTATTGCATTTATATCCCACCTTTTTTCCTCTTGCAAGGAACCCAAGGCAGCTAGCATTATCCTCCTCCTCTCTGTTTTATCCTCACAACAACAATCCTGTGAGGTAGGTTGGGCTGAGGGTCTGTGACTGGCCCAAAGTCACCCAGTGAGCTTCCACGGCCAAGTGGGGAATAGAACCCGGCTCTCCCAGCCTCCAGTCCATCACTCTCACCACTACACTACACTGGCTCTCATTGCCAGTGTTGAGGACAGACTCGGTTCCCAGTCCAGTCAGGGGTTTTTTGTACACAGAATGGGAAGGGTCCTTTGCCCCAGGCAGCAAAATGTCTTGAGCCAACCCTGATTAGCCAACATGAAAAGGCATCACCAACATCCTCCCAAAGGCAAAACTAGGACAACCTTTTACCAGGGATGTGTACCCAAAACAGGGACATTTGGAGCATATGAAAGTTAACATATTCCTTGGTCTGGTTCAGAAAGTAACAGTTGCGTTTCATACTTGTGGCTCATGCTTGATTGTACTGGCAGGCAGTCAAGACAAACAGAGCAGCCTCCTGTCTAATCGAAATGAATATACAGTAATAATTAGAAGAGCACTGAAACAAAATACTGAATAGAGCCAGTAAGGTGTACGCACACACACAAATCACACTGAGCCCAATGCATACATTGCATGCATGGGGCTGGAGGAGAGCAGCTTTTCCCAGTGTGTGTTGGACAAGCACAGCACATGTCTTTCTCTGCAGCAGAGAGAGGACATTTAGTAGCCACCCTGACTTCCCAGATTTTCTTGCTAACATTCAGAGTCTGATCCAAGAGACAGCTGCATCAATGCCAATCTTGGGAAGCCCAGGGGAAAGGATCGAAATGCACATATGTTTAAGGCAGTGAAAAACAGGCACCTTGCAGAACAGAACTATAATATTTTCTTCTTCTGGTTTTTTTTTTTTTAATTCAAGGTTTTTGGGGATTTTTAGAGAGAAACAGAGCAAGATTTTATTTATCACTTACTTGTAAGGCATCAGAGCTTTACTTAAAATTGGAGTAAACAATTGGAATTAACATCCATAAGTCCCAGTTTGTGACAGCTCAGTTAGTTGATTTCATTGTATATAACCATAGGTTCTTAGAATTTTGCCACAACAGCAACAAAGAAGACAGTCGCTGAAAGAAAAATGATGAACAAGCCGCTCAAATCAGTTTATCACATGCACAATCTACAGCAACAGTTTTTAGGACCTTTGCTCTAATCTTTTGAGCACCACTACTACTTCATAAGACTACTTAAGGCACAGTCCTATGCATGTTTAGACAGAAAAAGGCCTACAATTCCCAGCATGCCCCAGCCAGCATTGCTGCCTGTGGAATGTTGGGAGTTGGAGGCCTTTTCTCTGTCTAAAATAGGATTGCACCCTCAATTGGTTATATAAAGATATGTATGTACAAGTAGTTTACACATCTGCTCAGCCAAAGTTCTATCAGACATTTCTCCCCGCAAAGGTACAAGAAATCTTTTCCTGGGATTACTGTATAGGGATGTTGCAGGAGTCCAAGGGGGGGGGGTGGAGTCACTGTGCTTGCCCAACTTGGTGCGTGCTGAATTGGGCAAGCGTGGCGGACCCGCTGATCCAGTGAGCCGCCATTTTACATAAAAATGGTGCCTCGGCCTTTTTCGTAAATACCCATCTACGCAAATGGCAGCAGTAAAGGGGCAATTTACACCTGTAACCTTGCATAAATGGCTGCTTTATGGCTGCATAATTGGAGATTTACAAAAAAGGCCAAGCTGCCATTTTTACATGAAATGGCAGCTCGGGGAGGGATCAGGCAGCCACATGCCACACACCAGTGGGGCTCCACTAAGAGGTGTGTGGCATGAGACCCACTGAGTTAGTCCATCCCTACTAGCATACAGTTCACAAAAGTATAAATATAATTAATAATATCCTCTATTTCTGGAGTCCCACATATACAAAGGCATCAAAATATGGGAACATTTTTCTATACCTTCCATCCAGATATGCAGAAGGCATAGTCTGGAAGTGTAATTCCATAAATGCCTTCCTTAGCTCTGAATTAGGGCTGTGAACCGCTTCAGTATGAAGCCCGAATAACGAGGCGAAGCAGGCTGATTCGGAGGTGTCTCGTTGTGATATGAAGCAGATCAGACCAGCACCGAGGTGCCTCAAAGCAAAGCAGTTCCTCCACAAAGTGCCTCGTCTATCTCGTATACTCAGAGCTCTTCTTATGCCTTCTGAGCAGCCTAGACAGGCTGTCTCCAAAATGTATCAACTTCTGAAAGATCACGCAGAGGGGAAGGAGGACGACGAGGCAGGGGGGAAGGCAAGAGGACACGGAAGCACCAGATGTATCTCTCTGTCGAGGTAGACGAGAGAGAGAGATCTGGGCACTGGGAGAGGTGGGAGAAGGAGAGAGGAGAGAGAGGAAGAGCAGAAGGAGTGAGTGAGCTTTGCTGTGAGTCAGCCTGAGTCCATTTGCTCATTTGAGAGAGGTGGTGTTACTGGAGAGGAGAGGACTGTCTGAACGTTATTTGGCTAGAGCAGTGGTCTCCAAAGTGGGATGCATGCACCGGGGGGGCGGGCACAAGATGATCCATTGGGGTGCACAAGCTGCCTGATAATTGAGCAGCCTCTTGCTGCCCTGACTAGCTGCCATTGAGTGCAATGATGGTGGTGGCAGCGGTAGCAGCAGGAAGGGAGAGGAGCTGAGAGAGAAGCTCCATGGCATTTCTCTCTCTGCTCCAGTCCTATCCTGCCTCTGCTGTGGCCACTGAGAGCAACTGTGCCAGTCTCTGCCAGGCATGGCAGAGGAAGCCTTAACACTTCCCACTCTCCTTTGGCAGAACGAAGCCAAGAAGAAAGTGTGTGCTATGGGTACTGGGTAAAATGAGCATCCATAAAATCAAAAAACCTCATGATTTCATATGATTTTTAAAAGGGAGATCCCACAAAACCATCATCCAATCACAGAGAACATCTACCTCCATGGACTAAACCAGAAAAACCATGGATCTGCCACTTGTGGGAGCAGCCACAGCTCGAAAACATGGATCCTTGGCAGAGATACTCTTGATTTCATATGATTTTTGCAGAACAAATCCTGCAAACCACCAATGTATTGCAGAGCATGTCTGCTTCCATGGGCTGAACCAGAAAAATCATGGATCTGCCACTCGCAGGCACAGCCATGGTGCAAAAACAGGGAAAATGGCTCCCCCCATTCCCCGGAACAAGACAGCTGCTGGCGTATGTCCAGAGTGCCTAGGAGCTGGCCTGGCAGTGGCAACAGCCCACCCTCTTTGGCAGGAGCCAGCCTCCAACTGGCCACCCTCCCCTCCTTCCAAAGAAGGGAGAGAGCGCAGTTGGAGGCGACTCCTGCCCTCGTGCCTGTTGGAGGGATGTGATGGGCAGCATTTCCCCCAGCAGCACTGGCGGCAGCTTCCCTGGCGGTGGCGGCAGCAGCAGCTCCCCTGGCAGCGGTTCCCCCTCCCCCTGGAACAAGGTCCCATGTAAAGAACTGGGGTCTGGGCGGCACGTTCAGGGGCAAAGCAGGATTAGGCTATCTGAATCCCACTTTAGCTTCATAGGCCGAGGTGGGTCGCGGGGGAAGGTAAAGCAGCCTGAACCAAATTGGGCCCACCTCGGAAGCCCCAAAGCAGCTTCGGAGTCAGATCAGGGCATCCATGCACAGCCATACTCTGAATGATTCCAGGTATTCAGATAATTAGAGAAAGATTGCTCACCCTTAGTTGGAGCAAGCAAGATAGTGTCTCTTTTTTACTTGGTCCTAGAATATGGGCTGCACTTCTCCCTATTCTTTATCAGTTAACTCTTTATTACATCGGCAGTTCTTTTTGGCTGATCATCACTGAGCAGTTGGGGATGGGGGAGTCTAACCTTCCTATGAACCCCACCCCCAACATTCCAGAGACACTGCCCACACATAGATTACATGTTGTGCAACATTTCCACTTTCAAAACTTTACTTCATGATATCTACGTTGGCTACCCAATGATATAGTTATGTGGGTGGCTAACAAAAATCTGTAAGAGGCAACCTTCTTGCAGCCATTTGAGGGGCAGGTCTGGATCTAGCTCTAGTTATGGAAACAACCAGGAGTGCCTTTTACCAGCTCAGGTTGGTGCACCAGCAGCTCCATTTTCTGGTGAGATCTGAACTGGCCACAGTCATGCATGTTTTGGTAACATCCAGGTTAGACTACTGTGGCATCCTCTATGTGGGGCCGCTTCTGAAAAGTGCTCAGAAGCTTCAGCTGGTGCAAAACATGGCAGCAGGGGGTTCCAAATGGAGCCTGCCATAGGGGACACATAACACCAATACTGAATCGATTATACTGGCTCCTTCTTTGCTTTTGGGCGCAACACCCAATTCAAGGTGTCAGCCTTTAAAGACCTAAATGGCCTAAACAGAAACTTCTACTTTTACTTCAGGCAGCCATTCTGTGTTCTGTATATAGTCCATCAGAAGAGATTACCTGCAAAATCTGTAGTTAGGCCCTTAGTCAGAAGTCAGTTTGGAAGGTGTACACAGCAAGCAGGAGCATATCAAACTCCAAGAATTCTGGAATGAGGGTGGTCGAATTGCAGCCAGATGGATGCATCTGGATTACAACCCCAAGAAAACCAACTGTCTTCATTTCTGACACCTTATAGCTGCCAAGGGCTGATATGTGACCAAAGAAAATTCTGAGGTACTCCTTAGTTGCTTGACTCTTTATCAGACATTTTAATGTCATAGTTTTTAGAGTAAACATGACAAAAAGAAATCCAATGTTGTTTATGCAAACTCAGCCTCCAAGTTAAGCAGAGGGGGAGTGGGGAAAACATGCCTAAGAAAGCGTCTTATAAATGAGAGGGAGTTGCTGGGGTTTTTTTCTCTTTTTTTCTGTAGAAAGGCTAGTTTAATAATAAAGTAATTAGTTTGTAACCTTTCAATAATTGCTTTGAGTTCCCCATTAAATCTAGCTCTGATTGTTTAACAGATGTTCCCTTGCAACAGATAGCACTAGCTTCTACATTCAAATGTTAAATGCTAATTTAAATTTGGCTGTAGCTATTTGCAAAACTGGCTTGAGGAAAACTGTATTTTTCTTTCATTCTCCCTCAACCTTCTCTTTGCTTTACCATTCAGTTCTTCTTTTTGGGCTTGCTAATAGACCAACTTCTCTCCAAGATACTGCAACTAATATGATTAATAAGGTCACAGCTGCTGTTTAGGGTCCATGATGATTTGAAGAATAGAGTGCCAGCTTGAAAAGCTTGTATAATAAAGACAAAGGATATGAGGCTGCCTCATGTTTACATTAGTTTAGCTCTGGATCCATCAAAGTTAGTCTTTATTTACACCAGAGTGAAGAGATAATAACTCACTGTATGCATACAGCAGAGGGAACATGTATATTGGTAGATGATAACTGAATGACATCTACATCTCAATTTTTATTTCACTTGATACAGTCGGCAAAATTACTTCATTTTCTGAGGTATTTTGCCTGGAGAAAATATTAGCTGCCTCTTCTCTTTACACTTGTAAACAATAAGGATTGTGGGAGACTGCAGATGTAAAACATAATTTCAGGCCTGAGGAAGAATGTTATTTAAAAAAAAAACACTTTTATAAAACAATTTAATTGGTTTCCTTAGTACAATTATTGGCAGAGTAATCCTATACACCAACTATGCCAGATGAGGGGGAAATAAACTGCTGCTACACTGGTAGAATGACTACCAACCTACTCAAGCTGAAAAGAGAGGATTGAGCACACCAAACAGAAGATCCCAAAATGGTGTTAAAATGGCAGACACACCCAGAGTGTCCCTGGAAATGCCACCCAAGTTCACCCCTCAGGGACTGTGCTAACGATAACATCATGCCACCCACACACAATGGAAACCAATGACTTCACAATGGGGGGGGCACCCTTCCTCACAGCACACACAACAAGTCAAATGATGCCACAGCACCCCAATCATTCAGCCTCAATAGCAATGACCCCACCACCGTCCATGTCGCTTTTGTATGTGTTCTCTCATATATACTGTTCTGTCTCCTTTCCATATCAATATGTGATTTAAAAACAATTCACAGAAATGCACATTTAAATACATTTTAGGTTGATAGTTTTACATGTATTTTCTCTCATAATACTCATTTCTAAATGTATTTTCCCTTGTAATACACATTTTAAAATGTATTTCGACAGGACTGGCATCAAGGGTAGGCATGGCTGGCCACCTGTGAGGACCCAAACTCCAGCAGGGGCCCCACTGACAAGAACTCCTTGGACTTGCTCCTCCTCTTCACCATGGCAACCTCCTCGTTCACCTGCCTCTCACTCTGGCCCAGACAGTGATAGGGAGGAGGAGGAGGAGCTGTACATGCCATTCCCTGGTTGCTCCCTGGCTCCCTGCAACAAGTGGTAGCAATGAGAAAGGGGAACAAATAGCAACTGGCAACAATAGGGGTAAGAAGATAGATTCACTGAGTGAAAGGGTCCGTTGAGGGTGCCTTGCCCAAGGGCCCTCAAAAACCTGGATCCAGCACTGTATTTTGATATGCTTTTTAAGTTGAGCACTATGTCAGAATATTCCAGAAGTGCAGAATCCAGTGGGTAAATTCCAAGCTACAAATTAATCCAGAAGGTACAGATCAGATAAGTTCATATCAAAATTAGCAAAGGTCACAGTTCTCAAGCATATGTACGTCCATGTTTGCTACAAATAGGACTCCATTAACTTTGCCACCCTATTTAGGAGTGGTGAAATTGGGGAGGAGTCCTTTTCTGGGGACAGCTAAAATTATTTAATAGTTTGGGAGGAGGCTTCCAAAAGAAAATTCTCAAAAAAATCTATTTGAAATGTCAGCTCAATTAATGCTGAATGAAACTATATTGTTAATTCATACTGGTGGATGACCCAAACAATGGGCTAAGAGAGGAGCATTGGAAAGACTGAGAACCAAGTCCATTCCTTCATTCAACAATATGAAAATTAAAATATAATGGGTTGAATCCAAGGTTGTGTCCAAAAATTATCCACTGAAATATTCACCAATAGTTCAGCAGGGCACAAACAAATGTTTCTCCAAACAGCAAATTATTTTCTAAGAAATTTTGGCTAAGCCCTAGTTAACAATAAAAGGTATAACTCAGACTTTGGGTTTTGAGGAAACAGTACTGGAATAGTGATAATTGGGCAGAAGAATCAACTGCAGCAAATATGGTGATGGTTTTCTAGTCATGGGCCTGGGCCTGAATGTGTTTCATAGAACCCCGGATTTATTCCACAGTGTCCTGAGTGTCCATTGGTCTCAATGGAAGCATTTCCCCTCACCATTATTATGGGGAATTTTTAATGGGGATTACAGCTTGGGATGGAAGGCTTAACTCTCCAATCCCCACAAGTTGCCACACATGCACACACACCCGGAAAAAAGAGGTATTCCCCTACAGGGCAATTTAGCATAGAAAAAAAGCCTTTTTCTTTGATTTGGGATGATCTGGGCAAGGTGCAAATTAACTGGAGAATTTATTTTATTTGAGATGATTTGGATGAGAAATTAATTGTCTGGCTTTGCTTCCTGTGAAATTTAAATAAATCTGCATATAAATCAGTGTGTTCAGATTTTATGCAGATTTGTTTCCTATGGGCCTGGGCCCAAAATCTTTTAAGTGCCTAGTAACACCCCCACTTCTAGCTGCATTTCCTTTTGGGCTTTGCTTCAATAGGCAACTCAAAATCAAAACAGATGGGATTATGAAACAGCACTGACCATCTGAAAGAAAAGGGATTGCATTTGTCAAATCCTCAGCGAGGCCAAAGCACCCAATTGCAAGCAAAGTATATTCGTACATGAGTTGTTAAATTCTACTGCAGTGTTCCAAATACATTATGAAAGATGTTTCGTTTCCTAGCGTGAGAGTGATGAAGGCAGCAATACTCTGAGGAGAGCATATCGCTTTATGTTTGTCATAATTCATCCTCTGGTCCAGGCAGACAAGACTCTGGAAGTACATTCAAACCCACCACATGTCCAAATGTGGGGGGGGGGAGCATATGGCTTGAGTCAAAACCTTGGTGACAGTCTGTCCAATTAGCATTATCAGGTAAAATGTTAGCAATTAAGAATATCTACAATTGGCTAATAGGAGGTAGTGATTTATGCTCTGTAAGCTAAAATTGTTCTATTGCTATGGAAATTTCTCTTTTATTCATTCCCTTACACAATGAAAAATGAAACACTATATAAGAAAATTAAGCTGAGAAACTCCAATTAGTTCTGAATGCCATATACACAAAGCTTGCAAGACAAAAAAGAGCCCCATGTTTTTCCTTTTGTTCCTGCAGCGTTTACAGTTTTACCCTCATGCTAAATTCAATGGATATATGAACAGCTTCCAGAATATTCATATTGGGAACTTCAGAACCCATCATCTCACTTCAGTGGTTGTATTCAATGTTCTTCATATCTATGAGTACATTTAGGCCCCATCCTATATACATATATGTGGGTTTACTTGCTTTCAGTTGAACTAGCCTGAACTTTGTCCTTACAGCTACTTCATGTGATGCACGTTGGGGCAAAAAATCCCAACTTCAAGTATAACCTGATGGGATCTGAGCCAGTGGTGACTGACCAAGAAAGAGATCTTAGGGCTGTAGTGGACAGCTCAATGAAAATGTCAAGACAGTGTGTTGCCGCTGTAAAAAAAAAGGCAAACTCCATCTTAGGCATAATTAGACAAGGAATTGAGAATATAACTGCCAATGTCATACTGCCCTTATACAAATCTATGATGCGACCGCACTTGGAATATTGTATACAGTTCTGGTCACGACACCTACAAAAAGGTATTGTAGAGCTGGAAAAAGTACAGAAAAGGGCAACGAAAATTACCCATATGAGAGAGAAGGTTATGACAGTTGGGATTGTTTAGCTTAGAAAAAAGGAGGATAAGGGGAGACATGATAGAGATGTACGAAATTGTGCATAGTATAGAGAATGTGGATATGTGGACTTTTTTCTCCCTCTCTCAAAATACTAGAACCCGGGGTCATCCCATGAAGCTGATTGGTGGGAGATTCAGGACAGATAAAAGGAAGGACTTCTTCACACAGTCTACAGTTAAACTATGGAATTCGCTACCACAGGATGTAGTGATGGCCACCAATTTGGATGGCTTTAAAAGGGGATTAGACAAATTCCTGGAGGAAAAGGCTATCAATGGCTGCTAGTCTTGATGGCTATGTGCCACCTCCAGAACCAGAGGCAGTGAGCCTATGTACACCAGTTGCTGGGGAACATGGGCAGGAGGGTGCTGTTGTGCTCATGTCCTGCTTGTGGGTTCCTGATCAACAGCTAGTTGGCCACTGTGTGAATAGAATGCTGGACTAGATGGACCCTTGGTCTGATCCACTATGGCTCTTCTTATGTTCACCATTCATCTGTATTGAACCTCATGCCAGGGACTCTAAATCTTTTCTTCTTCGAAAATAAATTAATATAAGCTCAAATGGAACACTGGGGCCGCATTATATCCTTGTGCTCCAGCATTTGCCATTGTTTTCTCTTCTGGGCACAATTCTAAGTGCTGACCTTGATCTATAAAACTCTTAATGGTTTGGATCCAGTCTACACTGCCTCTTTCCCAATGTCCCATCATGACTTCTAACATAAACCAAAGAAGACACTCTAGCATACCTGTGAATATTGCATGGGTACACAGAAAAGTACTCCCGGGAGCAGCTTGAACTTAAAATCACGAATGTCAGACTTAACATCTTCTCCCTCATCCTACTGTTTATCTCTACAAGAATTTCTCACATGTTACCTCAATAGGGTAAACATATAGGACTTGGGATGGGTGAGAGTTTTGTCTCAGTTCCATTGTGATAATAATTTACCAAAATTCACAAGGTTCTCCACATTCGGAACAAAAAGAACTTGAGATTTTAAGAATTCAAATGTAGGAGAAACTGAAATGACAGATCCATCCAGGCCCAGGGCTTTGAGTGTGTTGCTCTTAAAAGTCTGGGTTAAAATCCCCATGTATTTGACCATGGTAGTGCTTCATTAGGGTTCCGTGGCAGAATTCTCTGCCATCCCTAGTTCTACCTTTTTTTCTGACAGGCCTTAATACCTATACAGCAGGCAAGTACATCATGGTCCCCTCCAAGTTCGGAATGGCTGTACCTACTGAATTTGGCTGGTGCAGATGGCTGAGAATTTTGTTTCAATTCATTTTTTAATAAGAATTTACAAAAAAATTCACAATGTTCTCCATATTAAGAAGAGAAAGAACTCAAGATTTAAACAATTTGGATGTGGGAGAAAGCAAAGCTGACAGATAGGCCCAGCAGCTGTTGTCACCACAAGTCTGCTTGAGCTGGGAATTGCCCAGGTAAATTGGCCAAGGGTCTCACTTGGTGAAGGCTCAGGCTGAGGAGTGGGGGCAACACAGCAATACTTTGACCTTCCCTTGGGCTGCAGGAATGCATGGGACAGGAAACACACACCCTCCATGAGGAAGAACAAAGTGAAACTTAATTTATACAAGATGGAAGTCAGCAGGCATTATGGCAGATGTGAGTTAGGCAGAATGTCATGTCCTACCTGGAGGTAGGGATGTACAAAAGTCACTTACCTTTTCGACTGGGTGATTCGCGGTGGGAGGGAGGTGCTCTGCACCTCCCCCTGAAATCCTAACCTGGCCAGCTGCGCTCCGCAGCAACTCTACAGAGCTGCCGGCTGGGTGCATTCGCAGGCGCCTTGTGGAGCCTGTGGACGCAAATAGCAGCGGCAGCTACAGTGGCCTCCATTTGCATTCCTGTTTTTTGGCCGTGATAAGCTATGTAAATATTTACATAGTCTATCACAGCAAAAAAAACCAGGGGTGCAAATGGCATAGCGGCCGCATTTGCGTTCCTGTTTTTTGCTGTCATAGGCTACGTAAATATTTACGTAGCCTATCACGGCAAAAAAACAGGGGTGCAAATGGTGTAGCAGCCGCCATTTGCGCCCCTGTCTTTCGCCGTGATAGGCTATGTAAATATTTATGTAGCCTATCATGGCCTCTGCAAGGATGCAAATGGCCTCCCTGCATTAGCCGTGATAGGCTACGTAAGTATTTACATAGCCTATCATGGCAAAAATAGGGAAGCGAATGGCGGCTGCAGATGTAGCCACCATTCACAAAGCAGCGCGAATGGCACCAGGTAAGTGTCTCATTTCGCATGCCTTTCGCAGGGTGGTGGGGCAGGGGGCTTTGTTCCACCACAGATTTCAGGGGGCCAAATGCACTGGCATTTGGCCTCACCGAGATCTGTGGCAGAATTCTCTGACATCCCTAACTGGAGGAGGATTTGCCTGAGGAAGAAGAGGGGGAGAGCCAGCACAATGGGCCCCAGCCAGATCTAGGTAAGGAACAGGAGGCCTCAGCTGACAGTCCTCCCCTGGAAACATTACAGGAGCAACCTGGTCCCTCTCAAACAGTTCCTGAAGTTCCTCAAATGCTGGAAGCAGAGCCTGAGAGAATCCATCCCTCTGAATGGCATAGAATCAGCAAAAGAACAATAGGAAATTATAGTGTGGGGCCTCCCTTAAAAGCAACATGCTGACCTAATTAGCCAGTTGTGCTGATTAAGGACCAGCTATAAATCAGCCCAGCTGATACCAGCTCACTACTGCAAACAACAGAGCCTTAACCCCAGTATAGCCTCCAAAGACCAAATCTGACAGGTTCCTATACCCTTGACTACCCATTTGTACAACACTTTTGGACACACGCACATGCACACACACACCCCGACTGGCCTTGATGCTTCGTAAGACTGATGCTTGTGAACTGATGTTTGGCCTGCTTTGACCTTGTCTCTGCCTGGGCCTCCAAAAACCTCCTCGGAACTCCTGTGTATGACCTTGGACTGAACTGGTTGATCTCTCGCTGTTGCTCCTGGGACTATCTGGACCATGCCCAAGGCCCTGACCTGCATTGAAATGAGGCACAGAAGTTGTGGACAAGTGGTAGAAGGTGTTGATTCAGAATAGCTTTGGATTTGGGGTAGGAGTCCTTGATGGAATTGTCCTCCTCCTGAAGGTTTAGGTCAGGGATGTTGAAGCCTTTTCAGCCCAAGGGCCAAATTCCACTTTGGAGAGACATCTTGGCGGTTGCATTCTGATGGTGGGCCTGGCTGAAGGCAAAAGGAGCAGCGAAAAAGGCAAGCGGGCAGGGCCAGATATACCCCCAAATACCAACGTATTTGAGCTGAAAGCTCTTACTGTCAGTAGCTAAGACCTAGGAGAGGCATTTCCAACCCTTTAGAATGGGAACTGCACAAAAGCCAGAAAACTACCAAATGATTGGTAGTTAAGGGAAAGGAATGGAACGACTAGAGAATGGGGTGTAATCATCTGAGGAACCCCAGAGGACTGGATTTGGCCCCTGAGCCCAAGTTTCTGCACCTTGAGTTTAGGGTCACTGAAGTGAAGAAGTGTGAATTTCCCAGGTGGAAAATTGTGGGTGGCTGTTTTGGTTCTGTTTCAGGTGTTGCAATTTAACCCTCAGGTTGAAAGAGGTCCCCCATCCCTGCATTAGGGATGTACGAAAGTCACTTACCTTTTCACGGATTCTGTTCATGGTGGGGGGGAGGCGTTCTGTCCCTCCCCCCAGAATCCTCGACGGGGGGGGAGGCGATCCGGTCCTCCCCCGCCCCCGGAATCCTTGACGGCCGGCTGTGCTCCGCAGCGGCTCTGCGGAGCAGCCGCCCAGGCCCAGTCCAGGGCCGTCCGCAGCCAGATTTCTGGCCGCGGAGGGCTCTGGGTTAAAAGAAAAAAAAAAAAGCTTACGCAAATGGCGGCAGCTACGGCCGCCACCATTTGCATTCCTTATTTTTCGCCATCTTAGTCTACGTAAATATTTACGTAGACTAAGACAAAGAAAAGAAAGGGGAACGCAAATAGCATACTGGGCGCTATTTGCGTTCCCCTTGTCTTCATCTTAGTCTACATAACTATTTACATAGACTAAGATGGCGAAAAATAAGGAACGCAAAAGGCAGCGGCCGTAGCCGCCGTCATTTGCGTATGCGTTTTGTTTTTGTTTTTTTACGCAGACGTGATAGGCTACATAAGTCTTTACATAGCCTATCACGTCTATGGGGGGGGGGGAGAAAAAAACACAGACTGCAAATGGCGGTGGTGGCTAGGGATGGCAGAGAATTTCTCCCCGAATCTTCGGAAGGCCGAGCGCCAACACATTCGGCCCCCCGAAGTTGGTTGGGAAATTGTCCGCCGGCCCCCCACTCCCCCCGCGGGTCGGGACTTACCTTCGGCGAATGTCCCTCTGGGCGGCGTGTCCCGGCGGCGGTTCGGCGGTGGTTCGTCGCAGGTGGGGGCGGCAGCCGGTCTCCCGACCAGCTGCCACCACCACCATTGCAAAAAAAAAAAACTAAAGTAAAAAAAAAACAACACCCGTGATAGGCTACGTAACGATTTACGTAGCCTATCACGGCTAGATTTCCAAAGTCAGCCGTGATAGGCTACGTAAATCGTCATGTAGCCTATCACGGGTGACTTTAAAAAAAAAAAGCGCGTACGCAAATGGCGGCACCCATGGGGCGCCGCCATTTGCGTTCCTTATTTTGGCACATCTAGTCTACGTAAAGATTTACGTAGACTACGGCGAAAATAAGGGCACGCTATTTTTTTTTCTAAAGTCACCCGTGATAGGCTACGTGACCATTTACGTAGCCTATCATGGCTACGTAAATCTGGCCGTGATAGGCTACGTAAATCGTCACGTAGCCTTACACGGGGTCTTTTTTTTTTACTTTTTGTTTCGCGGCCAGGGAGAAATTCGGGAAGCCTCCCCCCCCGGCCTGAATTTCGGCCGGGCGAGGCGGGAAGCCTCCCCCCCTCGCCTGAACTTCGGGGGGAAAAGCGAAGCGCCTCCCCCCCACCGCGAAGCCAAGCTGCGAAAAGGTAAGAGACTTTCATACATCCCTAGTGGTGGCAGCCGGTCGGAAGACCAGCCGCCGCCGAAGCCGCCACTGGAGCCGCTGCCGTCTGAAACATCCGCCCCAGGTAAGTCTCGTCTCGGTCATCCTGGGAGCTACAGGCCTGCTCTGTGTGGAGGTTTTTAAAGCATTGGAACTGGATGTTAAAGAAGTAGCAGAATGGACCGCAAAGTCCCATCTATGAAATCCATAAACAGAGCATGCATGTATTCATGACAAAACCCATCTGATGATGACTACATTGCAAGACATCAACCTCATTGTGTCTGCACACTGAATTTTACAATAGGAAAGTTTAGTTTGGAAAAAAGTAAGGAGAGATATGATAGAGGTGTGCAGAATTATGCATGTTGTGGAGAATGTAGCTAGGAAGACATTTTTCTCCCTCTCTCATAATGCTAGAACCTGGGGCCATCCCATGAAGTTGATTGGTGGGAGATTCAGGGCAGATAAAAGGAAGTAGTTCTTCACACAGTGTATGGTCAAACTGTGGAATTTGCTACCACAAGATGTAGTAATCACCACCAATTTGGATGGCTATAAAAGGGAGTTAGACAAATTCCTGGAGGAGAAGGCTATCAATGGCTACTAGTCCTGATGCCTCTATGCTACTTCCAGTATCAGACTCAAAGAGTACTTATCAATGGGATGTTCCCAAACTGAGGAGAGGTAATGAGCGGCGTACCTCAGGGCTCAGTCCTGGGCCCAGTGCTCTTCAACATTTGTATTAATGGCAACTTCCGGCTGGAACCAATGTCGCTCTGGTAGCATCCCACGGGCTCTCTGTAGGAGCTTTCTCAAACAGCTTTTTAAAAGGTTGAAAAACCTTTTCATTCCCCCTGGGAATTAAAAGGGGGGCAAGACAACATCTGGATAACATCTTGGAGTGGGGGGGCTGGATTCCAGGATTATCTCTCCAGAGGTTTACCAACGCAAAAAGCTGTACTGAGACTCCTATTTCATAGGGGAAAACAGGGCTGACGTGTTCCATACTAATATATGCTTTAAGAAATATCAACTTCTGAGGGATGATTTAAGAAATATTAACAGTATTTGAGAACATCTGAGGACCTGAGGGGCCTCCAGCCGCTTCCGGTGTGCTGCGGACACAAATGGCATCCTGCGTAGGGGACGCCATTTGCGTCCCTACGCAAGCCCATGATACGCTATGTAAATATTTACGTAGCCTATCATGGCTAAAGCGGGAATGCAAATGGCATAGGGGACGCCATTTGCGTCCCTGCTTTAGCCATGATAGGCTACGTAAATATATACGTAGGCTATCATGGGCCGGCATACAGATGCAAATGGCAGCCACTACAACGGCTGCCATTTGCGGCTGCAGCAGCCCAGCAGCAGCTGGAGCCCCAGCCAGATAGGTGGGGTGGTGGGGCGGGGGGCTCCGTTCCGCCATGGATTCCAGGGGGCCGAATTCACTGGAATTCAGTCCCCCTGGGATCCGTGGTGGAATTCTCTAACATCCCTTTACATCCCTACCAAATGCTAAAGGGACTGACTATACAATCATAGTCCAATTTGCAAAAGTCTCCACTAAGAATTACATCCTGCATTTGGCAAGAGAGGGTGGAATCCTTTCCTGGAAACAAGATAAAGTTATGTTATTTCCAGACTATATCAAAGAGGTTGTGAATAAAAGAAGGCAATTTATCAAAGCAAAAAATATGGCAAATCAAATGAACTTACAATATTACTTAAAATATCCTGCTACACTTTGTATTGTATTGTGTCTGAAGGTCAGATGAAGAAGTTTCTAAATCATGAAATGGCGGAGGCATGGCTGAACGTAAAAATGCGTGAGATTTCTGTTACAACCCCATGAACTGGAATCTTTAAACAATCTTTGTTAAGTGTTTGTGTTTAGTCTACATGATCCAGGCTAGGTCAGAAGATAAATGATTATACATATATGCGTTTATTCTCTTTCATCTTTCATTTTTTCTTGCTTTTCTTTATATTTTTTATTTCAAAATAGATATGGTATCCTGTATTTAAATTTATTGTTTGAGGGTATAGTGTGTACTTATATATCTAGTATAAAATATATTACTGACTGTTGAAGGTTTATATTAAGTTTTATTATTATAAATAATATATATATATATGTTGTTGTTGTTCAATCGTTCAGTCATGTCCGACTCTTCGTGACCCCATGGACCATAGCACGCCAGGCCTTCCTGTCCTGCGCTCTCTCCCAGAGCGTGCTCAAGTTCATATTCATTGCATCGGTGATGCTATCTAGCCATCTCATCCTCTGCCGTCCCCTTCTCCTTTTGCCTTCAGTCTTTCCCAGCATCAGGGTCTTTTCCAGGGAGTTTTCTCTTCGCATTAGGTGGCCAAAATATTTGAGCTTCAGCTTCAGTATCTGTCCTTCCAATGAGCAGTCAGGGTTGATTTCCTTTAGGATGGACTGATTTGACCTCCTTGCAGTCCAGGAGACTCGTAAGAGTCTTCTCCAGCACCACAGTTCGAAAGCATCAATTCTTCGGTGCTCAGCCTTCCTTATAGTCCAGCTCTCACAGCCATACATTACTACTGGGAAAACCATAGCTTTGATTAGATGGACCTTTGTCAGCAAGGTGATGTCTCTGCTTCTTACTATTCTGTCTAGGTTTGCCATAGCTTTCCTCCCAAGGAGCAAGCGTCTTTTAATTTCATGGGTACAGTCACCGTCTGCGGTGATCTTGGAGCCCAAGAAAGTAAAATCTGTCACTGCTTCCATTTCTTCCCCTTCTATATGCCAGGAAGTGATGGGGCCAGATGCCATGATCTTAGTTTGTTTAATGTTGAGTTTCACACCAGCTTTTGCACTCTCCACTTTCACCCTCAACAAGAGGCTCTTGAGATCCTCTTCGCTTTCTGCCATTAGGGTGGTATCGTCTGCATATCGGAGGTTGTTGATAATTCTCCTGGCAATCTTAATTCCGACCTGTGATTCATCCAACCCGGCATTTCTCATGATGTACTCTGCATATAAGTTAAATAAGCAGGGTGACAATATGCAGCCTTGTCGTACTCCTTTCCCAATTTTGAACCACTCGGTTGTTCCATGTCTGGTTCTTACTGTTGCTTCTTGACCCTTGTACAGGTTTCTCAGGAGACAGGTAAGGTGGTCTGGTATTCCCATCACTTTCAGAATTTGCCACAGTTTGTTGTGATCCACACAATCAAAGGCTTTAGCATAGTCAATGAAGCAGAAATAGACGTTTTTCTGGAATTCTCTTGCTTTCTCCATGATCCAGTGAATGTTGGCGATTTGATCTCTTGTTCCTCTGCCTCTTCGAAACCCAGCTTGTGCTTCTGGTAGTTCTCGGTTCGCATACTGCTGAAGCCTAGCTTGTAGGATTTTGAGCATCGCCTTGCTGGCATGTGAAATGAGCTCAATTGTGCGGTAGTTGGAACACTCTTTGGCATTGCCCTTCTTTGGAATTGGAATGTAAACTGACCTTTTCCAGTCTTGTGGCCACTGTTGAGTGTTCCAAATTTGTTGGCATATTGAATGTAGCACTTTAACAGCATCATCTTTTAGGATTTTAAATAGCTCAGCTGGAATACTGACATCTCCACTAGCTTTGTTGTTAATGCTTCCTAAGGCCCACTTGGCTTCACTCTCGAGGATGTCCGGCTCAAGTTCAGACTGAGCGCACTCTCATGGCTATCAGGGACATTCCGATATTTCCTGTATAGTTCTTCTGTGTATTCTTTCCACCTCTTCTTAATCTCATCTGCTTCTGTTAGGTCCCTGCCTTCTTTGTCCTTTATCATGCCCATCTTTGCACAAAACGTTCCCTTGAGATCTCCGATTTTCTTGAAGAGATCTCTAGTCTTTCCCATTCTGTTGTTTTCCTCCATTTCTCTGCATTGTTCATTTAAGAAGGCCTTCTTGTCTCTCCTTGCTATTCTCTGGAACTCTGCATTCAGTTGGATATCTCTTCCCCTTTCTCCCTTGCTTTTCGCGTTCCTTTTCTTTCGTCAGCTACTTGTAAAGCCTCCTCAGACAGCCACTTGGCTTTCTTGCATTTCTTTTTGTTTGGTATGGATTTCATTGCTGCCTCCTGAACAATGTTACGGACCTCTGTCCATAGTTCCTCAGGCACTCTATCAGGTCTAATCCCTTAAATCTATTCCTCACCTCCACTGTATATTCATAAGGGATATGATTTAGGTCATACCTGAATGGTTTAGTGGTTTTCCCTACGTTCTTCAATTTAAGCCAAAATTTTGCAACAAGAAGCTCATGATCTGAGCCACAATCAGCTCCAGGTCTTGTTTTTACTGACTGTATAGAGCTTCTCCATCTTTTGCTGCAAAGTACATAATCTATCTGGTTTCGATATTGACCATCTGGTGATGTCCATGTGTAGAGTCGTCTCTTGTGCTGTTGGAAAAGAGTGTTTGCTATGATCAGCGTGTTCTGTTGGCAAAACTGTATTAGCTTTTGTCCTGCTTCACTTTGTACACCAAGGCCATGCCTGCCTGTTATCCCGGTGATTTCTTGACTTCCTACTTGAGCATTCCAATCCCCTATGATGAAGAGGACATCTTTTTTTGGTGTTAGTTCTAGAAGGTGTTGTAGGTCTTCATAGAACCGATCAACCTCAGCTTCTTCGGCATCAGTGGTTGGGGCATAGACTTGAATTACTGTGATGTTGAATGGTTTGCCTTGGATTCATACTGAGATCGTTCTATGGTTTTTGAGATTGTACCCCAGTACTGCTTTTCCCACCCTTTTGTTGACTATGAGTGCTACTCCATTTCTTCTAAGGGATTCTTGCCCACAGTAGTAGATATGCTGGTCACCTGAATTAAATTCGCCCATGCCTGTCCATTTTAGTTCGCTGATTCCCAAGATGTCGATGTTCAATCTTGCCATCTCATGTTTGACCACCTCCAGCTTACCTTGATTCATTGATCTGACATTCCAGGTTACTAAACAATATTGTTCTTTACAGCATCGGATTTTCTTTTCACCACCAGACACATCCACAGCTGAGTGTCCTTTCGGCTTTGGCCCAGCCACTTCACTCTTTCTGGAGCTACTTGGAAATACCCTCTGCTCTTCCCTAGTAGTATATTGGACACCTTCCGACCTGAGGGGCTCATCTTCCGGCGTCATCTCTTTTAGCCTTGTGATACGTTCCATGGGGTTTTCTTGGCAAGAATACTGGAGTGGGTTGCCATTTCCTTCTCCAGTGGACCACATTTTGTCAGAACTCTCTGCCATGACCTGTCCGTCTTGGGTGGCCCTGCACGGCATAGCTTATGGCTTCACTGAGTTACGCAAGCCCCTTCGCCACAACAAGGCAGTGATCCATGAAGGGGATATATATATATATATATATATAGGCTTCTGGGAATGAATTGTAGACCTGTTTCTTTGATATAAGATTTATGATATGATATTGAAATGTAAGCTTGTTTATTAAGCTGTAAGATTGTTAAGGTTACAGATATAGTTTTTAAAATAGAATGTCATCGGAGGCCGGGGGATATTGGGGAGGGGGAGGGAAGGGGAAAGAATCTTATTTTGTCTTCACTTCCTTTCCTCCTCCCTTTTCCTTTTTTTTTCTTTCTCCTTCTCTTTTTGTTATTGTGGTGCCCTCATCAGAATATTGTATTGTTGGGAATTTGTAGCATTGATCAGGTTGTTGGTAATTTTGGTATTGTTTATTTCATTTATAAAGATAAAAAAATAAAAATATATTCAAAAAATCACAAACATTTGTATTAGTGACTTGGATGAGGAGGTGCAGGGAATGCTTATCAGATTTGCAGATGACACAAAATTGGGCAGGATAACTAATACTCTGGAAGACAGAAACAAAATTCAAAGTGATCTTGATAGGTTGGCGTGCTGGGCTGAAATCAACAGAATGAAATTTAATAGGGATAAATGCCAAGTTCTGCACCTAGGAAAAAGAAACCAAATGCACAGTTACAAGATGGGCGATACTTGGCTCAACAATACTACAAGCGAGAAGGATCTTGGAATTGTTGTAGATCACAAGCTGAATACGAGCCAATAATGTGATGTGGCTGCAAAAAAGGCAAATGCTGTTTTGGGCTGCATTAGTAGAAGTATAGCTTCCAATCATGTGAAGTACTAGTTCCCTTCTACTCAGCACTGGCTAGGCCTCATCTTGAGTATTGTGTCCAGTTCTGGGCACCACACTTTAAGAAGGATGCAGACAAACTGGAGAGGGTTCAGAGGCTCAAGTTCAGGAGGACTGAATACCCAAGGTTCTGTTATGTTTCTAACAGCCATAGACGAAGAAGATGAAATTAGGTAGAGTAGTTGTGCTATAGAGAGGGTTCTGGAGATTCGTATATAGAGGAATGGGAGAAGAGGGAGGGCTGTGACTCATGATGCAGTGGAAAAATGGAAGAAACATGTGACTTCATGGGATGGAATCAAAGAGGAAGTGACTTGGTTCATTTGCTGTAGCTGTACTGGGCAGGGACTGAAGGAGAAGGGAAATTGGGGGTCTACATTTAGGAGTGCACAAGTCAGGTCTGTGTCACTTATGAGTGATCACGTTCACTCATGCATCCACCCCATCCATTTCCACATTGCTGGGGGGAAATTTGAACAGCAACCAAGAAATGCACAAGAAAATTTGCATTCCAATATGTCTTTTTAAACATATTTTCTCTCAAAATATGTATCTCCAAACGTGTTTTCTCTCAAAATATGCATTTCAAAATACATTTGGATATTTTTCTTGAGCCAAGAACTGCATCAGAACATTCAGGAAGCATGAAAGCTAATTTCCAATCTGTACATTAATCAGGAGGATGTGGTTCAGGCTGTTCCATACTGGAATTTACGAAGCTCAAATTCTTCAATCCATCCCTCCTCCCATCTCAGGCACCAAAATATCTTGGGCCAGCCTTAGCTCAAATGTTCTTATTTAGCTCATGGGACTAAAATCAAAAAGATGAATGAATGAAAACTTGAACGGGGAGGTGAAAGAAGTATGTTTGAAGAGAACAAACTGGCAGCAGTCCCAGACTCACTCCTTCAAGCACATGGAATTGCCTTCCGAATGTGCCAAAGCCCAACCTGATGCATGTTGAATCAGAAGAAAGTCCCACACAGTACAACGGGACTTACTTCCATGGAAGTGTCCATAGGGTTAGAGCCAGGATGGGGAATCACTGGCCCACAGGCCTGATCCAGCCTGTGGAAGTTCCTCATCCAGTCTGCAAACACTTCTGACACCCTCCCCTGGGCACCGTCTCCTTCCCTACCCCCCTGAGGGGGGGCTATCTGGAAGAAGAATCCCTATTATCTCCAGTCACTGATTTTCTGTCCCTGCCAGAAAAGCAGTTTCTCCATGAAGAGAGAGGGATGGCCATGCCCTTCTCTACCCAGAGAAACTCTATTATGATGTTAGGGGGTGGGGATTTCAGGGAAGGGCCTTCAGGGGAGGGCCCAGCCCCTGATGCCATCCAGCCTAAGGCCTAAACAAGTTCCCCACCCCTGGGTTAGAACAACTTAGAAGAACATTATGAAGAATATGCCCAGACCTTAAGATCATCGTCAGCGGTCCTCCTCCGTGAGCCCCTGCCAAAGGAAGTGAGGCAGGTGGCTACTAGGAGGAGGGCTTTTTTTGCTGTGGCACCCCGGCTCTGGAATGAGCCTCCTAGCGAGGTTCGCCTGGCACCTACACTGTATTCCTTTCGGCACCAGGTGAAGACCTTTTTATTCTCCCAAGCATTTTAGCATTTTAGCTTTCTGAACTTTTAGCTTTGCTGTTTTAAATCTGTATTTTAAACTCCTGCACTGCTGCTAGGTTTTATTGTGGTTGCATTGTTATATTGTGGCTTTAATGTTCTATATATTTTATATTGTTTTATTGTTTGCTGTTTGGTTTTAATTTTTGTGAACCGCCCAGAGAGCTTGGGCAGTATAGAAATGAAATAAATAAATATAGAAATAAATAAATAAATAAATAAATATGCACACGTTTAAATTTGCAGATAAATCAAAGTGATGGTCTACTTGTTATTCCCATTCATACACATCAGAATAATTTTGGAAATGTATAAACTTTCCAATAATGCAGCGATAAAAATAAGTTGTTCTCTCATGCCATTTGTGAAAATGAGCTGTAGTTAAAATTTACATAAATAATTCAATGCATAATTAATTACACAACAGAGCACAAAAACAGAGGAGATGATATATATGGTCCTGCTATCTATAGTCTTAATGATGCATTTCTGCGTCGATCTTGAAAGTCCAAAATGGTCCATGTCCAGGATCCCAAAGGATCCATAGTTGAAGAGCTTCACTGGAGGCTGTTTGTTTGGGTCCCCTCACGATTCCAGATGTGATGATAAGCTATCCAGATCAGAGCCTTTTCAGCAGTGGCATGAAGACTTTGGAACTCCCTCGGGGGGGGGGTATTTTGCCCTCTTTCTGTTGGTGTTTTATGCCATTAGTTTTGGGGGGCTCTCAAAAGATCAGTGGTCTCCTGCTTGTTCTATTTTACTCTATTGATTTAGTTCATTCTTAAAGTAGGTTGTTCATTTTATGTATTCTTTCTACTCTTAGGATATAAATGCTAGGATATAGACATTTAAACAAATTCTTTTTTCCCCTTACATTTATATTCCATCTTTCTCCCATTATGGAATTCAAGGAGGCACAATAGGGTTCCCCAGGCAGTCTCCCATCCAGGCCCTGACCATTACTAGACCTGCTTAGCTTCAACTGGTGTTGTGTCTCATGCCCTGGGGCTATGTGTTTACTCAACTGCTGGGGCACTTCTGGCAGCTTGGGGATAGTGTGTATGTGGTTGATCAGCCTTGCCCAGCCTGGTGTCCTCCAGATGTTTTGGACTTCAACTCCCTTCAGCCCCAACTAGCATGGCTAATGGTCAGGAATGCTCAACGTTTTAGCCCAAAACACCTGGAGGGCACCAAGTCGGGGAAGACTGTGCTAGGTACTGGATAGTTTGAAAGTTGTGAAAGATAATGATGAGTCAATGCTTCTGCCCAAATATGTTAGGTTGGGTAACCTTATCCATGTACCCGGAAGTCTTCAACTTGGGACAGTAGAGTATAAAATAGGATATTGATCCTATTTATTTAAATTATTATTTCATTACATAGCTTTCCTTTTCAGTGCTATAATCTTTTTCCTAAGTATGGAGTTATATATTTCTACATATCTATCAATCATTTTATTTGTATACCGCTTTTCCTTACAGGATGCTCAAGGCGATTTACAACAAAGCATGATGAGAAGAAGAAAAACCAGTACATTCCTATCCATATTAAAGTCAGAAAATTTCATAACAAGAACATATCACAATATCAATATCAAAGAACTAATAATAATTAAAAACGAAGTGAAACACCCTCTGACTTTTCTAGCTAGACTAGCAGTAAAGTATGACCTTTGAAGAAGCTTCTCTAAGGAAGTAGGGCCAGTTGTCAATCCCAGATATTAGTAGGAACAGGATGAAACACCCTCTGGCCTAGATGACAAAGAATAGGTTAGCAGAACTCTCTCCTCTGATGATGGTAAGAGAGAGAGATGGGAGAACAAGCAGGCCCAACAGGGCAGAAAATTATAGAGCAAAGATGTTGCTCCTTTAAATTCTCTCTCTGGTAAATGCTGCATTATTAAGGTCTCTTAATTTATTTTGATTTCAAACAAGAGGATGTGAATGCCACTAACATCCTACAGCTAATGTTTTTAGTCCATGAAATGGCAGCCACCTATAAAGATTTCAAAGGATATTACTGAACTAGATTTCTCCCAGCCACCACCATCACCACTTTGGGGGGATTATATATGGAAAATGTCAGTTTCCTTTGTGGCATAAGTGAGGTATAGGAATAAACACAAACACAGTCTCTAAAAGCTCACAGTCTCTGTTTTCTGAAATCCTTTGATTATAGGTGGAAACTACTCAGAATTGCTGTGGGTAAGGTTGACCTTATACTTCAAACAACTACAGATAGTTGCCTAGGACATCATTTCAAAGGCAGCAGTGCATAAACAGTTAGAAGGAACTGTCTGTCCCAACCACCACCTTGTTGGCACACTGACGTCTGATGGCCAGGAACAGCAGGGTAGAGGAAGGAAGGCCTGATATTCCACAAAGAATTTAGCACAGGGGTAGGAGACATGGTGCCTGTGGACACCAATGTGCCCCCAGACACCTTTCTTGGTGCCTGCCAACCTGCCCTACTCCTCCCACTTTTTACAAAACAACACATTTCCTTATCAAGTTATCAGCAGCTGGGATTGCTGTTAAAGAGGTTTCTATTGGTGCTGAAAACTGTGGGTTGAAAGGAGTTGTTTATGTGTTGGGGCTCAACCCCACTTCTGCCTTTTACTCCACCTTTGGGGCAGATTACTTTGCCATGGCTCCCATGGCAGCCATTTTGTGCTGGTGCACAAATTGCCAAATATGGCCTTTGTCCAAAAAGGTTGCCTACCTCTGGTTTAGCATCAGCCGAAGATGCAGATGCAAGAACAGGTATTCCAGTAATCCAGTAGTACGAGAGTTTGGGGATTTGCATTTCAGATAGAGTTGTTGCCACATAATTTGACGTATGTCAGAATGAGAGAGTCCTGCCAAGGCAAAGTGTATGTAAGCTCTTTGGGGGGGGGGGATCAGTTCCTCAGAGCATCTCTCACATCTCTACATTGCCACCCAATTTCACCTAAGTGGAAAATGCAAATGTAAAAGCAGATCTACTCTGGTAAAACATCTGTAGGGATCTTGAAAGAGGTTAAAAGGATTTCAGTAAAATGTGTGTGATTTCTCAGTGGGTGGTGGGGCAAATTCCTCATCACCAACATGCATTTCTGTGCTCTGTGAGAAGGATAGCAGGGCTAATAGAAGAATCTCATCTTTCCTGACACTAAAGATAGATCTGGTACAATATGAGCCTTCCTTTTCCCCTTCCTTCACCATCTCTAATACTTCGATGGTACAGAAAAAATGAAACACCTGCAGGAAACAATACAAACAGCCAGGGCAGGTTAATGTTGCATGACCAATCTGAATATTCATACATAGTGTGTCCATAAATAATTTGCATAAAATGTACATTATGTGGTCCTGGTTTGTAGAGTCAATATATTGCAGCCTAGTAAACATATACCCATCAAATTCAAGGGGGAACATGTGGCTTTGCTATGGTACCAGCTAGTTGAAAGAAAAGAGAGATGTGCAGAGATCAAGATATCATTGCTCAACATCGATTGCCTCCTGTGTTCTTTCCCTCAGTAAAGACTCTCATCTGCCCTCTAATCTTCTTCTTCTCCTGGACATGGCTCTAACAATGATGAGTAAACACAAGGCCCAGCTGTCCCCGAGGCCACCCATAAGTTATGGGTTCTTCTTAAGAACATTTTCCACTGACAATATCTCATAGTAGATGAATACAACTAACTGTTTCCATTTCGCAGCTTTACCAATGAGTGCACACAATCTATAACATCTGTCATGTGCAGGAGGAGAAATTTGCCGCACATCTACACACAATCACAAAATACAGGAAAGTAAACATAAGGTAAACCTTTCCTCACCATGTGGTAAGCCATTACAGCTGGGCATCTTACCAAGTAGTTAAGTGTATAAACACTGTGGTAATTTAATGCTTGGTAAAGGGGCATCTGTGTTCTTATACTTCCTGTGCATGCTGATTCATTGGGCTACAGATATTCATAAGAACAGAAGAAGAGCCATGCTGGATCAGAGCAAGGGTCCATGTAGTCCAGCATTCTGTTCACACAGTGACCAACCAGCTGTTGATCAGGAACCCACAAGCAGGGCATGAGTACAACATCACCCTCCCATCCATGTTCCCCAGCAACTGATGTACATAGGCTCATTTCCTCTAGTACTGGAGGTAGTACATAGCCATCAAGACTAGTAGCCATTGATAGCCTTTCCTCCAGGAATTTGTCCAACCCCCTTTTAAAGCCATCCAAATTGGTGGCCGTCACTACATCCTGTGGTAATGAATTCCATAGTTTTAACTAGGCACTGTGTGAAGAAGTACTTCCTTTTATCTTCAAACTTGGGTGCCCACCCCTGCTCCATGTATTTCAGGTTTGCAGAACCTCAGGCTCAGGAGTAAATACAGCCTGCCTGAGGTTCCAATCCACCTTCCCTGGGGTTCCTCAGATAGCCCCACCGCCTTCCCCCGACCACAATTTTTTTGTTGATTTCCCAGCTTCTGAGACATTTTAAAAAGTTCAAATGCCTCTAGGGATGTATGAATTGTGTAAAATCTGTTCTGTCTGTGTTTTGTGGATTGTCAGGCACCTTTCATTCCGTTGTCTGTCCATCAACAGAATTGGATTTCCCCCCTGAATTTGCCCAAATGTGCACTCACACAAATGTGCAATTGCACAATTTTGCAGGTGTGAAAATGTGCAAATTCCCCCAAATGCACATGGTCATGCTTTAGCCTGTGGGGAAAATGTGCATTTTTGGCTGGTTTTTTTGTATTTTGCATATTTTTCTACAAGAAAATTTGTGCAAAATTTGGGAAAGTTAGAAAATCTGCAAGTCCCTGAAATCTGCCTGATGGGAGAAGTCAGTCCGCTGCAGGATCTGTGGATCAGAGTCATGAAAATCCAAACTCATTTGGTTCCGTTGCAGATTCCTCCGACACCCCTATGCCTCTCCTAAAGCTTGGTCACTGGAAGTAAGTGTCTTAAGCTAAAATATGCTGGCATTGTTGGTGTTTTTGGCCCTGCCACTTTTGCCTTTAGTCCCACTCAGCACTGGAATATGGCCCCAGAGAGCTTCTCCAAAATGGAATTTGGCCCTCAGGCTGAAAGGGATTCATCAATAAATTTGGGCGATAAATTTGGATTAACATGGACCTGAACTGGATGATACCTCTCCCCTGATCTAACTCAATGCAGATCAGGGGAGACCTATCTTCCCATGTACACACAGGACAGGAATATATCCTGATGCTGCCTATGCATGTTCAGTTCAACTTGCAAAAATCATGTGATTGATTTTACTGTTCAATCAAAATAGACCACCAACCACATGATTTTCACCTACACACATTGAACTGACATTCAGGTGTTCCATCCCTGCATGTACATACAGAGACAATGGTGGCAGAGATGGCGTATCACATGGGCAGGGAGAAACTTTGTGCACTCATTCCCCTCTACACATCAGACTGAATGGGGGATGGGGGAGACATATATTCAGATGTGGAGCCTTACCTGAAATAAGGATACAATCAAATTTGCTTTTGAAAGGGAAGGGAAAAAAAGAAGTTGCACACCATTAGCTTTTGATTCACTGACTTAAGTATTTGTGACAGCTACATTTGATAAATAGATTCCTTGTTTTAGGTCAAAAATTAATGAGCATCACAGGTCATGCAAGGCACAGGATTAGGGCCCATGGAAAGAAAAAACATACCCTGCAGTTTATACCCTCAGTGTTTCAAGTGCTAATTTAAGTTATAGTCATAATATAAAAATGAAACATTTTAATGAGATCTGATGAATACCGCAGTTATGCTTCCTGGTACTTCTGTCAAGAGCTGTCTTACAACATTTACAAGGTTTATTGTTGCAGTTCTGTAGCAAAACTCCAAAGAAAGGAAAAGGAGACATGCATTCCATACATACCCCTTACTTTACGGGCTAAGGTTACATTCGGAAGAGAAGGTTATATATACTGTTTTCATTCCAGCTATAAAATGTATACGCCATTACCGAACAATACCATAGCAACTATGTAAGATGGTAGAAGCAGCTTTTTATGCTGCCTTCAAATTCTTCTGAAGGCTCTTTCTCTCTCCAATTGCACCTTTCCACCACTTAGCCCCTATTCATCATATGGAAGAAAAACAAAATCTTTATTCTGGTCTGTCTTGGCTCACACAGACCAAACTGGAAATGGGGCTTCAGCTGTGGAAAAGCTGTATCAGATGGCAGCAGACTGTAAAACTGTATGCAGGCTTCTGTAATTCTGTTATAAGCTATCGGATTTATTTCTATGGATAGTTTTTAGTGTTTTATTAACTGCATGCTGGCACCATCCCTTCTGGTTTGAAAAGCCTATGGGAAAAGAAAACCACTGCTGCCACAACTCCCAATAAGCCTGCTATCAAAGTTGAAGGGCTAAAGTAAAAGAAGTATACAAGTTGTTCAGATGGTTAGTGTGTTGATAATACCCTTGTGGGGCTTTAGGGCAGCGGGCAACAGTGGGGCTGGTAGACACAATAAAGCAGTGACTACTGGCACAGGTAGCTTAGCACTGCTGGAGGTGGGAATGCAAATGGCAGCCAGCACGCCAAACAGCAGGCAGGCAGGGCAAGAGCTAGACATTTATTCTGCTCAGCTGGGGCTTGAGGCTCACATGGCTTAAGTCCATGCAGGGATAGGCCAGTAACTCAAAACAGAAATCAGGGCCCTGGAAAGCTGCCCTGCTGACTCAGCTATGGAAAAAATGTTGTCTTGGAAACTATCTGAGACCTGATAAGGGCAGGCAAGGCCTGTTCTGGAACATAGGAAGCTGCCTCACACTGAGTCAGACCACTGGCCCATCTAGCCCAGTATTCTTGACACAGAGTAGCAGCGGCCCCTCCCCCCCCCCACGGAATCCCCCCAGGGTGGCACTTACCTGGGGCAGATGTGGCAGTTCCGGCGGCGGATCCAGCGGCGGCGGCAGCTGGTCTCCTGGCCGGCCGTGGCCGGGCTGCTGCCGCCGCCATTGCCATCCTTGCAGCCGTGATAGGCTACGTAAGAATTTACGTAGCCTATCATGGCTAACCAAAAAAAAAAAAACCCAGCATACGCAAATCGCGGTGGCTATGGCGGCCACCATTTGCGTTCCCTATTTTTGGCTGATTTATCTTACGTAAATATTTGCGTAAGATAAAACAGTGAAAAAAAGAGGAATGCAAATAGCGGCCGCTGTAGCCGCCGCCATTTGCGTACGCTGGGGTGTTGTTGTTGTTGTTTTTTTGGGTTAGCCGTGATAGGCTACGTAAATTCTTACGTAGCCTATCACGGCTGCCTGGGTGGACGCAAATGGCGGCCGCTACGGTGGCCGCCATTTGCATCCGCAGCAGCCCGTCCGTGGCCAGAAATCTGGCTGCAGACAGCCCGGAGCCAGCTGTCGAGGATTCCGGGGGGAGGGACGGAGTGTCTCTCCCCCCCACCACAAACAGAATCCGCAAAAAGGTAAGTGACTTTCGTACATCCCTACCTGAAGCAGCCAGTTATGTTGCTTAAAGGACCCTTGCCTAATTCTGAACCTTTTGGCTTCTGCATAGTCTAGGAGATAGAGGGGTCAGTGGGGACCCATTCCCCTGGACCATATCCTCAAGCATGAAGGGCACAGGAGAAGTTATGGAAGATTCTCAGGATGTTGAATATATATATATATATATATATATATATATATATATATATTCTTTGAAGTAGCCCAATGCATTTCAGCCCAAAGCATTCTTCAGGGGCTAAACCAAAAGCAGGAAGGGACAGTATAACCCATAGATAAACATGTTAGAATAAAACATTCAAGTTAAAAAATAATTCTATTACTCACAATGTGATAATACCTGTGCATACTTACTTAACTTTTCTTTAAAAAAAATGCCTGCAGAGATCTCTGAAAAGCTTGTCTACAAGATGAATCCTGCAACCAGTGACATGTTTAATATGCAGTACTTTATATACATACACCTGTATTGAAACATTTCAGCTGTATCCCTAAGAATATGATGCATGTCCAGAAGTGAGAGGCCTTGAGCCTAATCAGAAATAACATGGATACAGCTGAAATGTTTCAGTTGTTGTTTATTCAGTCAGGTGCTTCTGACTCTTCATGACTTCATGGACCAGCCCGCGCCAGAGCTTCATGTCGGCCGTTGCCACCCCCAGCTCCCCCAAGGTCAAATCTGTCACCTCCAGAATATCATCCATCCATCTTGCCCTTGGTCGGCCCCTCTTTCTTTTGCCTTCCACTTTCCCTAGCATCAGCATCTTCTCCAGAGTATCCTGTCTTCTCATGATGTGGCCAAAGTACTTCAGTTTTGCCTTTAATATCATTCCCTCAAGTGAGCAGTCTGGCTTTCTTTCCTGGAGTATGGACTGGTTTGATCTTCTTGCAGTCCAAGGCACTCTCAGAATTTTCCTCCAGCACCACAGTTCAAAAGCATCTATCTTCCTTCACTCAGCCTTCCTTATGGTCCACCTCTCACAGCCATAGGTTACTACGAGGAATACCATTGCTTGAACTATGGGGACCTTTGTTGTCAGTGTGATGTCTCTGCTCTTCACTATTTTATCAAGATTTGTCATTGCTGTCCTCCCGAGAAGTAACCGTCTTCTGATTTCCTGGCTGCAGTCAGAGTCTGCAGTAATCTTTGCGCCTAGAAAGACAAAGTCTGTTACTGCCTCCACGTTTTCTCCCTCTATTTGCCAGTTATCAATCAAGCTGGTTGCCATAATCTTGGCTTTTTTGAGTTTTAACTGCAACCCAGTTTTTGCACTTTCTTCTTTCACCTTCGTCATGAGGTTCCTCAGCTCCTCCTCGCTTTCAGCCATCAAAGTGGTATCATCTGCATATCTGAGATTGTTAATGTTTCTTCCAGCGATTTTAACTCCAGCCTTGGCTTCATCAAGCCCAGCATGTCACATGATGTGTTCTGCATACAGGATGAATAGGTAGGGTGAGAGTATACAACCCTGCCGTACTCCTTTCCCAATCTTAAACCAGTCCGTTGATCCGTGGTCTGTTCTTACCATTGCTTCTTGGTCGTTATACAGATTCCTCAGGAGGCAGACAAGATGACTTGGTATCCCCATACCACCAAGAACTTGCCACAATTTGTGATGATCCACACAGTCAAAGGCTTTGGGATAGTCAATAAAACAGAAATAGATGTTTTTCTGAAACTCCCTGGCTTTCTCCATTATCCAGCGGATATTGGCAATTTGGTCTCTAGTTCCTCTGCCTTTGCTAAACCCAGCTTGTACATCTGGCAATTCTCGTTCCATGAATTGCTGGAGTCTACCTTGCAAGATCTTGAGCATTACCTTACTGGCATGTGAAATAAGTGCCACTGTTCGATAGTTTGAACATTCTTTGGTGCTTCCCTTTTTTGGTATGGGGATATAAGTGGGTTTTTTCCAATCTGTTGGCCATTCTTGTGTTTTCCAAATTTGCTGGCATATGGCATGAATCACCTTGACAGCCTCATCTTGCAAGATTTTAAAAAGTTCAGCTGGGATACCGTCATCTCCTGCTGCCTTGTTATTAGCAATGCTTCTTAAGGCCCATTCAACCTCATTCTTCAGGATGTTTGGCTCTAGCTCACTGACCACACCGTCAAATCTATCCCCAATATTATTATCCTTCCTATACAGATCTTCCGTATATTCTTGCCACCTTTTCTTGATCTCTTCTGCTTCTGTTAGGTCCTTGCCATCTTTGTTTTTGATCATACCCATTTTTGCCTGGAATTTACCTCCGATGTTTCTAATTTTCTGGAAGAGGTCTCTTGTCCTTCCTATTCTATTATCTTCTTCCACTTCCGCGCATTGCTTGTTTAAAAATAATTCCTTATCTCTTCTGGCTAACCTCTGGAATTTTGCATTTAATTGGGCATATCCCCCCCTATCACTGTTGCCTTTTGCTTTCCTTCTTTCTTGGGCTGCTTCCAGTGTCTCAGCAGACAGCCATCTTGCCTTCTTGGCTTTCTTTTTCTTTGGGACGTTTTTTGTTGCCACCTCCTGAACAATGTTGCAAACTTCTGTCCGTAGTTCTTCCGGGACCCTATCTACTAAATCTAGTCCCTTAAATCTATTCTTCACCTCCACTGCATATTCATTAGGGATATTCGTGAGCTCATATCTAACTGATCTGTGGGTCTTCCCTATTCTCTTTAGTCTGATTCTAAATTGTTCAATAAGAAGTTCGTGATCTGTACTAGAATCAGCTCCAGGTCTTGTTTTTACCGACTGCATTGATGTCCGCCACCTTTGGCTACAAAGGATGTAGTCAATCTGATTTCGGTGTCGACCATCTGGTGAAGTCCATGTATAAAGTCATCTCTTAGGTTGTTGGAAGGGAGTGTTTGTTACACTCTCTTTCAGTACAGTTGTAAAGTACTGCATATTAAACATGTCACCAGTAGCAGGATTCATCTTGGAGACAATCCTTTCAGAGATCTCTGCCAGCATTTTTTCTAGAAATATTAAGTAAGTATGTGCAGGCATTGTCACAGTGTGACTAATATAAAGATTTTTAACTCGCATATTTGAAAAATATTTTAAGTGCACAATCCTATCGGGATAGGTGGCCACCTCCAAAGTCGGAAGTGACCACCTACCCAATGCAGGGCAGGAGAAGCACAGAGGGGATTGTCCCTTCCGCAATTCAGCTGCCCTGCATTTGCGGCCGGCTAGACAACCAATTTCGGCTGTCTAGCTGTGGGAAGGCAGAGCAGGGGAAGTGGCTGCCGGATGACACGTAGGATGCATTGTACTGGTATTTCCGCCTTCCCCCCTCCCCAGAATGCATATTTCATTTTTTTTGTGGGTGTTTTCTATTTTAAAATATATTTAAGCATCTCTTGAATGTTCACTTTTGTTTAAAATGACAGGAAAAGGTCACAGAACAGGCTTCAGCAGGCAAAGTGGATGCTAACCAGAGCATATATTAACTATTAATTTAAAGTAGACATTACTATATATCATCTAGATCAGCCTTCTCCAATCCAGCACTCTCCAGTTATGTTGCACTAAAACTCCTATTATCCCCAGCCAGCATGGCCATTGGCTTGCTGGCTAGATGTTATTTATTTATTTATTTATTTATTTATTTAATTTATTAATCGCCCGTCTGGCTGGTCACCCAGCCACTCTGGGCGATATACAACATATAATAGAACAGTTTAAAACAATAAAATTCTACAATAAAAACATTTTCTAAAATACCCTAACCCACCCCAAATGCAGCCTCCCCCATCCTTGGGGGATATGATGGGAGTTGTAGTCCAGCACAGCTGAAGGGTTCCACATTGGGGAAGGCTTGTCTAGATATTTTGCTGAAACTATATCTGCTACCTCTTGAAGATGGCATGTGCATGTTTGAGAAATAAGAGCAAGGATATAATTCAGCTGTCAGCTAAACTTGTCTGGGAAAAAAACTGGATGACAGCCAGAAGTGACACAGATGAGATCTCAGTTCCCACCACTTCTTGCAGAATATAAATTATAACACAATCAGAATTCATTAATGAAAAAGGGTTGTGAGAAAGGACAGTTAAAAGGAGCAATTAAAAATCTGGATTTCTATGGCAGACTTCATTTAGATGAAAGTGGTAAGACATGCTTGGTATTTCAAGCTCAGTCAGAGAAACAGCAGATACAGGAGAGGAGATGTTCGATAAAGGGCCGCTGCTATGTATCTGTGATGGAAGTAGGGCACTTTGGAATGAGACAGGGGGCAGCCCAGGTCTCCCTGCTCCATCACTGGCCTTCAAGTCCAGCTACCTTCCCCAATCTCAGTCTCCTCCAAGGCTTAGAGCAGCCTTGTTCAACATGGAGCCTTTCAGTCATGTTGGACAACAACCCCCCACTGTGGCCATGCTGGCTAGGGATGATGGGGACTGTAGTCTAACATCACTAGAGGGCACAAGGATGGGGGAGGCTGCCTGGAGTGTAAAATATTGATGGCGAGGGGTCCAGAAAGCATGCAAGTAAGTTGAAGGAAGAGGGACACTCCTTCAGTCATGCACACTCCTTTGTATCCTCTGTCCAAAGAAATACCCTTTTTGTTTGCGTGTGTGTGTGTGTTTGTGCTTTTTAAGACAATGGAAACAGAAGCCAAGAAAATGTAGCTACATGAACTTCAGCTTTTGTTTTGGTTGGGGATATAAAGTGTTTACAACTAGAACTGAGCCAACATTTCTCAGAAGACATTTTTCTCTGAAAAGTTCAGAGATTTTTCTTTTCTTAAACTGTAGAAATAAAAGGTCACTTTGAAGAATTTTCTCCACTTCTTTTCACCACTTTTGGGGTGTTGCCTGCCTTCCCTCTCCCCCACCACCACAATGCCCCCAGAACTATGTTTGGTATGGGGCATTGTGGGGGATGCAAAATGGGGGTCAGGCTGCCAGCGCAGTTGATGCTGTTGCCACTTGCAATGGCAGTGCAAAAAAAAAAAAAAACCCTTAAGAAATCAGAAAGAAGCTATGCTACAGCCCCTGCTAATGGTGAGCCCTACCTGTGAGAAACTGTTGGAGAATCTCTCCTCCCCCTGGAGAAATTTGGGGAAATTGTTCCCCCACCCCAGTTTCTCTGCCCACAAATAGGGTGGAGAATTTTGAGTGGCCATTTGTGGACAGTTTAAACCAAAGACTTCACAGAAAAGTGAAGTAAAGCAAGGCAAAGAAGGCACCTCCTAGCTGTTGTGTGAGAGATTTCAAATATGGGGGGATCAGAAAGAAAGTGTGGGCAGGGGACATCTCAGAGAGCAGGAGACCTTGACGCTGCTGAGGGTGATTAGCAATTGCAGCTGTAAGTCTGAATTCACTTCCCTGTTGAGTCTCTTATGTATTCATCACTGGTCTGTCAGTCTACCATTTGCAACCATATAATGATCAGTGTGGATTGCTTCAGCCAAGTGATTTTGGAGGTCCTATTATTAGTGTGCCACATACCTATTTGTATTGGCCCAAAGTCACTTATAAAGTGAGGTTTAGCAATACTTCAGATTTCCTTTGCCGGAGAGTCCTTAAGTCAGTGTTCCCCAACCTGGTGCCCTCAAAGTGTTTTGAATTTCAACTCCCATCAGCCACAGCCAGCATGGCCAATGGTCAAGAATGCTGGGAGTTGTAGTCCAAAACATCTGGAGGGCACCAGGTTAGGGAAGTCTGCCTTCGGGCGCAGTCCTATGCATGTTTAGACAGAAGAAAGTTCTACAACTCCTACCATTCCTATGCTTGCTGGGGAATGCTGGGAGTTGTAGAACTTTCTTCTGTCTAAACATGCATAGGATTGTGCCCTTAAGTATTAACTTGCACAACAAATTCTACTATGGTTCTTATTATGTTCCCCCCACCTCCTCATTTAAAGCAGCAGCTATTTTTATCTCTGTTTCTGAGACTAGTCCCAGGTGACTAGCGTTATTCAAACCTACAAATATCCTCTAAACCTTCAGATTCAGATTTTAATTTATTTATTTTTTACAAACTCTCCAAATTGCAGGAATTCAAAAATACATGTCACCCATGACTCCTGGATTCTGAGCAATTGAAAATGTAATAGAGGCATTTCTGGCAAGCTACATACAATGGAGACACCTGAGAAGTGCAGGGCTTGTGTGGGAGAGAGAATGCATTGTAATTTGTAATGCAGATCTTCCCTGATTCTCTGCAGGGTCTCAGAAATCCCTCACTGTAGACACAGCAGGGAAATTGTACCTTTCACATTTCTACAGGGTAGGCGCTAAGAGAGGCTCTTAAATAGCACCATATGATAAGATCTGTTTTATGAGCTTGTGAAGTGCAATGTATATAATTTGTTAGATTATGTATGTATGGATAGATAGATATAGATATAGATATAGATATAGATATAGATATAGATATAGATATAGATAGATACAGATAGATGATAGATAGATAGATAGATAGATAGATAGATAGATAGATATTTCTGTGCCTGCACCTACATTTGAGAAAAGCCATTCTTGTATTATTATTATTATTATTATTATTATTATTATTATTATTATTATTAAATGCATAAACACAAAATGGATGCCCAGCTTCCCTGGTCTGTCATATTAAAAAAAAATAAGAATTTGAATTCTCAACTTACACAGTAAGAGAAAGGGGTGGAGGAGATTGTCTATCAAACAGATTGGCAGTAACTCATGCATTAGGCTCAGAGACAAATTATTCATGTGACTGCCAGTTCTGTCTGGGACCAAATTTTCAGAAGTGCTTGGCAGACTGGTAATCTCAGCAAGTGTCAAAGACTGCACCATTCATGCTGCACTGCTTTAGTACTACCACTACCAGGCAGTGCTGCTGTTGGATCTGGATGATCAAAGTGTGGTGAAATCGTTGCAGTTTTGTCAACTTGGTATTACAGATGGATGGATCAGTCTATTTCCAGTCTGTGTCAATTTCCCATGTGTTCATTTTTAAGTCCCTTCTGTCCCATTTACCCATTAATATATGGATTTCTCTTTTTTAATATCTGTCTATAAATACATATTTAAATAATATTTGTGAATGCATTTTCTCACAAAATATGCATTTATAAATGTTTTTAAATCTAAATGTACACATTTCTGAATGACTTTTATTTAATTATTAGTAATATTTCTATACCATCTTTCCACATGAGTCGCCAAAGAGGTGAACAGCAAATCAAAGAAGACAATAACATAAGAACATAAAAAGCAGCCATGAAACTACATAAAGGGACTAATCCTATGGGTGCTAGACAGCGGCTAGATGGCCACAGGATATGCTGTTTTCCGGGAACTGACCTTGGAGCCCGTGCTCCGAGGTCAGTTCCCAGCGAACTGACCTTCCCCCACTTCTGCACTGCCTCGGAGGTGGAACAGAACAGCCCCATCCTCTGCACTCGCAAGAGGGGCACAGAGCGGCCGGAGAGGGGCGTGGCTGGGGCGTTCCAGGGCGGGGAGGATGGAAATGCCTATACGACACATCCTATGTGTCGTACAGCAGCCTCCTTCCCCGCTCCATGCTCCCCTGGCGTGGCTTGACAGCCACAATCAGCTGTCTAGCCAAAAAAGCAGGGCAGGAGAAGCACGGAGGGAACGATCCCCTCTGTGCTTCTCCTGCCCTGCTGTGGATAGGCTGTCTTCTCTGAGTTTGGAGGCAGCCGCCTATCTAGATAGGATTGCTCCCTAAAACATTAAAACAACATTTAAATCATTAAAAGCAATTAAAAAGGCCAAAGTGAAAAGATGTGTCTTAATGCCTTTTCTCAGTGTTGAGAGCAATGTGGCACCGATCTTAACATGGAAGAGAGAGCACTGCATAGTTTGGGAGCAATACAGGAGGACACCATTTTAAGCCTGCCTGCCAAACAGGCCTCTGTAATTGATGGTGCCCCCAAAAGGGCTTCTCCTGCAGATCTTAATAATCAGACAGGCTCATAGCAAGACAGACAATTGTTTTAGATAGACAGACTTTAATGCATTTAGAGGCTTAAAGGTTAAAACCAACACTTTGAATTGATCCTGGAAAATATCCTAAAACATGCATTTTAAAATGCATTTGGGTACATTTTTGTAGGGATGTACGAAACACCTACCTGGCTCCACACCAGGCAATCTGCAGTGCAGGGGAGGCGCTCCGTCTCTCCCCCTGGAATCCTCGATGGGGGGGAGGCAATCCGGTCTTCCCCCCCGGAATCCTGCCTGGCTGGCTCCGCTCCGTGGCCAAGCCGCGGAGCCGCCGGCCGGCTCTGGCCGCCCGCAGCCGGACATCTGGCCACTGGGCAGCCCTGCAGGGACGCAAATGGTGGCTGTCATAGCCGCCGCCATTTGCGTCCTTGTATTGAGCCATGATAGGCTACATAAATATTTATGTAGCCTATCACGGCAGGGGGAAAAACCCCAGCGTACGCAAATGGCGGTAGCCACTGCCATTTGCATACGCTGGGGTTTTTTCCCCCTGCCGTGATAGGCTATGTAAATACTTACGTAACCTATCACAGCAGGGGGGGGGAACCCAGTGTACGCAAATGGCGGTAACCGCCGTCATTTGCGTACGCTGGGGTTTTTTCTCCCCTGCTGTGAGAGGCTACGTAAATACTTACATAGCCTATCACGGCCTCCGCAGGGATGCAAATGGCGTCCCTGCATTAGCCGTTATAGGGTATGTAAGTATTTACGTAGCCTATCACACCTATGAAGACAGAGCAAATGGCAGCTGCAGGACGGCCGCCATTCGCAAAGCAGCACGGATGGGAGCAGGTAAGTGCTGCATTTCATGTGCCTTTCGTGGGGTGGGGGTGGCAGGGACTTAGTCCCGCATGCCTTTCGTGAGGTGGGGTGTGGGGGCTTCATTCTGCGACGGATTTCAGGGGGCAGAATGCACTGGCATTCAGCCTCACTGAGATCCGTCATGGAATTCTCTGACATCCCTACATTTTTGAGCCAAAAAATGAAATGCATCATAGAATTCAGGGAAATGCAATATCCAAATGATAGTTACATTCCAATCAGGTCAGTTCAAATCAGAATTCACTAGGGGTGCACAAAAGCCACTTACCTGGTCTCGCAGCTTGCTTTGCGGTGGGGGGGAAGGCGATTCGCTGCTCCCCCCAAAGTTCAGGCCGGGGGGGAGGCTTCCCGCCTCGCCCGGCCGCGAAATAAAAAGTAAAAAAAAAAAACGCCCCCGTGATAGGCTACGTGACGATTAACGTAGCCTATCATGGCTAGATCTGCAAAGTCAGCCGTGATAGGCTACGTTAATCATCACGTAGCCTATCACGGGTGACTTTAAAAAAAAAAGCATGTACGCAAATGGCGGCCCCCATAGGGAGCTGCCATTCGCATTCCTTATTTGGTCGCTGTAGTCTACGTAAATCTTTACGTAGACTACGGCGAAAATAAGGGCAACGCAAATACCATTGCCCTTATTTTCGCTGTAGTCTACGTAAAGATTTACGTAGACTACAGCGACCAAATAAGGAACACGAATGGCGGCTCCCTATGGGGGCCGCCTTTAGCCGTACATGCTTTTTTTTTTTTAAGTCACCCGTGATAGGCTATGTGATGATTAACGTAGCCTATCACGGCTGACTTTGCAGATCTAGCTGTGATAGGCTACGTTAATCGTCACGTAGCCTATCACGGGGGCGTTGTTTTTTTTTTTAACTTTTATCGGAATGGCGGCGGCAGCAGCCGGTCGAAAGACCGGCTGCCGCCTCTGCCCCTGTCGAAGACCTGACGAACCGGGAACCGCCGCCGGGAGGGACATTCGGGAAAGGTAAGTCCCCCGCGGGGGGCAGGGGGGCAGATAATTTCTCCCCGAAACTACTTCGGGGGGCCGAACATGTTGGCACTCGGCCCCCCGAAGTTTTGGGGAGAAATTCTCCCCCATCCCTAGAATTCACAAAGTTGGAATTCTTCAAGCCTCTGTACTTGAAATATCCCTCCAAAAATTCTGCCAACCTTGCTTTTGTTGAATCTAGCTATGCTGAATCTACACATAGCAGTTGTACTGTTATCATACCGTTATCATAACTATTGGTGCCCATAGGTGTCATGTGTACCAATAGTTATGATAGCGGTATGATAACGGTATAACTGCTATGTGTAGATGTTGCACAAATTATGCTTAAGTTCGTTCCCTCTAGGAGGGGTATGCCAATATCCCCTTAGAGACACACAGAACTCTGAGATTCAGTCCAACGCAGGTTTATATGGCAGGAGACAAACAGCGCTGTTCGGGTGGATTCTCGCGGCTAACACCACAAAGGAGAACCACACCCTAGACGTTTTTGGTACAGCTTATATACATTCAGTATAATGACCTCATTAGCTATGCGGGGTGGGCCACATAATATTCATGAACTTCATTAAGCATGCGTAGTTGACATGTCTCTATGGCTGACCTGTCCTTGCAAGCTGGGCAGGAAGCAATCGTGCTAGAACTGGTTCTAACCAGCTGCAGGAGTGGCGGCTACTTGAGGGAGGGGGCTCCTCTGGCTGTACGTGATAAACAGACCATTGCTGTTGGTGTCAACAAGGCAGTTGATAAGACTATCCTCCTCTGGGACTTTCCACCATAGGAGGCTGCCTGAGATGGCTGCCACTACTTTAAGATGGTGTCTCTTTGGTTCTATCAATCCCCCCTTAAAAGCCTTTCATCGAGCATTAAACACTTTAGTCAGCCCTCTCAACTTTGTCATAAAGCAAAAGCATTTGTTTTGACAAGGCAGTTTCAATTAATCTTTGGGACAGACCCCTAGCACAGGGGATGATGCAACAGCCAAACAGTACCAAAACTCCAACTACCACTACAAGCGAGATAAGGATACAGGCTGCCAAATGTTTCCATTTACCGAACCATTTTTCCAGCCAGGCAGTTAAGGGGTTGTTAACTTCTGAATTCTCGGCTAATTCTTCAGATAGGGTGGTGAGGCCTTGCAATGCCTTCATTACCATGCCGTCAGGTGCGGTGTTATTGGGGATGAAGGTGCAGCATCTCCCACCTAACATAACGCATACTCCTCCTTTTTCTGCTAACATCATGTCAAGAACACGACGATTTTCCCAGGCCATTTGGCTAGTGGCGTCTAATTGTTCGGCCAACCCCTTTACAGCATCTCGGGTATAGTTTATAAACCTTTGCTGATTAAAATAGATGTAATTAATCCAATCTACATTTTTGTTAATGGTTGCCCACCAAAACAGAGTAGATTCAAATCCCGCAGCTATTTGGTTTTGTCCTTTAAACTCATCAGGGACTCCTCTCTCCTATTGAATCTATATATACTCGATTGTCAAAAAGGGGTCGCTCTTCGCCTTCGGCGGGAGTAGGGAGGCTGCTGGGGTGGGTGGAAAGCAATGGAAAAGGGGACCACAAGCTGAACCAGCCCGCAGGTCCCAGACCAATTTGAGGGAAATTATCCTGGGGGCAGAACTCAGGGTGGCTGCCCAACATGAGTTCGAAAGGGGACAACTTAATCCCTTTGCGGGGTGTTTTACGGATTTTAGTAAGGGCGAGGGGGAGGGCCTCAACCCATTTGAGGTGAGTTTCAGCACATATCTTAACTAAAGTTTCCTTTAGAGTCCTATTCATTTGTTCGACTTGGCCAGAGCTTTGGGGCTGCCAGGGCGTGTGAAGGTGCCACTGGATCCCCAGAGCCTGGGTGGTTCTCTGAGTAATTTGAGAGACAAAGTGGCTCCCCATATCAGATTCAATGGATTCAAAGAGAGAGAAAACCAAGGTATTATTTCATTGAGTAGGGCCTTAGCCACAGCTTGGGCTTGGCAGGTACGGGTTGGGAAACCTTCAACCCATCCAGTGAGCTGATCATAGGGGTGCACGAAAGTCACTTACCTGGTCTCGCAGCTTTTCGCGGTGGGCGGGAGGCGCTTCGCTGCTCTCCCCACGAAGTTCAGGCCGGGGGGGGGAGGCTTCCCGCCTCGCCCAGCCGAAATTCAAGCCGGGGGGGAGGCTTCCCGCCTCGCCCGGCCGAAATTCAGGCCGGGGAGGAGGCGCCTCGCCTCGCCCGGCCGCGAAATAAAAAGTTAAAAAAAAAAAATGCCCCCGTGATAGGCTACTTGACGATTAACGTAGCCTATCACGGCTAGATCTCCAAAGTCAGCCATGATAGGCTACGTAAATCGTCACGTAGCCTATCACGGGTGACTTTAAAAAAAAAAAAGCGCATACGCAAATGGCAGCCCCCATAGGGAGCCGCCATTCGCGTTCCTTATTTGGTCGCTGTAGTCTACGTAAATATTTACGTAGACTACGGCGAAAATAAGGGCAACGCAAATAGCGTTGCCCTTATTTTCGCCGTAGTCTACGTAATCTTTACGTAGACTACAGCGACCAAATAAGGAACGTGAATGGCGGCTCCCTATGGGGGCCGCCATTAGCCGTACGCGCTTTTTTTTTTTAAGTCACCCGTGATAGGCTACGTGACGATTTACGTAGCCTATCACGGCTGACTTTGCAAATCTAGCCGTGATAGGCTACGTTAATCGTCACGTAGCCTATCACGGGGGCGTTTTTTTTTTTTTCTTTTATTGCAATGGCGGCGGCGGCAGCCGGTCAAAAGACCGGCTGCTGCTCCCGCCGCTGACGAAGACCCGACGAACCGCCGCCGGGAGGGACATTCGGGAAAGGTAAGTCCCGTCCCGGGGGGCGGTGCGGGGGGCGGGGGGGTGCGGAGAATTTCTCCCCAAAACATCTTCGGGGGGCCGAACATGTTGGTGCTCGGCCCCCCAAAGTTTCGGGGAGAAATTCTCCGCCATCCCTAGCTGATCAACAAACACAAGCATATACTTAAAACCTTTGCATGGGGGCATCTCAGCAAAGTCGACTTCAAGCCTTTGGAATGGGTAGTGAGCCCACAGTCTCCCTCCCATCGGGGTGAGAGGCTGTTTCCCTTTGCTGTGTATTTTTAGGCAAACGGCAGTGCCTCCGCGTGCATGGCGGGCCCTAGGATGGTGCATCTAGCTAAATCTACCATGGGTCCAGCTCCCATATGGCCCTGGGTATTATGCAGGTCTTCCAAGTTCTGCCTTAAAATTACTAAAGGGGTGTACACGATTCCATGGGGCAGGACCCACCACCCGTCTGGCCCCTTTTGCCCTCTGCAGATCTTGGCCTGTGACTCTTCCTCCTCAGTATATTGGGGCTTTGTTACTGGCGTGGGCTTGGCCAGGCATATCCAGGTCATCTCACCCTTGGTGGCTTCTTTGGCTGCGATGTCACCTTGGCGATTCCCCCACTTTTGAGCGGGATCCTCGGCCCATCCATGTGCATATACATGCACAACTGCTAGTTCCTTGGGCAGCATCAGGGCTTCAAGGAGGGCTGTGATCAGACGTCCGTGGGCCACCTTGTGTCTGGAGGCGGTTCTGAAACCTCGCTCTCTACATAGCTTGCTGTGTGTGTGCACTGTCGTAAATACATACTTGGAGTCAGTGTAAATGTTCACCCGCTTACCAGAGGCCATTTTTAAAGTTTCTGTCATCGCGACCATTTCAGTGGCCTGGGCCGAAAGGTGGGCTGGGAGTTTATATAGCCAGCAGTTTGAGCTGGATACCACAGCTGCTCCAGTGTGTCGATGCCCATTTTTCATAAAACTGGACCCGTCAACGTAGAATTCTTCATTAGGGTCAGGCCAGGGAACGTCTCACAGGTCTGGTCGAGCCAGGGTTTCTTCGTTGAGGGCCTCTAGGTGGTGGTGGGCAGCTCCCTGGCCTGGCTCTGGCAAGAGGGTTACCGGATTCAGAGTTGTGGAGGTTTTGAAGGTGAGATTTGGGACAAGCAGAAGGGCAAATGCAGGGCGGGGTTGAGGTATTCCCCCCCCCGAGCCTAATATCTGGGGAACCCCATGGGGAACAACCACTTCCATGACTCCTCCTAACGTTAGCTTTTCTGCCTCTTGAACAAGGAGGGCACAGGCTGCAACAGCTCGCAAACAGGCAGGCCATGATCAAGCAACGGGGTCAAGCACCCTTGAGTAATATCCTACTGGGTGAAGGGAGGGCCCATACTCCTGGCAAAGCACACCTGCCACCACCCCCCTTCACTCATGCACAAAGTGGCGGAAGGCCTTGGCAGGATTTGGGATCATCAAGGCCGGGAGAGACATTAGGGACCATTTAAGCTCTTGAAAGGCTTTTTCCATATCCCTGGTCCAAGCCCAATTGAGTGCCCCTTCTTTTGTCAAGGATTCATAGAGTGGCTTAGCCTTGCCACCATGGTCTGCAATCCATAAGCGACAGAATCCGGTGAGGCCCAAGAACGCCCGAAGTTCACGCGGGCAGTTCGGGGAGGGGTAGTCTTGAATGGCCTGTATTCGGCTATGATCAAGGCGGCGCTGGCCCTTTGAGATTTTATAGCCTAAAAAGGTGACTTCAGCTTTTACGAGTTGCACCTTTTTGCCAGAGACTTTGTACCCGCAGGTGGCCAGCAAATTGAGCAATTTGCGGGTATATCGTTCACAGTCTTGCAGGGTCTCGGCAGCGATCAACAGGTTGTCACAATACTGTTAGACCTGCCCTTTTTTGAGACCCCCCTTCCAGGAGGCCAGGTCTCTTTGCTGTTGGGACCCAAAAATCTCAGGAGTGCATGTGAGCCCGAGGAACTACTGTCCACATTAGCTGGGTCTTGTGGTGGGTGTCAGGGTCTTCCCATTCAAAGGCAAACAGGGGCTGGGCCATTTCATGGAGGGGTATTGAGAAGAACGCATCCTTCAAGTCTAAGACAGAAAAGCAGATGCTCTTTGGAGGGATCTGGGTCAGGATCATGTGGGGGTTTGGCACAACAGGATAGGGAGCTATAATTAATTTGTTGATAAAGCGTAAGTCTTGCACAAGCCTGAAATCTGGGGCCATACAACAAATCTGTTGTATGGGGAAGTTCCTTCATGGAGCCAGCCGCAAGACTTGAATTTCTCAATGAGGGGTTTCAGGCCTTTCTGGGTAGCCAATTTCATTGGGTACTGGAGGACCTTGACAGGGCCATGGCCAGGCTTTAGAGTAATAACAATGGGAGATGCTGTCTTTGCCCAGGCCCATCCTCCATTCTCAGCCCAGGCAGAGGGGTCTACACCCAAGAATTGTAACCACTCAGGATTCCCCTCAGGAGCCCTGACCATATAAGTCAACAAGGCCATCTGATAGTTGGACCCCTGTTGTTTGGGAATTCTAACTTCTATTTGGCCATTGCAAAAGCTTATCTCTCAGCCTGTAGTTTTGTCAAGATGTCTCTTCCCAGGAGGGCCACGGGACACATGGGGCTGCAAACAAACTGATGAGTAAGGTGGGTGTCACCAATTTTAGTGAGGAGGGGTCGGGTCTTTTCAAGGTGGGTCGTACGACCCTCAGCGCCCTGGATCTGCACACTCCCTCCTGAGCCCCCTGGAGCCCTTGCAAAGGGGACGAGGCTAAGCATGGCCCCAGTGTCACTTAAGGCAGGCATGGTCTGCCCCCCTACTTCAATTTTTACTACAGGGTCCAGGTGTGCTCATTGTTGAGCCAAGAGGGGGTACCCGGCACCCTGACGCCCCTATTCCAAGTGATTTTCGGCATAGAACAGGGGAGCCGGGGGGGGCTGTCTGCGCAGGACCAGGGAGTGCACCATTGGCCTGATTCTGGGGACATTCGTTCTTCCAATGGCCGTGCTGTTTGCAGCGGGCGCACTGGTTCCTGTCTAAATGGCAGCCCGTGTTTCTATTAGTCTCGCCGCACCCAGGTCCACTGTGCAAGGACCCTCCCTGTCCCCCGTGGCCCCTTCCTCGGCATCCAGGATCTTCACCCCGGATGGCCATTGCAAGGAGCCTGGCCCCCTCGACTTTCTCTTTTTCTTCCCGCCTATCATAGACTTTCATAGCAATCTCAATAAGCTCTTCAGTGCCCTTTCCTATTACTCCTTCTACCATTTGCAATTTTCTTCTAATGTCATCATATGACTGGCCGACAAATAGGGACACCAGAACCCGTCGATTGTTGGGGCTCTCAGGATCCAGGTCAGTATACTTCCGACACACCTCACACAAGCTTTCATAGAATCCCGCTGGGGATTCTTCTTTTATCTGTTTTATTTCATACAATTTGGATAAGTTGACTGTCTTTCTAATACACTTCCTCATTCCCTTTACAAGCAGATTAGCATAGCTGGCATGCTGCTTGCGCTCCGCATCAGTCCCATGTGCCCACCCGGGGTTGGTGTCAGGGATGGCCTTGGCTCTGCTAATCTTATCTTCGTCCTCGCCCTGTGCTTGAGCCAACTCAAAAACACATTCCCTTTCTTTTGTTTTTTTACTAGTCTCCGCTCCTCAGCTGTCAATAGGGTGCGCATGACAATCTGCATGTCTTGCCAAGTGGGCTTGTGAGTGTCAATGATAGTCTTGAAGACCCCAGCCATTTGGCCCGGATCTTCGGAGAAGGTAGGATGTTGATGTTTCCAATTTTAGAGGTCGCTGGTAGTAAAGGGAACATACACATAGGCCATGTGTCCTTCTGAGTCAAGGACTTCCCTTAAGGGAGCTTGGAGAGATGTTTCTGGCACTGCCTCAGGGTCATTTTTTGGGGGGGTCTGATTTGTGGCTCCGGAGAGACTCTAAACAAGCCTTGGCGGCGGCTGCCTCCTTCTCTTCACATTCCTTTTTCCAAAAATCCTCCCAAATTTTTTTCTCGGCCTGAATCTCAGCCAGAGTTTCCTGGGACACAGGTTGTGGGAGGCTGGGATATAAAGGGGGGGCCTAAAAGGTCCTCGGGCGCTGGGGGAATAACAGGGGTTGACGGGGGGCAGAGGCCATCCAAAGCTGCAGCCTTCGGGGGACCTCTGCGGACAATCATCATCTTACACTGAGACATTTTACATTTCAATAACCATGACGGTGAAGGTCTCCTTGTAATCATGGATTCCCAGAAATCAATATATGGGAGTTGGTCTAAATGGCCGTCTCTGGTGACTACTTGGTAAACAGAAGAGACCAGCAAAGGGTCATAAGAGCCTCCCTCGGGCCATCCAATGCCAAACGTTGACCACTCATGGTTACAAAATTTCTCCAAAGTTTCTCTAGACATTTTAATACCATTATCACCCTTAAACTGTTTCCAGTGTTGAAGCATACACCCCAGAGGTGTGCCCTCAGAACATTTACTAGAGGCAGAACCCATGGCTCTCCTGGCCTCTGTTCCAATGTTAATTCCAAAAGAGAAACACACTCTTACCTCGTCTGAGGTGGCCGTGTCCAGCTGCTTCAAACCGTCACCTCTGAGAGGAGGACTGTTGGTTATGTGTCCAGAAAGGGACTTCCTCTCTAGAGTCACCAACACCGGTTGACACATGTCCGAGAAGCAGGGGAATGGCGGATCCTAATTCAGGCTTCCGGTGTGCACTTCATTCCTTGCCGTCAGAGGTCATTTGGCCACGGGGGTCGACTAGAGGAAAAGTCCCGGCGGAGTCGACACTTGTTGCACAAATTATACTTAAGTTTGTTCCCTCTAGGAGGGGTATGCCAATATCCCCTTAGAGACACACAGAACTCTGAGATTCAGTCCAACACAGGTTTATTTGTAGGAATGGCGGAGAATTTCTCCCCGAATCTTCGGGGGGCCGAGCGCCAACGCATTCGGCCCCCGAAAATTGGCGGTGAAATTCTCCGCCACCCCCCCGCCGCCGCCACCCCCCGGGATGGGACTTACCATAGCCAAATGTCCCTCCCGGCAGCGGGTCCCGGCAGCGGTTCGGCGGGCTTTCGGCGGGGGTGGGGGCGGCAGCCGGTCTTTCGACCGGCTGCCGCCGCCGCCGCCATTACAGCTGAAGTAAAAAAACAAACAAACCAGTGATAGCCTATGTAACGATTAACGTAGCCTATCACGGCTAGATCTCCAAAGTCAGCCGTGATAGGCTACGTTAATCGTTACGTAGCCTATCACGGGTGACTTTGAAAAAAAAGAAAAAGCACGTACGCAAATGGTGGCCCCCATGGGGCGCCGCCATTTGCATTCCTTATTTGGTCCCTGTAGTTGACATAAAGATTTACGTAGACTACGGCGAAAATAAGGGCAACGCAAATAGCGTTGTAAATCTTTACGTAAAATCTTTACGTAGACTACAAAGTAAATCTTTACGTAGACTACAGGGACCAAATAAGGAAAGCAAATGGCGGTGCCCCATGGGGGCCGCCATTTGCGTACACGCTGTTTTTTTTTTCAAAGTCACCCGTGATAGGCTACGTAACGATTAACGTAGCCTATCACGGCTGACTTTGCAAATCTAGCCGTGATAGGCTGCGTAAATTGTTACGTAGCCTATCACGGTTTGTTTTTTGTTTTTTTTACTTTCGTAGTTCACGGCCGGGGAGACGGGGCGCTTCTCCCCGGCCTCAATTTCTGCCGGGCGAGGCGGGGCGTCTCCCACCCGGCCTGAATTTCGGCCGGGCGAGGCGGGGCGCCTCCCCCCCCGGCCTGAACTTCGGGGGGAGAACCGAAGCGCCTCCCCCCCACCGCAAAGCAAGCTGCGAGACCAGGTAAGTGACTTTCGTACATCCCTATTTATTTGGCAGGAGACAAACAGCGCTGTTTGGGTGGATTTTCACGGCTAACGCCACAAAGGAGAACCACACCCTAGATGTTTTTGGTACAGCTTATATACATTCAGTATAATGACCTCATTAGCTATGCGGGGTGGGCCACATAATATCCATGAACTTCATTAAGCATGCGTAGTTGACATGTCTCTACGGCTGACCTGTCCTTGCAAGCTGGGCAGGAAGCGATCTAGCTGGAACTGGTTCTAACCAGCTGCAGGAGTGGCAGCTACTCGAAGGGGGGGACTCCTCTGGCTGTACCTGATATGAAACAGACCATTACTGTTGGTGTCAACAAGGCAGTTGATAATAAGACTCTCTTCCTCTGGAACTTTCCACTGTAGGAGGCTGCCTCAGATGGCTGCCAATACTTTAAGATGGTGCGTCTTTGGTTCTATCATAGATTCAACCACATCCATCTAGTAAGCTGTATGTGTGTATTTATATTTGTGCTATGCATACCCCCCTCCCCATCACAAAAAGGGCCCAGGGTGGCTCACAGAAAAAAGTAACAATTTTAAAAACAAATAAGAAGACCAAAAAAAAAAAATACAATACCATAAAATGCAGCATGAAAAAGAGATCAGAGAAGATCATGGTGTTCACATTACAGCAAAGGTCATCCAGCATTCTTGAAATAAATTGTCACACAATAAATTATGAGAACGGAGTGAGAATACTTCACCGTGGCCTAGGCCAGGGGTGGGCAAAGTGCAGATTGAGAGAGAGAGAGAGAGAGAGAGACACTCAGCACTGTGGCGGGGAGGTGCTGCCCGTGGGAGGGAGGGTTTCTGGGGTCAGGGGGAAGGGCTCCTGGACCTCTTGCAGTTGCCCACACCTGGGCTAGGCCCATGCCACTTCAGTAACTAGTGATGGTGCCAGGACTTGTAATGGAAAGGGCAGGTGGGATGGAATAGCGTGCATGAGTCCTTTTCATATGTTTATCTTCCCTCACCAGGTTCAATAAATGTATGTAGGGTTCAATAAATGTATGTAGGGCAAGGGAATGGCTCTCTTAATGTGGACATCTCTCTCACTGTACATGGGTTTGTTTGGAGCTCTTCAACATGCCTACGCACATAGAGGTATATTTCTGTAGCCATGTTGCTGATGTGCAAACGATGCAGGTAGAACCTGCCCCAGGTGTTCACATATTCATTGGATGTGTGGAGTGGGCCAAGCTTCTGAATAAGGCCACACACACACATACCCTGATTCCACTATAAATAAAGTGCAGGCCTCCTTAGAAGATCAGGCACAGTTTGTAATGGCTCTCTTAAGGCTAAAGCCTCCCTGATGCATGTGTCCCTTCCAACCAAAACTTAATAGCAGAGAAGGCAGAAGGAGAAATTGGAAGGCCTTGCAGGTAGGGATATACGAAAGTTCCACCACGGATCTTGGGGAGGCCGAATGCCAGCGCATTCGGCCCCCCGAAATTGGTGGCGGAATGGCCTGCCACCCACCCCACCCCACCCCCCGGGACGAGACTTACCTTGGGCGGATCTTCCTAGCGGCGGCAGCTCCGGCGGCGGCTCCGGAGGCGCTGCGGCGGCTGCGGCGGCCGGTCTTCCGACCGGCTGCCACCGCCACCATTTCCAGTTAAAAAAAAAAAATGTGATAGGCTACGTAAATGTTTACGTAGCCTATCATGGCTGACTTTAAAAAAAAAATGTGCGTAGACAAATGGTGGCGGCCATGGCCGCCGCCATTTGCGTTCCTTATTTTGGCACGTCTTAGTCTACGTAAACATTTACGTAGACTAAGATGGCGAAAATAAGGGGAATGCAAATAGCGTAGACGCTACGCTATTTGGGTTCCCCTTATTTTCGCCGTCTTAGTCTACATAAATGTTTACGTAGACTAAGACGTGCCAAAATAAGGAATGCAAATGGCGGGGGCCATGGCCGCTGCCATTTGCGTACGTGCGTTCGTTTGGTTTTTTTAAGTCAGCCGTGATAGGCTACGTAAACATTTACGTAGCCTATCACGGCTGACTGCAGGGATGCAAATGGCGGCAGCTACAGCCGCCATTTGCGTCCCTGCTAGCCAGCGGCCGGATGTCCAGCTGCTGGCGGAGCCGGCCGGCGGCTCCGCAGAATCACTGCGGAGCACAGCCGGCTGGCCAGGATTCCGGGGGGGGGGGAGGAACAGAGCGCCTCCCCCCCGTCCAGGATTCCAGGGGGAGGAACAGAGCGCCTCCCCCCCCACCATCAGCATAATCCGCAAAAGGTAAGTGATTTTCGTACATTCCTACTTGCAGGCAGCCGAGTTTCTGTTCTACCATTGATCCTTCAGCAGCAGCATCCAAAGCAGTAGTAACCTCTGGAAAGGTAGTTCCCATGGCCCCTGATGTTCACACTTGTGAGCACATCATAAGCATGCTCAGCAACATCCAGAGAGTTAGGAATCATGGGAAATGGCATTCCCTTAGTTCCAGGCTGTCAGAAGCCATGGAGATTGCATTTCCCATAGTTCCTAATGCTTTGGATGCAGTCATAGGAGGGTCTAGTACAGAACTGAGAGTCTGCCATGAGATGTCCCTGTTTCATCACACCACTGCCAAGTAAATTTGAGGGGAAAAGAGGGGACAATGTGGGGTTGGTGGACAATAGAGGTTGCAGTGGGGGTTGGGGTCAGGGATGCCTCCAGGCCAGGTCATGTTCCCTATGGCACTGGTGGAATCTGATTACATTTTAGGGAGTGCCTCTCCCTGTATAAAGCTACCCAGATGTTAAGATCTGACAAGGGGACCCTCCTCTGTGTCCCACCATTGGGAGTGGCACATTATGGGTAGGTGTGAGATAGGGCCTTCTCAGCTGTGGCACCCTGGCTTGGGTGGCCAGATATGTATCACCAAAAAGTGGACACAAGAGGACACAAATTTGCATATGTCAAAATAATTACTATCATTTAGATAGAAGTACAATACAAATCACCATAGTGGGGAAGATTTTGTCCCCCACACCACCCCCGCTCCCCATCAGAGTGCCAAAATAATTAGAACGCACACACAACTTTCACTAATCAGCAGAAGCAATGAAAGAAGCAAGTGCTGCAGTGCCAGAGGGAGAAGAAGGAAGAAGGTGCCAAAAGGTAAAGAAGCAACTGCTTCCAAGTCCATGATGAAGGAAATGGAGAGGAGGACAATGCAAGCAGTTTTGATTGTCATATGAGAAAGACTGAAAGGAAAGTCTTGTGAGTGAGTGAGTGAGTGAGTGAGTGATAGGGATGTACGAAACACCTACCTGGCTCTGCGCCGGGCAATCCGCGGTGGGGGGGAGGCACTCCATCCCTCCCCCCCGGAATCCTGCCCAGCTGGCTCTCCTCCGCAGCCAAGCTGCGGAGCCGCCGGCCAGCTCCGGCCGCCCACAGCTGGACATCCAGCCACTGGGCAGCCCTGCAGGGATGCAAATGGCGGCTGTTGTAGCCGCCGCCATTTGTGTCCCTGTATTGAGCCATGATAGGCTATGTAAATATTTACGTAGCCTATCTCGGCAGGGGGGAAAAATCCAGCGTACGCAAATGGCGGTAGCCACCGCCATTTGCGTACGCTGGGTTTTATTTCCCCCTGCTGTGAGAGGCTACATAAATACTTACGTAGCCTATCACAGCCTCTGCAGGGATGCAAATGGCATCCCTGAGTTAGCCGTGATAGGGTACGTAAGTATTTATGTAGCCTATCACGGCTATGAAGAGGAGCAAGCGAATGGCGGCCACAGGACAGCCGCCATTTGGAAAGCAGCGCAGACGGGAGCAGGTAAGTGCTCCATTTCGCACGCCTTTCGTGGGGTGGGAGCGGCAGGGACTTCGTCCTGCACGCCTTTCATGGGGCGGGGGGGCGGGGCTTCGTTCTGCGACGGATTTCAGGGGGCCAAATGCACTGGCATTCAGCCTCACCGAGATCCGTCGTGGAATTCTCTGACATCCCGAGTGAGTGAGTGAGTGGCACAACCATTTTCAAATAATCCTGGAACTGAGTAGAGTTCATTGGGATGGGTTTGGGATTCAGCTGGTTGATATCTTAGTGTTTATCTTTATCTCACCTTCAGTTCCAGAAAGATGTAGCACCTCCCATCTCTCCTTCCCCTCCTTGACCCCATGGTTCACCTTTCTGCTTCCTGAGACAATTTTATGTACCCCTCCCCCTTTCTTTTCCTTCCTCCACCTACTTATCTTCCTTCCCTCCATTCATCTATACTCCTCTTTCCATCTCTTTCGGCTAGTTATTTCCACCTTGACTCACCTGGCTGGCATGCTGATCAGCATCATTTTGCACCAGCCCAGGCTGCTGAGTCCTTGCCCCCCCCCTTTCATCACTGAAAGCCCCTCCTCACACATATCCAAAGCTTGCTGCAATTTGTAGCCTGGTAGGGGGGAAATAAAAATAGAAGTAGAGAGGGAGAGAAGCCCAGCTCTCAGAAAAAACTCTGCGCTCTTCAACCTAATCTCTATAGAGACAGAAAGGGTTTGGATTTATATACGACAGCAGAGTCCAGATCTAGAATCGTGGAATTTTGGGCTGGATCTACACTTACTGCCTTTTTTCGCTTCCTATGAGGTTTCACTGCCCACCTTTCACACTACACAGTAGCTGCCTCGAATTGGAACCGGAATTTCCCACTTCCGTGCTCCCACTTTCAATACCCTAATATCCCGGTATTTCCCCTTAATGTGCTCTGATTTTCCGTCTTTGCTACCATATCCAGTCATCGTCCCCTCCCCCGCCTGTCCATATGCGGCAGTGTTTGTATTTCCCTCCTGCCCAATCACAGCTCTTCTTCCAACTACTGATCGCATAGCTTCCTCAGCAGCCCCTGTCTCCTTCGCAACAAGTAAAGGGCTGGATGTGCATGCGCTTGTCTGATCTCGGAAGCTAAGTAGGGTCGGTCCCCATCAGTGCTTGGATGGGAGACTGCCTGGGAATCAGGCTTCCTGCACTGAGCAGGGGGTTGTTGTATCCCTTCAAATGAGATTAAGTTTTACCCCCTCCTATCCCCCACTCTGGATGTGTTTTTTTTTCTAATTCAGGCATGATCTTCGGAGATTCAAAGCTGTGAAGCTTCACCACTTTGAAGCTTCGAAGATCTTGCCTCAATTAGAAAAAAAAATCACAGAGAAGCCCCGATTCTGCGAGGATAACGCCTGAATTTTTTAAAAAAACATCTGGAGCGGGGGAGAGGAGGGGGTAAAACTTAGTCTCATTTGAGGGCACACAACAACCCCTTGCTCAATGCAGGAAGCCTGATTCCCAGGCGGTCACCCATCCAACTACTGACCGGGCCCGACCCTGCTTAGCGTCCAAGGTCAGACAAGCATGTGCAGGAAAACAGCAGGAAAACAGCACAGCGCTTGAGCGTGAACTGAGCTTGTGCATTCGATGAAGCACTGCGACAGGGAAAATGGGTGAGTGTGAATAATCACGTTTTAATGCGAGAGTGTTTAACGCGACGGGACACCGAATTCATTGTGATAGTGGGCGCAATGTAGATCAGCCCTTGGTGGACAAATTGCACCAAAAAAAAAAAGATGTGACTAAAAAGAGAGGGCAGCCTGGGGCAAAAGAGGACATCTGTACACCCTACACCCTTGTTGGACACCTGGAGGTCCAGCGGCTGCCAACATTGCCTTCCTTTCAGTGTCAAGTTAAGACCTGGCTACTCACCCAGGATTTGGGGGCTTAGTAATCATAGCTTGGTTCTGACTTACTATTGCTGATTGTATTTCATGATTTATTTATTTGATTTACATCCCATCATTCCTCACAAAGAGCCCAGGGTGTCTAACAACCTCCATAAAACACCATACAGCACGTCAGCACCATTAACATTGTAAGTCTAAAGGAACAAATATATAATAAAATACAATAAAACCATCAGCACAAACAACAGAAAAACAAGTAGAACACTTGCCTATATGCCAAAGGCTTGCACAAAAAAATATTCTTTAGTTGGTCTTCAAATGATAGCAGCATGGGTGACAGCTGAGTCAGCATTGGAAAGGAGGTCCACAGCCAGGGTGATTCCACCAAGAAGGCCTTGGCACATGTGGTCATCCCAGGGGCCACTTTCCTCAAGGGTACCACATATAAAGTCTCCCTCCCCGATCTTAAATCCTGGTTTGGTCAGCATTGGGGAAGGTGGTCCTTCTAGTACCTGCATCCTGAACCATTTAGGGCTTTGTACCCTGGTATGATACCTTGGATTGGGCCTGTTAGCTCTCTGGAAGCCAGTGGAAAGAATTCAAAACTAGTGTGATATGTTCACATCTCATTCCCCCTGTCAACATATGGCCAACAGCATTTTGCACTAGATGCAGGCATGCAGCATGCAGTGGCTGAGCCATCTTCAAGAGAAGCCCCACATAAAGAGCATTGCATTAGTGCAGTTGGAAAGTTATCAGACCATGGACTACCATGATTGTCAAGTTATCCCAGTCCAGGAATAGCCATAGCTGGCCAAACAGTCATAGGTGGCCATAAGCACACTCCAGTGACAACTTTGAATCAAGGAGTACTCCCAGACCATGTCTCTATTCTATCAGGGAGAATGCTACCCCATGCAGAATAGGCCATCTATCTAACCCCCAGACCCAGGAACCACCTACCCACAGAGCCACCATCTTATCAAGATTTAACTTCTGTTTATTGGCCCGCATCCAGTCCACCATTGCCTCCAGGCATCAGTCCAGCACTTGCACAGCCTCTCCTGATTCAGATGGAATGGAGGGACAGAGGTAGGTGACATCTGCAAATTGGAGACACCACACTCAATATCCCTGAATGACACCCTCCCCCACTCCAGCAGTTTCATATAGATATTAAATAGCATAGGAGACAAGATGGAACCTTGCTGGACTTCACAGCATAACTTCCATGGAGCCAAGCAGAAGTCTCCCAGTGCTACTCTCTGGTAGCAACACGGTAGGCAGGAGCAGAAACACTGCAATACAGTGCCTCCTATTCCTATCCCACTGAGCTCTTCTGGGAGGATACCATGGTCAACCATATCAAAAGCTGCTGAGAGGTAAAAAAGAACCAACAAGGTAAATACTCTCTCCTGAAGAAAGTCATCAATCAGGGCAACCAAGACTATTTCAATGTCATATCCAATGCCTGAAGCCGGACTTAAATGGGTCTAGATAATCTGCTTCATCTAGAAACATCTGCAACCGGTCAAACCACCACCATCTCAATCACCGTACCCAGGAATGGAATATTTGCAACTGGGCAGTAAGGATCTAAACCCTCCAGGTCCAGGGAGGGTCTCTTCAAGAGGCAATGTACTACCACCTCTTTCAAGGTGACAGGCAGGCATAATGCCTCTCCATATTGACGCATTAACCACTCCCTAGACCCACCCAGTCAACCCAGCTTTGCTAGATTTCACAAGCCGAGAGGGGCAGGGATCGAGAGGGCATGTGGTCAGGGTAACCCTAACAAGCATCCTGTCCACATCCTCAGGCTGCAACAACTGAAACTCATCCCACAACCCATCACCAGATGGTACACTGAATATTTCCACAGGATTTTCAACAACAGTGGAATCCAATCAGGTACAGATGTGGGCAATTTTAACCTCATATCCTCCTTGTTGCATCTGTATATGCCCTCTATAGGCATTTGGTTGGCCACTGAGGTGAACAGAATGCTGGCTTAGATAGGCCCTTGGTCTGATCCTGCATGGCTTTTCTTACATTCAAAGCAATACTGTGCATGTTTTTGCAGAACTAAGTCCCACCGGGTTCAATGGTTCCCCCCCCAAAATTAATGTGCATAGGAATGTAGCCTAAAGGTGCCATCCCATGAATGTTTAGACAGAAAAAAAGTTCTACAACTCCCAGCAGTGCTAGGAGCTATAAGACTTTTTTCCTGTCTAAACATGCATCGGATTGTGTCCTAAAGTGTTTTAATGTTCAGTTTGGCTTTTTAGGGTTCTCTGTTTTGGCTGTTTCTGTTCTGCCCAAGGTCACCCACCATCCACCCCCTCTGGACTTGTTACGAAGAACCTTGCAAGGTCAGATTAATGATCAAAATACCATGGAGCCTCTAGAGAATCTTTACTTCAGGTATCCTCCTTCTGCCAATAGGAAGCTCTAGAGGATAGCTGAAGTAAAGAGAGCATTTGGGACATATATTTGGGACAGGGGAGAAGCATTTGGTTGGCCACTGTGGTGAACAGAATGCTGGACTAGATTGATCCGATCCAGCAGGACTCTTCTTATGGTCTTATGTTCTTATGTCAAGGGTAGATCTCTTTTGCCACCCACAGAGAAGGAGATCTGAAAAATCGTATGGCCTCAGATACCTTAGGATTTGTGACAGGTGAGTGAGTTTGTGACAGGGGCAAGATCTAAAGGCAGAATTTCCTGCCTCGAAGCTCAGTCCCTTACATTGCAGTCCGATAAATGCTTGCTCAGAAGAAAGTACTGCTGTAGTAACACCCTAGTAACTTGCAGCCTCTGCCATTATGCTACACTAAAGTTATATTTTGCCCTTTCTGATGTTACCCTCTTCCTAACTGTTTGGACTGCACCATATGGGAAAAGTTTGCTATGTCGTCAATGAGTCTTCAGCAGAGGCTTCTCACAATTTCACACAGCAGTTACATCAGCATTTATGAGGCTGTTTGCATTCCCCACTTTTCTTCCCAGCAATGAGAGAGGAAGAATATTGATGGGGAATGAATACACTGCACATTTTTATTCAGAATCAGCACAAAGTTATACACAGCACAGGTGTGCTTGTAACAGAGATAAATTTGGAAAGTTTGCATTGATTAATTACTCTCACATTCTCACGTTCATCTGTCTAGTGTGAAAAGAGCCTGGATCAAGCTGTTGTTGCGATTTCCCCCTGTGTATTGTAGTGTGTGTGTGTGTGTGTGTGTGTATATATATATATATGTGTGTGTGTGTGTATATATATATGTATGTGTGTGTGTGTGTGTGTGTATATATATATATATATATGCGCACGCACGCACACACACACACACACACACACATCATATGTGAGGTATATTTTTATCTTTAAAAAAATAGGGATTCAAAGCATGATGTTAAACAGAAGGACAATTAAGAAAAATGCTAACCGTTTGAGTGGGTCAAACATTTTCCTCAGCATCTAATTACAAACAAAAATGTCAACAGCCACATCACCAGTTACATTGAACTGGTTATTTCTGCATCTAGACCAGAATATAAAGCAGGTGTCCAGAACCACAGGCCTTAGGGCCAAATCTGCCCCTCCCCGGGTCCCATTCTGGCCCTCTGAGATTCCCCAGAAAGCCACACCCCCTGCCCCTGCTCCAAAGTGGGATTCAGCCCTTGGGCTGAAAGAGGTTCAACACCCCTGATATAAAAAAACCAACCACATACCAATATGACAGTTCAGGACTAGAAGTTTAACCCTCTCTCCTCTCTTCATCTTCTTTTAGATCTTATGATGCCAGCAGCCACTTGAGGAACTTCTATGCTACAGTCCAGAGCACCATGATTAATTTAAGTATACTATATATTTTGGTCAAGAGCACCTTTACAGCTCTGCAAAGCCTTCCAGTCACAGCCTCCAAAACTAACTAAAATAAAGTCTGCTTTTTCTTCTCTTTCCCAAAGCCCCTTCTTCATATTGCACTTTATTTCTTGAAGGGACAACAGCATGTTCACCACCATAATACCATATCCCTTCTCAAAAATGGCAAAACTGCCTCCTTAACGATTGGATAAGCCAATCTGAGGGACCTCCAGATAGAAGGGGGAAATGGTAGAAACCCAGGGCATATGCCAAATCTGAACAGACCTGAAGCAACCAACTGAAATACTTAGCCACCAATAAAACATGAACATTTAAAGTCCAATCCTGAATGTCTGCTCAGAAGTAAACCCCACTGACCTCAATGGGACTTTCTCCCAGTTAGGTGTGTATAGGACTGCAGCCTTACTGTGCAATCCTGTGCATGTTAGAAATGTGTCTCACTGCATTCAGTAGAGCTTATTCTCTGGAAACTCTGCATAGGCTTACAGCCTCTATCTGCTAGCCAAATTTGACCCTTAATTCATTGACTAGAACAAATATATGGGGCTTCTTATTGGATTCATCTTGGAGGCAGATAAATCTGGATGGATTCCTGAGGGCTCTCAGGGAGTTTCCAGTTGGCTTGACTGGTGCTCCTGTCAAAGCTCTTGTCACTCTGTGGGACACAGAGATGACTTGCGTTGTTGACACGATTGGTCCCAAGCATCTTCTCCTAGAATGCCCTCCAGGAATTTGGGGCTTCCTCCAAAGGGAAGCTTGTCTGGCATCCACTCTGAAGTCTTGCTGACATCACATGAGGACTTCTGTTTATCTGCCTGGGCATTCCAGCAAGTCAAGTTGCTGATTTTAATTGTTTTATGGTTCAACTGAGGTTGCTTCTTTTGTATTTACTATTGCATTGTATTGCATTGTTTTATTCCTTTAACTATATATACCACCCCGAGAGCTTATGCGGAAGGACGTCTAGTGAATTCTCTACATGCATTTCATTACTGGATTATATGTGAACATGTCCAAATGATGGTGAGGAGTCTGGATACTAAGTCCTATTAATATTTATTTATTTATTTATTTATTTATTCTAAAAAAAATATTTCTTCCTGGGAGCTCAAGGTGGCTAACAACAGAAATCAGAAATTTAGCAATGAAAAACACCCTTAAAATCGAAAAAGAAACCTGTTAAATATCATAACACAAGGGACTGGATCCAGGATCTGCCTTCTGGGGCTCTTGTAGCAGAAGTTCTGTCTGCCCAATTTGGAGGATCCTCCCTGTCCCCACACCACAGCTCACCCCATTCAGTAGGGTCTCCTGACTCTCTCTGTAGCATTTTCAGGGGGCTGGTGGAGCTGCCATGGAAAGGAGTGGGTGGGGAAGTCCGCTTCCACCAGTGCAGTGGATCCCAGCATAAATCTGTATCCAACCCCCAAACAGCAGCTGATGATAAAGCTACAACAACAGTCAAAATATCTGAAATATTCAAAAGACAGACAGATTAAGACACATTAAAAAATCACATATTAAATGCCTTCCTAAAAAGGAAGGTCATCAGCTTCTGGAAAGTCATTAATGAGGAAGAAGTAAGACAGTTGAAAGAGCTAGGAATGTTTAGCTTGGAGAAGAGAAGATTAAGGGAAGACCTGTCTTCAAATATCTGAAGGGCTGTCACACAGGAGCTGGAGCAGACTTCTTCTCTGTTGCTCCAGAGGACACGACTAGAACTAGTGGGTTGACATTGCAAGGAAGCAACTTCCAGCTAAACATTAGGTGAAACTTCCTAATGGTACAGAGCAGCTGGACAGTAGGAACAGACAGTCTTGGGAGGTGGTAGGCTCTCCCTCATTGGAGATATTTAAGCAGAAGATGGAAGTCCATCTGTCAGGGAGTCTGTAGTTGCACCCTGCATCATACATCATGCATTGAGCAGGGGGTTGGACTAGATAACCTCTGAGATCCCTTCCGACTCAAAAATTCTGTGATTCTATATGAAGTTGTCTTATTAGCATGTCAGATTATTGGCCCATTTAGTCCAGTGTTTTTTACTTTACCTGGCAGTGGTTCTGATCTGCTACCTGAGAGAGAACCTTTTTTCTTTGAACCTTCTGCATGCAAAGTATGTGCTCTGCCACACTGTAGCTGGCTGATGAGTTTGACAGACCCCATTTCTTTTTCTTCCAGTCAACATATTTAAGTGCCAGTGTAAAAGCAGTTATTGTGGTGGTACACCTAGTCTCTATTTACAATGTGTCCTTTTTATCCGTCAGGAGAAAAGAAGACAGAGTGAAATGATTTCACAAAAATTGCAGGAAGGAAATGCATAACGTAATTGAGAATACAATAAATGGCACTGCCCAGACTAACGTGCTGTATTCTTCACTCTAATTAGCTCCTTTGGAGCAGAGCAGATTGCTTTCAATAAGCCTCTGGAAATTGAGTTTGATTCACTGGAGACAATCTGGGTTCAGTGGTTAACCTCCCAGCCTTTAACAAAGGAAGTTCTTAAGGATATACAACAAGTAACAAGTGAACTTGTCAATAGAAATTAGGGCCAATGTCAGGATCTGACCTTGTTTCAGAGGAAAACAGCTCTTCGAGAAGGAATTTGAAGCTGGGGAGGGGAGAGAACGGAGTGCCGTGGCTGTTTTAGCACACACACAAAACAGAATCAAATTGTATATTGAGTGAGATGGAAGCAATACCTGGAGAAGATGAAGGCTCCGACGTGCCTTTTGCAAGCAGCGTTGAATACTGTTACCACAGGTTTTATAGAAAGGTCCATTCCAAATCTATCATTCTATGTGGATGGTGTTGGTTGCCAGTTGGGTACTTGTAATTAGAGATGCTGCCAAATTAATAATTAGAGAGCCAGCATGGTGTAGTGGCTAGAGTGTTGGACTGGGAGCTGGGAGATCCGGGTTCTAGTCCCCAGTCGGCCATGGAAGCTCACTGGGTGATTTTGGGCCAGTCACAGACTCTCAGCCCAACCTACCTCACAGGGTTGTTGTTGTGAGGATAAAATAGAGAGAAGGAGGAGGAGAAAGTAAGCCGCCTTGGGTTCCTTGCAAGAGGAAAAAAGGCGGGATATAAATGTAATAAATAAATAAATAATGCTGCCAAATTTCGTAATCAGCTTGTGGGTCGAAACATGTCCATTTGTAATGCTGACCTTTGTAGCAACCCTGGATCAATGTATTTGTTGTTGTTGTTCAGTCGTTCAGTCGTGTCTGACTCTTCATGACCCCATGGACCATAGCACGCCAGGCCTTCATGTCCTGCTCTCTCTCCCGGAGCGTGCTCAAGTCCATATTCATTGCATCAGTGATGCTATCTAGCCATCTCATCCTCTGCCGTCCCCTTCTCCTTTTGCCCTCAGTCAGATCAATATATTACGACTATGCTATTAAGTTTGGAGGAGGATTCTGCAGGTTGATCTTCATACCAGTGATGTAAACATCACATGACATCATCATGCAGGCTGGTCAGGTGAAAACAACCAATTTAAAAGGGGACACATAACATGGTGATGCATGATGTCATGCTGCACTACATGATTACAAACTATAGCACCTTCATATTGCACACTTGTATATATGGAACAAGATTTTGTACTAAAGGAAATCAAGCTCACCTGGGCAAATTGTTACTTTCTGAATAAATAGCAAATTCACTCAGCATAAGTTTGCTCATCACTCCTTGTAAGGTAGAATTCAGAGACACAGTTGTATGGAATCCATATGTGTATCCCACTGAGCAGACAAATCTTGGACTTGTGTCTACCACTCTACCACTGACAACCATCCAGCTCCAAGGTAGTGGTGAAGCTAGAACTAGTAACAGCATAGGATACCCTGCCATATCTGTATTGCCTAAATAACAGAGCTGTTAAGGGTGTGGCCCCTAACAGCTGACATTTTGGAGCTTGTGTGAACATGGAAAGCCCTTGAGTTCAGTAGGCCTTACTCCCATTGTTTCTTTGGAGTCTGCTCAGAACCTATTATAACCCGGAGTGTCCATGCAATTCTTGGAAGACAGTTATGTTAACATGGTGCTACTGTGGCTGGCTAACCAACACCATCCACATAGAATGATAGAGTTGGAAGGGACCTTCCTATAAAACCTGTGGTAACAGTATACCTGAGGGATTTCACTGAGGAACATGACCAGCTTGTTTCTTAACACAATACACTTTTTCTAACTGACTGTGGGGATGGAACAACAGTGGTCCTTATCCTCTTTAATAAAGAAATCTCTTACAGTGCAATCCTATGCATGTCTGCTCAGAAGTAAGCCCTGTGGAATTCAGTGGGGTTACTCCCAGGACAGTGGATACAGGGTGGAAGCCTTAGGGTCCTCTTTTCAATTACCTGGGAGCAAGTCCCATTGAGCTCATGAATAGCATTTGAGTCTGTCTTTTGTTTTTGTAATATGGAAGCTCTTTTTTTGGGGGGGGGGAGGATCTTGAAGATTTCCAGGACCTGAATTACAGTTATTTCAGAGAACTACTTTGGAAAAAATGGACCTTGTAACACATTTATTATAGATAATTGGTACATAAATCATTAGGAAACCATTTTAATCTTGACTTCTGCATGCATTTAGTTTTACCATCAGGCAGATGAACAAAAAATGAGTGTAAAAAGAGAGAGGCAGAGAGAGAGAGAGAGAGAGAGAGAGAGAGGAGAAGGGTAGAAGTGAAATATTCATATTCATATTCAGAAACTATCTAGGGACAAGGTTCAAATGTGAGCCAGTATTTTCAGGTCAGTATATATTTGATGACCAGATAATGAGGGTGAATAAGAAGAGATGGATATTAATTCCATATCCTCTTTGTGAACCTCCCTGAGGCATCTGGTTGGCTACTATTAATAGGCAGAACACTCAGACAGATAGACTATTAAGGGCGCAATCCTATACTCACTTACCTGGGATGAAGTGCTATTAAACACAGTGGGATCTCTAAGTAAATACACATAGGATTGTGTTTCACATCACGTCTAATCCAGCATGACACTTTTTATATCCAGAGGAAAGTACCGATTTGCAGGTGGTCTCACCTACATGGTTATTCACACACTCCTCAGTTGTGTTGGTCACACCATGGAAAGGGGACTTCCACACCACTGTGTGAAGGAGGCCTTGTTTCTTAACAAAATCTCAAGAGATGGCTCATGATTTTTCTAGGTAAATGTTTTGTTTTGGGATTATGGGTGTGTTTGTCGTCATGAGAATTTCAGTATTTGTCCATACATGTTCTTCCCCTGCTGAGTATAAATTTGGAAGATCACCCCTCCATCCACAAAAGCCACACCAACAAAATCCCACCATCCTATTTTGAAGAAACGGCAAATTACTTCACACACACACACACACACACAAATTCATTGTGTTTTCCCCCCTGCTGTATTAAGGCACGAAGGGAACTATAACCATTCCAGCCCTTGGAGAAGATGAGAATCTTTGAAATGCAGCTCTTAACACTGTGCTTTAAAAATGTTCACCTCACGCAGCGAGGTAGTTTTTAGCATCCTACAATTAACCTGAATGAAGCTATCTTCCCTCTGGCAGCAGTGGAGGAGGGAGGAAGAGGGGGGTGGAGAAACATCTAAAGACGAAGGGATCCATTCGTGTCATGGAACCAAACATTTGGAGAAGAGCTTTTAAGCAAGATCGATGCCTATAATGAGAAAAGGGTTTAAAAACTAGCAAAGCAATAATGCACATATTAGCTTTTTGATTGAACATGCTGATATCTCCCCTCAAACAATTACACCATTCATCCTGTAACAAACATAATGACACTGATAGACTCGCATGGGAGGGTTGAGTCAATCAATCCCAAGCCCTTCTTCTGGTAGACACCACAGCATTCATTTCTTGCTGCTCTTTTATTTGCTTTTGACACATGCCATTAAGACCCAAACTTTGCAGAAATGTTGCCCTTTTGCTCTCCCCCACCCCCTGGCCCAACCACCACTCTCCAAAGCCTAATTGACTCCTCTAAACAATATATTATCAGGCTAATGATTTGTTCTTGTAGCCTGGAGAGTTTCCGACTGTGTTTTCTTTTGAGAAATGCATAATTTTTCATCCAATAATCCTATTGGGAAGGTTTTTAATAAGACATGACATTTCAGAGAAACTAAAGCAAAGGATGGGTGTCTCCTCCTCTGACTATGGGCACCGTCGTCGGGCCTTGGCACTTAATATAAGATATTGAATGCCAGCTGCCAAATTGTGTTTGTAACATTTGACTGTGCAGTGCGGTATGGTTTTAATATTCATCAGAGAACTTCAATACATTCTGACAGTACAGAGTACACTGCCATTATTATAAAATGATTTCTGGGCCTTTGGGGAACTTGCTACCACACTGATTAAAGGCATATAACAAGTTTCCGTAGCTAAGCTTTTGCATAGCACCTTTATAGTTAAAGTACCTTTGCAATCTCTGTTCATCCTTACAATATCCCTACCAAGTTAATCATCAATGTCCCCATTTTACAGTTGCAGAACTAAGGCCGAGAAGTAGCAATTTGCTCCTGGCTTTTTATTTTTTTGTTTGTTATTAAATTAAATCACACTGTCCACCTAGCAGGCGTCCGGGGCGATGTAGAATAAAATGATCAGTAAAACTTATCATGAAACATGAAGATGTGATTATCTTTCTAGTCAAGGCAGTGAGGTTGGCATGAGCTAAAAGGTGGAAGGAGAACACTGAGATATATTTGGATGTTTGGTATAATAAGGTGCGGTACCTTGCCCTGGCTGAAAGATTGACCCATCAGATTAGACTATTGAAAGAACAGCATAAACTCAACACTTTCTTCATAGTTTGGCAAGCTTTTACTTCCCACACATACAACAGAAACAACAGAGGGAGACGACCAGCTTCATTTGCTGAACTATGGATGGACTCTTAAGATGTATGGAGTTAAAGTCTGAATAGCTTGAGAATCAACTAGAGTAGAGTGTGTGGTGGTAAAGAAGAATTGTCTTGACATTTCATCCTGTAATAGAAGTAGAAAGATGAAAAAAATGCTGTTAATATTTATCTTACTTGTTATTTGATGTTATAAAAATGAAATAATAATTATACTAAGCTTATCATGAAACCAAGAAACACACAAGCGAAAGCCATTCCATACAATAAGATCTGAGATCAACATTAAAATTAAAATGGAAGAAAACACTGTGTTGTTTATTCGGTCAGTTGCTTCCGACTCTTCGTGACTTCATCGACCAGCCCATGCCAGAGCTTCCTGTCGGCTGTTTCCACCCCCAGCTCCCCCAAGGTCGAGTCCGTCACCTCCAGAATATCATCCATCTATCTTGCCCTTGGTTGGCCCCTCTTCCTTTTGCCTTCCACTTTCCCTAGCATCAGCATCTTCTCCAGGGTATCCTGTCTTCTCAGTATGTGGCCAAAGTACTTCAGTTTTGCCTTTAATATCATTCCCTCAAGTGAGCAGTCTGGCTTTCTTTCCTGGAGTATGGACTGGTTTGATCTTCTTGCAGTCCAAGGCACTCTCAGAATTTTCCTCCAGCACCACAGTTCAAAAGCATCTATCTTCCTTCGCTCAGCCTTCCTTATGGTCCACCTCTCGCAGCCATAGGTTACTACGGGGAATACCATTGCTTTCACTTTGCGGACCTTTGTTGTCAGTGTGATGTCTCTGCTCTTCACTATTTTATCAAGATTTGTCATTGCTCTCCTCCCGAGAAGTAACCGTCTTCTGATTTCCTGGCTGCAGTCAGCATCTGCAGTAATCTTTGTGCCTAGAAAGACAAAGTCTGTCACTGCCTCCATGTTTTCTCCCTCTATTTGCCAGTTATCAATCAAGCTGGTTGCCATAATCTTGGTTTTTTTGAGGTTTAACTGCAACCCAGCTTTTGCACTTTCTTCTTTCACCTTCGTCATGAGGTTCCTCAGCTCCTCCTCGCTTTCAGCCATCAAAGTGGTATCATCTGCATATTGAAGATAGTTAATGTTTCTTCCAGCAATTTTAACTCCAGCCTTGGCTTCATCAAGCCCAGCATGTCGCATGATGTGTTCTGCATACAGGTTGAATAGGTAGGGTGAGAGTATACAACCCTGCCGTACTCCTTTCCCAATCTTAAACCAGTCCGTTGATCCGTGGTCTGTTCTTACCATTGCTTCTTGGTCGTTATACAGATTCCTCAGGAGGCATACAAGATGACTTGGTATCCCCATACCACCAAGAACTTGCCACAATTTGTGATGATCCACACAGTCAAAGGCTTTAGAATAGTCAATAAAACAGAAATAGATGTTTTTCTGAAACTCCCTGGCTTTCTCCATTATTCAGCGGATATTGGCAATTTGGTCTCTAGTTCCTCTGCCTTTTCTAAACCCAGCTTGTACATCTGGCAATTCTCATTCCATGAATTGCTGGAGTCTACCTTGCAAGATCTTGAGCGTTACCTTACTGGCATGTGAAATAAGTGCCACTGTTCGATAGTTTGAACATTCTTTGGTGCTTCCCTTTTTTTGGTATGGGGATATAGGTTGATTTTTTCCAATCTGTTGGCCATTCTTGTGTTTTCCAAATTTGCTGGCATATGGCATGCATCACCTTGACAGCCGCATCTTGCAAGATTTTAAAAAGTTCAGCTGGGATACCGTCATCTCCTGCTGCCTTGTTATTAGCAATGCTTCTTAAGGCCCATTCAACCTCACTCTTCAGGATGTCTGGCTCTAACTCATTGACCACACCGTCAAATCTATCCCCAATATTATTATCCTTCCTATACAGATCTTCCGTATATTCTTGCCACCTTTTCTTGATCTCTTCTGCTTCTGTTAGGTCCTTGCCATCTTTGTTTTTGATCATACCCATTTTTGCCTGGAATTTACCTCTGATGTTTCTAATTTTCTGGAAGAGGTCTCTTGTCCTTCCTATTCTATTATCTTCTTCCACTTCCGCGCATTTCTTGTTTAAAAAAATTCCTTATCTCTTCTGGCTAACCTCTGGAATGTTGCATTTAATTGGGCATATCTCCCCCTATCACTGGTGCCTTTTGCTTTCCTTCTTTCTTGGGCTGCTTCCAGTGTCTCAGCAGACAGCCATCTTGCCTTCTTGGCTTTCTTTTTCTTTGGGATGTTTTTTGTTGCTGCCTCCTGAACAATGTTGCAAACTTCTGTCCGTAGTTCTTCCGGGACCCTGTCTACTAAATCGAGTCCCTTAAATCTATTCTTTACCTCCACTGCACATTCATGAGGAATATTCGTGAGCTCATATCTACCTGCTCTGTGGGTCTTCCCTATTCTCTTTAGTCTGTTTCTAAATTGTGCAATAAGAAGTTCGTGATCTGAACTATAATCAGCTCCAGGTCTTGTTTTTACCAACTGCATAGATGTCTGCCACCTTTGGCTACAAAGGATGTCGTGTACGAAAGTCACTTACCTTGAACGAAATTTTATTTGCAGCAGGGGGGAGGCGCTCCGTCCCTCCCCCCGAAATTCTGGTGGGGGGGAGGCGCTCCATCCCTCCCCCCCGAAATTCTGGCCGGGGGGGAGGCGCTCCGTCCCTCCACCCCCGAATCCTGACCGGCCGGGCCGCAAATGGTAGCGGCCATAGCCGCCGCCATTTGCGTCCCTGCAGTCAGCCGTGATAGGCTATGTAAATGTTTACGTAGCCTATCACAGCTGAGTAAAAAAAACCCATGCATACGCAAATGGCATCGCCCATGGGCGCCGCCATTTGTGTTCCTTATTTTGGCACATCTAGTCTACGTAGACATTTATGTAGACTACGGCGAAAATTAGGGGAACTCAAATAGCGTAGACGCTACGCTATTTGCGTTCCCCTTATTTTTGCCGTAGTCGACGTAAATGTTTACGTAGACTAGGCATGCGAAAATAAGGAATGCAAATGGCGGCGCCCATGGGCAACGCCATTTGCGTATGTGCGGTCGTTGTTGTTATTTTTACTCAGCCGTGATAGGCTACGTAAACATTTACATAGCCTATTACGGAATTTTTTTAAAATTTAGCCGTGATAGGCTACGTAAATCTTTACGTAGCCTATCACTTTTTTTGGTGTTTTTTTTTTTTACTGGAAATGGCGGCGGCAGCAGCCGGTCAGAAGACCGGCCGCCGCAGCCGCCGCTGCCAGGAGGATTCACCCAAGGTAAGTCCCGTCCCGGGGGGGTGGGGGGGCAGACTGTTTCGCCACCAATTTCGGGGGGCCGAATGTACTGGCATTCGGCCTCCCAGAGATTCGGGGTGAAATTCTCTGACATCCCTAGGATGTAGTCAGTCTGATTTCAGTGTCGACCGTCTGGTGAAATCTATGTATAAAGTCGTCTCTTAGGTTGTTGGAAGAGAGTGTTTGTTATGCACATTGAGTTGTCTTGGCAAAATTCTATCAGCCTATGTCCTGCTTCATTTTGTTCTCCCAGAGCATGCTTGCCTGTAATTCCAGGTGTCGTTTGACTACTCACCTTAGCATTCCAGTCTCTTGTAATGAAAATAACATCTTTTGGGGGCATACTATCCAGTAGGTGCTGCAGATCCTCATAGAACTGATCTACTTCTGCTTCTTCTGCTTCTGTGGTTGGGGCGTATATTTGGATCACTGTGATGTTAAATGGCTTACCCTGAATTCGAATTGAGATCATTCTGTCATTTTTTGGATTGTATCCAAGCACTGCTTTAGCCACTTGATTATTAATTATGAAGGCTACTCCATTTCTTCTGTGGTCCTCTTGTCCACAGTAGTAGATCTGGTGCTCATTTGATGTGAAGTGGCCCATTCCAGTCCATTTCAGTTCACTGACACCCAAAATGTCTATATTTAATCTTGACATCTCCCCAATAACCACATCCAATTTGCCCTGGCTCATAGCTCTTACATTCCAGGTTCCTATGGTGTGTTGATCTTTAGAACATCAGATTCATCGTTCACCACCAGCACCATCAGCTGCTAGCCGTCCTTTCGGCTTTGAGCTAGCTGCGTCATCACATCTGGGGCTAGTTGAACTTATCCTCTGTTCCTCCCCAGTAGCTTTTTGACCATCTTCCGACCTGGGAGTCCCATCTTCCGATAGTATACCAACATATCCCTGGTTGTACTGATCCATTTAGTTTTCATGGCAAGAATACTGGGGTGGGTTGCTGTTTCCTTCCCCAGGGATCGTATTTAGTCTGACCTCTCTGCCATGACCTTCCCGTCTTGGATGTCCCTTCACGGTTTAGCTCATGACGTCATTGAGGTGCTCAAGCTCCAGCACCACGACAAGGTAACGATCTCCTTTGCTGAAGAAAACATTACCCAGCATTAAAAGCCAACAAAACAGGACAGTCTTTACTGCCCATCTAAAGCAAAATAAGGAAGGAGCCAATCTCACCTCCATTGGCAGGGAGTTCCACAAATCAGAGTGTTGCAATCAAAAAGACCCAGTCTTGAACACCTATTGTGTTTTTAATTTGGTTTTATGCTATGTTTTAATTAAGATTTCATTTTTAATCTGTATTTTATTATTGTTAGCCTCCTTGAGTGCCATTTGGGGTGGGGGTGGGGGGAAGGATGGAATATAAATTAAACACACAAACAAACAAACCTAGCCTCTCCAGGTTGAATGATCCTGCAAAAAGTGGGATATAAAATAGATGATAAATAGATAGATAGATAGATAGATAGATAGATAGATAGATAGATAATCAATCTAGCTTCTCTAGGCTAAATGAACCCACAAAGGGGGCATGGTTTTCAGCAAGGCTTTAATTTCAGAATGACATCCATAATCTGTTATTCTTCCTTTGCAGCCTTTAGTTCAGTAGCCTATCATATTTCCTTTCAGGCCTAGTTCACCCATCCAAGTAGATGGGGTTCTGTCATAGGAATCTGCCTTACACCAAGTCAGAATAAGTGTCTGTCTAGCACAGTATTGCATCTCTGCAGGGCCTCGGGCATGGGTCTTTCCAGAGCTGGCATTAAGGCTTGGCATAGCTGGGCACCTGCTGAGGGCCCACAGCCTAGTAGGGAGCCTACTGACAAGAGCTACCTGGAACCTGCTTGTTCACCTGCCTCTCACACTGACCTAGACAAGGGTGGTGGCATAAGGGAAGAGCAGTAGATGCCACCGCCTGCTTGCTCAATGGCTCTCTGCCTGGCAATAAACAAGTGGTAGCAGAGCAAAGGGCTGGATGTGCCTGATCTGGCCTGATCTTGGAAGCTAAGCAGGGTCGGCCCTGGTTAGTACTTGGATGGGAGACCACCTGGGAATCAGGCTTCCTGCACTGAGCAGGGGGTTGGACTTGATGGTCTTGTAGGCCCCTTCCAACCCTACTATTCTATGATTCTATGAAAGATGAGAAGGGGGATGAAGAACAATGCCAGCTGGTGACAATGGTGGTGAAAAGGTAGACTCACTGAAGGAGAGGCCCATTGAAGGTGTCTTGCCCAAGAGCGCTCCAAAAACCTGAGGCTGGCACTGGCTGTTTTACATCTCCTCCTCCTAGTCCTTTGAACTGGAGCTACCAGAGACTTATCCTGAGACCTTCGGTGTGCTCTCCTGCCATTGATCTATGGCCCCGTCCCAAATGATTGCACAGAGCAAGAGAATGAAATGGGTGCCCAAATGGGTGCTGGCCCTTGTATATATACATTGTCTGTGTTTGGCATGAGACCAACATCTGGCTGAATCAGTTGCCACCAGGAAACTAGAAAATACTTCTCCAGCCCCAATATTAGGCACTTCTACAGCAGCTTCAGTTGGATATCCTCAAAAATCTCTGTGCAAACGTCCCTGAAAAAAGAGAGGGGGAAAGTGCAAAGGTACCAAATATTAAGGAGATATTAAAGCTCACTTGAGGTTTCAAGATTTATTGAATGGGAAGGTAAATATTGAGAGAGATTAAGAAAGCTTAAAGAGGGGTTATCAGGTCAGTGTTGACTCAGTGGGAAAATGAATCCCGATATTCACTAAATCGATGCATGGGGCTAGACAGGAGAACCATCCATGGCAGAGGGAGGAGGAGGTAGATTGCCTTACTAGCAGGCAGACACAGAACCAAGGAATCTTGGAGCCATGATCATGCAAAGGAGCAGGAAAAAAGAGAAGGCAGAACAGGGCTGCAGCATTTAGGTGGCAATCCCATGAATGCTTTCCTGAGAGTAAGCCCCATTGAACATAGTGAGGCTTACTTCTGAGTAAACATGCATATATTTACTCTGCATGACAGCTAGATTAACCCATTAACACTGCAATCCTATACATAGTTACCTACAGTGGAGGCTGGTGGCTCTGATGTCAGTGGGGCTCTGAATCTGCTCTGAGTTTCAGTCAGAACCAGCCAGAACTCTAAGGGAGCTATCCAAGGTGCTGGACCCATTTTGAGGATAGGCTCAGCACCTTGGATAGCTCCTTTAGAGTTCTGGCTGGTTCTGGCTGAAACCCAAAGCGGATTCACTGAATCAGAGCCACCAGCCTCCACTGCTGAACTGGAAGTGAGCCCAACTGAACCCAGTGGGACATCTGAGTAAACATGCCAAGAATTGCACTGTAAGGCTGCAGTCCTATAGATAGTTCCCTGGGAGTAATATCCATTGAACTCAATAGGGTTTACTTCTGAGGAGGCATGTACCGGCCTCTGCTGTAGAAAATATTTTAATTGATTAAAAATGTAAAAAGAACAGCAATTCTGATTAATTGCCAGCAAATAGTCATATTGTTGTTTTTTAAAGCAGTTCATTATTTTTAATACCTGTCCTTACAAAAACTGTGGGTGGAAATTGCCATCTTGGGATGCAACCCTATGCACACTCTCCTGGGAATATATCCCACTGAAATCAGTAGGACGTACTTCTGAGTAGACACACATATGATATGGCTCTTCCTGTGTCTCTTTCAGGAAAGAATCCCTCTTCCAAGATGCCTCTTCTAATATGGTGCCTGCTTCACAGAAATAATTTGGTTTTTGTTTTCCTTAGAACTATCGTTTTATTTCAAATTTATGCTGATGTTATCAATTAATCGTTTGTTCAATCACCTAAGTGCAATCTTAAGCATGCTTACTCAGAATGAAGTCCCACTGTATGCAAAGGGCTTATTTCCTAGTCAGTGTGTTTGTTTGTTTAAAATATTTCTTAGCCACCTTTCAGGGCAGAAGCCTCCCAATGTGGCTCACAACAATAAAATACATAAAAACAATGAAAATATTAAAAGTGATAAAAATATAAAAACAATAAAAACAACAATAAAAGCCAGCAATAAAACCAACAATGATGTTAAAAGCAGCAACAGTGATGTTAACAGCAGCAACAGTAACAATAGCAGTCATATCAATAGAAGGCCAAGGTAAAAGAATATGTTTTCAAGGCCTTCTTAAAAGTCTGCAATGACGGAGCATGGCAGACCTCCGATGGCAGCTTGTTCCAAAGGTGTGGGGCCACTGCAGAGAAGGCCCTCTCATGTGTGGTCATCCACCTGACTGCTCTGACAGGTGGGCAAATGAGACGGGCCCCTCTTTCTGATCTTAAAGTGCGGGCAGGCTGATATGGATGTAGGTGGCCCTTCAAGTAACTTGGTCCCAAACCATTTAAAGCTTTAAAGGTCAAAACCAGCACTTTGAATTGGGCTTGGAAACGTACCAGTAAACAGTGCAGTTGGCACAGTATAGGCGCTATATAATCAAATCGCCTCACCCCACCAATACTCAGGCAGCCGCATTCTGCACAAACTGGAGTTTCTGAACCGTCTTCAAAGGCAGCCCCACATACAGCACATTACAGTAGTCCAGCCTGGACGTGACTAGTGTGTGGATAACTGAGGCGAGGTCTGTCCTCTCCAGATAGGGCTGCAGTTGGCGTGCCAGCCTAAGCTGGTAAAAAGCACTCCTGGACACCACAGCCACCTGGTCTTCCCCAGTTAGCTCAGAGTCCAGGAGGACTCCCAGACTGCTCACTTGGTCTTTCAGGACTGTGTTTAGGGCTACAGTACATGACTGCTTTCATTTCATAAGAAAGAAACATCGGCTATCACCAGGATCTGCAGGAGAAACAGAGAAGGAAGTGCTTCTTCCTTCATCTGGAGCTTTTAAATAATAAACCCTAGATGGTACATGATGGGATCCAAATTTCTCCCCTAGTCTGTAGTATAAAACTGCCCTGTGTAACACATAACAGCTGTCAGTTCTACCCACCCCACTTCATATATTTATAGCAGGCCTTTAAGATTTTAAAACCAGGCCCTCTACTCTTATATTAGATACATTCGGCTATCTCGTTTTGTACAAATTCATGGGAAGTGCACTGAGCCATCCTGAGCTGATGAAACGTGTCTCTTGCCACAAATTAGTCACTTGAGAATCTACAGTTGCTGTCCCCTTTAGGGGACATAACAAGTTGCAAACCCCACCTATTTCATGACTCCCTTCCTTGCATTCCATTCCATCCATCTATCTATCCTTTAACTCGGAGGTTGCACATTTAGTTATTTGGGTGCAACCCTATGCATGTTTAGACAGGAAAAAAGTCCTACAAGTCCCAGCATACCCCTGCCTGCATGGCTAGCTAGGGCATGCTGGGAGTTGTAGGACATTTTTCTGTCTAAACATGCATAGGGTTACACCTTAATTTGAACTGTGGTGCTGGAGGAAAATTCTGAGAGTGCCTTGGACTGCAAGAAGATCAAACCAGTCCATACTCCAGGAAAGAAAGCCAGACTGCTCACTTGAGGGAATGATATTAAAAGCAAAACTGAAGAACTTTGGCCACATCATGAGAAGACAGGATACCCTGGAGAAGATGCTGATGCTAGGGAAAGTGGAAGGCAAAAGGAAGAGGGGCCAACCAAGGGCAAGGTGGATGGATGATATTCTGGAGGTGACGGACTCGACCTTGGGGGAGCTGGGGGTGGCGACGGCCGACAGGAAGCTCTGGCGTGGGCTGGTCCATGAAGTCACGAAGAGTCAGAAGCGACTGACCGAATAAACAACAACACCTTAATTACATATTTATTTAACTTATGAAGATCTACTTTCTCCCTCATTCAAGGACACCCCCAGTTTGATCACAACATATCCTAATCTCATATTGCATTTATTTATTTTTTTGTTTATTCATTTATTCATTCACTGACCTTGATTTCTGTCCTTCAATCAAGAAGAACTGCCAAGGCGGCTTACATAAAATAGCAGAGTACACTGGGGCTCTTTCTGGCCCTTCCGGCATTTGGGTACAATGCCCTCTCTCAGATGAGCACTGCATGACTTCTCCAAAGGCAGAGAGGGAGGAGACCACAGCCGCAGATGTGCCTGAGATGAGCTGCTGTGCAGTGGCACTTGGATCTTCTGTCACCTTAGTCTTCTGTTGCCTGGATCTCCTGTTGCCTACTGTGTGTCCTGTGTGGCAACAGAATAGCCAAATGAGAGGCACTTCCACATTTGGGTGGCTACAGGTGCTGTAACATCGGGATGTTATGGCACATAACATGGATGTTATGGAACTGGATGTTATGGCACATGGAACTGGATGTTATGGTGCATGCGTGGACCCCACAGAAAGCAGCAGCCACATATATCTGCCTCTTATGTCCCCCTAGAATATCAGCATGACTTCGTGATGTTTCAGCTGTCCCCGCCCCGATCTACTTCATTGGCTGTAGAGGTGGAAAACTCACCACGTGATGATATAATGCCATGAGTTTTCAAAGGAGGGAGACACATGGCATCTTTCAGCAGCTTGTTCCATAATGCCTAGTTCTGGCCTGAACCTCACATATTGATAAAAACTCTATTCTAATTTCCTCGTGAGTCATAGAAATGCTTCTCACGAGTGTCTATTCCCACATGACCCTGCACAGGTGTCAAGAAGGACCTCTGAAACCCTGCTCTGGATTTTCCTCCCCTTCAGAAGTGAAGACCGGGATGACCAGGGAAGGGGCCTTTTCTGTTGTCACACTGCAGTGCACCAATGGAATTCCCTCTCCCAAGGAGATTTGGCTGGGAACACCAGTCTATTATTTTCAGTGCCAGTTTTCATTCATTCATTTATTTATTTATTTTAAGCATGTTATTTGATTTGCCCAGGCATTTTAGGAGCTTTGGTGTGTAGGTGTTATTTTCAGGCCACTCGGCTGTGATTTTGTTGTATGGTATTTTGGGATGACTTTATTGTTTTTATTTTTTTGAAATCCATTCTGACAGCTTTGGCTGAAGAGTAACCAATAAGTATCACAAGAAAAGAAAAGAAAAGAAAAGAAAAGAAAAGAAATCTGGTATGCATATTCTGATACATACAAGCACTCCATGCAAAACAGACATATGTTGAACCGACAGATAGTTATGATGAATTTAGCGTATCTATTGCGAGTGCAACACAGGCAATTAGAACTCTGGTGGTAGTTTAAAGGCTCCGCCAGCCTGATGTCATACACATTAAACCTGATTAGCATTGCATCCACTGTTCAGATTGTCAGCTCACAGGTTCTTGTCCTCTTGTACTGTTTCCTCAGGCGTCCGACTCCATTCCAAAATGATGCACATGTCATATCAAAGCAAGCCATGTCAACTTACATTGTGTTATGTTGTATGACATGCTGTGATCTTACCTAACTAAGCATTTTGCATGACAGGATTAAAGGGAGGGGAGGGTGATATTATCTTAAAATAGACCATAACGCATTATACAAAGATATCTTGATCCGGCTTTACCTTCCAAAATTACAGTTACCCATTAGGTGGCACAAACACATAGCAAACCTGATTGAGGATGGAACTCCTCTGGCTTGTTTTATGCTCTTTGCAATGACTTGCTTCTTGGTAAACTCCAAACTACTACACAGTTGACTACACAGTGATGATGATCATGGACAGACTGGCTGCACACAGTCTGCCTGGACAGCTTCAAGTCTGCATTAGATAATGTAAGATGGGGATGTAGTGAGGGATTTATGACGAGCAGAGGAGATAACAGTTACTGAGTTCCCAGTAAGCTGCCATTCACAAGTGGAGAACTACAGCTGCTTTGGTGAGTCGCAGCTTAGGCAAGCCTGCGCTACCAAATCGATGCCTGGGCTACCAAATCGATGCCTGGGCTACCAAATCGATGCCTGGCATGCAAGTGCAAAGATCTTTAGTATAAAAGTAAAGCCATCCTGTGCTGTTGTTGTTGTTTTCACTGCTCCTCTGCCTTTAATAACAGAGTGACATGCAGAAATTAAGTAGGGGAAAGTTTCATAGCTGCCTTTCCAGCAGTTGATCTGGGTTTGATTCCCAGGGAACAGAGAAAGCTAGTCACGATGGCCATATGCTACCTTTCCATTGCAGAGACATTATGCCTGCCATTGCCAGTTGCTGAGGAACAGCAGCAGAAGAGGGCCATTGCCCTCAGGTTGTATCCAGGATCTTTCTTCCATGGACAGAAGGGCTCCATTCACTGGGGGTGCCTCTGCCAGTGGAGGCAGGTGGCTCCGATTTTGGTGGGGCTGTGAATCCATTCCAGCCTTCAGTCAGGACCAGCCAGAACTCTAAAGGAGGTGTCCAAGGTGTTGAGCCCTATCCCTAAAATAGGTCCAGAACCTTGGATAGCTCCTTTAGAGTTCTGGCTGGTTCTAACTGAAGGCTGGAATGGATTCACAGCCCCACCAAAATCGGAGCCACCTGCCTCCACTGTCTGATTTGGGGGAATTCACCACCACAGCTCAGCACATTCAGCAGAGTCCCCAAACCTTCTGTGTATCATTTGCAGGGGGATGGAGGGGCGTCCATGGAGAGGAGGGCTCTGGGAAGTCTGCTTCTGCCAGCCCCATCGCACTTGCCTAGGTCTAGATCCAGTCCCTCATGTCCTACTTGTTGGCTTCCCTGATTGGCCAGCATGGGAAACAGGATGCTGGACTAAATAGGCCTTTGGTCTGATCCAGCAGGCTCTCCTTGTGTTTTCTTATCTGGTGATAAATTGTGTAGGAAGCTTCGCCTAGTAAAATGATGTGAGTTAGGAAGGTGTTGAAGGGAAAAGGCCAAGTAAAAAGTGGGGGTCAGGGGTGGTTGTGGAAGCAACGATCCTATATAAGAGTGGCGGCTCTGCACCTAGGTGCAGAGAGCTCTCAAACAGAAGAGACTTATTTGGCAACTGAGCTTAATTCAGTTAAGCAACATTTCACCTTGCATGGTTTAAGGCTTTAGCTCTGATTGATACAGAACCATCTAAAACAGAAGTAATTATGGATGCGGGAGGCGGGGGGAGAGAGAAGTGAACTTCTTTTCTTACTTCATGAAAGGCAGCTATAAATCCATCAGGATTTAATTGCTGCGGTTTATATGCCAGCACCTTTTCTGCCCCTGTCTTCTCTGTCACATCTTCCCTTTCTTTGTACTCTGTCAAAGATTTACTTTTCCCAATAATTAAATTAAATTAGATAAATTAAAGCCTAACTGAAGCTAATTTTGCATAATATCCCAAACCATTTGTGTAAGACTTCTTTTTTAAAAAAAATAATCTCCTAGCTATTCCTCTAGGCAGTAGGTTAGCTAATTATCTACCTCTCCAAGCTGCCTTTCAGCTATCATGGATCATATATTGGGGGGAGGGGGTGGGGAGGAATTCATTCTTTTGCAAAATGCATGTCCATTACATTTGTAATATATCATAAACATTCTGCCTTTTCCCACAGGGAATAAACAATTCTTCCTCTCTGGAATATGTTTGATCACATAACATAATAAGGAGATTACATATTATCATTATCCTCTGAATATCATCATGTTGGCAAATTATTCCTGAAACTTTGGGGAGATGCAATTTTGTGGGAAGTTTGGAAGTTTGTTGGAAGTTTGCTAGTGGTCCACAAATATTTGCTGCTCTTTGAAAGTACACCTTCCTCCACAGCACCTAAATTCACCACAATCCACCCCAAATCTTGCTCTTTTCTCCTGTTCTACGCTATTTATCTAATGGCTTATGCCCCTATCACCACAGGAACCCCACAACAGCCAATCAGCACTCTGCTCACAGGGGAGTAGAACCATAGTTGATGCTTTGGTTCCTTGGAACACTCTCAATAATCCTTACAACAACCCTGTAAAAAGTATTCCCCAAATTATAGGTGGGAAACATGATAATCCTGATTTCCTAAGGTCCTCCAGCAAGTTCATGGATGAGGCAAGATTTGAACTGGGAACTTCTCTGTTCACATCCGTAGCTGATATATTGCACCAAACATGGCATTATTTTGGTGCATTCGCAAGGTGTCAGATCCAGACTTATCCATGCATAAGCTAAATGCATTGATATCAGTGGGACAAGTAAGCCATGACTAACTTAAGCCCCATTGATTTCAGTGGGTCTGCTCTAAGTATGATTAAAATTGGATGCTACCCAAAATGTTTCGCAAAGTAAAATTAATGTGACCCACTAGCTTATGACTGCATGTAAGGCAGCCAAACTAAGCAGGGGAGATGGGATTGGATGTAGCTGCATCAAATGCATGCTTAGTAGCAAACTGAGGTTTGTCTGTTTTGTCACCATGTAATTTGTTAGGCGGCCCTGGGTAGAACCCATTTGTGACAGAAGATAGTGGAAGGGTTAAATGAGTCTTTTATATGGTCATGGACGTTTCATTGCCACTTTATCTTTCTCTCTTAGCAAGGGCTTAAAGGTTAAACTATCCATAAGGTATCTTTGCCACATTTAGAATCAGGGAAAATATTTTAATTTCCCTTGAGGATGTGTTACAGTGTCACCGGTAAATCACAGCCTTGACTGACTATATCCGTGGATGTATCACCCGTCCAGATGACTTAGACAAACAGCCAAAGAGGAGCTCCAAGAGCACAGGTGTAACGTGCGAAGTTCTCATCTCCAAGGCTGATGTGCAGAACAAGTAATCACCTCTAAAGTACAGAGCTTATAAAGGTAATGACTTTTAAATCCACCCATATAATCATGTTTTAATACCTGGAACACACAAGTTGAATTTGGCTTCTTCGCTGGATTTTTTTAAAAAAATATTATTACCATTATATTATTCTAATGGAGTCATCATCATTTTAAAAAAATATACTCCTGATGCTAAAGGATGAGCTGCTCTGTTCATTTGATGAATGTCTGCCTGTGCTGTCTTAGAGTTTATTGTTCATATCAGTATGTGGAACAGTTCTATTCGTTAGATACAGCAAGGGTGCAGAACCTCAGCCCTGGTGCCAAATCCAGCCCCCGGAGCTTGCAATCTGTCCCCCCATGGTTTCCCTGAAGGCCACAACTCTTTCTCTTTCCTCCAGCCACTAATGATTTGGTGGTTTCCCAGTTTTTATGCAGTTTTTTGCCCCAAAATTCTAAAAGGCTGAATTGCCTCCCCTAAGGCTTAATGACGAGCAAGAAGAGCTATAACCTAAAATACGCTGGCATTTTGATATCTTGGCCTTGCCCTTTTACCTTTGAATGTGGCACCTGAGAGCATCTTCAAAATGGAATTTGGCCCTTTGGCAGAAAGAGGTTCTGCTCTCTTGAAATACAGGCTCAAATTTGTCTGCTTAATTCAGGTTGAAGACATCCTAGCAATGTTTACTCAGAACGAAGTCCAACTCAGTTCAATGGGACTTACTCCCATGTAAGTGCGTATAGCATTACACCTTCCAATGTCTTCCCCCTGCAAAAAAAACCAAACACCTCCATTTCTATTTTTATATTCGTATTGCTCCATTGCTTGAACAGAAGGTGTGTCTATTCCAAATAGTTCTCAATTAGTTCCTCATTTCAGTTGGCCTGGGGGAGCATTGTTGATTTCAACCCTCTGTTTATTCCATTTTTAAGACTATAAGCAGCGCTTTACAATATTCCATTTATTTCCCTGAGAGCTAAGAAACTAGGGGGGGAAAGGATGTAAAGTGAAATAATTTAAACTTCAGGATCAAAGAAAAATAACATCAGTAAAACAATGAAATCCAAAGGCAAAACTCTAAGACAAAGGATGGAAGGGGGAGGGAGTTAGGAGGATGCTGGTACCTTCATACACCTGTGTCTTGACACAGGCATAATGAAAACAATATGCTGAATGAGGGCTTTGAGTGACAGAAGAAAATTGGAATGTGAGGGTGAACGGAAGACCTCAGAGAATAGGGAAACTTCAGAATACTGGATTTTGAAGGAGAAAATTGTCAAGCAAAAGAAAACTATTTAGAAAATGTATAATAAAGATAGCAATTAAACCAATCATGCTCATAAAGCATCTTGTTTTGGGGGTGGGGGGAAATGTACAATTCATATTCATTCCACTAAATTTGTCCTTCATTTGCAATGCATATGTCATCTGTGTCATACTGAATGTATAAAACATAGTTTTTAAAAATCCTAGTGAGTGTGTGTGTGTGTGTGTGTGTGTGTGTATGGATGGATGGCATATTTGGGATGTGCATAGAAATCAGACAAAGACTAAGCCCAAGCAGAATGAAGCTGCTTTGGTCTGGTTCTGTAGGGTCCTGAGGTGAAATGGGCTTCCCTCTGGAGCCAACAGAACCAAAGCTGCTTCAGAATGAGGCTTTCTTAGTGTTACAGAGATGCACAGACTTCACATCTCCTTCAAATAGCATATTTTGGATTCATTTCTCAAATGCTGATTATGAGTAGAGAAAATGCAGTTGAGTATTCACACTGGGAGATCTCAGTGAGGTCTTGCTAGTTGCAGCGGGGAGTAGCTGAGCAAATGGATTTAACACTTAAGACCAATTGGGGATGCTCCAGCCTTCACCAAGTAATGCTTATTTAGCTGCATTCTTGGTGAAGCTGAGCTCCAGGCCTAAAAGCAGTTTTCAAGACTGCAGGAAGGAGCCTTTCTAAGGCTTGGAGCATACACACATACAGAGAGAGGGGGGAGGCTACAATTTGAGTAAGACCTTCTAAAAGCAATATTCCTGTCCTTGGGCTGAAGCTCTTTCCTGCAGACAGGAACTAGTGTGAGTTGCAATTCCTGGTCTCGTGTGAAGAGGAAAGAAAGCGGAAAGGCTTGTCTAGGGGAGGCAAAGCACCCACTGTTGGCACCTTGCTCTGGCAAGCAAGGACCTTAGTGATTTCAGTGCTTTCAGCATGGAGCCTTTCCTCTGTGAGCGATTTCAGCAGTAGTGTTGCACCTTACCCCTGGAAAGTAAGGCACCTACTGATTTCAGCAGCATGGCCCCATGCTGCTGGGAAGAGAGGGATGGAGGTCTCGGGACTGCCCAAACCCGAGGCTGTTCAGAGAAAAGCGGTGACATCACAACTTTGATGACCCAGACATGGCTCACAGACACTGCAAATGGTGCTACTGCTATGGGATAAAGACTGAGTTGGCCTTCCGTCCTGTATAACAAAAGAGGGTGCTTGGGGATGATGGCTGTCCTTGCTGGAAACAAAAGTCCTACTTACTATCTCTTATTCTTTTAACAAAATATGGCCTTACATGTTAATGACTGTCTTAAAGACAGGTGTTAAGGCTAGAGTTCAACAATAGGAGCATATTGCAGGTAGTTGACTAGGTAACTTACCAGATATCGCTCTTGCTATCCAGCACATTCATGTTTTGCTGAATTTTTACCCCCATCTTTGCCTTTGGGGAATGCATTTGAAGAAGTCCATTAAAAACTGCATTGCTTGATCTAGTCTTGCATGATGCTCTCGACCCCATTCCTGTGCCTTTCTCCCACTTTTGCGGAGGTTGGGGATGAAGACGCCTGGCTTTCTGGCTGTGTCTCAAAATGGAGTTAGTACTGGTCATTCAAAAGAGAGCTACTTCATAATGCCACATTCAAACGTAAAACAATAAAAGTAAAGGGAAGACACTGGATGCTGTTGCTCCTGGCTGGAGGTAACCTCTGCTAGCAGAAAGCTGTATCAGTAACCTATGCACTGTTTTGTCTTGGCTTCTTTTCCTGTTTTAAACTTTGTCAGCAAATACCAAGGTATCATTTTCTTTCTATACTTTTCTGAAACATATTTATGTTTTATTAATAAATGTTTTAAAACTTAATCTAAGTAACTGTTTTGCCTTTGTGATTCAGTACATCCTAATGTCAAGACAAACTTACATCTCTCTGTCTGAACCCAAGCCAGATATAGACAGGACAGGCCTGACACTACCAAACAGGTGGTCGGGTTAACTAGATTCGGTATCCTTACATTTTTCCATTACAGGATCACAAAAATCAGGTGGAGGGACAATCAATGAGGAGAGCCCATCATCTCACAGAGGGTCCCTTCCTCCCATGGAAGTCAGATCCTGGATCCAACACAAATATACCACAAAAAGAATGCCTTTAAATCATAGCATAAAATGCAAAGTTTACTCTGGAAGTGAAACATATTTGCCTCAATAATTTCTCCTCAAAATTCTCTACTGAAGGATTTGAGACTAACAGCACAATCATATGTATATCTACTCAGAAATTAGTCCCACTGAGTTCAAATGGGCTTACTTCCAGGTAAGTAGGTATAGTATTGCACCTAAATATATATTGGATATGTGATATTTGCCATCTGTATTTCTTATTTGTTATCTATTAGGGATGTACGAAAGTGACTTACCTTTCTGCGGATTATGTTGATGGTGGGGGGGAGGCGTTCCGTCCCTCCCCCTGGAATCCTGGCCGGGGGGGGAGGTGCTCTGTTCCTCCCCCCCAGAATCCTGGCCGGCCAGCTGTGCTCCGCAGCAATTCTGCAGAGCCGCCGGCCGGCTCCGCCAGCAGCCGGACATCCGGCTGCTGGATAGCAGGGACGCAAATGGCGGCGGCTGTAGCCGCAGCAGTTTGCGTCCCTGCAGTCAGCCGTGATAGGCTACGTAAATGTTTACGTAGCCTATCACAGCTGATTTTTTTAAAAAAAAACATGCGTACGCAAATGGCGGTGGCCATGGCCGCCGCCATTTGCGTTCTTTATTTTGGCATGTCTTAGTCTACGTAAACATTTATATAGACTAAGATGGCGAAAATAAGGGGAACGCAAATAGCATAGTGTCTACGCTATTTGCGTTCCCCTTATTTTTGCCGTCTTAGTCTACGTAAATGTTTACGTAGACTAAGACGTGCCAAAATAAGGAATGCAAATGGCGGCAGCCATGGCCGCCGCCATTTGCGTATGCGTGGTTTTTTTGTTTGTTTGTTTTTAAGTCAGCCGTGATAGGCTACATAAACATTTACATAACCTATCACGGTGTTTTTTTAAAATCTATCCATGATAGGCTATGTATCAGTTTTTTTGTTTTTTGGGGTTTTTTGGTTTTTTTTAACCTGGAAATGGCCGAACTGCCGCCGGAGCCGCTGCCAGAACTGCCGCCAGAGCCGCCGCCACCACCAGGAAGATCCGCCCAAGGTAAGTCTCGTCCCGGGGGGGGGCGTTCCGCCACTGATTTCAGGGGGCCGAATGCGCTGGCATTCGGCCTCCCTGAGATCCGTGGCGGAACTTTCGTACATCCCTACATCTAGTATTAGATATCTGCCAATATCTGAGAGTTGATAGCTCGTGATATCCATCACTCTGTTGTTTGGCATCTGTTTTTGATAGCTGATATTGTATGGCATTTGACATATAATAATATATGACTTGAGAGCAAAGTATTTATTTGTTAAGTTTATATAACAGCCTTCCTCCAAGGATTATAAGGTTGCCTACATGGCTCTCCCCTCTCCCCAGTTTTATCCTTAGAATAATTCTAAGAAGTCAGATAGGCTGAGAGCTAGTGAGTGGCCTAAGGTTAGCCAGTGAGTTTCATGGGTGAGTGGGGACTTGAGCTCTCCCCTGCTCATGTCCAACACTGTAACCATTACTCCAACTGGCTGAATTATTTCACTAACGACCTATAAGTTGTTGTCAATGCTATTTTTAATAGTCTATCAACAATTTACAACCCACTGTAATCATTTATATATGCTGCTGTATACACTTATCATTTGATAGCTACTTCTCTGTATCAGTTTGGCAGTTTATGTTTTATATTAATATTAGAAAGTGATGCTGAGTTGTTAAAAGAAACTTACTTGCAGATAGAAACTAGTTGATCAGGAAGGGGCCAGGCTAGAATTCTTGACCCTGACATGCCAATTTTCCAAGCACAACTCATTATTATTAGCTGGGGAAACATCAGATAGTAGAGCTCTTCTGGGACTATACCACTACAGACTGCAGGTGTGTGAGAGTGTGTGTGTGGGGGGAAGTGCATGTTGTAATGCTTTCACCTGCGTGTGCGCACACATGCTTTCACACACACACACCCCTGGAATCTGTGGTGGTATAGGCACAGAAGAGCTCTGCAATGTGACATTTCTGATAGGGTCATTCACTGACAACCCTGATTCTCTCATCCTTCATTTGGTGTCCATTCCTTGCCAACCCATGGTCTCCCTCATATCATCAAAGGTTAGCCACACCTTCATGACAACATCTGACAGGCAGCTCAAAGCAACCCCCTCTTCATACTGCTAGGACTTATTCCTTACGCACTATTGAATACATGGCAGTCCTTGATACAGATGTGAGCATTGATTTTGCAAAAGTGCCTCACTTTTGCCTGCTGTTATCCCTCAACCTCTCAATGATGAGCTCTTTTGTAGCAGAGGCTTTGTTAAGAAACACTCTTGAGCGCTGCATAAACAAAACCATTCAAAGGACTATGGGGCCTTTCAGTGCAGCAAGTGAAAGTAGACAAGCTGCATTACAGATTCCCTTTGCTTTCTTTGGGTTACAATTATGATCCTATTCATATGGGCTACAATGAGTCATTTTATATTATTTTATTTATGTTAAATATTTGTACCATAAAAACATGGCTGCATGGAGACTTCAAGGCTAGTAACAACATGTTATAAACAACAGTAAATGTGACATTGAAACAATGCCAATCTAAAGAAACAAAAATAAGCAACACTTCATTTAATTGTGAATTAGCAGCAGCAGAGCTAGCTGATTCCAGAAAATATGAAATTATGTGTTAGCGTGTTAGCCCACAAGTCTTCACACATGCCCCGTCTCCACTCCAAATGTCCACTGAAATAGAAAGGCATTCTCTTTGTAGAACTTCTTTCCCAAAGTCAGCTCAGTTTTAATTTTTAGAAGGTGCTCTCCAATTAGCATGCCAACACAGAAAAGTTCTTTGTCATTGTCATAGCCACCTCCAACAAAACACATGGGGCATGTTTCCCCCAAATGACTTCAGTGTGCAAGAAAGCATGCATAGGAGGAACTGTTCTCCAGAATAAACTGGACTATGTAGGGTTGTCAAGGTTAAAAGCAGCACTTTGACTCAGGCTCACGAACAAATTGGATGTGATCCATAACCTACTTAATTCTTGGCTTCAGTGAGACTAAACTAGTTAGGACATAATTATGTTATCTTAAATTATTTGCGCATCAGAGCCTTTCATAGAATCATTGGAAAACTGAAATCTTTTTTGTAGGAGCTAATATTATCAAGTGTCCTCCCTTTAAAAAAAAAAACTTTGGAAGGGGGGATATTTGGGGGTGGAGGTAGATGAAGACATTTGTTATATCATCCTCTCTGTGAATCAATACCATTAGTTGGAGCTAAAGACATCCTACAGGCACTGTGGAAAGACCAGCTGCGTTTATAAATCAATATGTTACCTCTGACATTTACAAACATCTTTTAGAAGCAAGGCACTATTTTAAAACTCTTTTAATATCATAGTGTGAGGATGATCTGTCCTCTGTAATATCTCTTTACGCCTCCTGAGAATCTATACAATTTAGCAGGCTGCCATTTTAGTTTGATCATTCAAGAAATAGAGGGGTGGGGGGATAGGATTAAGTCGGTCCTCTTAATCTCCCACATTCTGTTGTTATTCAAACTATTGACCACCCTCTCTACTCCTAGTCCCCACCCAGTTCTTTCGTTCCTACAGTGACATAAATGGCTTTGTTTTTAATAGATGTCTTGTACTGGGATTGCTGTAGTTGTAGGCTAAAAATAGTGCTGGGAAAAGAACAGATCAGGTCAGCCTTCCCCAACCTGGCACCCTCCAGATGTGTTGTGTTGCAAGCATGGCTGGCTCAAGAATGCTGGGAATTGTAGTCCTACACATCTGGAGGGCACCAGGTTGAGAAAGGCTGCTTACATTTCAGCACCAGGGATGTGGACAGCTCAACAACAGACAAATGATGGGTTGTTTTTTGTTGTTTTTTAAAGGACATTTACATGGCCAGAAAGCAGCAGAAAATGTATGGGGAAAGGAGGGTCAAGATTGTAGGGGTGCACGAAAGCCACTTACCTGGTCTCGCAGCTTGCTTCGCAGTGGGGGGGAGGCGCTTCACTGCTCCCCCCAAAGTTCAGGCCGGGGGGGGGGGCTTCCCGCCTCGCCCGGCCGAAATTCAGGCCGGGGGGGAGGCGCCTCACCTCGCCCGGCCGTGAAATAAAAAGTTAAAAAAAAATGCCCCCGTGATAGGCTACATGACGATTTACGTAGCCTATCACAGCTAGATCTCCAAAGTCAGCCGTGATAGGCTACGTTAATCGTCATGTAGCCTATCACGGGTGACTTTAAAAAAAAAAAGCGCGTACGCAAATGGCGGCCCCCATAGGGAGCCACCATTCGCGTTCCTTATTTGGTCGCTGTAGTCTACGTAAATCTTTACGTAGACTACGGCGAAAATAAGGGCAACGCAAATAGCGTTGCCCTTATTTTCGCTGTAGTCTACATAATCTTTATGTAGACTACAGCGACCAAATAAGGAACGTGAATGGCGGCTCCCTATGGGAGCCGCCATTAGCCGTACGCGCTTTTTTTTTTTTAAGTCACCCGTGATAGGCTACGTGACAATTAACGTAGCCTATCTCGGCTGACTTTGCAAATCTAGCCGTGATAGGCTACATTAATCATCACGTAGCCTATCACGGGGGCATTTTTGTTTTTGTTTTTACTTTTATTGGAATGGTGGCGGCAGCAGCCGGTCAAAAGACTGGCTGCTGCCCCCGCCCCTGACGAAGACCTGCCGAATCGTCGCCGGGACCCACCGCCGGGAGGGACATTCGGGAAAGGTAAGTCCCATCCCGGGGGGGGCGGGTGGGGGGGGCAGAGAATTTCTCCCCAAAACTACTTCGGGGGGCCGAATACATTGGCACTCGGCCCCCCGAAGTTTCGGGGAGAAATTCTCCCCCATCCCTACAAGATCGTTAGTCTTTCACCCCACTTCTAAAAATGTGGATCAAGTTTTTGAAAGTCCCACTATTAACCATTAGCCAATGGTTCCAAAAGCTCCACTGTAAAATATTCCAGAATTGCCAAATACCTATCCAACATCTGTGTGTTTTTTTTGCGGGGGAGAAGGAAACCTGTGGGTATGCTCTAAAAAATATCTTATCTGGCATGTGAAAGGTAATAGCCTTTGAAAAGTTAAAGAGCTCCTTGCTAATACAATTGAAATTTGACATCAAATGAGCGACGTAAGTAATTGCATTCCAGTTAGGGAAAATATTTTTGTCATGATCACATTCATTCATTGACCCAGACTTAAACTTTCTCTTTGAGTACTAGGTTGTAGAAGATGGTGCAACACAACAAATATGATAACTACAGAGACAGAGAAACAGGTCAGATAAAACCAGCTGCCATCTCTAATGCAATCAGTTCTGGATGCAAAAACAGAAAGTGAGGAAGAAGTGTACCAGAATTTCAAGACAATTGTTATCTTCATTTCATGTAGAAGGTCCATCCTTGACATCTCCAGGTAGGGCTGGGAAAGACCTCTGTTTGAAACACTGAAGAGCAGCTGTAAATCAATGTAGACAATACTGAGCTGGATGAACCAATGGTATGACTCGATATAAGGTAGCTTCCTATGTGCTGTGTTTTGCAAAGTATGGATGGAAAAATCCACCAGAGGGTTTCATTTTGACAGACTTTCAGTAGACATGGCACCCTCAAATATTAAATTCCAAATGTCTCACTTTCCAGCTGTTGCATATCCCACCACATCAGTGTCTTCTCTGCTGAGATATTTTTAACTACTATATTATATTTACATTGTTTCATTTAATGAACTGTATTTGTCCTGCTTGACAACTCTTGTACAGTCCTACATGTGTCTTTATCAGATAACACTGAATGTTGGAGGAGAATAACTCTCCCACGTACACCCCTCACCCAAGACTGACAGAGATGCAATGTGAAGCATTATCCCAGATAGCAAAATCAACATAAAGACAGATTATAACCTTTGCATAGGATTCAGTGAAATGTGCATCAATTCTACTGAGAAAATCAGTAGTGATGGACAGGCAGTGATTATATCAGCTTCTCAGTAAATCTGGAGAAATGAAGAGTTGAGCAATTACCAATAAATCTGAGGGTACAAATTTTGAAACATTTTCCATAATCTTCTCTCACTGGAGCCATGCATAAGAACAAAGGTGTTAATTTACTAACCAATATGAGAACAACAGTGTTATTATTATCACCTAATACTGCTATTCCAAATGGTCCCTTAACTGAATTATCACAGGCTGTACTTTTTGCATTTCATTACGACTTGACCAGTTGTCCCACCTTATAACCGTGTGTGTGTGTGTGTGTGTGTGTGTGTAGAGGCATGCCATTACCCCCTGCTTTGACTTGGACCTGATTTGGCACTTTGGAAAATGGCCTGCTTCTGCTCGGACTGATTCAGAGTCAATCCACTTCGACACAGTAGTGAACCCAAATTGAGGTTTAAAAAACTGAGGCTTCATGCTTCCCATTGAAAATCATGGAAAATCAAGCAACATCCATAACTGTTTTTCTCTTGTTCAGAATTGGATGATAGTTGCAGGCTTATTAGCCCCTTATAGGGAGATTATGCCCACCCAATGTCACAAAAATAGATGCAGGGAGTTCTGTCCTATGCATTTTTATACTGGGGGGGGGGGGCATTAAAGCAAACTGCTAGTAACTTTTTTTGTTTTGTGGCAGAAACCATTTCTGCAAGAATAGTTGCTCCTTTTGATTAAGGATGGACGGAACACTTACCTTCCGTCCCGTTCTGTTTCTGCTGGGGGGGAGGCACTCCATCCCTCCTCCCGGAATCCTCGACGGGGGGGGGAGGTGATCCGGTCCTCCCCCCTGGAATCCTGCCTGGCTGGCTCCGCTCCGTGGCCAAGCCGCAGAGCCACTGGCCAGCTGCAGCCGCCCGCAGCCGGACATCCAGCCACTGGGCAGCCCTGCAGGGATGCAAATGGCGGCTGTCGTAGCCGCCGCCATTTGCGTCCCTGTATTTAGCCATGATAGGCTATGTAAATACTTACGTAGCCTATCACGGCCTCCGCAGGGATGCAAATGGTGTCCCTGCATTAGCCATGACAGGCTACGTAAGTCCCCAGCTCCTTACCTAGGCCCTTGTTCCATGGGGGAGGGGGAGTGCCGCTACCAGGGGAGCTGCCACTGCCGCTGGTGCTGCTGGAGAAAACACTGCCCATCGCAGCCTGCCAACCACCGACAGGCACGAGGGCAGGAGCCGCCCTCCAACTGTGCTCTCTCCGTTCCTTGGAAGGAGGGGAGGCCACCTGGTTGGAGTCTGTCTCCTGCCAATGAGGGCAGGCTGCCGCTGCTGCCGCCACCAACTAGGCCCTCTGGATGGGCCGCAGCAGCAGGCTTGTTCAGGGAATGGGGGAGCCACTCGTGCTGTGGCTGTGCCCACAAGTGGCAGATCCATGATTTTTCTGGTTCAGTCCATGGAGGCAGATGTGCTCTGTGACTGGATAGTGGTTTTGTGTGTCTCCCCTTTAAAAATCATATGAAATCATGAGGATCCCTTTTTGATTTTATGGATGCTCATTTTACCCAGTCCCCATAGCACGTGCTTTCTTCTCGGCTTCGTTCCACCAAAGGAGAGTGGGAAGTGTTAAGGCTTCCTCTGCCATGACTGGCAGAGACTGGCACAGTTGCTCCTCATGGCTGCAGCAGAGGCAGGCTAAGACTGGAGTGGAGAGAGAAATGCCATGGAGTTCACCTCTCAGCTCCCCTGCCATCCTGCCGCTACCACCACCACTACCATCACTGCACACAGTGGCAGCTTGTCAGGGCAGCGGGAGACTGCTCAATTATCAGGTGGACCAATGGATCATCTTGCATGCACATACGCACACACACACACACACACACACACACACACACACACCAGGATGCATGCACCCCACTTTGGAGACCCCTGCTCTAGCCAAATAACATTCAGACAGTCCTCTCCAGTAACACCACCTCTCTCAAATAAGCAAATGGAGGCTGACTCACAGCAAAGCTCACTCACTCCTCCTCTTCCTCTTTCTCCTCTCCCCTTCTCCCACCTCTCCCAGTGCCCAGATCTCTCTCAAATGGATACATCTGGTGCTTCCGTGTCCTCTTGCCTTCCCCCCTGCCTCCTCCTCCTCCTGCCCCTCTGCGTGATCTTTCAGAAGTTGATACTTTTTGGACAGAGCCTGTCTAGGCTCCTCAGGAGGCATAAGAAGAGCTCCGAATATACAAGGTGGACAAGGCGCTTCATGGGGGAGCCACTTCGCTTCAGGATGCATCAGTGCTGTTCTGATCTGCTTTGTATCAAGACGAGGCACCTTCAAATCAGCCTGTTTCACCTTGTTATTAGGGCTTTGCACCGAGGTGGTGCACAGCCCTATACACGTGGTCTGTCCAACCAGTTAAGAAAGAAGGTGTAGAAGAAGAAGGAGAAGCAAAGAGGTAACACTTTATGTGCTGTGCAAAGACAGAATGCTCCATTATGAACTTTAGTAATACAAGCAATGGTGTACTCTGAATGGGAGCCTGATTGGAACGATTCTAAGATGAAAAGCAGGTTGATTTAATCCTTGTTTATCAGACGTTGGATTTTTTCCCCCCAGAACAATGTACCCTCCAAGTAACTGATGGAATCACACTGCCAGCTTTGAAGATTTCAATAAATTTCAAGTTGCTTTGGTGTCAAAAGGGTAGAATTTAGACTAGCTGTGTTGACGCAAAATGGGGATGCACAAATTGTATTTTTTGCCTCTAGAAATGTCTAAATTGATTTCATAAAAAAGGGATAGGATGACCCTTTTTTGAAATGGAATACTCAGGGAAGCCCATTAGGCATTGTATGTTGAAGCATACTGTGGTGTTGCCATATTACCTTTCATTATGTAAACAAGCTCTTCTTTTGAGAGTACTAATTAGGTTGGGCTTTGTTTTCAGGAAAATAATTCTTTGCATTGTGGTATTATTGAGCCCCCTCCAGACAACAAGACTCTTCTGGGCATGCAGGTAAACTGAGCAATTGTGTGTTTTTTAAGAGGTAAAACTTGATTAAAATCATGGCAATACTGGACAGCAGTGCCGTCTGAAGTTTCAATAGGTAGCTGATTTATTAATTTGTTATTTTTTAAAAATATACATAGTCATATCCCACCTTTCAGGATACAAATCACAGAATCATAGCATCATAGGGTTGGAAGGGGCCTACAAGACCATCCAGTCCAACCCCCTGCTCAATGCAGAAAGCCTGATTCCCAGGTGGTCTCCCATCCAAGTACTAACCAGGGCTGACCCTGCTTAGCTTCCAAGATCAGACAAGATCAGGCACATTCAGTCCTTTGCTCGTGGCCTTCCAAGTGAAAGTCCATAGCTCAGAGCATCTCTACACCAGCCTAAAATCCCACATTTAAAACAGGGTTTTCTGCTTCTGTTTTAAGTACAGGATCATGATGGACACCCTTTACATGAGCTTCCTTCCCCCCCCCCACTCCTTTTCCCCCTCATCTGAGTCTTCCATATGTTTCATTATACAGCCGCTAGGTGGCACTGTGGTCTAGCTCCTCTTATTCTGGGTTTTCCTTTTTCATGAGGGAACTCAGGCGGAACTCAAGCACTGTAATTTGATAGCTCATTATCTCCAATCTTTAAAAAAAATGGAATAAAGGTCATTTAGTGTGGGAGACGCCCTGGAGGTTGATGACATCATCTAAAGGACCCGCAAACTTCCATGAGTAACCAATCTCAATAGTGGGATAAAAGCTCCATGGGAAGAAGCCCTCAGTGGTAGAGCACCTGCTTTGCATGCACGAGGTCCCAGGTTCAACCCTAGCATCTCCAGGTAGGGCTGAACAAACTCCTGCCTGAAACCCCAAAGAGCCACTGCCAGTCAGTGTTGACAATACTGGACTAGTTGGACGAATGGTCTGACTCAGTATAAGGCAGCTTCTTATGTTCAAGGTGGCTTATATATAACATCAATATGTATGAATAAACTCACAATAAAAGTACTGGTCATACTGAGCCATCTCATCAGGATCCTTTCCATAGGGCAGGTGGTGGTAGCTGGGCCTGGTGTGGGGGCACTGGGGACAATCCAGTTGGGTCAGGCTGTGCGGTGATCTTTGCCTGCCTCCATCTCTGGACTGTTTTCCCTTCTAAATAGTTTTCTTATGAATGGATCCTTTCTTGGTGGGCTTCACTTTAATCAGAGCTTAATGCTCATTTCCAGTGTCAGAGCTCAGATTTGGAGCATGGGAATAGTTCCTATGAACATGTACAGAGGTTTTTATTACACCACCGAGTAACTACAGTCCACCCATTTCCCCCATATGTGCACACCTATCTGAGGTAGGGTGAGGAATTTTAGAACACGTTTGTATCTTCCAGACAGGCTTGAACCTTAGCATCTCTCTGATTCTATTGCATTTTCAGCAGTGGTCACAGCTGGAGAAATTGTGTCTAGGGATGGGGTGGAAATTCCCTAGCCTCACCTTTCCGTGTGAACCTACCTAACCCACACTTGCCAGAGCACTATGCAAACCAAAAAGCAGTTATCCTTCAGCATTCACACCTCTTTGAATTTTGTGATGAAGTTCTCCAATCAAAAAATGTGTACAAGTATGTGTATATTAGGGGAGGTGCACACAAACACGGGCATATTCAGGGAACCTGCATGCAAAAAATAAATACGAGGCAGCAATGCACTTAGAAATCATATATTAGGATAAATCCACTTCGTAATTCGTACTAATTAATGCACAAGCCAATATGGAAGCAGGATGGAATAAACGCAAGGTGGAAAAAATGATTAATTAAGAGAAAACAAAATTGACAGATTTGGCCATCCCTAATTATGTGGCATGAGGCTTTCTGATTGTGAAAGTCTATGTTATCTCAGGTCAAAGCCAGCATGTGACTGACTATTAGGAGTGGACCAAGACAGAGTTTCCCTTAGTTGGTATTAACCGAAGACCCTTGGAGACAGCACAGCTTGCTTTTGGAGTCTTATGTGTGTAACTTACTACACCCCAACCCTTAATACATTTACTTTGAAGTCAGTCCCATTGATTCAGTGGAACATACTTCCAGATATCTCTGCTTCAGATCACAGTCTTACTTGTTAACCCTCAGGAATCTCCAGTGTTGGAACATGGTGCTGTGCTTTACTGCATGTGGAGCACTATAAGTTGTTGCGATCACCATGTAATATGAATTAAAAGGTCATCCTCACAGGGGTAATAGGCCTGCCATTCCTTGCGTCACAAGCAATAATAATAAATAATACACAATCATTTGTGAATAAGTATCATTGAGTCTGGAAATCATAAACCCTTGACCTGTTTTGTCATTGGTAGGCCAAAATGGATACCTTTAGATGACTGCTGTACTGCTATGCAATTCAGGAAATTTTCTGTATCGACAATGCACCAAGCTATGATTTTGGCACACTCTAGCAGAAATGAAACATTTTCCTATCCCATTGATCTGAAAAGGAGAACTACGCACATACTGAGGCTCTCTCCCAGTTGCGTCAATGAAATGGAGAGCCAAGCTAGGCATGATGGTGGAGATGGTGAATCCATTTCTGATCTCTTTAAACTTTTGCAGATAGCATCTATGCGAGAAGGCGATCTGAACCAGAACCATGATGTGTGGGAGGGGAATGGTAACTCTTTTCCACTGTGCCATTTTCCTAATGGAAATTGCCCTACCTAAGCAGTTATTTGCTCCATTATGGAAAAACGTATGTGTGTGGGTGTGTGCATGCTTGTGTTTCTTCAAGGGGCAAATAGCAGTTCAGAAAGGCAATTTTTGTAAAGAAAATGGTAGGGAAAATGGTATGGAAACAAAGGTGTTTTGTTCATTTTTGAAAACTCATCTGCACCATAGTCCTGATTGCACCATCCCACCCCACCCTCCCCATACACAAAACCAACCACTATTTGCACCTCACACCCCTTTTTAGCTGTGCTGAGACGTAGACTTCTGGATTTTGATGAGGTGGCCATGTCCACACAGATTACAATCAAGCAGAAGCCATAAGGATTTTGTTAGGGTTTCATATAAGCAATAAATGCTTACTATATTGCATTATAAGAAATGCAACACATCAACTTGTGTTGGTGTGCCATTTACAACTTCAGGAACATAGAAATGTGATTTCTACCAAGTCAGACCTCTGGTCCACCTAGCTCAGTACTGCCTACACTGACTGGCAATACGTCACCAGGGTTTCAGACAAGGATCTTTCCCTTGCTCTGTCCCTTGTCCCCAGTATTTGTTTTACTCTCATTTTTATTTGTGGCATTTATATAGCACTGAATATCAGAACATCTCTCACTGGTTCACAATATTAAAATAAAACATTAAAAATGCAACATTAAAACACAGCATTAAAAACACTTCCAACTACTGTAAAAATCGAGGATCAATAAAATGGAGCTGCATAATTAATTTACTTACATCCTGGGAAAGCCTGGGTGAACAAGTGTGTTTTCAGGAGGCATTTGAAAGATGCCTCCCGAACTACACAAGGGAGGGTTTTCCAGAGGGTGGTGCCGCTACAGAGAAGACCTGTTTTCTTGGTATTTCACTGCAACATTCCGTTCATTTTGGAATGACCAGCAAGGCCTCCTCTGCTGATCTTAAATGTCACCTGAGTACGTATGAGGGAAGGCAATCTGCAAGGTATCCTGGCCCCAAGTTGTTTAGGCCTTTGTATGACAATAACATAACCTGGTACGTGGCTCAGTAGCTAATAGACAGCCAGTGCAGTTCTTTTAACACATGGCGGAATGGAACACTTACCTCTGCCTTCCTGCAGAATCCTCTTCAGCCGGATACTCCTGCTCCGGATTACCAGCGATACAGCCGCCATGCCGTATTGCTCACTGAAGGGGACTGACTGCGGACACAAATGGCACCCAGGGCACCATTTGTGGCCATAAAGGCCTTAGGCATAGCTGGCTGAGCACCCTTGCTATTGCATTCTGCACTGGCTGCAGCTTCTGAACCATGCATGAGGACAGCCCCACATAGAGTGCATTGCAGTAGTCCAGTTGTGAAGTTACCAGTGCATGGATCACTTTGGTTAGGCTATCCCAATCCAGGAACAGGCATAGTTGGCACACCAACTGAAGTTGGTAATGGGACCTCCAGGCCATTGAGGCAAAATGGGCCTCCTGTGACAAAGATGGATCCAGGAGCACCCCCAAACTATGGCCCTGCTCCTTCAGAGTGAGTGCAACCTCATCCACAACAGGCGAACACCCCAATTCCTGGACCAGGGAACTGCGAACCTATAGGGTCTCTGTCTCATTGGGTTTCAGCTTCAGTTTATTGGCCCTCATCCAAGCCATAACTGCATCCAGACACTGGTTTAGAACATGCACGTCCTCTCCCAATTTAGATGTCACAGAGAAATAGAGCTGGGTGTCATCAGCTCTCTGGTGACAGTTTGCCCCAAATCACCTGATGACGGCTCCCAACAGCTTCATATAGATATAAAATAACATTGGGGACAGGATGGTGCCCTGTGGCACCCCTCAGCTCAAAGGCCATGGGGCAGAGGTACAGTCACCCAATGCTATTCTCTGGAACCGACCCCACAAGTATGAGTTGAACCACTGTAAAACGGCACCTCCAACTTCCAACTCACAGAGGCAATCCAGGAGGATACCATGGAGTATCACAAGCCACTGAGAGATCGAGAAGAATTAATTGGGTCACACTCCTCTGTCCCTCTCCTAAAGAAGGTCATCCATCAGGGCAACCAAGGCCAATTCCATCCCAAAACCAGGCCTGAACTGGAATGGATCCAGATAATCAGTTTCATTCAAGAGCGCCTGCAGCTGAGATGCCACCACTCTCTCAAGCACCTTGCTCAGGAAGAGGGTATTTGTGACTGGACAATAGTTAGCATAGATCTCTGGATCAATGGAGGTTTTTTTCAGGAGTGGTCATACCACTGCCTCCTTCAAGGGAGTAGGTATCACACCATCATGCATTGATGTATTCACCACTCCCCTAATCCATCCGGTCAGCTTCCCGTGGCTAGCTCAAATAAGCCATGATGGGCAAGGGTCAAGAGAACATGTGGTGGGTTGAACAGATACAAGTGTCTTGTCCACATCCTCAGGCTCCAAAAACTTAAATTGATCCCACAAAACAGGATAAGAAAATGCATTGGACACCTCAACAGATACTGCATCAATAGCAGTGTTGAAGTCAGCATGAAGGTGAGTGATTTTATCCTCGAAGTGTCTTGCAAATTCATCACAGTGGGCCTCCAAGGATTCCATTATTGGATTCAATGGGTTTGATGGAAGCAACCCCTGAACTGCTTGGAAAAGCTCAGCTGCTACTTGAGGATGTGATGGAGGTCGTAAAGTGAGCCTTCTTTGCTGCCTTCACAGCCATATAGTAGCCGTGATTATATACTGTTATGGATGATCCCCAAATGCTCTCTCTACTTCAGGCATCCAAGACTTTCTAGAGCTGCCTATTGGCAAAAAGAGGTTCCATGGCTATTTTGATCAATGATCTGACCTTGCAAGGTTCTTCATAGCAAGTCCAGAGGGGGTGCATGGTGGGTGACCTTGGGCAGAACAGAAACAGCCAGAACAGAGAACCCTAAAAAGCCAAGCTGAACATTAAAAACACTTTAGGACACAATCCTATCCATGTTTAGACAGAAAAAAAGTCTTATAGCTCCTAGCATTCCCGAGCCAGCCTGCACACTTATTTGGGGGGCGGGAGGGATCCATTTGACCCAGTGGGACTTACTTCTGAAAAAAAAATGTATAGGGTTGCATTGAACGTAAGAGGAGCCATGCAGGATTGGACCAAGACTCCATCTAGTCCAGCATTCTGTTCAGACAGTGGCCAACCAGCTGCCTGTAGGGATGGACGGAACACTTACCTTCCGTTCCGTTCTGTTTCCGCTGGGGGGGGAGGTGCTCCATCCCTCCTCCCAGAATCCTCGACGGGGGGGGAGGTGATCTGGTCCTTCCCAGAGGAATCCTGCCCAGCTGGATCCGCTCCGCAGCCAAGCCGCAGACATCCAGCTGCTGGGCAGCCCTGCAGGGATGCAAATGGCAGCTGTCGTAGCCGCCACCATTTGCATCCCTGTATTGAGCTGTGATAAGCTATGTAAATATTTACATAGCCTATCACGGCAGGGGGGGGAAATCCCAACGTATGCAAATGGCGGTAGCCACCGCCATTTGCGTACACTGGGTTTTTTTCCCCTGCCATGATAGGCTATGTAAATACTTACGTAGCCTATCACGGCCTCCGCAGGGACGCAAATGGCGTCCCTGCGTTAGCCATGATAGGCTACGTAAGTTTTTACGTAGCCTATCATGGCTATGAAGAGGAAGCGAATGGTGGCCGCAGGACGGCCTCCATTCGCAAAGCAGCACGGACGGGATCAGGTAAGTGCTCTGTTTTGTGCACCTTCCGTGGGGTGAGGGGGCAGGGGCTTCGTTCTGTGATGGATTTCAAGGAGCCGAATGCACTGGCATTTGGCCTCACCGAGTGTCAAGGGCTCCTTGGCGGCCTCTTTCAATCTAATCCATTAGCCAAGTCCAGACTCAGACAAAGGGATTCTTTTTAAAGCTTTATTCCTTTTTTACAACTTAACAACTCTACTATTAGCGACTACTATGAGCAGCAGAGTACCTATACCCTCAGTTGGAACAGCTGGTCCTCGTTTGAAGGAGAATCACTGGCAGACCCTGAACTTATGGGCTAGGGAGAGTCCCTCCCCTTTTCCCTTGGATCCTGTGGGCGCAACCGTTGCTTGCACACCAATCAGGCATTATGCCTCCTTTCCGCGCCCTCCATTTGGCGCCACTCCCTGCATCTGCATCGCGCGTCCAGCAAGCCCTCTTCCCATGCTCTCTCACTCCCAGGACCGCTATCTATGTCAGGAATGCCAGTGGGAGGAATCTCTGCCAGCTGTTGGCCCTGGGAAGGATGAGCGTGCTCCTCTCCCAGGAGCGGCTGCTCCACCTCAGAATCAGAACTACTCTGGGATTCTATGGGCTCAGTGTCACCCTGACACCGAGATCCGTTGCGGAATTGTCTGACATCCCTAGCTGCCTGTGGGAAACCCACAAGTAGGACATGAGTGCAGTAGCCCCCTTCTACTTGTGTTCCCCAGCAAATGGTGTACATAGGCATACTGCCTCTGATACTGGTGGGAGTATATTAGGGATGTACGAAAGTCACTTACCTTTTCGACGGGGTGATTAGTGGGGGGGGAGGCGCACCGCACCTCCCCCCGAAATCCTGATCCTGCTGGCTCCACTCCATGGAGATTCCGTGGAGCTGCCGGCTGGGGCCGCCCACAACTGGACATCCAGCCGCTGGGCAGCCTTCCGGGAAAAAAAAACTGTGTACGCAAATGGCGGCGGCTACAGGGGCCGCCATTTGCGTTGCCTTTTTTTCACCGTTTTAGCCTACGTAAATATTTACATAAGCTATTACGGCGAAAAAAAGGGGAACGCAAAAAGTGTAGTGGGCGCCATTTCCGTTCTTTTTTTTTCGCCGTTTTATCCTACATAAATATTTACGTAAGCTATTACGGTGGGGGGGGGGGGGAAGGAACGCAAATAGCGCCCACTATGCTATTTGCGTTCCCCTTTTTTCGCCGTAATAGCTTACATAAATATTTACATAGGCTAAAACAGAGGGAAAAAAGGGAACGCAAATGGCGGCTGCCGTAGCCGCTGTCATTCGCATATGCGGTTGTTGTTTTTTTGCTTGCTGTGATAGGCTAAGTAAGTATTTACATAGCCTATCACGGCAAAGGCAGCTACGCAAATGGCGTGGTGGCCGCCATTTGAGTCTGCAGCAGCCAGCCGAGAGACCAGCTGCCACTGCTGGAGCCACCGCCAGAGCCGCCGCCGGAGCCACCGCCATCAGAACATCCGCCCCAGGTAAGCTTTCGTCCCGGGGGGGATTCTTCGGGGGGTGGGGGGTGGGAGGCCATTCTGCCATGGGTTTCGGGGGGCCGAATGCCAGTGCATTCGGCCTCACTGAAATCCGTGGCGGAATTCTCCGCCATCCCTAGAGTATATAGACAATCATGACTAGTAGCCATTGATAGCCTTATCCTCCATGAATTTGTCTAATCAAATTTATTTACTTTTGGCTCTTTGATTTGTCTAATCCCCTTTTAAAGCCATCCAAATTGGTGGCCATCACTATACCCTGTGGTAGAGAATTCCGTAGTTTAACTTTGTGCTGTTTGAAGAAGTCCTTCCTTTCATCTGTCCTGAATCTCCCACCAGTCAGTTTCATAGGATGACCCCAGGTTCTATGAGAGAGGAAGAAAAGTATCTCCCTATCCACCATCACCATACCGTGCATAATTTTATGCACCTCTATGCAGCCTCCCCGCACTCACCTTTTCTGTAAGCAAAACAGTCCCAGATGTTGTAACCTTCCCTCATAGGGAAGTTGCTCCATCCCCCTGATAATTTTATTTGCCCTTTTCTGCACTTTCTCCAGCTCTACAATATCCTTTTTTTAGGTGTAGTGACCAGAACTGTAGACAGGATAGGGATGGCGGAGAATTCCACCACGGACTCCAATGAGGCCAGATTCTCCCCCAGAGTCCATGGCGGAATGGAACACTTACCTCTGCCTCCCTACAGAATCCTCTTCAGCCGGATACTCCTGCTCCGGATTACCAGCAATACAGCCGCCATGCCGTATTGCTCACTGAAGGGGACTGACTGCGGACACAAATGGCACCCAGGACACCATTTGTGGCCATAAAGGCCTTAGTTTAAGGTAAATGCAGCCATAAATGGCTGCATTTAGCTTAAACTAAGACTTTTACGGCCACAAACTGCGTCCAGGACACCACATAAAACAGAGCCACATCCTGGATGCCATTTGCATCCCTGCTTTTCATTCACGCGATAGGCTACACAAATATTTGCAGCTGCATTTATGGCTGCATTTATGGCTGCATTTATGGCTGCATTTACCTTAAACTAAGGCCTTTATGGCCACAAATGGTGTCCTGGATGCCATTTGTGTCCGCAGTCAGTCAAGACCCCTTCAGCTAGCGATACAGCATGGGGGCTGTATCGCTGGGGCTTCGGAGCTGGTGTCAGGAGGCCCTAGCCAGCCTCTTTCAGTCTACTCCAGTAGCCAACTCCAGGCACAGACAAAGGATTCTTTTCAAGGCTTTATTCCTTTTACAACTTAATAACTCTTATCACCAGTGACTAAGCTATGAACAGCAGAGTAACCTATGCCCCGGGTTGGAAACAGTTGGTCCCCGTTTGAACAAGAATCACTTGCAGACCCTGAACTTATGGGCTAGGGAGAGTCCCTCCCCTTTTCCCTTGGGTCCTCTGGACGCAACCATTGCTTGCGCGCCAAACGGGCACTACGCCTCCTTTCCGCGCTCTCCATAGCTCGTCACTCTTTGCGTCTGCGTCAAGCATCCAGCCAGCCCTCCTCCTGCGCTCTTTCACTCCCAGGACCACTGTCTCTGTCTGGAATGCCGGCAGGAGGAATCTCTGCCAGCTGCAGGGCCTGGGAGGGGTGAGCGCGCTCCTCTCCCACGGACGGCTGTTCGTCCTCAAAATCAGAACTGCTCTGAGGTTCTATGGGCTCAGTGTCCACCCTGACAGCTGGCTGGTGGCTCTGCGGAATTGCCGCGGAGCGGAGCTGGCCAAAGAGGATTCCGGGGGGAAGAATGGATCGGCTCCCCCCCCCCAGGGGGCGGATTCCCCATGGACCGGAAGGTAGGGAATCCGCCCATCCCTAAGACAGGACTCCAAGTGTGGTCGTACACATTGCATGTTTGATGGCGATTTCCTCTGCCTCAGTCCAGTGGGGTATTAACAATACCTGCGCTCTACCTACTTAGAGTCATCAAGCCCACTCCATGCCCTCCACCATTTTATTCAACAGACATTTCTAATTCTATCTGCAAGTTATTTGCAAATATGCCCATTCCCTGATGACACAGTTTGCATAAGATGTTCTCACACAGAGCCACACAAAATAGCACACAGACCATGGCATAATGTTTGGCAGTCATGCAAACAAGCTGTCGGAGCTGCTGCTTCAGGCTCGGAGCTGCCACAATGAAGGGGCTGGTCCAAAGTGGTGCTCCCTGTGGTTCTTCCCAGCCCTGCAGCGGTAACAGCGACAGCCCAGTGCCAGCATTGCATGGCTAATGTGATTGCCATCTGTTTGAACCATAGGAACTCTCCAGTAACTGAACGACGTGCGCCATGGTGTATTTGAAAGTAAGCTTCCCAGAAATTGTTGCCACTGTTGCCTTTGAAGAGTGCTTCTTTCTAAGGAATACACGACAATGGCATCCAGAGAATGACACGAATGTGTTCTGTATCCAGGTTGCTTATGACAAGGGTGGGCAACAGATTTATCCCCAAGGGCTACATGCTGCCATGCCCACAGGTAGTGGGTCAGGGGCCACACACACGCACATATATGCATGCGCAGGCACACACTCAGACACACACATTCTTACATGCACACTCATACATGCACACTTACACACACACTCATACACACACAATCATGAATACTTTTATACACCTACGCTCATACATACTCTTCCACTCCCCACCCATGCATGCAGGGGTGGGAAGTTTGGATCCAACCCATTATCTTCCCCTGCTTAAAATGTTTTTGACACAGCCATTTGAGACTTGTTCCAAAATCTCAAATAATGTGTGTAAGCAATTTGTAAATGAATCATGTTTAAGAATCCTTAGCCAGGATTCATAAATAAAATCCCCGACAGTATTTATTTACTTTTGGCTTTTTGATTTCAGTCCTATTTCACATTGATTTTCTGAACACGAAGAAACATGGACTAAAAATTTCCTTACTCTCAACTGCTTAATTTTCACTTTAGTGTTTTGCAGCTCAGTTTTTTGTTGCTTTACAGAGAAGTACAAGAAGCATAAAGGGTATATACTGAAGAGCAGACAGCTGATAATAAACGTCTCCAAAACAGATGAAGGCGACAATCTGATGCGCACTTGCCTGGGAGAAAGTCATATTGAACTCAATGGGACTAGCTTCTGAGTAGGCATGCACTGGATCGCACTGTAAAGAAAACACAAGTGAAAAATCTAAAACACAGTATAAATCACAATATAAAATAGTGATTACTTATGGTTCAATGGATGATAGTATCCAAACATTAACAATGTAACTGGTACATTTTGTCACCTGAACTGATCCTTTGTCCAGCTGCCATTTTTGAGGGTGGTTGCATAATAAAGAATATTATCTTGCAGATTGGCTATCTAAAGGCTGAGTTCCTTGTTCAGCAAAATCATGTAGCACAACCAAGGAAAGACTCTACCACTTTGGACTGCAATTGGAAGACTTTTTTTATATGCTCTCCATATTTTAAAAGTGTTCTGCATATAGAAACCTATTGTGTCAGAGAGAAAGGTTTTAACCTACACGTCTTCCTGAAGGGCTACTTTCCCCATGTGTGGAGAGTTTTATTATTGTGGTAGAGGTGCAATCAAAAACGCAACCCTTGACCTGTAATCTCAGCTGGAACAGTCCAGGAAGAACTCTAACACAGGTAAGGAATTCTGCTGAATGTATAGATCAGGTCTAAGAATTAAGCTACATGATTCTGTACTTGGTGCAATAGTGGAGATGATATGTACTAATTTACACCAGTATTGTTTCTTTGTGATACAAGCAAGCACTAAACGTGGTGGAAGTGTACTTGACAACATTATACATTCTCTCAGATAGGGACGGGGAAGAATTTTGTTTGATTTGTGACCTAATCCGCACTACACAGACTAATATGCCAATCAGATTGTGCACTCCACTGAATTTTGTGAGGTGATTCTCAGCTCAAACTTTGCATAACATATGCATATGTTATGGAAAATCAAGTTCAAAAATGTCAGGTACAAAAATATAATAATGTATGTATATTAGGCAATGATGCATAGAAAAAAAATGTGCATAGGGAACATTGCATACAAAAATGCCTCTATTAGGGAAGCAAAGAAACATATGGTCTCCAACTGAAGTCGTAGTATAATCATCAGCAACTGCTCTACATTATTCTATTCTTTCTGTAGCTTGGCTCTCAGGTCCTAAAGAGACCTGAGGTTTCGTGATGTATGCCAAGGATTAGGAACCTCTACGCATGGGACAGACGTGGCCCCTGGAGCCCTCCCATCCTGCCACGAGCTTCTTTTGTTATCTCCAGTCATTGATAGGAGCTTAGAGGGTATTTAACGGCAACTGACATTTCAATCTCCTGCAAAGAATGGAGCCATCCCAAAAAGTGTTGAGTGGTGTGTTTTGCAGGCAGGCGAGGTGCTCCGTGGAACTGAGGCATGCATTTTGCAGACAGGAGGCCAGCACTTGTGAGCAGACATGCAGAGGCTTGGTACTGGGAATGCTGTTTGAAAGGGCTGCTGGATGATTCAGTCCTGCTTACTTCAGAGTAGACATGCAGAAGCCCCATCCTGTTTACTTCGTAGGCTCAAAATGGTAATAATCGCATTTGGCCTCGCCCATGCTGCCTTTGGCCCCACCCACAGCTGGAATGTGGCCTTTCCATCTTTTCTCCTTTTGCAGTTTGGCCCTTGGGATGATAAAGGCTCCCGCCCCTGATATATGCATTGGTGTCAGCAGTGGTTTCTTCAAGTAGCATTTTCGGTTTCAATTGCTGCTGAGGAAAAGGCAGAGTTTAAGGAAGCAAAACCATCCAAAAGAATTAACCCCATGATCTAGAATCATAGAATCATAGAATAGTAGGGTTGGAAGGGGCCTACAAGACCATTGAGTCCAAGGCCCTGCTCAATGCAGGAATCCAAGTCAGAGCATCCCTGACAAATGGCTGTCCAGCCTCGTCTCGAATGCCTCCAGTGTGGGAGAGCCCACCACCTCCTTAGGTAATTGGTTCCATTGTCATTTTGCTCTAACAGTCAGGAAGTTTTTCCTGATGTTCAGCTGGAATCTGGCTTCCTGTAACTTGAGCCCATTATTCTGTGTCCTGCACTCTGGGATGATCAAGAAGAGATCCTGGCCTTCTTCTCTGTGACAACCTTTCAAGTACTTGAAGAGCGCTATCATATCTCCCCTCAGTCTTCTCTTCCCAAGCATAAACATGCCCAGTTCTTTCAGTCTCTCTTCATAGGGCTTTGTTTCCAGTCCTCTGATCATCTTTGTTGATCAGAGGACTGCAGCATCACCTGGTGCTGCAAACAAGTAATCCTGCTCCCTGCCATTCCCTGCATCACAGGGCTACTGGGGGGTGGAGTGGATGGAGTAGGGATGATTTGCGTGCGGTGCTCAGAAGGGATAGAAAGGCTGGCAAATGTGATGACTCCTATTCCTGCCCTGGGCAGCACAGCCAATAGGAGACAGGCACCTGAGCAGCTATGTAAGCACCACCTCCGTGCACTTGCTACCCAGTAGGGCACCCTCCCTCCCATGCAAGGTAGGGCCTTGGTGGTCACTTCTTGGATGAGTAGGGGTGCTTTCTCCTTTTGACCCCAATTGGCTTTGGGAATTAGAGTTGTGCTTGGTTTTCTTTGCCTACTCTGCCTTGCAGTGTGAGAAGGTATCCCACCACAATGTGGGTCAGTGGCTCTGATGGTGCTTTATATTGACCCCAGCATGTGTAAGGGAGGAGGAATTTGAGCGGGAAACTTAGGTGAGCACCCTGTATCCCCATTTGGATGTGGAGGAAGGTTTCCTCAAGCCAGACTCCCAGGGAGACCCTTGAACCAAAGGCCTGCTCATAGGTTACTGTCTAAGGAGATTAGTCAGTCAGACCTCCTTGAAAGGGTTATGTTGGCTGACAGAAGGCAACAACAGTCCAGGCGACTGATCATAGGATTTGAACTGAGGTAGGAGGAGTCGACCAGATGTGGGAAGGAGAAGGCAGGACATTACGTACCTCCAGCTCCTCCACAATACTTTACAAACCCACGCTGTAAGTTTTAAGTTTTATTTATATGAAAACCAGTGTGGTGTAGTAGTTAGGGTGTTGGACTGGGACTCCAGAGGCCTGAGTTCTAGCCCCCATTCATCCATGCTGCTCAATGGGTGACTTTGGGCCAATCACTGACTCCCAGCCTAAATTACCTCACAGGGTAAGTTGTGAGGTTTATCCTCCTTGTTGTGAGGATAAAATGGGGAGGAGGAGGACTATGTAAGTCACCTTGGGTTCCTTGCAAGGGGGGGGGGGAGGAAGGCTATAAATGTAACAAATTAATAATTATTTTCCAGGTCATACTTTAAACCAAGTGCAGATCCTGGAATGTTTCATACAGTTGTAGCCCTTTATTTATCCAATATCTTATGCCATCTCTTGATATTGTGTCCATGTGCAAAGAGCTTCTGCAGTTGGTGAGGTCCAAAGGGCCATGTTCTGTTTTATGCAGTCACTGTATTTCTTCTATCCAAATGGATTGTAGCTTGCATGGAAGCAGCACGCTGATAAATACAGAACAGCAACAAAGCTTTCTGAAGAACTGAGGGCAAGGTCATTGTATCGACTGGCTTATGCATGAAACCAGAAGCAGTAGGCATCCTACCTTTCAACATTGCTCCACATAATTACTGAACAAAATGTCTAAGAGATAATGTCAGACAAATTGAATAGTATTGTGCTATGTTTAACCAAAAAGAAGCTACTCAGCTTCTGTGCAGCAAGCAATTAATCAGGCCCTCATGTAGCAAGGGGTGATTCTGGCATTTTGAGGTCTAGGCCCCATTCAGAGGGAATCTGTACAAATTTAATTGATGGGAAGTGTTGAGCCATATACAATAACCCTGGAAGTTCCCCATTCATTTTCTCCTCAAATAAAATGAGAGTTTGTAAGAATAGAACATTGGGGATTATAACCATAGCAACACGAATGAGAATGGTGGTGTTCTTATGTATAATTTCCAGTGTTCCATTCTGTAGCTGAACTGAATAGCATGCTCCCATATTACTAGTAGTGCTTAATGAAACAGTAAAGTAAGAATCTGTGTGAATGTGATACGATTGAATGGAGGGTAAAAGGAGAAAAGTATATTTTGCCAGTCTTGGATGACATCCTCTTCAAGCTGATCCTGTGTTCTCTAGCTGAAAATCCTGTAAATTACACTGGCTAACAAAAGTTCTAAACTAACTAACCACCACTTCTTATTCCCCTGGGGAAATATCCTGTTAAAGGATACAACCTATTGGAATTACATTAGCACTGGACAACTTCCAAGGGAGTTTGGAAAGATACTGATCCTGTGTTCTCTAGCTGAAAATCCTGTAAATTACACTGGCTTACAAAAGTTCTAAACCAACTAACCACCACTTCTTATTCCCCTGGGGAAATATCCTGTTAAAGGATACAACCTATTGGAATTACATTAGCACTGGACAACTTCCAAGGGAGTTTGGAAAGATACTGCTTGTTATCCCTGTGTTAGAGCCATCATAGAAATTCCAGAATGAGGTGGACATTTGGCCAAGGACTAGTCTGAGGGTATTAATCAGCAGGAGATTTCAGAGAATGAAGTGAGCCCTGTATTCACCATGGAAGTTAATTTCATTTTTAGTCTTTACCAGCCACATGGACTGTGGAAGCGGCTTACACGGGATATATAAAAGGACTCTGCTTCAGTTTTTGCTAAGTCAGGGTTAGAGCTTCCTTAGGCTTGGTCTTTCTGAACTACATCAGGGATCTTAGTCCCTTTGCTCCCAACATTCAGGAGCTCCACTGAGGTGTTCCTCATCGACTCACTCAAAAACTCCACCGTTCCCTGAAGCCTCATGAAAGAAAGATTGTTCACACATCCCTCTGGGCAATGTTTGTCATCTGCAACTTGAATGAAAAATAGAGAAAGACTTTTGATGTGCATGTCATTTACATTTGTGTTTGATCGGAAATGCACATTTTTACATGAAAATGGAAATATACAACAATCTGGATTAGCTCTACAGAAGACCATTGGACCAAGCAGAGTTTGGATTGGAAGGCTCTCTCAAAGTGTGTGTGTGAGAGACTCTGTGACTGCGTGTGTGCGTGTTGTGCATAAGACAGGGTGTGGAGACATGAATATTTGCAGCAAGCCCTTCTGAAACTTTGGGAGACCTTCCACATCTAGGAAAAGTTCTAGCATTCCATCTCAAGGTTAATAACCATTTGTATTATGCTTCACCACGGAGCTCAGTCAAGGGACTATTTGTTTCCCCACAGTGCTTCCAGACACAGCAACTACTCATCTAACTTATGCCAGAAAATAGGCACCGAGTACTGATTACAGTCGTGTCGGAAGATGTGTGAACCTGCCTGGAAGGCCAAGGTCAATAATGATCTCTCAGGTTTGTCTCCCTTAGTGTTTCCAAAACTCCTGACAAGAAACTTCTGATCTGTGAACTGCTGGGTCCTAATAGTGCCATTTTGAAAGCATGAGGCTAATGCAATAGAAAACATGAGGAGGGAAAGTGTTTTCAACATCGCTTTCACTTTTATTTTTATTTAGCTGTAAGACTTTTTTTTTAAAAAAAATGGCACCTTTGAGTTTTAGTTCTCATTTTACTGCAGTTTGTCCTTTGCTTGCATTTGGCCTTTGATCTTGCCTTGTCTGTCTTCCAGGGCACTTTCTAGTGAGCTCTTGCAAAGAGCTCTGTTTTGAACTAACAATCCATCAATTTCAAGCTTCTTTTGTTTACCTTTCCTGTGAATAGCACCAGCTAGGGAAAAACTCAGTGAAGAAATTTTTAAAAAAATTGTGGCACCATAGACACTAGTGATTAATTTCTAGAAGAAGAAAAAAGAAGAAGAGATGTTGGGACTCAAGTCTGTCTGGAAAGCAATGCCCACACGATCAGTGGTGCTATTAGGTCATTTGAGAGTGCTTCCAGATGGGCAGCTCCTAATGCTACCAGTCAAAATGCACTGTGCAGCTATTCCCTCCTTAACAAATGTTTTGGAGCTGAGAAAAAAGATGGTAGAATGGGGAAGGGACATGGGAGGGTTACAAATGGAAGATGATGTCATCCAGATCCCTCATTAAAATTCTGTGTTTAAGGCAGGGCAATTGCATAATAAAAACCTCATCTGGAAGCACCCTGAGACTTGCAACACAATGGCCTTACCATCTCACACTCTTCAGATGGTAACGTGCATTGCATCACCTCCTTCAAAATGTGTTAAGGCAGCCCTGGAGCATTTGGGGGCTCTTCTGCTGAGTAGGATCCTGGACTTATGCCCCAAATTCCTATTCTGATGGCACCACTGGACCAAATCCTTGAATGTGCGGCGCTTCAGTGGTGAGTACACACAGCAATGTACCTCTTCAGAGGCAATTCCATCTGCTCTTATTTCACATGATCCATGATCCTGGGCATGGAAAACAGTGGCTGGGGCTGTTTAAATAATAATATCTAAATAATATTGTTTTTATCTGATGACTGAAAGCAGCAAAGGAGGGAGTCAAGCAGCCCTGGGAAAAAGAACTCCACTGGGCAAAGAACTCCTAGATGCCACCATCAAGAAGACTCTACCCCACGTATCCACCTGACACCTCAAATGGCAGTGAGAGATGAAGCAGGGTCTCCTCTGATGACCAAAGTGTGCAAGTAGGTTTACATAGGACAAAATGGTCCTTCAGGTATCCAAGTAAAGAACCTATTTCAGGCTTTAAACATTAGAATCAACACTTCTGACACAGGAAGCTGCCTTATACCAAGTTAGACCACTGGTCCATCTAGATCAATAATGTCTACACTGATGGGCAGAAGCTCTCTGGAGTCTCATCTGGGTTCTTTCCTAGCCTTCTGGAGCAAATGAAGAAGGCACAATATTGGTGCTATCATTCTTTCTAATGCTGATTCAACTATTCCCGCGCTTGTGTGAATGTAGCCAAACTGTACCACCCAAGAGGTAGGTATCAGCAGACTCAGGATATAGGATAACCCTGAAGTTCTATAAAAACATATATATATATATATTAAAAAAAACCCTAAGGGAGCAGAACCCCCCCCCCCAATAGCCCACTGATAACTCAATGGCATGGAATGTTGACAGACTGAGAGCAAAAAAGTGAGAATGGGTAATGGAATGGAGTAGATTGAAAAGAAAGGGGGGAACAGATGGGAGGGGGAATGGAATGGAGAGGCTGGAAAAAGAAGCATAAGACACATAGAGATAAAAATGATAGGCAGAACCATCTCACTGTGTGGACAGATCATTCCCTGATTTACATTGAGAATCTATTTTTAAAAGTCCCCCAGGACAGAAGTCAGTGATTCAAAGATTTTAGTGTAGCTGAGATTGGACACAAGTCTGCCTAACACACCACACATCCCCAAAAAGCCAAAATGGAGGGGGGGGCATATTGAGAAGGGGAACTGAGCCCAAAGAGGACTGAGCATGCTCAGGGGCCATGGCATGCTCACTGACCATTGGAGGAAGAAAGGGGAAAACAGAGGCGGAGGAAGGGAAATGAAATGAAATGAAATGAAATGGATGGAAACCTGAACAGAAGTACTCTACACTGCAGCATTTTGTTGCAGGGCCCTCCTTGTATGATCTGAAATTGGTTCCTTCCAGCACTTCATGAAAGAATGCTTCACACCAGCATGGCTGAGTTCATGCAGTCTTGATGGGATTTTGCAGCACTTGGATCCAGTTTAATGGACATATTGGCTTCAGACAACTGTTATTTGCTGCATCATGAGCTCAAGGACACAGTGAGTGCACTAGGCTGAAAGACATACTAAGTGTTTGGTTATTTTGATTCCACTAGTCTAAGATTCTTTTCTTTCAGTCTTCCAGATAGTTGCTGCTAGTTAAGCACAGGGATGTCTCAGATTATTTCGTGCTCTTCCTCCAGCATAATACTAACTAAGGATGTGCACTACATTCAGACAAAGTCCGAAGCCCAAGCACAATCAAACTGCTTTTGCCTGGCTATGTAAGGACCTGAAGCAAAGCTGGCTTCCCTCCAAAGCCAACACACAGAACTGAAGCCACTCCAGAACAAGACTTCATTACTGACTCATGTCTGGGATGTGATACATGACCACAGACCTACCCTTCTGAAACTTGTCAGGTTTCTTACTCTGGGAAACTACTTGGATGCCTGTCAATTTCAGAACAATGGTTTACAAGGAACATAGGGAGGGTAAGCATTTCTACTTTTGGAGATCCTCAAACTGTCAGGCCTACCCTTGCTCAAAACACCCTGTGGCTATCATTCTGGAATTTGGCTGGCTTGATCCCCTCAGAAGTGGCAACTATCCCTGCAGCTTTCATCCAATTCTGCTAAGAAATAAGCAAACATATTGGAAGCTCCCTTTTTAAAAAAAGTCAAAACGTAGAGATGCATATGACAAAAATCCCTGCACCTATTTGTCTGACACTGGGCAGGCATACCTCCCCCCTCCCATGGGGTTATGATGCCTGCAGCTATCATGAAATTCTAACAAAGAGAAAAAGAAGTTATAGCCATTTTTTTGATTTCCCATGATAGTCAGTGGGAAGCATGAAGCCTGTTTTCCAGACTTTGACTCAGCTTTGGTACTGAGTCTGAATCAGAAGCCCATTTTCCGAAGTTCTGAATCAGGGTCCAAATTAAAGCAAGGGGGGCAGGTCAGTGCATACCTTTAGTAGTAGCTACCAAGATTATCAGATCAATTCCAGATTATTAATTACTCACATTTTTAGTAATGTGATTTGTAGTTTTTGTTGTTCCTTTGACAGTAGATTGAAGAATCCATGCAGGAATTAAAACACTGAGAGACATGATCATACTGAGCTTCACATTTTTTAGAGGACGCCTAACAGCATGCTCTATTCCAAGCCTAAAACCATGTGATCCACCAAGCTGAAACAAAACACCAATCATGGGTTTCAGGTGCAGGAGTAAGAATGGTCAAGGATTTCATTTGACCACATTTTGAAGCAAACCAACCTGATTCACACTTCCAGACTCGTACTTCCCAGATGCATACATGGATCATAACGCAGTTATCCTTTGCTCATCACACTTCTCCGAATTTTGCAATGAAGCTCTCAGCTCAAAAAAACATATCAAGATGCATATACAATGTATTTATTTATCTATTACATTTCTATACCACCCAAAGTCGGAGCTCTCACATACAAATGAGTATTTTAGGTTAAAACACATAGAAAAATTGGCATGTTAAAAATAAAATGTATACAAAAATGTCTTTTTTAAGGTAAAATGTTTACCGAAAATTCATATTTTAGTGTAAATGTTTACAAAAAATAATGTGAATTTCTATGCATTTAAAATATGTTGCTGATTGATGCAGAAATAGAATGGAATAGACATCTGAATACTGATGCTGCCAAATTTCAGAATTAGCCAGCTCCTTGGTTGAAACTCGTGTTCGTAATTCTCACCTTCATAGTGAGCTTGGATTGGTGTCCTATAAAATTGCTACTTATTTCAGAATGGACTGCGAGATTAAGATTACACGAATGAATTCATTACTTTCTGAGGAAATAACGAGCTCCTTTCTGGTAACTTCTCACCATCACTACTTATGAATGAACACATGCGAAACTGAAACAGACCAAAAATGATCCATCCCTAATCAGGAGGGGGGAAAACAAGCCATAACTGAGTTGCCATTGAGGAAGGGCTGTAGCTCAGTGGCAAAGCACATGCTTAGCTATAGCAGGTCCTGCGTTCAATCTATGCCATCTCCAGGTAGAGATGGGAGAAAAGTACTTCCAGACAATGTAAAGTAGGCAATACTGACCTAGAAAGACCAATGCTCTGACTCAGTATAAGGAAGTTTCCTATGATTTCTAAGAAGACAAATCAACGTATGTTTTCATGTTGATTTGTGATAGAGTGATTTCATTGCTTTTATCACTTACAGGTGGCTGTAAGTTTTACATTTTTTTAATTTTATATTTTCGTAAGCCACCTTGCAAGGAGATATCCTAAAAAGTGGGGTATAAACATACATATATATTTTTAAAAAGAATAAGAGTAATGTTTAAAATTATTCAATATCACAAAAGTATCCAATTCTAGGTGGCTTCAGTCATTAGCAAAAGTACTTTATTCCTTTTCTAAAAACTGAGCAAACTCCAGATGGCAAGTTTCCACTAGCTCTAAACTGATTTTCTCCTGGAGCACAGGCTTGATTTCATAATTCCCTCCATTTATTTTGTATTTTATATTATTTTTGTATATTTGTATTATATATATATATATATATATATATATATATATATACACACACACACACACACACATATATATTTGTTTTTTATATTATTCCCTCCAGCACCACCAGAGATGAGGAAAGGAGCAACTGTCCTTAGCAGCTGCCTTTTCCTTACCAAAAGCTTCACAGTGATACAAAATGGCTGCCACCTCACAATCATACCACAGGGGAGGGAAGGCCAATACCGAAAGGAGCTCCCTTAATCCAGTTAAGCACTTGACTTTCCCAAGACGGGGAGGGGGGAGTCGACCTGCGGGGAAGGAACAGCAGCTGTTCTTTCATCAACTGGTCCCCTGGGAGAGAAATGAATTTGGAAAATAGTTGACAATCAGGTACCATTAGACTTCAGCCAACCAACTTATGGCTATTTTGAAAAGAAAGACAAATCACTGATGCAGCAATCACTGACATCTTATAAAAAATGTGGAAGATGTCCAGCCGTAGAATCCTGCCTGGTTTCTGATTGTTGCTACCAATGCCCCAGTGCCACCCTTCCTCCTGCCAACACATCCATGCTGTTCCCATTAAAGCTGCCAGTATTTCCAGCATAGTACCCTTCAGTGTTGCCAAGTTAGGTCCTTCGTAGCTACGTTAGCAACATTTCAGAGCTCCTAGCAACAGAAACACTGAAACTAGGGGCTTTTTTCCCCTGGCTATTTTTGCAGCCTTTTCCTGCAAGACAAGGCACTAAAACCTACTTGACAAGAGTTTGCATTTATTATTAGCTTCAGAAACATTTTTTACCATCAGGAGTTGGCAGTGCTACCATGCATATGACCTGGGTGTCCCTACCACCTACCTGATACCCTACTCTGAAGCTGATCTAATATCCATGGCACTTCTTTCTTTATTATGCGTACCGCTTTCTGGTATGAACCTAACTTGTACCTGACATTTTAGCTCCATTTCAAAGTCTAGACAATGCTATGCTCATATGTAGCTAGTAGGCTAAGTGAGGCTAAGACCCTGAACTCTTCCAGATCCAAAATTTCAATATTCTGGAGGAGGAGGAGGAGGAGGAGGAAGAGAGAGAGAGAGAACAAAAATGGGCATGTTTAGGATTTCTGCTAAGCTGCCATACTGGGGTAAAATTTAGGCATGTATTTTTAGGGTGTCTGAAGCTACAGTTTTGCTGAACAACTTTGTTATGGGTTTCAGCCACATGGAACCACTCACTGGTGCAGGGACAAAGTAGAGATCAAAGCAAAGGTGCTCAACAAATGACACTGACTAGCAGGCAGCCAGAAATGTGCTGAGGGCACCTTCAGTTATACTTTTGGGACCCCCTGCCATAACTAAGGGGAAACATGCACATTTCCTTGGATACCAATACAATAAATAAACAGGCCCTCTCCCATTCCCCTCTCCACTCCTCTCACTGCCAGCAAATGATAACTTTTCATCACCAGTGTCAGGGGTGCCTCTGAGCCTAGGCAGTGGCAGAGTAGCTCAGATTCCGAAGAGGAACCACAAAATGTGGGGGAGGAACTTTCCCAGACTCTTCCAGACAGGGAGAGACAGACTCCTCAGGTTTCAATAGTCCAGCTGGACAGAGAGGGCCTCTCTTCACACATCCCTGTGAGAGATAGCAAACAGAGAGAGGTGGGGCTTGGAGAGCCTGAATTCTTAGACGCCAGACCCAGACTCAGAGCCAAGAGAGAGATAGCAGAGACGGCGCTTAGGTGATCTGCCCGATTGGGCTGGCGGGAACAGCTACGCGTAGAGACCTCACGAGATAGAGGAAGATCCCCACCCCACCCCTTAAGTTAGGAAAGCGTGCCCACCTTTTCTCAAACGGTGGGCTACTTTCAACCTTCATAGCTTCCCTTTGAACTCCTTGAAGGCATTCCTTTTGTAGACTGTGAGTTACTGACAATTTGCATCTGCATGACCCATTGAAGAAAAAGGATTAAAGAGCCGTGGATAGAAGCCTCTTGCCTGTGTTTTGATTTGGGTTCTGAAGTTTACAGCAGGGGCAAAAAGGGAAACCTGACAGCCAGCCTGTTGAGCATGGCTGTATTACCATGGAGCACCCCAGCCCATTCCACAGCTCACACAGTCTCTAAGCTTGATAGAGCTTTTGCATCCTCCTATAAGCTCTTAGAAACCAACATCTTTCAACCTGCCCCTGGCTCTCTTCACACCTGAGTTTTTTAGCAGGATCGTTCTTCTTTAATCACTGGTTTTCGTGGGAGCTTTAGATGACACCACTGCTCTTCTGCTGCTACCTCACAACTTTTCTTCCCTCTTCCCCTGTTATCTGAGAATGGGAAAAGCCTGGCATTTTCTGTGCTTGTGATTGAAATCATCATTTCCCCCTGTATATTTCCCCTTTAGCGCTTTGTCCCGCTTTGTGTGAGCGTGTGCTAAGGGGTGTTGCTGGGCGGTGTTGAATAACATTGTCATGACAATAGATTGGTGGGATGGTGGGGCAGCTCATTGACTGGGCTTCCAGTGACCATTTCTGCCTCTCTTCCATTCCACTACGGGCTCTGAGATCCCCTTGAACACAGCAATGCTTACTTCTGAGTAAACTCATTGGCTGTAAGACTTTCCTTTCCCAGGGTTAAGTGCCACTGAAATCTGAGTGGCTTGCTTCTGAGTAGGCATGCATAGGAGTGCACCGTAAGTCTACTTAGAGTAGCAGTTTTAAGGTCTCCCATCCCCTTCAATGCATTTACTGTGACCCCCCCCAATTGACTTTACTGACTGCTTCTTCTCCCTTTTGCTCACCAGACTGATGGGCTTTTTTCCTCCCAGGGTGGATGGGGGAGTCTCCCTTCTCAGCCATGCAGGAGAAAGGCTTGACAGTTAGGATTTCAGTGGGTATTAAAAGTGCTTTTTCTCCTTCCCTGAATAAATTCATCAGGCAGAGTTTGGAGGAATGGTCATATTTAATGCTTTCCTTTTGGGGTGTGGAGTTGTTTTAAATAAGGCAGTAACACTGAGGTGGTTTTCTATAGTACTCCCTCCCACCTAGCCAGCCACTATCTCTTCTCCTAGCCCACCTTGCAGGGTTGTTGGAAAGCCAGAATAACGGGGAAGAGCAACAACAGTGGGGGTGGGGAAGCAAGCCAGGTCTAATGAAGGTGTCCCCCATGATGCGGTTGCCTGGGGGTGGGGGCTGCCAAGGATGGCTTGGTGCATTGACTGTATACAAGTCCATTTGTGGATTTCTTACTTCTGTAGTTGGGTACCTGGAAATTGGTATGCCCTTCAAACTCAGTAGTGCAAGGAATATACTGCATTTAATTCCATCATGCACTGACATATTTAGCAGAGAAGGACTAGCAGTGCCAGCAACCTCAGGGTAAGTCACTGAGAAGATTCTCTCTCCCTCAGAGGAAGGAGGGGACCAGCTCCCACAGCCCCCTATCTAGGCCACTAGAAGTGCTTCCGACTTCCCTCCTGCTCTGGAGGAGCGGAGGGATGGGTGGGGCCATCAATCATGTTACACGAACCAATGTTCAGGGAAGGGGAGTGGGGCATGTGGCCAGCAGCCCCCTTCTGTCCAGATTTTTCCATGCTGCTCCACCCAGCCATGAAAAGGCATAGAGCAGAGGGACACGCTATGAGAGATGCCTGTGTACCGGGCCAGTGTAAATCCCAGAAAGGATCTGGAATCAAAAGGACCGGTTTGTAGTGGGATAAAATGCCAGGTGTGGAGATAGCCTCTGTCAGCATCACATGCCCCTCTTGAAAACTTCTGGCTCCTGTGCCTCAAAACATGAACAAGGAGCCTGGCTAATTGGGCCTTTCACACCTGGACATCTTCCCCAATATCAGTTCCTTAATTCTGGCTTGTATACCCTCCAATTGGTGTCAGAGTCATGAAGTCACTGGGGATTTCTTGTTGTTGTTGTTGTTCAGTCGTTCAGTCGTGTCCGACTCTTCGTGACCCCATGGACCATAGCACGCCAGGCCTTCCTGTCCTGCGCTCTCTCCCGGAGCGTGCTCAAGTCCATATTCATTGCATCAGTGATGCTATCTAGCCATCTCATCCTCTGCCGTCCCCTTCTCCTTTTGCCCTCAGTCTTTCCCAGCATCAGGGTCTTTTCCAGAGAGTTTTCTACACCAGCCTAAAATCCTGCATTTAAAACGGGGCTTTCCACTTCCGTTTTAAAAGCAGGTTCACAACTGATCCCCTTTACATGTGCTTCCATTGCTGTAGATGGCCATTCCCATAGCGTTATGTTTCCACGAAGAGGCATTACACTTGCTCCAGGTTCAGCGATACTTGCTCCTGGGTTCCTGCCTCTTTCCCTCCCCTTGCACATTACTGGTGGATGGAGACTGACACGCGGACAGCCCCCCCCATCTCCCCCAGCCCCGCCTCCCTCTTCCATGCTTTTGGCCAGTCCTTACCTCTCAACCCCTCTGCTGCTCCTCCGCTCCGCCGCTGCCGCCACCCACCCCCGTGCCGCTCTGCTGCTCTGCCATTCTGCCTTGAACAGGCAGGCTGAAAATGGCGAGGAGCCAAAATGGCGCAGGTGCAGGAAGAATGAACGCCCATCAGACCTTTGTCACCACCTTCAACATCATGACCAGACCCCCAACAACCACACCCAGTGCTTCATTCATGCTAGGCGAGCAATACACGGGGAGGACGTGGCGCTCCATTTGCGCATACCTGGAAAAATACCCCATTTTTTCTGTTTGAGGAAAACACAGGATAGGTAGGAGGAAATGGTGGAATAATGACTGGACAACGATGACATCGTGTAATGGACCCGCACAATTCAGTGAATGAGCAACCATGAATGCGCAATAAACTTGAGGTGTAGAGATCCCCACCATGTGACTGGCTGACCAATTAGAAGTACTTAGGAAGCTGCCTTCCACTAGGTCAGGCTACTGGCCCATTTAACCCAGTATTGTCCATTCTGATTGGCAGCAGCTCTCCAGGCTCTCAAGCAGTGGGTAGGGTTGTCAGATAATTTCGCCATGAATCTCGGGGAGGACAAATGCCAGCGCATTCAGCCCCCCGAAATTGGTGGCGAAACAGTGTGCCACCCCCCCCGCCCATCCCCCGGGACAGGACTCACCTTGGGCGAATCCTCCTGGCGGCAGCGACTCCAGCGGCGGTTCGGCGGCAGCTGCGAGGGCAGCCGGTCTTCCGTCCGGCTGCCGCTGCCGCCATTTCCAGTAAAAAAAAAAAAACCAAAAAAACGTGATAGGCTACGTAAACATGTACGTAGACTACGGCGAAAATAAGGGCAACGCAAATAGCGTTGCCCTTATTTTCGCCGTAGTCTACGTAAACATTTACGTAGACTACAGCGACCAAATAAGGAACGGGAATGGCGGCTCCCTATGGGGGCCGCCATTATCCGTACGGGCTTTTTTTTTTTTTTAAGTCACCCGTGATAGGCTAAGTGACGATTTACGTAGCCTATCACGGCTGACTTTGCAAATCTAGCCAGGATAGGCTACGTTAATCGTCACATAGCCTATCACGGGGGCGTTTTGTTTTTTTTTTCTTTTATTGCAATGGCGGCGGCGGCAGCCGGTCAAAAGATCGGCTGCCGCCCCCGCCCCTGACGAAGACCCGACGAACCGCCGGCCGGACCCGCCGCCGGGAGGGACATTCGGCAAAGGTAAGTCCCATCCCGGGGGGGTGCGGGGAGCGGGGGGGCGGAGAATTTCTCCCCGAAACTTGTTCGGGGGGCTGAACACATTGGCACTCGGCCCCCCGAAGTTTCGGGGAGAAATTCTCCGACATCCCTAGTTTTTTTACTCAGCCGTGATAGGCTACGTAAACATTTACGTAGCCTATCACGGCTGACTGCAGGGACGCAAACGGCGGCGGCTACGGTGGCTGCCATTTGCAGCCCAGCCGGCCAGGATTCCGGGGTGGAGGGACGGAGCACCTCCCCCCCGGCCAGAATTTGGGGGGGGAGGGACGGAGCGCCTCCCCCCTGCCAGAATTTCGGAGGGGAGGGATGGAGCGCCTCCCCCCCACCGCGAATCAAATTTCATTCAAGGTAAGTGACTTTCGTACATCCCTAGCAGTGGGTCTTCTTTCCCCATTACATGCTACTTCATCCTTTTTAAAAATAAAACTGGGGATGCCAGGGATTGAACCTGAGACCTTCTACATGCAAAACATGTGCTCTACCACTCAGTTATGATCATGCTGATGCATTGCCCTAATTAACATGCATTTAGTTATTCATTTATATCTGGAATCAAAATGGGTTCATTTGTTGTGCCCACGGATCTCTAAGAACCTGGGAATAGGGATGTACGAAAATCATTTACCTTTCAGGGATTATGCTGATGGTTGGGGGGGGAGGCATTCCGTCCCTCCCCCCAGAATCCTGGCCGGGGGGGTGGTGCTCCGTTCCTCCCCCCCCCCGGAATCCTGGCCGGCTGGCTGTGCTCCGCAGTGATTCTGCGGAGCCACCAGCCGGCTCCGCCAGGAGCCGGACATCCAGCCGCTGGCTAGCAGGGACACAAATGGTGGCGGCTGTAGCCGCCACCATTTGTGTCCCTGCAGTCAACCGTGATAGGCTACGTAAATGTTTACATAGCCTATCACAGCTGATTTTTTTTAAAAAAACGCACGTACGCAAATGGCGGCGGCCATGGCCGCCGCCATTTGCATTCCTTATTTTGGCACGTCTTAGTCTACATAAACATTTACCTAGACTAAGATGGCGAAAATAAGGGGAACGCAAATAGAGTAGCGTCTACGCTATTTGCATTCCCCTTATTTTTGCCGTCTTAGTCTACGTAAATGTTTATGTAGACTAAGACGTGCCAAAATAAGGGACACAAATGGCGGCGGCCGTGGCCGCCGCCATTTGCGTCCACCCATTTTGTTTTGTTTTTTAAGTCAGCCGTGATAGGCTATGTAAACATTTACATAGCCTATCACGGTGTTTTTTTAAAATCTAGTCATGATAGGCTATGTAAATCTTTACGTAGCCTATCACTTTTTTTGTTTTTGTTTTAGTTTTAACCAGGAAATGGCAGCAGCGGCGGCCACTCGGAAGACCTGCCGCCGCCGCCGCCAAACCGTCGCCGGATCCGCCGCCGCCAGGAAGACCCGCCCAAGGTAAGTCCCGTCCCTGGGGGGTGGGGGGGTGGGCCGTTCCACCACCGATTTCGGGGGGCCGAATGCGCTGGCATTCGGCCTCCCAGAGATCTGTGGTGGAACTTTCGTACATCCCTACCTGGGAAGAGCTCTGCCCAAAGGCCCATCTAGTGTGACATTCTCTTCCCACAATGGCCAACTAGATGCCCCAGAGGGAAGTCTCCAAGCTGGACATGAGGGCAATAGCATCCTCCCTCTCGTGTTCCCCAGCAGCTGGCATTTATTTATTTAATTAATTAATTTCTATACCGCTCAATAGCCAAAGCTCTCTGGGCGGTTCACAAAAATTAAAACCAAACACACAATAAAACAATTTAAAATATATAGAACATTAAAACCACAATATAACAATACAACCACAATAAAATCTAGCAGCAGTGCAGGAGTTTAAAATACAGATTTAAAACAGCAAAGATAAAAATTTAGAAAGCTAAAATGCCTGGGAAAATAAAAAGGTCTTCACCTGTTGCTGAAAGGAGTACAACGTAGGCGCCAGGCGAACCTCACTAGGGAGCTCATTCCAGAGCCGGGGTGCCACAGCAGAAAAAGCCCTCCTCCTAGTAGCCACCCGCCTCACTTCCTTTGGCAGGGGCTCACGGAGAAGGGCCGCTGATGATGATCTTAAGGTCCGGGCAGCACATATGGGAGGAGGCGATCCTTCAGGTAACCTGGCCCCAAGCCGTTAAGGGCTTTAAATGTTAACACCAGCACTTTGAATCGGGCCCGGAAATGGACTGGCAGCCAGTGCAGCTGGAAAAGTACTGGCGTAATATGAGCTCACAGGCCAGTCCCTGTTAACAATCTTGCTGCCCTATTTTGGACCAGCTGAAGTTTCCGGACCATTTTCAAAGGCAGCCCCACATATAACGCATTGCAGTAATCCAGACGAGAAGTTATCAGAGCATGGATAACTGTAGCTAGGCTATCTCTGTCCAGATAAGGGCGTAGTTGGTATACCAGCCTAAGCTGATAAAAAGTGCTCCGTGCCACTGAGTTCGCCTGTGCCTCAAGTGACAGTTCTGGATCCAAGAGCACCCCCAAACTACAAACATGATTCTTTAGGGGGAGTGCAACCCCCTCCAGAACAGGTTGAATATCTCCTAGCCGGGCAGACGAACCACCCACTAACAGTACCTCCGTCTTGTCTGGATTGAGTTTCAGTTTATTGGCCCTCATCCAGTCCATTACCGTGCCCAGGCACTGATTCAGAACAGCCACTGCCTCACCTGGTTTTGATGAGAAAGAGAGGTAGAGCTCGGTGTCATCTGCATATTGATGGCACCTCAGCCCACACCTCCGGATAACCTCCCCCAGCGGTTTCATGTAGATGTTAAACAGCATGGGGAATAAAATAGAGCCCTGTGGAACCCCATGGCACAATTGCCATGGCACAGAGCAATAATCCCCCAGCACCACCTTCTGGAATCAGCCATCCAAGTAGGAGCGGAACCACTGTAGTGCAGTGCCTCCAACTCCTAACCCAGACAACCTATCCAGAAGGATACCATGGTCGATGGTATCGAAAGCCGCTGAGAGGTCCAGGAGAATCAACAGGGTCACACTCCCCCTGTCCCTCTCCCGGCAGAGGTCATCCCACAGGGTGACCAAGGCAGTTTCCGTTCCAAAACCAGGCCTGAAGCCCGATTGAAATGGATCTAGATAATTTGTTTCATTCAAGAGTGCCTGGAGCTGTCCTACAACCACCCGCTCAAGCACCTTGCCCAGGAAGGGGATGTTGGCCACTGGCCTACAATGGTTAACATCCTCTGGGTCCAGGTTAGGCTTTTTCAGGAGTGGTCTAATTACCGCCGCTTTTAAAGCAGCAGGCACCACTCCCTCTCTCAAGGAGGAATTTACAACCTCCTGGACCCAGCCGGACAACCCCTCCTTGTTTGATTTAATAAGCCATGAAGGGCAAGGGTCATGTTGGTGTTGGTTCAAACAACTGCTTTGCTACCCTCATTACTCATCCATCAAAAAGCTCTGCCATATAGATATAGAGAGAAGGGGGGAGGGAGGGGGGAGGGAGGGAGATGTAGTTGTTACTGTGTTGGGCTGGGCTGGGACTGGGGAGACCAGTGTTCTAGACTCCACTCGACCATGAAGCTCACTGGGTGACTTTGGGCCAGTCACAAACTTTCACCCTAACCTGCCTCACAGGGTTGTTGGGAGAATAAAATGGAGAGGAGGGGGACCATGTAAGCTTCTCCTTGGAAGAAAAGATGGGATATAAATGCAAGACTGTGTGTGTGTGTGTGTTTATTGAGGAAGGAATATATTGATTCATCATGAGATGATGTCTGAGCTGGGATTCTGAACCAAGATCCAAGTGTGGATCAGTGAACTTTCTGTTCACTGGACTGTCCTGGCTTCCAGTGGGCTACATCACCAATTCAAACCTTATATATCAACTGGAAGTATACAATATCCCCACCAACTACATTGTGCTGAATATAGTATGAAGATTTATTAATATAATGTGTGCATACCTTAAGTCCTGGAGGCAAGAGACAGATAGAGAGATATAGATATAGATGAATACACAGATATTTTATGGGCCGATTTCTTCATGGGTCAATGATACTTTCAGGAGGGATGCATATTATCAGGATACACCCTACCTGATTATAACAATTTCATGTTCAATCAAATTGTGTACCAAAATTGTTTGACAGCAGCCCTTTTAGCATTATTTAAATATGGTTATTTTAGCACTTCATTTATTAATAGTTTGATGTCCTACCAATTATCTCTGTATGAGGAACATTTGCATGGAGATAATCTGACAGCTGTATGCTCACACAGGGGTATTAGATATGAATTTTAAAAACTGACTTTAAGGCATAATAGAAGGATGTCATTCAAATACTGGAAGATGATAATGTCCAACAAATATGCAAAAAGTACACAGACATGAAAAGAAAGGAAGAGCTGGGGCTTCTACAACTTTTTGGATGTAAAACAAACGCATTTGTAGACCAGTTAATAAAATGGAACACACAAAAACAGCACACTAGTTTGTCTTACATCAGGGGTGGGCAACCTGCAGCATTCCAAATGTAGTTGGACTGACCAGTGGAGGCTGGTGGCTCCAATATCAGTGTGTGGGGAGGGTGAATCTGCCCTGGGTTTCAGTCAGACCTTGAATAGCTCCTTTAGAGTTCTGACTGGTTCTGACTGAAGCCTGGAGCAGATTCATCACCTCACTGATATTGGAGCCACCAGCCTCCACTGTCCATGACCATTGTCCATGTTGGCTGGGGCTGATAAAAACTAGAGGTGTACAGATTACTAGGGATGTACGAAACTCAGTTACCTTTTCACAGAATATTTCGTGGTGGGGGGGAGGTGCTCCGTCCCTCCCCCTGGAATCCTCGATGGGGGGGGAGGCGATCCGGTCCTCCCCCCCAGAATCCTTGACGGCTGGCTCCGCTCCACAGCCAAGCCGCAGAGAAGCCAGCCAGGGCCATCCGCAGCCGGATTTCCGACCTTGGACGGGCTGCTGTGGACGCAAATGGTGGCCGCCGTAGTCCAGCCAGGCAGCCGTGATAGGCTATGTAAGAATTTATGTAGCCTATCACGGCTAACTCCCCCCCAAAAAAACCCCCAGCATACGCAAATGGCGGCTACGGCGGCCGCCATTTGCGTTCCCTATTTTTCGCCAATTTATCTTACGTAAATATTTACGTAAGATAAAATGGCAAAAAAAGGGGAACGCAAATAGCATAGTGGACGCTATTTGCCTTCCTTTATTTTTCGCCATTCTAGCCTACGTTAATATTTACGTAAGATAAATCGGCCAAAAATAGGGAACGCAAATGGCGGCCGCAGTAGCCGCCGCCATTTGTGTACGCTGGGGTTTGGGGGGGGTTAGCTGTGATAGCCTACATAAATTCTTACGTAGGCTATCACGGCTGCAAGGACGGCAATGGCAGCGGTGGTGGCCCGGCCACAGCTGGCCAGGAGACCAGCCGCTGGAGCCGCCGCCGCTGAATCTGCCGCATCCGCCCCAGGTAAGTTCCGTCCCAGGGGGATTCCACGGGGGGTGGGGGGGCAGGAGGCCATTCCGCCACGGATTCCAGGGGGCCGGATTCTTTAGCTCTGCAGGCTCACTGGAATCCGTGGCGGAATTGTCTGCCATCCCTACAGATTACTCACCCCATTCTGGGTAGGGCCGTCCGCTGGGTGGGGGAGGCGATCCATCCCTCCTCCCCGGAATCCTCCCTGGCTGGCTCCACTCTGCGGTGAGCCTGCAGAGCCGCTGGCTGGGTCTGCCTGCAGCCAGACTTCCATCCACTGCCAGGCCACAGCCGCAAATGGCAGCTGCCATAGCGGCTGCCATTTGCATCCCTGTGTTAGCCGTGATAGGCTACGTATATATTTACATAGCCTATCACAGCAAAAGGCAAGGACGCAAATGGCACAGTGGACGCTATTTGTGTCCCTGCTCTTTGCCATGATACGCTATGTAAATACTTATATAGCCTATCACGGCTAAAGTAGGGAGGCAAATGGCAGCCGCAGACCGGGGCAGCCATTCATGGCCACAGACTAGGACAGTGGACAGACTGGACAGCCGACAACAGGTAGGGTCCATCTCAGGGAAATTTTGCGGGGTGGCAGGGGGATTTTCTCTGTTCTGCCACAGGCTCTGGGGGGGGGGGCGGATTCTAAAGAATCCAGCCTCATTGGAGTCCGTGGCAGAATTCTCTAACATCCCTAACAGAAACTGAAGTCCAACAACATCTGGACAGCTGCAGGTTGCCCACCACTTTCTTACATGAACCCACTTCATTGTACCTTTGTAAACTCACTTTCTAATGCTCAGCAAGTAATTAAAATACAAAAAAAACCATGAAGCATGGGGTTGTATCCAATGTTAGTCCTACTTAGGGTAGATCCATTTAAGTGAATGGGACATACGTTAGACTAACAATGGATACAACCTGTAGAGAGAATATTATTGTTCATTTAAGCTGTGCTTTTCAGACTCTGCCTAACTGGGCCACCTTGGGCTAAGAACTAGATTTCTTCAGGTTTCTTATGTTATAAGTTAGGGTCCTCATACATTTGTGCTGTGGTTGCCATGGTAACACCACTCACCTGCAGTTATTCCCATGCCACACTGGTTATTTATTTATTTATTTATTTATTTATTTATTTATTTATTACATTTATATCCCACCTTTCCTCCAAGGAGCCCAAGGAAATATACACATCCTCCTCCTCCTCTCCATTTTATCCTCACAACAACCCTGTGAGGTAGGTTAGGCTGAGAGCCAGTAACTGGCTCAAAGTCACCCAGTGGGCTTCATGGCCAAATGGGGACTAGAACCCAGGTCTCCCCAGTCCCAGTCCAAAACTCTAACCACTACACCACACTGGATCTCTATTAGGAATGTACGAATCCCTTACCTGGTTCCAGTCCGGGGCTTCGGCGGGGGGGGGAGGCAATCCATCCCTCCCCCCAGAATCCTCCCCAGCCGGCTCCACTCCGCGGCAAGGCCACAAGCCACCAGCTGGGGCCAGCCACAGCCAGACTTCCAGCCATTGCTGGGCTGCTGCAGCCGCAAATGGCAGCCGTCGTAGCGGCCACCATTTGCGTCCTTGCTAGGGATGTCAGATAATTCCACCATGGATCTCGGGGAGGCCAAATGCCAGTGCATTCGGCCCCCCGAAATTGGTGGCGGAACGGCCTGCCGCCCCCCTGCCCCCTCCGGGACGAGACTTACCTGGGGCAGATTTTCCGGGCGGTGGCAGCTCCAGCAGCGGCTCCAGCGGCGGCTCCAGCGGCGGTGCGGCAGTGGCAGCGGTGGCAGCCGGTCTTCCGACCGGCTGCCACGACCACCATTTCCAGTTTAAAAAAAAAAAGACGTGATAGGCTACGTAAAGATTTATGTAGCCTATCACGGCTAGGTTTTAAAAAAAAAAACGTGATAGGCTACGTAAATGTTTACGTAGACTATCACATCTGACTTTAAAAAAAAAAACTGCGCGTACACAAATGGCAGCGGCTACAGCCACTACGCTATTTGCATCCGCTACGCTATTTGTGTTCCCCTTATTTTCGCTGTCTTAGTCTATGTAAATCTTGATGTAGACTAAGACGTGCCAAAATAAGGAACGCAAATGGCAGCGGCCGTGGCCGCCGCCATTTGCATACGCGAGTTTTTGTTGTTGTTGTTTAAGTCAGACGTGATAGGCTAAATAAACATTTACGTAGCCTATCACAGCTGACTGCAGGGACGCAAACGGTGGCGGCTACAGCCGCCGCCATTTGCGTTCCTGCTAGCCAGCGGCTGGATGTCCAGCTGCTGGTGGAACCGGCCGGTGGCTCCGCAGAATCCCTGCGGAGCGGAGCCAGCCGGCGAGGATTCCGGAGGGAGGGACGGAACGCCTCCCACCCACCATCAACATAATCCCCGATCAGGTAAGTGACTTTCGTACATCCCTAGTCCTTGCATTAAGCCGTGATAGTATTTACGTAAGTATTTACATAGCTTATCACAGCAAAAGGCAGGGATTCAAATGGCGGCCACTATGTCATTTGCGTCCCTGTCTTTTGCTGTGATAGGCTATGTAAATACTTAGGTAGCCTATTACGGCAATGAGCGGGGGCACAAATGGCGAAGCAGCCGCCATTTGTGCCCCTGCTCTTTGCAGTGATAGGCTACCTAAGTATTTACGTGGCCTATCATGGCCTAATGCAGGCACGCAAATGGCAGATGCTACGACGGCCGCCATTTGCGGCCGCAGCAGCCCGGCAGTGGCCAGAAGACAAGCCAGAGCCGCTGTCGCATCTGCCGCCAGGTAGGTCCGTTCCAGGCGGGGGATGGCGGGGGGTGGCGGTGGGGGTAGTCCGTTCTGCCATGGATTCCGGGTGGGCGGATTCTAAAGAATCCGGCCTCACTGGAGTCCATGGCGGAATTCTCCAACATCCCTACTCTCTATACACTGGTAATATAGGAACATTTTTATTATGTCAATAGGCTGGATTGTATGGGTTATTGTTTTACTTACAATCAGTATGGAAGATGAGATGCTGGGACAGGCAATACCCCATGAGAAAACATTAGCGAGGTCCCTTGTAGCCCAGGGACCAAATTCTACTCTGGAGAAGCTCTGCCCACCCCGGCATATTTTAGTTTAAAGCCCTTTCTGCCAGTAACTAAACCATAGGAGAGGCTTTTCAATCTTTTAGAATGGCGGGGGGGGGGGTGCACAAAAGCTAGAAAACCACCCAAAATCAATGTTTGGGGCAGTGGAAGCATCTTGGATAGCTGTTTTAGAGTTCTGACTGATTCTGACTTAAACTCGGAGCAGATGCACCACCCCACTGACATTGGACCCACCAGCCTCCACTGGTTTGGGGGGGGAAGGGGTGGAACCAGGGGAAGGGGATTGGGACCCCCAGAGGACCAGATTTAGGCCCCGGGCCTGAGATTCTGCACCACTTGGTTAGCTATACAACATAGGAACCAGTCACAGAGGAATAGCTTGGTGGTGGCAACCAGGCCAAGGCCCTAATATATTCAAAATTGGCCCTAAACACAGTGTTTTTCTATCTCCTACCATGGTTCAGCTCTTTGACTTGCCTAAAGCATAGGGAAGATGAATCAATGGAAAACAGCTGGCAAACAGACCCATCAGAAGAATAAGGCAAGGAAGCAAAAAGCCTATTTGTAAAATGTGAAACAGATGAAGAAAGGGATGGCCGGTGCAATCCTGTGTATGTTTACTTGGAAATAAGACCCACTGTGTTCAATTGGCTTACTCAGCAGTAACTGTCTTAGGACTACAGCCTCAATCATTGTCTCCCAGGGCTTACAGATGCCACAAGGAGCATGAGACAAAATAACTCATGGTGCCTTGGCTGAAAGGGATGTAGCTGGCTTTCTGTCTCCTACCATGGTTGCAAGATCTACATGAAGTGGGCCGGGAAGGATCACAGAGTTTTTACTCCCCAAGCACAAATTTCCAAATGGGAGTTGACTAATAACATGAAAAATGTGGGCTGAGTGGTAAACTGTACATGTGATGAAGCCCTCCCATCACTCATTCACCATGTATCAAATATAGCAGGGATGGGGAACCTCTGGCCCATGGGTCCTGGTCCCTCCCCAAAGCTCTGCCCCCTGAAAGCTAACAAGGAGGAGAATTCCTGTTGTTATCTCTGGTCACTGACTGGAGATAACAGTGAGCATTCCTCTTACTGTGCCACTCACCCACCCAATTGGGAAGGGAAGTGGCACATAGGGAGACCGCCACTGTTATTTCTGTTTTGCCTGCCCCATGTCCGTCCATCCCCCCGCTAATGGGGAAGGGAACACTCCTCCAGTCGGTGCCTGAGTCAGGGACCCTGCTTCACTGCGTGCAGGCTTTTCCCAGCTGGGGAAAGCCAGTGCACATCAAAGCGGTGTCCAGCCAATGCACTAGCTGGAAGAACTCCATCCAGTGCTTCAGCTGGGAACCAGATGATGTCAAGGGGTGTGAGAGATTGCAGAGAAGCTGAATGAATCCTTTTCATCTGTCTTCACTGCAGATACCTTTGCCTGAACTGATGTTTTCAGGAAGGGAGTCTGAGGAACTGAGGCAAACAGTGGTGACAAAGGATGGCATTCTCAACCGTATTGATGAATTGAAAGCAAATAAATCACCGGGCCCAGATGGTATCCATCCTAGATTTCCCAAAGAACTCAAATATGAAGTTGCTGATCTTCTAATCAAAATATGCAACATGTCCCTAAGATCAGCCTCTATACCTGTCAGGAACGCCTTGGCGGCCTCTCTCAGTAAATTCCAATAGCCAACTCAAGACACAGACAAAAGGGAATTCTTTTCAAGACTTTAATCCCATTACAGCTTAATGACTCTTTCAGATGCTAATCACCAGTGGCTAAAGCAAGGGACAGCAGCATGGCCTAAGCTTCAGGCAGGCAGTTGATCCCCGTTTGAAAGAGAGTCACTTGAAGACCCAGAACTTATGGGCTAGGGAGAGATCCTCCCTCTTTCCCTTGGGTCCATGGGAGGTGGCCATTGCTTGCACGCCAAATGGGTGCTACGCCTCCTTTCCATGCCCTCCATCGCTCATCGCTCTTTGCATCTGCGTCGAGCATCTAAGAAGCCCCCCTCCTGCACTCCCTCACTACCAGGGTCACTAACTATCTCTGGAATGCCAGCAGGAGGAATCTCTGCCAGGTGCTGAGCCTGTGAGGGATGAGCTGGCTCCACTCCCACGGATGGCTGTTCCTCCTCAGAATCAGAACTGCTCTGGGGCTCTCTGGGCTCAGTTTCCACCCTGACATCACCAGAGGACTGGAAGATGGCCAATGTGACACCATTTCTCAAAAAGGGATCCAGGGGAGATCCAGGAAATTGCAGGCCGGTTGTCTTAACGTCTTTTCTGGGTAATTGGTTGAAGGCATTGTTAAAGATAAAATTAGTATGCATATAGAAGGACAAGCCCTGCTGAAAAAGAATCAGCACTGCTTCTGCAAAGGTAAGTCCTGTCTCACTAACCTTTTAAAGTTCTTTGAGTTTGCAATAAACATGTAGACAGGGGTAATCCGGTAGAGATTGTTTACTTGGACTTCCAAAAGGTTTTGACAAAGTCCCTCACCAAAGCCTACTGAAAAAACTTAGCAGTCATGGAATAAGAGGACTGGTCCTCTTATGGATCAGTAACTGGTTAAAGAACAGAAAGCACAGAGTAGGAATAAATGGTAATTTCTCCCAATGAAGGGAAGTAAATAGTGGGGTCCCACAGGGATCTGTATTAGGACCAATGCTTTTCAACCTGTTCATAAATTATCTGGAATTAGGAGTGAGTAGTGAAGTGGCCAAGTTTGCAGATGACACCACATTATTTAGGGTGGTTAAAACAAAAAGGGATTGCGAGGAGCTCCAAAAGGATCTCCCCAAACTGGGAAAATGGGCATCTAAATGGCAAATATGGTTCAGCGTAAGCAAGTGTAAAGTGATGCATGTTGGGGCAAAAAATCCCAACTTCAAGTATAACTTGATGGGATCTGAGCTAGTGGTGACTGACCAGGAAAGAGATCTTGGGGTTGTGGAGGACAGCTCAATGAAGATGTCAACCCAATGTGCAGCCGCTGTAAAAAAGGCAAACTCCAGGTTAGGCATAATTAGAAAAGGAATTGAGAATAAAGCTGCCAACATCATACTGCCCCTATACAAATCTATGGTGCAACCACACCTGGAATACTGTGTCCAGTTCTGGTCACTGAACCCAAAAAAAGTTTTTTTTTTAGAGATGGGAAAGGAGCAGAAAAGGGCACCTGAAATGATCAAGGGGCTGGAGCATCTCCCTATGAGAGATAGTTATAACAGCTGGGATTGTTTAGCTTGGAAAAAAGGAGGGTAAGCAGAGGCATGATAGAGGTCTACAAAATTATGCATTTTGTAGAATGTGGATAGGGAGACATTGTTCTCCCTCTCTCAAAATACTAGAACCTGGGGTCATCTGATGAATTCCTGGAGGAAAAGGCTATCAATGGCCACTAGTCTTGATGGCTATGTGCTACCTCCAGAACCAGAGGCAGTGAGCCTATGTACACCAGTTTCTGGGGAACATGGGCAGGAGGGTGCTGTTGTGCTCATGTCCTGCTTGTGGGTTCCTGATCGACAGCTGGTTGGCCACTGTGCGAACAGAATGCTGGACTAGATGGATCCTTGGTCTGATACAGCAAGGCTCTTCCTATGTTCTTCTGTTCTTACTCTCTGACATCATTTGGCCTGTGGAGGCTGCATGGGAGGTCATCCTGCCCTGCATGCATGAACGCACGCACGCATGCGAGCGCACACACACACACACACACACACAACACCACGGTTTCTCTTCCCAGAAATAAAGTTGAATGGATCCATTCAGACCATATTCTCAGGACAAGCTGGGTTTGATACTTTTTGGCTTTGAGCCATGGAAGAGTTGTACAGGAACCTCCATCATCCATCTCTGTGGATTGTTACCACACAGCTGCCACCTCCATGTTCCATGTCTACACAATGACTGACTGACTGAAAAACTGAATGACTTTTCTACACAACCCTAGTGGAATCTATAGGGCAACTGCCAAGAAATCCTCTTTTTCTTTTCTTTGTTTAATGTTCATAAAATATCTTTTTATTTTTGGAACAAATCCAATACAAAATGGGATCAGGCCCTTCAAATACTGGTGGGCAAAGTAGTTCCTGAATGCTAAACAGATGAAACAAAAATGGGATGACTAAAAATGTCTAGTTATCTATAAGCAGAGCAGACCCGAACGTTCAGCACTTTGATGACAGGAAGTGTAAATTACAATAGGTGCTATCAGCCTGAATTCCTATAAAAAGGATAATTAGTTTAATTACAATGATATTCTTAAATCTTGCCAGGGAACAGTTTCACTCAGTTACTTGCATGACTACAAAAATGTAATATTAACTTCAGCTCTCTCCTCAATATGTCAGGGTGACAAAGTGTGTGAAAAGCAAAAAGTTCAATATTTCTTTCCTTCCTTTCGCCCTATAGTTTGCCAGTCAATTAAAAACATATGGCATGCAGCTCCCTTGCTGACAGGTAGCTATGTATTTCGAACATAGAAAATGCTCTTTATAAAGAAAGGAAATTCCCACACAAATCTTTTTTTCCTACAAAAAAGTGTGTGTGTATGTGTGTGTGTGTGTGTGAGAGAGAGAGAGAGAGAGAGAGAGAGAGCATTTCTACCTTATAAAATGGTGGGGCAGGGAGGTTTTGGGCCACTGCTTGAGTCCCTGCTAACAATATTTCACAAAATATTCTCTGCTGAATTGCCTCAGGCACTTCATCCTTTAGGAATGCCATACATACATCCCTGAGGTGGTTTGCTCAACAATAAATATTTTGGTTTGGTTTGTTTTTTTTTCTAGATGAGCAAACCCCAAAGTTCAGAGGTTAAAGGCTTTGTCATTTCAAAAGAAGCAGCTAATCAGAGAACCAGAGGTCCTGCTCTCTTAGGTAACCTCAAGGTTTTCTCATGGAGCCTGCAAATAACCAGCTTTTCCATTGCTACCTCACACTGAATAATCAGCAAAAAAACTGTTTACAATGCAGTAACCCTGACATCTTCAACATGGTGCCCATGGGTACCAATTTTCCCCATGGACACCTTTTCTGGCACCCGCCAGGTTCCCTGCTCCTCCTGATTTTTATTTCATTGAAAAAACAATAATAAATTAAAAATAATTGGGAGGCTAGCATGCAGCAAATTGAAGTGTCAGACTCGAGTGCTATCTTTATTTCCAATGCCTCTGGGCCCCAACAGCCTCCACTGGTTTGGGGGAAAGGGGTGAAGCCAAGGGAAGGGGGCATGGCCTTCTAGGGAACCCCATAAAACAGGATTGGGACCCCTAGAGGACAAGATTTAGGCCCCAGGCCTGAGGTTCTGTACCGCTGGGATTAGCTATATAACATAGGAACCAGTCAAAGAGGAACAGCTTGATGGTGGCAACCAGCCCAGATATATTCAGAATTGGCCCTAAACACAATATATCTGGTTCAATATATACGGCCCCTTGCACTGCTGTGATTCTCTGAATCATTTCGCTGAATCTTCAACATATTTAGTTGGGAGAGAGTGCCGTTAAACTAGGGGTGCACGAAAGCCACTTACCTAGTCTCGCAGCTTGCTTCGCGGTGGGGGGTAGGCGCTTCGCTGCTCCCCCCAAAGTTCAGGCCGGGCGGGGGAGGCTTCCCGCCTCGCCCGGCCAAAATTCAGGCTGGGGAGGAGGCGCCTCGCCTCGCCCGGCCGCGAAATAAAAAGTTAAAAAAAACACGCCCCCGTGATAGGCTACGTGACGATTAATGTAGCCTATCACGGCTAGATCTGCAAAGTCAGCCGTGATAGGCTACGTTAATCGTCACGTAGCCTATCACGGGTGACTTTAAAAAAAAAAAGCGCATACGCAAATGGCAGCCCCCATAGGGAGCCGCCATTCGCATTCCTTATTTGGTCGCTGTAGTCTACGTAAAGATTTACGTAGACTACAGCGAAAATAAGGGCAACGCAAATAGCGTTGCCCTTATTTTTGCCGTAGTCTACGTAAATCTTAACGTAGACTACAGCGACCAAATAAGGAACGTGAATGGCAGCTCCCTATGGGGGCCGCCATTAGCCATACTGTTTTGACTTTGCAAATCTAGCCGTGATAGGCTACGTTAATCGTCACGTAGCCTATCACGGGGGCATTTTTTTTTTTTTTTACTTTTATTGGAATGGCGGCGGCGGCAGCCGGTCGAAAGACCGGCTGCCGCCCCCGCCCCTGTCGAAGACCTGACGAACCGCCGCCGGGACCCGCCGCCGGGAGGGACATTCGGGAAAGGTAAGTCCCGTCCCGGGGGGGGTGCGGGGGGCAGGGGGGTGCGGAGAATTTCTCCCCGAAACTACTTCGGGGGGCCGAACACGTTGGCACTCGGCCCCCCCGAAGTTTCGGGGAGAAATTCTCCCCCATCCCTACGTTAAACTCAGTGGGGCTTACCAAAAACAGGCATAGGGTGCCTTTTAGACTTTGGGGTCAGCTTTCAAATAGTGATGTTGGAGAATTCCACCACAGATTCCAGGGAGGCCAATTTCCAATGCATTTGTCCCCCTGGAATCCATGGCAGAACAAAGCAACCTCCCCTGCCACCCCCCGAAATGGGCCTGGAACGGAGCCTACTTGTTTGCAGCCATCCGGTACTCTATGAATGGCTGCCGCATCTGCGGCCACCATTCACCTTCCCACAAATGGCCGTGATAGGCTACGTAAGAATTTACATAGCCTATCACAGCTAATGCAGGGACGCCATTTGCATCCCTGCAGAGGCCGTGATAGGCTACGTAAATACTTACGTAGCCTATCATGGAAAAAGACAGGGAATCAAATGGTGTAGCGGCCACCATTTGTGTAAATATATACATAGTCTATCACGGCAAAAGACAGGGACGCAAATGGTGGCAGCTATGGTGGCCGCCATTTGCATCCCTCCACAGCCCAGCAGCGGCTGGATGTCTAGCTGCAGGTGGTCCTGGCCAGTGGCTCCGCAGAATTGCCGTGGAGCGGAGCCGGCTGGGGAGGATTTCAGGGGGAGGGACAGAGCGCCTCCCCCCCACCGTGGATGTCCCAGGACGAAACCAGGTAAGTGTTTCGTACATCCCTAACCTCTTGAATGAAATGAACTGGAGGAATGATCCACCAACTCTCTAAAAGTGTGCATGTTTCTGTATATATTCAACTGTCTACTGTCCACTATAATGGTGCCCACCAGTGACTAGCAAAGGAGGCTGACATTATTTTGAATGGTGGTAGTCATTTTGAATTTCCCAAATTCAAAAATAATTTTAGAACACAATTTTCTCCTGAAAACAAAATGGTGGCTCTCTGAACACCTTCCCCTCAAAAGGATTTCCCCTGACCCCTGAATATAACGAAAACAAAAGAAACAATTTTGAGGTGGGTGAAATAACTAAGCAGTGGTCCTTATCAATGGCCCTAGTTGTGAGCTGACACGACGTACAGTGGTGGGGAAAGAATGTTGCACTAAATATGCCATGTTTGTTTATTTATTTAATTGTTTAATTATTCTAGGCCACCTTCCAGGGCAGAAGCTCTCCCAAGATGGCATACAACAATAAAATAGGGCTGTGCCGAATTCCAAACCAAAGCTGAATTTGGGCCGAATTGGGCTGAATCAGTCCTGATCCAAAGTCAATCCAGTTCAATCCAAAGTGGTCCGAAGCGGGTTGGATTGATCTGAAGCACTTCAGATTACTTCGGAGCAATCTGGACAATTCTGAAGCCTAGAAAGCCTGTCTGGGAAATGTAGCAATTTGCTCAAGATTATGGAGAGATAGAGGAGGGGTTGGGAGGTGGGAACTGAGCCTTGGCAAGTGACATCTCTAGGTGCCAATATGGCTGAACTTTTAACCTAGTAGTCTCCAATCACTTTGTTTCCCAGTGTGAGAGAGCTGGTAGAAGAAGCAGAGTTCTTTATTACTGAATTGTGCTAGTGCATCTTCTTCCCAGTACCTACCCAGCCCTTCTCACTTTCATTTCTTAGTCTTCCCTGTCCCTTAAATCCTTCTTCTAGATTCTTTAAAAACAACAACACCAAAATATATATTTAAAAACTTTTCTAGTTCTTAAGCGTTGGTTTGTTTCCTTGTTGTACTGCTTATTCTTCAGCTTCCCCCCACACTAACCCACCCTGCCCTTCTCAGTTACTAGACCTTCCCTTCCCATTTTTCAATTCTTCATCTATATTCCTATAGAAAGCAAAAAAAAACACAAAACACCACCCCTTTCCCTTCTGTTAGGCTTTCAATAGATAGTTAGAGTTAGTGTTATCTCCCTTCACCCCACCTCTTAACTTGTGTAGGTAGGGGTTTGGGGGGGGGGTTGTATCTGCTTTTCGTGTGTGTGTGTGTGTGTGTGTGTGTGCGGTGTGAATGCACAAGCAGTATGTGGCCAAAGCAGTACATATACACAGTCCAATATATACTGTGGGGCAAAGCACTACACACAATACACATGAAGCATTTAGGGTTACTACCACCCATGGTGCTGGTCTTGGCCTGCCGGCCTGCCCACCCAGTGCCCAGTATGGAGTAGAGAAAGTGGAGCAGTGCAATAAATAAGCTCTACTGCAATATGTGTTGCAGCCAAAGAGAGGTTTAACTTTTCTTCGCTTAATGAAGATTTAGGGTGGTTAAAACAAAAAGGGATTGTGAAGAGCTCCAAAAGGATCTCCCCAAACTGGGAGAATGGGCATCTAAATGGCAAAAATGTGGTTCAATGTAAGCAAGTGTAAAGTGATGCACGTTGGGGCAAAAAAACCCAACCTCAGTTATAGCTTGATGGGATCTGAGCTAGTGGTGACTGACCAGGAAAGAGATCTTGGGGTTGTGGTGGACAGCTCAATGAAGATGTCAACCCAGTGTGCGGCCGCTGTAAAAAAGGCAAACTCCATGTTAGGCATAATTAGAAAAGGGATTGAGAATACAACTGCCAATATGAAGCTGTGAAGCTGATTGGTGGGAGATTCAGGACAGATAAAAGGAAGGGCTTCTTCACACAGCACATAGTTAAACTATGGAATTCGCTACCACAGGATGTAGCCACCAATTTGGATGGCTTTAAAAAAAGGGTGGACAAATTCCTGGAGGAAAGGGTATCAATTCAATGGCTACTAGTCTTGATGGCTATGTGCTACCTCTAGTACCAGAGGCAGTGAGCCTATGTACACCAGTTACTGGGAAACATGGGTGGGGGGTGCTGTTTGTGCTCATGCCCTTCTTGTGGGTTCCCGGTCGACAGGTGGTTGGCCACTGTGTGATCAGAATGCTGGACTAGATGGACCCTTGGTCTGATCCAGCAGGGTTATTCTTATGTTCTTAAGAACCTCAGGTCATCCAGTGAAGTAGAATACTGGCACATAGGACAGACAAAAAGAAAGTACTAGGGGAGAGGGGTTATTTTGCACTTCAAAATAAACTAGGGATGGTGGAGAATTTCTCCATGAATCTCCAGGAAGCCGAATGCCAACGCATTCGCCCCCCCAAAATTGGTGGGGAAATTCTCCGCCAATAATTCATAATTCACCAATTATGGTGGGGTTATGAATTCATTCTGGGATTCAGTCAGAATGGGCCAGAACTCTAAAGGAACTATCTACAGTGCTGAAACTATTTGGGAGCTCAGATTCAGCACCTCACATAGCTCCATTAGAGTTCTGGCTGGTTCTGATTGAAACCCAGAATGGATTTACAGCCCCACTGAAGTTGGAACCACCAGCCTCCACTGATTATTTGTTTTCCGGTCATTCATTAGTTGAATTTTTACCCTGTTCAAAATATGTCTTTTTAAGAAGGTACAAGGCCAGATTCAAATATATCCCTTTAAAAACTGAACTTCTCTGGAGCTAACATATAGTTTATCAGGCAGCCATAGATGAAGCACACCAGCCTTTCCAGATCTTCTCTTGAGTCTTTTGCAAAGTTTCTCAGCTCATCAAAAGAAAATCTCACATGCAAGGCCTCTCTGTGCTGTCAGCATCTGTTTGATCAGTGCCGTATCCAGGTGTGAAATTGCAACAGCTTTTATGGGTTCTCTTTGTGTGCCATGGGTTAATGGGGACAGAAAGAGGAGACCAGGCCAGATCATAGAAGCAATCATAGAGAAAGGAAAGGAAAGGAAAGGAAAGGAAAGGAAAGGAAAGGAAAGGAAAGGAAAGGAAAGGAAAGGAAAGGAAAGGTTCCTCCTGTGCAAGCACTGGGTCATTACTGACCCCTGAAGGGACACTGCTTGCGCTGGCGTTTTCATGGCAGACTATAGCAGGGTGGTTTGCCATTGCCTTCCCCAGTCGTGACTACCTTTTCCCCAGCAAGCTGGGTACTCATTTCACCGACCTCAGAAGGATGGAGGGCTGAGTCGACCTGAGCCAGCTACCTGAGACCCAGCTTCTGCTGGGATCGAACTCAGGTCATGGGGAGAGTTTCAGTTGCAATACTACCACTTACCACTCTGCGCCACACGAGGCTCTAATCATAGAGAGGACTATGCCAAAAGCGAGTGCTGGATACAGCTGTGATGAATAGGCCTGTAAAGGATCAGTGAGCAATGTGCAAAGGTAGTACAGTCCAAGGAAATGTAGCAACGTTTCCTTTATAATTAAAAACCCATCTCTCCTCATTAACACCCAAAGCAGTACTATAAGCATACAAAGATGGAAATCATTCAAGTCTGTATCAATTTGAGCATGAATCAAAGGTCATTTCAGAGCAACATGGATTGGTAAACCTCCATTAAAAGCAATGGAATTGTGCCAGACTGCACCAGCCAAAATTCTGGCAGTCAAACCATTTCTAGTCTGCCATATAGATCCCCATAGAGAAGTGTATATTGTGTATTTGATAAATGAACATCACCACATTAATGGGCATTCATTTATTCATCCATTCCATTCCTTTAATGCTATGTAAAGGGAGGAAATGGAACATTTTAATCCCCCGGCTGTCCGTTGGTTTTGAAAACATTCGTATCCAAATTATTGTTTTATTCAATAACGCAGCCCAATAATGACACCCTTCAAAACAACATATTTATTCAGCGAGTCAAGAGGAAGCATTCAAAACAATGCCATATTATATCCATACATGTCTCAGAGAAGGGAGGAGAAATGTCAGCAGAAATTTTTAATCAATGTGGAAACGCAGAACAGGGAGGAAAAAACCCTCTTTTTAATATCACGCTACTGCTTGTTGTCAATTTATATATGCTGAAAAACAAGAAATGGTTCCAAGGTACAATAGATATCAGGGCAGATCCTATTATAGGGGTGCAGAACCGCAGGCCTGTAGGCTAAATCTGGCCCTAATGGGGTTCCAATCTGGCTCTCTTGGGTTCCCCAGTAGGTCACGCCTTCTGCCCCTGCCCCTACCCCCTTTCCCCCAAACACTGTTAGGGATGTGTGAACCCACCCTTGTCCAGATTCTCCAGATCCCTGCCCAACCCCTGCCCCCAGTCCCCAGTCCCCAGTCCCCAGACCATGCTCAAGCCCCTCCTGTACTCAGCGAGCAGTCCGCACTCACCCTGGCGGCCTCCATGGTCACCATTTCTTGAAAAATAAAATGGTGATCGCAAAAATGTGCATATTCGCACATATGCAAATATGCGCATTTTTGCATATTTTGCAAATACGCATTTTTGCACGAATACAAATATGTGCATTTTTGCAATCACCATTTTATTTTTCAAAAAATGGTAACCGTGGAGCTCAATGAGGCCACCAGGGTAAGCGTGGGCTACTTGCCAAACATGGGCAGGGGGGAGCAGGGTCAGGAGCTCGGTGAGCAGAGCTTGGGGGCACAGGTGGAGGGGTGGGGGGGTTCTGATGGATTTCCAGATGAAATTGGGTGCTTGCACCATCCCTAGTGATCATTGGGTGGTTTCCCAGCCTTTGTGCCATTTCCCCCCCCAATTCCTAAAAGTTGAAATGCTCCTCCTAAAACTTGATTATTGGCAGTAAGCTAAAATATGCTGGCATTTTTGGCCCTGCCCCATTTGCCTTTGTCCCCAACCACCACTGGAGTAGAGCCCCCAAGAGCTTCTCCAAGATGGAATTTGGCCCTTGAGCTGAAAGAGGTTCAGCACCTCTGCCCTGTAATAGAAAGTCCATGCCAAAATGAGTCAAGTAATATTCCATACCAAGCTACTGTTAGGACATCCCCAAGCTAGTGTAGTGTAGTGTAGTGTAGTGTAGTGTAGTGTAGAGCATAACACTGTGAGCTTGAAATGATGGCCTAAGCCAATGCAGTTTAAGGCATGCTGAAGCCCATTTAAATGGCCTGTTCATGCATTAATTCATATAGACCATGCCTTTTTAAGCTAAGGAACACCAGGCAGCTTACAAAAATAGCAGTCCAATAAAAACAAATTTCTAGAGAATGGATTGGATCCAGATTTAGCTGTGTGTAACTGAGCTGGCAGAAGCAGATTTCCCTATCCCTCCTCCCCATGGCAGCCCCTCCAGCCCCCAAAAGAATGGTACGCAGGGGATTAGGAGACCCTGCTGAAGGAAGTGAGCTGTGGGTAGGGATGTCAGAGAAATCTAGGAATGTCAGAGAATTCCGCCACAGATCTCGGTGAGGCCGAATGCCAGTGCATTCAGCCCCCTGGAATCTGTGGCAGAATGAAGCCCCTGCCCCCCACCCCACAAAAGGTGCATGAAATGGAGCACTTACCTGCTGCCGTCCACGCTGACTTGTGAATGACGGCCACGCTGCAGCCGCCATTCGCTTCCTCATCGTAGCTGTGATAGGCTATGTAAATAATTACGTAGCCTATCACGGCTAACGCAGGGACGCCATTTGCGTCCCTGCGGAGGCCATGATAGGCTATGTAAGTATTTACGTAGCCTATCACGGCAAGCTAAAAAAAAAAAAAAAGCGTATGCCAATGGTGGCGGCTACAGCGGCTGCCATTTGCATTCCCTTTTTTTCACCATTTTAGCTTACGTAAATATTTACGTAAGCTATTACGGCGAAAAAAAGGGGAATGCAAATAGCGTAGTGGGTGCTATTTGCATTCCTTTTTTTTTTTTTTGCTGTAATAGCTTATGTAAATATTTACGTAGGCTAAAACAGCGAAAAAAAGGGAACACAAATGGTGGCCGCCGTAGCTGCCGCCATTTGCATATGCGGTTGTTGTTTTTTTCCTGCAGGCTGCCCTGCAGCCGGATGTCTGGCTGTGGGTGGCCCCAGCCAGTGGCTCCACGGAATCTCCGCAGAGCGGAGCCGGCTGGATTAGGATTTCGGGGGGAGGTGCAGAGTGCCTCCCCGCCACCGTGAATCACTCCATCGAAAATGGATGACTTTCGTACATCCCTAGAGAAGTCTGCAATGGAACCAAATGAGTTCATTTTTTAATGACTCTGACCTGCAGATTCTGCAACAGACTGGCTTTTCCCCTGTCGGGCAGATTCCCCAGACTTGCAAACTGTTTCCTTAACTTTCAGAAATTTTGTGCAAATTTCATTGTAGAAGAATATGCCAAAATAAAAAACCAGTCAAAAATGTGTATTTCCCCCATAGGCCATAGCATGAAAATGAGCATTTGGGAGAATCTGTGCCTTTGGGGTGAATTTGCGCATTTTTGCAGTTGCACATATTCACATCTGTGCACATTCGGAAAACTAAATAAAAATCCAATTCCATCAAGGGGTGGATGATGGAATGAAAGGTGCCTAACAATCCACGAAACAGAGACAGAATGGGATTTACATAATCTGTACATCCCTAGGTTTGGGGAGTAGGGGTGGATCCCCCAAAATTGAGCAAAGGCGCCATGAGCCCTTCTGTTCATGGATCCATCCCACTAAATATTGTATTTGTTTCTCATATTTCTTCAGACAAGCGTCCAACCTCAAACTCACTACAGTTAAAAGGGGCTCAGCCATTAAAATTCTTCCAATGGAAATGTTAGCTCCATGGTATTGATGGCCTTGGGCTTGTTCAAAGCAGGCATTTGCTCTTGTTTGTGCTTGCCTTGCTTTTGAGGACTGCTTTGGATATTGGCTTAAAGCAGGAGCAGGCAACTGGTGGTCCTCCAGATGTTTTAGCCTACAGTTCCCATCATCCATTGGCTAAGCTGACTAGGGCTGATGGGAACTGTAGAGCAAAACAACTGGAGGGCCACCAGTTGCCCATCCCTGGCTTAAAGACACAAAGAAGTGTAGGGGCAGTGAACACGTATGTCAGACAGAATTCTGATACACCTCAGGATAGTCCATACATTCCATGTGGTTTGGATTAGTCTTCCCCAATCTGGTGCCCCCCAGGTGTTTTGGATTTCAAACCCATCTGCCCCAGTCAGCATGGCCAATTTCTAGGAATACTAGAAGTTGTAGTCCAGGACTTCTGGATGGCCCCAGGCTGGGGAAGGCTGGTTTAGGACTGCTTGTTTCCCTCTTCTGTACTCGTAGGTGACTAGGGTCCCTCCCCACCCCCCAACAACCTTCCCTGCATATATCTAACGAGTATATCTAGCCATGCCTAAGAAGTAGGGTGCAACATTTCAACCTAAAGAACAGTCCTGTGTCTTCTTTATTAATCACATTGCTCCAAAAGAAGATGCCAGCATGACTTTATTATTCATTACAATTATATTAGGGATGTCAGAGAAATCCGCAATGGAATCAAGTGAGTTTGGATTTCTATAAATCTGACCCATGGATTCTGCAGCAGACCAGCTTTACCTGAGTCACATGGATTCTGTGGACTTGAGGTCTATTTTTAACTTTCCAGAATCTTACGCAAATTTAGTTGTAGAAAAATGCGTAAACTCAAAGACACCAGCTGAAAATGGGCATTTCCCTGATAGGATAAAGCATGAAAATGTGCATGGGGGGGTGCATATTTGGAGGGGGATTGCATATCTTGGGGCATATTTGGAGGAGGATTGCATATCTTTGCACATTTCTGCAAGTGCCAATTTGTGCAAATGTGAATTTGCACAAATTTAGGAAATTGGGGGGCGGGGAAACAGTTCCACCAATGCGCGGACGACAGAACAATAGGCACTTGACAACCGGTGAAACACAGATGGAATGGATTTTGCAAAATCTGTACATCCCTAAATTATATCCCACCTATTCTTCAAACAGCTCTGGACAGTGTCCACCATACTTCCCCCACCCTCATTTGCCTCACAACAACCCTGGGAGGGAGGAACGGCTAAGAGATGGCGACTGGCTCAAGGGCACTCAGTGAGCTTCATGGCTGAGTGGGGATCTGAAGCCGAGTCTCAATCCTACTCCAACCCCTTCCTTCTGCAGTTCTGTCACTGCCTTCTGCCTCGTTGGAGGGAAGTGCATGTGGGGTCGGAGGGTGGGTGAATGGACTGAGGGAGGAGCAAGGCACCAAAAGCTACCGCTTCATCCTCTTTCAGAACTGTGGGGCTATTAAAGACAGAAGAGGGCTCTCTGGGTTGCAACAAGCTAGGCAGACTTGGCGGTGGGAGGGAGGCTCTCCCTCCTACTGATCACCTGATGTGCAAGAGGGGGTAGCAGGCTTCAGCTCTTTTCCCAGTCTGACAGCTAATTGTAGCAGAGAACAGCTGTCTCTTGGATCAAAACTATCAATGTGCATTCCACTGTGTACACTTGTCCTTTGGCTAGATTGAGAAAGTGGTGTCTGTATAGGCACGTGAATCCGCTAATGCCACCATTAAGGCTCTCTTTCCAGACAGCACCAGATCAGCCCTGCCTTAGCTCCTCCATCGCTGGATGCAAAACTGCTTTGGGTTTATTTCTAGATGGCTGGCTTTACAAACACCAAGTGGCTTTTAACTGGTCCAAGGCAAGCTAATCGCTAGCGAGAACTGAAACAGAGCAGGAAATGTATTACGCTGAGTTCCCCACATGCTCCTATTGGATTATGCAGAGCTAGCACAACGCAAACTTGTTGCAGATGCACCAAATGCCATCTTCTAATACCTCCTGGTCAATGATATCAAAGTCTGCTGAAAGCTTCAATAGTGGGAAGAACCATCCTAGCCCCTAGACCTGCTGGCTGGTGGGGGTTAGGACAGGACAGGGAAGCCCCTTCATTGTCAGAGGGGAGCTTCACCAGTGCAGGAGCCATGTCTGTCCCAGACAGGGCTATTTCTTGAGGGGGGCAGGCAAGCGCCAATTTCTGGGGGTGCCAAAATGACCCTGAGAAGGTGGTGGCAGCAATCCAGCTCCTCCGCAATGCCAACTGCCCATGCCACCCAGAGAGCCTGCATGCCCACTCAACCTCTCACTCTGAGGACTCTCCCAGAGCAAGAGAGCGATTGATCAGGCAGCTCTCCGGAGAGCCAGCCAGGCCCAGGCCCAAATGCTGCACTTCATGGAGTCCTTCCTTAAAGTAAGGCACCTCTGGTTGAGGGGGCTATGAAGATCGCCTGTGCTGCCATGGCACAGGCACTCTCCAGGCCACCTCACCCAGTATGGCTCTTTAAGGAAGCACCCCCTCAAAGCATGGCTTAGAGGGGAAGGTAGGCAGCAAGGAGAGTTAAGAAAAGGAGGAGGATGGTGGGGGCTGGATAAGAAAAAGGGGTAGCAGCAGTGATCAGGGGTAGGGTAGGGATGGGGAAATCCCCCAACGTCCAGTTGGCGGGTTCTGCCGCGGGGCAGTTTAGGCCATTTGGGGCCCCGCAGATTTCTCCAGAGCCCTGCCACATCTGCCAGAGTTGGCAGAGTGGCTCTCCAGCTTTCTGAAAGACACAATATGCCATTAGCCTAGCAGCAGGGGGAAATTACAGCTGTAAATGGCATATTTTATGCAATTTGCGTAGGGATGGCAGAGAATTTCTCCCCGAAACTTCGGGGGGCCGAGCGCCAACGTGTTCGGCCCCCCGAACAAGTTTCGGGGAGAAATCCTCCGCCCCCCCCGCCCCCCCCCCCCCGGGACGGGACTTACCTTCCCTGAATGTCCCTCCCGGCGGCGGGTCCGGCTGGCGGTTCGTCCGGTGTTCGAGCGGGGCGGGAGCGGCAGCCGGTCTTTCGACCGGCTGCCGCCCCCGCCATTGCAATGAAAGAAAAAAAAAAGTCCCCTGATAGGCTACGTGACGATTCACGTAGCCTATCACGGCAAGATTTGCAAAGTCAGCCGTGATAGGCTACGTGAATCGTCACGTAGCCTATCACGGGTGACTTTAAAAAAAAAAAAGTGTGTACGGATAATGGCGGCCCCCATAGGGAGCCGCCATTCGCGTTCCTTATTTGGTCGCTGTAGTCTACGTCAATGTTTACATAGACTACGGCGAAAATAAGGGCAACGCTATTTGCGTTGCCCTTATTTTCGCCGTAGTCTACGTAAACATTGACATAGACTACAGCAACTAAATAAGGAACGCGAATGGCGGCTCCCTATGGGGGCCGCCATTCGCGTACGCGCTTTTTTTTTTTAAGTCACCCGTGATAGGCTACGTGACGATTCACGTAGCCTATCATGGCTGACTTTCCAGATCTAGCCGTGATAGGCTACGTGAATCGTCACGTAGCCTATCAGGGGACTTTTTTTTTTTTTTTTTTTTTACTTTCGTGTTCGCGGCCGGGCGAGGCGGGAAGCCTCCTCCCCGGCCTGAATTTCGGCCGGGCGAGGCGGGAAGCCTCCCCCCCCGGCCTGAATTTCGGCCGGGCGAGGCGGGAAGCCTCCCCCCCCCCCGGCCTGAACTTCGCGGGGGGAGCAGCGAAGCACTCCCCCCCACCGCGAAAAAGCTGCGAGAAAAGGTAAGTGACTTTCGTTCACCCCTAAATTTGCGGCAGTAAAGCGCTTACTTTTACAGCTGTTTATTTATGCAAAAGTAAGTGCTTTACAGCCACAAATGGAGTACAATATGCCATTTACGGCTGTAATTTTCCTGCAATAAGCTAATGGCATCTACCATTAGCCTATTGCATTTTTTAGAAAGCTGGAGAGCCACCCTGCAGGAACTCTTGTGGATGCAGAGGTGAGTGCGGCTTGTCCACTGCGGACTCCAGAGGTCAGAGTCTTTGGAATTTGACCTCATTTGAGTCCGAGGTGGATTTTTCCAGCATCCTAGGTGGGGGTGGGGTAAAAAGAGACGGGCATGCCTGGGGGATGTGGGGAGAGAAGAGAGGGGGTGGCAGTGCAGTCATGTCAACTCAGGGTGCCAAATAGCAACTTGCCAAGGGTGTCAAAACACCTAGAGATGGTCCTGGTCCTGGAGACACCAGTTATACCTGTTGGAAGTTCCACAGGTATAAATCTGTCACCAGCAGTAGATCCCAGACCATTTCACACATATGCACAACACACCCACTTTTACTTTTACTATACTTTTACTTTCACTACCTGTCTACAGCAGCTTTTCTCCAATCTGCAGTTTGGCTGCTATTTTTAAAAAACAAAGCAAGAAGAGTCTCCCACACTGGAGGCATTCAAGATGAGGCTAGACAGCCACCTGTCAGGGATGCTTTGACTTGGATTTCTGCACTGTGCAGGGGGTTGGACTTGATGGACTTATATAGGCCCCTTCCAACCCTACTATTCTATGATTCTATGATTCTTCCTGGAGGAATTCCAGTCAATCGGGGATTAGGTGATGATGGGATGTCTCATCATGCAACCAATCAAATTTGCCAGCCCATCCAGTGCATTTCATGTGCAGTAAGGTGAGGTAGCAAAATAGACCATTAAATATCATACACATCCATGATGTTTTAGTGGTTACTCCCCTCCCACCCACCCCAAAAAAACAGTGATGAAGACCATCTGTTGTAATGAATGCTACTTTCCCTGGTGAGCAACTCCTCAGAACACAAGGGGTGACGCATCAAGTTGTATCCAATGTCAGTCCTACATAGAGGAAACCCACTGAAATGAATGGTACTTCAGTTAGACTAACATTGGACACAGCCCACTGGATATGACCCATAGTCCTGTTGGTCAACTGTTTACATCAAAGGTCACTGAGGTTTAGGATACTTAGTAAAGATGGATAAAAGCAGCAGGAATCAGGTGCTGAGGGAAAGAAGGAGGAGAGAAACTTTGCTGAGCGACCATAGAATCAAGCAGATCGAAAGCTGCTAGGGCAGGAGCAGGGAATTTGTGGCCCTCCAGAGGTTGTTGGACTGAAACTCCCATCATCCCCCACCATTGGCTACACTGGTCAGGACTGATGGGAGTTGCAGTCTGTGACAAAATCATATGCTTGCCATGTAGAGTCTATATTAATGTTTGTGTGTGTTTGCTGTGTTAAGTAGAACACAGGTAAGTTAGAGTTAACTGTTTGGTAGTGAGTGAGTGAAAGGTGGGAGTGGCGTGTGTGTGTGTGTGTGTGTGTGTGTGTGTGTGTAGACTGAGTTTATAAAAGGCAGGAGCAGACAGTTAGTTGGTTAGATAGAGATAGGGTTTGGAGAGAGGGGAGAGAGGGCCTTGGCGTTTGAGGAAGCTACATCTAGATAGTGGGGTTGTGGGAATAGGCATTAGAAGGGGTAGAGTAGGGAGGGCAAGACCAAGAACTGAGTGATGAATTATAACATATAACATCTCGTATTATATAGGGCTGTGGATGGCCTCCCCCCCCCCCGATCCAACTTGGAGGCCGCTTCAGGTCTTCCGAGGTGGGCCTGATTTGGTTCAAGCAGATTGGGGGGGGGGGGCAGTCATTTAGGCCCAGGAAGCTGAAGTGGGATTCAGACATCTGAATCCCACTTTGCCCCCCACAACATGCCGCCCAGCCCCTAGCTCCTTACCTGGGCCTTTGTTCCGGGGGGGGGCACTGCCACAGCTGCTGCTGCCGCCACCTCTGCTGCCAGCTCTTAGGCCCTTTGGATGCATGCTAGCAGCTGTCTTGCTGTTCCGGGGAATGGGGAGAGCCATTTTTAAAATGGCAGCTCCCTGTATTTCCAGAAATACAGGGAGTCGCCATTTTAAAAATGGCTCTCCCGCACCTCCGGAACAAGAGAGCTGCCAACACATCTCCTTAGGACCCAGGTAAGGAGCTGGGGGCAGGGCGGTGGCAGTGGTGGCTGGGCTTCCGGATCATGCTGAAGCACACCAATGTGAACCCTGACAAGACCGAGGTACTTTTGGTGGGAGACAAGAGGAGGCTGGGGGATGTTGACCTGGTGTTGAATGGGGTACGGCTACCCTTGAAAGACCAGGTCCGCAGCCTGGGGGTCATTTTGGACTCCCAGCTGTCCATGGAGGCTCAGGTGTCAGCTGTGAGCCAGACAGCACTATATCAGCTCCATCTGATACGGCGGCTGCGCCCCTTCCTTCCCGACCATCTGCTCCCATCGGTAGTACATGCCCTGGTCTCCTCTCGTTTAGACTACTGTAATGCGCTCTACGTGGGGTTACCCTTGAAGATGGTTTGGAAGCTGCAGCTGGTACAGAACGCGGCGGCTCGCCTGATTAAAGGCAGCCACTGGCGAGATCACATCACTCCAGTGCTGAAGGAGTTGCACTGGTTACCAGTTGTTTTCCGGGCCAAATTCAAGGTGTTGGTTTTGACCTTTAAAACCCTATATGGTTCCGGCCCAGCCTATCTTAAGGAGCGCCTCCAGCAACACCAGACAGGCCGCTTAACAAGATCAGCCTCAGATGGCCTTCTCTCTGTCCCATCAGCCAGGACAGCTAGACTGGTGGGGACGAAGGAAAGGGCCTTTTCTGTGGTGGCCCCCACTCTGTGGAACTCCCTCCCTAGGGAACTCCGTCATGCCCCCTCTTTAATGAGCTTCCGTCGTGCATTAAAAACGTGGTTGTTCAAGCAGGCATTTGGGGTGGGTTAGGGTATTTTAGAAAAAGTTTTTACTGTAGAATTTTATTGTTTTAAACTGTTTTATTGTACGCTGTACATTGCCCAGAGTGGCTGGGTGACCAGCCAGATGGGCGATGAATAAATGTAATAATAAATAATAAAAAAGTGACCAGATTCACTTCAGGCCACTTTGGGCTCCCTCCACCTTGACTTGGAGGTGGCCCAAAGCGCCCCTCTTCGACTCGGACGTCAGGCTTCAGGCCGAAGTGGTGCACAGCCCTAATTTTAAGGTGCTTGTTTTAAAATTATACAACCCCACATCTTGTTCGTCTTTCTGCACTACCAATAGTGTTCATATTTCTTGGGTACTTCTCCTGGTTGGGTAAAGGGAACCAATTAGGCATATTGGGTGTCTCTTTCACCTGGTGAATTTTGGGGCTCACCGCTTGTGGGGCAGTGAGGACAGCTGTCCCAAAGCAGAAGCAGATGGACCTGAGGGAGGGTGACGTCACACAGTCCAACAACATCTGGAGAGCCACAGGTTGCCCAGCCCTGCATTAGGCTATGAGCAAGTTAACTGAGTCACCATCCACTTCAGTGTCAAAGCAGCATAGCCTAATCAATCATAGCAGGAAACGGAAAATTGTCATGGTGCACCAGTGACGATGACCTTTGGGTCCTTAAATGGCTAAATTTCCTGAGCTTAGGGATGAGGCATTCTTAAAGGGGCAGTGTGAGCACATTCCAGAAATGCTGGGAGGTCTTAGTTCTTGAGGCCTATTGTTGCTGAGGCTCTTGGGACATAGAAGAATTCAAGGTATGTGACGGGGCACCGACTGGGGCAGTGGACAGTTGCTAGAGGGAATCACAAACTGCTTCAGGTTCTGGGATGTTATTCTCCACCAATAGGGGATCCTATTGTGATTAGGGTTGGCGGAGAATTTCTCCCCGAAACTTCGGGGGGCCGAGCGCCAACGTGTTCGGCCCCCCGAAGAAGTTTCGAGGAGACATTCTCCGCACCCCCCGCACCCCGCACCCCCCCGGGACGGGACTTACCTTTCCCGAATGTCCCTCCCGGCAGCGGGTCCTGGCAGCGGTTCATCGGGTCTTCGTCAGGGGCGGGGGCGGCAGCCGATCTTTCGACCGGCTGCCGCCGCCGCCATTCCAATAAAACTAAAAAAAAAAACACGCCCCCGTGATAGGCTACGTGACGATTTACGTAGCCTATCACGGCTGACTTTGCAGATCTAGCCGTGATAGGCTACGTTAATCGTCACGTAGCCTATCACGGGGGCATTTTTTTTTTTAAAAAAAAAACTTTTTATTTTGCGGCCGGGCGAGGCGAGGCGCCTCCTCCCCGGCCTGTATTTCGGCCGGGCGAGGTGGGAAGCCTCCCCCCCGGCCTGAATTTCGGCCGGGAGAGGCCGGAAGCCTCCCCCCCCCCCGGCCTGAACTTTGGGGGGAGAGCAGCAAAGCGCCTCCCCCCCCAACGCGAAAAGCTGCGAGACCAGGTAAGTGACTTTCGTGCACCCCTAATTGTGATACAGACAGCAGTGGTGCAGATGCAACCCCAAGGCAAGGCTCCGGCTCTGTTTCGAAGGCGTCCAAACTTTCTATCTCATCTGATAAGTTCTTTTGGGAAACCAGGTCCACACCTGGAGATGAGACATGCTATGGCTGCAGAAGGTCCCAGGTCCAATCCTTGGCATCTCCAGTAGAAAGATCAGGAAGCAGGTGATGGAGTGGGGGGAAACTCTGCCTGAGACACTGGGGAGCTCTTGCGAGTTGGAGAAGATGGACAAACAGGCTAGATGGACAAACATTCTGACCTGAGCTCAGGGATGAGGCATTCTTAAAGGGGCAGTGTGTCCTGTTCTGAGTAGATGCCCACGGGGATCAATACCAGGCAGTAAGAGGCAGGAGTCAAGGTACCTAGGAGAGCTCCTCATGAGCAACTTGCTCTGACAAAGTCTGAGGCCAGACTGAAGCCATTTATGCTACAGTCCCAGACTCCCCCCTTTCCCACACAATGGAGGCCTTAAAGGGACAGGCCCCTGGCTTGTAGCCTAGCACTCCTCCATATCTCCAAGAGTTCATGCCTGGCTGGCATGCTGCTGATGTTGGCGCATTGGCCCCCTGGAATGTGGGGCTCTTGCAGATGAGGGTAGTGGTCCAGTGCTGGGGCTAGGCTCAGGGGGCTCTGGGGGCTCGGGCTCAGGGGGCTCTGGCACTTCTGCAGTGGTGCTCAAACCTGGAGTTTCCTCTGTTGGCACAACTGGGTCTTCAGCTTCAGAGTCCATGTCACTGCTGAACTCCTGGGTCATGACACAGTGTGAGCACATTCCAGCAATGCTGGAAAGTCTTAGTTGGAGCAGCTTCCTATGATACCCTCCAGTTATGAGCACTCTGCTTCCTAGTCTTTGGTTTGGCTCATCAGAGATGATCCCCCAACCTCTGCGTTGGTGTAGGGTAGAAGGGCCAGTGTTGTTGACCCATACCATTATTCACCAGAATAAAGGGTGGCTGCTTAACATGCTCCTGCAAAATTATTATTTATTGAGACATCATCACATAACATGAACATCCTTAAGAACAGGGGTTGGCAACACAGCATTCACCAGGATCCACAAGTGCACCCACCAGGCCCCCATTGTCCATCCCCCCACTCAATGTCACCACCACAACTGCCTCCCACTGCACTCAGCAGCTAAGATGCAGGAAGTCGGAAGACTGGGAGACTTATCTCTCGGTCTGCTGACTTCCTGCTTCCTCACTGCTGAGGTGATGGGGGGGAGCAGAAGCAGTGGCAGAAGCAGCAGTGGGGATGGGGGGGAATAATGGGGGTGAGAAGTGACGTAGTGGGGGAAGGAATCCCCCAGTAGGGAGGAGGCGGGGGAGGAGGAGTTCAAGAAAAGTGGGGATCCTGGAAGGGGATGAAGATGGGGTCAAGAAAAGAGGGAATGCCAGAACGGGGGGTGGGGAAAGGAAAGAGAAAATCCCAAAAAGGCCTATGTGAGCTGAAATTACTATGGGAAAAATGCACCCTCAAGTCCAAAAAAAATGACAAGTTAATCCATGGGTCTGAAAAGGTTACCTATCCCTGCTTTAGAAGCAATATGAGAATTGAAGCACATATTCAAAAACATTGTTCTCTATAATAGTGCTTCCTGGAAGGGTCAGGTGAATCTGTCAGTTTCACTTTCTCCTGCATTCAGTTTTCTTAGATTTCAAATTATTTCTACCCTAAATGTGAACCTTGTGTATGTTGGTAAATTCTTATAAAATACAGGCTGAACCAAGATTCTCACCCATCTGCACTGGCCAAATTCAATAGGTGCAGCTCCCAACATGGAGAGGACCATGATGTATTGGCCTGACATATAGTGGTTTATGATGAGGATCCTGTCAGAGAAAAGAGGTGGCGACCCCAGCTTAGCATTGAGTAAACAGGGTTTCAAACCCAGTCTTTTGAGAGCTAAGCACTCAAAGCCCTGGGCCTGGATGGATGAATCGGTCAATTTCAGTTTCTCCCACATTCACCTTCTTAAAATGTCAGGTTCCTTTTGCCCCCGATATTGAGAACTTTGCCAATTTTGGTAAATTCTTATCGAAACTAAACTGCACTTTTTTGATCAAGTAACTTCCCTTGTGGACCGTGGGAATGCAGTAGACATAATATACCTCGACTTCAGCAAAGCTTTTGACGAAGTGCTCCATGATATCCTGATGAGCAAACTAGCTCAAAGTGGGATAGATGAAACAACGATCCGGTGGATCCACAGTTGGCTACAGAATCAGACTCAAAGAGTGCTTATCAATGGGAACTTCTCAAACTGGGGAGTGGTAACGAGCGGGGTACCTCAGGGCTCAGTCCTGGGCCCAGTGCTCTTCAACATTTTTATTAATGACTTGGAGGAGGAGGTGCAGGGAATGCTGATCAAATTTGCAGATGACACAAAATTGGGCAGGATAGCTAATACTTTGGAAGACAGAAACAAAATTCAAAGTGATCTGGATAGACTGGAGTGCTGGGCAGGAAACAACAGAATGACATTTAATAGGGATAAATGCCAAGTTCTGCACCTTGGAAAAAGAAACCAAATGCACAGTTACAAGATGGGCAATACGTGGCTCAACAACACTACAAGCGAGAAGGATCTTGGAATTGTTGTGGATCACAAGCTGAATATGAGCCAATAATGTGATGTGGCTGCAGAAAAAGGCAAATGCGATTTGGGGCTGCATTCATAGAAGCATCGCTTCCAAATCCCGGGAAGTACTAGTTCCCCTCTACTCAGCACTGGTCAGGCCTCACCTGGAGTACTGTGTCCAGTTCTGGGCACCGCACTTTAAGAAGGATGCAGACAAACTGGAGAGGGTTCAGAGGAGGGCAACAAAGATAATCAGGGGACTGGAAACGAAGCCCTATGAAGAGAGACTGAAAGAACTGGGCATGTTTAGCCTTGAGAAGAGAAGACTGAGGGGAGATATGATAGCAGTCTTCAAGTACTTGAAAGGTGGTCACAGAGAGGAAGGCCGGGATCTCTTCTCAATCATCCCAGAATGCAGGACACAAAATAATGGCCTCAAGTTACAGGAAGCCAGATTCCGGCTGAACATCAGGAAAAACATCCTGACTGTTAAAGCAATACGACAATGGAACCAATTACCTAGAGAATGCTCTCCCACACTGGAGGCATTCAAGATGAGGCTGGACAGCTATCTGTAAGGGATGCTCTGACTTGGATTCCTGCACTGAGCAGGGGGTTGGACTCGATGGCCTTCTAGGCCCCTTCCAACCCTACTATTCTATGATTCTATGAAATTCTCATCCATCGCTATTCCTAGGCTAGATCACTGCAAAGTAGAGGCATGAGAATCATGAAAAACAACCATGTTTGGACAAAGACTTTTACTCCAGTATTCTTCTTGACAGGATAGAGATCCATGGCAAGGATGGTTTTGAAGGAGCATTTGAACACTTGACCCATCAGCTGCCAAGTTCCACAGTCTCGAGAGGGTTGCACCATGTGATTGTTCTAAAAACTTAGACTGATTCTAAGAAGTTTGACATCAGGTAGTTTGTTTATTACACAGTGATCATGGTTAGGGGGCATTCGAAAGCAGATCAGAACAGGAGTTTCTCTCCCTGCTGCCATTAAAAGCAAAATGGAAACTAAATAGAACATTTCAACTCAGTACTAATTATAGTATTTTTTTGTGTGCCCAACACACACACTTTTTCCTGTAGATCCCCATCACAAATTGGCTAACACTGTGGCTTGTCGATTGCTTTCTGTTTGTGTGTCTTGAAAGGTCACGAGCCCAACGCAGCATTTATTATGCCATTCCTCTTGCAGCCGACAAATCTAATTTCAGTTCTAGCCATGGTCTCCGGAGAGAAGAGTTAATAAGGAAAGGCTGAATTGTGTCTGAGGTAGGGGAAGAACCTAGCTTAGAATATATGCCAGGGGAGCTTGCATGAGGATGCTTTCCTGTTTTTAATTTTGAGACACATTAACTTTTTATGATACCTCTTATGTGTAGTTAAAAATAAAATTGTAATAAAGAGAAACAAGGCCATGTTATCCTGCTAGTGATATACTGGATTTCCTCTGCAATATTGTGCATTTTTATGGTCCCAGACATAACATGCAATTGTTTCCAAATAGTTTTAAATCAGGGTATGAAAATTTATGACAGATCTCTTTAAAATGCCTTATTTCAATGTGTTTAAATTGTCACCTTTGGCTCTGGGAATCAATAGACTTCTCAAATACATACAGGAGACCTCAGGTTATCAATCCCTTCTCATATTTAATATCTTAGAGAAACAGCTCCTTGCATTAAATAACAAATGACACTTTAAAAATGGATGGGATTGCCATTCATTGCTCACTTATACCAAGCTGGCATTTATTCAATCAGTCCAGGGGCAGTTTTCCTCTAAAATATGCTGTTGTTATAACATTCCCTGATGCAGTGGCACTGCCAGGGTTGACGGGGCACTAAATAAGATGCCCTCTGGGGCACTAAATAAGATGCCCTCTGGGGCCCACACACACACACTTCTGTGCTCCCCATCGGTTTCATTCCCCCCATATTTTCTCTTTCCCCACCTATGCTGGAGCCCCCCCGTGCGCCCCGCATGATGAGTTTGCACAACACACACACACATGGAATCATCCACTCCATCATGTGCAGGGTCTCCATGCCCTCATCTCAGCCACCAGGACCATGGAACGGGGCTTGGAGATTCTAATGTGAAGAGGCAGTAAGAAGGACTATATGTTATAGGAAGGCTAAAGCGGAGAACGAGGTGAGGTTAGCGAGGGATGCTAAAAACAACAAAAAGGCTTTCTTCAGCTACGTGCATAGTAAAAGGCAGAGGAAAGAAATGGTTGTTCAGCTATTAAATAAGGATGGCAAAATGATAACAGATGACAAAGAAAAGGCAGAGGTGCTCAATTCCTACTTTGGCTCAGTCTTCTCCCAAAAGAGGGTCTATGACCCCCCTGGCAAAGGCGAAGTACAGGCTGAAGGGGCAGGATTGCAGCTTGAGATCGACAGGCATATGGTCAAGGAACACCTCATTACTTTGAATGAGTTCAAATCTCCAGGGCCAGATGAACTGCATCCTAGAGTAATAAAGGAACTGGCAGAAGAACTCTCAGAACCGCTGTCTATTCTCTTTGAGAAATCATGGAGGACCGGGGAAGTGCCAGATGACTGGAGGAGGGCTAACGTTGTCCCTATCTTCAAAAAGGGTAAAAAGGAGGAACCTGGGAACTACAGACCAGTCAGTCTGACATCAATCCCTGGGAAAATTCTGGAGCAGATCATAAAGCAATCCATCTGGAAGCACCTTGACAACAATGCCGTGATTACTCGAAGCCAACATGGATTTGTCAAAAACAAGTCCTGCCAGACAAATCTGATCTCATTTTTTGATCAAGTCACCTCCCTTGTAGACCGTGGGAATGCTGTAGACATCATATACCTCGACTTCAGCAAAGCTTTCGACAAAGTGCCCCATGATATCCTGATGAGCAAACTTGCTCGAAGTGGGCTAGATGAAACAACGATCCGGTGGATCCACAGTTGGCTACAGAATCGGACTCAAAGAGTGCTTATCAATGGGACCTTCTCAAGCTGGGGAGAGGTAACGAGCGGGGTACCGCAGGGCTCAGTCCTGGGCCCAGTGCTCTTCAACATTTTTATTAATGACTTGGAGGAGGAGGTGCAGGGAATGCTGATCAAATTTGCAGATGACACAAAATTGGGAGGGATAGCTAATACTTTGGAAGACAGAAACAAAATTCAAAGTGATCTGGATAGACTGGAGTGCTGGGCAGAAAACAACAGAATGGCATTTAATAGGGACAAATGCCAAGTTCTGCACCTAGGAAAAAGAAACCAAATGCACAGTTACAAGATGGGGGATACGTGGCTCAACCACACTACGAGCGAGAAGGATCTTGGAATTGTCGTCGATCACAAGCTGAATATGAGCCAACAATGTGATGTGGCTGCAAAAAAGGCAAATGCTATTTTGGGCTGCATTAATAGAAGCATCGCTTCCAAATCCCGGGAAGTACTAGTTCCCCTCTACTCAGCACTGGTTAGGCCTCATCTGGAGTACTGTGTCCAGTTCTGGGCACCACACTTTAAGAAGGATGCAGACAAGCTGGAGAGGGTTCAAAGGAGGGCAACAAAGATGATCAGGGGACTGGAAACAAAGCCCTATGAAGAGAGACTGAAAGAACTGGGCATGTTTAGCCTTGAGAAGAGAAGACTGAGGGGAGATATGATAGCACTCTTCAAGTACTTGAAAGGTTGTCACAGAGAAGAAGGCCAGGATCTCTTCTTGATCATCCCAGAGTGCAGGACACGGAATAATGGGCTCAAGTTACAGGAAGCCAGATTCCGGCTGAACATCAGGAAAAACTTCCTGAGTGTCAGAGCAATACGGCAATGGAACCAATTACCTGGGGAGGTGGTGGGCTCTCCCACACTGGAGGCCTTTAAGACGAGGCTGGACAGCCATTTGTCAGGGATGCTCTGACTTGGATTCCTGCATTGAGCAGGGGGTTGGACTCGATGGCCTTGTAGGCCCCTTCCAACCCTACTATTCTATGATTCTATGATTCTATAGCTAGAAGTGAAGAATTTGCCTTTGAGGCATCATTTTTCCTGGCATAGCCAGTATAACATGAACTCTGGCTTGGAGACTCTGACTCGAGTGTCATGCCCTCACTGGATGAGTCCTCCTCAGAGGAAGACCCAGAGACTCAGGACCCACCAGGGCAAGAAGGCCTGGAGGAGCCTGGGCCCGCAGTGATGCCCACCCAAGACTAGGGATGTCACAGATATCGAGGGGGGTGGAGTCCAACAGACATGTGTCCACAGACCCTGCCAGCTGCCCATCCCTGGTCAGCGTGGGGCATGAGCCACTGGCTGGTCCGCCAGCGCATGGTGCACAGTAAGCAGCTGCCCAGTCCTTTGCTGAGCCACCATTTTGCGGAAAATGGCAGCTCATTTTTTATGTAAAGGGGATTTTTACATAAATGACCACCATAAATAAGCCCATTTATGCGACATTGCAGGCATAAATGGCCTAATAAATGCCTGTAATATTGCACAAATGGGGTTATTTATGGTCGCCACGTGCGTAAAAATCCCCCTTATGTAAAAGAATAAGCCACTACTTTCCACAAAATGGTGGCTCAGTGAGGGAGCAGGTGGCCACATACTGTTCGCCGGGTGCCAATGGACCAGTCACAACTCACATTGAATAGGGTAGCCAGCAGGTCCATCTAGTGGCACACAAGGTGGACCTGGGTAAGTTTGCCCAACCCTGCAGGAGGAGGGGGGATCCATTTTGCAGTCAGAAGAGGAGAAACCCCCAAGCCCTGGGAGTGACCTAGACTGAAGGGGCAGGCCAGACTCCTCAAGCCCAGAAGAAGGGCCCAGCTGCAGCAGAAGACTCCTCAGGGCTAAGGGGGTCCTCAAGAGTAGACTGTTTCCATAAGCTACTAACAAGTTGCAGCTGGATCCTGAGCAGGGTTGTGACAGCCTCTGCTTAAGAACAGCAGTTGGGAGCTGGAAGTGTTGCTGGAAACATCTGTCCTACTGTTCTGGCTCCAGCCCTAGGATCCCCAGCTCTTCATTGGACTGAACCCCTCATGAGTACCTTATGGGATGCCTATTGACCCTTCTTCATGCCTGAACCCTGTTTGCTGCAGTGCCTTGGTCCTCTTTCTGGCTGCCTTGTCTCTGCTCTCCAATCTGTGTGGAAATCCTAAGGATCTCCTGGCTATTGACCTTGGTCTGTTAGTCAAGTCCAGTGGAGGCTGGTGACTCTGATTTTGGTGGGGTTATATTCCATTCTGGGCTTTGGTCAGACCCAGCCAGAGCTCTAGCTACCCAAGGTGCATTTTGGGGATAGGATTCAGCACCTTGAATAGCTCCTTTAGAGTTCTGGCTAAAACCCAGAACAGAATCACAGCCCCACCAAAATCAGAGTCACCAGCCTCCATTGGTCAAGCCTGAGCCTCGGGAACGCAGGACACTGAGAGAGATCCACCCAAATAACAGGGGTTGGATCCATAATCTGCCTTCCACAAGTGGAAGGCTTCTTCCCACATAAGATTCCTCCACCCAGTTTTGAGAAATCCCCCTACACACACACACGCACACACACACACCACAGCTGTCCCCATTCAGCAGTGTCTGCTGATTTTCAGGGGGCTAGAGGGGCTGCTGGAGGAAGGAAGGGGTGGGGAATCCACCTACACCAGCGAAGCTGATCCAGCATATCTCTGAATCCAACCCCAGATATTCTCCTAACCTTGCCCTTAGTGAGGAGAAGGATTTGTCATGAAGCCAGATCAAATAAACAGGCTTAAAGAGGCAAAGGGGTTGCATTTTGGCACAATTAGCAGCTGTCTGCTTTCTAATCATGAAAGGCAGACAATCTATGATTCTCCAGAATATCATTTCTCCTCAAAACACCTGAATGTGGCTTTCACAGCTGCAAGCATGGCGAAGGGAATGTGTTGCGATGATTTCTTCTGGCATCTGTTAATGAGCGTGTAGAAAGAGTTGTCACCCCCAGGGTGGGAGAAGGCTGGCATCTAGAAGGCAGTCAGATGGTCTAAACAAGTCCAGCTGCAGATGGCACCAGATGCATTTTTGCCTTTCGGATGAAAAGAAGGGGGAGTGGTTACGAATCATAGAACTGCCAGATTTACAGACAGCTCCCATGTGAGGGCTTAGCATCCTCCCGATGATTTGGAGATCTAATGTACAGGTCACATAGGGTGACAGTTTAATTTCTTCAGGCCACATTCATATACACAATTAACGCAGCCTGCTGATTGTTCCTAGAGGTGTTTTTCGGTTGTTGTTTTTTCATTTGCTGAAAACCATTTTGGGATCATCAGGTACACAATGCTAAAGAGAACAACTTCCAGGCTGGGATCTAACAACTTTTTTAAGCATCAGAATTCATGGAATATCCCAAGCCGTTGAATATCTTATACAGAACATCATGAAGGAGGAAGAGGAGGCAGAAAATTTCTCACAATCATCCAGAGATATTCAGGGCATAATACACAAGGTTAGGGGAAGAAACCAATGGTTTTCAAACTTACCACCTTGAGGGAATGCTTTTCTCATGAAGTTCACCACTAAGAAACCCTACATGCCTCCCTGCTGTCAATCCCCTGTGCATTTCAGAGATTTATGGCACATATTCACAATAGGCACTAGCCAGTACTGTTGGGCCCTGTGTGAACTGAGACGACACTCCGGAATACAACCGGCACAATCTCGAGGCTACAGCTGTGCACAAATGGCCTCTTGAAATTCTCCACACTATTTGTGGTGAGAGAAATTGAGGAGACCATTTCACCAAATTTCTCAGGCTCAGGAGCCAGGCCAGCCCAGCCCAGCCCAGCCCTCTGGAGTTCCCCAGAAGGCCACACCTCCTTCCACTGGCCCTTACCCTGTTTCCCAGCCACCACTTTTGAGTGGTTTCCTGGCTTTTTTGCAGGTTTTTCCCATTCTAAAGTGCTGAAATGCCTCTTCTAAGGCTTAGTTATTGGTAGTGAGAACTTTAAGCTAAAATATATGGATATATTTGGGCCTGCCCCTTTGGCCTTGGGTTCTGCCCACCACTGGAATGCAGCTCATGGGAACTTATCTGAATTGGAATTTGACCTCAGGCAGAAAGAGGTTTTGTGCGCCTGATATGGCAGGTTGTCAGGGGTGGGGTTCACCATTAGCAGTGGCGCTAGCACACCATCTTTCTAAGGGGTGTCTTTTTCTTTTTCTGCTGCTGCAAGTGGCTGTACCAGCAACAGCTTTGACAGCCTGATCACCATTTTGCATCTTCCATGATAACAACACAGACCTAACACCATTCCAGGGCATTGCATAGGGTGGTGTGATGTGGGGGGAATGGCAGTCTTCACACACAAAAATGGTGGCGAATACTCAGGGAAAATCTGGGAAAGTGACCTTCTATTTCTAGAGGAGTCAGCCCCACCTCTTTTTGCCTTTGGCTCCGCCCACCACTGGAATGTGGCTCCCAAGAGCATCTCTGAAATGGAATTTAGCCCTCAGGCTGAAAGAGGTTCAATGCCCATTTTAAACATTTGGCTCAGGGATGGGGGGAAGGGGCAGCGTTTGGGCTCCATTTTAGGCAGGCAGCAAAATGTCTCAGAGCGGCACTTTCTGCCTTAAGCTAGCGCATGCGAAAAGGTTGCGTGCAGAAAGGCTATGCAGCCAGGCTCAATATAAAATCCTGAGAAAAGGATTGTAGCATGAAGATCTGCCTGGCAACATCTGTATGAGATGCAACTCCTTAGCACCTAATCAGCTACGCTTCACCTGGGATGCAATCAGTGGCCCAGAAAGATTGTTTCTGCTTCACTGAGTGATTTATTGTTTGTCTGAGTAGTTCTGTGTGTGTGTATTTTCTATAAAATAATATAAAATGAAAATTATTCTGTTTGGCTTTAGTGTGTGTGTTTTTATATGATACCTGATGGCTTTTAATTGCTTGATTTCTTGTTTTTATCTGTTTTACATTTGCTCATTAACTCAGTAGCTTTTTATCTGCTATTTTATTTTGTTGCTTTTATTTATTTTAGTGTTCCTTTCATATTTTTGCATTCCCATACCCACTTACCTAGGAGTAAGTCCCATTAAACATATTGGGACTTCTAAGTAGACATGTATAGGGTTTCAGTGTTAGGCTGCAAACTGTCATGTCTACCTGGGAGTACGTCCCACTGAACTCAGTGCGACTTACCCCTAACTATACATTCATAGGATTGTGCTATTATTCATTCATTCATTCATTCATTCATCCATCACATTTCTATACCACCCAATAGCCGAAGGTCTCTGGGCAGTTCACAAAAATTAAAATCTCAAAGTACAACATAAAACAATATAAAATATAAAAGCTTAAAACTACAATATAAAAATACAACCAGAATAAAACCTAGCAGCAATGCAGACATTTAAAATACAGACTTAAAACAGCAGAGCAAATAGACTAGGATGCTAAACTGCTAAAAAGCTGGGAAAATAAAAAGTTCTTCACCTGGGAGTCTGGGACTAAAAGGAGTACGATGCAGGTGCCAGGCGAACCTCTCTAGGGAACTCCTTCCATAACCAGGGTGTCACAACAGAAAAGGCCCTCTTCCTGGTAGCCACCTGCCTCACTTCCTTTGGCAGGGGCTCCTAGAGAAGGAGCTCTGAAGATGATCTTGGGGTCCAGGCAGGTATATATGGGAGGAGGCAATCCTTCAGATAACCTGGCCCCATGCAATTTAGGGCTTTGAATGTTATTATCAGCACTTTGAATCGCGCCCAGCCATGGACGGGCAGCCTGGGCAGCCAAAACATGTGTTTTTTTTTCTCCTAATTGTAGGTCACTTTGAGGTGGTTGGGAAAGGTAGGGTGAAAATACATTACATACATAACTGCATGACTGATTCATCCATCTCTACTGCTAGCGGATTTCTTTAAAATGGCTGTTGCCACTAAAGAAGGTGCATATTTTCACCCCTGATTGTGTGCCCACTGGAGGATCACCAAAATGGGTGGCTGTTTTTATGGGCAGCAAAACATTTCACAAAAAGGCAAACCCCCAGTTTAATTCAGGCCTAAATAGGGTGGTGGTGTTGAAATTACAGTCTAGAAAGAATGGGTAATACTAGCTTTGAAACATTTTATTTATAAATAAAGGGTTGGATCCAGATTGAGTCACACAGTGAAATTAATAGGACTCTTAAGCTGGTCATGATTTACTTGTCCCATTGATTTCAATGTGTCTACTCTAAGTATGACTTAGCCTGGATAATCCAAAGTTTTTACATCCCACCCTTCATCCCATTCAATGTCATCTTGCAGGTGGATTCATATAATCCACAAGATATGTGTGCATTTACCATATTCACTACAATATAACAACTAAAAACACACCCAAACAACACTGAGCAATATCCAGCCCCTCCTATACACATAGCTGCATGCATCGGAAGTGATATATCAAGCCCAGATCTATAATTAAATACCAAAGAAATAACAAATGCTAATTAAACAGGGGAGTGAATTAAACTAGGGGTGTGAAAAGATAGGAAGTATCTGTTTAATTAAAAAAAGAGCAGAAAAACTAGTATGATTATAATATGAACATAGTGACAAGGTATTAAGTCAGCAGTCTAATATAAAGATAAATAATATGATACATTCTTGACTTACTAAGTGGTGTCAAACTCTTTCTGTTGAAGGTAATGGATGATGACCATTTTCATAGCTAATCATTTCCTCTTTTTTGTGTCCTTGGGTGATTCTAATTTGGTCTATTAGCTTTTCCATGATTAAAACTTCCCACAATGGAGAATTAGCTATATTTCACGTTACAGCCACCCACGTCTATTTCCTCTTTTTGAAAGGGAGAGATAGAGAATTTAGCCATTTCAATCAGTGTTTTGACAACTGGTATCAATACAGTTTAAGAGGGCCACTACGTATTATTTGAGTAGCAGCCTAATTATAGTCTTCTTTAGATGAGTCCTCCACACATCTAATCATATACTGCCGTCTTCCCCAGTCCAGAGCATTCCAGGTGTGTTGGACTACAATTCCCATCTTCCACTGCCAGCATGATCATTGTATGACACCTCTGGGAGCCACCAGGTTAGGGAAGGCTAATTTACTGTGTGAAGGAAGGAGTGGGGTCCTGGCCCCAATGTCTGCATGTTCAGTATGGATGTCTCCAAAGGGGCGCCTATGTGCTTACAGCTAAACAAGCATAGGCGCTCGATGCAACTGGGATCCCTGTGTGATCAGGGGTCCAGGTCACATGGAGTGCCTTCATGCATACAACTGAATGCCAGTAGGCGCGCTTCTGCAGATATCCATGCCAAGCATGTGGCTGCTGAGGCTGGAACCAGTGCAGCGAATGACACTAGGAGCAGAGCCAGGAGGTGCCCCCCACTCCTTCCTCCCTGTAGATTGTAAATACGTGGAGGATGCATCTGTAGAGGGCTTTGTTGCCCTGTGTCTTGCATGTATATAACAGGCATGTTCAAAAGCACAGGTAAGGCAGAGTGGCTGACCCTCTTTCAGCCTGAGGACACAATTTCATTGCAGAGAAGCTCTGGGGTGGGGGGCACATTCCAGTCATGGTCAAGGCTAATGGGAAAAGCAGCAGGGCCAAAATACTAGCATATTTTAACTTAAGGTTCTTATTGTCAGTAACTAAGCCTTAGAAGAGGTATTTCAACCTTTTCAACAGGTCTACTCAGATTTAAGCCTGTATTGCCTGAATTGCTGTACCTTGGCATGCATTTAAGAAACTGGCAAACTTCCTTACATTTCCCACTGGCAACTCGTTGTCTGTATTTGCCCATGGTTGGTGTTTGGTTGGAAGTTGGCCTAGATGGTAGAGGGGGTTTAAAAGGGTGGACCACGGCCAACGTTTCTGAGCAACAGTGAGCACTTGATCCAGCCTACTATTTTTTATCATTGGGGGCAGGGGGAGCACATAAACTCAACTCTCAGGGCCAAACTACATTTTTTTTAGCTTCATGGAGGGGAAGGGGGGAAATCGCAGAATACAGCCCCTGAATGGCAGTTTGAAGAGGAAGACCAGCACAGGAGAAGGACTTCTCAACCCTTTCCCCTCTTGCTGTTTTCCTATCTAAAATTGACTCCCCATGCTATATTTACCCTCACAGGGGAAACAATATACGTATCAGTATCTTTTCCCCCATGGAGGTAAAGACAACTCATAAAGGCAATTATCAGTGGGGAAACAGCAGGAGAGAAAGCCCTACTATCTCTCTCTCTCTCTCTCTCTCAGACTCTAAGGGTGCAATCCTATGCATGTTTAGACAGAGAAAAGGCCTACAACTCCCAGCATGCCCCAGCCAACCATGCTGGGAGTTGTAGGCCTTTTCTCTGTCTAAACATGCATAGGATTGTGCCCTAAGAAGAATCATGGAGCTAGACAGAACATGTAATTCTGCCCTTAGATGTTCTGTGAATTGCATTATGGGTTTTTGTTGTTTTATTGGAAAGGGGCAGAATATACAATTCAAAATAAGTAATAAATAAATAAATCCAGTCAGCTGCTGTTGCCTGCAGCAGCTCATAAAATTTGTCCTCATCGATGCATACTCCTAATCAAGAGCAGCCTGAAGTAGTGAGCAAAAGTTAACAGCACGATCCTATGCACGTCTGCTCAGAAATAAGTCCTACTGAATTCAGTGGTATTTACTCCCAGGTAACTGTGTATAGGATGGCAGCTGAAAAGTGTTTGGCAGTGGAGGCTGGTGGCTCCGATCTCAGTGGGGCTGTGAATCCGCACAGTCAGAACCAGTCAGAACTCTGCAGCACCTTGGATAGCTTCTGTAGAGTTCTGAGTGGTCCTGACTGAAATGCAGAGTGGATTCACAGCCCCACTGAAATCAGAGCTGCCAGCCTCCGCTGTTGTTTGGTTTAAAGCATTTTCCTTTCCCTGGTCCATACAGTAGATTAAATAGATTCTTACAGAGTCAAACTTCAGGCTCACGTTCAGTCGAGATTAGTGAGGAGTTTGATCTTTGTGAATTCTGATGTGAACTGACTTGATCCATGTCTCCTAGACAAATGGGAGGATTGGAATTTAGGGCCCAATCCTATGTTGGATGATTTTTTTCCCTATTTATTTATTTATTTATTTGTGATATTTGTACACTACTAAATATAATGCAATCCCTAAGTGGTCTAAACATGCATAGGATTGCACCTGTAATTCTCCTTCAGATTTTACACTTCTCTGAATTTTGTGGTACAGTTCTCAGCTCAAAAAACAGGATGATACTGCATTTAAAATGTGTATTTAAGATACAATACATTTACAAATGCAAACTTTGAGATAAAATGTGTTTATAAATCGTATTCTGTGAAAACACATTTCAAAAATACAAATCTTAATATATTTTAAAAAATTTGAGTATTTAAATCAGAGATCGATGTGGAAACAGGGTGGAACAGACTGATGAATGACCACATGCATAAATTACATGGTCCAGAAACAGCGTGATCTCTTCATCCCTAGGTGTTCAGCAAGCCAATCATCATCACTGTCCATAAAGAGAGAACTCAGTGAAGTTTTCCTGCCAGTGTGCAAAGGTGCAAAACAGAAATCATCCCACAATCACAAATTCCATTTCACTTTCCAGTTGATACTGGAGCACCTTCCCCTTTCTATATCTGGGAAGGGAGAAGAAAGCTAGACAATTCCATGTATGACAGAGCACTTCATGGCTTTCTTAGGAACTTTCTCTTCCCTAACAGGGAAGGCAATAGCACTCAGGGCAATTCTGAGGGTACCCAGGAAGGGAGGGCACAGTAGAACTGACTAAGCTAGATGGACAATTGGTATAACTTTCCCATAATTACCACTGCCACTGTTTTATTTTTCCAAGAAGTATGACCCTTTGGTGTGCTCTGCTGGCACAAACATCATCAATCCAACATAGCAACAGGAGATACGGGCTGCAAATACTTTTACAACACCTTCATCCAATTTTGAGCAGTGCTTGCAGCTTCGATGGCTTTTACTGAGTTCTTCCAGTCTAGCACATGGATGACTGTTTTGCTGAAATATTCAGTTGCCTGTCTCATGCACTTGCAGTACCACCCTCAATCACAAGAATGGTTTGGTGAACAGCCAAAGTGCTTGGATTATGGAATAATAAATCTTAGTTTTGCATGCACTGAGATTTGCATGCAAGATTTATGGGGATGATGTAGAAGTGACTATATGAACTTCAATGGCCTTGCATCTGACCTCAGAATCCATGAATACAGCGGAACCCTCATTATTATATAACTTACTTGATTATCCAAACGTGCTGCCTGTGTTTCACAGAGCTGCTGGTCAGCATTATCCTAAGGAAACTGCCTCCCATGTCTGACTGGCATTGCAGGGCATAGCTTATATGTTATATGATGAAATCTGGTATCATCATGCAACAGATTAACAGGCAAGATATATAGTACTTCTTGCAATGCTTCTTAAGTATTCAGTAAATGCAGAGTACCTTTCCAAGAGACTTAACAGCATAAGGTTTGTTAAATGCATTTTAATAGATCTGTGTGCGGTTGTGGGAAGCAGTTTATTTGGTTGCTTCCCACAAACACACACACACACTGCCTGACAAGCTGTTCCTAAAACAAAAGGGAATTTCAGGAGTGGTCCCTGATGCAGAGAAAGTGACAAAAAGCCCACAGAATACCCAGTGGGCATGCGGACGCACTTGGCATGCACCCAAGAAGCTCTTTGAATCCTAGCCAAAATCTTATATTTCCTCTTTGAAAATTTACTCTAATCACAATATGGTTTAGAATATTAGAAAATAACACAAGTATGTACAATAAATGATTGACAATGTTTAAAAAAAAAAGGTTAAAGAAGAATTTTCAGGTCATTTCAGAGAAGCAATTACAATAATTGAAAAAAACAAAACTAATTTTTCAGTTAGATTCGGTGCTGATTTTGTGTGTTACAGAGAGTTGACTCATTATCTGTGTAACTGTTGGAGACTAAAGTTCACTCAATATTAGGAAATTGACTTAAGATCTTTGATAATTTTTTTTTAATTTTCTCTAATAAAATTTACTCCCACACTTTATAAAGCTGCTGGTTTGAAGAACTTGTTTGTATTTTCCAGGATGTGGCATGGACAAGTTTAGTACTAGTTCTTGCTTTAGTTCTTATTAATACTCATATTGATTAATATTGATTAATTAATAATAATTCTTATTAAAAGGAATTAATATTAATTCTTAGTATTAGTTGTCTCAAAAATTAGCCTGAATCCTGTATACACTTACGTATGACTAAGTCCCATTGAACTCAATGGGGCTTACTTTAGAGTAGCTGTGTATAAGATTATACTAAGTAAATGCATTGGTTGAACTATGGGTAACTGGATATTTAGTATATCCAATATTGTGTCAGCTATTTTCTTCCCAAAATTAACAGCCTTATTACATAACTAATACACATAAACAGTAATGTCTAACTTTAGGACAACTCCAATAGCGTCCTGAACCTATTTTCTATATCTTCACAATTTTTCAGGGAGAAATATGTCACTGCATGGCTATTTTAGGACAATTCTTTCTAATATCCAGAGTAATAGAACAGAAAGACCCTTTTTTAAACAAAAGAGACCATACTTCTGGAGATATTTTATGCTGGAGATCTTTCTGCCATTTCTTAATATAAGCATGCATACCTCTGCGTTCTATAGCTAACAACATATAATTTTTTTAGAAGATCTTAACATTTATGATAAGGTATTTTCATGTGTTTTTTAAAAAATATTTCTTATCTCTCCCTCTTTTGTGAACAGAAAACGTTCCTGGTTTAGAAATATTGATAACGATGGATGCACTTCAGAGAGGAGGGGGGAAAAGAGGTGGCTACCGATAAATAGAATTAAACAAGCCACATGCATCAGCTAGAATTTCAGAGGAGTTCTTAACCTTCTTTAAGAGATGCTCAGGGAGACTCACATTGATAGATGATGATAGCATAGCAAACCACTATGCTGTATCTAATGGTCTGTAGCTTATTCCCCTTGTGGAGAGGCCAGTGTGAAGAAGGCTGTCCCTACAAGCCACCTGTAACTCTGCTGATTGTACCATACCTTCACTGCCCTGGACTGCTGAGCTGCTCCAGCTTTTGTGAGGGACCTGCTATCTGCCATGTCAGTCGAGATGGACCTCCCCAGCACCTTCTCATTCTCACCATATTGATGGCATTGTCCATGTCCACTGTTACTGGGAGAAAGATCTTTATAGCAAAAGAAGAATCCTAGCTAAGTTCATGGGAGTTCCTCCCTCGCAAATGACCATTTCAGCCCAAAGTGGAGTGGATCGCATACTGTCCCAGTCTAATAAATAAACCAACACAGAATTCTTCATGGTATTCTCAAGAGCTGCAACTGTGGAATGGCTAATGCCTCTTCTGCAAGCTTGGTTTGAGTTATACTGTGGAGACTGCATTGCCTAAGCCAGTTCCAAAATCATCACAGCCTGTGGGGCTGATGGGCGAAGAAAGAAGTGAGAGTACCTAAATGGAATCACATTATAGACCAAGGTGGAGGGATTGTATGGCCCTCCAGCTGTTTGTGGACCGCAACTCATATCAGCCCTTAGCTAGCATAGCTAATGGTGAGTAGGGATGGCAGAGAATTCTGCCACGGATTTCGGGGGGCCGAATGCCAGTGCATTCGGCCCCCCCGAAATCCATGGCAGAACGGCCTGCCACCCCCCTGCCCCCCGCGGATCCCCCCTGGGATGAGACTTACCTGGGGCGGATGTTCCGGATGGCAGAGGCTCCAGCGGCGGCGGCAGCTGGTCTTCCGACCGACTGCCGCCGCTGCCATTTACACTCTGGTCTTTTGTTTTGTTTTGTTTTTTACATAGATGTGATAGGCTACGTAAAGACTTAATAGGCTATAGACGTGATAGGTTACATAAAGACTAAATATTTATGTAGGCTAAAACGGCGAATCAAAAAGGAACGCAAATAGCGTCCACTATGCTATTTGCGTTCCCCTTTATTTTTGCCGTAATAGTCTACGTAAATATTTACATAGATTAAGATGGCAAAAAATAAGGAACACCAATGGTGGCCGCCGTAGCTGCCGCCATTTGCATATGTGTTGTTGTTTTTTTTAACCCAGACGTGATAGGCTACGTAAATATTTACGTAGCCTATCACAGTTGAATACAGGGATGCAAATGGCGGTGGCTACGGCAGCTGCCATTTGCGTCCCTGCTACCCAGCGGCCGGATGTCTGGCTGCTGGCGGAGCCGCCCGGGGGCTCTGCGGCACCCCCGCGGAACCGGCCAGGCAGGACTCCGGGGGAAGGGATGGAGCGCCTCCCCCCACCACCGCGAAGCAGATGCGCGAAACAGTAAGTAACTTTCGTACATCCCTAATGGTGAGGGATGGTGGGAGCTGCAGTCCAACAACAGCTGGAGGGTCACACATTCCCCATCCTTGTTATAGACCAATGTGGAGATGTGCATGTGGCCAGGGCCAGCCCTACCATTAAGCAGAGTGAGGCAGCTACCTCAGGCAACTGAACTGAGGTGTTATGCCAGGGCAGCAAATTATTAGTTACTGAATGTAGTATTCTGGTATGTTTTTACTTCTGGGGAGGGGGATTTTCTGGTGTAAGTGTCGAAATAACTTGACTGGCCTTGGGTATTATGCACCTTGACTTGCAGGGGAGAGGATGGCACCATTTGACCCTTGCCCTTCATGGCTTATTAAATCAAACAAGGAGGGGTTGTCCAGCTGGGTCCAGGAGGTTGTAAATTCCTCCTTGAGAGAGGGAGTGGTGCCTGCCGCTTTAAAAGAGGCAGTAATTAGACCACTCCTGAAAAAGCCTAACCTGGACCCAGAGGATGTTAACAATTATAGGCCAGTGGCCAACATCCCCTTCCTGGGCAAGGTGCTTGAGCGGGTGGTTGTAGGACAGCTCCAGGCACTCTTGAATGAAACGGATTATCTAGATCCATTTCAATCGGGCTTCAGGCCTGGTTTTGGAACAGAAACTGCCTTGGTCGCCCTGTGGGATGACCTCTGCCGGGAGAGGGACAGGGGGAGTGTGACCCTGTTGATTCTCCTGGACCTCTCAGCGGCTTTCGATACCATCGACCATGGTATCCTTCTGGATAGGTTGTCTGGGTTGGGAGTTGGAGGCACTGCACTACATTGGTTCCGCTCCTACTTGGATGGCCGATTCCAGAAGGTGGTGCTGGGGGATTATTGCTCTGTGCCATGGCAATTGTGCCATGGGGTTCCACAGGGCTCTACTCTATCCCCCATGCTGTTTAACATCTACATGAAACCGCTGGGGGAGGTTATCCGGAGGTGTGGGCTGAGGTGCCATCAATATGCGGATGACACCCAGCTCTACCTCTCTTTCTCATCAAAACCAGGTGAGGCAGTGGCTGTTCTGAACCAGTGCCTCGGCACGGTAATGGACTGGATGAGGGCCAATAAACTGAAACTCAATCCAGACAAGACGGAGGTACTGTTAGTGGGTGGTTCGTCTGCCCGGCTAGGTGATAATCAACCTGTTCTGGAGGGGGTTGTACTCCCCCTAAAGGATCAGGTTCGTAGTTTGGGGGTGCTCTTGGATCCAGAACTGTCACTTGAGGCACAGGTGAACTCAGTGGCACGGAGCACTTTTTATCAGCTTAGGCTGGTATACCAACTACGCCCTTATCTGGACAGAGATAGCCTAGCTACAGTTATCCATGCTCTGATAACTTCTCGTCTGGATTACTGCAATGCGTTATACGTGGGGCTGCCTTTGAAAACGGTCCGGAAACTTCAGCTGGTCCAAAATAGGGCAGCAAGATTGTTAACAGGGACTGGCCTGTGAGCTCATATTACGCCAGTACTTTTCCAGCTGCACTGGCTGCCAGTCCATTTCCGGGCCCGATTCAAAGTGCTGGTGTTAACATTTAAAGCCCTTAACGGCTTGGGGCCAGGTTACCTGAAGGATCGCCTCCTCCCATATGTGCTGCCCGGACCTTAAGATCATCATCAGCGGCCCTTCTCCGTGAGCCCCTGCCAAAGGAAGTGAGGCGGGTGGCTACTAGGAGGAGGGCTTTTTCTGCTGTGGCACCCCGGCTCTGGAATGAGCTCCCTAGTGAGGTTCGCCTGGTGCCTACATTGTATTCCTTTCGGCGCCAGGTGAAGACCTTTTTATTTTCCCAGGCATTTTAGCTTTCTAAATTTTTATCTTTGCTGTTTTAAATCTGTATTTTAAACTCCTGTACTGCTGCTAGGTTTTATTGTGGTTGTATTGTTATATTGTGGTTTTAATGTTCTATATATTTTAAATTGTTTTATTGTGTGTTGTTTGGTTTTAGTTTTTGTGAACCGCCCAGAGAGCTTCGGCTATTGGGCGGTATAGAAATAAATAAATAAATAAATAAATAAATTTGCTGTTCTATCCCAGGAAGCAAAAGGCTCTATGTCACCCTTCCAGAAGATTGTATCAGGGGTGTTGAACCTCCTTTAGCTCGAGAGCCGAGTTCTATTTTGGAAAAGCATTCCAGTGGTGGGACTGAAAGCAAAAGGGGGAGGGCCAAAGCCAAATGGGGCAGGAGCATAATACCAACATGATGGCCATATTTTAGCTTAAAGCTCTTACTGCCAGAAACTAAGCCTCAGGAGAGGCACTGGAACCTTTTAGAATACAAGGTGGGGGGAGGAATCTGTGCAAAAGCAGAGGAATGACTGAACCAGAACCATTGGCAGCTGGGGAAAAGGGGCACGACCATCTGAGAACCCTGGAGGGCCAAACCGGAAAGCCACATGGGCCACTTTTGGCCTGCAAACTTGAGTTTCAGCACCCCTGCATTATACAGACATCCATTCAAGGAATGAATGAAGCTGTACTGGATCACCCCAATTAAAAATGAAGAACAAAACAAGATCAACCCCCCAAAGGTAATCCTTCCAAAGGCACATAATGTTCACCAAACCTTAACGTTTCTTTATAAAGTGCTTTCGTTTTGGAAACATTTCCTCATTTAGCTTTTTGGCTTTTTTTTCTGGAACAACAGTTGAACAGATCTCACACATCGGAGCAGCCGTTGACTCAGTACAGGCTGAAATGACAGCCCTGTCTCAGCTTCTAGAATGTTCCCAGTGTGTATTCCAGGAGACAGCTTGGGTGCCACCATCTGGACAACAATTTGGTTGTGGACAAATGGAATCTGGTGCATCAAAATCAAATAGTAAGGGAGCGGCTTCTAGGCTGGCATCGTGTATTGCTGGTGTAGTGTCGTGAACAGCCTCTGTTCAACAGAGCATCTAATTTGGATGGGCAAGATTCAGGTGCACATCTTCCACTCCACCATGGAGTTCACTAAGGGACTTTGGACCAATCACACTTTCTCAGCCCAACCTACCTCACAGGGTTGTTGTGAGGGTAAAAGAGGGTAAGGAGACCATGTATGCTACCATATATGCCACCCTAAATTCCTTTGAGGGAGGGGGGACTTAAAAAGTAATAAATAAATGTACTCTGACCTCAGTATATAATGGAGAACTTTAAGGTATACTTAGGAACAGGACCTGAATAGGGCTGGTAGTGACAGAAAATTACCTGTTCCTGCTGTTTCCCTAGTTTTAGTGCTGCTGAATGCAACACATGAGGTTGTGTGTGTTTTTTAAAAATAATAACAATAATAATAATAATAACCATGAATGCATCAACCCTATCCACCTATGAGATTTTGTATTCATCAGGCAGATTCCCCAAATATGAAAGGCTCACAGTCCAGAACTAAATGACAGTGTACCCATCCCAAGAGGTGTGGTCTTACTTCAGTAAGGAATAAGGATGCAATCCTATGCATGTTTAAACAGAAAAAGTCCTACAGCTCCCAGTATCCCTAGCCAGCTGTGCTGTCTGGGGAATGCTAGGAGCTATAGGACCTTTTTCAGTTTAAACATGCACAAGATTGCACACGAAGGCTGCAATCTTAAACACACTTACCAGGGAGTAAATCCTAATGAATGCAGGGGAAATTACTTTTGAGTAGACCTCCATAGGTTTGCACTGTCAGGATGGCACAGTAGACAGCCAGCAGTAGAATCTCGAATGGATTTGGAAAAGGGCAGGGGATGGGCAAGGTTCTCCAAGCACATTCTCCTGAGTAAAGCTTGTTTGCAATGCCTTTCAAAGAAAAATGGTGCCCTAACCTTCACTCTTTGTCAGCAGTCATCAGGCTCCCCAATCATCATGGCAGATTTCTACACACACACACACGGAAAGCAGTTGTGTGTTTCATGTGGAGAAAGCAGAACTGAGGGAGGTTTTAGGAGAATATATCCCTTATATTAAATTAAGGAGATTCCCCCCACTCCCTACTCTGCACTTTCTTCTCTCTAGCAGCAGTTAGTTGCTATTTTCACCACCTGCTAATTACTTAGAGCTGGTTTGTGGGAGGATTCAGCTTCACACATCAGCCCACACAGGTTGTCATTTTGTCAAGAATTCCATCATTAACAAGCTGTCAATACACTGCCAACGGCTACCATTTGGTTTGTGAAAGGAATGGGGTCTCTGGTGTGGAGAGCTGGCTGCACGTTTTTGGCTTTAAAAAAAACACACAAGAAAAATAAGGCAAGAGGCATATGTCTTCCAGTCTGTTCCTCAGTGACACATTACAGTATTTTTTAATATATATATATATATATATATACTCCTTATTTTATTTTTTATCAAGAGGAATTCAGACAGGGGAAGGAAAGCATAGCACAGATTGTATATGATGCATCTCCCCCCGTTCCTTGCCCATGCTACCACTCCCTGAAGAATCTCTCTTTTTTTATTATTCCCATTAGCACGTACTTCCCTGCCGTCTTGTTCACACCCACGGCTGCCATCCATTCCCCTGACATTCTGCAACTTTTAGAATAGCATTAGAAGGAAAGGCCAAAAAGATGAAGTCGCAAGTTGCTTCAACCTTTCAAAGAGCGATTCTAATGAAATATAAAGGGAGGCTGCCAGTCACACTGGTTGATCCAGAAAAAGCCGCTCCTTTCCCTCTAATTAACTAGATTAATGCAGTTGCTGACAGGCGTTGCTGCTGTGCCCTGCTCCCACTGTTCTTTGGAAGATTCTAATGATGTCGAAGAAGTTTTCAAGAGGGGAAGCATTCTGTATGTGCCGTTTCTCTCCCCTCTCCCCTCAATCAATATTCAGGCTGATTTAATGGATGATCTTCTCTCCTTTTCTTTTCTTTTTTTATTGCACTGTACCTCCCAGGTAGGCTTTCACAGTTAGCCGCATAGCTGCCCAAAGGATCTGCAAACATGCCCACTCGCTGGGGTATTTCTGCCGAATGGCAACGCTGCCATCTTTAAAAATGACAGCTGTAAGGCTGTGTACTTCATTCATTCATTTTTGCAGATGATCAGAGACCACGCTGTTTTTAGAGCTGTGCGCAAAGGGCCTCTTGAAATTTTCCACCTTACTTGTGGACAGAGAACGCTGGGAGACAATTTCACCGAATTTCCCCAGGAGGAGGAGAAATTCTCCACTGTTTCTCCCAGGGCTTGTAGCACAGCTTTTTTGTTTTTCGGTAAGGGTTTTAGGCGTTTTCAAGATGCGACAGCACTGTCTTGGCAGGCTGGCCCACATTTGCATCCACCATAATGCAGGTGGGATGAGGTGGAGTTAGTGCTCTGCCAAAATCTGCCCTCCAATTTCCTGAAAGTTTTCTCCCCCCATGAAAGAGGCTTCCATTGTTCAGCCTCATTCAGGATGTTTTATAATTTATTTTTGTGGAATTTTTGAGCTTACCTAATCACAGCTAGCCTCCCAGGCTGCTTGCACATCCTGATCTGAAAAAGCCCTAAATTACCTCATGGTGCCTTAAACTGGACTTTAATTGAAGCTGAAGAGGCTACAGGTAGCCAGAGAAATGATTGCACAATGAAAAGCAGGACACCTGTGCTCACACCTCGGCCACCTCCTAAGTAAGGTAAGTCCAAGAAACCCAAACCCAACCCATGAGAATTTCTCCAAAATTTCTTTACCATTGAATTTCTTTTTAAAATGAACTTCTCTTCTATCAAATTGAATGAGAATGGTCAAAATCTGTGGGAGAAATTTTCAGCACAGCACTACTGTTTTTGTATGGGATGCAGATCTCCTCCTTCCTGATCATTCCATTACTGGATAAATCAGTTTTGCCAGCCCTCAGACCACAAGTCAGGCCACTGGCAAAGGTCACTCCTTCCTTTGCTAGCCTCTTCATGGACTATATTATTAGACAAGCATGTATGAGTTTTTAAGTAGGCATCCAACAATGAAGGGTAAAGGCAAGACAGGCATCTTTGTAAACAAAGATACATCATGCAGATGTTATTTACAGACTGGCTGCAGATCCCTAGTGAGAGCATCCTTGACAACAAACCCAACTTTATCTTGTAGACTTAGAACAGGAATAGGCAACCATTTGGGGCTGTGGGTCCATGTCGGAATTTGAGAAACTATCCTGGGCACCATCACAAAATGGCTGCCATGGGAGGTGTGGCAAGAGACAAGTAACCTACCCCAAAGACTGAGTACAAGGCAGAAGTGGGGTTTGAGTCCCAACTAGGGATGTCCATTGCTGGGAAATCCAGTTCCTTTTTGGCTTGATGGAGTTCCACGATGTGTACACCTCGCTTCGCATCTGCAAGCTGAGCTTCAGGTTGTTTCCTGAACTCCAGGAACTTGTTTGCATTGGGGGGGGGGGAATTTGGAATTTGCACACATTTCTGAGCAATTTGTGCAAACTGTGGCTGAATTTGTGCAATTTACAGCCTAATTTGCACATATTTGGCCATAATATGCGCAAATTGCAGAAACTCCCTCCCCACCATGCATAATTCCCAGAAAATCCATAAACTGGCCCAGCTCATTGCAGATTGAGTTGGGTGCCACAGCAGAAACTGAAAGAAAGTCCAGGGGGCTGAGCCTAAGAAAATTCATCTAACTCCACCCCCCAAACAGATTTCTCCAACATCTCCAGTCCCAACACATTAAACAACTCCTTTGAAGCCACAGTTTTCAGCACCAACAGAAACCTATTTCACAGCAATCCCAGCTGTTGGTAAGAAAATGTGTTGTTGTTTTTTCAAAAGTGTGAGGAGTAGGGCACCTTGGTGTGTACCAAGAAAGGGGTCCAGGGTGCACTGGTGCCCACAGGTGGCACATTGATTGCCTTGGGTTGGAATGTGTGAAATGGCCTGGTTAAGCAACTGACTTGGGCATCAATTGTGTAGTGCCCAGGATGTTAGTACAGACACAGGCCCCCACTCCCTCCACTGCAGTACTATCCAAATCCAATTTGAAAGTCATATGAGGAAGAATTTTCCTCTGTCCCTTGATTTCTGCCCTGTCCTCAAACCAAGATGGTGTTATTCAGTATAATATTGTAGTTGTGATCAAATGGAAACTGTCTCACTCAAGGTACTCAAAGGTACGGGAAAAACCATAGCTAAGTGGTGGAGGACATATTTTGCATCAGAGCCAGCCCTATCATTAGGCAGAGTGAGGTGGCCACTTCAGGCAGCGTCATGAGTGTCGTGAAATGAAAGCCAATTATAATTGATTTGACTTTGTTGTATATGTGTGTTTATGGCCAGGAATGGGGAGAGGTGCTTGTGAGATTTTCTGCCTCATGTGCTAAAATAATGTGCCCAGCCTTGGCTCTTACATACGTTGACATTGGGGGGGTGGGGGTGGAGGGAGGGGGGTGTTCACCATTTTCTGCTATGCCTTTGGCAGAAAAATGTCTTGGCCAGTCCTGCTTTGGGTGGGTCACTCCTTTTCTTCTTCTGCCACCCCCTTTCTCTCTCTCTCTCCCTCTTCCTTCCCACCCTATTAGGCTGCCAGGGAAGGGGCAGATGCCTCTTGCCAGATGTCTGAACTGATCACATGCAGAGGGCATTTGAAATTAGGCCAAGGGCTCCATGAAATTAGGCTGAGGGCCACAGGTTGGCCATCCCTGAAGTGTATATAAGGACACTTGCTATATTCCCCTGTCCGGCCTGCACTGAAGCAAGAGCTGTTGCGATGGCTGGTTGGTATCAAGGAATATGAAGGAGAGTTCACTACTGACACCCTGGTCGTTTTGCCAACTTCTCTCATTAGCCTCATGGATGGCAAGCCTGCTCAGTACAGCAAGGGCAATGGAAATGATGAAACAGCCAAGAGGAAAATAAACAGGAGGAGTTGCGGCAACTGATTTCCGCATTCTAAAAGGAATTTATTGTATAGCTTTAATCTCTGAGTGCAACCTGGCAATAGTGGATTGGATCCAGATTAGACATGTGCAGCTGGGCTGGCAGAAGCCCCCTCCTCCCCACAGCAGCCCTTCCACACTCCTGAAAATGCTACACAGAGGGTCAGGGATCCTTGCTGAATGGGGAGAGATGTGATGTGGGATCCTCCAAAATCAGATAGAGGCACAGAATCAGGTAGAGGCATATGAGCAGAATCCTTCCATTAGCGGAAGGCAGATCCTGGATCCAACTCAGTAACTCTAGCTCCAAATATTTCCCATTGTCATCCTTGTAGCTTCAAATGAGACAAAAGTGGCCAAGGTTCTCCCCCCCCCCGCCTCACCCCCATTCTAGAAATGAATGAACAGCAGGTGTCTTTCCTGCTTCTGTATAGCTCCTGTTAATACTTATTTCAGACTTTGGAAAGGGGGAGTTGCTGCTGGGTTGTGTATCTTTAAGAGAGAGAGAGAGAGAAGTTTCATGTCTGTTTAAAAACTGATGAAGCAATATGATCATTCTGTGCTTAGCCCTCCTCACCTCAGAAATTAGATGTCTCTTCCTTTAAGCATCCACAGTTAACGGGATTTAAAAGCCTTCAAATAAATTGCCAATGTAAAGCATTAAAAAAAGTTAGCAACAAGCCTGATGAGATGTGAAAGTTACATAATTAACTTTGGTGAGAAGTTAATTTTTGTTGAGTCTTAGTTTGCACTGAAAGTGAGCTTAATTTTTTATTTTTATTTTACTTTGGGGAGGGGAGGGGAGGAGAGCTAGCAGTAATGCTTTATTTGTACTCTGCATATAAAAATAAACCTTGGATATAAGATATCTGAACCTCCCATACCTTGCCAGAGCCCTAGGGTACCATTTTAAAATAAAAGTGGGGGAAGCTAACCCTTTTCTTTTGTTTTAAAGGAGAATTGCACTCAAAAGTCTTTGGTGCAAGTAGGCAATACTATTAACCTGCAGGCTGTAGGAGAATGAGATTTTCCAGCAGGAATGTGAGCTTCATTTTATTTGCCTTCTGCTCTTTCAGTCTTTAGAGTTCACATTTATGAGCAACCAAGTCTAACAACTTTCCTTTTAATGGGATCTGAAATACAATTATAAAGGTTGGTTACTAGAAGCTGAAGCTATAAGAACAACAGAAGGTTATTAATATATTGCTTTATAACCCATTTATAAAAAATAAAAAGCACTGCCTTCTACATTAGTGCAAAGTTAATCCTGATTTAAATTGAGGACTGAAAAGAAAAAGGAATGTTGGAATAAATGTAAAATTCCTTTCCAGAAGAAAAATACGATATATTGCTCTGTTGGGGATGTTCAGGTGTGGGGATGTCAGAAAAATCTGCAACGGATTGGAATGACATTGGATTTCTATGAATCCAACCCACAAAATCTGTAGTGGACCAGCTTTTCTGAGTCATATAGGTTCAACTTGCAGTCAGGTTTAAAAAAAAAAAAAAACTTTCTGGAATTGTATGCAAATTTGTACAAAAATATGGAAGTTGCTGTAAAATGCACTAATGTATATGCCATTTTTTAAAAAAAACAAGGACATCAACATTTTATCTCTGATCTATCTTTACGGGTTCCGTTTCCAGGAAATCCAATGCTTTTTGGGCTCGCCAGACTTCCACAGTATGCCTGACTCAGCTTGCTTTTATGAGCTGAGCCACTCTGTTTCCCCAAGTACAGGGAACTTTTAATTCATTTTTTTGTCTTGCCCATAATTTGTGCAAATAGAAATATGCACAAATTATGTCTGCAAATTGCACAAATTGGCATAATCTGCAAAATATTCAGCTGCAAATTGCACAAATTATGTAAATTTGTGCAAATTATGGCTGAATTTGTGCACATTTGCGACAATGTATAGCTGAAATTTGCACAAATGTTTTTTATGCACAAAAAAAATTATGGAAATTTTGCCAGCTGGCCCGACTCGTTGCACACTGAGTCAGGCCAGCTGGCAGGAGATGGGACAGAGTCCAGCTGTTGTCTGGGCCCTCCAGCATCCAGGGGACCAAGCCAACGAAAGCTCATCGACCCCCCCAACCAGATGCCTCCAACATCCCTATCTTCAGGCTTTGCTGTGTAGCAATCTTTTTTTGTGTGCACTCTGCTCTTTGTTTTACAGTGAGCTAAGAAATGCGCAAATATTATGTACCAGCGAATGTTCCATTAATTATGACGGATTTGTGTGTGTGTGTGTGTGTGTGTGTGTGTTCGCTCACACGCTTTTCTGAAGAGGGGGTGAATCTGAATCTGTCAACGGATAGACAATGGAGCAGGCAATGCCAGACAAAACACACAGGCATAGCAGAATAAACACAATCCACACATCCCTAGAACGTTGGATAAGTGTCCTATTTTACAGAGGACAGTCCTCTATTTGAAGGATTGTCAGGGGACAATCCTCTATTTGAAGTAGTCCAAGGCCTGAATAGGCCCAAGTCTGGTTTAAAGATAAAGAATCATAAGACGGGAAAACAGCAGGAACCTTGAAGTTGCCCATCCACAGTTACCACTTGGACTACAGACTGAGCAAGCCCACAGGTCATCTGGTCACAGTCTTTCCTACTATGGTGAGATGGTCTTTCTATTCAAATTATAGCAGTTCTTTCTAAATTTTCACCTATACATATACATTAACACAGGGAAACTTTATGCAGATCTCTGACTTCTCTTGCCCCCTTTTGTTGGTGATGCATTTCCCCTTTTTTGACAATATGCAAGTGGCCATCCTGGCCATGTGACAATGATGAATAACCAATTACCAAAAATTCCTACAACACAGTGGGCATCTTGCTACTTTACAATCATGGCAGAGCACATAGCCCTATTTGAAATGCTCTGTTCTTATACTCAGAAAGTTTCTTATAGGAGTGGTTGTCATGTGGAAAGACAGAACAACATCTGTCTGAATTCCTAAGTGTGAAATTAATATTCAACATTATGCAAAATAATAATAATAATAATAACAACAACAACAACAACAACCCGTACCGCAGAAGTGACTGATACACTGATATAACAACAAAACCATCTGCATAGTTAGAGGTCATTTGGCACATAATCTAAATTGTGAACAAGGCGCTAAAGGAGGTGCCCAAGGCTGCCAGTTTTCATTATTGCCATTGTTGTTGTTACTACTTCTGACAGAAGTATTGAACAGCGTAGTAAGAACAACATTTGTAATGGCTGATGAAGAAGATGATAATGATCAACTCACCCCAAACACTTCTTGGTGCAGAAAGCAGGCAGCCTTTCAAGACAAATCTGAAAATCAACCACATATTTACTTATATTTATATCCCACCTTCCCACCAAATATGGCACTCAAGGCAGCGAACAATACAAATAAAACAGAATCTTGATCAAAACATAAAAACAAATCAATTAAAAACACAATTAAAACACACAGCAGTACAAAGAAATGAACAGCACCCAACCAGTTTTAACAAGCAACAAACCTGCGTACATGCCAAACCCCTTCCTAAATAAAAACAGCATTGCCTGCCAACAGAAGGACGCCAAAGAAGAAGCCATGGGTTCATCTCTTACATTACTGTGCATGTTACTTTTTAGCAGATGCCTTGCTGGAAAGTCAGCAACCCCATGCACATTTCAAAATTGCCATGTATATTCCAAGTACCCTGGGGGAAACCTCTCCTTTTTTTTAACTGTATGCATACTAAAGCCTGATCCTGCTCTAGTAATGTGTGAACAAGCTGTTAATGTGCAGCTAGGTGCACAAGAATGTGGATGGTGACACACACACTCGAATGTACAGTAGGACGCTCATAGATACACATTCAGACACATGTCTAATTCATGCCAAGTGATATGCACACACAAACCTGTTTACATGCACAGATCCCCTTAGCTAGATCCAGGGCGTGAGAACACACAATGTAGGGAGTCAGGACCGATCGTGTCCACCTGTTCATTAATTTCTTCCTGGGTTACGTGAGAGCCCAGGTCAGTTGCATTGGCCTGTAACTCAGCATTGAGCAAGCCTTTACGTTAGTGCTGTGGCAAGGAAGAAATGGCATTTTGGTGTCGCTTTGCCTGCTGAAAGGTCCTCTTGCTAGACTGTGCCACGTCAGACTACTGGTGAGGATCCCATGTATGAAGGCTCCCATATTTAAAAACAAAAACCCACCCTGTGCATACAAAACTATCACGAAGATAAAGGGCTGTAGCCTAGCTTTTTGTTAGGGCTGTGCAGGGACCCTCCAACCTGCTTTGGAGGCTGATTAGGAGCTTCCGAATTGACCCTGACCTGCCTTGGCCTGATCTGGAGCTGGGGCAACCCGCTTCAGCCCCCAGATCCAAAGCAGGATCCAGACAGCCAAAGCACTCCACCTGCCCAGCTGCACAAGCCCTGCAACCACCACCACCCACCCAGCTGCATGGGCCCCCTGCTCCTCCTAACTGGACCCATGGGGGGCACTCAGAGCCATCACTGTCTTGGAGAGAGTCACCATTTTCTTTTAAAATGGCAACTCTTCTTCCAGAAATTAAGTGTTGCATAGATTGTGGCCATTAAGGGGCCATCTACATAATATTACAGGCATGAATAGGGCATTTACTCCTGTAATATTGCGAAGATGGCCCCATGATGGCTGCAATCTACATAACATTTAATTTCTAGAAGCAGCAGCAGCAGCAGTGACTCCTTCCAACAAGGCGAGAGAGAGCTGTGACTGCTCCCCATGGGTCCAGGTAAGGAACAGGGGGCTCGTGTGGCTGGGTGGGCAGCTGTCTGGATCAGGCCGAAGCAGCCCAAAGTGCTTTGGAGTGATCCAGTCCATCTTGGGCCACTTTGGGCCACTCCCAACCTGCTTTGGAACTAGACTGCTTTGGTCTGAATCACCCTAATTTGCTTCGGGATTTGGACTGAAATGGTGCGTAGCCGTTTTTTGTCCTTTTTTTAGCATATGTGGCCAGAGAAGTTATTTTCCCCTAAGCAATGTATATTTTTGTTTGAAAGGGGTTGATCAGGAATTTATTTTGTATTGCCCTTTAATAATGTTTTGGACTACAACCCCCTTTTGGGGATGTACGAATCCCTTACCTTGAGTCCACGGGGGGGTCCGTGGGGGGGGAAGGCTATCCGTTCCTCCCCCCAGAATCCTCGCTGGCCAGCTCCGCTCCATGGTGAGTCCGCGGAGCCACCAGCCGGCTCCATTCTGCAAGCAATACAGCTGCCATTGCCATGCCATATCACTGCTGAGCAGAAACAGGAAGTGATCCGGACGCAAATGGCATCCACTATGCCGTTTGCGTCCCTGTTTTTTCATGTGATAGGCTACGTAAATATCTACGTAAATACAGATGCGTAGCCTATCGCGAGGAAAAACAGGGACGGAAACAGCATAGCCGATGCCATTTGCATCCAGATCATTTCCTGTATCTGCTCAGCAGCAGTACGGACAGCCATGGCAGCCGTATCACTTGCAGAATGGAGCCGCCGGCGAGGAGGATTCGGCTCCGCGACGGTCCGGTGGGAGGCAGAGGTGAATGGGATTGTTCCACCACGGACTCTGGAGGCCAAATTCCCTGGAATTCAGCCTCACTGGAGTCCATGGCAGAATTCTTGGACATCCCTTCCCCCTTTATCCCTAACCATTGGGCATGCTGGCTGGAGCTGATGGGAGCTGTAGCCTAAAACATCTGCAGGGACCCAGGTTGGGGAAGGCTGCTTGAAAAGCCTGCTGCAAGACTAGTAGGTGTTTGTTATATCCACCTAGGAATCAAGTTCTGGAGAAAGGGATGTTTGATTGAATTTCTGGATTGTACAGCTTGTGACCCACAAAGCTGAATACAGTTTCCCCCATCCATAAGTCCTGCAAGATGTTTGACAATTCCCAGTTTTGTAACCTAGACAGCAAAAAGAGAAGCTATGGTAGGTCACCATATGTGTCTCGTCCATTGGGATTGGCTGGGTGGGTCACAGGGTGGCCATTTGTACATTACCCAAAAAAAAGACAAAAGAAAATATAGTTCTGCATTGCTAATGAATATGAATAGGTGCAAATGTGGAAATAATTATATAATTTACATAGAAAGACAATACATCTCACCATAGTGGGGAAGACTGTGACCAGATGACCTGTCTGCCTACTCAGCCTGCTGTCTAGCTGCTCACTGTTGGTGGGCAATTTCAAGGCCCCTGGCTCAACCTTCTGATGGTTCTTTCTCTTGAAAACAAATCTAGGCTGGACAGCCCTTCAAATACAGGACTGTCCTCTATAAAGGGGAAAACATGGCTACCCTAGTGAGGGCTACCCTCATGAGTCACGCCTTGTACAGGCTTGTGTTAACCAATGACCTCAATTAAAAAAAAATTGAGAAACACACACAACTATTGGTCACAGCAGAAATCCAGAAGTTATCAGCTTAATCATCCAAGAAAATGAAGGTTGTCAGATCTGATATTTTTTAAAGAGGGAAAGCAGGCAGAAACAAATTGACGATACCACAAACCCCTTTTTCATAAGCTATGAAGAACCACAATTGAGGGCATGGGTCATTTTTTTCTTTCCTTGTGCACGTTATCTCCAGCATTCTGGTCCTCATACAGAACTGCTGATGAACTTTGTTATCTGTGAGCTGCTGTTGACGCAGTTCTGCCTATCTGGCGCACTGCTGATGTGCAGCATGACCTGTTTTTCCAGCTGTGACAGGTGCTTCTATTGTGCTGACAGTAATAGTGCTGCAGAAGTCTTGGAACAGAATGTGAAAAGATGTGGAGAGAGAGAGAGAGAGAGAGAGAGAGGGAGAGAGAGAGAATGTGGCAGCCATTTACTCTGGAACTCTGAATTCCAGAGGTGGAAATTCACTCTTTGTTTATATTGTTACCTGCAGGTACGTTGCATTCAGCCTGACCCACATGCCCTGTGCAGTCTCATCGCCAACTAAAACTGACCTTATACACATACAACTGAATTTAGGAACATAGGAAACTGCCTTATGCTGAGTTGGTCCATCCAGCTCCCCAGGGTGTCAGGCAGGATTCTTTCCTAGCCCTACCTAGAGAGGCTACAGATTGAACCTGGGACCTTCTGCATGCAGAAGTAGGGGAGCGTAGGGGGCCAGAACATACAGAGGCTGGGCGGCAGGCGCTGGCGGAGCGCTAGGGGCAGGCCATGCCCGGTAAGGGGAACAAGGGAGAGAGGCGTAATATCTGTCCCCTGTTCCGGGCCTGTCCAGAGCCAAAGGACGGCTGGGGGAGGCGTGACTCCATCTTCTGGCCTTTGTCTGCTGCTCTGCAATGCCAGGTCTGTTACCCAGAAAACATCTGTCATCCATGACATCATCCGGGATGAGACTGCAGACCTGGCATGTATTACGGAGACCTGGCTGGCTGAAGCCGCTGCTCCAACTCTTGCGGCCATGAGTCCAGCCGGATTTTTGTATGCACAGCAGCAGATGGCTGGGGATCGGGGAGGGGGAGTGGCTGTTATCTACCTGGAGTCCTTGGTCTTCACCAGACCCCCTCTCTGGGAGACCAAGGTTGCTGAGTGCATGTACTGGAGGTTGGGCCTGAAGGGCAGTCTGGGGATTCTGCTCATGTACCACCCACCCCGCTACACGACTGACTCCCTGTCCACGGTGCTTGAGGTGGTCTCCGATGTGCGTGTACAGTTCCCTTTATTGGTGTCAGGAGACTTCAGTGTACATTCAGAGGCCATCCTCATGGGGGCACCTCAGGACTTCATGGAGACCATGGATTCCTGGGAGCTGCACCCTATTCCAACTGGGCCCACCCATGTAGCCGGTCATGTGCTAGATGTGTTTGTTTCTGGACAAGTGGGGAGTGATCTGGAAGTCAGGGTTATATCCACCACCCCCTTGTCATGGTCAGATCACTATCTGGTGATGTGGGCATCTCGGTTCCACAACCCCTCCACAGGGGTGGAGGACCCATTAAAATGGTCTGCCCCAGGCATCTTATGGATCCAAAAGGATTCCTGAATGCGCTTGGGGATTCTCTGGAGCACACAAACAGCCACTCGGTCGAGACCCTGGTGGGTGGAATGCCACAATTAGTTCAGGTGGCTCTGAAATGCCCTCTTTCCCTGAACAGGGCTTAGACTGCACCATGGTTCAATCTGCGGTTATGAGCTCTGAAACAGGAGGTGAGATGGCAAGAGCGCCGGTGGTGGAAGTCTCACTTCAATGATGATCAGACATGGGCTAGAGCTGCATCTTCAGCCTATCACATGGTGGTGAAGGCAGCAAAAAAGAATATTATGCTGCCTCTATCGCATCTGCAGAGTGCTGCTGTGCTGTCCCAGGAGGCTGTTCCAAGTGGTCCGGAGTCTGGTCGGTCCAGTTGCTCTGGAACCGCTGGAGCATTCTAAGGCTTCCTGTGAGGCCTTGGCAAGGCACTTTGTGGATAAAATTGATCAGATTAGGAGTGTTATTCCATGCACGTGGATACAGTTAGCAAGCAAGAGGCACTCTGTGGCAAACCAGTTTTATGGGATCAGTTCCAGCTTCTTCCTTCTGATGAAGTGGACAAGGTGCTTTCATCTGTAAGGCTGACCACCTGCTTCCTTGATCCTTGCTAGGGATGTACGGACTGTGTAAAATCTGCTCCGTCTGTGTTTTGCGGATTGTCAGGTGCCTTTTGTTCCATCATCTGCCCACAGATGGATGCGAATATTTTCTTTTCGTCATGCAGAAAAATATGGAAATAATTACATAAATATTTGTGTAAGTATTTACATAAGTATTTACATAATTTACCTCAGTACATAACATTTAGTGTATTGTCCCCTATTCCATTCTATGTTTCCTCAGCAGAAACTTACGTAATTTTCTATGGATTTATATGCGTAAATTTCGGGAATGTAAAAAAATCATCCGAAAGTCCATAGACTCTGCAGGGCCGGGGGGGGGGGGGGGTGCTCCGCAGCGGATTCCGCAGGTCGGATTCTTAGAAATCCGAGCTAATTTTAATCTGTTTCAAATTTCTCCAGCATCCCTAATCCTTGCCCATTTTGGCTCATTATGAGCTGCAGAGAGAGGCTGGGTGAGGGGATAAGGGTGGTGGCGAACACCTCCCTTGAGGAGGGAGTGAGGGTGTACCATCAGCTCTCAAGGAGGTAGTGATAAGACTGCTTTTTAAAAAAGCCCTCCTTGGATCCCCAAGTTCTGAACAACTTCGCCCAGTTTGGAATCTGCCATTTTAGGGCAAGGTGATTGAGCAGGTGGTGGCAATGCAGTTGAAGGCACACTTGGAAGAAGCCGATTATCTAGATCCATTTCAATTGGGCTTCAGGCCTGGGCATGGGACAGAAACGGCTTTGGTCACCTTAGTGGATGATATGAGGAGGGCTTTGGATAGGGGTGAATGCTCCTTCCTTGTTCTCCTCAACCTCTCAGCAGCTTTTGATACTGTTGACCATGGTATCCTCCTGATATCGCCTGGAGGGGTTGGGCATTGGAGACACTGTATTACAGTGGTTCCAGTCCTTCCTCTCCGGCAGGTACCAGAGGGTAGCACTGGGAGAGGAGGTTTCGGACCCGTGGCCACTCACTTGTGGGGTGCCACAGGGTTCCATCCTCTCCCCGATGCTATTTAACATCTATGTGAAGCCACTGGGGGCTATCATCAGGAGGTTTGGGGTGCGGTGTCATCAATATGTGGATGACACGCAGCTCTACTTCTCGTTTAAATCTTCACCAAGGTTGGCCGGAGAATCCCTGTCCAAATGTCTGGAGATGGTGAGTGGCTGGATGGAGAGGAATAAGCTGAAGCTGAACCTTGACAAAAGAGGTACTTTTGGTGGGAGACAAGAGGAGGTTGGGGGATGTTTCCCTTGTGTTGAATGGGGTACGGCTACCCTTGAAAGACCAGGTCCGCAGCCTGCAGGTCATTTTAGACTCCCAGCTGTCCATGGAGGCTCAGGTGTCAGCTGTGAGCCGGACAGCACTGTACCAACTCCATCTGATACAGTGGCTGCACCCCAACCTTCCCGACAATCTGCTCCCATCAGTAATACATACCCCAGTCTCCTCTCGTTTAGACTACTGTAATGCGCTGTATGTGGGGTTACCCTTGAAGACAGTTCGGAAGCTGCAGCTGGTACAGAATGCTGCAGCTCGCCTGATAAAAGGCAGCCGCCGGCGTGATCACATCACTCCAGTGCTGAAGGAGTTGCACTGGTTACCAGTTGTTTTCCAGGCCAAATTCAAGGTGTTGGTTTTGACCTTTAAAACCCTATATGGTTCCAGCCCAACCTATCTTAAGGAGCGCCTCCAGCAACACCAGACAGGCTGCTCAACAAGATCAGCCTCAAAATGGCCTTCTCTCTGTCCCATCAGCCAGGACAGCTAGACTGGTGGGGACGAGGGAGAGGGCCTTCTCTGTGGTGGCCCCCACTCTGTGGAACTCCCTCCCTAGGGAACTCCGCCATGCCCCCTCTTTAATGAGTTTCCACCATGTGTTGAAAACTTGGTTGTTCAGGCAGGCATTTGGGGTGGGCTAGGGAGATTTTAGAAATGATGTTTTAATGTGTAATTTTATTGTTTTTAAACTGTTTGTATTATTGTACATCGCCCAGAGTGGCCGGGTGACCAGCCAGCTGGGCATTTAAGAAAGTTAATTAATAAATAAATAAATAAATGCATGCATGCATGCATGCAAAGCAGAGACTCTGCCACTGAGCTACAGCCTTCAATATTTTGGTCATGCTCATTCCTTTTTATCTTTGCTTCTCCCTCTCTCCCCTACCCTTTGGTGTCTTAATTGTCAGCTCTTCAGAGAAGGGACCTGCCTTTTTCTTGCCTTGTGCTCTGTAAAGTGCCATGCACATGGATGGTGCTGCATAAACAATATAACAACATTGAAACTAAATCCAGGGCAGCCTGACTGATTTCAATTGGACAAAATCAGCTTAGCTCCAAGAGTGCTGTCAGGGTTGTGGCGGACAGATTATAGTAAAGTTTGTGCTGGATGCAGATTTATGCCAGATCAATTATGCTTAGGGATGTCTTGAGAGTCTGGTTAGAACTCGAAGCTTGGTGATTTCTTGACGGCTCAGCCCCCCAGACACCACTCTGCAGAGACCCACACAGAGTCAAATAAGCACAGGGATCCCTGCTTATCCACAAGCTGCCATTTTGCATAAATGTTCACCCATTCACTTGTTCACCCATCCCTAACTGCTCTGGCAGAAGTAGACTTCCCTTCCCTGCCCCCCCCCACAGCTCCTGAAAATGTTACACTGGGAGTCAGAAGTTCCCTGCCTCTCCCAGCATGGAGAAAGGGACTTGGCGAGCTGTGGCCAAGTCCTTTCATTTACATGACGCCTGATGTCCCCGTGAAGCAACTTGGCTTGCTCTTCCCAGTACCAGCTGATTCTCTGACTTTGTGTGGTACCTGGGATTGTCGGGGGGAGCCATGTGAAGCAACTCCGCTGGTGCCAGGAGGAGTAGCCACTGTTCTGTGTGCTGGCCAAGTCCCCTGGTGCCTGCATGGCCACTGTTGTCTCCAATCAGAGATTGGAGATGGGTGCTGTGTGTAAACATTGCCCTTAATGCTTAACCAGCCTTTAATACTAGCAGCTTTCAAACTATTTTCTGGGAACTTTAGATGCTTATAAGGCAGGTTTCCCCAACCTGATGGCCTCCAGATGAGCATGACTAGATGGGGATGCTGGGAACTGTAATCCAGCACACCTGGGGGCACCTTTTAAGGGGTTCCTCAATGGTATGCTGAAAGAGAGATGTGCTGATCTTCTTTGGCAATGTGCACTCAGAGAGGAATATTGAGTGTGTTCTATAACACACCCTCTATCCACAGGGGCCAATTGGTGAAGCCCACCAACACTCCCCCATGCGAACTGAGAGCACATATTATGCATCAAAAAAAAATTCAATGCACTGAGATTCTGTGGCAGACTTTCAAAGATTCCTCGCCAGATAGACACCATGGGGAAAGTGATCCCTGAATGTAAAAGAAATTTGAAAAATGCTGTGACATGGCACCACGTATCCGCTATCAGTACTGTCAAATATTAAATATTACAGCATGCCAGCTATCAAATATTGCAAAAATATAATATGCCTAATATCAAATATTGAAATCAAATATCGCTGGAATGTTGAATATAGCAGAACAATATGTAAGAATATTTGAGATTCAGAGAATATCAGGAAACTATTCACCATCAACATTCACAAACAATAATTTTGACGGAAATTCTGGGGAGCAAATTAATTTCAGTTCTATATGATTTTCTAGTCCAGATTTGTTCCAACATCCCACAAAGCTCCAGGTCTGAAAACGCAGTTGAACCTACCCATTTGGGGATCGTGTCTAGGTTTTATTTCCACCCAGCCTAACTAAAGCATATTTAACTACCACACACGCCTCCCTCATATGCAGACAGCATCTGAATTATGAGTAAGCTTATAATAATTGCAGAGACATCTGTCCACATAAAGCAGCTGGCATAGCATGGCTGTTGTTTTCCTCCCACCAGAGGTAGATCAGTAATAATAAACTAAATGAAGGAAAATGAGGCAGTGATGATTGCCGGTAAACTTAAATAAGGAAGTCAAGTGTTCTCCTACCAGTCTGCCACAAAAGAAAATGTTCTAAAGGTAGAAAAGATGAGTGCTTAGGTGCTACAGTGAGGGGATTCTGAGTATCAAACACCTATAATGCAAAACTCACCATAGTCACAAGATTGTGGGTCAGGTCTTCAATTTTGTGCTATCTCGATGGTCAGACATCCTTGATCGGGGTAGGCAGTCCGGTGCCCTCCAAATGTTTTGGACTACAACTCCCATAATCCCTGACCATTGGCCATGCTGGCTGGAGCTGATGGGAGTTGTAGTCCAAAAACATCTGGAAGGCACCAGGTTGCCTATCCTTATCTTAGATCTTCATAGCCTGTCATTGTCCCATCATGGTGTCCTGATGACAATACTTCCTCTTGGACACAGGTATGGGAAGCAGCAATATCCCACACATATTTAACCTAAACCCCAAACTCATGATTCTTAAAATATCTTACTGGATAAAAACCTAAATTCTTAGTTGGACTCCCATGGAAAGAACCCCCCCCCCTTTTTTTTAAGGAAATAAAACAAGCTATGTTATACATTATTAAAATTGTCTTGGCTCTGACCAGCAACCCAGATATCAAGTCAGAAGATGATGCTTCATGTCTCCTGCCCTGAGCAGAGCCACCAAGCCCGAAGAGATCATGTCAAGAGCTTGTACGTTCTAGACCTAGAGAATGTTACACCCAACTCTGAGATAAGCAGACACTGACTTTGATGGGAAAGAAGCCCCACCCTCCTGCCAGATTGAGGATGCAGGATCACAGTGCATAGTTAAGCTATGGAATGTGCTACCACAAAACTAATCACATATAGTGCTGCTATATGTGATACATTTATTTATCTTCGTGTTAGCATGTGTGACCCCAATTTGGATTAGGATCATGGTGTTCTGGGAGGGGAGTTAAACATCTCCTTGGCAGTAAAGAATTCACTGGGTGGCAGTGGAGGCTGCTGGCTCTGATGTCCGTGCCTTGGATAGCTCCTCTAGAGTTCTGACTGGTTCTGACTGAAACCCAGAGCTGATTCGCCACCCCACTCACATTGGAGCCACCAGCCTCCACTGAACTTGATGCCAAGGGTGTAAGAAAACGTCCTTGTGCCCCCAGCTTCAAACCAGGCCCAGCTTCAAACCAGGCCCTCAGCTGCCATGTGTGCACTACTAGCATTCCATCATGGTGCCTGCCAGGCCACCAATCTTGGCCATCATAATACTGAATGGGATGAAGACAGAAGCTGCTTCAAATGAGAGACTTCGCACCTTGGATAGCTCCTTTAGAGTTCTGACTGGTTCTGACTGAAACCTGGAACGGATTTACCACCTCACTGATATCAGAGCCACCAGCCTCCGTTGCTGGGTGGTGGATTAGCCCCACCCACCCAGGCTGGAGATTGGGCCTTTTTGGGCCAGAAGGGCATCCTTCTTGGCCTGAGACCTTGCCTGAGCAACCAAGTCTTCCTGGTTCCACTGGGGCCATCCGTGGGGGGGGGGAGGCGCTCTGTTCTCCCCCCCCCCAGAATCTTCACCAGCCGGCTCCGCTCCACAGCGATTCCGTGGAGCCGCCAGCTGGGGCCAGCCGCAGCTGGAATTCCAGCTGCTGCTGGGCTGCTGCGGCTGCAAATGGCGGCCGCTACGCCAGCCACCATTTGCAATTTGTAATTAAGTAATTACATAGCCTATCACGGCAAAGAGCAGGGGTGCAAATGGCGTAACGGCCACCATTTGCGCCCCTGCTCTTTGCTGTGATAGGCTACGTAAGTATTTACATAGCCTATCACGCTAAGGCAGCCATGTAAATGGCAGCTGCTACAACGGCCGCCATTTGTGGCCACAGCAGCCCAGCAGCGGCTGGGAGACCAGCCGGAGGAGCCGCTGCCGGAGCTGCTGCCAGAGCCGCCGCCGGAGCCACCGCATCCGCCGCCACCAGAGCCACCACATCCGCCACCAGGTATGCTCCGTCCCAGGGGGATTCCGTGGGGTGGCAGGGGGGACGCCGTTCCACCACAGATTCTGGGGGGGGCAGATTCTAAAGAATTCTCTGACATCCCTAGTGTGAAGAAGCACTTCCTTTTGTCTGTCCTAAATCACCCACCATTCAGTTTCATGGGATGATCCCAGGTTCTAGTATTACGAGAGAAAGAGAAAGATGTTTCCCTATACACTTTCTCCACACCATGCATAAGTTTGTACAGCTCTATCATGTCTCCCCCTACTCTCTTTTTTCTAAGCTAAACGGTCCCAAATGTTGTAACAGTCCCTTAATCTCAGATGTTGTTACTTCCCCCAACAACAATAGGGGAGTTGTTCCAGCCCCTTGAGCATTTTGGTCGCCCTTTTCCACACCTTTTCCGAAACTCTACAATAATAACCTTTTTGAGACATGGTGACTAAAGCTCTACACAGTATTCCAAGTGTGGTCGCACCATAGATTTGTATAAGTATTGTAAGATATTTGCAGCTTTATTTTCAATTCCTCTTCTAATTATGCTCAACAGAGAATTTGCCTTTTTTTTCACAGCAGCTGCAAACCAAGCTGACATTTTCATAAAGGTGTTGAACATAACCCCAAGATTTATTTTTTGGTCAGTCACAACTAACTCAGATCCCATCAACATATACATCAAGCTGAGATTTTTTGTAGGGCTGTGCACGGACCCCCCCAATCCGCTTTGGATCATCCAAAGCAACCCCAATCTGCCTTGGACCAAATCGGCCCCCTTCCGATCTGACTCGGATCCGAATCTGAAGCGAGATTCGGATCTCCGGATCACGCATTTGGGGCATTTTCCCATTGATTTGCATGGGAAAACACAAATGGTCATACCTTTTTTAGTTTTTATGATGCAGACATGACATTCGGAGACCTCTCCACACCCCTGGACAGGAGGCCACCTGCAAAATTTCAGACAGTTTAGCCCAGTGGTTTTTCTGCTAGGTGGAGTTGAAATCTGATGTTTTCCACAGAAACTCTCAAAGCAAAGAGCTGTAACTTCTCCCTGTTTCCACACACCTGTGACACGTTGGCCTTTCCCAGCCCCTCTCCAGGGCACTGCACTCCCAAAATCCCAGGCAGTTTGGCCTACCAGCTTGTGTGCTAGATGCAGGTGAAATTTGATTTTTTCCAGGAAAACTCCAAAAGCAAAGAGCTGTAACTTCTCCCTGTTTCCACATATGTGTGTGAAAACTGGGCTTCTCACAGCACCCCTCCAGGGCATTGCACACACACCCCCAAAGCCCAGGCAGTTTGGCCCACCAGCTTGTGTGCTAGATGCAGGTGAAATTTGATTTTTTCCAGGAAAACTCCCAAAGCAAAGAGCTGTAACTTCTCCCTGTTTCCACGTACCTGCGTGACACCTGGGCACCTCCCAGCACCCCTAGAGGGCACCCCACCCACCAGAGTTCAGGCACTTTGGCCCACTGGCTTGTGCGCAAGGTGCAGGTGAAATTTGATTTTTTTTCCAAGGAAACTCAGAAAGCAAAGAACTGTAATTTCTCCCTGTTTCCATGGATGTGTGTGAAAACTGGGCCCCTTCCTGCCCCCCTCGAGGGCATCCCACTTGTCAAATTCCAGGCACTTTGGCCCACTGGCTTGTGTGCAAGGTGCAGGTGAAATTTGAGTTTTTCCAGGAAAACTCCCAAAGCAACGAGCTGTAACTTCTCCCCACCTCTGCCCCTGCCAACACCCCGAAGATGCCTCATATTGTGCTGAACTGCTTTGCCACACAGTGGACTGTTACTGGAATAAGAAGGTCATTAATATAAATACTATGTGTCTTGTGCTTTTTCAACACTGCCTTGAAGTTTGGATGTATAGTGGTGGAACTACAACCTAGCATGCACACACACATGGACACAGATGCACAAGAGCTAAAGAAAAGCAGAACTACCAAAGCAAATGACGGGGGTCTTTAATTTATTGTTTTATATTTCATGTTCTTTTATAGAAGGCAAAATAACTACAGGGCGATAGTGCAGGTGATTAGATAACAGCCAAACCAAAAAACCCTTTTTTTAACTTCTTTAATTTCTGTTTTGGGGGTGGGGGGGACAAACACTACACACATAGGCTGCTATAATATGCCTTTCTTTAAGGATTTAGAAAGAAAGAAAAAACTGAATGCTTGAATATGACTTAAAGGGGAGGGGGGAGGAACATGCCCAGCAGTCAATGTTTGTTTTTAAAATTCTAAATAACAGTGGATTGTAAAAATCTAACAGAGACACAGTTGACTGACAAAAACGACAAGAAAACAGAATGGAGAAAACAGAAGTAAGGCTGGACATTACACAACAAACGCAACCTTTTCCAGAGTCCAAAATCGCGATAAACAAACAAACACAGGAATGGTGGGGGAGCATGGCAGCAATTTGCAAGGAAAAGCTATGTTAGTTTGAAAAAATATGGAAAGGAGAGATAGAATCCCATCAAATACAAATAACAAACGAGTTGGAGGTATAGGAGATAAACAAAGATATAGGAGAAAGCATCTGGAAGAGGTGCTGCAAAAGACACTGTCCCAATAGGGATGGATGATCAAGGAGTGTGAGAAGGGAATGCCCCCAGTACAACCAAGCTGTTTCCTTTTATTTAAATTCTGAGAAAAGCCTAAGGGCAATCAAAATTGAATAACCTGAAGGAACAACTCCTAGGAATGCACGCGCGCACACATGCACGAACCATCATCTACCCACACCAGCCCTCTCTCCCAAAGACACAGCTGGTGCAATGACTGAACGCAGCCTTTCGCCCAAGTATATACCCCCTTCCTCCAATGCATTCTCTGACTGGAGACGGCTAGTGTCAGTTCTGGCTGAGGGTTCCTATTTGTCAAAGCACACTCCCTCCTCCTCCTGCGCTCGCCTTCCTGCCTCCCCACATCCACTTGCCTTCCACCTCCCTCCTCCTCCTCTTCCTCAAGCCCCTCCACGTGAGCATTGAGAAGTTGATACATTTTGGGGACAGCCTGTCTGGACTGCTGAGGCATTCAGTAGAGCTCCAAATATACGAGATGGAGGAGGTGCTTTGTAGGGTGCGCACTTCGCCCCGGGGCACCTCAGTTCTGCTCTGAACCACCTCATATCATGAAACATTTGCTCCAAAACAGCTCGCTTCGCCTCGTTATTCAGACTTCGTAACAAGGCTGTGCACAACCCTAATTTTTTGCCCCGATATGCATCACTTTACACTTGTTTACATTGAACCACGTTTGCCAATTTCATGCTCATTCTCCCAGTTTAGTGAGATCCTTGTGGAGCTCTTTGCAATCCCTTTCTGTTTTAACCACCCTAAATAATTTTGTTTCATTAGCAAACATGGCTACCTCACTGCTCACTCCAGGTCATTCATAAACAAGTTGAAAGCACCGGTTCCAATACAGATCCTTGTAGGACCCCATTGTCTTCCTCTCTTCATTTCAAGAATTTACCACATATTCCTCCTCTCTGCTTCCTGTTCTTTAACCAGCTACCAGTCCAAAAGAGTACCTCTCCTCTTATTCCTGCTAAGTTTGCTTAGGAGTCTTAGTGAGGGACTTTGTCAAAAGCCTTTTGGAAGACAAAGTAAACGATGTCTTCTGGATCACCCCTGTCCACACTTCAAAAAATTCTAAAAGGTTAGTGAGACAGGACATACCTTGGACTTCTTTGGAATTTTCCACTTACATAGAAATTACCATTGACAGCACTGTGGTTACTGTTTCCAGATGGTTCAACAACACTCTCATCTAGCACTAGGTCTTGGGTGGCATCACTTAGCATTAAGTCCAGGGTTGCCTCCTCTCTGGTCAGTTCCATGACCAGAAGGCACAGTTCTAGGGCACAGTCATTTAAGCTATTGAGAAATCTAACCTCTTTGTTGGGGCTAGAACATGCATTTATCCAGTCAACATGAGAGTTATTTAAGTCACTCATTACTACAACACTTCCTCACTTGGATGGTTCCCTGATGTTATTCTCCACCTCAAGATCACCCTATTTTGGTCAGGGAACAATACATGTCCCCAATACTAAATTACCTTTGGGACCTGGTATTGTCATCAACGGCAATTCTGTGGAGTCCATCCACTTTAAGTTTCCAGTTTGCTTGACAATGTGCCCTCTTTGATGGAGAGAGCTATACCACCTCCAGAATTGCCCTTCCTATGAAGTTTGAATCGAGAAGATCGCATCCCACTGGTTCTCTCTATTCCACCAAGTTTCCTTCATGCCCACTATATCTTAAGTTCTCCCTTAAAACCAAGCACTTCAACTCTCCCATCTTGCTTCACAGAGAACTGTGTAAATACAGGGCCACACACAGAGCATCCCACTGACGGACTTGCCATGTTTGTCTGTTTTATAAATAAGCACAGAAGTTGGGTTTTTTATTAAAGCAGCCTGTGCTAAGTAGCTGCTAAGTCACTTTACATGGCAGCTGTCAGTCAAATTGAAAAGCATTCACTCAGCACTGATTCCTGCATAAGGATATCCACTCAAGTTCTTAAGTTCTTACTCACGCTTCCTGACAGCTGCCAAACTGAGAGCCAACAGTGACTTTAGCATTCAGCACTCGGGTTCCCATTCACTCAGGCTGGTAGAACTTCTTGTATTTGGTGCAGATAAATTTTTCAGTCCTGTCACTGGAGTAAGACACTTTGCTGCATTCTTCCTCACAGACTCCATATTTCCTACTCCCTATTTCATTCCCTAATCATTGTGGTGAAACGGGGCATGTTGGATTATAGTAAAGAAGGTCAACAAATGAGGAATGCGCGTATATGGAGAGAGGGGTGGGGCGGAGGGAGGGAATGTAAAGTCTATAGATGAAGAAGTATAGGATAGAATATATCAGAAGTTATATGTTGATTATTAGGAAAGAAGAAGGGAAGCAAGCATACTGTTTCAATTAACTAGGGAGAATATAGAATTTCCATCGGACTGAGTTTCATTCCTGAGGTATTCCAAAATCCACAGCAGGCAATGCCTTTATTAGAGCAACTAAAGCCTCATGTTACATTACTCACGAGCAGAGGCAACATGGGCAGAAAGTGGCTGTGGGGCCTACATTTAAGTGCATGAAATCAGACTGTGTGTATTAGGAGTTAATAGTTGCTGGAAGGGCATCAGCCTCCCAGAGGCAGCCTGGGAAGAAGAACTCTGGTTGTTGTTCTTACTTTAATGTTGTTGTAAGATGGCTGTCTTTTGTCCGAGGCCCTAGCCCTCAATACTGTTTCGTATTCAAATGAATTGTTCCAATCATTCCTTAGACACTGGGTTTATTTTTAGAAGGCTCAGGGCCACCTCTCTGAGACTGTCTCTGATGGATTAGGCTCTGCTAGGTATTAGGTAGGTTTCAGATTGCACCATGGATTGCTGGGCCAAAGAAACACGCACAGTGCTTGATCCCTTATTTTTTAATATATACATCCAGCAGTTCTTCAGATCTGTTTCCATTCCATCCTTAAGTGAAACACACTCCTTGTTAGATAGAGAACAGAAATAAAGGAAAACACAGCAGTTTTTATATTAGCAAATCTGGAGATGAATTTTCGATTCAATTGGACAGTTGGAGGGAGATAGAAGATTCATTTCTGACAGTTGTAAGGTGAGAAAAGGAGAGAAATCCTAGTTAACTCCCCTAACTAGTATATATGACTGTAATGTCTGTGCCTTGCAATTTAAGGGACAAGTAACATAAGGAAGTTAACTTCCATCAAGTCAAGGACAATGCTTTGTCTATTTTGTTTTGATTACCTGCTTGGCTTGGTTGACTTTGAGCAGATTGATATAAAGTTATTCCTGTTATATGAAATGAGAATTAAATACATTGTTAGTTAGTTACCAGCTTGACTTGGACAAATTTAATTTCCCACATTGCTGTTCTCAAGGTTAACAGCTTTCACAGCAACAATCAAGTTATCTTCGTATACTTGAGAGTATACAATCCAGTCGCTGCACTAAAACACTTCACTGCATTCTTCTTCACAGACTCTGTACATTTCCTCCTGCCTTTTTTCATTCCCTAATTACAACTTTAATATACTCCAGCAAAAGAACACACAATATGTAATGTTCTTCAGGGATCCAAGAAAATGCAGAGAAATGGTCTAAGCAGAGTATGGTTTTATTACAACAAATTTAGTATCAAACAAGTACTTAAATTAAGGCCCAACAGGATATTTCAAGGCTGTCTGAGTTGTGTGGGGTGATATGTGATGCAGGTAGCCTGTATCATGTCTGTTTTGGCCCTAAACCCATGCTTGTCATGCAGCTCATCACAGATGGGTTTGGAAGGTCAGCAGAGGAGAGGAGGAATCAAGAGAAAGAGTTACATCATGCCATCACCTCTAAACACCATTTCACATCTTATCATAAGAACATAAGAAGAGCCCTGCTGGATCAGACCAAGGGTCCATCTAGTGCAACATTCTGCTCACACAATGGTCAACCAGCTATCGACTGGGAACCCACAAGCCGGGCATGAGTGCAACAGCATCTCTTGTCAGATTTTAAACATCTGATGACGAGACATAAATATTCTAGACAAAATATTCTAATATTTTTAAGAAATCCAAAATGCTGCAAGGCCAGGACATTTTTTTTTTTGTATTTTTTCTTAAACACAGTGGTGCCACTTACAGTGTTTCATGTCAGTCTCTAGAATGTCTGAGACATCAAACAGAAAATAATAATCATAATTCCTAAGAGCAAACAGTTCCCGGAACAACATGGCAGCCTGTAGCTGCAACCGTATACACTGAGAGTAAGTCCCACTGAAGTCAATGGGACTTTCTTCTGAGCAGGCATACATAGGATTATGCTGTAAAACTCAAAGTCCTATACACCTCTGCCTGTGCTATATACCTGGTTTTAGTATGAGCAGTAGGTTTGTCAATGTGCCCATTCATCTTTCTCCATACATACCAAAAAAAAAAATGCCTAAAGTATTAAGTCATATGACATGGTTGTGGTAATTTATCACAGTCTTTGGAACAAATCCAGATTTAAGCTGGATCAACTGCACTGAGGAAGTGGATTTCCCTGCTCCTTCAACAGTACCTCCAGCCCCTTGAAAATGCTACACAGAGAGCCAGGAGACTCTGTTGAATGGGGTGAGCTGTAGCGTATGGGGAGGGGGGATTTCCAAAAATCAGATGGAGGGACCTTCCTTGAGCAGAGTGTCTTGCAGAAGGCAAATCCTGGATCTAACTCTTTGTCCCACTTCTAAATGCAACTGTACAAGTTGATACTTCAAAAAATTGAGTTCTCTTTCTGAGTTAACTACTGACTAGAAGCCAATTTAAAGATTAATGAATGTCTCGAGGAGCTCTGTATAGACCAAAGCAACCCTACAGATGCAGCCCAACGAAGGAGATAATATCTGAAATGACGTATCCATAGATTTGAGCTGCCACTGCCAAGCAGAGATTCTCATAACTATGGCAGATGAAAAATGTGCCACTGTGGGTTAAGCATTAATTCCTCCATGTGGCTGCATTCTTCGGGCTGCTCAGGACAATATGCATAAAACCATTTATTAATCTCTGAACCAAAGTCTCTGACAGTGGAAAAGGCTCCTGAAATAGAGGAAAGATTGAGACTGAGGGTGCTGGTTCAACATCTAGGAAGTTATGATCCCATTTCAATTTCTGTCCTAACTTTACATTTCAGTGTTCATCATGTACATTTGGGGTTTTAAAAAAAGCGTGAGGTCTCTTTATCTCATATGTATCTCTGGCAACAAGTATATTTAGCTGCTGCTGATCTTGTAAATGTGTTCATCATTTTTGCAAAGTATGGATGCAGTGCTGTGACAATGGAAAAATGGAACTTACAGCTATCAGTTACAGTTTGAGGTTTATGAAATGAATATCCACAACTGAGCCTTTGGCAACTGTGTGTGTGTGTGTGTGTGTGTGTGTATGTGTGTGTGTGTGTTTAAAGTAATGACTGTACCTACACATGGATAGTTTCTAAACTTCTGTTTTTGAAACCTCATCCTCCAGATGTTTGCATCAGAATATTCCCATGGGGGTTGTCCTTTTGTCTTGAACTTCTAACATAAAAGAAATACAAGGTACATGCTCAACATAACTAGTGGTAGGTAGCTAATCAAGTTGACCTGATGACAATATCTGAGTTGGAGGAGGTAGATCTTTTTATTAAATAATAATAATAATAATAATTCAAAGACCCCTCTTATGCCTGGCATTGCCAGTAGCAGAAGAGTACTGGAGCTTTCTGGAAGTGTTTTTCATCTTTCGAGAAGACAGAAACGCAAGCAGTGATGAAATGGCACATTTGGAAATGGAGGCACTCAACATGGCAGTCCCCATAGCTCCCCCACCCCCCACCCCAAGAAGAGGCCAAAAAGGCAGGCAACTTGCTGCATCTATCTCAACAAACCAATTCTAGCCGATTTCATCTTCTCCGGGAGCAAGTCTTTTATTGGGCTAATGGGTCTGACTTGCCTATTCAAGACCAAGCCACCCCAAAATACTTTGCATTGCAACAAGAGATAGCTCACAATATATTGTTGCTGGGAAACAACAACACTAGCTATGGTGAGGACTGCAGATAAGTTCAGAGCAGGAAAGCCTGAAAGGGCTGGCAGATGATGGCAGTGTCCCTGCTAAAAAAAAAAAAAAAGTGCCAGTGCTGCATCCCTGTGAGCCCTGCCTCCACAACACCACTGAACCCAAAATATAGATAATCGCAGCATAAAGAAATAGAAGAAGCCATGGGAGCATAGCTTTATTTTCCTTAATCCTATCACAACAACTCTGGAGTCAGGGCAGAAGTATCCCTTGTCATTGGACAGCCAGTAAACCTAGGCTATGTTCATACATACTTCACGTAATTGCTCATCAGTTGGTGGCTATTCAAGAGATCACACCTTTTTGTGTGAACTGACTTGGTTAATAAGCATTCTGCCCTTTGGTGGTCTGTGATGGCTCATTCATACTTGCAACTCACCTCTTGAGTCTGCACTCATTGAACACCCCCCCCACACACACACACACACACACAGTGACATAGGAGCCACTTCCATATGATAAAATCCCACATTGCTAGTAGGGTGTGTGTGTGTGAGAGAGAGAGAGAGAGAGAGAGAATCAAGCAACCAGATGAACAGGGCAATGTGTGTGGGTCTCCCCCACCTGATAGGAACCCTGCAGGGAGGAAAAGTGCCAATTGGGTGGGAAAACCAACAGAACTGAACTCTGGCTTTGTGATGGTTTAATTCACACATGCTCCCCAGCAGTGTGAGACTTGCCCTACAGTATAGGAACTCCCATTGTCACTTCATGTGCATATAGGAACTCCCATGTCACATCATGTGCATATACAGGGGGTCTAAGTGTTGAATTTGCATGAATAAACCAGCCCTTACAGACACATAATCAAACTTGTTTGATCGAGAACAGCATGGATCAATTTCTGCTATCCCATTTAATGTCCATTGGACTATTATGTTGATAAATGGAATGAAGATCTATTTCTTGTTATTTGTAAATGTTCAACTGAAGGGTCACCTTCCACATAAACCTGACCTATTCTTACATTGGTCTTCACATTCCTCTGCCTTCTGAAGTCAGTCAGAGGGGGACCGGGGAGAGGACTACTCAGTTGGGGCACTCTCCATGTGGAACACCCTTTTGAGGAAGGCTAGCCTAGTGCCAGATTTGATGCCTTTTTAATGGCAGGTGAAGACCTTTTCAGTTGCCCAGGATGTCGTCTATTTTTATTAAAATATTTACATACCTCCCTTCATCCCATTTGCATTTAGATTAGATGATGGGTTGGTTTTAATCTGGTGCCTTTTACTGCTTGCTTTTTTTCACATTATTTTTAGAGCTGAGCAATGGCCTGAAACTGTTGATCCTATTTGCAGCAACATAATTGAGAATACCATTTCACCAAATATTGCCATGGCACAACTTCGTTCTTTTTTCCAATTTTTTTGTTTTGCTATGGGTTTTTTGCTGCTGCTGCTGCTGCTACCAGAAGCAACACCTGTGTTGGCAACCTTGCTGCCATTTTGCATCCCCTACAATGCCTCAGACCTAACATTCTGCTAGGGGCATTGTGGGGTAGAAATGGTAGGTGCCACCAAAAGAAAGGTGAAGAATATTCTGAGCACCTTCTGCAAAATTGCCTTTTTTTTCAGGGAGGGTTAAAAAAAATTCTGGGGAGGGGGGTGGAATGGTTCAGTTCTCGTTTATTGTTGTTTTTGCTATTGCCATGTCTTTTGTATATGATTGATATTGCATTTTTATTTTCTTTGACTTTGTTTTAGGCTTTTGTAAGTGACCCTGAGAGCTTGCCAGCTGAAGGGTGGCATAGAAATCTTTTAATTAACAAATAAACTCTAAATAGCCTCTCACTTGGTCACCTGATGTCTTGAGGCATCAAGGAAGGAAGTTTTACAAAAGCTGCTTCTTTTTCTTCCTTAGGTCATAATTGACTCCACTCAGTTATGTGAGAGCAGGGAGGCCAGTCAAAACATGTTGTGGATTAGTAACTGTTTTGTTAGACTTATAGACTTATTCAGAAAGCAAGGTTATATCTCTGTACACATATTTTAGAGACAAAACTGGGAGGGGAGGGGGTGTCTGGTCACTTCTTTGACATAGACATGGTATAAGAAACACTGCAAGGAAGGGGTCTTTCTGGGATTGCTACTCAGGTGGCGGGGACACGGACACACACACACACACACACGTCATAGTTTATTTGCATAAGTGATTTCATTTAAATGTATGCAGATGTAAAATAGTTCATTGTCTAGCACTGAAGCAGAAATAAATAAATCCAAGAGGAAAGCCAATTAAAAATGAGCTTCTTTCACTTTAAATCTGACCAGGTGACAACCTCAAACATTTCTAGCCACTTGTACTCCCTAGATTACTGTAAAGGGATATTTGCATAACAGGGAACTGAGCCCATAGGTTCAATGTCTGCTGTTAATGATCCATTAAATTAACAGGCACCTATTTTCTTTACCAATTAACCCAGCTCATTAGTGAGGTAGGTGTACCTGCTGTTAACTAACCTTGTTTGTTTACTGTGCCACTGGAGACCAGGTTTTGATAGTTGTTGTTGGAGAAACAGTGATGCAAAATCAAGGAAACAGAGACTGGGTTTCTCTGCATCTCTGAGAAGGCTGCACAACACACAGGATCCATGCTAGTGTAAGGAGTGGAGGATAGATTTTTCTCTCACTTCAACAACATTCCCAAGTGCAAATGGTTTTGTTTTCCTCATTGGAGTGAAAGAATGCAACAATTTACTTATCTGGGTGAATTTCAATATTATCACATTTTTTCTGATTTAATTATCTTCATAGGATATTAAGGGCACAATCCTAGGGACTGCGCCCTCGCTGCTCAGAAGCTCATGAACTCAGTGGCTTCCAAGATTCCTAGGCCCTGCTGGGCTAAAGCCAGCAGGGCAGGAGGAGTGGTGGAGGCAATCTTCGCCTCCCCACCCTCCCATCTCCTGTATTTTCACTAGACAAGCTTTTCAGCCCATCTAGCTGTGGTTCCTCAGAGGGGGAGGGAAGGAGGCTGGAGGACACGCAGGATAACTTATATTCTGGCTTCTCTGGTCTCCTCCCCTCCCCACCCACTAGAAGGCCACTTTTCCTCCTCCTCAGGGACCACTTTTCCAACCTCAGAGGGCAGCTGGTGCAGTTCTTTCCACACTTCCCAAGAGGGGTCAGGGGAGGAGGACGGCTCTCGAACTCCCTCTTCCGAGGTCCGAGCACAGTCTCCGACTTCAGAGGGGTTTCCCGAGCCATCCTATGGTCTCTGGGACACTCGCCCAGGGATCACAGGCTTGTTCTCTAAGTTGTCTGCTATGTATAAACCTTTAAAACCTACGGCTGAATTACCAGATCTAAAAATGGGAATAGGTGGTACCCAGGACTGCATTTGCAAGACAGGGCAGGGGGCACATTCGTTTGAACTATAGAATCACCCCACAAAGGATAGACTAGCACAAAGTACATGCAATGTGCAGAAATTGCCCCTTGTCATTCTGATGACTAAGTTTATATGAATAATTAGAAAGGTATTCAAGGGAGAACTGGATTCTTCTCTGGCAGCTCTTAATCCCCATCAGCCAGGAGACAAAAGTGGCACAGAATCCAAGAAAGAAAATGAGATCTAAATGGTGACATTTTTGAACAGCAGCTCTGCTCAACAAGTTAACCAGCACACCTTATTGTTATGCAACTTCTCTCATGTCATACAAATCTACACATTGTATCTTGCTGTCCACCCACTGGATATGTCATAATACAACTTGGACGATAATACAGTGGCATGGATCAGATCTCAGGGGTAGTGACGGCTGCTGATAAATTGCATGCCTCTGAAATAATTTACATGCAGGAGGGCGTTTTAAATGTTTTCTTGCTCATATCTCCTCCTGTATTCCTTTCACCAAATGGGGGCAGGAGGGATTATCTAGCTAATGTGCAAGCCAATAACTTGATGTTTTTCCAGAACCAGCTCTGAAATAATATGCAGTTGGAAAGTGTGTCATTTAATGAAATAGCAGGACAGCTACATTAGTTCATGCTTAAGATGATCAAAGGTGGCAGCATATTTTACAGCACCAAAACTAGAAGCCTAACTGTGCAATCCTATACGTGTCTACTCAGAAGTAAGCCCTATTCAGTTCAATGAGACTTATAACCAAGTAAGTGTGTATAGCAAGATTGGGGAAGCTGACCCACACGTTAGCCCTAGCCCACAGGGCCATTCCATCCAGTCCATTGGCCTCTCACCCCCTCCTCAGCTCTGCCACTCTTTGTCCCTGCACCGCCCCTTCCTATTGTGCCCCTCCACATGCGGAATGATTGCCATAGGGATTGGAGTATATGAGAAGGGGGTTAACCCTTCCCTCCCCATATGCTTTCAACAAGAATTCTCCCCCAGCACTGTAATTAGTCTTAGGGGGAAAGCTCCCATTGGCATCACTGGCATTTCCCCCTAAACTTAACTTCTGCACACAAGAGTGGTTGTTGTTGGGATTACAGCATGTAGGGTAAACTAATCCTTCTGTCACTAGCTACCTTCCCAGTGTGAAGCTTTCTCTCACACACATGCACACCATGGTTAGGATTTGCATTAGGGAAGTGGGGAGGAAAGTCTGTGGATGAATTGATGGATTTGATGGGGTAAGATGAGTGGATGGATGGATGGATGGATGGAAATGGGAGTATGTAGATGGATGTGTGTGAATGAGGGGTAGGATGGCCAAGTGAAAAAGAGGATGGGGCTCCTATACCTTTAACTGTTGTGTAGAAGAGGGAATTGTGTTGTGTAGAAGCAAGCTACACCTTGAGAAATACTCTCTTCTCCCCAATAATTAAAGGTACAGGAGCCCTGACCCCTTTTTCACTTGGCCAGCCAAATGTGGGGGGATGGGCTATGTGTGAATGGGGTGTGTCCATGTGTGTGTGTGAGAGAGAAAGTGTGTGAGGTAGTTTTGGCTCTGTGCATGTGAAAAAGAGGGACAGAGAGGCTTAGTGGGGTGGTTAAGCCTAAAATTTTGTCATTTGGATTAAAACTGTGAAAGCTGACACGCTTATACATTGACCCACACTAAACATGTTTTGATATGGATCAGATGCTTCCATTCTCAGTTCTAAGCAGTCCGAGGGCTTATTTGAGAGTTCGTGAAATAGTTTTAAGAAATTTATTTGGTGGCATTTCTAATATGGCTGAGCCATGGTGGCCCAAAATTTCACCACCATATAAGTTATGGGGATATATTTTTCCCTTCATTATTTTCAAAGCAAGTAAAACTTATTTACCACCACCATATCTCAAAGATACTAAGAATTCCATTGAGGCTTGCTTGCCTGTGTTTCAGGCTACGCATCTGCTAACTGCTTGTGCCTCCATTTCTCTGCCTCTCACAGCCCCCTTCTGAGAAGAAAGAGGGTGATAGTTAGGAAGGCAGAACCATTCTGCTCCCCTCCTCAGGTTCCACCTTTCTCAGTCTGCCTAGTTACTTTAGCCTTTTTTGCTCTGTGTCTTTCGATGACATGATGAGTTAGGCTGGCTGTGGTAGGCCAGGCCAGCAATCTCTAACAGAGGTGGAGTATATGGCTGCTCACTTCTTCCCCAGCCTAATTTGAAACCAGGGTTATGAAGGGTCATGGAGGGTCTAGGCCCAACAGGCTGACCAAGGCTGTGTCAGAAATGGGCAAGCTGAAGGTGAACCATACTGACCCTCTCAGCCTTTTCTTAGAACAACAATAAATGGCCAGCAATCCTGCATCCAGTTTATACATTTTTAAAGAAAAATAATAATTTGTATAAATATTTATTTATTTACAACATTTCCATACTGCTCCACATCTAGACAGACTGCAGAATGGTGAACAATAAAAAATGCAAAATAGGATAAAATAATAAAATACCATGTTAAAACAATTACTATTTTTAAAAAGAAACAGGATACTGATATAACTGTGGCCAGTCAACCAAGGAAGTCTTACTGAAAAAAATGCTTTCAGTTATGACTGAAGCTGGCATTTTATGTTGAAACATTTCACATTTTAAAATCTGTTTATTTTTTTAAAATTATAAACTGAATGCACAATTGCTGGTCATTCATTGCGGTTTGGAGTGATATGCCATGAACACAATGCATCGCTTACGTATAGGGGTGTACGAAATCCACTTACCATTCTGGTCCCGGGCATCCACGGTGGGGGGAGGTGATCTGTCCCTCCCCCCAGAATCCTCCCTGGCTGGCTCCGCTCCACAGCGAGTCCACAGAGCCACTGGCTGGGCCCGTCTGCAGCCGGACTTCCGTCCGCTGCCGGTCTGTGGCCACAAATGGCGTCCGGCGTAGCGGACGCCATTTGCATCCCTGCTTTAGCCGTGATAGGCTACGTAAATATTTACGTAGCCTATCACTAAAAGAGTAGCAACGCAAATGGCATAGCAGCCTCCATTTGTGTCCCTGCTTTTTGCCATGATAGGCTACATAAAGATTTACATTTGTACAGAACAGGGCAGCAGACAGCAGCAGACGAGCCGGACTGGCCAACAGCAGGTAGGGTCCGTCCAGGGAGAATTTCACGGGGTGGTAGAGGGGAGTGCTCCGTTCCGCCACGGACTCCGGGGGCCAGATTCTAAAGAATCCAGCCTCATTGGAGTCCATGGTGGAATTCTCCACCACCCCTACCTACATTTATTCTTTTTTAAAAAAGCTACTTTAGTGACAGACATCCCAGTTCCAGCAAAGTGAAACTATATGGATAGGGCAGAATTTCATTCTTTTCGCATTTTAATGCAAACTTGCCTAATTTTGCATTTTTGAATCAATCAAAACTCTGGAAACTTTCAATATTTGCACTTCTCAGAATTTAGCAATGGATTTCTCCAATTAAAATATGCGTGTAAAATATGTATATTCATGAAATGTGCACACACAAATGCATATATTTCTGAAAATAATGTTCAAAATGCATTACATTGGGGAAAATGATTTCCAAAAAGTGTAAATATTGGGTAAAGTTGCATTCAAGTGCCCTACCCCATGTGCAGCTTGCCTGGCCGCAGGGGGGCCGTTGCAGGCAGGTGGGGTGAGGAGATGTAGACAGCCTCCATTGGCAGTCCAGGGTGGTACCACCAGAGGTGGAAGGGGAGGGAGAGGCGAATTTAGTTCTCTGCGCCCCTCCCAAATGCCTTTTGGATGCACAGCTGCAGAGCGGGTGGCACGCGCTCTTGCAGCTGACGGAGAGGTGGAGGCGGTGGCAGCTTATTCTTTGGCAGCGAGCCTTGGTGAGGCGTTTCCTCTTCTGGCCGCAGATCGGCTGAGGTTTTTGCCACTGCAGCAGCTGCATCTGAGAGGCGGCAGCAGCTTCCCTCTCCTCTTCAGCCTGGGGGGTGACAGTTTCGGCTGCCTTCGGCCTTGTTTGGGCCTCTCTGGCTGGGAAGGGCTGAGCGTCTGTTCCTGGCTTTTCATCATCCGGAGAGGGGAAAGGGCTGCGTGATCAGTGGCATTCGACTGGCAGCAGTCAAACAGGTGTGGAGGCCTGATCTTCTGGGGCCGGCTGGCCTGAGGTTTGGAGGCGGGCTCCAGGGAGGGGGGCTCCTCTAATTATACAGCCAGTGGGGAGGACTGACTGGGTGCTGAAGCGGAGTCAATAGGTACAGATCCCCTCCTTGGCTGGTATCCTTTACCTGGAACGGGGCACTTTTGTAATTTAAATTCAGGAGCGCCCAAAGGAGCACATAGGTTGTTATATAGCACTGGCCCTGTGTGCTGAGGGCCCTTGGTTCAATCCCTGGCACATCACAGGCAGGGCTTCTGTCTGAAACCCCCATGAGCTGCCACTAGATAGTATAGTCAATACTAGGCCGGGAACACCTAGGGTTTAATTGATTTACTTTGCTCATGGCAGGGTGGTGGAGTGTTTAGAGTGTTTGCCCTTATACTGGTAGACCCTTGGGAGCTCCCCCTTCATGCCTACTGTTTTAGCTCATAGTATTTCAAGGCAGTATGCCTCCTAAAAAAGGACAAGGGGGAAAGAAGGGAAAGAGCAAAGCCCCTCGCCCTCCAGCCAAAAGGCCTTCAAGGAGGCATGGCTCTTCCTCGGAGAGGGAGGGGCAACCAATTTGGTATTGATTCTTGTGTGCCTGGAGGCAGTGGAGGAAGATAAGGGGCTGACACCTCCCCCATTATCGGGACCAAGTACGTCTGGAGCCTTGCAACCTAAACAGACTAGGCAGCAGACCCAGCACACATTGTTGCTTTCCATTGGAGCACGATTGGATGCCATTGAGGCGTCTTCCAGCTCTGTTTTGGCACAGACTTCTGGACCAGTTCCTTTGGCAGAGGAAGGACCAACGCCTGCTACACCACAGGCTCTGGCAGTGGGAGCAGTGTCATCCAATCCACTCCTGGGAAACCCTGCTTTGGCTGTACAAGAAACAGGCGAGACAACTTCTGCAACTAATTTCCCTGGGCCTGGTTGGGGCCTGATGGGCCTTGGGGGTGGTTTCCATGGATGGCTGCCTCTGGATGGCCTTTTTCTCCACCCTCCGGAGAAGAGTTTAACCCAAAGGCGGTCGGGACCGGGACTCTACCTGCGACGTCTACTCAGTTAGGGATGTATGAAAATCACTTACCTTTCGGGGATAATGCTGATGGTACAGGGGGAGGCGTTCCGTCCCTCCCCCCGGAATCCTCGCCAGGGGGGGAGGCGCTCCATTCCTCCCCCCCCTGGAATCCTGCCCGGCCGGCTGTGCTCCGCAACGATTTTGCAGAGCCACCGGCCGGCTCCACCAGCAGCCAGACATCCGGCCGCTGGCTAGCAGGGACGCAAATGGCAGCGGCCGTAGCCACCGCCGTTTGTGTCCCTGCAGTCAGCCATGATAGGCTACGTAAATGTTTACGTAGCCTATCATGGCTGATTTTAAAAAACAACAACAACGCGCGTACACAAATGGCGGCGCCCATGGGCGCCGCCATTTGCGTTCCTTATTTTGGCATGTCTTAGTCTACATAAACATTTACATAGACTAAGACAGCGAAAATAAGGGGAACGCAAATAGCGTAGCGTCTACGCTATTTGCGTTCCCCTTATTTTTGCCATCTTAGTCTATGTAAATGTTTACGTAGACTAAGACGTGCCAAAATAAGGAACGCAAATGGCGGCGCCCATGGGCGCTGCCATTTGCATACGCGCATGTTTGTTTGTTTTTTAATCAGCCATGATAGGCTACGTAAACATTTATGTAGCCTATCACGGTGCCGTGATAGGATACGTAAATCTTTACGTAGCCTATCACTTTTTTTGTTTGTTTGTTTGTTTAGACCTGGAAATGGCAGCGGTGGCAGCCGCCAAACCACCGCCAAACCGCTGCTGGAGCCTCCGCCGCCAGGAAGATCCACCCCAGGTAAGTCCCATCCCGGGGGGTGGCGGGCCGTTCCGCCACCGATTTCGGGGGGCTGAATGCGCTGGCATTCAGCCTCCCCAAGATCCGTGGCGGAACTTTCGTACATCCCTACTCAGTCCTCACCAGTCTCAACGGCTACTTTGGGGGGATGACCGCCACACCTCCCAGTCCAGATGCATATGCAGCCATGGGCATGCTGGTGGCTTCCACCTCACCCCCAACAGGGCCAGATCCTGGCATTGCGCCCCTTTGGGGACCTGTGGCAGTGTCATCTGTTACACTGGTGGATATGGGCTTGCAGAAGCCCTCCTTGGCTGCTGAGGCCTGTGCATTGGTTTTGCAGGGCCCAGCAGGCCCCGCCAAGGGAGTACAGTCTCAGCCTCCTTCTGTGCATGCAGATCCATATGCTAATGTAGGGAAGGATGCTATACCTACCAGCAGTACCTCCACACCACTAGGATTTCACTTGATGCCCGCCATGAGAGATAAGATTCTCCATGGGGAGTTCATGAATGCTTTCTCCTTGTTATTCTGTGAACCAGAATCCAAAGACAAGGAAAAATCTGTGGAGAAAGAACAGGACAAAGGCAGGTGGAAGAAAGTTGCCCTTGGGTGAATTGGCTGCCAGGCTTCCTGATTTATACAGGTGTACTGCAACAGAAATTCCCAGAGCATGACTGGATTTTCACTAAATATATAGACCTTATTTATCAGGCATACACCGAATATGAGGGCGAGGCTTGGTTGGCCTACGATGAGGCATTTCGTATGAGGGCCGCCATCGACCCCTCCATATACTGGGACATCAAGGTCCAGGACCTTTGGCTTCAGTTCATGACCCCAGCCAGACCAAGATTTGGCGATCGATCTGACAGTGGTCACATCTTGGCCAAACAGCTACCCGCATCCGCCGTTCGGCCAAGTGCAGGGCAGGAGGTTCAACACCACTTGCTTTGCTGGGAGTATAGTTCCAGAGGCTCCTGCTCCCAAAATCCATGCCGGTTTCACCACGAGTGCTCTATCTGTAGCAGACAGCACCTGTGCACCTCTTGTCCCAGGACTAAGGGTTGGCAAGGCCCCATGCGGGATGGACAGGGTGGTAGGAAATCCAGGGGACAGCAACAACCTCCTCCCAAAGGGACCCAGCCCAGTTAAGATCAAGCTCCTTCAGCAACTCCAGAAGCGGTATCCATGGAGGTAAGATGCCATTTACCTTGAGCAAGGTTTCCCAGATAGTTTTAGAATTCCTTCTCAGGATCAGCAGAGGGCCCAATTTTCTAAGAATCAGAACTCAATTCTGAGCATGGAGCAGCTAGTAAAAGCCAAATTCAACAAGGAGGTAAATGCAGGGAGGGTCCTTGGCCCATTTGCAGCACTGCCGGTCCCTAACTTGCAGGCTTCTCCTATGGTATTGTTCTAAAGAAAGCATTAGGGGAGTACACGTTAATCCATAACCTCTCCTTCCCAAAAGGTGGTTCTGTGAATGATGAAATCCTGGACCATTTGTGTTTGGTGAGCTACACATCTTTTGATTCTGCAGTGTCTATGGTCTGGGCTTCTGGGCATGGGGCACTGATGGGTAAGTGCGATATAAAGTCCGCCTTTCACATCTTATCTGTCAACCTCTTGGATTTTGACCTTTTAGGGTTCTGTTTCCAAGGTATGTCCTATCTGGACAGTGCCCTCCCCATGGGCTGTTCCATCTTTTGTGCCATGTTTGAGAAGTTGAGCACCTTCTTGTAATGGGCAGTGAGAGATAGGAAAGGGATGCAGAGTGTGGTCCATTATTTGGATGATTTTTTGTTTGCTGGCCCCAAGGATTCCACACAATGCGCTGACTTGATGCGAGATTTTGGCACCTTGGTGGAAGAGCTTGGTATTCCTTTGGCCCATGAGAAGACAGAGGGTCCATCTGCAGTGCCAGTGTTCCTGGGGATCGAGTTGGACACTGTCAATCAGTGCTGCCAGCTCCCAAAGGATAAGCTCTCTGTCCTGGGTGGAAAAATGCTTGCAATAATGTGTTCTTGTAAAGTTACCTTGCATGCTTTAAAAGAAGTGATTGGGCATTTAAATTTTGCATGTAGGGTAGTTGCCCCGGACCTTTCTGAAACGGCTCTGCTGGGCTATGCATGGATTACAGCAGCCTCATCACCGAACCAAGGTTACTTTGGCTATGCATCAGGATCTTGGGGTTTGGCTTCAATTTTTACAGGAGTGTAATGGTGTCTCCTTTTGGAAGTGTGAGTTGCTTCTAGAGGCCAAACTGCAGATTCATTCAGATGCTGCTGGGTCACTGGGTTTGGGGGTCATCTTGCAGGATCGTTAGTGCATGGGGTGGTGGCCTGAGGGTTGGCTAGCGGATGGAATTTGCAAGGATCTAACATTTTTAGAATTCTTCTCCATACATGTAGCAGTACATATTTGGGCAGACCAAATGGTGAACTCGGTAGTTTCACTTTTGGTGTCACAATCAGGCCACCGTCCACATCATTAACACCCTGTCTTCTAGTAACTTCAGAGTTACGTTGTTGGTGAGGGCATTCACCCTTCATTGTCTGTGACATAATATCTGGATCTGCGCCTGGCACGTACCTGGCCTGGACAATCCGATTGCCGACGCTTTGTCATGTAACCAAGTCGACAGGTTCCGGGAGTTGACCCCTTGGGCACATCTAGTGCCAGACCCCATGCCAGCCGCACTATGGGAGATTGGCAGACTGAGGCAGAGCACACCATGATGAACTCTATAGCTCCCAGCACCAAAGCCACTTACGACAAGGCAGGTAGGGAGTTCCATGCTTTTCGATATGAACTGCAGTTACAGCAATTGTGGCCCATTCCTGTGGATCATCTCTTACAGTCCTGTGTGTATTCCAGGAATAGGGGGCTTGGTTAAGATGCTGAACTGCAGACTGGAAGGTTGGCAGGACAGCAGTTCGAGACCCGAGTGCCGTGTGACGGAGTGAGCTCCCATCTTCAGTCCCAGCTCCTGCCAACGTAGCAGTTCGAAAGCAAGAAATTGCAAGTAGATAAATAGGTACTGCTTCGGCGGGAAAGGTAACAGCGTTCCGTGCACCTTGGTGTTCAGTCATGCCGGCCACATGACCACGGAAGCGTCTTCGGACAGCGCTGGCTCTTCGGCTTAGAAATGGAGATGAGCACCACACCCTATGGTCGGACACGACTGGTTGGGGACACCTTTACCTTTAAAAAAAAAAAATGGTAAGCTGGCTGCATTGGCCTTTTGGTCCAAATTCAAAGGCATGACTGATAGCACTGCAAATTTCAGGGTGCAGTATACCATTCAGGGTTGGGCCAGGGTGTCACCTGCAGCTGCAGATTCCAGGCACGCCCTTTCTCCGGACATCATTTTAGGACTCTGGAGATAGTGGCCATCCATCTGTGGTTCACCCTATGAGGCATCACTGTTTCATGCAGCTGCCTTAATGGCTTTCTTTGGGGTATTCAGGATTTCTGAACTGGTAATGGCATCCAACGGTGATGTATCTGGGAGGGCTCTGTGATATTCGGATGTCCAAGTCCATCCAGATGTTGTCAGGATTCGGCTCAGGAGGTCCAAGACTGATCAGATGGGTAAAGGCGCAACACTGTCCCTCCTTCCTGCACAAGCAGAGGAGTTATGCCCCATCAGGGCGTTTGCTGTTTTTCTGGACCTAAGGGGATCTGCAGATGGTCCATTATTTTGTCACTTGGATGGTTCTCCATTAATTAAATATCACTTTGGGGCTGTTACTAAGTTGGCATTAGGTGCTCTTGGTCTGCATAAATTTTGTTTTGGGGCACATCCCTTCCAAACTGGGGCTGCTTCAACAGCCGCATCTTTGGGTTTTTCACATGATCAGGTGAAGGCAGTGGGCAGATGGCAGTCCAAGGCCTTTAGGGCTTATGCACAGGCTTTCCCTTGATACTGGTGGCAAACCTATTCTCTTACTCTTCTTGTTCTTACTGTTTTCTTTATTTCCTTTAGATCAATGGAATGGACGTGAACCTGTGCATGTGCTCATATGTAGACACAGCATGGTGTTCTGGGCTGGTCAAAGGGCTTCCAGGTCAGGCTGCGGACCTCAGCTCGGACTGTTGCAGCGTGCCTGCGTCCAGTGGCTTGGCAGACATGGCATGGGTGGGAGTGCCTCCTACCCACATTATTCCATCAAGGTTTGGTGCATGTCACCCCCCCCCCACAGGTTTTGGTGCTGCATCTTGGGGGGAACGACCTGGGTTGTCTGAAAAGCAAAGGCCTCATCCTGCAGACTTTGGTGGATTTTCAGGTTACCAGGTGCTGTTGGCCAGGGATAACTATTATTTGGTCTTGTTTGCTTCCTAGAATTATTCAGAGGAATGTTTGGAACCAGCAAGCCATGGAAAGTGCCTAGTTAACAGGGAGAGAGCCTTGGGGCTATATAGGTGCAGTGATGGGATCATTTCTCATCTATAAATTATACGGATGTGCGGGGAGCTTTATAGACAGGATGGTGTGCACCTGTCTGATCAAGGAAACAATATATTTTTGTGTATCTGCAAAGGGGCCTGTGAAAAGTACTTCAGTGCAGGTGGGGGGAGTTTGACTAAGCATTAGGCTTGTCACTCCCTGTTGGTGCTAGGATGGGCAATGGGGATGAGAACAGGGATGATGAGCATTCAGAGGCACTGTTCTGGTGACAGGTGATACGTGAGGCCTCCTGCTCTGTGTTTCACGGCCCATCAGGGGGATAAGGGTTACCTGTGAGGCCGACTCACCTCACCCACCTGGTGTTTTGTGGCCCCGGAGGGGGTGACAGGGGAAGGCCTACCTCCCCCAAAAGGGGTAGCCCTATGGGGTGATGAGATGACACACCACTCTACAGGCTTTGAATGTTTTCACCCATTTCAGTGTCAGCTAGTTGCTGGCACAGTTCAGTTACCCCTCCTGGGTTTCCTCCTTTGCAGATTTAACAATAAATGTGGTCCAATTTGAATCCAAGCACTTGTGTCCGTCTCTTTATTTCCCCATCTCTGCTCGCAATAATGATAATTCCCCATCTCTGCTCGCATTAAGAGAAATTTACACAAAAATGTATACGAATATTGGAACTTAATATTGGAAAAATGAGAAACTGAGAGGAACCAAAATCAACCAATTATTCTATCCCTGCTTATGAATGGAGTCTCTATTCTAGCTTTTGGCACCAAGGGATTTGATCCTCCATGTTTAGCTACCCCAGTCAATATTTATGCCAGCGGCCACCATAGCATCCCGTGGTGCAACACAGCATCCGGTGTTCTCAAACTCCTAATTGAATTATATCTTCTGTGAAGGAGTATTTCTTCTTGTTAGAAAGCAAAATACACAAGCATTGCTCTGGTAGACTTTACAAAGGAAAATACTCATCTCATTTTACTCATCTCCTGGTGAATAAGGACAAATAACTTCTCTCTTGTTAGGAATGCTGGAGAATTTCATTTGGTCCACATTTTTAAGCAAACCGACCTAATTCACACTTTCCAGACTAATACACATATTGGAATGAAATTATGCTTCAATTTCCACCCTTCTCTGAATTTGCAGTGTGGTCTTGGTTCAAAAATGTATACAAAATGCATACTTTTTAGGGAGATGTGTACAAAAATGCATATTTTATGGAAAATGCATGTAATTTAAATGTGAATTTTTATGCGGGGGGGTAGTTACAGAAAACAGGATGGAATAGTCTTATGGCTGAAGACACAAAACTGACACGGACCAGATACAGAATTATCCATCCATCTATATCTCTTGCAACTCCAGAAGAGCAGAAAGATAATCAGAAAGGAACATGGCCTATGTTCTAGCAATTCAATGTCAGACCATTTTCTCAGTCATTATGATGCATCTTTACTACAGCAATGGTGGTAGTATCGAAGAAAAACTACTCCACAAAGTACAATCCCTGAAAATAGACCCTAACAGAGCATCTGGTGCCATTTGAATTACAGTCATAAAAGGGTAATCACTGCATACGACCCTGCCATTCAGTCCGCTTGTTTGACAACAATGTGTTGAACTGCATGGCCTTGAAAGCTCTGTTTCCATTCACAGAAGAGTTCTATAATTCATTCAGATGGCTTTTTATGGTCCCAATGATCATTTAGAGAAACACACATTTAAATCCTCATGGAAGGCACTTTGCCAGGGGGCAATTTGTAGGATCAAAACAGTGCAGTGTGTGTGGAAAGGGTTAAGTGTTTCTATCCCCCCTCCTCCACCTGTCATCTCTCCACTCCTCATGGGGAGCAACTTTTCCTCTGTTGGCAGGCAGGGCTGGTCCTAGGTTAAATAATGCCCTGAGCAAGGAGTGCCTTTGGTGCCCCTCGCCATAGTCAGTTTTACAGGGCTACCCTGAGGATTCATGGTGCCTGGTGCAGGCGTGATGACCCTCGAGAACAACATTGCTCAAAAGCTTGATCTCTCAGCCACTGTGCTACACTTTGCACACACCAAACTTCAAAACGCCACATTCTGAGCAGTAGTGCACTATGCAACACAGCAGAACTATCACAGGTTTTACATTATATATATATATATATATATATATATATATATATATATTTGTAGCAGTTCCTATCTTTTGGTAAACATTCTTTATTTTAGAATATCCATTATTTTTATCTTTAAAAATATTAAAGTGAAGTTATACATATGAATGGATGTGTGTCCCCCCTGTCCGGGTTCTCCAGGTGCCCGCCCAGCCCCTGCCCCCACTCGCTGGTCCCCAGACTGTGCTGGAGCCCCTCCCACACTCAGCGAGTGGCCCGCAAGTTACTTATCCACCTCTGCCATGATCATCATGTTTTTCAAAAACATGGCCATCGGAAGTCTGCGTCCATAGACTTATATGCAAAAAGTGCCATGCATCTTGCATTTATGGGCAATTCACGGTGCTTCTTGCATATAGGTGTATGGACACAGACTTCTGATTGCCATGTTTTTTAAAAAACATGGCAATCTCCATGGAGGTGGATGGGTCCAGGTAAGTTGCAGGCTGCTTGCCAAGCGTGGGAGGGGCTCGAGCTGGGAAGAGGTCTCAGTGGGCTCGGCGGGTGTGGGCACAGATGATCCAACAGATTTGCGGACCAAAACGGTGCCCACGCCATCCCTAGTTAGAAATAAAAAAAGGTGTCCAGCTGATCTCTTACCATTTGTGGCTTTATTTTATTGTTATTTATATGGTGCTTATAGCGTTTACAGTATTTGAAGTGTTTGGTAACGTTGTCTCAAAGTAAAGCTGAGTTCCATTTATTTTTACCTAGCGCAAATGACATCAAAGTAGAAATTGAAAAGAACCATACTTTAAAGCTAATTGAAGGAAGATCATTTTTGTAGTTAGGACCCAAACAACCTGTAGAACCCTTTTTTTAAAAGGTTACAGACACTTCCTTTTTGCCAGCCTAGCTCACTGCAGACAGTACATTAAAGAAACACAGTCACTGAGCTCAGCTTGGTGCCCCCCTCAGCTCAGCAAAGTGCCCCAGGCAACCGCCCAGCTTGCCCACCCCTAAGGCCAGCCATTGGACAACCATTCCATGCATTTGCATGTCGTGTGACCTTTTAGCTGGAGTTTCCTTTCTATGCCAAAGGAGCTAGTTGGGTCTTCTGATAGTACTGTGTATTGACCAGGTACCAACAATATCTTTGGTATATTTTAAAAAACTAAGAGATTGATGGATTGATTACTTCTTTTTTTTAAAGCTTGTAGTCGCTTACAAAAAGCTTCTGTTCATTGGTTTACTTCATTGGCTTCACAATCAAAGCTTCTGGCATCTTTTTCTGTCTGGGGTGGCAGGGGAAGACATTATGTTTCTTATCTGCAGTATTTGTGATTGTGTGAGTGGGTTCAAGAGATCATTCTTAACTTGGATTAATACAGAATATAAGGTCTGTTCTAAAGAATGATTTAGGGTAGAGACAATGGATTGAATCCAGACTAAGTTACAGCCAATACCTGTCTACTCAGAAATAAGTCCCATCAAATTCATAGGGGTTATTCCCAAGTAAGTGTGCACAGGACTGCAGCTTTAGTCATGCTTTAGTCCTACTGACATCAATGGGACTTTATTGATTTTATTTGTAACCCAGTGTGTGCCATTGTTGCCTTCCCTTTTTTCTTCTTTTTCCCCTACATTTCTCATATAAATTCCTTCCTATACACAGACATTTGGCTTCGTTGTTGTTGTTGTTGTTGTTGTTGTTGTTTTGGTTTTGTTTGGGGGGTTGCTGCTGGGGGTGTGGTGATGGGGGCTCCAGAAGAGGATTTGGGAGCTGCATGAAGCCCTAGCATCAGCCTGTGGTGTTAGCCACTTAAGATTATTTTGGGGAGAAGTCCTACAAAAGTGAGTCTAGCTTGTAGAGCAAATTCCACCACTATCACCAGATCTATTGCACAGGTCTACACAGAAGTAAACCCCATTGAGTTCAATGACACTTACTCCCAGCTAAGTGGGTATGGGATAGCACTAACTTGTCATTACACACTTGCCCATTGATTTCAGTGGGACTAAATCATGGCTAATAAAGTATTGTTGGGCGGAACCAATTTGGAGAGTGGCAGCTGTCTCCCAAGCCCTGCTTGTGGGCTTCCCAGAAGTACGTGGCCTGCTGCCACCATTGGAAGAGAAATGTTCGATCTGACGGACCTTTTGTCTAATCCAGCAGGGCCCTTCTTGTGTTCTCTTCCTGAAATACATTTCCTTTCTCTTATGCTTTTCCATTCAATTTCCGTTGATATCTTGGCAGGCAATAGTATACACCAGATTGTTTTTGTGCACCTTGGGATGACTGCATAAGGTATAGAGAGGCATCAGATGCCAAACAATCAAAAATGCAGCCCACGTACCTGAGTCATATTTGCACCTCTTCGCATGGTGCACATCTGTTCTCCATTTGGCAGCACACAGGTGGGTGAAGGAGGGAAGAGATACCCACTGCAAACCTGGCTCTTGCCCACCAAATGGCCCAGCTTACTGTGCGAGTTTAAGCGCGTTTTATTTCCGTAACGTCTCATGAGTCTTGTTTGCATGCTCCTGAGATGGAGATTGAAATCAGCTTGGGGAAAATTATGGTCCCCTCTTCCCTTCTCTCTCCTCCCGCCCATTTTTCTCCTGATGTGCGAGTTCAATAAGGGGAGAAATGCATATTCCATGTAAAGAAGCAAAGGAGCCCAAGTGCACACGCAGGCAGTGTGCAAAAACAAAATGATGCATTTAAGAGGCTTTGATTCACTCTCACACTTTCCTGCTTCATTGACAGCCCAACGTGACACAGCTGAACCACCTGCATGGGAGATGACAGCTTGGCTTGGCTTCTGCACAACGTGAATCTTCACCGTTTGGCACAGGGCTATTTACTGCCGCTGTCTCGAGTGGTTTATTATAGCAGTGGAGCAATGCAGCAATCAGTGTCCCTTTTCCTCATTTTGTTTCTTTTCTGACATTGCCAGGGATGTTAATGCTGTCACAAACATAACAGGAGGGGACTGAAACAGCTATCCCATTTCATTCCTGAAGACGTGCGATTCAGACTCCAGATTTCTCCTTGCACAATCATTGCACAGAGAAGTCATGCATCCCTCTTTTTAGCTGTCCTTTTTAAGGGTGTGTTTCAGCCTTCCCCAACCTGGTACTGTGCTGGCTGGGGATGATGGAGGTTGTAGTCCAACACAACTGAAAGGCACCACATCAGGGAAGGCTGGTCTATTTCTTATTCAGAACACACTAAGGGCGCAATCCTATGCATGTTTAGACAGAAAGAAGTCCTACAACTCCCAGCATGCCCTAGCTAGCAATGCAGGCTGGGGCATGCTGGGAATTGTAGGACATTTTTTCTGTCTGCATAGGATTGCGCCCCAAATAACCTATTTTCAGAACACTGCAATCCCATCATCCTTTGTATAACAGATGCCATAGGAGTATAAATAAGTAAAATTTACCTGGCCATCCAATACAGAAACATGATCAAAGGTGATCATTGAGTAACTGCCCAATTCTAGGGATAAGGCAGAAATGTGTTCAGTTCACATTTTAATAAAAACTTCACACGTTTTAATCCACTGTGTGAACTGAAACTCAGTTATCCTTGGAAATTCGCACTTTCTGAATTTTGCAATGGATTTCTCCAGTCAAAAACTGTATACAAAAATGTGTATATTAGAAAAATAATGCTCAAATATGCATTATATAAGGACAACAACTTGCAAAAAAAAACCCTTTATGTTAGGCAAATAGGCATACAAAAATCGTAGGGATGTCAGAGAATTCTGCCACGAACTGAAATGGGATCGAATTCCCTTCAGTCCGTGCCTGGAATCCTCTGCAGAACGGCACCATGAGGTCCTGTGGAGCCAGCAGGCTTTTTTTTTAATCGTCCGCAAAGAGTCACAAAATTTTCATAAATAAAAATGCAGTGTAGTATATTCCAATAATAAATATGTAAGTTTTTTTAAAAAATGAATTAAGCTCACCGCTTTGTTCGTGGGTGTTCTTTTTAAATTGAAATCCTCCGTCCCTGTTTACTTTCAGCCAAAACACTTCCTCTTCCTAGGGGCTTCCCAAAAGAAGGCTGTCTTAGGTGTGCCTGAGCAATAAACTCTTTGTTGAAAGCAACACTATTCTAAAGAAAGAAAAAACCTTTTAAAATGACCATGCCGCTCCAGGACCAGCATGGTCTTTTTAAAAGGTTTTTTCTTTCTTTAAAATAGTGTTGCTTTAAACAAAGAATTTATCACTCAGGCACACCTAAGACAGCCTTCTTTTGGGAAGCTCCTAGGAAGAGGAAGTGTTTTGGCTGAAAATAAACAGAGAAGGAGGATTTCAATTTTTTAAAAAATACGTAAATATTTACGAAAAATAGCAATTCTTACGGACATTATGCAGACTCACAGAGACAGCTGGGCACCGGAATTACGGTTGTCAGTACGGATTTATCTTTGTAATTTTCGAAGTTGAAAAAAAAGAGAATTCTGGGGGCTTGTGAACAGCAGAACAGACCACTGGCCGCAAACTGTGGAAGTCAAGCGGCATGGAAGGTACACAATTCGTACATCCCTACAAAAATGCAGATATTTGGAGAAATGTGCACAAAAATACTTACGAATTTTCATGCAAACTTAAAATCAACCCCCCCCCCCCCAGCATTTGGGACTAAATCGAACGTAAGACTGGAGAAGTTGTCAGATTTTCAGATGAACTGAATGGAAGATTGGAAGAAAGAGAAAAACATAGAAACTGAAACTGGCAGTTTTGTCCATCCCTAGTTCTCAAAAACAGAGCTGCATCAACACACTAGATAGGTTTGCATTCACATGTTACCAAAAAATCTGCACATTGCCTCCTAAGACTGTTCGTTTTTATTCCTGGCAGAAAATATATGCCTTTAACAGCTGTGCAAGAGCTTTTTCCCAAGCATGGAGATACAACGAGAGGAAAGCTGTCCTTGTTTTAAGTCTGGCCATCATCAAGTTGTTAGAGCATCTGCTGTTGTTGGGGCTCTAAAAGTGTTAATCCTATCATAATAGCAAGTAAAAACCTGATCATCACTGATGATCAGAAATGTAGCACTGGTTTTGAGAAATTATTATTATTATTATTATTATTATTATTATTATTATTATTATTATTATTTTTAAATGCCACAAAAATTTAGCCAAAATGGGGATTTGAACCCTCCAAGCTGGCAAATGCATCATCAGGAGAGAAGAACAGGGGAGGAAAGGCTCTGGGATCTGTCCCCTTTAAAAGCTATTTTCAAAGGTGCCCTGTTTGGTTGTTTTGGCTGCTCCTAAGTCAGCTGAAGAGCACAATGCTGCTTACCCTGGAGAGAGATTGCCGGGGGGGTTGCAAAGTCCTGAGCCAAATGGCAGAGGGTTTTTGGAATGCCCTGTGGAGTGCCAAGAGGGAAGCCATTGGAGTCACTCTGCTTGGCCTCTGCTCTCTCCCTTTGGCAGGGAGCCAGGAGAAAACAGTAGGAGCCAAGACCCATCAGCGACACTGTGGGAAGCGGGTTGACCAACGTGAGACCTTCTGGGAGTCTTTTGTGGAATTCTAGGCAACAGTTTTAAATAATCCGAGCCAGAAATCAGGATTCTACCTAGAATCTGGAAAATCCTAGGGAGGGGAGGAGAGAGAGTGTGGCTGTAATTCAACACATGGAGCATGGGAGTTGCTTCTCTCTGTTTCAAGATTCCACACCATGGGAATCCATGCGTGAATACTGGAACCCCATGGGCAGGGTCAATCTTGTGGGTCAATCTCCAACCAATCCTTGCCTGCTTTGGTGGGAAGACATTGACCAAGCAGGAAGCGCTACTGCCATTGGCTCCACCCACATAGTTCCGGCATTCACATGCATGCTGCAGCAGTGGAAGGTCTTAATACAAGGAAATAGCTACAGGGATGTGAGCATGGGGCCTGCATTTCAGGGAGTGTAGAGAGGCATCAGTTTAGGAGTTCTTGCTGGGGTGCCTATTCTATGGGGATCTTTGGGGCTATGAGTGTTTTTTCATGAAATGGTCATAGGCTATGGTGTTGTGGTGTCTATTCTAATGGAAAGGTCCATGTTGCCAATTTTTGGGGTGGTGGTGCAGGGTGGAGATGAGAATTGACCTAAACTTATGGAGTTGGAGCTGCTCAAAACTAGGGCTGTGTAGGGACCCCCTGATCTGACTCAGAAGCCACTTTGCAGCTTCCAAGTTGGGCCCGCTCCAGCTCGGGCAGATCTGGGGGGGCCCCGACCCACCTCAGCCCCAAACCCAAAGCGGGTTCCCCCCCGATGCCCCCATGCAACCCCCCAGCTCCTTACCTGGGCCACCAAATCCTCCTTTGCTGCTGCTGCTGGAAGAAGACCAGTCGCCACACATCCAGGCCTCAGGAGGAGGAGGCAGGTGGCAGGTGGCGGCAGCAGCAGTGGGTGGCAGCAGCAGCGGAGGAGGAGGCAGTGGCCCAGGTAAGGAGTTGGAGGCACTGGGAGGGCCTGGGCTAGGGGCCGAAGTTCACCGATCCCCCAACCCACTCCAGGCCACTTCGAGCCCCCTCCTCTTCACCTCAGAAGGGGCACAAAGTCGCCCGAAGCAGTCTGCTTCAACTCTGGGTTCGAGCCTTGGGCCGAAGCAGTGCACAGCCCTACTCAAAACTTTGTGGAACTGGACTGCCTGTTCTAGACATTCTACAGTGGTTCGTTTATGAGCATGTTCTTTTGTGGAACAAGGGCTATACCTGTGTGTGGGCTTATGGAATGGTAGCTGTTCTTAACAGAGATTTCAAGCATTTTCTCTTCTGTTCTTTGACTTCTGGGGCATGTGCTTTCTGGGTCAATATGAGGCTGCTGTTTGTTGGAAGGAAGTGTATGTAGAATTGCTAGGCACTGGGGGTCATGGGTTCTATTGCATGCCTGCTCCATAGAACATTGCGTGTGTGTGTGAGAGAGAGAGGGAGGGAGGGAGGGATGCTGCTGGGAGATCTAGGACATAAAAACTGCCTTGCTGAATCAGACCAAATGTCCTTCTTGACCACATCCTGTCTCCTTCAATGGCTAGTCAGATATTTTGAGAAGCTTCCAAGCAGGGAAGTACGGATTTTATTAAATCCATTCTGTCTGTGTTTCATGGATTGTCAGGTGTCTTTTTTTCCATCATCCACTCACTGATAGGATCAATTTTTTTAACCAGAATTTTGTTCTACTTGCGTAGATGCGCATGACTTAATGCACATTTGTGCTAGTGCATGCTTGCGGATTTCATGGACTTGCAAACTGTTTTTTGCTTTGGGGGGAGGGGATTTGTGCTAGTTCACATTGGTGTTAATATACATTGGCACTGGTGTGAGATGGTGCAGGGGCCAATCTGCAGGTCATGAGATCTGCAGGTGTACACTGGTACAAATGTGCATTAAGCCTTTGGAATGTGGGTGACTTGGAAAAATCTGATTCACTGCGGAATTGGCAGGTCAGATTCATAAAGATCTGAACTCATCTGAATCCACAGCAGATTTCTCTGACATCCCTACTTCCACCTACGTTGTATTCCTTCCGGTGCCAGGTGAAGACCTTTTTATTCTCCCAGGCATTTTAGCTTCCTAGTCTTTTAGCTTTGGTGTTTTACATCTGTATTTAAATCTCTGCATTGCTGCTAGGTTTTATTCTGGTTTTATTCTGATTGCATTGTTATATTGTGGTTTTAATGTTTTTATATTTTATATTGTTTTATCCTGTGCTTTTTGGTTTTAATTTAAAAAGCCCTCACCCAGAGAGCTACGGCTATTGGGCAGTATACAAATGAAATAAATAAATAAATAAATAAAAATAATGCAAAGAAAATACAGCCATTCTTACAACAAACCTGTAAAGTAGGCCAAGATTATTAACCCTATATTACAGATGCAAAAAGGCACCCTAGCACAGAAAGGATGCTGTTGCCCAGTACTAAAAATCATAATCATGATACAGTGCCATCAATAGGGATGGGTGAGAATTTTGTTTGGTTCATCTTTTGGTAAGAAGCTTCCAAAATTTGCAAATTTCTTCATAAACTGAATGGAAAGAACGTGAGATTTTAAAAAATGCAAATGTAGGAGAAAGTGAAACTGACAGATTCCTTCATCCCTACTCAGAAGTAAGCCCTATTGAGTTCAGTGAAGCTAATGCCCAGATAAGTGGGTACAGAATTAAAGCCTTAATTTTGGAATGAGGCACATCTTGACTGGCCAGCCATGGTTTTATTGGTACAATTTAATTTTAAATATTTTAATTCTGTATTTTGATTCTTTTTTCTTCCTTTTTATTGTTCACCACTTGGGAATCTTCTTAGATCTAGAGTGGTATACACATCCTGTAAGTAAATAAGATAAATACATCTTGGCTGAGTATGTGCATATTACACACACACACACATACATACATATATATATATATATATATATATATATCTGCCCTGAAAGGCAGCCAAGATTTATGTATGTATGTATGTATGTATATTTAAATCTTGGCTGCCTTTCAGGGCAGAAGCCCTCCAAAGGCATCTCATAAAATATATACAGAGAGAGAGAGAGAGAGAGAGATGGAACCACATTGCTTATTTATTTATTTACATCCTTTGTATAGCATCCAGTTAACAATGCCCACTGAGTAGTTCACAGTAAAAGTTAAAACTTCTAAAAACAATCAATAGAAGTTCCATATCAAGCAGTATAAAAAACCAACCACAGTACAAAATGAAATAAAGAAAAATAACCCTAAAACAGCAGCAGGAAAAAGTGCTTTGAGTGTTTAGCTCTTAATAATCTGGTTTTGAATCCTTTTGTATTCAGCCATGTTTATGGCTCTGAATTGGAGCATTTCTACATGAGGCTGTTAATCTGCTGTTATTTGCTTTTGATTTCGTCACAAAACTGAGATCCAAGCACTACACAAAGAGCTTTTTCTGTCTTGCTTTTTGGCTACATCTGCTCTAGGTGGCGCTGTGCTATAGCAAAATAATGCAATTATTCAAGTAGGAAAATATGTTTTCTTTGTTATCTCACATAATACTCAATTTTCCCCTCTCAAAAAAAAAAAAAAAAAAAACAGGAAAGTGATCTCAAAAAGCAGAAGTGAATCGGGGTCACAAAGTTGTCTAAAGAATCCGTAAACCACCATGAGTAAGGAATGACGAGTGCACAATACATGCCTTATGTAGAAAAGCTCTTGCTGTTGCCTCCTCTTCTTTCTGATGGGATCTTCATCTTTTACAGTTCTGTAACAGGCAGATGAAACAAGGTCCTCTACATGCTGGGAATAGCTGTACGTGTTGAATTTGGCTGGTGCAGATGGTAGAGAATTGTATTCAGTACATTTTTTTATAAGATCTTACCAAAATGGGCAATTTTCTTCAGAAACAGAAGAGAAAGAACTTGAGATCTAAAACATTAGAATGTGGGGGGGGGGGAAACTGATATATTCCTCCATCCCTAGCCATCAATGTTCATGGCAATTGACAGGCTACAAGAGGACAGGTCCCTGCCCCTAGAAGCTTACAATTAATATTTGACACAGGGAGAACAACACAGTAAGGGGACAGAAATGGAGGCATGGTCACAGATGGAAAGAATATGTGATTATTTCATTTACAAGTACTTGGGGTTTGTTATGGTAAGGACCAATTTGTTCTCCACGCCTCTAGAACTCACCCAGGGCTGCACCTCTTCCCCACCACCACTGCAGCACAGCAGGAAAAATAATACTTTAAAAGTGACCTATTTTCTGCAATGGGAAACCACAGCTTTTTTTGAGAGCAAGGGAAATGAGCCCCTTTTTGCTGCTGTGACACCATATTTCGGTAGCAAATTCAGTGGGGGTAGTAGTGGGGGGCTACATGCACTCCATGAGTGGCCCACCCCTGAACTAGGGAGGTTGTGCCAAGGACTTCATGGAAAAGGTGAGATTTCAGGAGAGATTTGAAGGAAGAGAGAGATAGGTGGCCTCTAACATGAACTGGGAGAAAGGGCATGATTTTTGTTGAGGGAGCAGGAGCCCTTCAGATGGTTGAGGATGGCAAAGATGGAGGATAATTCTGGGAGTTGTCATCACAAAAACATCTGGAGGGACCAGGTCCGGAAAGGCTGTTCTACAACAAGACATAGACAAAAAGGTCACACAAAAGCTTTAGATTGGTGTTACTATTGCTTATTACTTAAATAGTACACTTGAGACCACAGAGAGTACACACTAGGCCTTAAAAAAAAAAAAAAAAGCTGGCTGTCTGGAACTAAAGCACCATTCTCCCCCACCCCCAACCCCGCCGCCACTGCCACCACCTTCCTTTACATTTTAAAAGAAAGAGAGGAAGAAATAAATTAATCCTGGCAGCTAAATGAAATAAAGCTAAGCTTTGCTCTAAATTAAAAAGCTGTAATATTTGGGGCTATATAAAAATGATACCAAGGTGGAAGTAGTAAAAGAGCTATCGCTGTTCAACGAGGAATGAACTGTACATGCAAATTGTACCCTACAGTGTTCAAAATGGAAATTGCTAATTATAAAAAAATTGCTCTGGACTAATAAAGCGGAAATACCCCAATATCCTTCCCCAGCTTGGATAAAAGCAGGATGTTGCCATTCTCAGGATATTGGCAGTGGCAGATCTATTGCTGAGCATTCATTGCTGAAAACAAACACTTCCAGTGGGAAGACGCGGTACTCCATTCATTTTTGGTAGCAAAGACCATTCATTTTGCTATTCATGAAAAATCACATTTGTTTCACTCTCCATTAATGGAAAGAGCATGAATGTTGTGACTAACGCTTATGTGTGTTTTTCTTGTCCCCCACCCCTTCTGTCTTAAACCTTGGTTTTACATCTGCCTCTCTCACCAGCTAGCAGCTGCCATGTTATTCACCCACAATGAACAGGGCATTGTTCCAGGGCAGCCACCCTTGTTTTGGCAGGGGGGCAACTATCCTTTCCCCACATTTCCTGGAATGACAGAACTTCCAGAGCAGTTTGGGTAAATAACATGGGCAGCCACTAGGAACAGCCCCTGGAAATGGTTCTGCAGCCACGACTGCTGTCAGAGAGATATAACTCGCCCAACCCTCAAATGACACAAATAGGCATTCCATTCAGATCCATTTGTTCCTCTGCACATTCATTTAGGGGGGAAATGGAGTGGGCTGCATTCACGTCTGTTTTGCACTCTCTCCAAAAGAAATGCACGTCTCCACAATCAGCCACATGTAAGAAAGCTCTAATCCCCCCCCCAGCTCTCTTTTACAAACTACCCCCAGAAGGAGACTCTTTGAAGGGGAGAAGTAAGAGGGAGTGCTTAAGCATCCCCATGCTGAACACTTTTATGGACCCAGCTCGGTCTGACAAACATGGATTTGTGCAGGGGTAGAACCAGCTCAGGGGGAAATTCATTCACAGGAAAAGGGGTAAACACTACCTTTCCCTCTGCAGTGGTGGCTCTGATGTCAGTGGGGCAGTGAATCCACTCTGGGTTTCAGTTACAATCAGTCAGAACTCTAAAGGAGCTATCCAAGGTGCTGAACCTAGGGGCGTGTACAGTCCCCTAACTTACTGGTGTTGGGGGACTTCAACGTACATTCGGAGGCCATCCTCACAGGAGCACCTCGGGACTTCATGGAGACCATGGCCTCCTGGGAGCTGCACCATATTCTAACTGGGCCCACCCATGTAGCCGGTCATGCACTAGACCTTGTGTTTGTTTCTGGAGAAGCGGGGAGTGATCTGGAAGTCGGGGGTATATCCACCACCCCCTTGTCATGGTCAGATCACTATCTGGTGATGTTGGACTTCTCGGTTCCACAACCCCTCCGCAGGGGTGGAGGACCCATTAAAATGGTCCGCCCCAGGCGTGTTATGGATCCAAATGGATTCCTGAACGCACTTGGGGATTCTCTGGGGCATGCCAATGGCCACTCGGTCGAGACCCTGGTGGGTGGCTGGAATGCCGCAATCACTAGGGCATTAGATCGGGTGGCTCCGAAACGCCCTCTCCCCCTGAACAGGGCTCGGACTGCGCCATGGTTCAATCCGCGGTTACGAGCTCTGAAACAGGAGGTGAGACAGCTAGAGCGCCGGTGGCGGAAGTCTCGCTCCAAAGATGATCAGACACGGGCTAGAGCTGTATCTTCAGCCTATCACGTGGCGGTGAAGGCAGCAAAAAAGGAATATTATGCTGCCTCCATCCCGTCTGCAGAGTGCTGCCCCAGGAGGCTGTTCCAAGTGGTCCGGAGCCTGGTCGGCCCTGTGGCTCCGGAACCACTGGAGCATTCTAAGGCCTCCTGTGAGGCTTTGGCAAGGCACTTTGCAGATAAAATTGATCAGATTAGGTGTGTTACTCTGCACGCTGTGGATACAGTTAGTGAGCAAGAGGCGGCCTGTGGCAAACCGGTTTTGTGGGATCGGTTCCAGCTTCTTCCTCCTGATGAAGTGGACAAGGTGCTTTCATCTGTAAGGCCGACCACCTGCTTACTTGATCCTTGCCCATCTTGGCTCATTATGAGCTGCAGAGAGAGGCTGGGTGAGGGGATCAAGGCGGTGGTGAACACCTCCCTTGAGGAGGGAGTGATGCCATCAGCCCTCAAGGAGGCAGTGATAAGACCGCTCTTAAAGAAGCCCGCCTTGGATCCTCAAGTTCTGAACAACTTTCGCCCAGTCTCAAATCTGCCATTTTTGGGCAAGGTGATTGAGCGGGTGGTGGCGGTGCAGTTGAAGGCACACTTGGAAGAAACTGATTATCTAGGCCCATTTCAGTCGGGCTTCAGGCCTGGGCATGGGACAGAAACGGCCTTGGTCGCCTTGGTGGATGATATGAGGAGGGCTCTGGATAGGGGTGAATGCTCCTTCCTTGTTCTCCTCGACCTCTCAGCGGTTTTTGATACCGTTGACCATGGTATCCTCCTGGACCGCCTGGAGGGGTTGGGCATTGGAGACACTGTATTGCGGTGGTTCCGGTCCTTCCTCTCCGGCAGGTACCAGAGGGTAGCACTGGGAGAGGAGGTTTCAGACCCGTGGCCACTTACTTGTGGGGTGCCACAGGGTTCCATCCTCTCCCCGATGCTATTTAACATCTATGTGAAGCCACTGGGGGCTATCATCAGGAGGTTTGGGGTGCAGTGTCATCAATATGCAGATGACACGCAGCTCTACCTCTCATTCAAATCTTCACCAAGGTTGGCCGTAGAATCCCTGTCCAAATGTCTGGAGACGGTGAGTGGCTGGATGGGGAGGAATAAGCTGAAGCTCAACCCTGACAAGACCAAGGTACTTTTGGTGGGAGACAAGAGGAGGCTGGGGGATGTTGACCTGGTGTTGAATGGGGTACGGCTACCCTTGAAAGACCAGGTCCACAGCCTGGGGGTCATTTTGGACTCCCAGCTGTCCATGGAGGCTCAGGTGTCAGCTGTGAGCCGGACAGCACTGTATCAACTCCATCTGATATGGCGGCTGCACCCCTTCCTTCCCGACCATCTGCTCCCATCGGTAGTACATGCCCTGGTCTCCTCTCGTTTAGACTACTGTAATGCGCTCTACGTGGGGTTACCCTTGAAGACGGTTCGGAAGCTGCAGCTGGTACAGAACGCGGCGGCTCGCCTGATTAAAGGCAGCCGCCGGCGAGATCACATCACTCCAGTGCTGAAGGAGTTGCACTGGTTACCAGTTGTTTTCCAGGCCAAATTCAAGGTGTTGGTTTTGACCTTTAAAACCCTATATGGTTCCAGCCCAGCCTATCTTAAGGAGCGCCTCCAGCAACACCAGACAGGCCGCTTAACAAGATCAGCCTCAGATGGCCTTCTCTCTGTCCCATCAGCCAGGACAGCTAGACTGGTGGGGACGAGGGAGAGGGCCTTCTCTGTGGTGGCCCCCACTCTGTGGAACTCCCTCCCTAGGGAACTCCGTCATGCCCCCTCTTTAATGAGCTTCCGTCGTGCATTAAAAACGTGGTTGTTCAGGCAGGCATTTGGGGTGGGTTAGGGTATTTAAAAAAAAAAAAATTATGGTAAAATTTTATTGTTTTAAATTGTTTTATGGTGGGTTGTACATCGCCCAGAGTGGCTGGGTGACCAGTCAGATGGGCGATTAATAAATTAAATAAATAAATAAATAAATAAATCCCCAAAATGAAGGATATGGGTTCTGACTGAAACCCAGAGCGGATTCACCGCCTCATGACATCGGAGCCACCAGCTGCTTCATTACTTAGGGCTGCAGCGTAACATGTAGCTTGCCAGTCAGGGGCTAGTTATCAAGTAGAGACATCATGTGTACAGGTGCCCATATGAACCAGCCCAGACCTTCTTGCCTTTGGAATGGAATTCAAGGTGACCTCACTGCACTCATAACTTCGTGTCTTCCACAGCTGGGCCTGGTGCAGGGGATGCAATTGCAGGCATGGCAACAGGGAGGGGAGAGGGCAGGTTGTTGTGTGCATGCATGCACCACATGTTCTGTGCAGGGGTTGGGGCCAGAAGGCTATATAAGCCTTGGCTGCTGCCCACCAGCCCTCATTCCGTTCTGGCTCCTGCCACCCTCCCAATTTTTAGTGCAGGCATTGCTGGTTCCCATTTGGGACTGAACGGGATTTCTTTTTTGCTGTCCTCCTGCTTGGCTGTGGGGACTGGGGGGGGGGGGGTTGCCTACTCTGCACTGAAATGTGTATGAGGCATAAGTCATTGGTAAGGTCAGGTTCATTTCATCACATTCTATTGGCAGGTATGTGTGGGAAGGCAGGTAAGGGATAGGCCAAGTGAGTGCCCTGAGGCACCTTTATGGTGATTGGTGATTCCTGGGTCTTGTTGCTTAGGGCTGTGGGACCCATAGGTGAGATCCAGATTGCCTCTGGGGACTAAGTCCACTTGTCCACTTGGAGTTCTGGCTTCCAGGGGTGGGGGAGACCCACAAAGGCCTTCCTTCTCACCTAGGATGCTATGAGGAAGGGCCGTAGCTCAGTGGCAGAGCATGAACTTTGCATGCAGAAGCACCCAGGTTCAACACCCAGGTTCAATACCCAGGTTCTCCAGGTCGGGCTCAAAAAGATTCCTTCCTGAAACCCTGGAGAGGTGCTGCCAGTCAGTGTCAACCACACTGGGCGAGATGAACCAATGGTCTGACAGTCAGATTCCTGTGTTCCTGTAGCACCGGAGAGGGGCTAACTCAGGCCCGTTGCTCTCCAAGGCCAAGGTGGACTTGCCCAAACACCTCCCAGTCCCAGGCTAGTGGCCTGATGCAGGAGATAGCTTGCTGTACCCAACCCTCTTGAAGTTATTGTTCATTAATAAATCTGGCCCTAGTCAAGGGGTGGGCAACTTCAAGGGGTCCGTGGGCTATATGCAACCCCAGGGCCCTGCCCCCACAGGCCGCCACCACCACCACCAAGCTGCCAAATTCTTTTTTCTTTTCTTTTTGCCACCACTGTCAGATTTTTTTTTCCCAATTGTTTTTGCCACCACTGCAAATTTCAGTTGGAGGCAATGGGGGCTGTATGTGACCTGCAGTCTGTGTGTTGCCTTTCCCATCCTAGTTCAACCCACTACTTGGGTCTTACCTCTGTCTTGCCATCTACATCTACAACACTTAGCACAGGGTTGGGGAATCTGTAGCTCTCCAGATGTTGTCACACTCCAATGCCCATCAGCCAACATCGCCAATGGTCAGGGATGATAGGAATTGTAGTCCAACACCATGTGGAGGTTCTCCATCCCTGATCTAGTCTTTTCAAGTGTTCATGGAGCTTCACATATGTTCTCGTGACCCTGTAGAGTATCTGGATATTATCGTTCCATATTGCAGATGGGGAGACTGAGGCTGAGAGAGTGGGCTGCTGAAGGTCACGTGGCAGTGGGAAGATTCGCAGCAGAAATGTCCTGAAGCATAGCTGAGTCCCTTCACCATGACATTATGCTAGACCAGCACGCTCTCCCTCCACTTCCCTAGTACAAAGATTCCTTGGATCTCACAGTGGACCACCAAGAAACATTCATTTACAGCACAAGGGTAAACTTCTGCATCAGGGGAAGAGTGTGTCCAGAAGGGATTTTCTCACTAGCAATATGAAAGCTTCAGTATTTCACTTCAGGGAACAGGGGGCAGGAGTGCAATGGAAGCATCTCCTCTTGTTACTGCTTCACTAGACAGGGACATTATCAGGGTCACTGGGGTGGAAGGACCAAGAAGCTAGAGGCCTAAATGCCTGACTCTGTGTACTTAAAAATGAAGACACTTAAGGTAGTACCAGCAGGGAGCAGATGGTTTAAATCTTAAAAAGAAAGAAGTGGGAAGAGGTTATTTAAAAGAAAGGACAGCTGAGCAAGCCGGCTGTTTCTGCCAGCCTTCATGCCAAACCTATCTTCATCCCCCGTTCAAGCCATTACAGGCTGATTGTTTTGCCATGGACAGAGAATAGCATCTGGAAGTGGCCAGCTGCTATTTCTTGATACCTCACTCCTTTTGGTTACACGGCTCAGTTGTTTGCCTACTGCCTCTATCTTTGCCTCTGATGACGTTAGCAGGAATACACACACACACACACAACACTTCAGTCAGAGAGTGCTCAGTCCCTTGCTTTCATTAGCTTTTATTAACAGTCTATTAATATCTGTCTGTCTCACACACCCCTGAATGAACTCCACCTCAGTATTCTTTTTTTTTTTGTAAGGGGGGGGGAACCTTCCAGAATAAACACATGATCTCATCAGCAAAGGGCTGGCATGTACCAGGAGAAGAAACAAAACTGCTGATGGAGGGCACTGCAGTTTTGCTTGTCTTCATCGTGATTAAGCCCTCCTTAATTGCACAATGCAGTTCAGAAAATTCAGGATGAGTTGGTGGGATGGAATGATCATGGGGAACTCCACATTTCATAGATCCCCAAATATATGCAAACTTTAGACTGGAAATAGGTCCAATATTTATTCATTTATTTTAAAAGCCCAACATCTCAAGAGACTTACCACTTTTTTTAAGGCAGGGTTTCTGCGCCTACCTGACTCATTTGGCAGGTCACGTGTTTTCTTACACAATGATAAAACTGAAGGGAAAACTTTACTTGCCAAGTGTTTTCTTATCAGGCAGCTGCTAAAGGCACTGGACTGGACCCCTGCCAGAAAGCAATATGGCAACCCTTCAGCCCATTCCTCTAACCATTTCTCCCTTTTGAACAGGCCTGACCCAGTCATGCAGCTGCACAAAGTGACCTGCTTTGAGCCATTTCGTGTGGGAGGAGTCAGTAATTGGAGTCAGGATGGTGCAGCAAGACTTCTTTAAATAGTGGCCCTAGTGAATGGGGGAGAGAGAGAGAGAGTTCAAACTCTGCTTTGGGCAGCAAAATGTTTTGGACCAGCACTGTTTCTGCACTAGGATGGCCATGTACATGTCACCAAAAAAAGACAACAAAAGAGAACACCTATTAGCATAAAACTTACATATGCAAATGTATATGTATGGATGTGAATTTAGAAGGAATTCAGATTTAAATAGAAGTACAGTAGCTCTCACCATAGTGAGGCAGACTGTGGCCAGGTGACCTGTGTGCCTTGCTCAGTCTGCTGTCCAGCTGCTGTTGATGGACAACTTCAAGGCCTAGCTCTTCCTTCTGATGGTCCTTTATCTTTATACTGGACTTGGACTCAGCAGCCTTTCAAAATACAGTCTTCTAGCAGCCCTTCAAATTGGGGGTGGTTGTCTGGAAATGAGGACAGAGGGCCACTATATTTTAAACATATGCAGTACTCAAGAAAGCAAGGACATCATTGCCACTGTAAGTCTTGGGACAGTTGCAATAGGACACATGTGAGCTGTGAAAAGGCCAGCGGGGGTTAAAAGCAGGGCCAGCATCAGCAGTCAGTATGGCTGGCATCTGCTGTGGTCCGTCACTGACTGGTTGGAGCTCCCAGATTTCTGCAGCATGAAAGCTGAAGAGCAAGAGCAAGGCCGCTTGCTCGTTTGCCTGCCCTTACTGGGCTTGGTGGGAATATAGACAAGGAGAATAAGGGCACAGTCCAATGGGGATGGCCATAAGCCTCCAAGCTCAGAGGCTGACGGCCATCCAATGCCGAGCGGGAGGACCAGTGGAGGTGGTCTTCATTGCCGTACTCCTCCCGCTCCGCATGCCAGCTAGACAGGCTTTTTTGCCCATTTAGTTGAGGCATCGGGGAGGGGGAGGGAAGGGAAGGGAAGGGAAGGAGACTGGGGAGGCAGGAGGATTCCTTGTAAGCCACCCTCCCCAGGCCCCTCCCCACCCATGGGAACACCCCCTTTACCTTCCTGCTGAGGTTGCTTGCAACCTCAGAGAGGCAGCTGGCACAGTTCTCTCCACTCTGGCTGCAAGGGGGAAGGGGAGCTCAGCCTGAGGCTGGAGTGCTGTCTCCAACTTCAGATCCAGAAATATGAACTATCCTATGGCCCCCCACATGTGGTCAAGGGGCCATAGGATTGCTCGGTAAGCCAGCCAAGGAGAACAAGCCAGATCAGCAGCCAGCCACAAACTTGCTCACTCACCCACACACCCTCCCTTCCTGATTATTTATTGTTTTTACAGAAGAGATCCCAGATCCCAGAAGGTATGATCCCTTCTTCAAAACCCAGAGAAAGAAGGTGAATGGGTGCCCAAGTGATTGGGCAACTCCAACTACTTCTGTTCTTCCCCTTTCTCCTTGTCTGCCACCAGGATCCCCATCCTCCTACTCCTTCTGGCATGGCCATTCCTGTTTGAGGGGTGTCCCAAATGGGGGGGGGAAGAGTGACACCCAACCAGGCCACCTCAACAGTGGCTGCTGTGTATAGGTATGAGGGGGAGAGGGAAACACAGCAAGCTGTGTGCGGGGGAACTGTGAGTCTCAGGCCCAGGTCCCACAAAAACCTGAAGTCATCCTGCAACTTCCAACATGGAATAACATCTATGTGATTCTGATTTTCAGTGGCTACCAGTCATCAAAAGAAACCCATGAACTGAATCAAAAGATCAAGCTAACTCAGAGTACAAGGCTTCAATTACCATTTTCTGTATTTCACTTTCTGTATTTCATTTAAACTGTGATCATTTCTTATAACATTAGATAATTCATTGTTTTCTGACATAGCCTTTGGATTGCATTCCAAAGCACCCTTCTGTAGAATTAAGCCCCACTTGAAATCAATAGAATTAATTTCTGCATAAATATGTAGAGGATTGCCATGTCCTTCTTCTCACTTATTTCTCATTCAGAGAGAGAGCTGGGAAGAGGAACAGCATTGGTTAGATTTTATTTATTTTAATGGGCTCCTTCATGTGTGTTTTCATGCATTGCCACCTACCTAGAACCAAGTGGACTAAAAAACAGAGCGAAAAGTATTGTCCCTAATTATGTATGATTTTGATTTATCAGAAGAGTATTTATTTTATAAAAATTATGAAACAGGGCAATGATATAGCAAGAGTCATATTTATTCTGATCTCACAGATGCTTGCTCAAGACCAGCTAGTGAGACCCTGGATGTGTCTCACTATGGGCCCAGGCTGATACTCCATCTACCACACCCGGTGAATCACCACATAGTTTACTATCCGCTGCTTTTCCCAGTCAGCAGGTTGCACATAGTGGAAATCAGCAGTTCATTTAGCTCACTGATCACGAACAGTCACAGGTCATCTTGGCTGATGCTCAGAACAATTTGCAGTAATCAGTCTGCATGAAGTGCAAATCGGTGGATGGCAGGACTCAGTCGGAGCTTTGGTTCTATGAATAACAAAAGGGGGGAGTGAGCTTTGACCCTTGGTTATTCATAGAGTACATCAGATTCTCGGTGCATTTCCAGTTTCAGGAATGAGTGAATGACGCATTTTAAAATTTGAAACTTCACACCTACTCTTTGTGATGCCTGCAAGGATCACTGAAAATATATCTACTGCAGTCGCACACCACAAGCTGGCATTTACAGATTCCCAACCCCCACCTCACCCCCGGCCGCCACAACGATGAAGGCAATGGCAATGATTCTGTTCCTTTTTTCCATATTTGTAAAATTCTCTCATGGTAAAAGGAGAGATACAGGACCCGGGTAGGACTTAGGGATGGGCCTCAGAATCAGGAGTCTGAGTTGAGCCCAGGTTGACCAGTAGAGCTAAGGAGTGGGCCCAGTGTTTCTGGAGAGTCTGGAGGTGGGCTCTAGCCATTTTTGGTGGGTCTTGAGGTAGAGCTAAGTCATTGTTTGGCCCAGTCTAGGGTCATATTCCAGCAGTTTTTACCAGTTTCAGAGGCATAGCCCAGCACAAAAGCTCTCTATTCATTTGTAGTCTATAGCTAAGAAAAATAGTGGGGGCAGGGGAGGTGAAGGAATAGTCTTATCATTTGCTTTTCAGGAAACTGGTTCAAAAGCCAGGTCAAGGGTGGCCACTTATTGCCAAAAAAGAGGAAATGCAACACCAAAAAAAGAGGAAAGTGGTTTGTATACAATTTGCCTCGTGCTCACTTATATGTACGAATGGATGCAAATTTAGAAATCATTATTATAATTTAAATAAAATTACAGTACATCTCACAATAGTCAGTAGGGATGTACAAAAGTCACTTACCTTTCGCAGATTATGTTGATGGTGGGGGGGGAGGCATTCCGTCCCTCCCCCCGGAATCCTCAACGGGGAGGGAGGCGCTCCATTCCTCCCCCCCCCCCGGAATCCTCCACAGCGGGCTGTGCTCCGCAGCAGCTCCACGGAGCAGCCGGCCAGGCCCAGCCAGCCCAGAGCCATCCACAGCTGGATTTCTGGCCACGGAGGGCTCTGGGGGGGGGAACCGCGTATGCAAATGGCGACAGCTATGGCCGCTGCCATTTGCGTTCCTTATTTTTGCCGTCTTAATCTATGTAAATATTTACGTAGACTAAGACGGCGAAAATAAGGGGAACGCAAATAGCATAGCGGACGCTATTTGCGTTCCCCTTATTTTCGCCATCTTAGTCTAAGTAAATATTTACTTAGATTAAGACGGCCCAAAATAAGGAACGCAAATGGCGGCGGCTGTAGCCACCGCCATTTGCATAAGCCTTTTTTTTTTTTTTACCCAGACGTTTTAGGCTACGTAAAAACTTACATAGCCTATCACGTATCTGTAAAAAAAAAAAAAAAACCCTGCAAATGGCAGCAGCGGCAGCCGGTCGGAAGACCAGCCGCCGAAGCTGCTGCTGCAGCCGCCGCCAGAGCCACCGCCACCCGGAAGATCTGCCCCAGGTAAGTCTCGTCCCGGGGGGGATCCACGGGGGGGCGGGGAGGTGGCAGGCTGTTCCGCCACAGATTTCAGGGGGCTGAATGCACTGGCATTCGGCCTCACCGAGATCCGTGGCAGAATTCTCTGCCATCCCTACAATGGTGTGGTAGGCTGACCAGGTGAACTACGTGCCTGCCTCTTCCAGTGCTAACTGTTGACCGGCAACAGTTCTCATGGCTTTTTTTTTTTCTTTAAACTGGGATTAGACAGGACAGGCCTTCAAATAGAGGTTGGATTCAAATAGAAGACAGTCCTGTGGTAGCCCTTTAAATAGAGAACTGTACTCTGTAAAAGAGGAAACGTGGACTCCTTATGCCAGGTCAGGTGAGGAGTTGGGGGGTTTCAGTTGGTTATCCTATTCACATTTACCATTCAACTGTACCATTTTGGGGAAAACAAGATGAAGTGAAGACTGAGAAAAGACAGGGATGTCTTGATGCATAAGCAGTTCAAAGTTGCTTGGGTTAGCATATTTTTAGGGAAACCATTCACCCAGGACTGGCTCTATCATTAGGCAGAATGAGGCAGACACCTCAGGTGGCAAATGCTGGGAAGTGGCAGCCAGGTGTTGCAGGAGAGCTATGTGCTGCACAGCCTGCCCTGCACCTCCTGAGCTAGCCTGCTGCTTTCAGGTGTGGTGGAGCATGCTGTCCCATTAGCAGTGTTGAGGAAAGAATCAACTGTCTGTCCAGTTGGCTTTTGTACATGGAATGGAAGGGGGAGCCATCTTGTTTCTCACCTCATGTAATGGTCCCAGGTGTCATGCCATCACTGGAATCATCTTCAGAGGAAGAGCAAGAACTTTTACAGCCAGATGGCCTTAGGGAACAGGTCGCCTCAGAATAAGTCACCCTGGCACTACCCAAGACCATCTGGGACCCTCAAGGGTGATTCCTTTGGATCTGCCTCCTGGAGAGGCAGAGAGCTCAGCTTCTGAGGCAGAGGGAGATGCTGAGCTACCACCTAGTCCCTCAGAGCATCGGCACCTTAAGATTCATGACAGGACAGTGGCCAAGCAAAGGAGTGCTTGCTTACTGAAGAGGGCTCCTCATGAATCGTGAGGAGGACATCCGACCCAAAGCCCCTAACACGATGAGCCCTGGATGGAACTTGAGAGATGCTGGAAACAGTGTCTTATCTTTAGCTCCAGTCACTGGTATCCTGTTTTTCCCTGACCATGCTCTGTGTTTGGACTTCGTGATACTGATCCCTGGTCTTCTACCCGACTCTGCTTTTTGGACTATGTTTCTATTTGATTGACCTCCTGAATTTTGATTTTGACTGCACCTCAGACCTCTCTCTTGAAAGACCCCTACTTGCCTGGTAAACCTGTGCTTGACCATTTGCCTGCTAAATTGACTTTCCTATTGTATTCATTCCTGTATTTGCTTAGCAAAGAGCTGGACCCAGTTAGAGCAGGACAAAAGGCAGCAAAAGATTTGGGGTCAGCACTGTACTCACTCTCCCTACAGAGGTGGCAGAAGAAAACAGATGCTGCATGCAGTTCAAGGTGCACTGGTAGGATCACATGCCACAGAGGGTTCTGGGATGCAACACCTGCCCAAAGTATTGCATCAGTAGTCATGGTTGTGCACATGCTAGGGATGTATGAAAGTCACTTACCTTTCTGCAGATTATGTTGATGGGGGGGCATTCTGTCCCTCCCCCCGGAATCCTCGACGGGGGGGAGGCGATCCGTTCCTCCCCCCCGGAATCCTCCACGGCCAGCTGTGCTCCGGGGCAGCTCCGTGGAGCAGCCAGCCAGGCCCAGGCCAGAGCCGTCCGTGGCCGGATTTCCAGCCATGGAGGGCTCTGGGTAAAACAAAAAACAAAAAAAAACCCGTACGCAAATGGCGGCGGCTACGCCCGCCGCCATTTGTGTTCCTTATTTTTGGCCATCTTAATCTACGTAAATATTTATGTAGACTATGATGGCGAAAATAAAGGGGAATGCAAATAGCGTAGCATGCGCTATTTGCGTCCTTTTTTGATTCACCGTTTTAGCCTACGTAAATATTTACGTAGGCTAAAACAGCGAATCAAAAAGGGACGCAAATAGCACCCGCTATGCTATTTGGATTCCCCTTTATTTTCGCCTTCATAGTCTACGTAAATATTTACATAGACTAGGACGGCCAAAAATAAGGAACACAAATGGCGGCGGCCATAGCCGCCGCCATTTGCATACGTGGCTTGTTTTGTTTTGTTTTTTAACCCAGCCATGATAGGCTACGTAAATTTTTACGTAGCCTATCACGTCTTGTAAAAAAACCAAAAAACGACAAGACTGCAAATGGTGGCGGTGGCAGCCGGTCAGAAGACCAGCTGCCACAGCCGCCGCCACCCGGAACATCCGCCCCAGGTAAGTCTCGTCCCAGGGGGGATCCGCGGGGGGGCAGGCCATTCCACCACGGAGTTCGGGGGGCCGAATGCACTGGCATTCGGCCTCACCAAGATCCGTGGCGGAATTCTCTGACATCCCTAGCACATGCTGAGGACTGCAGCCCAGGGTCTTCAAAAACTCTGCAAGAGATTACAGAGTGCTTAAGATTGCATGCTGAGGCAGCAAAATGTCTTGGGCCAGCCCAAGAAAGAAAAAGCAATGGAAATTATGAGGTCATCCCCCCCTTGTGCATAAGACAAGGAAGGTGTAATTGGACCTCATCCACCTGTAGTCATGGACAAGTAGTTCTGCATAAAAACTGGCAATTCTGGATGCTGACGCGCAACCATTTTTGCATCAAAAGACGCATCCATCCAGCCCAATAAGATTCAAGTGAGCATTGCAGTGCAGGTGAACAGGACTGCCCAGATGCACATCTGTGTCCGCACCAGCAATGCATGTCATGGAAGGCTGCTTATGCAGACAAATCTCTCTTGCAGAATCAGAATAACTGCATGTGGTGCCTTTGACATGTACGCATGCAGACAGTTATCCAGTACGGGCTTCATTTCCATGAGAAAGAGCATGATAGTAACAGGTGTACAGATTAAATATAATAAAGTAGTTCATAACCCCTCTATCATACAATATTTATTAACCCCAGATAGATGCTGTAGATCTGACCCACGATGTTCAGATAGCTACACAGAACTCTGGGCGATGCAAGCAAATTTAAAGAACAAGTATTTGCACCTTGTAATGAATTACCTATTCAATACCTATTCATTACCTATCCCTATCAAATACCTGTTTTCATTTGAAGTGTGGGCCTAATCTGTTAGATAGATAATTTTTTCAGATGATGGTTTTCAGGCAGATGACACAGACCTAATGGAAAGGGGCCGAAATTCCACCAGGAGGTTCGGTGGAATAGCATATCTCTATCATACCAACAGACTTCAGATCAGCTGTTCACTTATACTTCATTTCATCCAGTCATTAAGTGAGAAAAGCCAATGATTAAAAGAAAGGCATTCTAAAAGAGCCTACTATTCATTCCATAGCTTTCAGTGTTTATTCTTAGCCACTTCTGTTTGCAGTACCCTTTATCAGTCTTGGAAGCAACACTTCTCTCTTGACAGATTTTGTCCTTTTCCATTTGGCCGGCAACATATCTTCTCTGACATGGCATAAGCCAATACTGTTTGATTTTGTTTGGATCTTTGTTTATGTGCTGGCACACAAAGAATGCCATCCAAACTGTACAAACATCTGGGAATGTGGCTTCTACACCAGTTAATTGCTTTATATAGACCCACCAGAGCCAGCATAAACACAACAACAAGGAGGGTTATGTGTTTGGGTTATGTGTTTTTGGCAAAGAGGATTATTTCCATGTTCTGGCAACAGAACGATGATTTGGAAAGGAGAGTAAAATTTGGTGCACGTATTAGGATAGAATGTTTGAAATTGCTTTGTTTTGGAAATAAGCAAAATAGGGCTTCATTAATAAAATAGCTCAGCTAATTCATACATTCAACACTTTTGTGCAGTTCATGAAACCCACCTTGATGCCTCTGCTTAATTCATATAAGGATTTGCATGGGCTTTGCTTTTTGTACAGTTTCACTAATTAGGTAAAAAAAAAAAAACATTGCCAATTTAGGCCTGAATTTAACTTAAACCATAGTTCAGTCATTGTATGAAAGCATGGCATCATTGTAACATCACTAGCCCTGATCAAACAGAATGTGCACAACCTCAGCTGCTAGATTAGGCTAAGAAATCACACACAGCATTCTTCACCCAGGTAGATATATCTATGGAGCACTGCTTTTGTACATGGATAGCCCCTAGCTGGATTGGGGTGACTGAGAATTAATATGTCAGTCTTCTCCCATCAATTGAAATTACCCATATGTAATTACACAAAAGTTGTTGTGATACAATACTAAAGGTAGCGATACTCATCGTCTGTCAGGGTGGCTTGCCCAGAGGCAAACAGATAGTTAGGTAAATAGATAAGTTGGCAATCTGCAAGGCAACTCTGACTGAGGAGCTACTCCAAAGTCAACAGCTTTATAGAGCCACATGGGACCCTACTGAGTCCTTGTGCCACCTAATCTTTGCTGGGCTGGTAGCTGTAGTACCTCCTCCTGGCTATCTGCAGTAGCGGCACTGCAGTGCAACAGAGATAAGGCCAGCAGCTCCCTCTCCTAGGGATGTCGGGGAAATCGGCAAAGGAATCAAAACAAGGTCAGGTTTCTGTGAATGCAGCCTGTGGGCTGGCTTTTCCCAAGTCACACAGATTCCGCACACTTGCAGGCAGTTTTTTTTTTTTACTTTCCAGAATTTTACACACATTCAGTCATAGAAGAATACACAAAATTAAAAAACACCGGTCGAAAATGCTAAAGCATGAAAATCCACATTGGGGAGGATCTGCACATCTTGGGGGGATTTGCACATTTTCGCTAGTGTGAATTTGTGCACGTGTGAATTTGCACAAATTTGGGAAATTGGGAAAAAACTAATTCCACCAGTGAGTGGATGATGGAATGAAAACTACCCGACAATCCACAAAATGCAGACAGAATGGATTGTACAAAATGCGTACATCCCTACCATCACCCCACAAGCTGCTACAAAGGTGCAGACAGTAAAGTACCTGAGCTCTGCTACTAATGTCCCCAGTTCAAGAGCCCGAGTGAGATACATAGACTTCCTTAGATGTGGAGTGAAGGATGGGGCAGCACTTCCAATGCCCAAATAGATGTAACTTTGAAGTGTGAAACAGCTGATGGGAAAGCATTATGAACAAACCATTTTCTTCTTCCTGGTGACAGGTCCTTAATATTTTGTGACTAATGAAGGTATTGTGGTGATATGGATTTGGGGAATTTCTTTTTGAATTTTTCTTTTTAAAATGTTCTTTGCTTTTCATATCCTACGATCACCTTTTTGATTGTTGAGTAAGAAGATTTTATTTTTGATTAAATCAAGATACAAATATGATTGGATTGTTTATTTTATTGTTTATTTATTTTATTCTATTGTTTTTGTTTGTTTGTTTTCTATCCCATCTTTCCATCAAAACTATGGTGCTCAGAGCGGCTAACAATAAAAACCAGAATGAATTAAGATTAAAACATAACATAAAAACAAAACACACAATCACACAACAATTAAAAAAATAAACAGCACCAAGCAATTAAAATCCCTATCTACAACAAGCCATCTTATATGCCAAAGGCCTGCCTGAATAAAAATGTATTTGCCTAGCAGCAGGACAACAGGGAGGGAGCCAATCTTGCAGGTAGTCTGATCCCAAGCCTTAATTGTTCGTTGTAATAATTTCAGGAAACTGTTTAATTTCAGGGCATGTATTCTCTCATTCCCCTTCATGGATCACTGCCTTGTTGTGGCGAAGGGGTTTGCGTAACTCAGTGAAGCCATAAGCTATGCCGTGCAGGGCCACCCAAGACGGACAGGTCATGGCAGAGAGTTCTGACAAAATGTGGTCCACTGGAGAAGGAAATGGCAACCCACTCCAGTATCCTTTCCAAGAAAACCCCATGGAACGTATCACAAGGCTAAAAGATATGACACCGGAAGATGAGCCCCTCAGGTCCGAAGGTGTCCAATATACTACTGGGGAAGAGCAGAGGGTATTTCCAAGTAGCGCCAGAAAGAGTGAAGCGGCTGGGCCAAAGCCAAAAGGACACTCAGCTCTGGATGTGTCTGGTGGTGAAAAGAAAATCTGATGCTGTAAAGAACAATATTGTTTAGGAACCTGGAATGTCAGATGAATGAATCAAGGTAAGCTAGAGGTGGTCAAACAGGAGATGGCAAGATTGAACATCGACATCTTGGGAATCAGCGAACTAAAATGGACAGGCATGGGCGAATTTAATTCAGGTGACCATCATATCTACTACTGTGGGCAAGACTGCCTTAGAAGAAATGGAGTAGCACTCATAGTCAAGAAAAGGGTGGGAAAAGCAGTACTGGGGTACAATCTTAAAAACGATAGAATGATCTCAGTACGAATCCAAGGCAAACCATTCAACATCACAGTAATTCAAGTCTATGCCCCAACCACTGATGCCGAAGAAGCTGAGGTTGATCGGTTCTATGAAGACCTACAACACCTTTTAGAACTAACACCAAAAAAAGATGTCCTCTTCATCATAGGGGATTGGAAGTAGGAAGTCAAGAAATCACTGGGATAACAGGCAGGCATGGCCTTGGTGCACAAAATGAAGCAGGACAAAAGCTAATAGAGTTTTGGCAGGAGAACACGCTGATCATAGCAAACACTCTTTTCCAAAAGCACAAGAGGCGACTCTACACATGGACATCACCAGATGGTCAATATCGAAATCAGATTGATTATGTCCTTTGCAGCCAAAGATGGAGAAGCTCTATACAGTCAGTAAAAACAAGACCTGGAGCTGACTGTGGCTCAGATCATGAGCTTCTTGTTGCAAAATTTCAGCTTAAATTGAAGAACGTCGGGAAAACCACTAAACCATTCAGGTATGACCTAAATCATATCCCTTCTGAATATACAGTGGAGGTGACAAATAGATTTAAGGGATTAGACCTGATAGACAGAGTGCCTGAGGAACTATGGACGGAGGTCCGTAACATTGTTCAGGAGGCAGCAACTCAATCCATCCCAAAGAAAAAGAAATGCAAGAAAGCCAAGTGGCTGTCTGATGAGGCTTTACAAGTAGCTGAAGAAAGAAGGGAAGCAAAAAAAAAGGGAGAAAGGGGAAGATATATCCAACTGAATGCAGAGTTCCAGAGAATAGCAAGGAGAGACAAGAAGGCCTTCTTAAATGAACAATGCAAAGAAATCGAGGAAAACAACAGAATGGGAAAGACTAGAGATCTCTTCAAGAAAATCGGAGATCTCAAGGGAACGTTTTGTGCAAAGATGGGCATGATAAAGGACAAAGAAGGCAGGGACCTAACAGAAGCAGATGAGATTCAGAAGAGGTGGAAGGAATACACAGAAGAACTATACAGGAAAGATCCCTGTATGATCCCTCTATCATGTCCCTGATAGCCATGATAGTGCAGCCACTGAACTTGAGCCGGACATCCTCGAGAGTGAAGTCAAGTGGGCCTTAGGAAGCATTAGTAACAACAAAGCTAGCGGAGATGACAGTATTCCAGCTGAGCTATTTAAAATCCTAAAAGATGATGCTGTTAAAGTGCTGCATTCAATATGCCAACAAATTTGGAACACTCAACAATGGCTGCAAGACTGGAAAAGGTCAGTTTACATTCCAATTCCAAAGAAGGGCAACGCCAAAGAGTGTTCAAACTACTGCACAATTGCGCTCATTTCACATGCCAGCAAGGTGATGCTCAAAATCCTACAAGCTAGGCTTCAGCAGTATGCGAACCGAGAACTACCGGAAGTACAAGCTGGGTTTCGAAGAGGCAGAGGAACTAGAGATCAAATCGCCAACGTTCGCTGGATCATGGAGAAAGCAAGAGAATTCCAGAAAAACGTCTATTTCTGCTTCATTGACTACGCTAAAGCCTTTGATTGTGTGGATCACAACAAACTGTGGCAAATTCTTAAAGTGATGGGAGTACCAGACCACCTTACCTGTCTCCTGAGAAATCTGTATGAGGGTCAAGAAGCAACAGTAAGAACCAGACATGGAACAACCGAGTGGTTCAAAATTGGGAAAGGAGTACGACAAGGCTGCATATTGTCACCCTGCTTATTTAACTTATATGCAGAGTACATCATGAGAAACGCTGGGTTGGATGAATCAGAGGTCGGAATTAAGATTGCTGGGAGAATTATCAACAACCTCCGATATGCAGACGATACCACCCTAATGGCAGAAAGCGAAGAGGATCTAAAGAGCCTCTTGTTGAGGGTGAAAGTGGAGAGTGCAAAAGCTGGTTTGAAACTCAACATGAAAAAAACGAAGATCATGGCATCTGGCCCCATCACTTCCTGGCATATAGAAGGGGAAGAAATGGAAGCAGTGACAGATTTTACTTTCTTGGGCTCCAAGATCACCGCAGACGGTGACTGTAGCCATGAAATTAAAAGACGCTTGCTCCTTGGGAGGAAAGCTATGGCAAACCTAGACAGCATAGTCAGAAGCAGAGACATCACCTTGCCGACAAAGGTTCATCTAATCAAAGCTATGGTTTTCCCAGTAGTAATGTATGGCTGTGAGAGCTGGACTATAAGGAAGGCTGAGTGCCGAAGAATTGATGCTTTCGAGCTGTGGTGCTGGAGAAGACTCTTACGAGTCCCCTGGACTGCAAGGAGGTCAAATCAGTCAACCCTAAAAGAAATCAACCCTGAGTGCTCATTGGAAGGACAGATACTGAAGCTGAAGATGAAATATTTTGGCTACCTAATGCGAAGAGAAAACTCTCTGGAAAAGACCCTGATGCTGGGAAAGACTGAAGGCAAAAGGAGAAGGGGACGACAGAGGATGAGATGGCTAGATAGCATCACCGATGCAATGAATATGAACTTGAGCACACTCCAGGAGAGAGACCAGGACAGGAAGGCCTGGCGTGCTATGGTCCATGGGGTCACGAAGAGTCAGACACGACTGAACAACAACAACATTCTCTCATATCTCACACTGCTGTTACAATGGTGATCATTCAGAACAGCACCATTCATAGGCAATAATGACTCCGTCCTGACTGATCCAGGATTTATAAAGTCTGATTTTTCTGAATTTTTTTCCAAGAATAATGGTGACATGCAGGTGCAGAATTCACCAGGATGTACTACTGAGCATTTTGTCAGTAGACATCTGCATTTTAGTATGCATTGCTTGGTCAAAGGCAAATGTCCCAATTTAATTAAGGAGACCCACACACATAAGCAGGCTTCTGCTGACGTAGCACATACTGGATCAGGAATCATGGGTGAAAATCTGAAGCACACCCAAACATTCATCCAGATGTGTATCTGAATGTTGATACCTAGTATCAGGCATAGGCAATGTGATGCCCACTTGCACCAATGTGCCCCTGGACACCTTTCTTTGCACCTGCCAAAATGTCCTAACCCTCCCATTTGAAAAAAAATAAATAACACATTTTCTTACCAGCAGCTGAGAGTGCTATGGAAGAGATTTCTGTTGGTGCTGAAAACTGTGGATTCAAAGGAGTTGTTTATTATGTTGCAGCTTAGACCTCACACCTGCCTTGTACTCAGTATTTGGGGCAGGTTACTTATCCTGTGCCATGCCTCTCATAGCAGCCATTTTGTGGCAGTGCCGAGGACAACTTTTCAAACTTCCAAATGTGTTCACTGCCCCAAAAGGTCACCTACCCCTGCCTTATCTCCATACTGCATTGCTTTCAATGTGTTGCACACTTGAATGTGTATTCAAATGCACACCCTGTCCATGCTCTGAGCTTTTGAAACAGCAACAAAAGCTGGATCAAAATACAAGGATGTTCAAGTTCAAGCTGAATTTTTGCATCAAAACTTTCTTTTAGCATACTAGGAGCCCGGTAGACCTTAGTGTTGGTGTTGCCTCAGTTACTGGACAGCAGCTATTGAAAGAATACAATTGTTTTGAAAGACAATATGAAAAACCTGCCCATCCAGGGACCACACATGAGCCATCACTGGTCATTTTTGTAAACAAAACAAAACAAAACACAGTTCACTTATCAGTGCTGATGCTTTCTGTACAAACATAGACATATTTATCATTTTATAGCTCTGAGACTTAGAGTGATATTGATGTGTCCCTCTAAATATTAAATATTTTCAGAGTGTATGGACATGAATTTTTCTAACCATTTATCTGCCTGCTGTTTTTTGTTCTGAATTAAAATAAGTTTCTATTGAACCATTAAAACAAGACCTATAAGCCTGTTGTGTGTGCTGCTCTCTACACTCTTCTCTTTGTGTATGTTGATTCTCCATAATGTTTCCACTAAACCAGATCTGTAATTTTCTTATAAAAACACATACAGTCATTGTTTTAAAATACATCATTGCAAATACCGTCAAATGAGCTCTCTGTCTACTTTGCATGAGGTTAAATTTTGGTACAAATATATCTGCAAGAAACTGCCAGTACTACCGCTAATAAGTAAAGGAAGGGGCAGGTATTGCTAGCACTGGAAATCTTAAATGGAAATGACTGATTATTTCACAGGACCTCATAGAAGGATAAATGGGGGAACTGATGGTATAGATGGACCAAAAATCTGGGTGCCATGATCACATTTAATTTTCTCACTTTTGAAGAAGTTGTTCAGAGGTGAATGGACTCCTCTTTCCCTCATGAGCCCCAGGAGAGTAAGTGGGGTAGGGAGAAGCATCGTGGTGCTCCCAGACAGAGGCAGGTCAGGAAGAAGGAATATGTGTCAGCATATTAGAGGATGAAACCAGGGCCTACTGTATATAAAGGCCTCTGCCCTTCAAATTCCCTCTTCACTGCCCTCCTGGTGCCATTCCTCCTTCCACATAAGATGCAATACAGGTATCACTGGTCACTGCAGGGCTGAGTAGGATTGTTTCTCTTGTTGTCTGGCTGTCCCTGGCCCACAGGGTTTTCCACCTGTGCTACACTGAGCCTGCGGAGGGATGTAAGTGGCTAGGGTGGCATCAAGGTTAAACAGACTGGTCACAACAAGAGTTCAGTGCAGGATATGAGATCAGCACATAGCATGGCCAGGTGTCCTCTTTTACAGAGGACCATCTTCTATTTGAAGGGCTGCCAGAGAACCATCCTCTGTTTGGAGTAGGAATGGGTGAACCCCTTGAAGTCCAGTCCGGGGGGCGGGGTCCACCATGGGGAAATCTAGGCTGCTTGGGCTCACTGGATTTCTCCAGAGCCCTGCGCACACATGCCAGATTTCACAGGGCACCTTTCTGGTCCACGAATGGCGACCTTGGGAACATCACAGCAGTCAATTGTGTATTTACTCCATTTGCGGCCACAAAGCACTTACATCTATGGAAATTACAGCCGCAGACCTTGTCTTTTTAAAACCTGGAAGCCATCCCACGTGGAGTCCAGCAGGTGCAGAGGTAAGGCAAGCTGGTTCACTGTAGACCCTGCAGGTCGGATTCTTGGGAATCCTGCCTTATTTTGGGCCACAGTGGATTTCTCCAGCATCCCTAGTGTGAAGGACTGTCCTGTCCAATTCCGGTTTAAAGATAAAGAACCATAAGAAGTGTTGCCAAGCAACAGTTAACACCTGAACAGTAGACTGAACATGCAGGCACACAGATCACCTGGTCACGGTCATCCACACCATGGTAACATGGACTGTATTTCTTTTAAAACTATAATAATTATTTATAAATTTGCATCTATACATATAAATCAGCATATTCAAACTGATGTCCTCTATTCTCCTCTTTTTTGTGGGGAAGCATTTCCTCTTTTTTGGTGATTAATAAGTGGCCACACTATACCTGGCTTTTGGCCCAGTTTCCAGAACAGCAAGTTATAAGACCAGTGGAGGCTGGTGACTCCAATTTCAGCGGGGATAACATCCACTCTGGGTTTCAGTCAGAACCAGGCAGAACTCTAAAGGAGCTATCCAAGGTACTGAACCCAATCCCCAAAGTGGGTTCAGTACCTTGGATAGCACCTTTAGAGTTCTGCCTGGTTCTGACTGAAGTCCAGAGTGTATCTATAGCCCCACTGAAATCGGAGCCACCAGCCTCCACTATGTAACACTATCTCCCCCCACCACTACTGCCTGCACTGTTTTTTTATAGAGAACTTTTGTGATGGGCTAAGCCACTGACCCCACACTATCAGCAAGCCATCTTTGGTGAGTGCCCTGGGGCAACTTTACTGTGAGGGGATCAGTTTGGGGAGAGGTGGCTTAAATCTGCAAGGCACCATTCATTGTTTTATTTGGGGAGCCCCAATGCTTTCTGAGGAGGAGTGTGTGTGTGTGTGTGTGTGTGTCTGTTTAAAGTGAAGATATCTGAAATTTTCTGTATCCTTTACTGTCAAATGAATAGCGAGAACATAATAAGCCATACCAATCCCTGTTTTATCCTTTCTTTTGTCCAAGTATCAATGGCCACACAAGAACCAAAGCCCTGGAGATGCTGCTCACCTGGAGTGCTGCCAATTATCTTATGAGCACTTCCATTTTTTGAGTAGCTTTTTTTCCCTTTGGTAGGCCCCTTCTTATGCCTACTTTATATTACAAGAATTTCAACTTTCCAGCTGTTGTTCTTGAAGAGAAAAGTTTGAAATAATGAAGCAAATGCTCCATTAAAAATTCTGAATCTTGAATGAGGGAAAAACTAGAGACTAATACCTTTCAAAATGATGATTTTATCATGTCTTTGGGAGCTGACATAGCTTTGAGAGGGCATCTGAAAGATCACTTGCTTTGTTACGCTTGCACTCCACTGTTCTTTCAATGAATGCCAACCTTCTTAAACCTAGGTCCCTAGCGGCCTCTTATCCAGGGAGCACCAAGGGCCAGAACTTCTTAGCTTCAACAGGAGAACACCATGATCAGGCCAACGTTGGGGTCATTTACTCCAATGGCTCAGAAACCACTACACCTAAGCTATTGATTTATGTTCTTCCTTCTATTTCTTTATAGGAAAGAGCCAATGCTCAGTGGTAGAGCACATGCTTTACATCCCAAAAGTCTCAGGTTCAAACCCTAGTGTCTCCAATTGAAAGGATCTGGTAGTGGGTGATGTGAAGAACCTGGGAGAATGTGAAGAATCTGTGGAGAACCTGGAGAGCAACTGCCAGTAACAGTAGGCAACACTAGGCTACACAGAGAAATAGTCTAGTATAAGTTGGCTTCCTATGTTCTGCTTTCCTGGTAGATCCAGATAATCTATTTTACTATGGTTCACTGCCGTAACATTTTAATGCACCAGTGGTGGTTTTCCATGAGCCAATGGGGGTTGGACTCGATGGCCTTGTAGGCCCCTTCCAACCCTACTATTCTATGAATGTACATAAGTCTCAGAAATCTGGGTTGTTGTTGGGAGGGGGGAGGTCGTGCACGCATGGAAGCTGCCAAACCAATTCCCCATTGAATCTCGAAACCTTACAGTTCCATGGGTTGAGATCACACATTAGTCCAACTGAAATCCATGTGACTTGTTGGTCATGACTAACTCTCAAACTGCCTGCAGAGCAGAAGGTTGAAAACCACCACTACGTAGGAACAGAGGAAGCTGCCTTATACGGAGTCAGACCATTGCGCCATCTAGCCCAGTATCGTTGACACTGACTGGCAGGGGCTCCCCAGGTGTCAGGCAGGATTCTTTCCTAGCCCTACCTGGAGATGCCAGGGATTGAACCTGGGACCTTCTGCATGCAAAGCAGAGGCTCTACCCACTGAGCTACAAACCCTTCCAATTCTACTATACATGAAATCTGCTATTCAGGTTGTGACTGCTGCAGATGTTGACATGGCTTGCTGTTGCTGTCTAATCCAGCTTGGTTCAAGGCACCAGCAAGGTACATACAGGCAAGGACCTGGCAAGTCAGGTCAGGTCTGGTTTAAGGGTGCTGAATAGCCAGACAAGTTAGACCAGGCAGGGTCTTCCAGGACTTTCGCTAGCTCCCAGTTAGCTGAGATTCAAATAAGGAGAACTGTTGACTCAGCATTAGTCAAAGGCTTTCTGAAGCCTTATAAAGGCCAGCAGGTCAAGAGCTGCAGTTAACTCCACCCCCTCAGAGAAGTAGTTTGCTTCTTAAAGGGCTACTGCCTGATTTGTAACCACTGGCTCCTATGGGGTGGGGATGGCGAGGGCTGTAATGGGGGAGTGTCTTCTGCTCCAGAGGAGTCAGGTAGAGGCACATCCTCTGGTCTGGGAGGCCCTGGCCTAGCACAGACTGGATTAATGGAGGGAGTCTCCTCTGTCTCTGAGTCCTCTTTGGAGCCAGAGGACAGATCAAGGCTGGGGAACATGACAGTCACCAGCCATGCCAACAAAGGGTTCTGTGCATGGGAAGTTTCACAGCACTATCAGAATCAATTTTTAGGACCCACATTCACCATCCTGTACTTTTGTATGGAACCATGGCAAACCTTTGCAGGGATAAGAAGCTGCCTGTCAAAGAGAATGAAGAGGAGGTTTCCTCTGAACAGCTTCCTGATATTCTTTTCCACCCTGAAGAATGGAGAGGATTGGGCTGCATGGATTCAATCCAAGGATAGATCTGGGTGGGTGACCTCATTTCATTACTTTCACCAAACTGTGTCTGTGCTGTTCTATAAAACAGCACAAATGTAAACGAGGTGTGAACTGCTTTCACATCTCATTTAGGTAACAGATGAGGCATGAAATGCATTTCACAAGCACAAGAACTAGACTGGTACTGCTAAGGCTTGTGGCAGTGAAGGACTGTTTTATCCCCTTGGAGGTCTGGATTAGCTCTGAAAGTGGTTACTGAGCAGGGGGCGCGGGGCGGGGGTGGGGACATGAGGGGAAGTAAGATCAACGAACAGCATAGATGCTATTTTTATTTGCTCTCCCAAAATATCCCAAGAGGAATTGAAGACCTTAGGACTTCAGTTGCAGAGATTGGTATAGTATCTGTCTCATGAAATTCACTCCATCCAGATGGTGCAAAATAATAACAAAAATGACAGTTTTAGCATGCAAGCTGGAGTTTCAGATCCTTTGAAAGATTTCACTTCTTCTTGTATGCAAAGACCCTAAAATATCCATAAACTGCATTCCTTTTTTTCTTTATAAATATTATACACAGATGAGTTTTCCATCTATTGTTCAATAGAAAATGTAGTCTAGTAGCAGTGTCTTTCAGTCTTATAACAGAAGGAGCATGTTGTCTGAGTGGCTCTGGACATTATTTATTCTCCAGATACCATCAGTGGGAGATACTTTATTTTCTTTTTAGTGCCAAGGTTTGTTTTGTTTTTTGCCCAAGCATCTTAACATTTTAACTTTTGATTTTTTTTAGCATTTTAACATTTAACAAAAAAAGTTATTTTACATCTAACTGATAGTTGTTTGGTTTGCTGGCTGAAGAGGTGTTGCTGTTTAATTTGCTTTTTAGTGTGTAATTGTATTGAATTTGTTGTCGGTTTTTGATGTTGTGTACACTGCCTTGGGATCCTGTGGATGAAGGGCAGTTTATAAATATTATTAGTATTATTAGTATCATTATTATTGATGATGATACATATGTATTCTCCCCCCTATCAAAATTTGAATTGCAAGCTCCTTCAGACAGAGATCTGTTCTTTTTGCCTATATTACTTATGCCAAGTGTGGGCAACTTGTGGCCCTCCAGATGTTTTGGCCTATGACTCCCATCAGCTTTAGTCAGCATAGCCAATGGTGATGGAGAATGGGAGTTGTAGGCCAAAACATCTGGAGGGGCACAGGTTGCCCACCCCTGTGCCATACATCGATAGTACAATGTAGATAGGTAGATAGACAGATAGCGATCTATCTTTGGCTATACAGTCAGGGCCAGAAATATTGGAACAAGGATAACTGTTTTGGCAGTTGGCCTCTGTACATCACCACATTGAAGTTGAAAGGAAACACACCCAGATGGGAGCGAAGTCAGGACTTTCAGCTGTAATTCAAGGGGTTTGGCCAAAGTGGGGCACTAACCATTCAGGAAGTACAGCCAGTGGCATACACACACACCCATCGTTGGTGGCTCATAAGTAATGGAACAAACCAACATAATTTCAAACTTAAGGATCGCCTTTAATACCTGGATGAAAATCCTTTGCAGTCAATGACTGCCTGAAGTCTGGAACCCATGGACATGACCAAATCTTGAGTTTCCTCCCTCGAGATGCTTTGCCAGGCCTTCACTGCAGCTGTCTTGAGCTGCTGCTTGTTTGTGGGTCTTTCTGCCTTCAGTCTTGTCTTCAGTAACTGAGAAGCATGCTCTATTGGGTTGAGATCAGGTGACTGGCTTGGCCATTGAAGAACACCCCACTTCTTTGCCTTGAGAAACTCTTGGGTAGCTTTTGCTGTATGTTTGGGGTCATTATCCATCTGCAATATGAAGCGGCATCCTATCAGTTTGGCAGCATTCAGCTGAATCTGAGCAGAAAGTATAGCCCTATACACTTCAGAATTCATCCTGCTGCTTTTATCAGCAGTCAGGTCATCAATAAACACCAGTGACCTGGTTCCATTGGCAGCCATACATGCCCATGCCATAACACTGCCTTCACCATGTTTGACAGATGATGTGGTATGCTCTGGATCATGAGCTGTCCCTTTCCTTCGCCATACTTTTCTCTTCCCATTATTCTGGCACAAGTTAATCTTGGTTTCATCAGTCCAAAGAATCTTATTCCAGAACTGGGCAGGCTTTTTTTGGTGTTTGCTGGCAAAGACTAATCTGGCCTGTCTGTTCTTGAGCGTTACCAGTGGTTTGCACCTTGTGTGAAGCCTCTGTATTTACATTCATAAAGCCGTCTCTTGACTGTAGATGTTGACAATGACATGCCTATCTCTGCAAGCGCATTCTTGACCTGGCTAGATGTTGTGAATGGGTTCCTCTTCACCATGGGGAGAATTCTACGGTCATCCACCTTAGTTGTCTGCCGTGGTCTTCCAGGCGTTTTGCTGTTGCTGAGCTTGCTAGTTAATTCCTTCTTTTTCAGGATGTTCCAAACTGTTGTATTGGCCACTCCCACTGTTTTTGCTATCTCTCTGATGGGTTTATTTTGTTTCCTCAGCCTAATGATGGCCTCCTTCACTCACATGGACACCTCTTTGGACCTCATGTTGGGAGTTCCAGTGAACAGCTACCAAATGCAAATGTAACACTCAGAACCACCTCCAGACCTTTTATCTGCTTGATTGGTCATGGTGTACCCAGGAAACAGGCCACACCTGGCCATGCAGCTGCCTGTCAGCCATTTTTTCCATTACTTATGAGCCACCAACGATGGGGGGGGTCGCCACTGGCTGTACTTCCTGAATGGTTAGTGCCCCACTTTTGTCAAACCCCTTGAATTACAGCTGAAAGTCCTGACTTCGCTCCCATCTGGGTGTGTTTCCTTTCAACTTCAATGTGGTGGTGTACAGAGGCCAACTGCCAAAACAGTTATCCTTGTTCCAATATTTTGGGCCTGACTGTACATATCAGTATGTAAATAAATTCAAACAAATGCATGCATATAGACATTCTCATTGTAACATTCGAAGCCAGAGTTAGGATAAATTAACATAAGCATGTTCTTCACTTTACTTGATGACTGCAATATCAAGAGATGATCTAAAACTGTGAAAATGCCACCATGGACCAAACACCACAAGCAAAGCATTCATATGAGATCAGCATCGGCATCTGGCATCCTTGGCCAGGTCCACTGCTGATGCCTTCCCTGAATGCTTGCTTATTTTATTTTTCTGTCCCAGTGTTCTGTGGGCCTAAGTCTACCCATGATGTTTATTATGTGATTAGCAACCACATCACTCGTATTGTTTAATTAAATTCCAGGCACAGGGTGAGGCCATAGTCATCATCACTGCAGCATGCAGGGAGGGAGGGTTTATGCCTTGCTTCCCTGGCTGTGGTCTCAGTCAAAAACCCACCCTCACTATGCAGCAATTAGCCTTAGGAAAATACCTCCCTTTGGCACTCAAACCTAGAGCTGGCTCTGCATTCATATCACTTAATTTCACCTCAAATACATTAGTTACTGCTGCTGGTTCACCACATGGGCAATGGTGGTTGAGTGAACAATGCAGAGGAACTACAGTATATAACTTCAGAATCCTGGTTGGGTAGCATATTTGAATGTTTCTCCATATTAAAAAGAAGAAGTGCAGCAAGAAACAAGGCAAAACAAATATGAATCACTGGTAAAGATGGGCAAATCATTCTTGAATCACTGGTAAAGATGGGCAAATCTATCAAGATCAATTTCGCTCAGGTTATTTTTCCAAGTTTAAGTTTGTTCCATCCCATTTATGCATCAGATTGTAAATTATTATTTTTCTGCCTGCACAAACATTTATACATCTCTTTGCACACATTTTTTCATAATTTATTCATTTTTGTATTAATTTGTTCAAATGTGCACACATTTTCAAATGTACCTATTTTTTCAAGCAATGTTTCCATTGAATAAAGGATTCTGTGCATATTTTTCAAAGTATATGCATTTTTAGTGCATGCTGTTTTAAATGCATGCATTTTTTTTTACTTTTTTTGTGAATTGCATCATAAACCTCAGAAAAGTATAGATTTCGAGGTGTAACTGAAATGCAAACTGAACAAATTTCTCACCCACCCATCATTACTGGTACCTGAGATTATGAATGATTTACACTGAGAAGAACTGAAAGAACAGAAAGATGATAAAAACAATTTAAAAATACAAATTTAAAGAAAAATAACCTCTGCATATGGAAATCTAGAACATCAAAAAGAAGACTCTATGGTGTGTTAGATCTGCACACATGCAGGGAGTTTTTGTCATGAGGGAGCAGTCAGACATGTGATTCCCACCCAGTATTCATTAGTAATACAATCCTAGCAGGACTATACCACATGTTTTTCTGAAGTTTGAATATGCTCTCAAGTATTTGCTCAGTAAAAAGTAGATTAGGCATTTATACAGCTTAGTAGGATATGAAGTAAAATTGATCTCACTGGTGCTAAACTTTCAAATATGGAAAATCTAAAAGAAAGAATCTATGCCTTATTTCCAACCACATGTATGCAATAGTAAGTCATTTCAGTGATAATGTATAACACAGATTCTATGAAATATGGGGGTGGTGGGCAGGAAACCTCACACATGCTCACTAAAAATAAAAGGTCAATAAGGCAAGGCCTGGTTTGGTTATTGTTAAAGTCGCAAGGTGGTTTTTTTTTTTATCCTTTCATATTTCCCAAGTGGATGCAATATCTTCCACCTTCAACAGAGGAGTCATCTGGGGAAATATTAACACTTAAGAATGGAATCCAACTGATCTTTACAGAATTGCAAATACAGATCACTGGCTGTTTACTCAGGAATGCTGTTAGCTAGAAGGCCTCTCAGCTCCAGTTGTCAAAGAGGATTCATTACGCTGGCATCTCACACAAAAATCACAAGAAGGAAGTCAATGTGACTGGCCAATGTTCTCGGTATTACTTATGTAACTGTCTCTTGGGGCTAATTAGAACTGCTTTTGTAGTATGCAAGCTATACAATCCTTGAGATGCTTTCAAAAACAGTGTGTGATCTCCTCACTGAGGTCCTCATTTTTGTGCTGATTCCGCAAGGTGGCTACATATCCCAAAGAATGTAACCATTTCTCTGATGAACGTTGAATGGAAAGCTCAAGGAAGAAGCTGATAATGGCCAGTGGCTTGTTAAATTGCGTGTGGGGGGGGTCTTCCTAACTTGGTTAAGGTTCATTGTTGTGTCCTGTACAAGACTGAGTGCTATCGTTCTGTAAAATGTTTGTAATTAATTTGCTCATGCTATTTCTTTCCATTTTTTTATTATAAATATACAAAAAACATGCAAAACTTAGGTGACATATGATCTCACTGTATATAATCATACATATATTTCTATAGCATAAATATCTGAAAAATAAAAATAGTAAATAACCATGCTAATTAAGATTACCTTTGGTTAAAGTTTTATTATTTATTTATTAACGTTTATATAGTGCCATATTTGCTAAGAAGCCATAATGGTGGTGCCTATCAATTTAAAACAAGGGAAAAAAAACAAGAACAATTAAAACAGTAAAATATAGCATTAAAATAACTACATAATTGGAGGGAGCAATCCTATGGCCTCTAGTCGGCAGCCAGACAGGATATATGGGTTTCCGGGAACTGACCTCAGAGCCTGCGCTCCAGGGTCGGTTCACAGAGAACCAACCTTCCCCCTTCCACGCTGCCCCGCAGGCAGCACAGAATGGCCCCATGCTCCATGCTTGGAAGAGGAGTGTGGAGTGGCCAAAATGGGACGTTCCAGGATGGGGAAGGAGGAAATGCTAGTATGACACTTCCTATATGTTGTCCGGCAGCCTCCTCCCCAGCTCCACCTTCCCACGGCTAGACAGGCTGTCTAGCCACAAATGCAGGGCAGGAGAAGGACGGAGGGAACAATCCCCTCCATGCTTCTCCTGCCCTGCATTGCATAGGCAGTGTCAGGGTGGAAACTGAGCCCAGAGAGCCCCAGAGCAGTTCGGATTCTGCGGGGGAACAGCCATCTGTGGGAGAGGAGCCAGCTCATCCCTCACAGGCTCAGCACCTGGCAGAGATTCCTCCTGCCAGCATTCCAGAGATAGATAGTGACCCAGGTAGTGAGGGAGTGTGGGAGGGGGGCTTTTTAGATGCTCGACGCAGACACAGGGAGCGACGACTGATGGAGGGCGCGGAAAGGAGGCATAGCGCCCGTTTGGTGCACAAGCAACGGCCGCCTCCCATGGACCCAAGGGAAAGAGGGAGGATCTCTCCCAAGCCCATAAGTTCTGGGTCTTCAAGTGACTCTCTTTCAAATGGGGATCAACTTCCTGCCTGAAGCTTAGTCCACGCTGCTGTTCCTTGCTACAGCCACTGGTGATTAGCATCTGAAAGAGTCATTAAGCTGTAATGGGATTAAAGCTTTGAAAAGAATTCCCTTTCATCTGTGTCTTGAGTTAGCTATTGGAATCTACTGAGAAAGGCCGCCAAGGCGTTCCTGACAGGTGATCACCTCCGAGTTCGGAGGCGGCTGCCTATCCCCATAGGCTTGCACCCTTAAAGGCTAAATTGAAGAGATGTGTCTTGATACCCTTTCTAAAACCCAAGAGAGTGGGCTGGTTTGCATCATCACCACAGCCCACTATGACATAAGCCATGGTAAGTTGCGGTGCATGCTGGCAGCTATTTTGGCTATGGGTTATTTGAGGGCTGTTCCCCCCCCCCCCCCGCAACAACCCCTGCTATCTGGGTTTGGATGACACAGAAAACTATGGTAACCCCCCACCAGGGGCTGAATATTCAAAATGGTTGCTGGCACTGTGGGCTGCAGTTGGCTGCAGTGATCATGTGAACCCGGTCAGTGAGGGCCAATTGTAGTTCTTGAAGGAAAGCATTCCACAGTCTGGGAGCAAAACAGGAGAAAGCCCTTTCATTTGTGCCCAACAAATGCACCTCGGCAGATAATGGTGCCCTTAAAAGGGCATCTCCTGAAGCTCTTAATACCCAGCCAGCTTCATAACAAGTCAAGGGGTCCCTTACATAGCCATGTCCTAAGCCATTTAGGTTAAAACCAACACCTTGAATTGAGCCCTGAAAGCATGAAACATAAAGTGCATTAATAATTAGAATAACAGCAAAACAAAACAAAAAGCTTTATAATTATATCAATATTACATTTTTGAGTCGTGTACACAATATGGAGCCCAGAAATATTCAAAATTTTCATTCCTTTTGTTTACCTTCTTTTAGTCATATCATTGCCGTAAGTTTAGACATTGTAGGTATACATGTATTAATCAGTCTTTATTCACAGTCAACAGACCATTAGTACATCATATTCAATATACACATATTAATCAACTTCCTGTTTGGGACAGATGTAGCTCTGGCAGCTTCCACGGGCTCTCCGTGGGAGCTTATCTCAAACAGCTTTTTAAAAGGTTGAAAAACCTTTTCAACCCCCCCCAAATTGAAAATGGGGGCAAGGCAAATAGCTCTGGATTTTAGCTTGGAGTAAGGTAACCCCCACACAATAGTGGAGGAGCTGGATGCCAGGGTTATCCAACCCAGGGCTGTACCAACATGAAAAGCTGTAATGAAACTCCTATTTTATAGGAGAAAATAGGGCTGGCGTGCACCATAACAATATATCCTGCAAGAGAAATCAGCAAACTATAAGAGACGATCCGAGAACTCTGAATAATATTTGAGAACATCTGAGGACCTCTAAGATTTACTGGAGAAAACTATGGCTGAATCAAGAAGACGAAAAGGGCTTGCTTCAACACCTCCCACAATTCCTGTGTCAAAGGTGCTGAAAACAGGAGATTTAGCAGAATTATTTTCAATGATAAAGAACCTATCTTTGCAATTTTCGGAACTAGTTCAAAGGCTGGACTTAATCCAAAATTCTATCACTGGCATGCAGAGAGCCGTGGATTTAATTAATGCGTCACAGAAAAAAATGAAGTCCAAAATGAATGAGCTTGAAGACCGAGTGGCAAGAAATGAAACTTTGACACAGATTGTTTGTAAAAATATATCTGACAGAATTTCTCAATTGGAGGCTGATGGAGGGCCAATGTACATATAGTGGGGATCAAAAAGGGCCAATGTACATATAGTGGGGATCAAAAGCTTGTCTAATGGTGTGAAACTGTCTACTTTTGTGGATAAACTTTTGCATGAGATACTTTCTATATCCTCAGATTATTCTCTTGATATTGAGCAGGCATTTCATGTGCCAAATCCTAAAGGGAATGATTACACAATTGTTGTACAATTTGCAAGAGTCTCCACAAAGTGTTATATCCTGAATTTGGCAAAACAAGCTGGAAGCCTTTTTTGGAAACAGGATAAAGTTATGCTGTTTCCAGATTACATCAAAGAGGTGGCGAATAAAAGAAGGCAATTTATCAAAGCAAAGAATCTGGCAAAACAAATGAACTTACAATATTACTTAAAATATCCTGTTACACTTTGTACTGTGTCTGAACATCAGATGAAGAAGTTTACGAATCATGAAATGGCGGAGGCTTGGTTGAATCTTAAAATGTCAGAGAACACTGTCACAACTCCATGAATTGGAATTTCTAAACAAGTACTGTTAACTGTTTGTGTGTAGCTTTCATGATCTAGGCTAACTCAGAAGAAATGATTTTATATATATTTGTTTACTTTTATGCATTCTATTTTTATTGTTTTTTTCTCTCTTTTTATGTCTCTCCTTCTATTTTATATTTTAAAATAGACAAAAAATCTAGTATAAAAATACTATTGACGGTTGAAAATTTATCTCAAGTTTTATTATTATACAGTACTATAACCTCTCTCTTTGATTATTATTATTATTATTATTATTAATATTCAGGCTTTTGGGAATGAAGTGTAGAACTGTGACATTGATATAAAAGATTGTATTACTAAATTGTAAGATTATAGATATGGGTTTTTTTAAAAAAAATACAATATTATTGGAGGCTGGGAGATGTTGGAGTTTAAATTTAATTCTTAAGGGGTGGAGCTGGGGAGAGGAGAGAAGGGGAAACAACTGGTTTCTTTTTTCTTGACTTCCTTTATTCCTCTCCTTTATTTTTCTTTTTTCTTTTCTTTCCTCTCTTTCTGTTGTTATGGTTTGTTGTTGTTGTTGTTCAGTCGTTCAGTCGTGTCCGACTCTTCGTGACCCCATGGACCATAGCACGCCAGGCCTTCCTGTCCTGCGCTCTCTCCCGGAGTGTGCTCAAGTTCATATTCATTGCATCCGTGATGCTATCTAGCCATCTCATCCTCTGCCGTCCCCTTCTCCTTTTGCCTTCAGTCTTTCCCAGCATCAGGGTCTTTTCCAGGGAGTTTTCTCTTCGCATTAGGTGGCCAAAATATTGGAGCTTCAGCTTCATTATCTGTCCTTCCAATGAGCACTCAGGGTTGATTTCCTTTAGGATGGACTGATTTGACCTCCTTGCAGTCCAGGGGACTCGTAAGAGTCTTCTCCAGCACCACAGTTCGAAAGCATCAATTCTTCGGCGCTCAGCCTTCCTTATAGTCCAGCTCTCACAGCCATACATTACTACTGGGAAAACCATAGCTTTGATTAGACGAACCTTTGTCGGCAAGGTGATGTCTCTGCTTCTGACTATGCTGTCTAGGTTTGCCATAGCTTTCCTCCCAAGGAGCAAGCGTCTTTTAATTTCATGGCTACAGTCACCATCTGCGGTGATCTTGGAGCCCAAGAAAGTAAAATCTGTCACTGCTTCCATTTCTTCCCCTTCTATATGCCAGGAAGTGATAGGGCCAGATGCCATGATCTTAGTTTTTTTAATGTTGAGTTTCAAACCAGCTTTTGCACTCTCCTCTTTCACCCTCAACAAGAGGCTCTTTAGATCCTCTTCGCTTTCTGCCATTAGGGTGGTATCGTCTGCATATCGGAGGTTGTTGATAATTCTCCCAGCAATCTTAATTCCGACCTCTGATTCATCCAATCCGGCATTTCTCATGATGTACTCTGCATATAAGTTAAATAATCAGGGTGACAATATGCAGCCTTGTCGTACTCCTTTCCCAATTTTGAACCAATCGGTTGTTCCATGTCTGGTTCTTACTGTTGCTTCTTGACCCTCGTACAGGTTTCTCAGGAGACAGGTAAGGTGGTCTGGTACTCCCATCACTTTAAGAATTTGCCATAGTTTGTTGTGATCCACACAATCAAAGGCTTTAGCGTAGTCAATGAAGCAGAAATAGACGTTTTTCTGGAATTCTCTTGCTTTCTCCATGATGCAGCGAATGTTGGCGATTTGATCTCTAGTTCCTCTGCCTCTTCGAAACCCAGCTTGTACTTCCGGTAGTTCTCGGTTCACATGCTGCTGAAGCCTAGCTTGTAGGATTTTGAGCATCACCTTGCTGGCATGTGAAATGAGCGCAATTGTGCGGTAGTTTGAACACTCTTTAGCGTTGCCCTTCTTTGGAATTGGAATGTAAACTGACCTTTTCCAGTCTTGTGGCCACTGTTGAGTGTTCCAGATTTGTTGGCATATTGAATGCAGCACTTTAACAGCATCATCTTTTAGGATTTTAAATAGCTCAGCTGGGAGACTGTCATCTCCGCTAGCTTTGTTGTTACTAATGCTTCCTAAGGCCCACTTGACTTCACTCTCAAGGATGTCCGGCTCAAGTTCAGTGACCGCACTATCATGGCTATGGACATTCAGATCTTTCCTGTAGAGTTCTTCTGTGTATTCTTGCCACCTCTTCTTAATCTCATCTGCTTCTGTTAGGTCCCTGCCTTCTTTGTCCTTTATCATGCCCATCTTTGCACAAAACGTACCCTTGAGATCTCCAATTTTCTTGAAGAGATCTCTAGTCTTTCCCATTCTGTTGTTTTCCTTGATTTCTTTGCATTGTTCATTTAAGAAGGCCTTCTTGTCTCTCCTTGCTATTCTCTGGAACTCTGCATTCAGTTGGGTATATCTTCCCCTTTCTCCCTTGCTTTTCGCTTCCCTTCTTTCGTGAGCTACTTGTAAAGCCTCATCAGACAGCCACTTGGCTTTCTTGCATTTCTTTTTCTTCGGGACGGATTTTGTTGCTGCCGCCTGAAAGATGTTACGGACCTCCGTCCATAGTTCCTCAGGCACTCTGTCTATCAGGTCTAATCCCTGAAATCTATTCCTCACCTCCACTGTATATTCATCAGGGATATGATTTAGGTCATACCTGAACGGTTTAGTGGTTTTCCCGACGTTCTTCAATTTAAGCTGAAATTTTGCAAGAAGCAGCTCATGATCTGAGCCACAGTCAGCTCCAGGTCTTGTTTTTACTGACTGTATGGAGCTTCTCCATCTTTGGCTGCAAAGGACATAATCAATCTGATTTCGATATTGACCATCTGGTGACGTCCATGTGTAGAGTCGCCTCTTGTGCTGTTGGAAAAGAGTGTTTGCTATGATCAGCATGTTCTCTTGGCAAAACTCTATTAGCTTTTGTCCTGCTTCATTTTGTACACCAAGGCCATGCCTGCCTGTTATCCCGGTGATTTCTTGACTTCCTACTTTAGCATTCCAATCCCCTATGATGAAGAGGACATCTTTTTTGGGTGTTAGTTCTAGAAGGTGTTGTAGGTCTTCATAGAACCGATCAACCTCAGCTTCTTCGGCCTCAGTGGTTGGGGCATAGACTTGAATTACTGTGATGTTGAATGGTTTGCCTTGGATTCGTACTGAGATCATTCTATCATTTTTAAGATTGTACCCCAGTACTGCTTTTCCCACCCTTTTCTTGACTATGAGTGCTACTCCATTTCTTCTAAGGGATTCTTGCCCACAATAGTAGATATGATGGTCACCTGAATTAAATTCGCCCATGCCTGTCCATTTTAGTTCGCTGATTCCCAAGATGTCGATGTTCAATCTTGCCATCTCATGTTTGACCACCTCCAGCTTACCTTGATTCATTGATCTGACATTCCAGGTTCCTAAACAATATTGTTCTTTACAGCATCAGATTTTCTTTTCACCGCCAGACACATCCACAGCTGAGTGTCCTTTCGGGTTTGGCCCAGCCGCTTCACTCTTTCTGGCGCTACTTGGAAATACCCTCTGCTCTTCCCCAGTAGCATATTGGACACCTTCGGACCTGAGGGGCTCATCTTCTGGCGTCATATCTTTTAGCCTTGTGATACGTTCCATGGGGTTTTCTTGGCAAGAATACTGGAGTGGGTTGCCATTTCCTTCTCCAGTGGACCACATTTTGTCAGAACTCTCTGCCATGACCTGTCTGTCTTGGGTGGCCCTGCACGGCATAGCTTATGGCTTCACTGAGTTACGCAAGCCCCTTCGCCACAACAAGGCAGTGATCCATGAAGGGGTTATGGTATCCTCACTAAAATATCGTACAGGTGAGGACTGAGGTATTGAGTAGGTTGTTGGTAATTCTGGTAGTGTTTAAATATATATATATATATATATATATATATATATATATACACACACACACACACACACATATTAATAAAATACATATTAGTAAAATGGAGTGATACAAAATCTGTAAAGAACTGAACAGTAAATTTGTCTCCATGAGGAGCATAATCAAACAATTATAAGTGGTCTAGTGAGGATAACCAGGTTCAGGAATTTAGCCACTTGCTTGGTAATTAATGTGTTGGTACCCTGGAGTAAAATAATCATAAGCGCGGCCAGGGAAAAACTGTGATGGGATATATTAGGTCTTTTCTAGCCTCTCAAAAATAGCTACAATGAATTAGAATATGCATAATGGACTCCACCTCAACACTGTTATGGGGCAGCATCTGGTGTTCGTTGGGGGGGGGGGGTAAATCTGCCCTCTAATAGTTTGGAGGGGAGAACATTAAACCTTGCCAAGGAGAATGTCTTCCTATATTTAGGAATAGTTAATGATCCTAAATGGGGCATTCATCTTTACAAGGGAGGCATGATAGACCCAATAACTGAGGGGAACATGGTCCCCAAGCAGGTCCTTGGAGCTCCTGATAATCTGCGTCCAATAGTCTCTGTTTAAAAACCAATTAGGTACTTTCTAGGTCCAGAGATAACTGATGGAGGGTGGGTGATAAACCTACTGAGGTGACTTTTTGCACCACAGCTTTCATCCAAGGAGATTCAAAACAGTCTAACAACACCTGGGAATCCAGGGAATTAGGAGTGAGCACAAGGTTGCAGTGGAGCCAAGCATCTTAGGGAGTTCAGCCCAGCCCCCAGATTAACGGCAGCCCCAGCAACACATCTGGGAACACCGAATATTAATATTTACCTAAGAAACTGGGACTGAGTTCCTTCAAGAGAACTCTCAGAATAGGGAAACCAAATCAGTGCCCCAAACAGAATCTGAGAAACAATTTTGGCTTTAAAAACCTGGATATTTGCTGGTAAAAATTTCCCATCCTTTGAAGAAGGAGAAGGAGAAGAAGAGAAGATATTACACCCACATTTTGCTCAGCTTTAGCCTTGTTAAGTTTTTCCTGTACTCTCCAGCTTACAGTTTCATGGAACCATGTGCCCAGGTATTTGTATGAACCAACTTGTTCAGTTCTATAATTCCTCAGAAGCCAAGGAAATCTGGCCTTTCTCCTAGAAAAGACCAGTACTTTAGTTTTGGTGAAATTAATTGTTAAAAATATTTTTTTACAATACTTGGCAAAGCTGCTCAATAATAATCTCTTAAGGCCCAAACAGTTCTAGGAGATCAGAACATCATCAGCACAGAGAATAATGAAGAATTTTGTGAGGCCAGTCTTAGGTGGATGGGATGGTAACAATGCCAGCTGTATTGGCCCCAGGAGTGTAGCCTGTACACCTGTAGCGTTAGAGGGGCCTAGAGTAGGGATGGTGGAGAATTTCTCCACAAATCTTCAGGAGGCCAAGCGCCGATGCATTCAGCCCCCCAAAAGTGTTGGGGAAATTCTCCGCCAGCCCCCAGCCCCCCCCCCCGGGATGGGATTTACTGTGGCCGAATGTCCCTCTCGGCGGCAGGTCCCGGCAGCAGTTCGGTGGCATTTCGGCAGGGGCGGCAGCGGCGGCCGGTCTCCCAACCGGCTGCCACCGCCACCGCCATTACAAAATAAAAAAGTAAAACACACACACACACACACACACCCATGACAGGCTACATGACGATTTACATAGCCTATCACAGCTAGATTTCCAAAGTCAGCCGTGATAGGCTACGTAAATCGTCACGTAGCCTATCACGGGTGACTTTGGAGAAGAAAAAAAAAAAGTGTGTACGCAAATGGCGGCGGCCCATGGGCACCGCCATTTGCGTTCCTTATTTTGGCACGTCTAGTCTACGTAAAGATTTACGTAGACTACGGCGAAAATAAGGGCAACGCAAATAGCGTTCCCTTATTTTCGCCGTAGTCTACGTAAATCGTTACATAGCCTATCACGGGTTTGTTTTTGTTTTTCACTTTTTCTTTCGCGGCCGGGGAGACAGGGCGCTTCTCCCGGGCCTGAATTTCGGCTGGGCGAGGCGGGGCGCCTCCGCCCCCTCGCCTGAACTCCGGGGGGAGAAGCGAAGCACCTCCCCCCCACCGCAAAGCAAGCTGCGGGACAAGGTAAGTCCCTTTCGTCCATCCCTAGCCTAGAGATCCATAATGCTTGCTTAAGTTCATTATTGGTGCAATTCCCTTGCTAGTAAGCCTCTGAGCATGTGAAGATGATTCAAAGGGCCGATAACAGCTTTCTCAGTGCATTCCTTGCTAATGAGGAGAATGTCTTATCATTGATGAGCCTGAGAAGCAGAGTTTGTTTACCTTAAAGCTGCAGGTGGCTATGCTTGAGAACCAAGTGCTGTTAGTTTATGCTGAGAATGAACGCTAGGGGCGCATGCTGCTGAAATGCTGCTTATTGCTAACCTTTAGAGTATAAGACCCATAGTACCCAGTGCCTCGGGGTTCAGAGAAGCTGTCTGATCCAACCATTGGGTGCACCTGTTTGCTGTAAGTTACCCAATAAAGTACTCCTTGTAAGTAAACCTTTCAGTCTGATGTATCGCTATCTTGGCACTTCTAACCTAAGAGTTCAACGCCCACAGCTGGGGCGACACACCAGCACAGAAGGGAGATCTGCCAGGTAACAATTGAATAGAGTGGGGCAAGAACACACCCTTGTCTAATACCTCAAGAGGAGACAGACATCATAGGTATATGCCAAGCCTTATTTAGCTATTCCTTTTCTGTGGGTAGACTACGTTTCAAAGTTAGTGTACTGCACCCTGCAAACTCAAACAGCCTCTGCCTTCCAAAAACACCTAAGCTTTATTTAAACAAAGCCTTTTCCACAGAGCTCTCTCACGCTGCGGCCTCTGTCTCCTCAGGCCAGAAGCAGTAGGTATTGCCCTCAACTACTTCCTGGCTCTTCCCAGGAAGCACACCCCATCCAGGCCAAATCCACCACTTCTTTCATACTGTTACAGGCTAGATGAATGCCATTTTGCCCCTAGTAACTTTTTGCAGCTGTTAGTAAATTTCCTGTAAGTTTTGTATGTTCAACATGTACTATCTTGTTTTAATAATGAAATTATTGGCAAAAACTAAGGGGTTGCAAATATAGGTGACACCTCGGAAACCAAGTCACATTGGTTTAATATTTCTCTTTTGAGAGCAATCCCATGGCCCCTACACATTGTCTGAAGGGCCCATAGGATAGTGGGAATTTTCCCGTCCAAGGCCATAAAAACTTCAGGGGAAGGAAATCCCCACTCAGATGCCCACCTGAGCATGTACTCTGACCATGTCCTCTGAGCATGTGCAGTTTCACACTTTAAACTCACTTAAATCATAACTCATCATGACTATAAGAATATGGAATTTGTCTGTCCATGTGCTATGCTGCTGCCCCCATCCTTTGCTGCTCTCTGTGGGGGGCAGGGTTGCTGGGGGGATGGACTTTGGCCCTGGGTACAGCCCTAGTGGCATCACTGTGCGGTGAAGTTTGAAACATAACTGGAACTCTGACATCCTTTTCCTTTACAAAAAGCAGGTATGGGAACCCCAATCTGGATCAGGACCACAGCATTGTCATGAGAGACGCATGGATTTTGTCTAATCCATTCTGTCTGAGTTTTGTGGTTTGTCAGGTATCTGTTATTCCATTGTCCACTCATTGAGAGAATTGGACATTTTTAGGGATGCACGAGAATTTTATTCCCCTTGCCCAAGTGCACATGAGCTGTTTGTCAACCCTGCTAAAAAAGAAACAGCTTGAGCATGTGCAGTTTCACATTTTAAATTCATTTAGATCAAAGCACCATCATGAGATTGGGGTTGGGGGGGGGGTCTTCACGACAACAGAATGAGAACTGCATTGCAGGATTACCCGGATTTTCGTGGAATCAGCTTTGGTCCAACAGGGACGCACAAAGCAAGAAATGCTGACTGTACAGTACCTTTAAAAACCAGTTTTCAGGGGTCACACAGTGTTTAAAAGAAACATACTTCCAGGTGGGGTAGGGAGAGTAGAACTGAACGTCATCAGACTGGCAGGGGCTGCTCAATCAATGAGAGAGGGTTGTTTGCCTCCCCTGTCCAGGCTCCCACCTGCTACTATACTCTTATGAATGGAGAGCAACTAATTCACAATTCTGAAAGCTCCCTCCTGCTACTATATTATTTTCCCCCCCCCTTTTCCCCAATGTGCATATTTTTGCCTTGAGAATTCAAAATCCCTGATTCTGGAGTGCAGCATATGAAGGATTCCCATGAGAGCAGCCCAGCCTCCCAATTTTGCCCCATTCCAGCACTCTGCCACAGAATTATTGCTTCCACCACCACCCTTTCTACCCCCCTTTCTCCTTCTCCCTGCTCGCAATGAGATTTATTTATTTATTTTGTGTCCAGATCAAACTTTGCTCTGCCAAAATGTAGCCACCACCACAGCTTTGTCATTAGCTTGCTGTAGATCATCAACAGTACAAGACTCCGGCAGTAATCAACACACCATCAGATGCGCTGGGTCTTGGGTTTCTCCACATTCACATAATGTATTGTCATCAACCAGCAACCCCCACTTAAATAAATTCATCTTACACCTTGGTGCCCCCACCCTCATCCTATTCATTGTCCTCCAAACTATATAAGGGAGAATATTTCCAGTGGCCATTTCTTCCTTCATTAAAATACTCAAGTCAGTACGCTCATTTCTCCATTTATTTATCCGATTCTGTTCTTTGGTCCCCTCTAGGATATTAGTTCTTGACATAAAGCTCTTTCTAGATCTAAGTCGACGAACTGGGGGAATATAACCACTCAAAGGGTGACGAGAGTCAGTCTCTTGCTTAGTTCTTTCGGCATCTGCTTCTACTTCCCTTCTAATCTTAGGTGGAGCAATGCCAACAAGAGAATATAGTTTATTAACAGGCGTTGGTTTGAGGCATCCTGTCACTATGCTCACTGCCTCATTCACAGCAATATCTACTTGCTTCGCATGTGCCAATGCGTTCCATACTGGTGCTGCATATTCAGCAGTAGAGACACTCAAAGTCATAGCTGATGCTCGTAACGTAGCTGGCTGGGCTCCCCATGTATAGTTTGTCAATCATCGGATAATGTTATTCCTAGCACATACTTTAGCCTTAGTATTCAGGCAATGGTGCTTAAAAGAAAGTGTTCTATCCAACGTAACACCCAAGTATTTAGGTATTGGGCAATGTTGTAATCTATTCCCTCTCCACGTAATACCCAGTTCAACTCCTGCATCTCGATTACAAAGATGAAAGGCACATACTTGAGTTTTACTTGGATTTGGTTTTAAGTGATTATTATCATAATATCGCTCCAGTTTGTCTAAAGCCCGTGATAATTTTACAGCACACTCATCAAAACTCAGTTCTTGTATGGCCATCGCTGTATCATCTACATATATAAACATTCACATATTGGCCGGGGCGGGTTGATCGTTAGTATATATATTGTATAAAATCGGAGAGAGTACGCTGCCTTGTAATCCATTCTTTTGCTTCCTCCATCTACTGTTCTTACCATTCAGAGTCAGATAGAACCTTCTGTTTTGAAGGAAACTCCCTATAACCCTGGTGAGCTTATGGTCTCCAGTAAAGTTGTCTATCTTGTGCAGCAATTTTCTATGACTGACCGTATCGTATGCTGCAGTAACATCAATGAACACCACTCCAGTGATTAATTTTCTTTCATATCCATCCTCTATATGTTGTGTAAGATTCAATAACCACTCCAGTGATTAATTTTCTTTCATATCCATCCTCTATATGTTGTGTAAGATTCAATATTTGTCCGCAACATGACCTTCCTGGTCTAAAACCAGCTTGCTTATTCATGATCTTTTTATCAAGAGTCTCTGCCACTCGATTAAGAATCATTCGCTCCAACACCTTGTAAAGATGACAGAGGAGTGATACTGGTCGATAGTTCTTTGGATCAGTTGGTTCCTTTCCCGGCTTCAACAAGGCTACCACTCCAGCCTGTCTCCAAAGCCTCGGAATCTTAAGTTCAGTAATACAGGTGTTCATCATTTGCCAGAGCCACTCCAAGCTATTAGGTCCAAACTGTTTTATCTGTTCTGCCCTTAAATCATCAATGCCCGCGGCTTTGTTTTGCTTCAGAATCTTTATGGCTCCTTCTAATTCAAGTATTGTAAAAGGGACACTGAGGAATCCATCCTTTTGCTCTTCCACTCTGATAGCCGGTTCTTGTTCTTTTTTCCTTTGAATTTTCCCATTTTTCAGGAGTTGACTAGCTATTTGGTCTGCTTTTACATTGGTTTTGTTTTGTGGAGGTTTGGTTGGATCCCCACCTAAGTTTTTAAGCAGTTTCCATGCACATCTGCTATTCTGCTTCATATCCAGATTCTCTTCTAACGTACACCGTCGTAATCTCCTATCTTCAGCAATTGCTTCCATCAGTTGTTCCCCAGCCTCGACTGTATCTTCCCTAAATGGATCTTGATCAAATAAGGACTGGTATCTATTTAGCAGAGGCTTGGTCTCCTTAGTCAAACCTGAGATATAATGGGTACAGCATCCTCTTGGGATATTTTTCTTTGAGATTTGTTTCACAAGGTCAATGAATTGATCGTACGTCTCTGGACGTGGAGGTATTCTCCCTACATCTTTGTCCAGTTGTTCTTGGAAGTTTATCCAGTTAGCTTTCTTAAAATTGAATCATCTACGAAAAGGGACCTCTTGTGGTCTCACTACGGTGTTAACCACACACCCAATAGGTCTATGTTGAGTACGAGGAATTGGGACATCAACAAATTTCATACATTGTGCTGCCATTTTCCTGCTCACAAAGATGTTATCTGGGTTATATCCCCTCTTCCATCTACCACTATTGAAGGATGCAGGCAGTTTCGGGTCATTTATAAGTTGAAAATCATTAGCATCTGCCCATGCTTCAAGTTGTGCCCTGTCTTCATTAGTCTGGGTATATCCCCATGCTTCACTATGACAATTGAAATCACCCATAATGAAATTTATCTGATCATACATAAAATTATCAGGTTCATTAAAAACAAAGGTAGCTTCTGGTGGCTTATATATCGAAGTAACTGAGAATTTGGGAGTTCGAATAGTAAGGACTTCTATGTTATTCCTTTCTGTCAATGGCGTTGATATTATATGAAGCCCAGGCCGTGTAAAAATTATGCTCCCATACTGGTCATGTGGTCTCTCAATTGCCACCTCCATCCCAGCAATTCTGGGTCTATGACTAGTCATTCCCCGATGTGTTTCCTGGACTAAAAGTATATCACATTTGTGCTTCCTGCACACATCTGCTAATAAAATACTCTTATGAGTAGAAAATCCCTCAATATTTATTGAAATCATCGTCAGTGTTGGTCGTGACAATGACTGTTTTGATGGGTTCATCTTCCGCTTAGCTGTGGTTTGATCTGGTGTTAGAAGGATTAGCCAGTGCAATTCACCGTTTCCAGGGTACGCCTGATTGTATTATTATTTCAACAATCTTCGAGGAGGCTGCTTCTGTGTACTCGCAATGAGATGAGAAGCTCCCGTGATCTTCGAACAATCGCTACTGCAACTTTACATAACAGAGAAATTGTAGAACATCAAAGAAACGCAGCATCAAGATAGCAATTTCTAGGGATATACGAAAGTCACTTACCTTGAACGAAATTTGATTCGCGGTAGGGGGAGGCGCTCCGTCCCCCCCCCCGAAATTCTGGCAGGGGGAGGCACTCTGTCCCTCCCCCCCCGAAATTCTGGCCGGGGGGGAGGTGCTCCGTCCCTTCCCCCCGAAATTCTGGCCGGGGGGGAGGCGCTCCGTCCCTCCACCCCCAAATCCTGGCTGGCTGGGCTGCAAATGGCGGCGGCCGTAGCCACCGCCGTTTGCGTCCCTGCAGTCAGCTATGATAGGCTACATAAATGTTTACGTAGCCTATCACGGCTGAGTAAAAAAAAAACAAACACCACGCGTACACAAACGGCGGCGCCCATGGCCGCCGCCATTTGCGTTCCTTATTTTGGCACGTGTAGTCTACGTAAACATTTACGTAGACAACGGCGAAAATAAGGGGAACGCAAATAGCGTAGACGCTACGCTATTTGCGTTCCCCTTATTTTCGCCGTAGTCTACGTAAATGTTTACGTTGACTACACGTGCCAAAATAAGGAACGCAAATGGCGGCGGCCATGGGCGCCGCCATTTGTGTATGCGCAGTTTTGTTTTTGTTTTTTTACTCAGCCGTGATAGGCTACGTAAACATTTACGTAGCCTATCACGTTTTTGTTTGTTTGTTTTACTGGAAATGGCGGCAGCGGCAGCCGGTCGGAAGACCGGCCGCTGCAGCCGCCGCTGCCGAACCGCCGCCGCAGCCACCGCCGCCAGGAGGATTCGCCCAAGGTAAGTCCCGTCCCGGAGGGGGCGGGGGGGCAGACCATTTCGCCACCAATTTCTCCCCAAGATTCATGGCAAAATTCTCTGACATCCCTAGCAATTTCACAGGGAAGCAAAAGAGTGCTTTAGGGTGAGTTACTAATGTTAGCCTTTAAGCCTTTAAACACTTTAATGCTTTAGCGATTTATCGTGGCTCTGTATGCATTGAGATTAGGGATGTCAGAGAATTCAGCCACGGACTCCAGTGAGGCCGGATTCTTTAGAATCCAGCCCCCTGGAATCTGTGGTGGAACGGCCTCCCACCCCCCACACCCCACAGAACCCCCCAGGACAGAGTTTACCTGGGGCAGATGTGGTAGATGCGGCAGCGGCTCCAGCAGCAGCTCCGGCTCCAGCTGTTCTCCCGGCCGGCCGCTGCTGGGCTGCTGCAGCCGCAAATGGCGGCTGTCGTAGAGGCCGCCATTTGCGTCCTTGCAGGCAGCCATGATAGGCTACGTAAGTATTTATGTAGCCTATCACGGCAAAGAGCAGGGATGCAAATGGTGGGCGCTACGCCATTTGCACCCCTGCTCTTTGCCATGGTAGGCTATGTAAGTATTTACGTAGCCTATCACAGTAAAGGCAGCCACACAAATGGCAGCTGCTATGCCATTTGCATGGCTACCTTTACCGTGATAGGCTACGTAAATACTTACAGAGCGGAGCAGAGCCAGCCAGGGAAGATTCTGGGGGGAGGGATGGAGCACCTCCCCCCCACCGCAGATGCCCCGGCGCGGAATAAGGTAAGTGTTTCGTACATCCCTAATTGAGATCTGTTAAAGGTTCCCTGCAGGGGAGTGTGATTTATTTCTTACTTATGAGTAAACATGCACAGAAGGGGGGGTATGGGAAAAACTACTTCGATTGGGGAAACAAGGATCCTACCCCCTTGACCACATCACTGCCAGGTCACAGAGGCATGCTCAGAATTTAGTGCAAGAGGGACGTGGCACACTGTGGCAAAACCACCAGGGAGCTGTTCTCAGTCAAAAAACATCAGAGTAAAAGGAGTTTCAGAAAATGTGGCTTTTCAAAAGGGAAGTGGCTGGTTGGCAGCAGATTGGCAATGATGTCATCTGTCGTGAACGACCTCAGACTGCTGTAACTTTGCACCAAATTACTCATGAAGACAGCCCTTGGGAATAAAATGGAGTTTGCTCCTGCTGCCCTGAAGCTAAACCCAGTTATTTGGAGACAAGCACTACTTCATTGTAAAAAAAGGAGAATATATATTTAGAGGAAAAATACAATGAGCATCTCTACATCCACAGCCAGCTGCCCCCGACTATAAAATGTTTTAAAAATAAGAAGAAAGGAAGGATGAGCCAAGTCAGTCCTGGGGGGTCATGCCAGCCCAGGTGCTGATGCTGGGCCTGTTTGCTGGGCCTCTGCTCCATCTGTAGGTGGTCATTTGGGCCCCCTGGGCTGAGGGGCTCTGAACATGACCCCTGAGGTCCAGCCATAGCAGCACCACTGGGTGAGAACACAGGGTTTTGGCAGTAATGGGTGAACTCCTCCCAGCCATTTGGGATTGGGATTGTAAACCAAGCTACTGTGCCCTCCCCCCACCACCCAATAGCTCATTTCCCTTAAACAATCTGTCACCTATGTGAGAACCTGTCACATCCCTGATGTCATGGGGAGCATGGTGGAACCCGACTGCCTCCCCCAACCCCTTGCCATAAGCCACTGAGCCTTATTGTTCTGCCCCTTCCCTTCCTACTTACATCATGGAAGTGGCAGTGGCCACCGAGAGTTCACACTGGAGGCCTCTCTATGAGACCTTCCTCTCACCACCCCATCCCACTGCATAGCACCTTAAATTCTGCAATGGCAGCATCCTCAGTGTAGGGATGCTGGGAAACATAGTTCTCCAGGATGCCTATGTCCTTGATATGTACATTAGGTAGCCTGAGAACTCCCCAGGAAAGGTACCTAGAATGTAAGAACATAAGAGCCATGCTGGATCAGACTGTGCACAGATCATTGGGTGGGGAGGCACATCAAACCTACCTTGATCCATGGGTTCCATAGAACAGGAAAAGCCCAGCATGCTTTTAGACAGAAATTTTATTCCAGTTTCAGCCTAGTTACTAGGGCTGTGCATGGACCCCCCATTTCACTTCAGATGCCAATTTGGACCTTCCAAAGTCGCCCCGCTTTGCTTCAGACCGATTCAGACTCCATCCGCTTCGACTCGGATTCAAATTTGAAGCAAGATTCAGACATCCGAATCACTCATTTTGGTCGTTTTCCGATTGGCTTGCATGGGAAAACACAAATGGCCATAACTTTTTCAGTTTTCATGATACATGCATGACACTTGGGGAACTCACAGCTCCCACAGAGGGGTGACCACCTGCCAAATTTCAGGCAATTTGGCACACTAGTTTTTGTGCTAGGCACAGGCGAAATTGGATTTTTCCAAGGACATCTCTTAAAGCAAAGAGCTATAACTTTTTACTGCTTGCACAGAAGTGCATGAAAGTTGGGGAATGCACAGCAGGAGGGCACCCCACCTGCCAAATCCCAGACAGTTTGGCCCACTAGTTTTTGTGCAAGGTGCAGGTAGAAATGTGCTGTTCTCAGAAACTCAAACCAAAGTTCATAAAGGGACAATCAAGTTAGGTATTGAAGCGGTGAGGAGGTCACTATCCCTAAATTCTGCTGTAGGTTTCTTTGAAGTGCAAATAGTACTACTTTCCTATTCACAGTCAATAACCTCAGGGTCTCTTTGGCTGAATTGCCTGAGAAAACACGGGCTGGTAGGCAGGAAGCAAAGACAGCAACCCTGCCAGGTGGGCACATTGACTGGAACGAAGAGCAACAACAGTTGTCTGCTGGACTGACAGAGGCAGAAAGCAACACACCAACCCTGCCAGGAGGGCACAGCAGCACCTCACCCACCTTTTCCTTTGCCAAGATCCCGGAGATGCCTCATATTGGGCTTGCTTGCTTTGCATCATACAGCGTAGTATTATATTATTTAAATAATAGCTGTTATTGTGTGTAGTCCTTTGCCCACTGTTTTTGGAAATGTGGACTGTGTGTACTCTTTTGACAGACACTGTTTGGTTGTCCACACAGCACAAGTGCGCACACGCGCGTGCACACACACACACACACACACACAAGCAAAAGAAAAGCAAACACTAAACTACAAGCAAAGGTGGGGGAGACTAACTATAATCCTTACAGGAGAGAAAGGGGGGTTATTTTTATTTTATTTTTTTAGGGAAAAGAGATCAAAAATGGGAAGGGAAGGAATACAGGAACTGAGAAGGGGAGACGGAGGAGTGCCAAGAACAAGGAAAGGAAAATACTATCTATCTGTCTGTCTGTCTGTCTGTCTATCTATTCCAAATTAACTTATAGATGAACCATCATAAGCCACTTGCTGATTTCCTCGGGAATCAAATAGGGGTAAAAATAGCATGCTTCTGTGAAATTGTATAAATGTGATATCACTATAAAAGAATGCAGGTTTTGACACAATGTGAGATGAGTCACCACAGAAATGCCAGGAATGAACAAAGCACACCAGGGAGAAATGTTAACTCAGCCCTTTGCTTTATAAGATAATGTCAAAGATAACCAAGGTAGTATGGCTTTTGCTATTCCACTGCTAGAACCAAATTTGTGATCTCCCTATGGAAACCTATTGTTGTGTTTATTGCAGAGATGGTTTCAAAGGGAAGACGAAGTGACATCCCATAAGCAAAGTTCAGTGCTAGCAATGCACCAGAAGAACAGTAGAAGTGAATAGATTAAGCTAGAAAATGATGTGTTTGGGTAGCAATAAAGACAAGTGATAACAGCTCATACAAAGCCAAGTAACTTGGCAAATGACAAATTATATGAGCCACAGCAGTGAGGAGGACACAAGAAGAGAAACACAGTTTCTCCTGAAATTATAATGACCCTGTTTGGACTAGTGATCAAAGTTAATCACTTTTAAGTCTAAGTGATTTCCATGGGAGAGACTTAAATGTGCTTAAATCAGTGGGACTTCAATGTGTTTAACTTTGATTGGGTCATGGCCACAATTTCTTCCTTTGTTCTAATCGTTCTGGGTTCATAACTGTTCCAGATTCCAAATATTGCAAAGCAGACACATTGCTGAAACACCAGCTGTAACCAGTCTAAAAATAAACCATTCTCACCCCTTTGCAGCCTTTCCAGACGATCAGCTATAGTGCAAAGCATTCACAGCGGTATTTTGTTTCACTGTATCCATATATTTCCCTGCAAGGAAGCACTTCCATTTCACAGAGATCACATTTTCGTGCTGGCATTAGTAGCACATTCACCTACTAGGGAGCGCCTGTTAGTCACAACAGCAATGGGTGATGCAACACTTCTACCTGCCCCTCCCCCAGGCTTGCCAGCACCTGGTCAGTAAGCTCCAGTGCTTCATCTGAAAAGTGGAATCCACACTGGAGTTCCAGGACTTTTCCTGGAAAAGTCGGAGAGGGACTCCATGTGCCTGAGCTGTGCTCTCTCCTTTGCATGCACTCATTACCCGCTGGTTGGCCACTTTGAGAACAGAATGCTGGACTAGACAGACCCTTGGTCTGATTCAGCAGGGCGTGTACGTTTTTATCTCATCCTTCCAAAAATGAAGCCAAAAACAATTCCGCTTTCCCACCTACACAATACTTCTATCCAACACCACCACTCCCTGCAGCAAACGTACTTCCATTATCTATTGTGTTTGGACTGAACCTAGCTTTGAATTGGAACTTGCCCTATCCATCCTCTAAAGCAAGAGTTCCCAAACCTTCTATGCTCAGGGGCCCCTTGAGAGAGCTAAAAACTGAGACCCACCAGTCACAAAATGGTAGTGCAGGGGCAGGGCCAGTCACAAATGGTGGCAGATGGAGGTAGAGTTTGGCATTATCAGCTGGCAATTGTTGATATAATTTATATTGATACCCAATCCTCTTTGGAAATTGCTAAGTTCTTTGCCACAGTGCCAGGGAGTTCCATAGTTCAGATTCTCACCTTGACCATCCATTTGGCGTTTGCCTTCACTGATCCTGTCACAATGCCAAACCTGATTGGGAATGTGGCACTGTGATATCATCACATTCACTATGTGACTCCTGATTGACCAGAAACACGTCGTGAAGGAGGGAGGGAAAGTGGCACTGAAGAGGCAGAGTGTCAGGGGTGTTTCTGAGCACAGGGAGTGGGATAGCAGTTCAGATTCTGAAGCAGAACTATCAGACATGGGGGAGGGGTTTTCCCAGGCTAGTCCAGATATAAGTAGGCCTGCTTCTCAGGTTACAAATGTCCAGATGGCTGAGCATGAGGGTCCCTCCTCACCCCCCACCCCCGTGAGAGGCAGCGAACGGGAGGAGGCGGGGTTTGGGGAGGATGACCTAATAGATGCCAGATGCAGGCACAAAGCAAAGAGATAGAAGGCAGGAGCAGAACTTAGATGGTCTACCCAATTGGCCTTGCGTGAAAAGTGTGCTTAGAGGCCTCACGACAAGAGAGGGATCTCCCCCACTTTAAGTTAAACTAGCCAGACCACCTCCCTCTTCAAACAGCGGGCAACTTTCATAAATTCCATTTGAATCCCCTGAAGGGATTCCTTTGTAGATGGAGAGTCTCTGAGAATTTACATCTGTATGACCCTGTGAAGTAATGGATTAAAGGTGTAGACTGAAGCCTCTCATCTGTGTATGTTTGGGCATTGAAGTAAAGTGGGGGCTAAGAGAATTCTGACACAGATCGTGGTAGAAACCCAGACAAAAGCAAAAAGGGTAGATTTGGGGAAATGAATCATGCAACAGTGCCAAAAGGGATCAGAAAAAACATATGTAAAGCTGGAAACTAAAATCAAAAAAGGAATAGCTGCACCAACTGAATTCCCAATGTGTTCCGACTAGAGGTGTCAGAGAATTTCTCGCCGAAACTTCGGGGGGCCGAGTGTCAATGTATTCGGCCCCCCGAAGTAGTTTCGGGGAGAAATTCTCCCCCCCGCCCCCCCCCCCGGGATGGGACTTACCTTTCCCAAATGTCGCTCCCGGTGGCGGGTCGCAGCGGCGGTTCGGCAGGGCTTCGACAGGGGCGGGGGCGGCAGCCGGTCTTTCGACTGGCTGCCGCCGCGGCCATTCCAAGAAAAGTAAAAAAAAAAAACGCCCCCGTGATAGGCTACGTGACGATTAACGTAGCCTATCACGGCTAGATTTGCAAAGTCAGCCATGATAGGCTACGTAAATCGTCACGTAGCCTATCACGGGTGACTTAAAAAAAACCAAACACGTACGGCTAATGGCAGCCCCCATAGGGAGCCGCCATTCGCGTTCCTTATTTGGTCGCTGTAGTCAACGTAAAGATTACGTAGACTACGGTGAAAATAAGGACAACGCTATTTGCGTTGCCCTTATTTTCACCGTAGTCTACGTAAATCTTTACGTAGACTACAGCGACCAAATAAGGAACGCGAATGGCGGCTCCCTATGGGGGCCGCCATTTGCGTACACGCTTTTTTTTTTTTTAAGTCACCCGTGATAGGCTACGTGACGATTAACATAGCCTATCACGGCTGACTTTGCAGATCTAGCCATGATAGGCTACGTTAATCGTCACGTAGCCTATCACGGGGCGTTTGTTTTTTTTACTTTTCTGTTGAAGTTCGCGGCCAGGGAGACGGGGCGCTTCTCCCCGGCCTGAATTTCGGCCGGGGGCGAGGCGGGAAGCCTCCCCCCCGGCCTGAATTTCAGCCGGGCGAGGTGGGAAGACACGCCCCACTCGCATGAACTTCGAGGGGAGAAGCGAAGAGCCTCCCCCCCACCGCGAAAAAAGCTGCAGGACAAGGTAAGTCCCTTTCGTACATCCCTAGTTCCGACATGGGCCTTTATCAAAGGAAAAACTCTTAAGAGATGTTTCTGGATGATTCCCTCTCCCGTACTTCATCCAAAGAAGACTTCTTTGGAAGAAGTAAGGGAGAGGGAATCCTCCAGAAAAGTCTCTAAGGGTTTTTCCCTTGATAAAGACCCATGTCGAAATGCGCTGGGAATTCAGTTGATGCAGATATTCCTTTTTTGATTTGGGAAATGCATCATGAATATCTGTTCCATTCCTCCGATCATTATTTTCCTATGAGGAAATAACATGGCACTGAAAACAGTGGGTGATATGGGTAGCACACAACTGTAGTGAACCTGCTACCTACCTTCCCTCACAGGATTACTTTCCCATCCTTCTTCTTTTGACCCCCGCTCCCTTTGACCTGTCTCAATTCCTTCCTTCTCTGAAGGAACATGAACCATTCCTTTTGCATATAAAAATAAAGTAGTGTAACATTGCACCATGCTTTTTGCAAGCCTTGAAGTGGGAACATTTTTAAGTGGAGGGAGCAATTGGCTAAAAGACCCATTTAAAGAGTTATTAAAACTTCTTTTTAAGTTTCAACAATCTACTTCACCACTTCAGCAACAGCTGCCAGTGGAGATGGCACAGAAAATTTCCTCATTGAATCATCTCAGATTAAACTAGTGCAAAATGTTCCTGTGCAAAACAAAAGCAAAAGACACCAGAACTCTCATTATTGCCATATGAACCTTATGAGGAACCTTACCGAGCAGAACCTTCATTGCTTCATTGAACAGCACGCCAGCACACAATAATGTGCAGAAGTACTGGCAATTTATTCTATAACAACACCATACTAAATGCTGAAGACGAAACTCAGTTTAAAATTACCTGAGCAAGTAAAAAGGGAATTGAGGAAAACTCTTCACCCTTTCAATATATCTTCTTACACTTACTACATTATTATCATTGTTCTGTTGTTGTCGTCGGCATCCCACCCCACCCCCACCCTGCTGAAATAAAGACACAAAGCAAATCTGGGCTGAAAGAGTAACAATTTTATTTCATAATAGAATCAATGAAATTCTATTGGGGAGTTGCTCCAACTTCATCATTTTAGTTGCCCTTTCTCCCCTTTTTCCAATTCTACAATATTGTTTTTTAGGTGAGGTGACCAGAACCGTACACAGTATTCCGAGTGAGGTCACACCATAGATTTGTTTAAGGGGGGCATGATATAAGCCCAGCATGACCAATAGTCAGGAATGCTGAGAGGTGAAGTCCCAAACATCTAGAGATCGACTTTCTGCACACCCCACTTTTTGCCCACCTCCTTGAAAAATGTGCATTTTTCCCAAATGGGGACAAAAGATGCTCACATTCAGGAACACAAACAAGGCAAAAGGAGCTTCAAGGAGGAATATGGAGAGCGTCACCAAAAACAAACATTGCTTGTTCGCCCATCCCTACTTTTGAACCCACGGTTTTCTGCTACAACACCCATTTCACAGAAAGCAAACTGATGAGGCTCAGAGACAGTTAACTTGGCTAAGAGTGCCGAGTGGGTTCCAGAGGCATTTGGGAAAATAAAGATGGTTCTAGAAGCTGCAGCTTCATTCTGCAGCACATCAACCTCCAGTTTAAATTTTAAAAATGTATCTAAAAAACAAAATGAAAATCAAGACGGCCAGGGAGCCTGGTGGGTTCCAGGAGAGGTGTCCATGGCTACAGTAGTGCCTGCAGCAACCATGCTGGAAATGAGGTGGCCAGGTGTCCTACTTAAGAGAGAACATTCCTCTATTGTGGAGATCTGGCAGAGGGCAGTCCTCTATTTGAAAGTGTCCTCCATTTCATGGGCTGTCCACTCCAAATCTGGTCTAAAGTCAAAGAATCATAGAAGGGAGAGCAGGGACCTTGAAGTTGCCCATCAACACTTAGCAACTGGACAGCAGACTGAGTAGGGTTGACCATCACAGGGAAATCTGGCCCTTTCTGTGCCCAACAAATCCCCACGGCAGACCTGGCTTGGCTTGCGTTTGTGAGCCAGGCCATGTGGCAGTTCCCAAAACTCAGGAACTTTGCCAACTTTTTTTTTGTAAAATGGAGGAAGCGGTGGCAGCAGCAGGCAATGACTGCATGAGTCCCTGCCACCACCACCCACCGCCATTGACACTGCTATCGCTGCCACGCACAACTCTCTCATGCTCTCCTTGCTAACACCAGCAAGAAAAGCATGAAGGATTTGTGCACGGCGGCGGGAATTCCCTCTGTCATTACCCACCACCTGCTGCCGCTGGCACCACTGGCATGGCTACTTCTCCTGCTTCTGGGAGGGAGAGAAGGAGCCATATGCACACAGTGCGGTCGCTGTGTGCAAAATGGAGGATGAGGTAGCAGGGACAGGAGGATGAGAGGAGCCATTTGCGCACAGCGGGGTCGCTGTGTCCAAAATGGAGGATGAGAGGGGAGCACCATGGCTTAAGGCGCAATCCTAAAACTCCCAGCATTCCCCAGCCAACATGCATAGGATTGCACCCTTGAACTGCCTATGTAACTGAATTATTCCTCTTGCTTTTGCTCCATTTCTCTTCTCCTCCTTGTTAAATAAATCCTTGTTTGGGTTTTTCCCCCATTTTGTTAAGTTGCCTACTGGTTTCCCCCATGTTTTTCAGGTAATATAGGGCACTGCAATCTATTTTGTGGCCCTGACATTATCCCTTTCATCCATCCAGCTACAGCATGTATTTGTGTGGATGGGAGATGAAACCTAGATCTCATAATTGCCACACACACATACACACAGACACACACACACACACCAAAGACTTACTGATAGGGGAAATGACACTACAGATATATTGAGAGTATGGGGCTTTATCTGGAACCAATACATTTGTTCTCTCAGAGAGCTCAAGCAGGCAATCATTGTACACAGTCTACTACATATCTGCGCCTGGCAGGATGTTACAGGTGACCAAGCTACCTCGGGGTGAAAGAGCTCACCCCACAATAGTTCATCATCAGTATGGGCTCAGCCAGAAATATATGCTTCCTTCTCCCCCTCCCCTTTCCCCCTCCTTCTCCCCCTTCTCTGAGTCTTCCATATGCTTCACTGATCTCGCTCCTCTTCTTGCGGCTTTTCCTTTTTCTTGGAGGGAACTCAAGTGGAACTCAAGCAGGATAATTTGATAACTCATTATCGCCAATCTATTTAAAAGTGGAATAAAGGTCATTTAGTGTGGGAGACCCCCTGGTGGTTCACGACGTCATCTAAAGGGCCCGTAAACTTCCGCAAGTGAACAATCTCAATAGCAGGATAAAAGCTCTGTGTGAAGAAGGCCAGAGAAGGAGCTGCCGCACACACAAAGCCCTCAAGCAAATGTTTCTGTCTTTCTACCCTGAAAGGGTTACATCATTACCACAGACAACTTTGAAGTAATGACACTCTCTGAAGAAAAGCTCCCAGTCAAAGACTGAATTCTGAAGCCCCTGTAAACAAGGGCAAAGTGGGCACTTTCATTAGCCTGGTGCCATGAAATGTGCTCTTCTTTTATCTGCCCTGCCACAGGAGATGACAACTGCGGTGAACCAGAGTACAGCAAGGCCTGACAAGGAGTCATGCTAATTATAGTGTGACTACACAGGTGAGTACAATAAAAAAAATTATACCTCTGAAGTCTTCTAAAATACTGCCAGCTCGTCAAGTACAATGCGAGAGGTTTTGCTAATGGGGCTGTTTAGGAGCATTTCTTCTGTGATTGATGTCGTATTTCCTAGACTAGCTTTTATGCCTTTTGCAATATCTGTCTCATGTTCAGACATGTCCACAGAGAACAACTTGCCTTAGGATGGCATAGGGTTTCCAGGGGCCCAGGGGGGAAAAAATGGCATGACCACTTTCCTGTAGGACTGTGCAACAATAGCAATTCACCTTGCTATTCCATTCGTCTTCGTTATTAAAAAACCCCATTTGTTTTGGTACCTCTTCCATTATTCCCATCATTTGTTGCATTAGGTGTTTGTTAACATCACGTTCATTTAGTTACTCACATTCACGTTGTTCTTTTTAAACGTGTGTGTGTGTGTGATGCCTATGGCAGCAATAGTGGAGGTCCACTCCCATGTTTTTGTGGCCATTTCCCATCCCCCACCCCAGAATTTCCCAGGCCGGTGCAGTTTTCAGGGCATTCTGGGTGAATAAGGTAACAGCCACCAGGATTCTACTGCTGCTGGAGAAAGTAAGACCCCTTCCCCCTGAATGAGTGATGTATATGGTATAAATTATGACTGGTGTTAATTTTCATTACATACTCATTTGTTACTCCTGCCATTAATTGTGTTAGGAAATTAAAATTGAACTGAATTCGGTTCACTTTTTTAATCATTACAAAAAATAATGCACAATTCTAATTTTCTTTCTTTCAGGCTAATTGTCAGAAAAGCAGCTTACTCCCTCTCACTACCTACCATTTTTAAAGCCAAATGCCTTTGGCGAATAGATAACCTTTGCTCTTGGCTCTTATTTATTTATTTACCACAAACCAACCAAAAACTGTTGTGTTCTTCCTGGGCACAACCAGTGGGCTCTGCCCCTATATGTGTCACAAGCCTCTGTGCCTCTGTGCCTTTTGCCTCAGGCTCACCAGAAAGTCATGGGCTCTGCCCCCAGACTCAACGACAACAACAAAAACCCCACTGGGATCTGAGCCTCTGGCTGTACCCCCCACTCACCCCAACAGGGCCGGCCCTACCATTAGGCAGAATGAGGTGGTGGCTTCTCAGGCAGCAGATGCTGGGAGGTGGCAGCAAGGTGCTGGAGAAGAGAGATGTGTGCCACATAGCACACCCTGTGTCCCCTAAGCTAGTTTGCTGCCTTCAGGTGTTGACAAAAGACTTATATTCCAGTCTGGTCAGCTTTTGTATCTGGAATGGGATGGGGCACCATCTTGTTCTTTGTCTCAGGCAGCAAAATGTCTTGGGCCAGCCCTGCCCCCCTAAGCTACTCTGGACTCTGCCCAGATAAAACATTTGAGCTCAACCCTTAAGTTTGGGTTGGGGGGGGGGGTGTCTGTCCATCCAATTATCACAAGCGGAAACAGGGGGTAGGGAGAACAAACAATACAGGAACAACATTGGAATCATGTTTAGGCAAAACTGTTTAGGCCCTTGAAAAGTTTTACTGGCAATATCAGCAAATACAAATCCCAGCATTCAACCCCATGTGTAGCAGTATAAATTGGATATAGAAATAATTTCCTCTATTGTCAGCAGCGCCTGTTTTTCTCCCAATGTAAATCATTTGACAAGAATTTTCAAGGAAAGCACCAGTGAAATCGAAAACCTGAAGGGTAAGGAGGGATTAGCTGAGCGAAGCCATTAACAATTTGATGTGCACTGGGATGTAAAGAGGCTACCATGCTGTGTGGGCAACAAATATGCATTTTAGTTGCCTAAGAATTCCTGTCACTAGAAGCAGGGCTGTCTGCAAGCCATGACTCTGTAGAAGTGCAGAAAAGCCACACAATTTGATGCTACATTTGAAATTCAGCTTTCATTTAAAAAATAATGAGAAAGTTCTATTAACTTAATGGTTTTCAATATGCTTCGAAATGTGGAGGAACCAGGGCAATGTTTGGTGATCTCTTAGAAGCCAGAGGGATTGGGGAATAAGATTTTCAGAGGTCACAATGGGCCTGTTAAGATGGGAGGGTGGTTATGATAACTACAGAGAGGGGGGTTAGTGAAACAATGACACGTGTGCCCATCACACAACCAGGAACCACACAGCGCCATGTGGTTCCACTAACCACCCCTTCCGTAGTTATCTGGCGATCAGCCCCGCATGGTTAGCATGCATCCCATCATCCTCCACAGGTGAACAGGCTCCTGGCAGCCACTCTGGCAGGCAAAATGGCCACACAACCATAGAGAAAGTCCGCAGTGATTAGCGCGTCACCAGCAGTGGTGGACGTTCTACCTGGCCCACTCTATGGTCATGGCCTGGAAGTCCTCCAGAGCCCATTTTAACCACTGGGAAGCCCACAAGACAACAGGGTAAGCCACCCTGGGGGCCCCTAAACCTGTTGCAGAGGGGTGGTTAGCCGGGGTGGTTTACTAATCATGATAAATGTGGTTTTCTCCACCCACATGACATGCTAAGCCAGTGTGGTTAGCGGAAATTCCCTAAACATCATAGCTTTGCATTACATGTGAACAGGGTCAATGTGTGTGTGAGGGGGGGTGCTTCAATACTTCATATAGTTCATTGCCCCTCACAAAGAGTTTCAGGGCCAGAATAAATAATGCAAAATAAGAAAAATCACGCAAATGAGTCCAGCCCTTCTGCCACTCACCCAACATCTCAGTGAACAGGGATGGGGAGTATAAGCCTCCCCTCCCTGCCCATTTAGATTGTGTCACTTGGAGATGGGGAGATTAAAGCCTCTTCCTCCCACTTCCAGCAATTTCTTCTAAGATTGCTGGGGGTGGGAGGTTAACACTTTCCCAACCCCCAGCAATCCCCTCCAAGGTTGCCACTGATGGGAATTATTTGGTATTGCTGCCTGTTAAAAAGGCAGTTAGTAGAGAAAAAACAAAAGCTAGACCAGAATGAGTTTTTACCAGCCTCACTTGAACACACAAGGCTAAAAGAGAGACCACACTCTTCTTTAGTGAAGAAAATTAAAACGGATTACTGACAACGTTCTTTCATAAAGATGCAGATACAGCATACAGTTTCAGACAAAGTTTGTTCAGTCCATTTCTTTGTTCTATAACACCAGCAGAGGGGGGGAGGGAGGGAGAGATTGAACAAGCCATGCGCTCCCACCGAGGGAGGGAGGGAAGGGGAGGAGCAGGAAGGAGGAACCACACTGTAGGCTATAGAGATCCTGAGGCTAGCTATGCCCATGCATTAACTAACTAGCTGCAACACTGCCCCTTCCTGTAACTTGCAGATGAGGTTGCAATATTCCCAACAGCCATTTCCTTGGTGTATTAGCTGTTGGGAAACAGCAGTCTTGGCAGAACCAGGATCGCATGGGATGGAGAGACGAAATCCTCCCCCACCCCACCCCCAAGCAATCCTCTCCAATGTTACTGTTTTCACACTGCCATTAGCAGCAGGGAAACAGTGATCCCATCTGCACAGGGATCACTGAAGGCTAGGTGGATGTTATTCCCCCACCCCAGCAACCCCAACTGGTAGTGTTGTCCTGGTGCTGCTAATAGCAGCATTGGAACAGCAGTATTTCCCCCTGGCTCACAAAGAGGAAGGCTGCATGTGGGTTGCCCACCCTTGCACTAGGATGTCTATGGGCCCAACTTGATCTAATTGTTGTTGTTCAGTCGTTCAGTCGTGTCCGACTCTTCGTGACCCCATGGACCATAGCACGCCAGGCCTTCCTGTCCTGCGCTCTCTCCCGGAGCGTGCTCAAGTTCATATTCATTGCATCCGTGATGCTATCTAGCCATCTCATCCTCTGCCGTCCCCTTCTCCTTTTGCCTTCAGTCTTTCCCAGCATCAGGGTCTTTTCCAGGGAGTTTTCTCTTCGCATTAGGTGGCCAAAATATTGGAGCTTCAGCTTCATTATCTGTCCTTCCAATGAGCACTCAGGGTTGATTTCCTTTAGGATGGACTGATTTGACCTCCTTGCAGTCCAGGGGACTCGTAAGAGTCTTCTCCAGCACCACAGTTCGAAAGCATCAATTCTTCGGCGCTCAGCCTTCCTTATAGTCCAGCTCTCACAGCCATACATTACTACTGGGAAAACCATAGCTTTGATTAGATGGACCTTTGTCGGCAAGGTGATGTCTCTGCTTCTTACCATGCTGTCTAGGTTTGCCATAGCTTTCCTCCCAAGGAGCAAGCATCTTTTAATTTCATGGCTACAGTCACCGTCTGCGGTGATCTTGGAGTCCAAGAAAGTAAAATCTGTCACTGCTTCCATTTCTTCCCCTTCTATATGCCAGGAAGTGATGGGGCCAGATGCCATGATCTTCGTTTTTTTCATGTTGAGTTTCAAACCAGCTTTTGCACTCTCCTCTTTCACCCTCAACAAGAGGCTCTTGAGATCCTCTTCGCTTTCTGCCATTAGGGTGGTATCATCTGCATATCGGAGGTTGTTGATAATTCTCCCAGCAATCTTAATTCCGACCTCTGATTCATCCAACCCGGCATTTCTCATGATGTACTCTGCATATAAGTTAAATAAGCAGGGTGACAATATGCAGCCTTGTCGTACTCCTTTCCCAATTTTGAACCAATCGGTTGTTCCATGTCTGGTTCTTACTGTTGCTTCTTGACCCTCGTACAGGTTTCTCAGGAGACAGGTAAGGTGGTCTGGTACTCCCAACACTTTCAGAATTTGCCACAGTTTGTTGTGATCCACACAATCAAAGGCTTTAGCGTAGTCAATGAAGCAGAAAGAGACGTTTTTCTGGAATTCTCTTGCTTTCTCCATGATCCAGCGAATGTTGGCGATTTGATCTCTAGTTCCTCTGCCTCTTCGAAACCCAGCTTGTACTTCCGGTAGTTCTCGGTTCACATGCTGCTGAAGCCTAGCTTGTAGGATTTTGAGCATCACCTTGCTGGCATGTGAAATGAGCGCAATTGTGCGGTAGTTTGAACACTCTTTGGCGTTGCCCTTCTTTGGAATTGGAATGTAAACTGACCTTTTCCAGTCTTGTGGCCACTGTTGAGTGTTCCAGATTTGTTGGCATATTGAATGCAGCACTTTAACAGCATCATCTTTTAGGATTTTAAATAGCTCGGCTGGAATACTGTCATCTCCGCTAGCTTTGTTGTTACTAATGCTTCCTAAGGCCTACTTGACTTCACTCTCTAGGATGTCCGGCTCAAGTTCAGTGACCGCACTATCATGGCTATGGACATTCAGATCTTTCCTGTATAGTTCTTCTGTGTATTCTTGCCACCTCTTCTTAATCTCATCTGCTTCTGTTAGGTCCCTGCCTTCTTTGTCCTTTATCATGCCCGTCTTTGCACAAAACGTTCCCTTGAGATCTCCAATTTTCTTGAAGAGATCTCTAGTCTTTCCCATTCTGTTGTTTTCCTCGATTTCTTTGCATTGTTCATTTAAGAAGGCCTTCTTGTCTCTCCTTGCTATTCTCTGGAACTCTGCATTCAGTTGGGTATATCTTCCCCTTTCTCCCTTGCTTTTCGCTTCCCTTCTTTCGTGAGCTACTTGTAAAGCCTCATCAGACAGCCACTTGGCTTTCTTGCATTTCTTTTTCTTTGGGATGGATTTCGTTGCTGCCTCCTGAACAATGTTACGGACCTCCGTCCATAGTTCCTCAGGCACTCTGTCTATCAGGTCTAATCCCTGAAATCTATTCCTCACCTCCACTGTATATTCATCAGGGATGTGATTTAGGTCATACCTGAACAGTTTAGTGGTTTTCCCGACGTTCTTCAATTTAAGCCGAAATTTTGCAAGAAGCAGCTCATGATCTGAGCCACAGTCAGCTCCAGGTCTTGTTTTTACTGACTGTATGGAGCTTCTCCATCTTTGGTTGCAAAGGACATAATCAATCTGATTTCGATATTGACCATCTGGTGACGTCCATGTGTAGAGTCGCCTCTTGTGCTGTTGGAAAAGAGTGTTTGCTATGATCAGCATGTTCTCTTGGCAAAACTCTATTAGCTTTTGTCCTGCTTCATTTTGTACACCAAGGCCATGCCTGCCTGTTATCCCGGTGATTTCTTGACTTCCTACTTTAGCATTCCAATCCCCTATGATGAAGAGGACATCTTTTTTTGGTGTTAGTTCTAGAAGATGTTGTAGGTCTTCATAGAACCGATCAACCTCAGCTTCTTCGGCATCAGTGGTTGGGGCATAGACTTGAATTACTGTGATGTTGAATGGTTTGCCTTGGATTCGTACTGAGATCATTCTATCATTTTTAAGATTGTACCCCAGTACTGCTTTTCCCACCCTTTTCTTGACTATGAGTGCTACTCCATTTCTTCTAAGGGATTCTTGCCCACAGTAGTAGATATGATGGTCACCTGAATTAAATTCGCCCATGCCTGTCCATTTTAGTTCGCTGATTCCCAAGATGTCGATGTTCAATCTTGCCATCTCATGTTTGACCACCTCCAGCTTACCTTGATTCATTGATCAGACATTCCAGGTTCCTAAACAATATTGTTCTTTACAGCATCGGATTTTCTTTTCACCACCAGACACATCCACAGCTGAGTGTCCTTTTGGGTTTGGCCCAGCCGCTTCACTCTTTCTGGCGCTACTTGGAAATACCCTCTGCTCTTCCCCAGTAGCATATTGGACACCTTCCGACCTGAGGGGCTCATCTTCCAGCGTCATCTCTTTTAGCCTTGTGATACGTTCCATGGGGTTTTCTTGGCAAGAATACTGGAGTGGGTTGCCATTTCCTTCTCCAGTGGACCACATTTTGTCAGAACTCTCTGCCATGACCTGTCTGTCTTGGGTGGCCCTGCACGGCATAGCTTATGGCTTCACTGAGTTACGCAAGCCCCTTCGCCACAACAAGGCAGTGATCCATGAAGGGGACTTGATCTAATAGCAAGGTGTAAATCTGCAAGCCATCAATAACAACCTGAATGCTACCTCCATGGTCAGATGATCCACATACCAATGGGGCCTCCATCTTGTAGAGATTGAGCTTCAGCTTATTAGTTCTTTGTCCATTACTGACTCCAGGTACTCTAAGTGAATGAGTACTGCCACGCCTGAAAAGTGAAATAAAGCTGGGTGTCACAAACATTCTGATGGCATCTCACCCCAAATATCTCTCAGAAGTTTCGTGTAGATGTTAAGTAGCATAGGAGACCAGATGGAACCCTGAAACAATCCATGCCATCAATGCAATGTCGTGTAGCAGAGGTTTCCTAGCACCACTTCCTGAAATCTGCCCACCAGGTAGACTCAGGAAGGCATATACACAGAGATTCTGGTAACATTTCTCTCTTTTCACATCCCAATGGCTGCTTTATAGTCCCTTGCTCCACATTTTGGTGTTCACTCAACACTTGAGTCTGGGTTAAATGAAAGGTGCCAGGAGAAGCTCAAACAAGGGTCCCAGTAGCCTGGGTTCAGCACCTTACCACTTGCAGCCAAGGACCATGTTTCTGCTACAAGCCTTAAATGGGTTCTTCAAGGAGCCTGCTAGGCTGCAATATAAGCAGTAGTTCCTGACTTAGAACTCAGTCATATGACCTTCAGGACAAATCCAGCACTATCATGTAGCACAGTCCCTCCCAGGCAAATAAAGGTCATGTCAAAAATGGTAACCAAATGGTAGAAGGCTCAGAAGCAAGAAACTTAGTCCAAGACAGACAGAAATCAAGTTCTGAGAACATCAGCTGAAGCAGGTAATGTGGTTCAAGATAAGTAGGAGGGTGACTTCCAAAAGATGGAAGCAATGCAAGGAAATGACATGTGAGCTTAGCCTGGAAAGGCCCTCTCCCATGAGATGACTTGCTCAGACTGAACAGTAAGTCCTGAGGCTGGGGTTGTACAAAATGCCTAGACCCATTGGACTAGCAGCTAGATTGCCTGCCCCAGACCCGGAAACCACCGGTGATGTTACTGTAACATTCATAACCTGAATACACAGCATCCAAGAAAAATGTGCACATGGATCAGCAAACGGGCCCTTCTGACACAGACTAGCCAAGACCCATAGGGAAATTTGCCATTAAAAGCTAAACTTGCGGGTATCACTCTTCATAAATACTCACCATACCATGTGGTGCATAAACCGATTGTCAGGATCTCTGCAAAAAGTCATTTTGTCTGGGCACGTATTCGGGGGGGGGGGGGAAATGCTGTTGCAAATGCCAGAAATTATCACTTGCGGTTATTTTTCTTATTACTTGTTAAGCCAATGAAAAGATTGTTCTTTCTTATAAATGTGCTAGCACCACTCGACCTAGCGGATGAGTGGAACTTATTCCTGAAATAAACCTCATGCCGGTACTTTCTTCCGACCCAGACAGAAGATAAGGTTATCTAAAGACTATGATGAACAATGACTAATTGACATCTGACATAAACTACATTCTCCAAAGAAAAATTATACTTTTCATTCATGTACTCGGGTAAATCAAATGATGGCTGAATGGCCATTTTATATCTTTTTGTAAAATGTCAAACAGCTTGTAATATACTACCACCAGCTCTTCCTGTTTTTATGTTTCCTCTGTCTGACGGGCTAAATATTTGTATTGCTTTCCAGATGATGAACCTCTCAGTCTGCAGCAGAGATCTTCAGCTTTCCAGACTTAGGACTCAACTTCAACCACTTTTAATTGTCATACCACCACTATCACCCTCTCTTTCTCTCTCCAACTTTCTGCTGGTTACCCCCACCTGTCACAGATTGTAGCCAGGACTTTCACAACCACTGCCATTGCACCATTTCAGATTTGCCCATGTACACACTATACATGGCATTCTTCTTCCTTTCAGACAATCAGTAGCAATGGGGGCGGTGGGGGGGGGTCAAAATGATAGCAGCAATGCTGGTGCAACCCTCTTGAGGGCAGATTATGACCAGGATCCACCAGCTGAAGTTAATGGCCTAGACTGGGGGCTCCTTGTGAGCTTTCCCCAGTCAAGAAATACATTTCTGAGCCTTCCCAAACATGTTGACATAGACAGCTGGCTTGGCATGCTGACTCTCACCTAGGATTGAACAGCAGGAAAGAATAGGAAGGATCCGGAAATAATATGTCTACAATGTCCCTTAAAGAAAATGTATGAGAGGTGTAGGCTGTCAGATCATATGATGTCTATATAGGGATGTCAGAGAATTCCGCCATGGATCTCGGGGAGGCCGAATGCCAGCGCATTCGGCCCCCCGAAATCGGTGGCGGAACGGTCTGCCACCCCCCGCCACCCCCGGGACGGGACTTACCTTGGGCGGATCTTCCTAGCGGCGGTGGCTCCGGTGGCGGCTCCAGCGGCGGTTCGGCGGCGGTTCAGCGGCGGCGGCGGCGGCAGCCAGTCTTCTGACCAGCTGCCGCTGCCACCATTTCCAGTTAAAAACAAAACAAACAAAAAAACCCTGAAAGGCTACGTAAAGATTTACATAGCCTATCATGGCTAGATTTTTAAAAAACACCGTGATAGGCTACGTAAATGTTTACGTAGCCTATCACGGCTGAGTTTTTTAAAAAAACACGCGTACGCAAATGGCAGCGCTACGCTATTTGCGTTCCCCTTATTTTCGCCGTCTTAGTCTACATAAATATTTACGTAGACTAAGACGTGCCAAAATAAGGAACGCAAATGGCGGCGCCCATTTGCGTACATGCGTTTTGTTTTTTCTTTTAAATCAGCCATGATAGGCTACGTAAACATTTATGTAGCCTATCACGGCTGACTGCAGGGACGCAAACGGCGGCGGCTACAGCCGCCACCATTTGCGTCCCTACTAGCCAGCAGCCAGATGTCTGGCCGCTGGTGGAGCCGGCCGGCGGCTCCACATATTCCCTGCAGAGCGGAGCCGACCGGCCAGCCAGGATTCTGGGGGGGGGAGGAACGGAGCGCCTCCCCCCCGGCGAGGATTCCGGGGGGAGGGACGGAACGCCTCCCCCCCAACCATTAGCATAATCTCCGAAAGGTAAGTGATTTTCGTATATCCCTACATCTATACTGCACCAGCTGCACTGGTTACCAATGCATTTCTGAGCCCAATTTAAAGTGCTGGTTTTGACCTTTAAAGCCCTAAATGGTTTGGGAACAAATTACTTGAAGAACCACCTTCACCCATATCAGCTTGCCCACACTTAAAGATCAATAACAGAGGCCCTTCTAACTTGCCCACTTTTGAAGGCAGTTAGGTGGACCCGCAAATGAGAGAGGGCCTTTTCCACAATGGCCCCATGCCTCTGGAATGTGTTGCCATCAGGGGTCCATCAGGCCCCATCATTGGAGGCTTTTAGGAAAGCCCTGGAGACTTATTTGTTTACCTTGGCCTTTCCCTGATTATGTTTTATTGCACTGTTCTGGGTTCTAACTATAATAGTGTTGTAGGTTTTGTCTTATGTTGGTGTTTGTTCTTTTTAATTAACGTTTCTGTATCCATTTTTATTATATGATTTTTATTGTTGTAAGGCACCATAAGAGGGCTCCTTCCCTGAAAACTGGACTAGAAATACTTTAAATTAAATTAAATTAAATTAATCCTATGGAATCAAAAATAGTTTATAAATAGTTGGAGACTGTCCCACTGTCCCACTGTCCCCAGCACCAAACAGTACAGTAAGTGCTGCGGGGGGGCACCCCATACAGTTGGTAGCATTACATTAGTTGAGACAAAGCAGAATTAGTTGAGACAAAGCAGTCGGAACTCTAAAGGAGCTATCCAAGGCACCTTGGATAGCTCCTTTAGAGTTCTGACTGGTTCTGACTGAAACCCAGAGCGGATTCACCACCCCACTGACATCAGAGCCACCAGCCTCCACTGATCAAGTTTAAATCAGGCCTGATAGAGAGAAGAAGGCTGTTCCATTCCTGTACTATTTCAAAGCAACGCCATTTTGCAGCACAAAAGATCTGCTTACATGCATCAAACCCTCCTGCTACAGTTAGCAATTAACACAAACATCTGACTATACCAGACAGCATAATTGCCTGCCAGGGAAATTACTCTTATGACAAGCAAACCTTTGTTTCCCAAGGGTAACAACCAGGATGGCACAAATCAAAATAACCAAGGACTGCCCACATAACTGTGCACTCGAACCACTTTGACTGTTATTTTGGGCGCAAAATAAATAAAATGCATCTGAAGTTCAGATGTCACATTGCACAACTATTCCCAGGGCTGTTTCTATTCCATGATTGCTATGTACAAGGATGCTATTTAGTATTGACAAAGAAGGCAACATCTTGGGGATCTCAGCTTTTCCAAAAGCCAGATTCTACCCTTTAAGGTGGTGAAGATAGTCTTGAAAGTGTGTGAGCAACATCTGGGCAACTCCCCTTGGGAGGGGACACTGAGCTGGCGTTTTAGTAGTAAGGCTTTCCCTCTCTGTGGAAAAACAAAAATTATTTCCTTTTATTATTTCATTCATTCATTTATTTTAAAATATTTGTATCCCGCCCTATATCATTAAGATCTCAGGGGGGCATACAGATAAAATCTAATTTAAACAGTATAAAACAATAAATAATTTAAACAGCTAAAAACATATTAAAGCATTAAGCAAGCTAATACCAATTTAGAAATCTAAACCAATAAAACTGTTAAAACAGTTAAAGCAGTGTGCAACTTTAGGGAATTCAATTAGCCCTCAAAGGCTTTGGTGAAAAGCCAGGTTTTAACTTGGCGCCAAAACGAAACCAATGTCTGCGCCAATTGGGCCTCCAAGGGGGGGGGGCATTCCACAGCCAGGGTGCCACAGCAGAGAAAGCTCTTCTCTCACGTCCCATCATAGCGTATGTCTCGCACTGGTGGGATGCAGAGGAGGGCTCCTCCAAACAGATCTCAGTCCTTTGGTAGGCATATATAAGGGGAAGCACTCCCTCAAATATCGAGGTCCCAAGCCACTGAGGGCTTAAAAAGTCATCACCAGCACCTTGAATTCCAAGCATATTGGCAGCTAGTGCAATTCCTTTAAAATTGGTGTTATGTGATCTTTACATTATGTTCCAGTCAATAGTCTAGCCTTTGCATTTTGTACTAACTGAAACTTCCAAGTTGTCTTCAAGGGCAGCCCCATGTAAAGTGCACTGCAGTAGTCTAATCAGGAAGTTACTAGCACATGCACTACTGTGGCTAGATCATCCCAATCAAGGAAAGACTATAGCTGGCGGATCAGCCAAAGCTGATTATTAGTGCCGAGTGTACTAATGCCCTTGCCATCCCTGTGCTGCCATGTAATGTGAAAGCTGAAGCGGGGAGCTCATGGCTTTCAAGTTACAATGTACACTTTGTACCTTGATCTCCAAAGTGAATTGGAGATCAAGGAAGTTGCCCTGTAAACTCTGCAGTTCACCCATTATGTGATTCATAGAAAGGCAGATGTCAAGATAGTTAGCGGGGGGGGGGGGGGAATGGCTCAAGGTTGCATCTGTATGCATTTAGACTAGCTTGAACTATGTTCCAGTAGAATCCAGGTCAGCAGAGATGCTTCATTTTATGGGGAATAGCCCTTCTCAGTGAATCTGACGTTAACTGAACTATTTTCCATCTGTTCCTTTTACTATAGATCAGGGGTAGGCAACTTGTGGCCCTCCAGATGTTCTAGCCTACAACTCATATGATCCCATTGGTTATGCTGGCTAAGGCTTTTGGGAGTTGCAGGCCAAAACATCTGGAGGGCCACAGGTTGCCCACCCCTGCTCTAGATGATAGCTTACATTTTCTAATAAAGATGATCTCCCTTCCGGTCTGAGGAGCACCACTAGTGCATGCAGATGATAGCCCTTTTCAGTAGGTTAGGATGACCACCACTGGAAAATCTGGGAGAAGATTCTGTTAGTAATAGGAAGTTTGCGATGTGGGAGAAAGGGCCACTCCAAGCGTACAGTTTTCCAACATGGTTTACACTTCCACAGGAACAAGGATGAAAACTGCATGTGGTTGGCATGTGCACACCCATGTATTCCACTGCTTGTATTCAGCATACTGAGACACCCGCATTGGCCATGGCTCCCCACACCACATGGAAAGGGCCATAGCTCAGGGGCTGAGTTTATGCTTTGCATACAGAAGGTCCCAAGTTTAATCCCTGAGATCTCCAATGAAAAGGAGTTCAGACTGCAGGGCTGGAAAAGAGTTCTGCTTGACACCTTGGAGAGTCACTGCTAGAATAACTCAGCTGGGCTAGATGGACTAATGCAAGACATGATATAGAGGCACTTTCCTGTGTTCAACCGCCCTCAAATAGGAAGGCCTAGGTCAAGAGTCGTAACATGGTGTCTGGTTATTTATTTCTGGTTCCCCCAGGAAAGTGTAGCTCAATGTCTCAAACACAGCATTTGTGCTTGGAATGGGCCCTGTGGGTTGCAGACATGTAATGCCATGTTCGTAGTAAACATGTTCTACTGTGATGCAGCTATACACGTTTTTGAACAGGTGTAATTTGATACTGGGAAAGCATGATAGGTGATCTGAGCAATTTAGAGATTCTGTCATTATTGCAAAAGATACACAAGAGGGGAAAAATATATAACTGGATAGATTATTGTTTATGATGAATAGTAAAGTACTTGGGGTAAGGTGTTAAAAGTTTGTTACTCTTCCCCCCGTCCTTTGAATGTTGTTGTTTTTGTTTGTTTGTTTGTTGTTGTTTTAGCTTGGTGAATAATTTCTTACTTTAAATGTAGTTTTAAATTATTTAGGATGCAATCCTATGTATGTTAAGACAGAAAAAAAGTCCTACAATTCCCAGCATGCCCCAGCCAGCATGGCTGGCTGGAGGAAAGCTGGGTGTTGTAGGTCTTTTTTCTGTCTAAGCATGCATAGGATTGCAGCCTTAGAGATGACAGATAGACAGACAGATGAGAGACAGACAGACAGACAGACAGACAGGAAGGAGTTTCAATTGTATTAGATACATTCAAATGAAATGTAAAATTTGGCATTATCATTTACATTGCATAAATACATTTTGAAAATTATATATGGATATTTTTGACCATGCTTGTTGGTCCTGAGGCATATTTCTTGCTTTGTACAAATACTGTCTTCTCTCTTGTAAATTGCCCCTCCCAAGAACACTTTGCAGCAGGGAAGCAGTCCTCAGGCTAAAGTTACAACCCCCAGACAACTAAATAACTGCTACCCAGCATGGACTGAAAGCTTGGTGCTAGCAAGCTGGTCTACACAGCCATGGAACAGGTTTGTCAAGGTGCCTTGGGCTGTGTGGATTGCTCACCACATGCCCAGCACACATTGCAACCCACATTTAATGCACCAGAGTATATCAACCAGATTTGTAGTGGTACAGTAAAACATAGATGGAGTTGTTCTCTGGGACAGCAGTGCAGCAATCGCATTACTGCTTTGACACAGGCTGCTTTCAGATTCCTGGCAGTCCATATGTCCCTTGAAAACTCCTACAGGCAGCGGAGGACAAATTGTTGCCATCTGCCAAGCAACATATTCTTTATTCCTCTTATCATTGTTAACTGCCCTTAAGTCTTCACAGATTGGATAGGCTATGCTGGCTTGGAATGGTGGGAGCTGTAGTCCAACACATCTGGAGGGCACCCGGTATGGGGAGGGCTGAGGGAGGCTATAAAAATGTTGAATGAATAAGGGGGCAATCCTCTGCATATTTCGACGGGCGGGGGGGGCGGCATCCTACAACTCCCAGTATTCCTCAGGCCCCCCAGCTAGCATGGCTGGCTGGGGAACGTTAGGAGTTGTGAGAGGTTTTTTTCTGCCTAAACGATTGCGCCCTAAGAGATTAGAAACACTGGGACAAGTAAACATAATACAATTTCCCATCAAAAGTCAATTGTGTGATTGATCTTCATTCAGATTTCAGTAGAAGCATACGATGCAGTGGAGGCTGGTGGCTCCGATGTCAGTGAGTTAGTTAATCCCCTACGGGTTTCAGTCAGAACCAGCCAAAGCTCTAAAGGAGTTATCCAAGGTGCTTCACACCTTGGATAGCTCCTTTAGAGTTCTGACTGGTTCTGACTGAAACCCAGAGCGGATTTACCGCCCCACGTGACATCGGAGCCACCAGCCTCCATTGATACAATGTGAATTCTTCTCAGCAGATCCAAATATCTACTTAGGCTCATGTAAGCCCAGTGAGATTTTTCACTGTTTTGTTTTTTTAAGTAACTGATTCCCACAATTTCCAAAGCAGCTTGCCATGCAGCATAAAAAGCTGCTGTTTGAGAAAAGCAAGCCTAACGCTTCTTTGGACTCATACCTCTGATAGTTCCTGGCCTTTAAGTGCTCTTCACCCAACCCAGGCCCAACAAGTCTCTGGAATCTGGATTTGTCTGCCTAAGCTACCTCACAGGCCAGGTAGTTCTGAATCTAAAATGGGTGGGAGGGAATTCTGTATATGCCAGCCAGCTCCTGACCTCCAATCAGCTTTGACTTCCTTGAAAACCTGTACCTCCAGAATCAATTACAAAAAGCCAGATCTTTGACATAATATTACTGCAGGGAAAAGATAATGAAAAGTATATTCATTAATCAACATTATGGCTTAAAATAAAGCATACATTAGGATACTTTACTGTTTCTGTCTCTGTCTCATAGCAACCAAGCTTTCCTTTAAGTAGTTCCTTGTCATCTCTAATTATCATCTCAAGAGGACTCTTTAAATTTATCTATGAAAGTTACAGTGAAATTCTAAAGCAGGAATTCTCCTTGACTTCTTATCAAGAGGGTTTTGTTTAGGCAAACTGCCTGGATTCACTGTTGATTACACCTGTTAACAACTCCAAATATCTGTTCAGATTGTGAAATGGAAGAGACATTTCCCTTTCAAAATGGGGCTGGGAAAAGGTGTTGTGGTTTAATTGCTAGTGAGTAGCTTCCTCTCCCTAAGGCTGCAGTCTTACTTACATACTTACCTGGGAGTAAGTCCCATTGAACTCTGTGGGACTTACTTCCCAGTAGACGGGCATAGGACTGTAAGAGTGTCTTTGCACGTTAAATTTTTAGATGTCACAGACTGGCAATGCTTTGTTCCTTGAGTAGAAGGGAAAACAGGCAAGATAATGTGCCCCCCTTCCTTTTTGCTCTTCCCTTCCTATGGCCTTTTGTGCTACCACCAGGTGGAAATACACACACACACACACACACACCACAAACAAAAAATATATGTGCAGTAGGGTAATAAAACAGCCAGGGATAAACACATCCAGCTAACCTCACCAGACTGTGCCCCTATTTTATTCAGGTCCCTTATCTAAGTAATATCTTACTGACACTGGTCCAGCTCTTTCAACCAGTTCCCTAGTTCCAGCAGTTCCGATTCTTTCCGCTAGGGCTCTGGGCTTCCTTCCTTTTCTCTCCTTCTTTCCTGTCTCTCTTCTCTTCTCTCCTCCTCCTCCTGCTCCTCCTCTGCCCCTCTACCTTTCTAGAATTTAATCCATATCAGCACATGGTTTGTCTGGGATCCAAAGAATTGTTCTACTTGGGGGATAGGGGTTTCCTGCCTGCTTATTCCTGCTACATTGAGCACCCCCATCCACCCACAAAGGCAACCCTGAGGGGTGGGGGACTTACTGGAATTCTAAACTATTAACTTTAGGGTTGAAACCGACTAGCACACAAAGATTTAGGGTGCAATCCTATGGCTGCTAGACAGCAGCTAGATGGCCATAGGCTTGGTCGGTTTCCAGGAACCAACCTTGGATCCCGTGCCCACTCCCTCCCCCGCCACCTCATAGGTGGCACAGACAATCCCCATGCTCTGTGCTCAGAAGCGCAGCATGGAGCGGGGCAAAACAGGCTTTCCTGGGGGTGGGGCAGGGAGTGTGGAAGTGCTGGTATGACACTTCCTATGTGTCATCCAACCTCCCCACCTCACACTCCGAGGTCCCACGGCTAGACAGCCGAAATCGGCCATCTAGCTGTGAATGCAGGGCAGCTGGAGCACGGAGGAGACTATCACCTCTGCACTCCTCCCACCATGCATTGGATAGGTGGACACCTCCAAGTTCGGAGGCAGCCGCCTATCCCCATAGGATTGCTCCCTTAACCACATAATATCCTAAAACCAAACTAAATACAAAAAAGGACAGTTCTATTCTTTACAGGTGTACACCTAAAATGCTTTAAGTATATGCCCAAAAAAGGAAACATTGAATGTAAGAAGCATGTGTGTGCAGCCACATTCGCTGTACAGGTTCACTCATTGAGGATGCCAGTATTGGCTGACTCAGTGGCAGATTGCCTTGCATAACGTATGAAACACTCAAAGGAAGATGCAAACATTGGCTTAGATTTGCTGACCACAGGAGGGCCCAATTCCACTCACACAAGGGGAGGGGAGTGATTTCTACCACACTCTCACTCTAGCTGCACCCGTCACACCACTTCAGACACAGTTCCACTAGGTCCCTCAACCTTCACAGCTGCCTTTGGGATGAGGACAGCATAAAGAGCTGTAGCAGAAATAAGGAGACAGGAAAACCCTGTTCCCCAATTAGAACACCTTCAGACTACAGGTGGAAGATTTCATTGTCTTCATCGTCTTCGTCTTCATCTTCTTCAGGAAGTTCTAGCCCAACCATGCCCCCCTGTTCAATATTCTAGTTTTCTATGTGTATGAAAATAATTTTATTCAAAAATGCAACCCTCTACCTCTAGTCTGAAGTGGTACAAGAGATGGAAGACTTTGACTGCATGATTTTTCTGAAAGTGTTGATCAGCACAGAGCAGCCTTGCCCAACCTGGTGCTGGCTGAGTATGATGGGAGTTGTAGTCCAACACATCTGGAGGGTACCAGGTTGAGGAAGCCTGGTCCAAACGCTTGCATCTTTGGCAGTTTTTCACCTGGCACGCTATTCACATCTGTAAAACAGGGATACAGTATTGGAACCAGCCCTTTGAATACCCTTGGGCAAATCACTTGAAACCTAAACTACCTCTCATAGGTCATAAAGCAGAGGTGGCCAATGTGTGGCTCTCCAGATGTTGTTGGATCGTAGCTTCCATCAGCCCCACTAGCATAGCCAATGCCCAGGTTTCAGCAGTGGCCAGGAGTGCACTTACACAGTTAAAGTTAGTGCACCAGCTGCGCCCATTCCTTGAAATGTCTGACTTGGCCACAGTGACACGTGCCTTAGTTACATCCCGTTTGGATTACTGTAATACGCTCTACATAGGGCTGCCCTTGCAGAGCGTTCGGAAACTTCAATTGGTTCAAAAAGCTGCTGCCAGACTGTTGACTGGGGCTGGTTACAGGGAGCATACAACTCCCCTGTTAGAAGACCTTGACTGGCTCCTAGTCCATTTCCGGGTACAATCCAAAGTGCTGGTCATGACCTATAAAGCCCTATACAGCTCGGATTCAGGTTATCTGAAAGACTGTATTCTCCCCTATGAGCCCGCTCATGCCCTGAGATCTTCAGGGGAGGTGCTTCTCGCGGTTCCGCCACCATCGCCGAGTAGGAACACGGGAGAGGGCCTTCCCGGTGGCTGCCCCAAGGCTCTGGAACTCCCTTCCCAAGGAGGCAAGAGTGGCACCCTCCTTGGTATGTTTTCGCAGGCAGGCAAAAACTTTTTTTCCAGCAGGCCTTTGGGGATAGATAGTTTGGACCTGTGAGAATATGATGGATTGATACTATTGTTTATATTGCTGTAGGCTTTTTTAAATTCTAAAATTTTATACAATGTTAATATTAGTGATGATTTAATTATATTTTTAACTTCTGTATATTTCTATTTATATATTTTAACAGTACAAGTTTTTAATGTTGTAAAGCCGCCTTGAGTCCCAGTATTGGGGAAAAGGCAGGATAACAACAACAACAACAGTATACCGAGTATAGCCAATGGTGAGGGATGAGGGGAGTTGCAATCAAACAACTTCTGGAAGGCTATGAGTTGTCCACACCTCTTATAAGGATAAATCAGATATAGTTTAAGGGTAAACATTTTTACACTGGAAATTAAGAGCATAAGAGCCATGCTCAGTCAGTCCAAAGGTCCATCTACCCCGGCATTCTGTTCACAAAGTGTCCAACCAGTTGCCTTGGGACCTACAAGCAGGATATGAGTACAATAGCACCCTCCCACTCATTTTTCCCAGCAACTGGTGTACATAGGCATATTGCCATCAGGACTTTTGACTGTGTTGCACGGATACAAAATACAACACAGTATTTTGACTGTGTTGCACGGATTTGTACAAGGACACTATGATACTGGTGGTTTTATTTTCAATTCCTTTCCTAATTATGCCTAACATAGAATTTGCCTTTTTCACAGTAGCCACAGACTGGGTCAACATTGTCACTGAGCTGTCCACCATAGCCCCAAGATCTCTTTCTTGGTCACTCACCACTAACTCAGTTCCCATCAGTGTATACGTGAAGCTGGGATTTTTTGACCCAATATGCATCACTTTACACTTGCTTACATTGAACCATTACATTGCCATTTTGTTGCCCATTCGCCCAGTTTGGAGAGATCCTTTTGGAGCTCTTCACAATCCCCTTTTGTTTTAACCACCCCAAATAATTTGGTGTAATTTGCAAAGGTGGCCACTTCACTGCTCACACCTAATTCCTGATCATTTATCAACTAGTTGAAAAGAACTGGTCCCAAAACAGATCCCTCGGGGACCCCACTGTTTACATCCTTCCATTGGGAGAATTTACCATTTATTCCTACTCTCCGCTTTCCATTCTTGAACCTGTTATTGATCCATAAGAGGGCCTCTCCTCTTATTCAATGACTGCTAAGTTTGCTCAGGAGTCTTTGGTGAGGGACTTTGTCAAAGGCCTTTTGGAAGTCCAAGTAAACCCAACTACCAGAGCACCCCTGTCCACATGTTTATTAACACTCTCAGTGAACTCTTAAATGTTAGTGACAGGATTTACCTTTGTGGAAGCCATGCTGATTCTTTTTCAGCAGGACTTGTCCTTCTATACGCTTTTTAATTTTATCTTTAATAATGTTTTCAACCAATTTACCCACCAACTTGAGTTCCTCCAGAAGTTTTTGGCCTATAGTTCCATCATCCCTGATCACTGACTATGCTGGCTGGGGCTGATAGGAGCCATAGGTCAAAACATTTGGAGGGACCCAGGTTGGGGAAGACTGTTTCTTACAAATTTGACTTCAGGCTCAGTTTTGGAAACTGCTTTGTTTGCCATGGTGAAGAATTTTTGCAGAGAGACAGATAAAGGCGTGTGACCCTGCTGATATCAAAGCTGCTTTGAAAGCCATCAGCTGTGGTATCCTTTGTGCCTGTTCTTTTCAACAAGTCCCAGAGGATGGTGCTGGCAGACAAGATGGAACCCATAAGATCCCCTATGATCTTTGACACTTACATGGAAACTCTTGGGAAAGGTTTTTGTTTGTGGCGGGGACAACACGCTGCTAAGTAATCACAGCTGTGCTGAAATCCTGGATTTCTCTATGGATTTCTGTGGGAAACTCTCACTTCCACTTTGGGGGAAGGAAAAAAAAGGGTCAGTGGCTGTGTCTGCACACAATTATAAGAGCCAGGGTTCTGATGAATCCTGGTTTAACATGCATTGTGCTCCTGCATGCATCCTGTTTGCTCCTGCTTGGCTCCTCCCACTAATGCATGTGGCTATACTAACCAGAAAACAAAAGCTTACTGTGACATCTGAACCCAGGATCCTGGTTTGTTGGACCCTTTACAAGCCAAGATCAAAAACCAGGGGTTGTTCTTGGTTTATGAGTCCTGGTGCATTTGGGAGCAACAAACTGGGATCCTGGATGCAACTGTAAGCATTTTTTTCTGGGTTAGTTTGGAAAATGGAAGGAGAGTGGGGATTGGACTGCCTGAGCCCCTAACAGCATATAGAAACTGGAGCGTAACATTCTGTTGAAGTCAGAAATATTAGTTGATTGAATAAACCACTGAAGCTCTCTAATGTTGCAAGGGTACCACAGTTACAGAAATTCAGGTACTAACTTTATATGGGTCCTCTGGGAACATTTTTAGGATGTTTAACAGCCCTTAAAATTTCTCATTTCCAACCTGTCACAGGGAAGCTTAGTGGCTGCACTTTGCACTGCACTATAAAGCATGAATAGAACAGGGATATTGGTATAAGACTCCATTAAGGAGTCTTTTCTTTTTTTAAAAGAAAAAGCTGCTAGAATTGCATGTCATCTATGCCTCTGTGTTTTTCTCCTCCTGATTACAGCAAGAACATGGAAACCCCTTGCAGGGGTTAAAAAGGCTTCTAATCTAATTAGAAGAGCTTAAAAAAATCTATGTAGAGATTATGAGAAAAGTTCACCGAAGGAACCGCAACAACAGAGAGATCAGAGAGTCTCAGAAGTGGAAACAACTGAAGTATGCAATTTGCTAATAATATTTTGTCTCTCAGCTCCATATACACCCATTTTAGACAGTAATTACAACAGTGTTCATATGGAGCCCTCAAGACTCCAGGCTCGGAGAAGCTATATAATAATGACACCACTTTATTGACCATAATACTAGCACTACTTACAGACTGCACCTTTGCCTTTGTCCTCCGTTTTTGGTGCTGCATATCCAGTTCCTTGTTGGTTAAGATGTTGCTCTGCTGTGTAATTTAAATAGGATTCCCCCTGCCCCCCGAAACCTTCTAGACCATCCATTGTCAGTAACACAATGAAGCATTTAGAATAGTCAGCGAAGTAGCTGTTCGACTTTCTGGGATGGTTTTTTTTAATATGTCAGGGGTGTTGGGTGCAGTCAGATAAATTAGAAGCATGTGGAATGCCCTCCCCTTGGAGGCCTGATTGGTGCAGACATTGGTTTGGTTTTTGGCACCAAGTTAAAACATGGCTTTTCACCAAAGTCTTTGATGGCTAGTTGAATTCCCTAAAGCTGCACACTGTTTTAACTGTTTCATTGTTTTAGATTTTCTAATTAGTATTAGCTTGTTTAATGGTTTACTATGCTTTTGGCTGTTTAAATTATTTATTATTTTGTACTGTTTAAATGTATTTTATCTGTACACCACCCTGAGATCTTAGTGATATAGGGTGGGTTACAAATGTTTTAAATAAATAAAATAAATAAATATACTCTATACTGCTGTTGCGGAGCAGTACTGACCATGGCACATGGAGTTAAGGCCTGTCTGCTTTTTCAATTTGTAGGGAACTTGAAGGTTTTCAGGAGTATAGATGGTGGCAATATCGCTCCACTTAAAGGGGCTGCATTTGCTAAAATAACAGAAAAGGGTATTAACAGAGTGATCCATTTCTGAGTACATGGTGCTTCTTCTAATTTGCTTCATTCTCAGTGGTAAGATTTTGGCAATTGCTAGTGTTAGGGGTGTCAAAGCTATGGCAAATGTGGAGGCTTGCACCCCTTACATGCAAAAACTGATCTTCCTGAGAGAATTGTAGATCCTCAGTTCCTAAGATCCACTGTCGGCTCCACTCCTGATGTTTGCTGTGGCTGACTATCAGTATTTAGGATCTGTAAATCATGTAAATCATGTTGTCTGATAGCAATGTCAGTGCAAAACTTTTCACTGAAACTGTATCTTATTATGCAACATGTCCCTAAGATCAGCCTCTATACTAGAGGAATGGAGAATGACCAATGTAACACCTTTTTTTTAAAGATGATCTGGAAAATTACAGGCTGGTAATTAGCTTAACATCGGGAGGCTGATCTAGAAAATCCTTTTCAGCCAGAAGCTCCTGAAGTTGCACAGCCATTCCGATCAAATTGTAAGTTTGACAGTGGCCAGTAATGATAGAGATCACCATCAGGGAAGCCACACCGCAAACCTCATAGGGACGTAGGCTGCAGATCAGCTATTCAATAAAGCTGTGGCCTGGGTTTGTTGCAGCTGCTCTCTCATATCTTTATTCCCAGCTGCAGGGTCAAACTCCAGTTATCCCAGCCATATCTGTGCTTTGTATTCAGCCATTATTTTGTATTTTGCCATTACTTACAGGCTGCTATACTTAAAAACATGGCTGACAAACACTAGGAGTTGGATCCAGGATCTGCCTTAGGAAATATAGGAAGCTGCCTTCTACTGAGTCTCCAGGGTTTCAGGCAGGATTCCTTCCTAGCCCTACCTGGAGAAGCCGGGGATTGAACCTGGGACCTTCTGCAGGTAAAGCAGGTGCTGAGCTGCAGCTCCTCTTGGCTCTAAAATCCTCACCCATCCCTACAACCATGTGAGGTAGGTTAGTCTAAGAGACAGAGACTGGTCCGAGGTCACTGAGAGAGTTTGATGGCTGAGCAGGGATCTGAACTCAGCTCTCCCTGGTTCTAGTCCAACTCTAACCACTACACCACACTGGCACTCCACGGGCTCCACTCATGGAAAGTGTCTCCGCACAATTTTCAGGGGTCCCCCCTTCTTTCCCCGCCATAGTTCACTCCATTCAGTAGATTCCCCTGACCCTCTCTGTAGCATTTTCAGGGGTCTCGAGGGGTGGGGAAGTCCACCTCCACCTGCCCTGCTGTATACCCCTAAAACTGATTGAGATAATATTGATCCAGTTAAACTCTCAGTCCTAAAAGATCATTGGCTGCTTCACAAACTCAATGAAAATAAAGAAGGCTTCCCTTTTTTCAGGACATACCTTTGGTGAGGTATTGAAATATGTAAATTAAATCAGTCATTTATGTGATGAACAGCTAGAAAGTTAAGAAGTTGATGTCCCCATAGATATGGTACACACAGCATTTGTATACCATGTCTTTATTGTGGATGTACGCACATGCGTGGCACAAATATATAACTGGAAATAAAAAGAAATTGCTTATGGCTGCATCATATACAAATGAAAAACAGGCTACTGAACCACTGAATGTTTTCATGATATATTGGGACCAATGAATGATCAATGTGGGCTAGAGAATGTAGAGTGGAAAGTGCTCAACTCAGAAAGGTATGTCACTGACAAATGAGAATTAAACTCTAATTATCACACCAGCATGTTTCAAAATTAAAAAATAATAACATTCTCTACAACCGACATTGTCAAAACAATTATTTGCATGCTTGAACAGATGTCAGATACTGTAGAAGTGTGTGTATGCATGCAAATTTAAACAGAACATTTTTCTAAAATTGGAGGTATAATCTGTTACCTTAATTATGACACGTACACAAAACACAGAGGGAGAAGACAGTGCTTTCCTCTTTCTTCTCAGCTGGTGAGGCTTCTGCTATGCTCAAGAGAACAAATAAGCAAAAAGGGAATCAAACACAGAAAATAAATCAGCTGCATGTGAGCAGATGTGTCTAGTTCACTCCCATGTTCAAGTAGGCAGTGATACATCTCTGTAGCCTACATCCAGAAATCTGTAGCCACAAATCATGGCTCCCATATGAGTCCCTCATGTATTAATCAAAATTATACAGTGGTGCACAAAATGCAAATGAATAAATGATAGCAGGCTTCATGCAAGCCCTAAAGATTCACCCTTGCGTTAATTTTTCAAAAGATGTGGCTACGGTCTTGGGAGGTATGTCCATACCTGACGTTTCCTAAAAATCAAAATGTAGTGTAAGAACTACAGTGACCTCGTCTGCACATTCACCACAGCCCACTGTGGCTTATTAGCCACAGTGGGTTGTGGAGCCCATGGGTGACAGTGCCAATCCAAGGCCCCCCACCATGTCTTCTCATTATGTGTGAACCGGCAAGGGTGAGCTGTTGAGGTTGTTGACAAGACACCCAAAACCCATCAGCTGCTTTAGGGTTGTAGGTGGCTTGTTGACCACCCCAACAACCCACCCTCGCAGGGTTTGCACATAACAAGAAGCTACGGCTTGGGGCCCAAGCCCTGCCACCTGGAGGAATCTCAGGAGATGCGCTGGGCTAAATTCGTATATACCCCACAGACCAGATTAGGTCCACAGATCACAGGTTCTGCATCCCTGGGTTCGACTGCTGGAGAGGGGCTAAGGAGATCCAGGTTCAAATCTCCAGTCTGCCACAAAACTCACTGGGTGACCTTGAGCTCATCATATTTTCCCAGCCTAACCTACCTTACAGTGTTGCTGTGATGATAAAAGTGGCCCTGAGCTCCTTGAGGGAAGGGCAGAGCAACAATATAAGAAATAAATACAATATTGTATATTGAGTAACTGGTAGATGAATGTCTGAACAGTATTTATTTATTATTAAATTTATTAAACGCCCATCTGGCTGGTCACCCAGCCATTCTGGGCGATGTACAACATACAATAAAACAGTTTAAAACAATAAAATTCTACAATAAAAACATTTCCTAAAATACCCTAACCCACCCCAAATGCCTGCCTGAACAACCACGTTTTTAATGCACGACGGAAGCTCATTAAAGAGGAGGCATGACGGAGTTCCCTAGGGAGGGAGTTCCACAGAGTGGGGGCCACCACAGAAAAGGCCCTCTCCCTCGTCCACACCAGTCTAGCTGTCCTGGCTGAAGGGACAGAGAGAAGGCCATCCGAGGTTGATCTTGTTAAGCGGGCTGTCTGGTGCTGCTGGAGGCACTCCTTAAGATAGGCTGGGCCAGAACCATATAGGGTTTTAAAGGTCAAAACCAACACCTTGAATTTGGCCTGGAAAACAACTGGTAACCAGTGCAACTCCTTCAGCACTGGAGTGATGTGATCTCACCGGCGGCTGCCTTTAATCAGGCGAGCCGCCGCGTTCTGTACCAGCTGCAGCTTCCGAACTGTCTTCAAGGGTAACCCCACGTAGAGCGCATTACAGTAGTCTAAACGAGAGGAGAACAGGGCATGTACTACCGATGGGAGCATATGGTCGGGAAGGAAGGGGCGCAGCCACCATATCAGATGGAGTTGATACAGCGCTGTCCGGCTCACAGCTGACACCTGAGCCTCCATGGACAGCTGGGAGTCCAAAATGACCCCCAAGCTGCGGACCTGGTCTTTCAAGGGTAGCCGTACCCCATTCAACACCAGGTCAACATCCCCTAGCCTCCTCTTGTCTCCCACCAAAAGTACCTCGGTCTTGTCAGGGTTCAGCTTATTCCTCCCCATCCAGCCACTCACCATCTCCAGACATTTGGACAGCGATTCTACGGCCAACCTTGGTGAAGATTTGAATGAGAGGTAGAGCTGCGTGTCATCCACATATTGATGACACTGCACCCCAAACCTCCTGATGATAGCCCCCAGCGGCTTCACATAGATGTTAAATAGCATCGGGGAGAGGATGGAACCCTGTGGCACCCCACAAGTGAGTGGCCACGGGTCCGAAACCTCCTCTCCCAGTGCTACCCTCTGGTACCTGCCCGAGAGGAAGGACCGGAACCACCGCAATACGGTGTCTCCAATGCCCAACCCCTCCAGGCAGTCCAGGAGGATACCGTGGTCAACGGTATCAAAAGCCGCTGAGAGGTCGAGGAGAACAAGGAAGGAACATTCACCCCTATCCAGAGCCCTCCTCATATCATCTACCAAGGCGACCAAGGCCATTTCTGTCCCATGCCCAAGCCTGAAGCCCGACTGAAATGGGTCTAGATAATCAGTTTCTTCCAAGTGTGCCTTCAACTGCACCGCCACCACCCGCTCAATCACCTTGCCCAAAAATGGCAGATTTGAGTTTGGGCGAAAGTTGTTCAGAGCTTGAGGATCCAAGGAGGGCTTCTTTAAGAGCGGTCTTATCACTGCCTCCTTGAGGGCTGATGGCATCACTCCCTCCTCAAGGGAGGCATTCACCACCGCCCTGATCCCTTCACCCAGCCTCTCTCTGCAGCCCATAATGAGCCAAGATGGGCAAGGATCAAGTAAGCAGGTGGTCAGCCGTACAGATGAAAGCACCTTGTCCACTTCATCAGGAGGAAGAAGCTGGAACCGATCCCACAAAACCGGTTTGCCACAGGCCGCCTCTTGCTCACTAACTGTATCCACTGCATGCAGAGTAACACACCTAATCTGATCAATTTTATCTGCAAAGTGCCTTGCCAAGGCCTCACAGGAGGCCTTAGAATGCTCCAGTGGTTCCAGAGCCACAGGACCGACCAGGCTCCGGACCACTTGGAACAGCCTCCTGGGACAGCACTCTGCAGACGTGATAGAGGCAGCATAATATCCCTTTTTTGCTGCCTTCACCGCCACGTGATAGGCTGAAGATACAGCTCTAGCCCGTGTCTGATCGTCTTTGGAGCGAGACTTCCGCCACCGGCGCTCTAGCCGTCTCACCTCCTGTTTCAGAGCTCGTAACCGCAGATTGAACCATGGTGCAGTCTGAGCCCTGTTCAGGGGGAGAGGGCGTTTCGGAGCCACCTAATCTAATGCCCCAGTGATTGCGGCATTCCAGCCACCCACCAGGGTCTCAACCGAGTGGCCGTTGGCGTGCCCCAGAAAATCCCCAAACGCGTTCAGGAATCCATTTGGATCCATAAGACGCCTGGGTGGACCATTTTAATGGGTCCTCCACCCCTGCGGAGGGGTTGTGGAACCGAGAAGTCCAACGTCACCAGATAGTGATCTGACCATGACAAGGGGGTGGTGGATATACCCCCGACTTCCAGATCACTCCCCACTTCTCCAGAAACAAACACAAGTCTAGTGCATGACCGGCTACATGGGTGGGCCCAGTTAGAATATGGTGCAGCTCCCAGGAGGCCATGGTCTCCATGAAGTCCAGAGGTGCTCCTGTGAGGATGGCCTCCGAATGTACGTTGAAGTCCCCCAACACCAATAAGTTAGGGGACTGTACACACACATCAGAGACTACCTCAAGCACCTCGGCCAGGGAGTCAGTCGTGCAGCGGGGTGGACGGTACACAAGCAGAATCCTCAGACTGCCCTTCGGGCCCAACCTCCAGTACATGCACTCAGCAACCTTGGTCTCCCAGAGAGGGGGTCTGGTGAAGACCAAGGACTCTCGGTAGATAACAGCCACTCCCCCTCCCCGATCCCCACCCCTCGGCTGCTGTGCATACGAAAATCCAGCTGGACACATGGCTGCAAGGGTTGGAGCAGCAGCCTCGGCCAGCCAGGTCTCCCTAATACATGCCAGGTCTGCACCCTCATCCAGGATCGTGTCATGGATGAGGGAGGTTTTCTGGGTAACAGACCTGGCATTGCAGAGCAGCAAACGAAGGCCAGAAGATGGGGTCACGCCTCCCCCAACCATCCTTTGGCTCTGGACAGGCCCGGACCTTACCTGGCATGGCCTGCCCCTAGCGCTCCGCCAGCGCCTGCCGCCCAGCCTCGGTATGTTCTGGCCCCCAGCACTCCCCCCACTGCCTCCATCAGGTGGACACATGCCCCCTCACTCCTGCCTATCAGGCAGGCTACCTACCCCTAAAAACACAACAAAATCCCCCAGGAAAAAAAAAACAATTAAAAATCCCCTTAAAAATAATGCCAGGCAGGAGTCCACAGGGAAGGCCTGGTGGTGGTGGTGGTGGTGGTGGCGGCGGCGGTGGTGGCGGCAGCAGCAGGCCCAGCAGCAGCAAGCACGCCTCTTCCCCGGTGGTGGTGGTGGTGGTGGCTTCTCCTGCAGGCCCTGGCTCTCCCAGGCCACCTCAGCCAGCCAGCTTATGTAGCCCCTCCAGGGAGGGGCAGGTGGAGCAGCACAGCTGGCTCTGTACCTGGGGGCCTGGTCCTGCAGGGACTGGCGGTCTGCCAGGCAGAAGTCTACAGGGAAGGCCTGGTGGTGGTGGTGGTGGCAGCGGTGGCGGCAGCAGCAGCAGCAGCAGGCTCAGCAGCAGCAGGCACGCCTCTTCCCCGGTGGTGGTGGTGGTGGTTTCTCCTGCAGGCCCTGGCTGCAGTATTTGAGGAGATCTGAGGGGAAATGGAAGCCCTGCCTGTGATGGCACTTTCCTATATGAAAGTCATACATATATGAAATCATTTCATATGTGAAAGTCATACATGAAAGTCATACTCAAGTGCTGATCATGCATGTGTGAACCATAGGGCTGGGTGAGAATTTGTTTCGCTAATTTTTGAGAAGGACTTATCAAAAATTCTCAAATTTCTTCATAAATGGGATGGAAAGAATGTGAGTTTTTTAAAAAATGAATGTGGGAGAAAACAAAGCTGACAGATTCATCCATTCAGGCAGAGGGCTTTGAGTGCTTGGCTCTTACGAGTCTGGATTTGAACCTGTGTGTATTCCACCATGTTTGTTGTGGTGAATGAGGGTTGCCACCTCTTCTTTTTTGACAGGTGCAAATTTAGAGGCTAGGAAGTAAATAGAGAGGAAATCTGCACAGATTTATAGGCTGGGAAGTAAACAGAGGGGAAATTTGTACAACAGCAGTAACTGCTCTGAGATGCTAATCATTCCCCTTTCTGGACTTGCTGGAGACTCGGGGAAGTGCTAAAAGGGAGGAGGACATTGACAAGTGTGAGTTCACCACTTGATAGCAAGAGGATTACATTGCCAAATGGGAGATAATGTTCCCCCACCCCCTTGCCACCGTCCTTTGGTAAATTTACTTCATTCACATTTTTTGCTTTTTCGGTGCTTCTGAATTGCACAAAGTTCAATTTGTTCAATTGCACAAAGTTCAATTGCACAAAGTTCAATTGCACAAAGTTCAACTTTGCCTTACTATTATTTTCCCCCCAGTCCTTCATAACTGTGCACAAATTAGCTTATATGCAGACTTTCCTTGATCATTTCCTTGTATGTTACCTGCTCCATGTTGGTGCTTCAGTTGACAGCTGAAACACACAGGGAAATTGACAAGGCAATACGCATATTGGACATCTGAATCTGCACTCTTGCACACTTGCAGAAGACGGGGAATTTAAAAGAAACATGACCTCATTTGTGCAAATGTCAAGATACACACACATACACAAAAATCCAATTTGCACAAATTACCATTTGCACAAATGGCATGACCCTCCCGGAAATAGTTTACATATCTTTGAATTGGAAAAAAGTATCTGCTACAGTCAGCTGCTGCTTACTGGAATGGAAACATTGAGCCCATCAGGCTCAAACAGAATAGAATTCCCAGCATCACACATCCCTAGTGAGAATTTTATTCAGTTAATTTTTAATGAAAATAAACAGAACAGGAAGAATTTGAGATTTTTTTATTTTTTTATTTTTTAAACTGAATGCAGGAGAAAATGAAACTGACATTTGTTCATCCCTTGAGAATACCCCACTTGGCATCAGAAATCTTCCTTCTGGGCAGGGCTGGCTCAAGACATTTTTATGCCTGATATGGAGAAGAAAATGGCTCCCTTCCCCCAGTCAAGGTACATAATACCCAAAACTGGACAAATTATTTTGGCACCTGAGGCAAAAACCCACACAAGCTCCTCTCCCTCTCCCTGGCAGTAAAAATACAATAATAATGAACTGAATAACTAACAATTTGCCGACGTTTTAGGACAGCCCAGATAGGCTGTTTGAGGCAACTACCTCATTCTGCCTAATTGTAGTCCCAATATTCAGTACCATAACTGTGGCCTAGAGGCTCGCCTTTGTTGTGGCATCAGAAGGTGGGCAGAGTCACACCCGGCCTTCCTTCTTGGTGGTGTGCCATATTTCCAGGTGGGGCTTCACAAGGAAATGAATGGAAAAGGAGAGGTTCCCTCAAAACTTTATGAAGTTCTATGCCACTGTCACCAGGTCCATGCGTTTCTTTTCACAGTGGTGACCTGCCTTCTTGTTTTATGAACATAACAACATAAGAAGAGCCGTGCTGAAAAGGCCTATCTAGCCCAGCATTCCAGCCACTGTGTGAACAGAATGCAGTACTAGCTAAGCCTTTCATCTGATTCAGCATGATTTTCTTATGTTCTTGTGACTGAAAATGGTATTGTGCTTCAACTTCTGCTCTTTCAAAGTTATGGCATGAGACACAGGGAAATAGGCCACGTGCACACACAGCCCAGTATTTTATCCCATGGGCTAGAGCACCTTCTCTCAAGCAATTAAATAGTCTGCAAGTCCATCTTATTCATTTAAATAAATAATAACTTCCCTAAGTTACGCCTTAAGCGCCCTGATATGCTCACAAGCGTAGTATCTAAGGGCAAAAACAGGCATTACTTTAAATCCTTATCTGGCAGGTACATCTTGTTGTTGTTGTTGTTGTTGTTATTTCATTTTTATTATATTTTTATTATTGGAGCCCAATCCAGATTAGGACCCTAGTGTAGGAGGTAGGGGGGCTTTTAAGATTCAGATTGGGGCCCTGTGCCTACTTTAGAATAAAAATGGGGACGGGGAGATGTAACTGTTAGATACAGATTTAAAGTAATGTCTGCTTTTGCCCTAAGGGTTTTTTTTTATTTGCTAGTGATCTTGAATAATCTATTCCAGACCAGGGGGGATCTTGAATGCTGGGCAGGTTAGGTAACTCTATACCCTACTTCTAAATAATGTTTTTCAGTCAGACTCCCTCCCTGCTTGCTGGTACAGGGTCTCTCTCTTTCTGTTGAGTCTCAGAAAAGAAGCCCTTGGGCTCAATGCATTGTTATCAAAGCTCATTCTATCACTGCAAGTGTGGTAAGACATCTCTTGCAAAGAAAGGATTACTATAGTTTTAACTGCACTAAAGCCCTTTCCATCCACATCTCCCTGTGCTGGCAAAAAGGGACCCAGCCCTCACCCTTGCTGGCTCCCCCCCCCCCCGCAACACACACACACATTTTCTCCTCCATTACTTCACTCCGTTGTGCTTACCAGCTAATTGTGTCTGGTGTACTAACCTTACCATGAAGCAAGGTGAAGCAATGAAGGGCACTAGGCTAGCCCAAGATGTTTTGTTGCCTGAGGCAAAGGACAAGATGGTGCCCTCTCCATTCCATGTACACAGTCAGACCAGAATGGCAGCTGAATCTTCCTTCAACGCTGGCGATGGAACAACATGGTACCTGAAAGCAACTGGCTGGCTTAGTGGGCACAAAGCAGGCTAGCTTAGAGGATTCAGGGGCAACCGGGGGACGGTGGCGGCTGCTATCTCCTGGCATCTGCCACCTCAGGCAGCCACCTCACTTTACACAATGGTAGGGCCAGTCCTGGAAGGGCACCATTTTCCTGACTCCCACCTTTCATCACTGTGTCTCATTTTAGCATTTTGCTTAGGATACAAAAAAATAAAAAGTCTAGGGTTAGACCTTCTTATACCATTTGTGACTCAAATGCAGCAATGAATCCGAAAACTGAATTGCTCATTATGAGTCTGTTAGAGAAGCATTTTCTAATCTAATAGAGGGAACAGAACAAAAAGTTTAACCCATCCAAAAGATGCTTAATTATGCACTGCTAACAAGACTGATTTGCACTTGATATCACATTCCGTTTGCGCAACATAGCAAGGAATGATACCAATGTCTCATGGGGATCTGTTGGGAAGCAATTATTTATTTATGATTGAGTGTGAATGAGAACAATTTTCTTTGCATTTACTTCAGTTCCATGACTGGCTTTCATTCACAAGACATGAAAACTAAATTGGGGCCTGGGGAATGGGCAAGTGTAACTATGGCAAAGTGAAACTAACAGCAAAGTCATGCTTTCTCAGTATTAGAACATCTCTTATGGTCTTGTGGCCTAAACAAATGAAAGCAGAGGATTTATGTACCGAAATACTTTAAGAAGGCAGCTTAGATGGTTCCTAAAGTAATTTCATTTGACATTCAGAGCTTGTGCTGAACATTTGCATTCGGCGTGCAGTAATCCGACTTACACAATGTTTTGAGTTGTTGTATAACATGGGATTTGCCTTCCACCCATCCATCCACCTTGCTCTGTCAGATAGATTGATTGTGTACTAGCTAAGAAAAATACCCTAAGAAATACGGATTTCCCTTTATTTTTTAAAAAAAACAGGTTTCTATGGTTGGATCCAGGATCTGCCTTCTGCAAGAGGAAGGGCTCTGCTTGTGGAAGTCCCCTCCACTCAATTTTTGGCAACACTCCTCCCCGCCACACACACATACCACAGCTCACCCCATTCAGCAGGGTCTCCAGATTCTCTGTGTAGCATTTTCAGGGGGCTGGAGGGACTGCCATGGGAAGGAGGGGGTGGGGAAGTCCAAGACCAGTAGCCTAGTTGCAGTGTATATCTGGAAGCATCCCATAGTCTGAAAAGAATGCAAGCAATGCCAAGTGAAATTTCAGAAACAAGGTGGGGTTTGAGCAAGCTTTCTAGCAGAAAAGGAGGCAAGCTTCAGTGCCCTGCATATCTCTTTACTTTTTCCCATGCTGAGCAAAAACAGAATCAATTATGCAAACTAACCATATATACAAATTGGCTTAATTTACATAACGGACACAGGTTGCATAATTCCGTTTTTTTTGGTATGGAATTTGATTTATCTTATTCTGATTCTGTTAGTGCAGAGTATACAGAGCCCTCAGGTACAGGAACTTTGATAAAACTGACATATCCATCAACCTGAACTTACTCAAGCACAATTACCAATGAATAAGTTTTAATCTCTTTCCAAATCCTCATCCTGAATTTTCAAGCATAACAGACAACATATGCATCTATACTATAATTTACAGTGTGATTGGCAGAGACAGTGGTAAACAGTTTGACTTATTTAGAATGGCTGATAGGAGTCTGCAACCTTTCTCTATGCAAGAAGGTAATGAATTGGATTATCAGCCAATAATAATAATAGTAACAACAACAAACAACAACAACAACAACAACAAAAATGAGGAAGGCAGACTTTGTAGCAAAAGTTAAAACATACTACTATTGAAAGAACAGGATCAGCTTGTTTTCAGATGCTATTTGCATGAGCATAGGATACTTAATTATTTTGGGTGGGATATTTGGCTCTATGAAAACAGCCTGTAAATATGAGATTTTGCAAGACCTGACGTAATGTTCTATAAGTCATATATTTATTTATTTTATTTGTAACCTGCCCTGTCCTTTGTGGCAGGAGATAGTTACTCGTAAGATAAAAGAGCTTACTTAAAAAGTGCATAAAACATTTACCCAACACAATGTAACAATGCAAAGTTCAAATTGCAACCATATTCCTTGTAATTATTGTCCAAGATGCTATGAGACTGCATAAAACAAGAGTACTTACCCGCCCAGCTGGGCTGATGATTAGGTTTTACTACACTAAGGGCGCAATCCTACTCAGATAGGCGACCGCCTGCAAACTTGGAGGCGACTGCCTATCCAATGCAGGGCAGGAGAAGCACGGAGGGGATCGTTCCTTCCGTGCTTCTCCTGCCCTGCATTTTTGGCTAGACAGCCGATTGTACAGGCATTTCCAACCTCCCCACCCCAGAACGCCCCCAGCCACGCCCCTTTACGGCTGCTCCGCACTCCTCTTGTGAGCATGGAGGGTGGGGCTGCTCTGCACTGCCTCGGAGGCAGCACAGAAGTGGAGGGGGGTTGGTTCTCCTCAGAGCATGGGCTCCGAGGTCAGTTCCTGGATAACATGGTATCCTATGGCTGTCTAGCCACTGTCTAGCAGCCACAGGATTGCTCCCTAAATGTTGGAAAGTAACAATGTTCATGCATTGAGCACTGTTGGTCTTTTCTTGCCTAACATCCCCATTTTATTCTTTGTAAGCGTAATCCAGAGGAACTCAGCAGGGCTGCATAGAAACCCTTCTGGAGATTGAAGTTGCCGTTGGAAAAGGTTGTGCACCTACCTCAGGTTCCATTTCACAGACAGCCTCTATATGTACGTTTACTAGCACCCACTAAGAATGCCATTTGGGAAGGCAGAGAAACAACAGTTCCTGTCAGGGTGGACACTGAGCCCATAGAATCCCAGAGTAGTTCTGATTCTGAGGAAGAGCAGTCGCTCCTGGGAGAGGAGCGCGCTCCTCTTTCCCAGGGCCCACAGCTGATGGAGATTCCTCCCACCAGCATTCCTAGATTAGAAAGCAGTCCAGGGAGTGACAGAGCACAGATAGCAGACTTGGTGGATGCGCGACGCAGACGCAGAGAGCGGCGCCAGATGGAGGGCGCGGAAAGGAGGCGCAGTGCCCAGTTGGCGCGCAAACAACGGCTGCGCCCCGAGGATCCAAGGGAAAAGGGGAGGGACTCTCCCTAGTCCTTAAGTTCAGGGGTCTGCCAGTAATTCCCTTTCAAATGGGGACCAACTGTTCCAACTTAGGGCATAGGTACTCTGCTGCTCAGATCTAGTTGCTACCTGTAGAGTTGTTAAGTTGTAAAAGAAGAATGAAGCTTTGAAAGGAATCCCTTTGTCTGTGTCTGGACTTGGCTACTGGATTAGACTGAGAGAGGCCTCCAAGGAGCCCTTGACAGTTCCTGCTTGGGTTGCAGTTAACATGTGATGATTCTGTAGGGCTTCCTGTGTCTCTGGGCAATTCACTGGTTCTAGATGCACTAACTAGGTATGCCACACACACAAATAAAATGCCATTTCTTTGAACATATATTTTTAAAGGATCACTGTTTGACCTATGGTGATTATCAAATGTGTGTGTGAGTGTACTACAAACACCCCTAAAATGCACTGTTGGGTTGTGTTTTGTTTGATGTGTTGGGTGGGGGATGGTTTTGCAATTTACATGCATTAGATGGGCTCAGAGGTGCATCTAATGTAAAAAAAAAAGGCTTTTTTGGAAGACTGAGAGGCTGAAAAAGCTTCTGCTGTTCCTCCTGCCCTGCTGGGCTCTTGATGGCAGGGCGTTGGATACTCAAACGCTCAGCCAGGCATCTATCCTGTACTCTATCAACAGAGTGTCTGTGGAGTAGTAGAGTCACAAATACTTAGTCTCAAATATCCAGCAGGGAAACTAAGTCTGATTCTGTGCTGGATGCATTCAATAACTACTTGGTAAGGTGGCAATCAGGTGATGAATTGCCATAAACAACCACAGTGCAAAATCTGAATCACTCACCCACCACTTCGCAGCTTATTTGCTGGGTGGCTAGTGAGAAAACACAGCATGTGTGATGTGAAGCTGATTTGGGGCCAGTTTCCATCATGTCAAAGGACCCTTTTCTCACGTGCCTCGCTATCAATGTGCCCAACATGCTACTTTCATTGAAAGTGCTCATATGTGGGCACTGCAATTTGTGCAGCTGAGAGGAATTTGTAAGCAACAAGCACATTGGTTCTTTGCCTTCTAGGGAATGTTTGTATGCTTCCCCTTCATTTGTGTGCTACGCTATTTTCTTCTATGAAATTTTCCTTTTCAAAATGAAATGCTCTCGAGGTTGCTAAGCAATACACCTGGCAAGGTCTCAGCACCTGTCAGAGAAATGAGTCATCCCACTGCCTGGTGTGTGCCCCATTGCAGAATGGAGGAGAATGTCACTCAAAGACTCTCAGAGACAGCTGGACCCTAATGGACAAAACCAAGGCCCTGACAGCTAAAGAAGGAAGAGGGAACTATTTTTAAATAAGGAACTAGGGCATTTCTACACCAGCCTAAAATCCTGCATTTAAAATCGGGCTTCCTGCTTCCACAGGATCACCACTGACTCCCTTTAAATGTGCTTCCTTCCCCCCGCCCCCGCTTCTCCCCAAATCTGAGTCTTCCATTTTCTTTCATTGATCTCGCTCCTCTTCTTGCCACTTTTTGTCTTTTCAGGGAGGGAACTCAAGCGGAACACAACGGGGTAATTTGATAGCTCATTATTGGAGATCTATTTAAAAATGGAACAAAGGGCATTTAGTGCAGGAGGGTCATGGCAGGGTCACAGCGTCATGTAAAGAGCCCGCAAACTTCTGTGATGGAGCAATCGCAATCACAGGATAAAAGTTCTGTGTGATGAAGCCCCTAGATAATTATGAGAGCGTGGGATTATATAGCTTCGGTTTTGTAGCTTGTTACAACTAACATGTCAGTCAGTTTTAATCTAGTATGAAGTTTTAACGTGAATGTTTTAGCAGCCTACTCCAGGTACACAGCAGTTTAGAGCTCACTTTAAAGCAGGACGAAAAACATTTTAAAGCTATTAAACCAAATGAAGGGAAAACACTAGTATAACCTTTTACTACCACTCACAAGTGCCTAGTGTGTTGATCTAAAATGCAATTAAAAGTGTTCCATTTAGTAGATGAAAACCATCATCTTACGAGACACGATAATTATATTGGCTGTATTTACCAATAAGTGTTTTTGCTGGGCAATCTTTTCTGTCTGTTCTTCTATAAATAGAGCTGAGCTTATATCACTAAATAGTTTGATGAATGTCACCTTTTTAATCGTGCACTGAGCTCGGTTTGGGCAGATTGTATAATTCTTTCTGCTTGCCAGCAAAGCAAGGTTAGGCATTTGGTAATGACTAACTCAAGGTAGGTTACCTGTGGTAACAGTAAATATTGGGGAGAGCAATTCTATGGCCCCTAGACAGCATCGGGGGGGGGGGAGGGTATAGGATAATCGGATTCCTAGATCCAAGGTCAGAGTCAGCGCTTTGACATAGGACCCAGGAGTCAGAGCTCCCCCTCCCTCCCAGCCAGAATGAAGAGAACCATGCCGGCTGCCTCTCCAAGGTCACAATAATAACCTCAAAGGGAAAGAAAAGGGGTGTTCCTGTGGGAGGAGAGGACACTGGGGAAGCCGGCTTATGAGGAATCCTCTGAGCTCCCCAGTCTCCTTCCCCTCCCTAATGCCTCAGCTAGACAGAGCAAAAAAGCCTGTCTAGCTGAAATGCAGAGCAGGAGGAGCATGGAGGTAAAGATCTCATCTGCCACTCGTTCTGCTCTGCATTGGATGGCCGTCAGCCTCTGAGTTTGGAGGCTTATGGCCATCCCCATAGGATTGAGCCCTAAAGAAACCATTTATCTTCTGAGCTCTTTGTGGAATATGGTAGAATATGTGGATTATGGTTGGGGTAAGGTTGCAGGCCTCTATGGGTGATAAATACACCAGTCTCGGTGCCTTTTGTGAACTAAAGTGAGATTTATTTTATTTTATTTATTAGATTTATATCCCACCTTTCTTCCATCGTGGAACTCAAGGTGGCTACATGTGGTTCCCACGTGGTCTCCCCTCCAAGCACTGACCAGACCCAGACCTGCTTAGCTTCAGCAAGGCAGCTGCCTCATGTGCCTTCAGACTATGCCCTAGAGATGTGGCAAAGAATTGTGTAGGGAAAGAAGGAAAACAAAGTACTCATGTTATACATTTCCCCTCCTTTTCCCCACAGTGAATTGATCATTGGGGAGGTGGCTGTGGGAGAGAAAACTTCCTCTGAGCCAAATCTCCCTTTGCCCCATAGACACTTCCGAGGCAAAGGAGAGGCATCAATTTTCCCTTCCCTCATAGTCACTTTGGGAGTGAATAGAGGCGCAGCCTCCCTTCCTCGCTGAAGCAACTTTGTGTGCTGGGGATGGGGAGCAGGTAACTCGGTGGTTTCACCTCTCGGCTGAGTGCTCAGCTAATGCAGAGCCAAAGTACATATTGCAATAAACACACTTTTGAAAAACTGTCCTTCATTGGCCACTTTTATTTTAAAGAAAGAACAGCCATGGGGCCCCAATATGGAATGTACTCCCAATCCAGTTCTCCCCACATCAGTTTCTTGCCAGAAATTTCCCCTCCCACCTGCTAATTTGCTTGCAGTAAACAAGACCGAGGAAGGCACAAATAAGAGCCAGGGAGGAGAGATTTTCAGCAGGAAGCTGGTGCAGACAGCAATCTGGATTGTGGCTACATTATAGATGGGCATATTATATAAAAACCCATGGTTGCGTTTTCTTCAGAATAAAAGTGGTTGGTTTCAGCATGCTTTTAACAAAAATAAATGTGTGTTTATTCTAACTTCAGCCCACTAGGAACAGGAGAGTCTGTGGCACTGAGGTCTGAGGAAGGGAAGAAAACTAGGGAGCCAAAGTGACTGTGGGACAAGAATAGGGAGGGCAAAGAATTGTGGAGCTGAATTTCGTGTATTGGTTTAAAATTGCCAGCTGTTTGGGCAATCTGAGACTTCAGTTCTCCCGCCCTGCTCTCTCTCCTTCCTTGTCTGGTGTGTGTGAGTATATATGTATGCACGCACACACATGTACATGAGTGCATCCCTCTCACACTTGCAGCTGATAATGACATGCAGTTCCAAATGAACTGAGAAAATGGAAATTGCTTTCAGAAGGAAGGAGAGCACATTTGACATGCCTCTTGTTCCAGCATTTGCAAGACTCTGTTATAATTACCACAAAGCACACATAGGCAGATGGCAAACTCAGCAGCACCTTTTATGCAGGCAACAGGACAGAGCTGAAATCTTGACATCAAGATGTTTCAACACACAAGTCTGAAATCTGCTGGCGATTGGGACAATCTTACTCCGAGTATTCGTTAGATTGAAGGAATGGGCACATTGCACCTCCACAAGTCTGCAATAACTTGCACGCCCTCTCCACCTTCCTCATGCTGCCACAGGGGGAAAAAAATGCATAGAGATGCCACAAGCCACCCATTTCCTATTGTCCAATATCTGTTATATTTTCTTAGTGTCAAGTCAAATATACAAATGGCAAACTCATTCTGCCAGTGTCTATTCTTACATAGCCAAAATGGCATCAACACATAAAAGGGAGGTAGCTGCAGGCCTGGAGGGATCCCAAGGTTTGTAGAAGGACAAAAAAGGCCTTTTAAAAACCCCAAAAGGATTGTTGTTGTTAAAAAAAAAAAAAAGCAATAACCCAAACAGCCCAATGAGGACAGAGCATGCTCAGAAGGCATGGAATACTGATTGACTATTGGAATGGAGGGGTATGGAAAACCAGGGAGAGGGGAATGAAAATGGAATACCTTGGAAAAGGGCATGGCTGGCTGCAACCTAAACAGAAGCACTCCACATTGTACACTCTGTTCTCCTTCTCAGAATATCCCTGTATTTCAGTGAATGATACAGTCATAGCAGAAGCCCAACTCATGCCATGATGGGGTGCAGGAAAAGAAAATGTTCCGGGAAACACCAGTGGAGAATTGAAACAGCAGCCATTTTGAGTTCATTTGTAGTTAGAGCTGTACAGTGATGAAGATTTGTTTGTGCCACACTTCAGTCTCCTGTGGCATTATTTTATGCAATTATCAGCAGCAAATATTACATGGTACCAGAAGAGAACAGGAAGTAAAATTGGGCGGGGTGGGTGGGAGGAATGGACCACTTAGCCTCCAGGAACATTGCTGTTTGAGGAGGAAATGCTGCAGAGAACTGGCAAAGATGGAAGTAGGAGGTGAGTTGTGTCGCATTTCACTGGAACAGAAAAGAAAGATGGGAGACTTCAGCCTGCACTGTATTTTCATGAGGTACGTGAATAAGTAAGTGAGACATTTCAGATTTTGCCGTTTGATCACAATGCAGAAAAGGAGGGATGGGAGGGGCAACTTCTAATTTATAAATTCAAAGCCTCCTATGGATGCAGAAGAAATGTTACCTAAGAAAGGCACAAATGCTTCACAAGAACTCAGAATAAAGGAGAAAGTGTAGACCTGTGTGTAAAACGGTTAGCACAAACCTGTGAATTTGGCGAACCATGTGAATCACGCAGCTCTACCATTAGGTAGAGTGAGGCAGCTGCCTCAGGCAACTAGTTTGGGGTGTTATCAAAGGGCAACTAATGGTTAGTTATTTAACTGATTATTGTTGTTATGTGACTGCCAGGGAAGGGGAGAGGGGCTTGTGGGATTTTCTGCCTCAGGTACCGAAATAACTCGACTGGCCTCAGGTACTGTGTGCCTTGACTTGGTGGAGCGGGGCATTCGATGAGCCAGCTCAGGTTAGTATCATGTCTTGGGCCAGCCATGGTCAAGGATTACATTCTGTGGGGCATACAGTGTGATCCATATTGCTGAAAGGGACTAATTTAACCCTGGAGCATGCAGTGGATATATGCAGACCACAGGAAGTGGTCACAAAGCAGTTGAGAGGGCTGAGGATAGCAGGGAAAACAAAGGTATGCTTTACAATGAAAACTACATCTAAAAAGCTAAAAGACAGACAGCCTCAATGCAAAGAAAGCCTTAGCATTAACAGCAGCCTGAAAAGAAAGATGTGCCACAGAAGTATGGAGTAGTACTGAAGGCCTGGTATAAGTGTAGCACCAGCCTTAGCATATGAGAAAGAATGTGAATAGAAGCAAATTTACAGCCAAAACAGACATTACTTTAAAATTTAAATGGGTGTCTAGCAGCAATATCATCTTTTCATTTTTACTCTAGTGTAGGCACAGGGGACCCAATCCAAGTCTTAAAAGCTCCCTCCCCCCATCCGCCCCCCATGTTAAGGTCCTGATCCAGATTGAGGACACTGCACCTACTTTAGAGTAAAAATGGAAAGACCAGAAAAAAAGACACAGTTGCTAGGAACACATTTAAAGCCATGTCTGTTTTGGCCCTTAACCATTTTGCTGAAATGTTTCTAAAAATAAGAAATTAAGGGAAAGATACATTTATTATTGGTGAAAACCCATGAAAACCCACATGCATTCTTCATTAATACACGGAATTATTCCAGTCTTGAAGATAAGTGGTGTGTAGGTCTTCTCATAAATTATTACAAAACAGTGAATTTGAAAATTGATACAGGGGCAAAAGCTAATACAATGTCTTTACAAAAAATTGACAAAGCATTGAAAACTAAACCACTTCAACAGTCCAATAGTACATTCACAGCATATTCTGGAAAAAGACAGTAAGCGGCTAACCACACTGTGTTAATGATGTGATTAGCAAACATGTAGCATTTTTTAAAAAAATTAAACATTTGGGAGCACTCTAGATCGTATGCTGTCCCTAGATCTTCAGGTGGCAGTGGTGGCGAGGAGCATGTTTGCACAGCAACATTTCGTGCATGAGCTGCAACCAATCCTGTGAGTCAGTCTGATCTGGCAACAGTTAACCATGACCTGGTTACATCATAGACTACTGAAATGTGTTCGACATGGGGCTATCCTTGAAGAGCATCTGGAAGGGTTAATTGGTCCAAAATGCAGCAACTAGGCTGCTGCTAACTGGTGCACGGTATGATGATCACATCACCCCAGTACTGAAAGATCTGCATTGATTGCCAATGGTTTTCCAGGCTCAATTCAAGGTGTTGGTTTTAACCTTTAAAGCTCTAAGGGAGTAGCCCTATGCATGTTTAGAGAGAGAAAGGTCCTACAAGTCCCAGCATGCCCCAGCCAGCCATGCTGGCTGGGGAATGCTGGGACTTGTAGGACTTTTCTCTCTCAAAATATGCATAGGATTGCACCCTAAATGGCTTAGGGCCTGACTATCTATGGGACTGCCTGTCTTACTTTGAACCTTCTTGGTAATTAAGCTCAGCAGGAGAGGCCCTTTTGAAGACACCCTCACTTACCACTTGCTGGACACATGGGCAGGGGCTTTCTCCTGCGTTGCTCCCAAACTCTGGAACGAACGCAGTCCCTTTGGAGTTGCAACTGGTCCCCATTCTTTCTGCATTCAGGAAGGGGTCAAGGCTCTTTTTTCTAAATCGTTACTATGGATTTTAAGGTTGCTTTCAGTATTTTACTATATTTTTACTTGACTGTTTAACTTCTAGATTTTTTTCAAACTTCCTTTGTTGGCTTCAGGAAAGGCGGTATAGAAATAGCATAATTAATTAATTACCAGACCCAGGTCTGTGTGCTTAAGCCTTCCCTCCCCAGCCATGATCTTAGTAACACACACATCAAGGAAATTAGCATTAGAAAAACCCACCCATTGGTACAATCCATTTCTATGATGAGTCCCCAGTCTTTTAACCAAGATCACAGCTACGGAGGAAAGGCTTTGGCCAATCACCACCACATGTTCTTGGTATTTAATATTTTTAAAACTATGATGTGACTGTTAATCATATTGTTAACATAACATGTAGTTAGGCCCTGAGTATTTGGTAAATGTAATCTGAATTGCAGGTATGAAGACAAGGGAGCTAAGATGAAATTCCAGGTGGTAGATTTCGATGCACCCATTGTACTGAGTCTAACAGCCTTGTCTAATTTAATTTTAATTAGATAGAAAGAATTAATTTAATAAAATACACCCAAAAGATGAATGGCATAGCGATACAGATGACAAACATGTGTTTTGAGACCTAGGTTGCTTAAGTATAAGGCCTTACCCAGCTTGGGACCACAATACCTGACAGAGCGCTTCTCCCAACACGAACCTACCCGTATACTACGCTCAACATCTAAGGCCCTTCTCTGGCTGCCTACACCAAGGGAACCTCAGAAGATGGCAACAAGGGAGAGGGCCTTTTCGGTGGTGGCCCCCAGATTATGGAATGATCTTCCTGAAGAGGCCCGCCTGGAGCCAACATTGTTATCTTTTTGGCACCAGGTTAAGACCTTTCTCTTCTCCCAGGCATTTGACAGTATATGATAAGTGTTTAATCGATCCTGGAATGTCTTATGGTTTTGGCTGTTTGTTTTTGAGATTGTTTGAAGTTGTTTTAGATATATGTTTCTTTTGTGTATATTGTCTGTTCATGTGTTTTTTAAGTAAATGGTTTTTTAATCGCTGTATATTGTATTTTTAATGTTTTTAATCTTTGTAAACTGTCCAGAGAGCTCCAGCTATTGGGCGGTATAGAAATGTAAATAACAACAACAACAACAACAGACGGGGCAAACCTGCCCTCTGCCCACCCACCCACCCTCAGTTTGCAGGCTCGAAGCAGCAGCATATGGTCTAGTTCTCTCTCCTGCAACTCACCAATATTTTGGTATAACATCTGGGCTTCTCATTTTGAGGGCCAAATACCAAGTTTTCACCTCTTTCTGGATCATATCTACAGTTAAATGTATAAGCCTAGTTCAGATCTAACTCGAACTGCTCTTGGCCTGCTGACGTGTATAAGGGAAGTCATCATCATTCTTATCATGTTAAAAGGGAATGATAGAGATTTGCCTTATGTGGGATATACAAAGATTTTAAAGCACTTTAATTGTTATACAGACAATTTTCAGTACAAATTCCCTGCCTTTTTACAGGCACTGAGACAGATTTGGCTCTTAGCTATACCCATCTTAATCCAGAATAACTGCTCTTTCTACAGATGTCATCTCAGCTTCTGCAGCAGAACAGAAGGCAGTTCGCCATCAAAGATGAAAATAAAATTTGATCTAAAAGTTCTAAAATAGAGGCCTCCAGCAGATTAGCAATTCTGCTCTTTATAGATTCAGATAGATTCCTTTTTGCAAAGATGGATGCTCTCAGTCATCCATAATTCCCAATTCCCAGAAATGTATTGGTTAGGAATGATTAGTATTATTCATATAGCACTGTTTAAAATTATTTATATAATCTTCACAACATCGATGAGGGAATGAAGTAGAGAGTTTGTGACACTGGGCCAAACTAGATGTTCTCCTGATATGTAGCAGGCAGCTACGTATCAAGTTTTAGGGCTCTGCAGCGCAGAGACTGGGGAGGTCCATTAAGATGGGGAGCAATCAATTCACATATAGATGGAGTGGGTTATCAAATGGCCACAACTTTATTGGTTACAGTTGCAAGAGATCATGGCGGGGCATAAAAGTCTGAATCCTTGTCATTGGACACCCTGACTGCTGGCCAACATCTCCCACCCCAAGCTTGTAGACTGGTGTGACCAACACTGGGGGGAACAGAAGATATTGAGCCCACCCTGACACAAAACCAAGGACCTCAGCCTCTATTTGTGGCCCATGAGCAGACCTGTGGGAACACATTATCCTTCTGGTCTGCCCTAAAGTCCCACCCATGGAAACCATTCAGGGTTACTGACTGGCTGATGGAAATGATGCCTATGCACAGCAGCTGCCGAGCTGTGAGGACACAGTGAGGCCAACCACTGCTCATGCCACTCCCCCCCAACCCAGCCTTCCTGCCCAGGCACAATTGGGTGCTCCTCAGAAGCGGCTTTATCTGATTACAAGTGTAACCACTGGTATATTTTTCTTTAAGAATTCTGAGTGGGAATATTTCTGCACATGCTCAGTAAAAGTGAGATAGAGAGTGGCCACCATTTTAGGCAGTTACCAAAATGCAGTGTGGAATAAGCTTGCTTTCTTCTCTCTGTAAGACCCTGAATTCTTGAGACAGGGCTGTTTAACAAGTTGTTCCTGTGTTGCTGGATCCTGGTCCATTTTGAGAAGATTGTTCCAGAGCTGGAGCGAACTGAGTAGACACTGTTTTCTTTTCTGCCAGCAGAAAAATCAAGCTTCAGAGAGAAGTTTTATTTATATTTTTGTTGACTCAAGCTGAAAGACAGAACTTTGGGAAGGCTGTGCTCTGTTTTCTTGTTTCTTGTGATAAGTGAATTGTGATTCTATGTGTATTATTATTGTTTTTGATTAAGAAATTAAAATTATATATGTTAATTGTCCCTGTAAAAGGCCCTTGCTGTGAATCCCTTTAGAGACCTGAAGAAAAGTGTTACACAAGCACACAGAATCCTTACAAGTAACACAGAAGGAGAGGCATATCTCTTCCCTCCCCAGGACAGCTGGAGCCAATTCCCGCCATGCACAGGGCTGGAACGCTTAGGAGGAAAGTCTCCATTGGTGCCAATGTGGGCTTTTTTCTTAAACGTTCTTGCTGCAGCAGGGCAGGATGGATGCAAAATTGGCTCTTATCTTGCTGTGGAGAGAAGAGATAATTGTCCCTTCCCCACATGCTGTATTTCCTGTAAGGATCCCCCTCTACCCCCTGTGTGCCTGTCCTTAGGTAAGCAAAAACTTGATAAGTAGCTGCAGGCTACATATCACAAGAACATCTAATCTGGCCCTCACTCAAAGCCACCCAAAGAGTCCGTAACCTCAAACCTCCTTTGTCCATAGGTCACAGAGCAACCCTTCACCCATTGACCTCAGAGCAAGCCCCATAGAACACAGTGGGGCTTGCTTGTGAGTATGCACAGGATTGCACTATTTGCCGCTGCTGGTCTAGAGAGAGATACAGAGAGAAGGCAATCATTTTATATTGAGTAAAAATCAATACTATTCTTTCTGAGACAGGGAGGCAACTATAGTGACAGTAATATAACACAGCAATGCAGTTCATATGCAACTGAAGTTGTGACTATTATATGTTTCTGTGCACTTAATGGAGGAGGTTAGTGTTAAGGGCATCAGTAGGCTTCCATGTAGATATATATGAATTTGGGGCCCTGCTTATGACAGCCTTCACATTCTTCAGGACAGGGCATCGGCCCATATTCTTCTGTCAGTTCGGTTTCTATTTTTGTACACAGCAGACGCCAAGGACAAAAGGAAACTGCAGGAGAGTCGGCAATGCTGCTTATATATCTGCTGGTGCAACCCAGATAGATTTATAGACTAGGCGAAAGCTAAACCAACATTTCTCGGCAGAAACAAAAGCTCATTATTCCATAAGGAATATACCGTAGGTACCTTAGCCAGAGGTCATCAGAATTGCACAGGAGAAATAATTGTAGGGGGAGGAAAGTTTCTGCATTTTAATAAGCTTTGCATAATACTGTGACAAGAACGACACTGAACAAAATATACTGCACAAAGATCAAGCAAGCCACGGGCACGCATGCAGCATACTGAACAGAACAAGGGTGTTCAGAAAGCACAAAAGCTCCTGATCAAAGCCTAACATCTTCCCATCACAAACGATACCATTCCTTTGCTAAAAGCACTTTCACACAACATAACAGGAAGCCGACACTTCAAAACCCACCCACCCCCAAACTCCGACTTTGAACAAGACAAGACAAAAGGCTTCACACATATTGGAACAATTAGTATTATGGAGAAAATGTTCCTTCCTGCTCACACGGCCTTTTATGCCATTAACAGTAAAGCCCATGGAAGATCTATGAACAAATGAAGGAAGGTCACAGGAAATGACTTACAAACAGGCCTGAAGCCCAGAATAAACTAAAACAAACAGAGAGCAGTAAATAAAGTGTGCGTAAATATCACATTTTGAGCATGATTCTGACTGCAACTATATTCAGCTTGCACTGGCTGCCTATATGCTTCTGAGCCCAATTCAAAGTGCTGCTTTTGATCTATAAAGCCTTACACATCTTGGGACCACAGTGCCTGACGGAACGCCTCTCCCAGCATGAACCGACCTGTACACTACGTTCTGTATCTAAGGCCCTCCTCTGGGATCCTCCTCCAAGGGAGGCTCGGAGGGCAGCAACAAGGGAGAGGGCCTTCTCGGTGGTGGCCCCTCAATTATGGAATAATCTCCCTGATGAGGCCCACCTGGCACCAACATTATCATCTTTTTGGCACCAGATTAAAACTGCCCTCTTCTCTCAAGCATTTGGCAGCATATAAGGAGTCTCTTTGATTGTCTTGGGCTGATTGTTTTAAATAGTTTTAGATATATGGTGTTGTTGTGTGTACTATTTGTTCTATGTCATTATGTGAATGGTTTTATACTTTCTATAACATACTTTAATGGTTTTTTAATTTTTGTGAACTGCTCAGAGAGCTTCAGCTATGGGGTGGTATAGAAATATAATAAATGAAATGAAATTCAGGCATCCCCCTTGCATGTAAGCCCTGCACAAGAGGAGAGGAAGCAGGGATGAGAATGCTAGGTCTGCCCCCTGCCCCATTATCATTGCTCTCTACACATGGAGGTGACTCTCTGCAGAGGAGAAACTCCTCTATCCATGGAGTCTCTCCCCAAGATTTTAGAATCCTGATTTTCTACGATTCTAAAATCTCAAGGAGTGCCTTTGTGGACAGAGGGAGCTCTCCCTTGCAGACAGTTAGGCCGCATGTGTAGAGGGTGACAGCAAGGGAAGGAGCAGAGTTAGTTAGTACGCTCATCCCCATTCCCCCTCCTCATGTGTAGAGTTTATACATGGCAAATGTTTCACTGAAATTACATTATTATACTTTGCTGATTTCCAGTGAGCTTTTCTTCTGTTTTAAAAACTCACATAGATGTCAATAGTCTAACTACAATTAGTTCAGAGTAGCAGACCACCAATGGTGCACAAGAGGCAGACTGCTAGCAGGACATGTTGGAGACAAGACGTAGTTCTCCCAAGCATCAGACAACGCAGGAAAGCTGTCCTGTATCATGTGGCTACAGGTGGAGGTAGAACCCAAGGTCATCCACTGGAGATGATTGGTGGGAGATTCAGGACAGACAAAAAGAAATCCTGCTTCACACAGTGCATAGTGAACCTATGGAATTCATTGCCACAAGATGTGGTGATGCCCACTTCCCTTTTAAAGCCATCTAAGGTGGTGGTCAAATTCATAGAGTTGGAAAGTACCATTTAAGCCATCGCATCCAACCTCCTGCTCATTGCAGGAATCCAATTTAAAGCATCCCTGGCAGATGCCAGGCCAGTCTCTGCTTGAATACCTCCAGTGACAGAGAGCTCACCACCTCTCTAGATGATTGTTCCATTGTCTGACTGCTCTGACTGTTAGGGAGTTTCTCCTGATGTTCAACCAAAATCTGCCTTCTTGTAACTTAAGCTGGTTGTTTTGTGTCCTACCATCTTGGATGATACAGAACAGGTTCCATCCCTCTTCTGTGTAGGGATGTCAGAGAAATCCACAACGGAAACAAATGAGTTTGGATTTTTATGAATCCAGCCTGTGGATTCTGCAGCAGACTGGCTTTTCCCTTTTTGGTCAGATTCCACAGAGTTGTGGACCATTTTTCTAACCTTTGGGAATTTTGCACAAGTTTGTCATAGAAAAATATGCAAAAATAAAAAATAAACAAATACCTGAATGAAAATGTGCATTTCTCCCATAGGCAAAAGCATAAAAATGCACATTTGGGGGGATTTATGCATTTCTGCACATGTGAATTTGCACAACTTCAGAAACTTTGAAAAATCCAATTCCGTTGATGAGTGGATGACAGAATGATAGGTGCCTGACAATTAGGGATGTCACGGATGCCCGACTGGGTCCAGGAGTCCATCGCCCCCCCACCCGCAACCCCCCAGACTGCTCCTGCCAAGCCCCTGCCCTTGCTCACCCCCACTCACCTGGACTCACCCCAACCTGTCTGGCGAGCACCTGCCATTTTGCCATGTTTGGGGGTTTTTTTACAAAAGAAAGGGAGCTTTAAAAATGTGCATATTTAAATATGCAGAGTTTGGAGCCAGGAAAGCAGAATATGCATGCTTAACGCCTCTAATATTGTGCATATTAAGCCTTCCCGGCCCCAAACTGCACATATTTAAATATGTGCATTTTTAAGCTCCCTCTTTTCATTAAAAAAAGAGCAGAAAAATGGCAGGCGCTCGCCGGACAGGCCTGGGGTTAGTGTGGGTGAGTCGCCAAGCTCATGGGGGCTCGGGCACCCATCCAGGGGGCAAGGGGGGGGTGGCTCTTCAGCGGGCACCTGGAGAACAAAGGCTGGGGTGGGTTCACACATAGAATAATAGGGTTGGAAGGGGCCTACAAGACCATCAAGTCCAACCCCCTGCTCAGTGCAGGAATCCAAGTCAAAGCATCCCTGACAGATGGCTGTCCAGCCTCGTCTTGAATGCCTCCAGTGTGGGAGAGCCCACCACCTCCCTAGATCATCCCTACTGACAACCTGCCAAACACAGATAGAACAGATCTTGCACAATCCGTACATCCCTACTTCTGTTTGCCAACCCCTCAGGTACTTGAAAAGTGTTATCATATCCCTCCGTCCTCTCTTCTCAAGGCTAAACATACCCAGGTCCTTCAACTGGGCTATCAGTGGAGGATAGGGCTCTCAATGGCACCTAGTCATGGTGTGTGTAAGCTACCACCAGCTAAAGTGGCAGCATGACTGTGAATACTAGTTGCTGGAGAACCATGGTCAGAGAAGGCTTCTGCCCCTTGTGGGCTTCGCAAAAGGTATCCGGTTTCACCACTGTGGCAAACAGGATACTGGACCAGGTGGGCCTTTAGTCTGATCCAGCAGGGTTGTACTACTGTTTTTCTGCACAAATAAATCCCTGCCCATAGAAAACTAATATGTTAGGGAGGAGACTAGACAACATCCTCTCAGCCATTATAGAGGCATGGGAGCAACTCTGTAGTTACAGTGAGTAACTTTTTCAGTATTTCATCTTTATAATTTCTCAAACTTCAATTCATCATAATATCAAAATAAGTTGTCCTATCTGTAGGAGATTTGGCATAGAGAATTAATCTTGTGTGTTGAGTAATGTGACCAAACATTAGGTATTTCCCATGGAGAATGGCCAAGTTATAGAAGTTTAAACTTTTTATATTGAAGGGCAGGTGTGCCATCTTTGCAACCATCTCTGTGTGTCCCCAAAGCATCTTAAACTTCTTGTTTGGGGAGTTGAGATTGTGTACAAAATTCAAGGATATTGGAAGGATGTGCCTTTAGCTGGCTTGGTGAAAATGTGTTATGTATTCCTAAAGTTATGAGATTTCAAAGTATCCATTTAACTGAGGACAAATAGTGCAAGTCATGTCTATTTGGGGAGAGGGCTCAGCACCTTGGATAGCTCCTTTAGAGTTCTGACTGAAACCCAGAGTGCATGCACTGCCCCATTGGCATAGGAGACACCAGCCTCCGCTGCTTGGATCCTGCACGCTGTCCATATGATCCCCAGGGAGTACAGCTGCCCTCTGCCTCTGAGGAGGGGACTGTGGCCTCCTCCGATGAACAGGGACACGCTGGGGTGCATTCCCAGCCAGGTCCTCGCTCCTCAGACCTTCACCACTCAGAAGAAGACAGCAACTACAGGAAAGGACACTTAACCACATGCAGCACTTACAGAGGTGGAGCTGCCATAAAGACGCCCTTGGCCTGGCTCTAAAACCCTGTCAGTTGCTCTACGCTAGCCTTCCCCAACCTGGTGCCCTCCAGATGTTTTGGACTTCAACTCCCATCAGCCCCAGCCAGCATGGTTAATGGGCCAGAATTCTGAGACTTATAGTCCTAAATATGCCCTCAGCCTCATAGATGATATCTACTGATGCACTGGACCACTTCAGGCTGCAGGAGGGGGAATTTCATGTTTGAATGTTCATCCCATATACAGCCTCCTGAATACTTACAACATGATCACGTGAAGGAAACTGGGCCTCTAGCTGTGGGCATGTTGATTTTTATGTGCGCTGGGGTGTATTTTCCTCAAAATTGTACTTTCCAGCAACAGACACATCACAGCTGAGTTTTGAACAAAGATTGGACCTCCTTGTAATTGCCCAGTTAAAAAGTCAGGACACCACTACCAAACATCATATGATCTCCTGGGTATTCCCATAAGTTTGTTTCATTTGTATACTGTCTTTATCCTAAAGAACTCAAAGTGGCATTTTATCCTCACAACAACCCTCTGAGGTAGGTCAGGCTGCGTGATAATGATTTGCCAAAGGTTACCCAACAAGTTTCAGAGCTGAGCACAGTAGTGTTTGAGCAAAATATATTTGTTCTTCTCTCATGAATCTGAACGCTTCGCCCTACTGTGCCACAGAGAATCCTGAGGCAAAAATATATTAGCAGATAGCATAAAATTTAAAATTACTACCAAGGTAAAACGAGGGCAAAGTGCTGCATTTTTATAATGGATTTTCACATCCTTACCTCAGTAGGATTTTTTTGTGAGGTAAGCACTTTTGAAATATTCAGACAAACTAAGCTTGTTTACTCACGTTCTGGGTCAGTTCTTCAGGTGGCGTAAACTAGTACAGCTCCATTAAAAGCAATTGTTATTGCACCTGTATGAAGACGAAATTTTGCTCAGTGTCTGCTTTTGTTGTACTATTTGTACATTCATTCTCTCAATTTTGTTCCTATTGAGCATTCAGAATATGATGGACAACCAGCCACCCAAATTAGCATATTTTTCATTGCCAACAAGGTCGAAGATCACCTAGTCACCTGAATTGTAGATTCTAGTCAGCAATTCTCTTTCCAACAAAGCAGCCATTCATGTTATTATGCAAATATCATTGTTCACCAGAAGGCAAATTCTTGCCTCTTAATATTTAAATTCCATCTCCTCATCACTGATCTCTAAACAATATTCTGTCTTTGAAATTTTTTTAAGGACTTTTAAGGACTAAAAAGAATTCTTGGTATTCCTCGCTCCTAATAGAGTGAAATTATTGGCTGATTATTTCATCGCTCTGAACCAGAGTGTTACAGGAACGAAAACGCAACTTAAAACTGTTAGAGGAATTATAATGTCAACTGAATCAAAATCCTGTCCTTGGAGAAAGTACTTACAGAATTGCAAGCAGAGAGGGAAGCAAGCAGCAGAGCTACTGATATTAGAGCTTTAATTCCCTTTCCACGAGAGGGGAGAGGCTGCTTTACCAGGTTTTATTTATTTACTTAAGGTGCAATCCTATACATGTTTAGACAGAAAAAGGCCTACAACTCCCAGCATGCACAAGATTGCCCCCTTACTTCCTCACTTACATACAGTTCTTTTAAACCACCCAATAATCAACATTCTCTGGGTAGTGTACAACACATTATAAAATACAAACATTAAAACAAAAATAAAAACAGTGCAGAATAAAACCAAAAGAAAACCAAGATAAAAACCAGCAGACTAAAACCATTCCAACACATAAAATCAAATTAAAACCAGCAGCAGATAATTAAAACACTAAAAACTGCTTTTAAAATGCCTGTGAAAATAAAAAGGTCTTTACCTGGCACCAAAAAGACCTATAATGTTAGCACCAGCTGAGCCTCTTTGGGGAGAGCCTTCCATAAACAAGGAGCACCCACAGAAAAGGCCCTCGCTCTTGGAGCAACCTACCTCGTGTCACTTGGCAGAGGCCCCTGGAGGAGGGCTTCAAAGAATGATCTTAATGTCCAGGTAGGTAAATCTGGGAAGAAACATCCCTTCAAGTAACTGGACCCCAGGTTATTTAGGCCTTTAAAGTTTAAACCAGCACTTTGAATTGAGCCTGGAAACAGACTGGCAGCCCGTGGAGATGGAGAAGTACTGACATAATATGAACCCAGTGGCCAGTCCCAGTCAGCAATCTAGCTGCCCTATTTTGGACTAACGGACGTTTCTGGACCATTTTGAAAGGCAACCCCACATATAATGCATTGCAGTAATCCAAACAGGAGTTTGCCGGGGCGTGAATAATGGTTCCAAGGCTGTCCAGGAAAGGTCATAGTTGGTATATCGGTCTAAGATGATTGAAGGTGCTCTGAGCCACCAAGGCCTCCTATGCCACTACTGTCAGTGATGGATCTAAGAGCACCCACAAACTACAAACTTGTTCCTTTAATGAGAGTTTAAAGCCCCCTTTGGAACAGGTTGAATGCCACTAAACCAGACAGACGGACCACCCAGAACATGCATCTCCATCTTATCTACATTGAATCTCAATTTATTGGCCTTCATCCAGTCCATGCCCTTGCCCAAGCACAGGTACAAAACATCAATTGCCTCACCTGTATTAGATGAAAAAAGAGTAGGGATAGGGGGGAAATTTGTACAATGTGCATTTTAATGGGAACTTAGCTAATTAACACTTCCAACCCCCTATGAATGCTGATACTCAGTTATCCTTCAAAATCTGCATTTTTTTATTTTTGCAATGGAGTTCAATCAAAAAATGCATGCACAAATGCATATATTAGGGAAAATAATGTTCAAAAATGCATTGTATTAGGAAAATCGTTTGCAAACAAATGTTTCTATTTGGCAAAAAAAGCATGTATTGGGAGAAATGTGCACAAAAAATGCTTATGAATTTTCATGCAATTAAAAAAAATTCTAAGTTCGGGATGAACCAAACTTAAGACTGGAGAAATTCTCAAAGTTTGAGACAAACTGAACTTAAGTTTGGAAAAATGAGAAACTGAGAGAAACCGAAGTTGACAGATTTGTCCATCCCTACAATTAAGTGTCCCTACCACCTGGCTGGTAGTGCACAAATCACAACAATCATGGTTGTTTACCCATACTCCCCAGCAGTGTGACATGACAGGCACCATGCGAAAGCAGCTCCCATACCTCTGCTGGTGAGTGTGAAGGGGGCTGACATTACTTTTAATGTTGTCCTGGCAATGTGTCCCTGTTATTTGTTGTTGTCAAATTAAAACATTAATTAAGGCTGCAATCCTACAGACACCGAGGAGTAAGTCCCACTTAACTCAATGGGGCTCACTGCTGAGCAGACATGTGTAGGATTGCACTGTTAAGGTAAGCACACATGAATAGTCACGTCTGAGTTGTTTGGCCCATGGAAAGACGTTATTGTACCAGAGCAACCTGGTGCCTACCAGATGTTTTTGACTTCAATTCCAGCCCCAGCCAGCATGTCCAATGGTCAGGAATGCTGGGAGTTATAGTCCAAAACATCTGGAGAGCACCTGGGTGTGGAAGTCTATAATAAAGATCCAGAGGTGCTCTCTGGCTTCCACCAAAAACAGACACGGCTCCTTAGGAAAGAACTTAAACTGTTTATTTTAGGATAAAAATGCAGTTGAGTCCCAGAGTTAACTACAGCCAGCCATCTTCTTCTCCACCACCAGGGTGGTTCTTCCCACACTGCCCCTGGGTGGCAGTCTGGCAGATAGCCCCTCTTCCAAATATGAACTCTTCACTGACCACAGGAGTATTTGCATGTACTTTACCACAGGCATGTAATCATGCATTTTTACTGGTTAATGCAAAGAATTGTGTAATATGTTTTAAAGCTGGCAACTGAGTTTTCAAAAAAGGTAAATGGAAATTATCTGCTCTGGGGTGTTTCCAGATGAAGTTTTTATAGCACTATCACATTGCCTCATCCACAGAATTTTCCAGGGGGGGGGGGGTCCAGACGATGGTGTCTTCCACTTGTAACCTTCCTGTGCTTTGCACATTTTCCATCATCCTTCTTACCATCTGGAAAAACCCCAGGTCACTTCTGCAATTGACTCTACTCTTATCCCAGGAAAATGGAAAGGCTAAACTGTTTGTTTTTTTTTTCCTGCCAACCTAGCAGTTCGAAAGCAAGGAATTGCAAGTAGATAAATAGGTACCACTTCGGCGGGAAAGGTGACAGCGTTCCATGCACCTCGGTGTTCAGTCATGCCGGCCACATGGCCACGGAAGCGTCTTCGGACAGTGCTGGCTCTTCGGCTTAGAAATGGAGATGAGCACTACACCCTAGAGTCGGACATGACTGGTTGGGGTCACCTTTACACCTTTTTAAACTGGTTTTAGCCTACTCAGAGGTGTAGAACTGGAGCTCCAAGTAAGATGGAAGCCTGGCTAACCCTTTTTTTCAATAGATGTACTGATTCTATACTTCTAGAATGGATTCTGCTTTCTTTCTTTTTTAAGACTAGGCATTTTCACCAACACAATTTTGTCTGTGCTACCCAACTGCCCCATTTCATCTCCCAAAGCCCTTTATGCTATACATGTCTCTTTGGCTGCTGGTAAAGACCTCACAAGGTACCACATGGTAATTAGTTATTTCCCACCGTTAAAAATAAAGTAATAATATTCCACAGCTATAACGGACAAATAATCCTAATTTGTTGTACTTTTAACCTTCTTTTGGGAAGAAAGCATTTTAAGCATACAAAAGTAGTTTTGCTTGTAAATGTCATGGACTACATGTAAACATTTTTGTAAAAGGAGATAGCTCTTCAGATGTTCTATCTCGGGCAGATGTGCTGTTCAACAGTGCAATAAATAAACAGAATGTTCACCCATTAGGATGTATTATTGGCTGAAACACTTGTTGGCAGATAGGTTTCTGCAGATGCCTGGGTTTTAGAACATAGTGCTAAAAGTAGCAAAGACTAAGATGTGTGTGTGTGTGTGTGTGTGTGTGTATATACACACACACACACTCTCTCCCCCTTTTTTTCTTTTTTAAATTCAGCACAAGTATATCTGCTGAATATATGATCCTGAACATCTGCTACCAGTGGATAATGTCAATGATTTAATGTTTCTTTGGGGATTATTGAAGTTTATCAAGTGAATGCAATTTTGCCAAGTTGGAAGTAACTTTTCCTTTTTTTGTGACAGAGGAGGTCAGTGGTGGGTCTGTTTTGAGATGGCCAGAAAATATATTAGTACTTTCTTTTTATTATTTCATCATCATTTCCAGAGCACCTATGTACAAAGTGCTATGCAATAGAAAAAAATCGCAACAATCCCTAAAACGTAATAAAGATGGAAGGAGACAGGAAGAATACAGAAGGAATAAGAAAAGCCCATGCCAATAGTAGATGAAGAAGTATAGAACCAGAAACAAACTACCAATAATTATAGAAAAGCAATCATACTGGAAAGGCAAGAGTAAAAGGCAGCATTTTAAAAGCTTTTTTTAAAAAGAAGAGAGAGTGAGAGCCAAATTGATATTAGATGAAAGAGAGTTCCATAGGCATGGTGCAGCAAGAGAGAAAAGATGAAAGTGAGAAACAGCATCGGAGGGTGTTTCATTCTTTAGTTTAGTTATCAAGAAATTACGCAATACTACTTTACAAGAGTGCAAGGATTTATTCATTATAATACAAGAAATGAAATGGTACCATGATAATACAGTCATTTCATGTAGACATGAAATTCTGTAGAACCAAAACGAATATCAAAATACTGTTTAAGACAAGGATGGGCAACTCATGGCCCTCCAAATAATTCAGCCTACAACTCCCATGATCCCATGGGCCACAAATTGCTCACCCCTTGTTTAAGACCATTGGGCCTTCTAGCTCAGCCTTCCCTGACATGGTGCCTTCCATATCTTTAGAACTTGAACTCTCATCAGCCCCAGCCAGCATGTCCAATGATCAGGAATGCTGGAACTTGTAGTCCAAAATATCTGGACGGCACCAGGTTGGGGAAAGCTGATCTACCTCATTTCCATCTACTATGACTGGCAACTTCTCCAGGTCTTTCCCAGCCTTGCTATCGGAGGTCCTAGGAACTGAAGCTGGGACTTCTGGCATGCAAAGCATGTTGTCTTTCGCTGAGCTATAGGCCCTCTGAACTGTTGCAAAACATGTAGGTCTGAATTACGCCACTGTTTACAAAGACTAATAAGGAGTTTCTGATTTGTTACAAGATCTTTCTCTTTCTTCTCTTATCTGTACAGACTCAGTTTAGTCTGCACATTGCTTCCATTTTCCCTATTCTCCATATCCTTTCTTTGATGGAGGGAACATCAGAAGAACACCACTTAGTTTAGGAGTTAACAAGATCTTAGCAGCAACTAAGAGATTCTGAATTAAATTATGATGACTGTTGCTAATACAACTATCTATCTACCTATCCCAAAAGTCAGTATATTGGGTTAAATGGGATTGCATCATTACATATCAATTTAGGCTGTAATCCTATACCTATTTACCTGGGAGTAAACCCCATTGAACTCAACTGTAATTACTTCTGAGTAGACATGAGTAAGATTGTGTTTTTAATTCCATAAGCCCATCTTTTTCCCCAAAAAAATTATTTTGGGTCATATCCACCACATATGACTGAAACTGATTGAAAATTTCCCACAAGCATTTGTCCTGTCTGTTCTTGTATATCTTTGCCAGCCTAAATGGAGCGGCATGACATTTTATAATGAGTTTCCTTAAGGTTAACTAGATGCTGCCGAACCTTTTGTAAAATTTGCCAACTGTCCTTTTGTTGCCTTTCCATATATATTTCCTTCTAAGTGCTTAGAATAAACATGCTTAAGGCAGCAGCCGCTCCTTGACTTATATGCATTCACCAGAATGCCTGGATGAAGACTCACATGATTAGGGCCAGATCTACATCCTGTGTCATATCATTACAATCCCATCATGGTAACACTATATCCCCCTTGAGCATTTATACCTCGTAGGACACACAATGACATTTGTTGTGGTAGTTTAGATAATGTGAAATAAAAAGCAGGGAATAACGCTACAAAAGTGGTATATCAAATATGTAATGTGCCCCAACAGTTATCAGTGCACTTTAATATTGCTATAAAGCAGTAGTGTAGATCTAGCCTAGGTTGAGGGCAGGACCTACAACAGGGGTGGGGAACCCCTTTCAGACCGAGGAGTGAATTCAATTTCAGAGAAGCTCTCTGGGGCTGCATTCCATTTGTGGGCAGGGTGAAAGGCAAAAGGGGTGGGACCAAATATTCAAAATATACCAGCATACTGTAGCTTAAAGCTCTCACTTCCAGTAGTTAAGCCTTAAGAGAGGCATTTCAGCCTTTTAGAATGGGGGAAAAAAAACTGCACAAAAGCTGATCATGATTATGATCAGTGGCTGGGGGGAAGGGGGTGTGGCTGGCTGGGGAACCCCAGAGAGCTGAATTGGGACCCCCAGGAAGGCTGCTTTGGGCCCTTGGCCTTACATCCCCCATCCCTACCCTACAACCATACACATACACACATGAAAGTCAGTTCTGCACACACATAACATACAAAAAGAGCAGAAAGTGTTCTCAAATCAGGTAACTGCATTTCTTTATATGCTGTTCCTTGTACTGGACATAATGTCTGGCATTTTCAGGTAATACTAAGACCAAGGGATACTCTTATTGCCTATTTAAGATTTCAGTTAGTCTTGGGTCAAGCTGCTTTCTCATTATATTAAGTGTATACATCTTGTAATGCTATATATTATCCAACTATTTTGAGTCCTAGACAAGGAAAGCTCGGTTCAAAGATAAAAGAGGACAGTAAAGACTTTTCATGACTCAGTTTTTGTTTTGTTTTTTAACTTATCCCAAGCTGGCAAAGTTGCTATTGTAGGAGTATTCTCACATAAAAAGAACAGGTTTTATATGACCTTTTAAAGTACTGTGGTAGATATCCAACTGATACAAAAGAGAACTCTTGTTCTCATAGTGCCATGGTGTATAGTTGTCTCTGAAGATCCAGGAAAATATGCTTTTTAAATAACATGAAAAATAATATGTGGCTATATTGGAATGAGCTAGTCCTCCTTTCTTATAAGTTTTGGGGGGTATCATTTCTGAAACTCACCATAATTTCCTTGCCATATGAAGTTTATCGTCTTTCATCATTACTTTAGAATAGCTGGGAGGATTAATATGGGCACATTTTAATTGGTCTGGATGTGTCTTTAGTTATGAATGACTGTTTATATGTTGTTTGTGTACAGTGTCTGTGGGGTTTTATGTAAATGTCTTTTAAACTTTGTATATTGTATTTTAATGTTTTAACTTCTGTAAACTGCCCAGAGAGTTTTGGCTATGGGGCGGTATAGAAATATAATAAATAATAATAATTTTCAAATATAAATAAAAATCCTGGTGGTCTCATTTTCAGTGCCACTCTCTTCTGCATCCAATAATAATAATAATAACTATTATTGTTGTTTATTCCAAGATCGGAACCCTCTGCCTATCGAGCATCAATCCAGTAGGATTGTACTCTTAGGTTCTATTCACAGGGATGTATTTGTTTGTGTATAAGTCTTCTGTACTTTGAATAAAATATTTCCCCAGTTATCTAATTGGCTTTTTTCTTTTTGAAGAAAGTTAGTCCACAACATCCCAGAACATTAGATTCAGTAGTATCAGTCATACTAGGGAGTTCAAATGAACAACCCTCATGCATTGAGGGGGACAGTGGGATTGCCCCAGGTGGCCATGCCTCCTCTGCATGAGCCAGCTATGCCCCCCCCCCAGCAGCTGTACCTGCTGGGCCTCAGGTCCAATTCATGGATGTCAGGGGTGAGGCCAGCAGTGTGCCCAACACTAGACTAGAGGTGGGGACAGCAGTGTGGTCCCATTCCTGATAGTCACATGATGCACCCTTCAAAAGATTCTTGTGTGAAGCTGGCTATAGTCACGCACAGAAATACAACATGTCTATGACATCATCCAGAAGACACTGGGAAATGCAATTAAATGACTCAGACTTTTGTCTTGCAGTTTCCAGTTTTCTAGTCTTTTTATATATTTTTATTTATTTATTTATTTATTTGGTTTATGAGTCACCCTCTACTTGAAGCTCTCAGGGCAGCATACAAAATCAAAACAAATATAATAAAAGCAATGATAAATACATTTTAAAAATTTATTTTTTAAAAAGAGATTAATATCCTAGTAGCTAAAACATGGGGAAAGACCATTTCAGATTCCAGCATCAAACATACCACCAAAAACAGGCAGCTGTAAAAAAATTCTTTTAAAATCCCAGGAGACTAAAAAGGGCTTTACCTCATGCCAAAAAGTCAACAATGTAGGCAGTAGGCAGACTTTTCTAGGATTACATTCTACAATTTGGGGCCACCACAGAAAAGTCCCACTCATAAATAGCCATCTGCCAAATCTCCATATGTGGGGGCAATTGGAGCAGGGCCTCAGATGATGTTCTCAGGGCACAGGCAGGAACATACAGGAAATGGTGGACCTCTAGATACATGCTAATAATTTAGCAAGAAGGGGCCAAGTGATGGATACTCATAGGTGATCTCCCTGGAATGAACAACATTTCCACCTTTCCAGATGGAAGAGTCCTAGCAATACCAATCAGAAGGCATTGTGCAGTATTCCGTCTTTTCTTCTTTCATGTGGTAAGAAAAAAGATGGAAGAAGTGGTGAAGAAACATGGGAGGGTTACAAAGGGAAGACAATGACATCTGGACCCCCCCATAAATTCCAGGAATGAGGCAGGGCAATGGCATAATAAAAAGCCTTATCTGGAAGCACCCTGTATCTTAATATATGTGTGGGATAAGGTAAAGGGATAAAACAAGTCACAGTTGTTTGTTGAGAGGCTCCATGTTTGACTCCATGAGAGGCTCCAGGAATTATTTTGTCCACATGAAAGTGTGAAAAAGAAGAGAGACATTCTCTGTGTTCATGCTTAGATTGTCCAAAGAAGCATATTTTAATTTGATTGAGTTTGTTTACATATAATGAGAGTCGTTCCAATACAAGTTTTGGCAATGTGGAAAATGAAGAATATCAGATAAATAATATTGCGTAGAATTTTCCTCTTTTCTTATAGAAATATTTGTGGTGTCAGTGAAGTGCAATACAGAGGAATTTTTGTTCTTCATTGTGATGACCATCTGCATTGGTGATCTATTTACTATTTATATTTGCTCAGTTGGCCCTTGTAAGGGACCTTCAGTCACTTTGGATATCTCCTTTTGGCTACTCATTGTTTAACCAGCTGCCAAACAGCTTCTCTATGTAGCATCAGACATCACAACTGCAATGCAGCTGGAAAAGCAAAAAAGTGAGAACAGCTGGTTGAGAATGTACAGGAGAGAGACGTGAAAGAATGGTTGATAGGGAAGTATTGAACGGCTTGATTTTTTTTAAAAAAAGATTCTTTAAGCCTTATACATTATTACAAGAAACCTTTCCTTTATTTTCCAACCATTTGAACTATGACCTCAACAGACTGGTGAATTCTTCTGCTCTCTCCAGACATAGACATAATTCTTCTTCTTTTTTAAGGAAGAAAATCTGGGAGTTTGGGAATGGGCAAGAAAAAGATGCCTGCTTAAGAGTTGCCAAGTCACTCCATCTGTGAGCATGGTCCTCCGACCCCCGACCCCCAGCATTACATTTTTAGATGAAGATTGTGAGTGGCATGACATCAGAGGTAAAGACATTTCTTCATTTTCTTTTTTTCCTTTTAAAGATTGTGTTAGTTTTCCAAAACAAGATTAAACAAACCAAAACAGAAAGAATAAATAAATAAATAGAAGCACATTGAAGATTTAAATGAACTTAGTGACAGAGAGTGGTACATTTAATATATATGTATATTTTCCCTTTACCTTACAAACCATGAGAGGTGGAATCTATAGGTTACTTGAAGTTTCTCTTTATAATTCTTCACAATAATTAATTAAACTTAGTCTCTTTTCTATAGTCTGAGGAAAGGCTTTGACAAATACTGCTGTGTAGGTCCCTGATTAGTATATAAAATAAAATCCTGCCATTTCTTGACACTAACCTTGAAGGTTCTCAATAGAGTCAGCCCTGCTTGAAAGCCTGAAAATTGCTTCAGTGCCTAGCCTTGTTGGAATTAGCCCCATTTTCATTCATTGTTCAGATATTAACCAATGGTCTAGCTATTTGTTCTTAGGTGCACATGTGAATCATAGTCAGCACAGAGGATAACTTGGCTCACCATATGCAATACTGATTCAAATTGTGTGAAATAACCAGCTCATTTGGTTAATTAGATGTTTAGATAAATAGAAGTGCTTTTTTATATAGCCCACACTTGACTTCCTTGACAGTTACCCCAAGCACTGAGGGAGGATAGTGCAGTGACTGGGCAGAAGGCCTAGACCAGCCAAGAAACTGTCCCACCAGGATCTGGGCATCAAAAGCAGGTTCTCAGCCAGGAAGCCTTGACCAGCAGGGGAGCTGTCCAGCAGAGTTGGAGCCAAATTAGGACTGTAAAATCAGGGAGAGTTCTCCATGCTTTTTCAGCATTTTAAGACAGAAGAAGCATCAGAAAGACTCTTCGTGACACATTTGGAGAAAAATTGGTATGTTAAAAGGTAGAAAAAGATGGAGAAAATGGTTCTGTAGAGGAATATGCTAATAAGGCCATAAAGGTTCAGTGTTAATGGAATGGTTTGTTTTACCAGCCAAGGGAGTCTACTGGATTAGATTCACCTTAGATGCGTGTGTCAGCAGTCTCATGAAAAGCAAGCTTTTTTTTTTTTTTTTTTCAAAATGTGGGTGTGTTTAACATATCAGTAGGAAACGGCAATGAAATAGAACTTTTGTGTAATATAACCCAAAGCAAGACATTTTGTAATGGTTATGTCTTATAAGTGTTGTAAGTTGTGGATGCATTTTAGTACATTATTTGTTGTATCTTTTTAGAGTGTTTTAAGCCACTAATAATGTCTTGCAATGATATTTCAGTTACAGCCCCTGAGGAGGAAAGTCCTTCTCGAAGTACTTTGGGCATAATAAAAAAGTTTTTTCAGGCACCTGAGAATTTTTTCTCTTCTGTTTTGAGAAGGAAGAGCAGCAGATGCCACGGTCTACTTGCTCACTGGCTCTTTGCCTGTCAAACAAGTGGAAGCAATGATGAGAAAGAGGAGGAGGAGTAACAGCAGCCGGTGACAATGGTGGTGAGAAGGTAGACTCACTGAGGAAGGAGGTCTATTGAGGGTGGCTTGCCCAAGGGCCCGCAAAAACCTGGAGCCGGCACTGCCCATAGTCTTGCCCACACAATCTTTCTGGCTCTTATTTCCCAGTATCATCCTGTGCATGTCCTTTGCTATTCCATCTCTACCACCTTCAGCCATCCAAAAGTTTCCTATTTTCTGAAATGACTCTTCTTTACTACTTTGGAGACACGTATGCCTGGAACTCCCATACCCTTCTGGCAAATCCCTCCTCAGACATCACCTTTTCATAGCCCTAGTCCTAACGAGCAACTGAAAGAAAGCCTGTGTATACAACTGGCAGTAGTTCGCATCCATTTCTTGTTACCTTTTTCTCTCCTCTCTTCCATCTTTTCCCTTTGTGGTAGAGGCCTGTCTTTGTTTGCTTACATTGTGCTGTAAATGCTACATAAAATCGATAGTGCCATATAAATAGTAATGAATACAGATGACATAGTTCTTCATAGGGATACATAAGGAAGTTGTAGTTTCTCATTGTTATGAATGGCTGCTATTCTGTACTAAGAGATGACAAAGTTAAATAGAGATTACAAAGGTCACCACCTCGAAAAAGAAGTCAACAAATGGCACTCCTTGTTTCCCCACTTTGGATTTTACTCTGCATTTCCATCAGTACTTCATCATAATCTGTCAGGATAAAATAGAAGTATTTAATCTAGGTCACTTTTTAAAAACTTATCCCTTTAATTTTAAATGGTCCTCTGGCCATAGACCAATACAGAGTTAAATATGATTAAGCCCATAACAAGCAGTGAGCTTACAGACACTTAACTCTGTGTTATATTGTGGCCATTGTGTTGTTGTTTTTCTTTCCTCCAGACCAGCTCTACTGGCTGCTTTAACTATCTGGACAATTGGCCAGGGCCAGGCTGGCATCAAAGGCTAGGGATGGCTGACCACCTGCCAAGGACCCACAGCCCAGCAAGAACCCATTGACAAGAGCCTCCTGGAGCTGCTCATCCTCTTCACCATGGCAGCCTGCTTGTTCTCCTGCCTCTTGCTGTGGCCCAGATAATGGTAGTGGTGAAAAGGCTGAGCAGCAGATGCCACGGCCTGCTTGCTCACTGGCTCTCTGCCTGTCAAGGAAGCAAGTGGTAGCAATCATGAGGAGGAGGAGGAGGAGGAGCAATAGCAGCTGGTGATAACAGGAGTGGGAAAGTAGACTCACTGAGGGAGGGGGCACATTGAGGGTGTCTTGCCCAAGGGCCCTCAAAAACCGGCACTGCAATTAGCACACCCTCCAGTTCTTCAAAGAGGACATTGGCTAGGGCTGCCTTTACATGAAAGAAAGAATCCACAGTCCCCCTGTTATGGAGCCTTTCCGTGTTTACAGCGGGCTCCCAGATGGTAACCACCTGACTGTTAAGAGGGGACGTCTTTAATTTTCAAGGTTTCATAGAACTCAATTGAACAGCGCCATCTAGTGGCTGTTCTAATAGTGCAACAATTTGATGTATTTTAATACTTCACTATTTCTGGATATATTTAACATGGAATAACCAGGAAATATGAACTTGAGCACACTCTGGGAGAGAGCAGAGGACAGGAAGGCCTGGCGTGCTATGGTCCATGGGGTCGTGAAGAGTCAGACACGACTTAACGACTGAACAACAACAACAAACCAAGAAATACCTCTGGATGTGCCCTGGAGGTTAACAACATCATGAAAAGGACCCACAAACTTCCATGAAGGAGCAAGCTCAATAGCAGGATAAAACCTCTGTGTGAAGAAGCCCTAGATCTACACTACTGCTTTATAGAAGCTGAAGTGCACAGATAACTGTTGGGGCACATTACCCATTTGATAGACCACTAACCTAGTATTATTTCCTGCTTTTTATTTCACATTATCCAAAATACCACAATAAATATCATTGTGTGTCTACGAGGTATAAATACACAAAAGGGATATAGTGTTACCATGATGGGATTGCAATGATATGACGCAAGGTGTAGATCTGGCCAATATCACCTGCAAATGAAATAATCTTGCATTCACCATTAAGCTGTGTGGCTATCCCCACCTTATATGTTTCCCTTGTTACCTTATGAGGTCAGTACAGTGCAGTAGATAGTTTTGATTTTCAACAGAGAAGGCCCAGATTCAAATCCCTTCTCAGCCATTAAGTTCACCTTCGGCATGTGTCTTTCAAGCCCACCTGGTTCTTGCTGCAAGTATAAGATGTGATGGAGAATTGTACAGCATCTCATGCACTGAAAAGGGCCAGAGAACATATTACTATCAATAATACATTTTCTGTAGCTAGATTGGAAACTTTATTCTTTATTATGAGATTATAGAGTCACTGCTACACTCATAAAAGTTTGGGATGCTATACTTTTTGGTTAGCCCTCTTTTCTGTAGTTTTACCAAATGCTGGTTACTTTTAGACCTGAAACATCCTAATTATATATCTTATTTATTAAAGAAAGAAAGTGTAAGTCTGCTGTAATCTTAACACATTTTCTAGGGGTGAAATTTCACTGAACTCAGTGGGACTTACTTCTGTGTCAATATGCTTAGGATTTTGTTGTTCAGTCGTTCAGTCGTGTCCGACTCTTCGTGACCCCATGGACCATAGCACTCCAGGCCTTCCTGTCCTGCGCTCTCTCCCAGAGTGTGCTCAAGTTCATATTCATTGCATCGGTGATACTATCTAGCCATCTCATCCTCTGCCGTCCCCTTCTCCTTTTGCCTTCAGTCTTTCCCAGCATCAGGGTCGTTTCCAGAGAGTTTTCTCTTCGCATTAGGTGGCCAAAATATTTGGGCTTCAGCTTCAGTATCTGTCCTTCCAATGAGCACTCAGGGTTGATTTCCTTTAGGATGGACTGATTTGACCTCCTTGCAGTCCAGGAGACTCGTAAGAGTCTTCTCCAGCACCACAGTTGGAAAGCATCAATTCTTCGGCACTCAGCCTTCCTTATAGTCCAGCTCTCACAGCCATACATTACTACAGGGAAAACCATAGCTTTGATTAGATGGACCTTTGTCAGCAAGGTGATGTCTCTGCTTCTGACTATGCTGTCTAGGTTTGCCATAGCTTTCCTCCCAAGGAGCAAGCATCTTTTAATTTCATGGCTACAGTCACCGTCTGCAGTGATCTTGGAGCCCAAGAAAGTAAAATCTGTCACTGCTTCCATTTCTTCCCCTTCTATATGCCAGGAAGTGATGGGGCCAGATGCCATGATCTTCGTTTGTTTCATGTTGAGTTTCAAACCAGCTTTTGCACTCTCCTCTTTCACCCTCAACAAGAGGCTCTTTAGATCCTCTTCGCTTTCTGCCATTAGGGTGGTATCGTCTGCATATTGGAGGTTGTTGATAATTCTCCCAGCAATCTTAATTCCGACCTGTGATTCATCCAACCTGGCGTTTCTCATGATGTACTCTGCATATAAGTTAAATAAGCAGGGTGACAATATGCAGCCTTGTCGTACGCCTTTCCCAATTTTGAACCACTCGGTTGTTCCATGTCTGGTTCTTACTGTTGCTTCTTGACCCTCGTACAGGTTTCTCAGGAGACAAGTAAGGTGGTCTGGTATTCCCATCTCTTTAAGAATTTGCCACAGTTTGTTGTGATCCACACAATCAAAGGCTTTAGCGTAGTCAATGAAGCAGAAATAGACGTTTTTCTGGAATTCTCTTGCTTTCTCCATGATCCAGCGAAAGTTGGCGATTTGATCTCTAGTTCCTCTGCCTCTTCGAAACCCAGCTTGTACTTCCGGTAGTTCTCGGTTCGCATACTGCTGAAGCCTAGCTTGTAGGATTTTGAGCATCACCTTGCTGGCATGTGAAATGAGCACAATTGTGCGGTAGTTTGAACTCTCTTTGTCGTTGCCCTTCTTTGGAATTGGAATGTAAACTGACCTTTTCCAGTCTTGCAGCCATTGTTGAGTGTTCCAAATTTGTTGGCATATTGAATGCAGCACTTTAACAGCATCATCTTTTAGGATTTTAAATAGCTCAGCTGGAAGACTGTCATCTCCGCTAGCTTTGTTGTTACTAATGCTTCCTAAGGCCCACTTGACTTCACTCTCAAGGATGTCTGGCTCAAGTTCAGTGACCGCACTCTCATGGCTATCAGGGACATTAAGATCTTTCCTGTATAGTTCTTCTGTGTATTCTTGCCACCTCTTCTTAATCTCATCTGCTTCTGTTAGGTCCCTGCCTTCTTTGTCCTTTATCATGCCCGTCTTTGCACAAAACGTTCCCTTGAGATCTCCAGTTTTCTTGAAGAGATCTCTAGTCTTTCCCATTCTGTTGTTTTTCTCGATTTCTTTGCATTGTTCATTTAAGAAGGCCTTCTTGTCTCTCCTTGCTATTCTCTGGAACTCTGCATTCAGTTGGATATATCTTCCCCTTTCTCCCTTGCTTTTCGCTTTCCTTCTTTCCTCAGCTACTTGTAAAGCCTCATCAGACAGCCACTTGGCTTTCTTGCACTTCTTTTTCTTTGGGATGGATTGAGTTGCTGCCTCCTGAACAATGTTACGGACCTCCGTCCATAGTTCCTCAGGCACTCTGTCTATCAGGTCTAATCCCTGAAATCTATTCCTCACCTCCACTGTATATTCATCAGGGATATGATTTAGGTCATACCTGAATGGTTTAGTGGTTTTCCCTACGTTCTTCAATTGAAGCCGAAATTTTGCAATAAGAAGCTCATGATCTGAGCCACAGTCAGCTCCAGGTCTTGTTTTTACTGACTGTATAGAGCTTCTCCATCTTTGGCTGCAAAGGACATAATCAATCTGATTTCGATATTGACCATCTGGTGATGTCCATGTGTAGAGTCGTCTCTTGTGCTGTTGGAAAAGAGTGTTTGCTATGATCAGCGTGTTCTCTTGGCAAAACTCAATTAGCTTTTGTCCTGCTTCATTTTGTACACCAAGGCCATGCCTGCCTGTTATCCCAGTAATTTCTTGACTTCCTACTTTAGCATTCCAATCCCCTATGATGAAGAGGACATCTTTTTTTGGTGTTAGTTCTAGAAGGTGTTGTAGGTCTTCATAGAACCGATCAACCTCAGCTTCTTCGGCATCAGTGGTTGGGGCATAGACTTGAATTATTGTGATGTTAAATGGTTTGCCTTGGATTCGTACTGAGATCATTCTATCGTTTTTAAGATTGTACCCCAGTACTGCTTTTCCCACCCTTTTCTTGACTATGAGTGCTACTCCATTTCTTCTAAGGGATTCTTGCCCACAATAGTACATATGATGGTCACCTGAATTAAATTCGCTCATGCCTGTCCATTTTAGTTCGCTGATTCCCAAGATGTCGATGTTCAATCTTGCCATCTCCTGTTTGACCACCTCCAGCTTACCTTGATTCATTGATCTGACATTCCAGGTTCCTAAACAATATTGTTCTTTACAGCATCGGATTTTCTTTTCACCACCAGACACATCCACAGCTGAGTGTCCTTTCGGCTTTGGCCCAGCCGCTTCACTCTTTCTGGAGCTACTTGGAAATACCCTCTGCTCTTCCCCAGTAGTATATTGGACACCTTCCGATCTGAGGGGCTCATCTTCCGGCGTCATCTCTTTTAGCCTTGTGATACGTTCCATGGGGTTTTCTTGGCAAGAATACTGGAGTGGGTTGCCATTTCCTTCTCCAGTAGACCACATTTTGTCAGAACTCTCTGCCGTGACCTGTCCGTCTTGGGTTGCCTTGCACGGCATAGCTTATGGCTTCACTGAGTTACGCAAGCCCCTTCGCCACAACAAGGCAGTGATCCATGAAGGGGATGCTTAGGATTAGGGATATGCAGAACCCCCAAGAAATATCACTAGTCTTGGCAAAACACTTTTTCTTTCCTTTGAAACTCCTTGGACATTTCAAGCAGAAATCTTGACATATTTGCCTTGAAATATTTGCCTTGAAATGTTGGCTTAGGTCAGGTATGGTATACCTGTGGCCCACCAGATGTTGTTGGACTCCAATTCCTATCTGCCCCAGCCAGCATGGCCATTGATCAGTGACTATGGAAACTGCAGTCTAACAACAGCTGAAAGACCACAAGTTTCCCCATCTCTGCTTTAGGTGGTATCCTGTAGAAACTCTAATCAATTTACCAACTTAGTCCATTGCATGGAGAGTTTCTTCACCATCCCTAAAGACTCTCCAACAAGATGCCCAGTGTTGGCAGGACACAGATGATACCAGCAGCAGCACAGTTCAGCTATCAACCTGCAATAATATTTTCCGTGGATTCCAGGTGCAGAACCCTCCTAAGAAATTTCACATGTCGTATTGAAGCTATTTCAGCTTCTCTGAAAATGTCTCAGATGTTTCAGGCAAACAGGATCCTCCAATTTCACCTAGAAATTTTGCTTCAGGCCAAGTCTGGTGACAACTCTGTCTAGGACTGTGCAATTAGTTTGATCATTAAATATGCCTTCAGTGTTCACCTTCAAGCTATGTTTCATAGGCAATGCAACCAGGATCATAACAATAATTCACTTTCAGCTTGTTAATTACAGGGGATTTACTCGCCCTGTTGCAGTACACACAAATTAAGCTCCAAATCATGCTTCATTGCTAAATAATTCACAGCAGTTTAAATATATTTGGTCTTGGATGCCCTTCAGGATTTAAGGACTGAAGCATAACCAAGCTTAAACCAATTTTTTAGCATTAGTATTAGTATTCTACATTTTAAAAATATAGTTCAAAATACATTGATCAACACAATTGTTTCTAACTGTAATTAAACTCCAGCACTGTGTATATGAAAAAAACACATTTTAACCTTAACTGGCAGCTTATCGCAGCAGTCTATGTTGTTTGTAGCTATGGGCACAAATACCTTTAGATTGGTGTATGTTTGGTGCTTTTCTCATTTGATCACTCTTATATCTGTTTCCTCTCTCTCTCTCTCTCTCTCTCTCTCTCTCTCTCCCTCCCTCCCTCCCTCCCTCCGTACATTGTGTGTTCTTCTCTTTTCAATGGCTCACTGTCAGGAAACAGCTTCATTTATTTATCAGAGAGAATAGTTTGAACATGTAGTAGACATTTCTGCTATTTCACTCTCCAGGTGCTCCATCTCTCTTTATTATTACTTGTACTCCAGGATATGAGAGGGTTGGATTTGTCAACAGAAGTATATTTTACCATAGAGATAGAAGCAATTACTGTTAATTGTGATTCACTGCATGAAAAGGATAGAGGAGCCAATGGTTCAGTGGTATCCTTGGATTCATACTTATATCTATGAGATACATTTTGGATATACATTTGCTGGGGGGGAAATGAAATCCTGTCTCCACCGTCCATTGAAAGCACACTGCAGGACTTGTTCAGCATGACAGAGTGAAGATAATACAATACATTTAGAAAATTCCAAGGCCAGTGTAGTGATAGTTGTAATTTAAAGACAGTTCTTTACAGGTAACATAGGGAGGGGAGTTTGAAGATGATCCCTGAAGGAAAAGTTGGGAGCAGACTGAGAAAGGAACTCCAACTGATGTCCCTGTCCCTGTTTGGCAGCAAACAATTATATTAAGTACTTCTTTGGTATGACCTTCATGAGACTGAATCCCTAACTTATTACAGCCAACTGTGGCTAGCTGCACATAATAATAACACGTAGTGCTTGTTCAGAGCACGTCACATGCAGTATCTCAGTAATCCTTGCAACAATTCCCTGAGGTAGGTAAGTAGTATTGTTATCATCCCCATTTTGCTGATGGGAGCTTGAGGCTGAGGGATCGTGGTTTGCCTAAAGCAACTTAATGAATGTACGGCTGAGGCAAGATTGAACTGTGGACGTCCCAGCTTACAGCTCATGCTCTTAGGCTATAATCCTATGCACACTTACCTGAGTAATCACCACTGGACACAGTGGCACAGCTGACCTAAACTGGCTACAAGAGGTGAAGGACAAGATGGTGTCCTCACCCATTCCGTGTTTAGAGGCTAGGGATGTACGAAAGTCACTTACCTTTTTGAAGGGTGACATTCGTAGCGGGGGGGGAGGCGCTCTGTTCCTCCCCCCGAAATTCTCTGCGGCTGGCTCCGCTCTGTGGAGATTCCACAGAGCCGCCGGCTGGGGCCGCCCGCAGCCGGACATCTGGCTTGCCTGCACAGGGACGCAAATGGCGGCTGCCGTAGCCACCACCATTTGCGTCCCTGTATTTTGCCGTGATAGGCTACGTAAATATTTATGTAGCCTATTACGGCAAAAAAAATAAAGAGAATGCAAATGGCGGCCACTATGCCATTTGCACCCCTCTCTTTTGTCGTAATAGTCTACGTAAATACTTATGTAGCCTATCACGGCTTCCGCAGGGATGCAAACAGCATTCCTGCATTAGCCGTGATAGGCTACGTAAATATTTACGTAGCCTATCGTGGCTATATGGAAGAAGCGAATGGTGGCCGCAGACACGGCCGCCATTCACAATGCAGCATGGATGGCAGCAGGTAGGTGCTCCATTCCGGGCCCATTTCGTGGGGTGGGGTGGTGGGGGGCTTCGTTCCACCATGGATTTCGGGGGGACAAATGCACTGGCATTCGGCCTGACCAAGATCCATGGCGGAATTCTCTGACATCCCTAATAGAGGCTGACCAGACTGGCAGTTGAAACTTACTTCAACACTGGCAGTGGATCAGTACCTTGGGCACAGGGCAAGCCACATGGCATATACACAGCTCTGTCCTCCCACATATTGCCACCACTACTCCACCTGGCATCTGCTGCCTAAGGCAGCCACCTCAGTTGGTCTAACAGTAGGGCCAGCCCTGCACGGTAGGCAAGACCAGTGTCAGGTGTCAGCATTGTTGGCCAATTGCTGAGGCCTGTAGCCCTGCAGGGGGAAGCTCTGTTCACCTTCAGAGCCTCAGGGCATGTAGCTTTTCCTCCATAATGTCACTGCTGGTTCACCTGCCCTCTTGCAGCATCAACGAGCTTCCTTAAAAAAAAAAAAAAGGCTCCTCCAGATAAACATAGATTTAGAATGATAGGCTTCTCCGCCCCTCTATCCGCTCCGTGCTGAGAAAGTGCAGTGGAAGTCAGTGGGAATTACTTCTGAGTAGACATGTTTAGCAGGCTGTTCTCAGGGCAGAAGTGGGGGTAAACAAAGCACCTTACATGAAGCTCTGCTTCTCTAGATAGGCGCAGATGATGCAACTTTCCCTTCCTCCTATCAGCGCTGCTCCTCTGAGCAGAAGCTGGTATCTCTAGCTGAGGTCACAAAGGCTCCCAAGCTACACTGAAGCTGGCACGACAGGAAAATCCGTCACAAAATGGTTTTGAAAAAACGTGGGTTTTACAGCATGAAAATCCATGGTTGCTGCGGAGAGGGGGGAACATCATGTGCCACAAATGTCTGCGAGGCACAGTAGCGCCAGAGTAAATGTCCCATGTAGATGGGGCCCAGGTCTTTTTAGTGCCTAGCAAGATCCCTGCTCTATACAGTCTGCATTCAATTTGGTGGGTTGGATCCAAGATTTGCTCTCCATTGACAGAAGGGCTCCACTAATGGAGTTTTCAGGAATCCATCCCTCACACACACATGCACCACAGCCCGCCTCATTCAACAAGGTCCCCTTGCCCTCTGTGTAGCATTTTCAAGGATCTGGAGGGGCTGCTGTGAGGGGGGGGAGATGGGGAAGTCCTTTTCTGCCAGCCCAGTGTCACACAACTAAATGTGGTCCAACCCAGCATGTCACAAATTGTGCAGGCCTGTTTCTGACTCCTCTTGCACTTACTTTTTCGAGCATTGCTGCCATTCCTTCTGTGCTTGCTCTGACACCAGTCTCAATACATGTAAAGATTTCTAATCATGTGCCTCAGCTTCCCGGCATATTTACAAACATCACAAGCAGTGTCTGAATCTGTCAAGTAGAAGGCTCTTGGAAACTGGGGAAATTATGTGTACATCAGTGTACACCTGCATCTGAGTTAACGTAACTTCCTATACATGATGATGGGCATATGTGATCCCAACACTGAACGTAGGCCATTATATCATATAGTGGTTCAACATCTTAACTGGCCATAAACCTAGTAAAATGTGGACCAAAATTTTGGAAATATTTAGTAGCAATCCCTCCTGAATACTTTGCTCAATTCAAAATGAGGCCTCTTGAAGATCATGTCTTCCCACATACAGTTATCTTTGCTTTTCCCTTTTCCTCCTTCCTCTTATTAGATTTCATGTGTTTCTAAGCATGTGATTTGATAACACTGAAGTGACGGTAATATGTTGATTCTGGATCATTGAGTATTCCTGCTGGAAAGCTGCAATCACTTCTTGCGCTGATAGACTGAGTTATTTCCATTGAGCTCCCACATCAGATTTTACCAAAAGAAGAATGATGTTAGTATATTCTAAGAGCTTTCCTTGCTGCTGTTGCTTTTTCTTTTGTCCTTTCTATTAATTGTCAGAAAGCTTTCAGTAAATCAGAATTTAAACAAGAGCTCAATCACTCAACCACAATCACCAATCAGAAGGATCCATTCAGTTTCTCAAACGCTCAGGGCCACTAGAAGCAACACGAGAGATCTGTGAACGTAATCTCTTGATATTTAAAAAAATATTAATTGCAGCTGCCAGAGGGGGCCAAGTCAGACTCAGGACCATGGTGCTGTGAGAGGGGGGTTTTGAGAAGCAAAACATTTTTTTCATTTTAATATTTGTAACCCACTTTTCCTTCCAATAGGAATCCCAAAGCAGCTAGCAATTACATATCAAAACAAATTCAATAATATTAAAAACAACAAACCAAACAATATGAGATATTGCCTAGCAATAAAAATGGTAAAATAATGTATCAATATCATTTCAAATTAATACTATTAGAGGAAAATATTAAATGTCCCAGGCTGCCTCTTACACTTGAAACTGTCTCCCAATCTGCATGATGCCACCGCTCTTACTTCAGTTGTCTCCTCAAAACCCAACTTTCCCGTGAAGCCTTTGGCAGAAACTACTAGTTTCTGTGCCCTACTGCAACTATGTACATCTTACTGAAATAAATGCATATTCTTCTCTGTCTTCCCCTGCTTCTAGCTCCCTCCACTACCTCTGTTGTTTCACAGTATTGAAAACCCCAGTGTAGATGTAAAGCTAAACATAGGTAGGTCCAAAAGTGACTGGAAAAAGGTTAATTAGATAATCATTAGAATAGTTAGATAATTGGACAGTGTTACATTTCTACTGAATTAATGCAAGAAGATCACTGTGTGGCAGGAGTGCAGAACCAGATTTGGGGGGGATGACTCCACCTAGCTCTCCGTGGGCCATAGGGCATCAGGTGCACATGGCCACGTCCACCTGATGTCATTGGCTCCCTGGCCCAAGCGCTGGGATATTCCACTCACCGCTTGGCCTGGGGCCAGGCTTCACTGCCTACAGGGTTTCCTAGGCAAAGCTGCTTCTGCTTCATCTGCCCCGCTGCCTTCCCCCACTGTGGGAAGAAAGTGGGGCAGTCAAAGGAGGAATGGCTGAGTCCCTGTTGCTGCTTCAGCTGCCCCACCTCCTCCGTACAATGGGGGAAGGAGGTGGGACAGCCAGAGCAGATTCAGGCCACCACCCTGCACTCCCATCCCCGCTGTTTTATCTTTGATCTCAGGTCGGAGATAACGGCAGGGATGGGGGGGCTATGGGACTGTTGTATAGGTAGAGGGAATGACTGTCAGACTCAGCAGGCCTCAAAAACAACTGTCCTTTATTTATCACACTCAGAACTGCAGAACTAAGCAGAAGCTTCACCCACTGCTGCTACTCCCAACTCTACAGGAGCTGCCAAGGTTCAAAACAATAACTAACCCACAGTATCTCCCCCACACCCGAATACATAACAGGGACTTTGCCTGTGCCAAGGAGAGCCACTCTCCCTCACGCAGGTGCTCCCATCGCCCCGCATCTAAGATCAGAGATAACAGTGGGGGAAGCCCTTGGGGGAGGGGTCCTCCAGGGGGCAGGGATTGGGGTGCCTGGCCCATGGTCTGGAGGTTCTGAATTCCTTTCCTGCTGGATGGGTTCTGGTCTGTTTTTGAAGAGGAGAAGGTGACTTATACCAAATCAAATTATCAGTCCACACTGTGCTGCCACACTGACTGGCAGCAGCTCTCCACCGTTTCAGTCTCAGATAAGCATCCTTTCTAGCCCTACCTGGAGATGCCAGGGATTGAACCTGGGACTTTTTGTATGCATGTGTTCTACCACTGAGCACATGCTCATCTACCAATGAGCTATGGTCCTTCCCAATAAACGGTGCCCAACAAAGTGCTATTTGCTTTGCATCCATGCTCCTTTCTTATGTCAAGCCATCCCTGTTTTCTCATTCTCAGCTAGAACACATTCACTGGAACAAAATTTAAGAAGTGCACATAATTCTATCCTTCCTTATCTTCCTGGCATCGAAACGAAATGAACTAAAACACTAGGCTTGACTTTACTGTGAATGTATATACATTTAGCAGCACAATTACATTTCACCTCAGTAAATCTCCTTTTGTTGTATGCGCTTATCAGGAAGATGGATGTTTTGGTTATGAAGCCAAATTAAGTTCCTTGCTTTGGATTTAACTGCAGCCAATAAAAAGTAGCGTGTTTAAAGCCTATTTACTTTTCAATCATTCCCGTCACTCTTAAGACATAATAACAAAGAGTATTACGGCACCTTGAAAACGAATGCATTTACTTCCCATGAGCTCTGGGAAGCAAAAGTCTACTTTATCAGATTCATGAAGCAGACGGGGAAAAATGTTTGCTTTATACACACACATACACACACACAATGGAACCTGCAACAAAATGTGGCAGTTGTCCTCCCTCCTAAAAGGAGTGCTCCTGTTCAGGGTTCCAGCTATTCCCTCCATTTGGGGCATTCCACTCCTCCACTCCCCCAATGTTCCATTTTTCTTTTCCAGTTGTCTATATTCTGTAGCAACCGAGCATGCTCAGTCTTCATTGGGCTGGTTTGGGGGAGGTGCCCCTGTACTACATTCTACATATTTTTTGTACTTCTGCATATCTCAGGGTTTCCCCAAGCATGCTGCTGGTACCTCCCTCTTGTTTCTGAGTGGCACTGTTTTGGCTGCAGAACATCTGTCTCGTGCATCTTTTGCTGGGGATAGATATATATATCACCCATCAGTGCCATTAGTTCTTGTGCATGACTAGCTGAATGCAGCTAGACCTCGACTAGGGTCAGCATGTCTAAAACCAACCTTTACTCAGAACATGGCGTATTACGGGAGCAATCCTATGAGCACTAGACCATAGGATTTTTCAGTTCATGGGAATGAGGTTGGAACCAGAGTTCCAAACACAGTTCCCAGAAACCGCGCTCCCCACCCCTCCCTCTCCCCCTCATAGCCGGCGCAGTTCTCTCTGCACCAACTACATTTCCGCACTCAGAAATGAAGTGTGGAGATGGGGAAAAGAGGGCGGTCCGAGGGGAGGGGAGGAGACTGCAGAAGCCATGTCATGCAGCTTCAGATGTGCCTCACCGCCTCCCCACCTCCCACTCTGAAGCTCCCCAGCTAGACAGGCAAAATCACCTCTCTAGCTAAAAATGAAAGGCAGCTGGAGCACGGAGGCAAGGATCACCTCCATGCTCCAGCCACCCTGCGTTGGATAATCATCAGCCTCCAAGTTTGGCTTACTGGAGAAAAGGCTCTCCAAGGAAATATTGGGGAGGGGCAATTAACCTTATCACCAAAAATGTTTTTTTTTAATAGAACTTACGTAATAGAAGTAACAGAAGATTTATTATGAACCTGATAATGGCAGCAAGAATGGTTGATTGCTAAATATTGGAAATCCTCCGATGTTCCTTCTTTGAAGAGTAGCTGCATAAAGTATGGTATGTAATTATCATGAGCGAGGTAACAACAATGATTCATTTTCATTTGGGCAGATTGAATGCAACGCAACTCAGATTTTCCTTGATGATTGAGCTTTATTTATAGAATATTGGAAGGAAAGATTTGTACAAGATAATGTAAAGATGCAAATCTTAGACATGTTATAAACGCTTATTAAAAATAACATATCTCTGCTGAAGTTGGTTTGGAAGTCAGAATAAAATAGAGTTCTTGTTAGAATATTTTGTTTGTCAGAGTTCCCCCCCCCCCCCGCCCAAAAAAAAATCTGGGTATTCATGGATTATTTATGGATATCATGAAGTATTTATGGATACTTTTTGTGTGTTTCATATATAATAAAACTACAAAATGTTAAAAAAAAAGAGTGGCTTAAAATGTATGGCTCTTGAAGTAACAAATAACAGTGTTAGAAAGCAGGCAGTTCTTTGAGGGGCAGGATCATGCACCAATTACATCTTCAACAGGAATGAGAGAATAGAGGCATCTGTATCTGCCACATTCCCCACCACCTCCAAGGTGGACTGCCCCAACTGCTCCCACAGAGCTCCTAAAGGTTGAGGGCTGGTGGTACTACAGTCTGACCCAGGCTATGAAGATTGCATTCACAATGCATCAAAGGTTATCATGGGCAGTTCCAATAAACCATATAACTTGACTATAGCATATTCATGGGATTAGTGTAATGTGCTGTACATGGGGCTACCTTTAAAGACCGTTTGGAAACTTCCACTGTTACAAAATTAGGCTGCTTGAGTACTGGTAGGTGCTAGGCAGTCAGATTATGTGACACATATTGTACCAGCTGTACTGGCTGTCTGGCCCCATTTAAAGTGTTGGCATTGGCCTTTAAGCCCTAATCAGTTTGGGTCCAGGTTACTTGATGGACTGCCTTCCCCCATAACAACCTGCCCACACTCTGAGTTCAACACTGGAGGCCCTGCTTGTGAGTTTGTCTGTCAAAGCAATTAGGCTGGTGGGCACAAGGGACGGGGTCTTCTCGATAGCGGCCCTTCTCTGTTCCAATTCATATCCACCAGGACCCATCATTACAGGCCTTCAAGTAGGCCCCCAATATTTATGTATTTACTTTGGCCTATAACTGAGTCACAACTTTATTGAGTGCCATTATATATGTGGTGTTTTCTGGTTTTAATTGTTAACTTTGATTTTATTATTGTTTTTATCACTGTGTTATTGAGCATTGTGGTGTTCAGTTTTGTATGCCGCCTTGGGAGGGTTTCCGCTGAAAGGCTGCTTATAAGTCATTCAAATATATAATGGGAATATCCAGTGGCTCCAAGCCTACTGTGGCCTGTATTGCATGAATTAGGTCCTTTACATTCTCCCACCCCTTTACTGATTCTGCAGCAGTGGAGGGATGGCCTAGTATGCGCAAGATCATGTAAGCCACCACAGGAGACACAGAGGCTTCTAGACACTGATATTCATTGATGATCTCGTCAGTAGCCTTTGGCCTAGTAAAGCAGTGCATCAAGGGACCATTCTGGTGCATCAAGGGACCATTCAGGGACCAGACACACCTACTTGACATGTTGGTGAATCCCCTCCAAATTCCAAAGTTGGTTGGGCCCAGCTGCATCCCAAAATCTGTACTATGTTCTGGTTTTTCCAGAAGTTGATGATGGCCTTATTTAAAAACGTTATTTTTTGTAATGTGCTCTCATAAGCACAGCTCTGAAAGCAATTTCAACTGCTGATGGCAGTTTGTTCCAATAACTGAAAGTGATATTGGGAGCCTCTGATGAGTCAGGACATTTCCAAGACTCAGCTTTAAGGAGGGGAACGTGAGGGGTATGGGCCCATCAACAAATCACAAGAATTTTATTTCCAACAATATCGAGTTCCTAAAGGTTTCTATGGCCTCAAATTCCACTAAGCATGAACCTCAGCTCTGAATATTTCTAGAGCAGGTGAACTATGCTTCCCCCCTCAAATCTCATAAATCAGAGTACGGCTTGAGAAGTTCAAAAAAGTTTGAGTGTTGCTAAATACAAGTATAAGGTAGTATCCTATTGTGCCCGTGTGCTCATGGGATCCACTACTCACCCAATGGGGCTTTGGTTCTTCTAAAAATAACCCAACATGAGCAGGATGATGGAGATCAGTGGAGCTTGCAGAAGGGAGCACCGCTGACTCGTCGCAATCTGGAAACAAACCTTTCCTCTCATTTCTGAGGTTATTTTTAGATGCGTCAAAGCTCCGTTGCACAAGTGGTGAGTCCTGTGAGTGCAACTGACTCAGCGGAGGCGGAGCAGCCTCATTGAGTATTGCCCATTGATCCCAGTTTTTCTCTACAGAGAAATGGCTATCTATGTGTTTAAAAGACTTGGCTTGGACCAATTTCTGACCAATTCCTGACCAATTTCTGATCAGAGAAGGGATGCTTCCATTCCTGCCCCCACCCATTCCTGACAGCTCTCACCTGAGGGAACGCAAGGAGGTCCCCTCTATTATGTATAGCAGCAATGGGCAGAAAGTAGATCTCTAGATGTTTCAGAATTCAACTCCCAGCATTCCTGGCCATTGGTGTTGTCTTATGCATGGTCCATACCCCTACAAAAATTGAGGATTTTTTGAGGAGCCAACATGCATTTGATATGTTATGATATGTTATGTCATGATATGAGGAGCCAACATGCATTTTTATAAATGGGAGCTTGTGCGTGTCGCAAGGGGGACGGGACAAAATGTGTGATCCCAATTGCCTTTCTCCATGCATGCATTATTTGTATATGTAGTGAATATCTGCTCCGGTCTAGTGTCTTACATCTGTGTGTTTCAGACTAAGCAATAGGGATGGCAGAGAATTCCACCACAGATTCCAGTGAGGCCGGATTCTTTAGAATCCGGTCCCCCGGAATCCATGGCAGTACAGCCTCCTGCCCGCCTGCCCCCCCGCGCCCCCCCCGCGGAATCCCCCTGAGATGGAACTTACCTGGGGCGGATGCGACGGACTTGGCGACGGCGGCGGTTCCAGCGGTGGCAGCTGCAGCAGCGGCGGCTCCGGCAGCTGGTCTCCTGGCCGGCTGCAGCCGGGCTGCTGCGGCCGCCATTGGTGTCCTTGCAGCTGTGATAGGCTATGTAAGTATTTACGTAGCCTATCACGGCTAACCCCCCCCCCAAAAAAAACCAGCGTACACAAATGGCAGCGGCTATGGCGGCCGCCATTTGCGTTCCCTATTTTTCGCCGTTCTAGCCTACGTAAATATTTATGTAGGCTATTACGGCGAAAAAAAGGGAAATGCAAATAGCGTAGTGGGCGCCATTTGCATATGCCTTTTGGGGGGGGTGCCGTGATAGGCTACGTACTTACGTAGCCTATCACGGCAGCCTGGCTGGGCACAAATGGCGGCCGCTACAGCGGCCGCCATTTGTGTCCGTAGCAGCCCGTCCGCAGCTGGAAATCCGGCTGCGGATGGCCCTGGCTGGCTGCTCCACGGAGCTGCCGCAGAGCGGAGCCAGCCAGGCAGGATTCTGGGGGGGAAGACCAGATTGCCTCCCCCCCCATTGAGGATTCCAAGGGGAGGGACAGAGCGCCTTCCCCCCACTGCGAATAATTCCACGAAAAGGTAAGTGAGTTTCGTACATCCCTAGTAAGCAAGTGGAAAGTGATGCACGCTGGGGCAAAAAAATCCCAACTTCAAGTATAGCCTGATGGGATAGCTAGCGGTGAACAACCAGGAAAGAGATCTTGGGGTTGTGGTGACAGCTCAGTGAAGATGTCAGCCCAGTGTGCGGCTGCTGTAAAAAAAGGCAAACTCCATCTTAGGCATAATTAGAAAAGAGATTGAGAATAAACCTGCCAATATCCCCTATACAAATCTGTGGTGCGACCACACTTGGAATACTGTGTACAATTCTGGTCACCACACCTAAAAAAAAGATATTGTAGAGCTGGAAAAAGTGCAGAACAGGGCAATGAAAATGATCAAGGGGTTGGAGTATCTCTCCTATGAGACAAGGTCACAACAACTGGGATTGTTTAGCTTGGAAAAAAGGAGGGTAAGGGGAGACATGATACAGGTGTACAAATTTATGCATGCTGTGGAGAATGTGGATAGGGAGACATTTTTCTCCCTCTCTCAAAATACTAGAACCTGGGGTCATCCTATGACGCTGATTGGTGGGAGATTCAGGACTGATAAAAGGAAGCACTTCTTCACACAGTGCATAGTTAAACAATGGAATTCGCTACCACAGGATGTAGTGATGGCCACCAATTTGGATGGCTTTAAAAGGGGGTTGGACAAATTCCTAGGGGAAAAAGCTATCAATGGCTACTCGTCTTGGTGGCTATGTGCTACCTCCAGTACCAGAGGCAGTGAGCCTATGTACACCAGTTGCTGGGGAACATGGGTGGGGGGTGCTGTTGTGCTCATGCCCTTCTTGTGGGTTCCTGGTTAACAGCTGGTTGGCCACTGTGTGAACAGAATGCTGGACTAGATGGACTCTTGGTCTAATCCATCAGGGCTCTTCTTATGTTCTTATGTTGTTAGAGTACTAATTGTATTTTGCACTGGAAAGTGTGTGTGAGTAGGGCCTATTTGCATAGGCATTTCTGTTCTTAAGCCCAAGTTCACTTTAGAGGTTATATGTGTGATAGTGGTGAGCAGATTTGCTCTGCTACATATATAACTTAGGGAACAATCCTATGGCCACTAGACAGTGCCTAGATGGCCATAGGATTTTTCAGTTTCTGGGAACCGAGCTTGGAGCCAGGGCTCTGAGCTCGGTTCCCAGAAATTGTTCTCTCTGCCCCCTCCCTGCTGCCTTTTAGGTGGTGCAGTTTGTCCCCAGCTCCGCGCTTTCAAGACCAGTGCAGAGTGGATGAAAAAGGGGCATTCCTGGGGGGGGGACCACAGAAGCACCATTACAACACTTCCTTTGCACCGTTCCCCCCCCCACTCTGAGGTGCCCCAGCTAGACAGCCAAAATCAGCCATCTAGCCATAAATGTAGGGTGGCCAGAGTGTGGAGGAGAGGATCTCCTCCATGATCTGCCCACCCCACATTGCATTCTCAGCCACCTCCAAACTTGAAGGTGGTCAACTATCACCGTAGGATTGTGCTGTCCTATGTTTGGGTCACCTGTGAACCAGCCCATAATCCTACAACTATCTAAGTTTTATTATGAGAGTCTTCTAGGTATGCTGAAAAGTTCTTCTAAATGCATGAATGCCTCTTAGAATTAAAGTGTGAACATCTAAACATATTTTTGACATCGCTTTCCTGCAAAAGTCAATCACGCTTTCAAAAACGGATCCCATCTTCACCTCATCACAGCAAGTGACAACTTTCAGAGGTTTCCCTAATTGGCCAGAAATGCCAAGCTATGTGATGTTTTCCCGATCAGTATCATTTGCACATCTTTATTCCTAGCCTACGCTTTTTAAAAGCCTCCAGCACTCCCCATAAAACTGCTAGATGAACTCTGCTCTGCATTTATCTTCTACCCACCTTCCAAACACCAGGGGAGATGTCTTACTCAAAAGATAACCTGGCCTGTCGTCAACCCCATCCCCCCCCCCCACACACACACACTTTTTATTGCTACATGGTTGCTGAACACCTGCTCTTTATGTCATACAGCACAACATGAGTCAATTAAAAACTTATAGAACAAGGAGGAGAAAAAACAAAGCCGGGTTGAGTAGAGGGAATCGCACATTAGACAGTAATGGCAGTTTCTACAGTTCTCTGCTAATTTATGGATCTTTTCAGAGCAAAATTACAAAAGCAAGAAATTACTCAGATTTGTTAGAATTTAAGCTCAGAAGAGTCAGGAAATTCAGAAGGACCAGAACATGCTTGCACATACAGAGGCCCAATGTGCATGATCACAGAGGGAGAATTAGGTCATGGTGGCTTATTTCCTGTCCATGCATGCTGGTCACATGCCAGGGTGGGTGGATGGGATTACCATAATTACCCTGAGCAGCGTGGCTTGTTGTGTCATGCAAAACCAGCCAGGGTGGCTTGTTGCTGTGGGCAACAAGCCACCCAGAACCCTACTACAGCCCATGGATTCTGGATGGCTTGTTATCCATGGCAACAAGCCACCCTGGTCAGGTTCTCATGACATGACAAGCCACGTTGCCGAGAATAATTATGATGATCCACCCGGCACATGACAGGCACACACTGTGCCTGTGGCTTATTTCCCCCCTTCGTGATCATGCAAACCTGGTCAGAGACACAAATACTTCTTCTGCCATGGCAACCACATCACTTTGTGCTTAATTCTGTAGTACACAGTACATTACACAGTTAGGGCAGCATTCTCATAGGGAGTAAACACATTGTTAGTAAATCAGGGAAGTCACTGTAAGAAAACCAGAAAAGTTATCTTAGGAAAAGGCACTGAGTGAGAACAGTAAATAAGCAGGAGAGAAACAATTCTCAGAAGAGCCACAATTTAGCAAAGCCCAATGCAGTTTCCTTCCTTGGGGGCAGTTGGCAATCTTGTAGTGGGCTGATGGCATTCTGGGCATGTTGCCTCTGTTTCCTTGGATTAGTGCCTGGAGGGCTAAAAACACATAGCTCAGCCTTGCAGAGACATACCGGCCTGCCTCCTTGCATGTAATATCGCTGTATGTTATACGTCAGCTTTAGCAGCACATACGGAAAACTAATCATTAAAAAATATTTCTTACCTTACTGCAGGGCTGTCGTGTACTGGCTTCCACCAAATCCCTTTGCAATATGGATGCTTACCTGATTGAAGGGAGCTAAAACAATTATTAATGAATTCTTAGGCATCATGAAAACTCAGCCAGCAGATGATGTTCAAGAAGGGTTGAAAACACAAACTCAGTGGCCCTTAAGAACATATTTATTTATTTGGCCTTGTGGCTTTTGCACAATGCACTGCAAAGTGCACTGCTGGAATATTTTGCAGTAGCCACAAAGTAGTGGGTGCTTTGGAAGTGACAGATGGAGACATGGAAAGCATTATTATAAGAATACATGAGAGGCTGCCTTATACTGCCAATCCACTTAGTCCAGTATTGTGTATTCTGAATAGCAGACACTCCCCAGGATCTCAGGCACAAGTATTTCCCAGCCCAGCTGAGTTCCTTGGAACTCACCCTAGGACCACATGCATGCAAAACAGGTGCTTTAGCCTTGATCTAGGGCCTATCTCTAATTAAAGGTACCACCCTCTTTTGCACAGTTGCATGGAGCTGTCTAGGATGCGAAGCCAGGACCTTTCATACCCAAAGCAAGAATCATGGCTTTAGACCAGCCTTCCCCAACCTGGTGCCCTCCAGATGTTTTGGACTACAACTCCCAAGATTCCTGACCATTATCCATGCTGGCTGGAGCAGCTGGGAGTTGAAGTCCAAAAAATCTGGCAGGCACCAGGTTAGGGAAGTCTGCTCTAGACCAAACTTCCCCAGTCCTGGACTATATCCAATGGTGTAATTCCACCAGTAGAAGGGAACCACTGGCAGAACAGATTTCCACCTCCCCCTCCGGTCACCTGTGTGCCCCTAAATGTGCTGGGAAATACTTGTGCCTGAGATCCTGGGGAGTGTCTGTTATTCAGGGCTGGGGAACCCTTCAGACCAGATTTGTGGAATAGGGGCCTGCAGGGGGGAGTAGAGGATGGCCAAGTCCCATGATGAAAACAGAAGTCCCATTGTGTGAGCAAACGTCAGCTCATGCAACCCCTGTTGTCCTCCAAATGTGTTGGACTACAGGTCCCAGCATCCCCAGCCAGCATGAGCAATGGTGGACAATGGGCGCTTGGAAACCGTTGTTGGTATACTGGAACCATATTAAAGCTCTTGCTGGTGGTGACTAAGCCTTAGGAGAGGCATTTCAACCCTCTTAGAATGGGGGGAAATGCACAAAAGCCAGGAAACCACCAAACAGTTGGTGGTCAGGGAAAAGGGGGTGGAGCCAGGGGAAGCGTGGCCATGTGGGGCAACCTGGAGGGCCAGATTGCGACCCAAAGCAGGCCGGATTTTGCCCCCAAGCCTGAGTTTCTGAAACCCTGGCCTATAAGGTAGGGTCGATATTATTATCCTATTACAGCCCTCCTCGTGAACTCATCCCAGAGGTGAGATGCTGCATCTCTGGACCACATATGCCATGATAAAGCATATGGCACAATCGTTTTTTGTTCGTTTTTAAGGTGCCAGGCCAGAGATCTCTTTATTAATCGGCTTTGTATCCTGTGCGTTACAAAACACTGCCTTGATCTGTTCTGCTGTACAAAGTTATTTGGGCAGGACAAATGACTACCAAAAGTCACTAGTTCAAGGGCTGTTCAGGATAAAAAGCACTGGGGGTTGCTAGAGGCAGCACAGCTATACAAGTGTTCCTGCACCCAGCCACCCACCCTCCATTTTGCAGCTTCCCACCTACTGCTCTGGCAATCGTCAGCATTTATTTTTTCCTAAATCCATTTTTGAATAAGAAATACTTTTCAGTAACACCTTCCCAGATGGCAATTAAAGGCACTGAGTCAACAGCAAGGAGAAGGACTGAGGCCTGCTGCCTCTCCTCTAGACCTTGGAGCTTGAGAACAGCTGTGTGATTAAGCAACGGGAACTTTCAAACACCAAATGTGAATTTGCTGAAGAAGGTTACATCCTCACTGATTGAGGATGATGTTACGACATCCAGAAGAGTGGAGACCTTGAAAAGTAATTGCCCAAACAAGAAAGCTCGTGTGTGTGTGTGTGTAAGTTCAGTTGTAAAGGGGACTGGAAAAGTTGATGCAAAGAATCTTTGGAAGTAACTTAAAAATGGTCCTGGGAGGTAGGAAGCAATTATCACTGCAGTTGAACTTTCAATACCACTCCCATTGAATTTAGTGAGACCAGAGCTGCAGCTAGGTAATTTTAGTCCCTGAACTTAAAGGTTCAGGGTGGCCTCCTTTACATGGCCATGTGCATTACATCAGTTTTGAAGCACACAACTAACATTTCTCTTTGCCCCCAACTCCTTGCACTGCCATGTGCTTCTACATTCCTGATACATTAGATGGGGAGACGAAGCCTGTCTGCCAACCCTGATCATCATTATAGAAAATACTCTGAGCATGTGCAGTTTTGCATTTTAAACTCACTTAATTTATTCATTCATTCATTGATTTGATTTGATTTGATTTGAACCCTGCCTTTCTGACCAAGAAAAATGGCACTCAAGGTGGTGTACCATCATAAATAAAACTTGATTAATACGATAATAAAACAATGCATTAAAACACAACAAATCATAGCACCACCGTGATTCCAGGAATAAAATGGAGTTTGCTTTGGCTGCCCTAATGCTAAACACATTTACATGGCAATAAGCACCATTTCATGTAGAAAACAATACTGTGGTTTAAAAGTAATGAACAATTTTTTAAAAAGCATCTGTACTTGTTATATATGTCCCCAGTTGACTGCCCCCAATTATAAAATGTTTTAAAAATAAGAAGATAGGATGCTGCGTCAAGCAGCGGCAGTCCTGATGGGCTCCAGCATGCCCACGCTGGCCCAAATGCTGAGGCTGGATTGGTTTGCCACAAGCCCCATCACCTGCTGCTTTCTGGGTGGTTATTGGGGGGGGGGACTGGGCCAAATTGCCTTGAACTTTGGCCCCAAAGACCAGCCCTACCTGTCCCACAGAGTGGGGTGTCTGAGTAAGCATGCAAAGGTTGGATTGCATTTTTAAGTTTTTAATACCTGCAAATAAAATACATGACCTTTGCGGCCATTTGCACTCCCGGCCGGACTGTGCCTGAGGCAGTTGCTCCTATTACTCCCCTGCCCCCACACTATTATGCTATCTATCTATCTATCTATCTATCTATCTATCACATTTATTTCTCACTGTTTTTCCTCCAAGGAACCCAAGGCAGTTTACATGATCCTCCTCCCCTCCATTTTATCATCACCACAACCATGTGGGTTAGGCTAGGCTGAGAGTCAGTGACTGGCCCAAAAAGTCACCCAGTGAGCTTCATGGCTGAGTGAGGACTAGAACTTGGATCTCCCAGATCCAGATCCAACACTCTCACCACCACACCACACTGGCTCTATGGCACTGTTTATGATGGTCTAGGGAATTCTCTTGTCAGCAGTAGTATTAGTTCACCGTTCACGGTTTGTCCTATTTCTGTGAGATTGGTGCCTTTATAATTTCTCCGCATCAGTGCAAGACACAGCACCATAAAGGTGAACGTTCTAATACATGGTATTTGTTACAAGCATTAGCCTAAAGATTCCTGTAATGACATCTCTGTATAAGTGATAACCATGTTAGAAGTATCTGATGGTGACAAAAATTTCAGAATCAAAGGTATGGAGATAATTAGGACTCTGGTTAATCATTCTTCATTTCCCCCCCTTCAATGAAATGAGATTCACACAGATTAATTACTACCTGCTATAAATAAACTCTGAGAATGGCAATCTGCATAGCAGAGGCAGAGGGTAACTGTCATTTAATATATCACAGCTTTTCACGCACCTGTTCTCTCTATGCTGTTACCATGGAAACCCCACTTTTATAAGAGAAGCCCTGGATAATTAGCATGGATCGAGGTCTATATCAATCAGAATAATTTGGAGGAATACAAGGAACCCAAAGGAGCAGGCAAAAACTACTTCGTCTCAGTGAGAAGATATCAGATCACTGCTGTGTAGTAAATGGCAGGGAAGTTACTCTAGAAGACCAGCAGAATTCACAGGTCTGGTGGTAACAACATTTTTTCCAATAGGAAACTAATGTTTTTTTCTTTTCTTTTTTTAACTCATCCTTAGAAAATTCTAGGCGTGGGTAGGGGATAAAAATCTTGGAGGAAATGCCATAAGCCTGGGGGTTATGGGCTTTTTGTACTAAAAGTAAAAAGTGGCAAATACATTCCGATAGCATTACATAATGTGGACTGGAGTGTCCATACCAGCCATCTTATTCCCCTTAATTTCATTTAACTTTGTTGGCCCGGAATAATCTTCCCCATAGAGGTGCAGTTCTTCCTCTCTTAGAATAGCATTCTGGGATTAATATTATTTTATTTAAACAGCCATCAGTCATATAGCACTTTAAAGGCTATGGTGAACTTAAGTCCTATTCATTTCAATGGTTCTACTCTAAGTAGGACATATGTTGGATTTTACCAATAAGCTTTCATGGATTTCAGTCCATCTCATCAGAAGCATGCAATTATATATCTTGTACAGGTGATGAAGTCAACTCTAGCCCATGAAAGCTTATTCCATAATAAATCTGTTAGTCTTTCAAGAGTTACCCTTTGTTATTTTTGCTGTAACAGACTAATATGGCTGCCATTCTTGGGGTTTTTTTCATATGTTAAATTTCTACAGTTGGTGCACTAATGCACCTTGTAAAGGTTTTAACATTCCATAGGTATTATTTCTTTTCAGTTTTTGCTGCTACTACAAAAAATGTGCATATATTTACCCAATGTTAACACACTTCTGCATAGCACATTGGCTAAAAAATACCTTCCTCCATGTTGTTGTGAGGCTATGTGGTACAGAATACTAACTGGATAGGTGAAACACTTCCCACAATGTGTTAGGCATATGTACAAAGCTGCTTTCAACAGTAACCTGTTCAGGTGTATTATCATAACACAGCTTTCCCCAACCTGGCACCCTCCTTATGTGCTGGACTACAACTCCCATCACTTGTGGCCATGCTGGCTTGGGATGATAGGACTTGTAGTCAGAGACATCTGGGGGTGCCAGGTTGGGGAATGCTGTCCTAGCATATCTGTTGAAGTTGTATCAGTTCAGAGAGATTCATAGTCTTCATGTGATGAAGAAAAACAAAGTTCTCGTTCAAAAGCAGAATCACTTGTGATGTTACATTAGCTTCAAAAATTTGTATTATATTCCCATATGGAACGGCTTTGTGCCAGATGGAAAAGCTATGACTAGTTGCTTCAATTCATTTCAATCTCATGTACAAGGAATAGAAATGCCTGATTATATTCATGATTTTCTTTAATATAAACAGAAGATTAACTCCTTCTTTCTCTTTTTTCATCCATAGGGGAAAGTTGCAACCTAAAGTTGATCAGATAAGGGCTATTTCACACACTGCACAGAGCTGAAGTGTATGTTCAACAGGGAGCTACGTACAGCTCCCTGACAAATGCTTCTGTAACATATATATGTTGGTCACATTTACACTTTACTTTTTAGGTGTATACCTAAAGCCTCTGAGAAGTTTCCCTAAAAATATGTGACTGTAGGATGAGATTGTCTTCTCAGTTTCTATGTGTGACTAGTGGGAAACCGAAGAGCAAAATGTCTGTTGTTTTCCTCTGCTCTAGTGAATAACATGAGGAACCTTGTTTTGCCTACTATTCCATTCCTCTCATGTGAAAGTGGGATGAACAGTTCTATAGACTTTGGACTGAATGGCCTAGAGGTACATAAGTGACCTATCCTATCACAAGTGAAAGCTGTTTGTGGAATCAGGGAACAAACAGCTTAAGACCTAGCCCTCTTAGGACCTGTCTTGCTATGAACCTGTCCAGGAAAGGCCCTTTGGGGGTCACCATTACCCCCTGGGGCCCATTTGTCAGGCACACATGAAAGGGCTTTCTCCTGTGTTTCCCTCAACTATGGAATGCGCTCCCCCAAGAACAATGATTGCCCCCCCCGCACTCCTTTGGCCTTTAGAAAGGCATAAAGACTCATCTTTTCAATTTGGCCTTTCAAAATGTGTGTGGGGGAGGAGTTGCTTGATTTGTTTTGTTTAGACTAATTGTTTTTATTGTGAAATTACTACAAAAGAGACAAAAATAAAAAGAAGAAAAAGAATACACAGAGAGAGAGAGAGAGATTTGCATATAAATAAATATATATAAATGAATATATATGAAATGCAACAATGTATATATGAAAATACAACTTCCTAGCAATTACACATAAGCTTCGACAAAAGTAGACCAGATATCCAAATGTGCAGTTTTAATGTTTTCACTGCTTGAATGCTCTTGTTTTTATTGTGTTACCTTTATTTAAGGTTTTATTGTTTTAAATGGTTGTACACCGCCTTGATGGTTTTAGCAGACAAAGTGGTATATAAATGTCAATAATCAATAAAAAATAAAAGAAATAAACAAAGGAGGCATGGAAATACTCAGCAATTCAATACTCAAGGTTGAACTGCATCATTGTGAACTTTGGGGTGTGCAATTTTTGTAACTACAGCTTTCCCAACAAATCAAATCCTAAATAAAATCAAAACCTTGCAAAGGACCAAAAGTGATTGAAATCCAGCTTCCTGCTCCAAAAGCAGGGCCATTCAACACAGATCAGCCTATACCGGAGATGGGAAGAAGGTAAATTGGGGCCTACTGGCAGATCTCTGGGTAATTTGCAGCTGATTGGCAGGGGTTTCTGACTCCCAACTGTTTAACAATAGCAACGGCAAAATGGCTTTTCCCACCTAATTAGGCTACTGAAATTTAGACAGCTTGGGGTAACCAGGAGTGGACTTTTTGTCTGAGAGTTCAGTTCTGGAAGTAAAAACAAATTCCTAGGGTCAGAATGTTGGCGCCTTCCTCTTTAATTCTAAGTATATGTCTTTTGCACTTGGCTCTGGTTGGTGGATCTTGGGGTTTTAGTTAAAAAAACAAAGTAGATCTGACGACCTTGAAGTCTGCCCACCCCTGGCCTACACAATGCTGACCAGCCCTTCCCCAGTAGCAATGCAATGCACCACTCTTCCCAGCAAGGAAAAATCATGGTTTCAGGGGAATCCCTTTAAAACCACCTCTAGTCTCTGATCCTTAGCCAATTTGACATGGGTGAAAATGCCTTCTTTTCATCAAATATCCTGCTCAGTCAGCAAAAGCAGAACAAATCTAATGATGCTTGCAAAAGGACATTAGGGGTGTGTAAGAGATAGATGTGTGTCCCCCAACATTCTATCTTTAAGGCATTCTTTGATATACTAGAGGGGCATGTGTGTGCACAATGACAGTAAAAGGAACTGCTGTGTGGGTTAAGGAGGAAAAGGTGGGACCATGTAAGCAGTTTTGAAGCTTCATAATTGCACAATTTAAGCATTATTACATGGAGCACCTTTCATCCTTTTGGATGCATCCAGCAGTGTTTAGCAGATCCTGAACAACATCTCACAACTCACCTCAATACCAGTGTCAAAAGTGGTCCAATTATTTCTTGCCAAATATTCTCTCTGTCGATGTCTACGATGTTGGTATGCATTGTCAATAATGCAGTGCACACCTGCTCACAGTAAGTCACTTCTCAGAACCACAGTAATTACACCCCATGTGAACTTGCCTTATAAAGTAAACAGTTCTCCAATCTTTGCAGGTAGTTAGAAAAAGTTCATGATCTCATTTTAAAACACTCCGTTTTAGCACAACATCTGACTAGCCGAAGGTGATAATCGTACCTAGCAGTACATTCCCAGCCAGCTACACTTCTAGGCATCACTGTGGTTACAGGTTCTTGTGACTTTCTAACGACAGGATACTGTATGCACTTTACCACCTAATGTGACGTATCTGAGATCGGCCAAAGAACTTCAGCAGAGAAGGTACTACTAAACTAGGGTGACTAGATTCAAAAAAGAACAGGGCTTCTGTACCTTGAATGGTTGTGCTGAATAGAGAATTTCAGGAGATGCTGCTTTCCCCAGCCCTGCATGACAAGCTGAACCTGCCAAAATTCTCTTTTGTATACAAGATTGCACTGTGACTAAGGAACATCTGTTCTTCAGAACATAAATAGTTGATCAGAAATCCTTAGTCAAATGCACCTTCCTTCACATCCCCTTACTTGCAGTAAAGATATAGGAGAGTCATTTGTACCATGAGCTGCAAGAAACTAGTGCAATTGGTAAGCAATTAGAGCCATAACAATAATTACTGCATGTGTACAAAACAGAAGCAAAGTAGTGACTGAAGGAGTCAGATAAGGTATAACTATGTGGAGAGAAAAGGTTGGGATCAGGTACTGTATTGCTCCTCTGATCACAAAACCAGCACGGATCATTACTTTCAGTGTAAAGTGTATATAAAAAAGTGATTACTCAGACCAAAAAATATCACTTGCTTGGCCAGTTGTGCCCCTTTGTGGAGCTGAACATTTGTGCCAGAAGTGCTACATTCCTCTAAATCATCTCTTTTCAGTGTACAATGTGTGTAAGAACATAAGAAGAGCCATACTGGATCAAACCAAAGGCCTATCTAGTCTAGCGTAATGTTCCCACAGTGGTCAATCAGATGCCCAGGGAGAGCCCACAAGCATGACATGAAAGCAAAAGCACTCTCCTACTCGTGTCCCCCAGCAACTGGTACTGAGAGGCATACTGCCTCTGCTACTGGAGGTAATATATAGCCATCATGACTAGCAGCCATTGATAGACTTCTCCTCCGTTAATTTGTCTAATCCCCTTTTAAAGCTGTCCAAATTGGCAGCTATCACTACATCTTGTGGACAAGAATTTGAGAGTTTAACTATGTGCTGTGTGAAGAAGTTGAACCATACTATATTCCCTGCACATATACGTGCCTTTTCTGTACTGCGACTTATAGCTAAGAATTCACTTCTTAGGGCACAATCCTATGCATGTTTAGACAAAAAAAAAGGCTTACAGTTCCCAGCATGCCCCAGCCAGCCATGCTGGGAGTTGTAGGACTCTTTTCTGTCTAAACAGGCACAGGATTGCACCCTTAATGATGATGTGGATGGGGCTAGAGGTTCTGAGAGGTAAGTCGCTACTACAGAAGTCTACTTAGCCTGCTCTGCTAATAAATAGGGCAATGTAGATTCTGCAAAACTCACATTCTGATTCAAAGTACCCCAAACATTCTGCACCAGGATAAATGATGTAAGTTAGTCTAACTTGATTGATATTTGCTTGTGCCTGTCCACTGTGGACAGGCAAAGAGATAAAGGGGGAAGTTCTTCCTCTAATGGGGGAAGTTCTCAAGATCTACCCAATAACAATTACTGAAACCCTGAAAATGCATAGGATTGCACCCTCAAAGGCTAACGAATTTATTCTGGCATAGATTCTCGTGATTTGTTAACCTCAAATTGACAGATTTATATACACATGCTGGCAAGAGGGGCATGTAAACTGGGAGGTCAGAGAGAACTGAAATGTAAAAAGTACAGATAGTGAAAATTACCTTAACAGTTGCTATTTACAAGACATTGCTGGGTGATAAGGCTTCTTGAGTGATCAGCTTGCAGCATTGTTCACCTCAGTATCTTATTATACCATTTCAAAATAGCTCCCAGAGGTGTCAGTAGGGGCAAGGTATAGGTCCAGCAAAACATAGTTTGAGCATCCATGGCTTTATTAACAATGAATTTAAGCACAAATGTTAATGGGCAATTAAAACAAGATAAAAAGACCTTAGATCAGGGGTCCCCAACCTTTTTGAGTTGGTGGGCACATTTGGAATTTTGGCAGGGTGTTGTGGGTGCTCTCACAAAATGGTTCCCATGCGGGGCTTGCCTGTTCATAAAATGGCTTCCATGGGGACATGGCTGCTCACAAAACTCTCATTTCCCAGAAGGCAAACTAGTGACACTAAAAGAGAGCCAGTGTGGTGTAGTGGGAAGAGTGTTGGACTGGGAGCTGGGAGATCCAGGTTCTAGTCCCCACTTGGCCATGGAAGCTCACTGGGTGATTTTGGGCCCGTCACGAACTCTCAGCCCAGCTAGCTTCATGGGGTTGTTGTTGTGATGATAAAATAGAGAGGAGATGGAGGATAATGTAAGCCACCTTGGGTTCCTTGCAAGATGAAAAAAGGCAAGATATAAATGCAATAAATAAATAAAATAAAAGTATCTTGCCTAAGAACAAAATAGCTCTGAGCTCTGACACACAAAACCACTCTTTTGAACTGAAATAAAGATCTTACTGGAGGGCAGCACTTTGCTTCACAGCATGCATGCCAGCCTCCCAATTAAAAACAGAATTAATTTTTAAAATGCTTTAAAACACAATTAAAATCAGGAGGAGCAGGGAGCCTGGTGGGCACCAAGAGAGGAGTCCATGGGCACATTGGTGAAAAGGATGCACCAGCACTTAAAGACCAGATAGGTTTTTCTGTTGTTTTTTTGCAATGGAGGTTATCTTGCCATATCTTGATCAATGACATTTTCCACTAGTGGTTCCAAGACATGTAGTGTTTTATGTCACTGTTATGAATTCTCTGCTTCTTGTTATTATGAGCCTGATGGAAACTATGCACCACAGCAGGAAAGGGATAATACCACAATAACTGTCCCCAGTGGACACCATCAAATTTCTAGTGCTATAACAAAACAGCCCTTTGCCAGCTTCTCCAAAGTCCACACACTTGGTATCTCAATTCAGGAACAGGTCTTACTAAATGGTAGCAATGCAGTACTTGTGCCTTGGAAAGCAGTTTAGATCAATACCTAAAAGTTACAAAGCTCTGTCACTGAGCTGGTCAGAAAGCAAAGGATGTGAGCAATTGGCCCTTGACTTGATGGGATGACTCCCATGACTGGAATACAGCAATTGAAGGATATCATAGAATCATAGATAGTAGGCTTGGAAGGGGCCTACAAGGCCATCGAGTCCAACCCCCTGCTCAATGCAGGAATCAGAGCATCCCTGACAGATGGCTGTCCAGCCTCATCTTGAATGCCTTCAGTGTGGGAGAGCCCACCACCTCCCTAGGTAATTGGTTCCATTGCTGTATTGCTCTAACAGTCAGGAAGTTTTTCCTGATGTTCAGCCAGAATCTGGCTTCCTGTAACTTGAGCCCATTATTCCGTGTCCTGCACTCTGGGATGATCAAGAAGAGATCCTGGCCTTCTTCTCTGTGACAACCTTTCAAGTACTTGAAGAGTGCTATCATATCTCCCCTCAGTCTTCTCTTCTCAAGGCTAAACATGCCCAGTTCTTTCAGTCTCCCTTCATAGGGCTTTGTTGCCCTCCTCTGAACCCTCTCCAGTTTGTCTGCATCCTTCTTAAAAGTGTGGTGCCCAGAACTGGACACAGTACTCCAGATGACACCTAACCAGTGCTGCGTAGAGGGGAACTAGTACTTCCCGGGATTTGGAAGCGATGCTTCTATTAATGCAGCCCAAAAGAGCATTTGCCTTTTTTGCAGCCACATCACATTGTTGGCTCATATTCAGCTTGTGATCGACAATAATTCCAAGATCTTTCTCGCTTGTAGTGTTGTTGAGCCACGTATTGCCCATCTTGTAACTGTGCCTTTGGTTTCTTTTTCCTAGGTGCAGAACTTAGCATTTATCCCTATTAAATGTCATTCTCTTGTTTTCTGCCCAGCGCTCCAGTCTATCCAGATCACTTTGAATTTTGTTTCTGTCTTCCAAAGTATTAGCTATCCCACTCAATTTTGTGTCATCTGCAAATTTGTTCAGCATTCCCTGCACCTCCTCATCCAAGTCATTAATAAAAATGTTGAAGAGCACTGGGCCCAGGACTGAGCCCTGCGGTACCCCACTCGTTACCTCTCCCCAGCTTGAGAAGGTCCCATTGATAAGCACTCTTTGAGTCCGATTCTGTAGCCAACTGTGCATCCACCGGATCGTTGTTTCATCTAGCCCACTTTCAGCTAGTTTGCACAACAGGATATCATGGGGCACTTTGTCGAAAGCTTTGCTGAAGTCGAGGTATATGATGTCTACAGCATTCCCACGGTCTACAAGGGAGGTTACTTGATCAAAAAATGAGATCAGATTAGTCTGGCAGGACTTGTTTTTGACAAATCCATGTTGGCTTTGAGTAATCGCGGCATTGTTTTCAAGGTCCTTCCAGATGGATTGCTTTATAATCTGCTCCAGAATTTTCCCAGGGATTGATGTCAGGCTGACTGGTCTGTAGTTCCCAGGTTCCTCCTTTTTACCCTTTTTGAAGGTAGGGACAACATTAGCCCTCCTCCAGTCATCTGGCACTTCCCCCGTCCTCCATGATTTCTCAAAGAGAATAGAGAGTGGTTCTGAGAGTTCTTCTGCCAGTTCCTTTATTACTCTAGGATGCAGTTCATAAGTTATTCATTTTGAATAACTTATTCAAAAAGAACAGAAGGAACAGAAAGGGAGGTGGAGTTGCACTGTATGTGAAAAATACATATCTCTCCACAGAAATACAGGGGGATGAGCTTGGTAGCCCCACTGAGAGCATCTCGGTTAAAATAAATGGAGCAAAGAATAAAAGGAACATGGTAGTCAGAGTCTACTACTGGCCACCTAATCAAGGAGAAGACGAGGATGAAACTTTTGAAAAGCAAATTGCCAGTGTTTCAAGGAAGCATGATGTAGTAGTAATAAAAAGGTAAAGGTAAAGGTGTCCCCAACCAGTCGTGTCCGACTCTAGGGTGCGGTGCTCGTCCCCATTTCTAAGCCGAAGAGCCAGCGCTGTCTGAAGATGCTTCTGTGGTCATGTGGCCGGCATGACTGAACACAGAGGTGCACAGAACGCTGTTACCTTTCCCGCCGAGGCAGTACCTATTTATCTACTTGCAATTTCTTGCTTTTGAACTGCTAGGTTGGCAGAAGCTGGGACTGAAGACGGGAGCTCACTCCGTCACGCAGCACTCGGGTCTCGAACTGCTGACCTGCCGACCTTCCAGTCTGCAGTAGTAATGGGGAACTTCAATTTCCTTGATATTTGTTGGGAGACAAATTCTGCAAAACATGGCCCTTCCAAGAGATTCCTGACTTGTGTTGCTGATAATTTCCTCCTACAGAAAGTGGATGATGGAACTAGAGGATTGGCTATCCTTGACTTGATCCTAACCAACAGAGATGACTTAGTGGATAAAGTAGCAGTTATGGGAACTCTGGGGGAAAGTGACCGCATCTTACTTGAGTTCTTGGTTCTAAAGGAAGCAAAAGCTGAGTGTAGCCAAACACGTACCCTGGACTTTAGGTAAACCAATGTTAATAAACTCAGAACAAGGATAAGTAAGGTCCCATGACAAGCAACTCTAATGAGAAAAGGAGTCCAAGATGGGTGGGAGTTTTAAAAAAAGGAAATTCTAAAGGCACAATTACAAAAAATTCCAACAAGAAAAAAAAGGTGGAAGACAACAGAAGGAGCCAATGTAGCTTCACCAAAAGCTTAGAGATGACCTGAAAACAAAAAAGCACACATATAGGAAGTGGAAGGAAGGCCAAGCTACAAAGGAAGAGTGCAGGTAGGTAGCACAGAATTGAGGGATGGCATCAGGAAGGCTAAAGCTGAGAACGAGCTGAGGTTAGAGAGGGGTGCTAAAAGCAACAAAAAGACTTTCTTCAGATATGTGCATAGCAAAAGACAGAGGAATGAAATGGTGGATCAGCTATTAAATAAGGATGGCAAAAGGAAAAGGCAGAAGTGCTCAATTCCTACTTTGGCTCAGTCTTCTCCCAAAAGAGGATCTATGAGCCACCTAACAAAGGCAGTGTACAGGCTGAAGGGGCAGGATTGCAGCTTGAGATGGATAGGCATATGGTCAAGGAACATCTAATTACTTTGAATGAGTTCAGATCTCCAGGGCCAGATGAACTGCATCCTAGAATAATAAAGGAAGTGGCAGAAGAACTCTCAGAACCGCTGTCTATTCTCTTTGAGAAATCATGGAGGACGGGGGAAGTGCCAGATGACTGGAGGAGGGCTAATGTTGTCCCTACCTTCAAAAAGGGTAAAAAGGAGGAACCTGGGAACTACAGACCAGTCAGCCTGACATCAATCCCTGGGAAAATTCTGGAGCAGATTATAAAGCAATCCATCTGGAAGGACCTTGAAAACAATGCCGCGATTACTCAAAGCCAACATAGATTTGTCAAGAACAAATCCTGCCAGACTAATCTGATCTCATTTTTTGATCAGGTAACCTCATTTGTGGACCGTGGGAATGCTGTGGACATAATATACCTTGACTTCGGCAAAGCTTTCGACAAAGTGCCCCATGATATCCTGATGACCAAACTAGCTCAAAGTGGATTACATGAAACAATGATCCGGTGGATCCACAGTTGGCTACGGAATTGGACTCAAAGAGTGCTTATCAATGGGGTCTTCTCAAACTGGGATAGATAACAAGTGGGGTACTGCAGGGCTCAGTCCTGGGCCCAGTGCTCTTCCACATTTTTATTAATGACTTGGATGAGGAGGTGCAGGGAATGCTTACCAAATCTGCAGATGACACAAAATTGGGCAGGATAACTAATACTCTGGAAGACAGAAACAGAATTCAAAGTGATCTTGACAGGCTGGAGCGCTGGGCAGTAAACAACAGAATGAAATTTAATAGGAGTAAATACCAAATTCTGCACCTAGGAAAAAGAAACCAAATGCACAGTTACGAGATGGGGAATACTTGGTTCAACAATACTACAAGCGAGACGGATCTTGGAATTGTTGTAGATCACAGGCTGAATATTAGCCAACAATGTGATGTGGCTGCAAAAAAGGCAAATGCTATTTGGGGCTGCATTAATAGAAGTATAGCTTCCAAATCCCGGGAAGTGCTAGTTCCCCTCTACTCAGCACTGGTTAGGCCTCATCTGGAGTACTGTGTGCAATTCTGGGCACCGCACTTTAAGAAGGATGCAGACAAGCTGGAGAGGGTTCAGAGGAGGGCAACAAAGATGTTCAGGGGACTGGAAACAAAGCCCTATGAGGAGACTCTGAAAGAACTGGGCATGTTTAGCCTTGAGAAGAGAAGACTGAGGGGAGATATGATAGCACTCTTCAAGTACTTGAAAGGTTGTCAGAGAGAGGAAGGCCAGGATCTCTTCTCGATCATCCCAGAGTGCAGGACATGAAATAATGGGCTCAAGTTACAGGAAGCCAGATTCTGGCTGAACATCAGGAAAAACATCCTGACTGTTAGAGCAATACGACAACGGAACCAATGACCTAGGGAGGTGATGAGCTTTCCCACACTGGAAGCATTCAAGACAAGGCTGGACAGCCATCTGTCAGGGATGCTCTGACTTGGATTCCTGCATTGAGCAGGGGGTTGGACACGATGATCTTATAGGCCCCTTCCAACCCCACTATTCTATGATTCTATGACACCAGTCTGTGGGGGAAAGGAGGAACATCCTTTTGGACTATCAAAAGAATGGCACAATATGTGGAGACAGCAGCACTTCTTTCAAGAGAAGGCTCAGAATAATTGTACATTGCTCTTATTGTAGGTGCATATGAACTCCAGAGAGTGTCAAGGCAAGGCAGATGTTGCAGCCCTGAGACCAAGGTATTTTAAAAAATAAATAAATCAGAGATTACTTAGTCCCCAAGGGGAATGCTACCAAACCACAAAATAATGGCCCTTGCCTCACAGCCTAAACTCTTCTGGTCCCCTGCAAGAGGATCCAGGATTGGGCCCATCAACTATGGTAGCCTGGAGCTTCCATAGTTAATTTTCTCCCATTGATTTCAGTGGGTTTTTAAAAGAAGAAGAAAAAGTGGTGCTATGAAAAAAAAAAAAGTGAGAAGAAGTCCCACACACATACAACATGGCTGGCGTAAGCTGGCAGGGCTTCAGAAGTAGTGGATGATCCACCATTTTGCTTCCTCCTACCCCACTTAGGTTTGCTGTCTAAGCTATGACTGATTTTCATGAATGATGGATGATTTAGAGCAGGGGTGGGTAACACATGACCTGCAGGCTGCGTGCTGCCCCAGTGGGGGTGAGAATGTAGCCTCCGTTGGATTCGGGGGGGGGCAGTATGGCCCACCAACCCACAAAAATTGCCCAGCCCTGGTTTAGAGATAATTTACTTCATCAAAGAAATTTTGCCCATTGACACCACAAGGAGGACTTCTGTTTGGAATGAGTTAAGCAAGAAGATGAAATTATGCTCGCTCTCGCTCTCTTTGCAGAAGAATCTGTGTGCAATATATCTACATTCCTCAGTTTATGGAGATTTAGTAATTAAGGAAATAAGTATCTGGTTATCATTTTAATTTCATAATTACCTCTTGGAAATATCAATCCCATTCCAGGTGTTTTCAGTAACAGGAGGAAAATTAGCTTCAATTAAAAGGGAGAAAATACAAATCAAATAAGAGTCTTAAAAACACACACATACAACATTTATTTTTTGGAGGGTACTTGTTCTTGATCATTAACAGCCCAACAATCCTATACATGTCCACTCAGAAGGAAGCCCCATTCAGTTCAATGGGGCTTATTCTCAGGTAAGTGACTCTAGGACTGGCGCCCAAGTATCAGCCATGTGAATGGATCTTTTGGAGCAGGAGTGCACTTGAGAATGAGATTTAATATTAATATGTCTCTAGAGGCAGATACTGAAAATGTTAAATGGGGAAAGACAGACTTTACTAAGCAGAACAGTTGCCTTAGGCCTCCTCGTATAGATGTGTCTGTCTGTAGTGCTGAGAAACATGATGCATTTTTATGTTTAACTAGGGCTGTGCCGAAAGTTCCAAACAAAAGGTGTTTGGTACATTTGCAGGGGCCAGTGGGGGGAGTGAAAAGCGGCATTGGGAGAAGCTCTGGGCTGCTCTCCCGGGCTGGGCTGCCCTCCCCCCACCCCAAAATGCACCTGAAAGGATGCTACATCATGACGGCTCTGGATCGGCTTTGGAGTGTCACCACAAGGGATGGAGGAGAAATTTCATCAGTTTGCGTTTTGATGAAAACTTGCCTAATTTTGCACTTTCAAACGAATATGAAAACCATTCTCTTTCAAAATTCACAGTTCTCCGAATTTTGCAGTGGTATTCTCAAATTTTAAAAGAAGTTCAAAAATGCATACATTAGGGGACAGCACCCACACAAATATATGTATTTATGAAAATAACATTAATAAATGCATAGATTAGCAAAAAGGGGAACAAAAATGCACATATTAAGAGAAATGTGAACCAAAATGTATATGAATTTTCATGTCAACCAAACACTGCCAGCCCCTCGCCTGCCTCCTTCTCTCTCTCTCTCTCTCTCTCTCTCTCTCTCAGATGCTATAGCTATGCAGAGAGGAGGCCGCTGCTGCTTCCCTCCCCAAGCAGGGAGAGTGCTTTGCAAGAGCAGGTTATGCCATTTATCAGCCAGTGTTCCCACTAGGGATGTACGAAAGTCACTTACCTTTTTGCAGCTTGGCTTCGCGGTGGGGGGGAGGCGCTTCGCTTTCCCCCCCGAAGTTCAGGCGAGGGGGGGAGGCGTCCCGCCTCGCCCGGCTGAAATTCAGGCCGGGGGGGGAGGCGCCCCGCCTCGCCCAGCCGAAATTCAGGCCGGGGAGAAGCGCCCCGTCTCCCCGGCCACGAAACAAAAAGTAAAAAAAAAAAAGACCCCGATAGGCTACGTGACGATTTACGTAGCGTGCCCTTATTTTTGCTGTAGTCTATGTAAATCTTTATGTAGACTAGACGTGCCAAAATAAGGAACGCAAATTTGCGTGTGCGCTTTTTTTTTTTTTTCCAAAGTCACCTGTGATAGGCTACGTGACGATTTACGTAGCCTATCACGGCTGACTTTGGAAATCTAGCCGTGATAGGCTACGTAAATCGTTACGTAGCCTATCACGGGTGTTTGGTTTTTTTTTTACTTTAGTTTGGTTTTTTTTGCAATGGCGGCGGTGGCAGCCAGTTGGGAGACCAGCCGCCACCCCCGCCTGTGATGAAATGCCGCCAAAACGCCGCTGGGACCTGCCGCCAAGAGGGACATTCGCAGGAGGTAAGTCCCGTCCCGGGGGAGGGTGGGGGGCCGGCGGAGAATTTCCCAACCAACTTTGGGGGGCCGAATGCGTCGGCGCTCGGCCTCCCGAAGATTCGGGGAGAAATTCTCCGCCATCCCTAGTTCCCACACTTGCAAAAGTCCTTCCTTCCCTGCTCGGGCAGGGAGGTGGCTGCTGCTGTTTCTCTCCCAGAGCAGGGAAAGCACTTTGCCAGAGTGATCAGAAGGTGAGGGAGAGAGAAATGAGTATAGCAGAGGGAGATGGAGAGAGGAGTAGAGACATACAGAGTGGAAGGGAGGTAGGGAGGTGGAGGAAGGAAAGGAAAAGAAATGGCAGGAAGTGGGCGAATAGAGGAAACTGGTACATGAGATTGCCTCAGGAAGGGGAAGGAAGAATCATGGGGTGAAGAAGAGGAAGGAGAGATGGGAGGTGCTCAGTCTTTCTGGAGCTGAAGTTGGGATTAAAAATCAACACGAAGTATCAGTCAGCTGAATCCCAGACCCAGCCCACCGAACTCTGCTTAATTCCAGGATGATTTGAAAATGGTTGTGCCACCACTGCCACCACTCACTCACTCACTCACTCACTCACAAGACCTTCATTCCAGTCTTTCTCATATGACAATAGAAATTGCTTGCACTGCCTCCCTCTTTCCCTCATCAGGGACCTGGCAGCAGCTTCTCCATTACCTTTTCCGACCTCCTTCCTTATTCTCCCTCTGGCACTGCAGCCCTTGCTTCTTTCCTTGCAATTAGAGTTATCTGAATCTCTCTCATAGAATCATAGAATAGTAGGGTTGGAAGGGGCCTACAAGGCCATCGAGTCCAACCCCCTGCTCAATGCAGGAATCCAAGTCAGAGCATCCCTGACAGATGGCTGTTCAGCCTCGGCTTGAATGCCTCCAGTGTGGGAGAGCCCACCACCTCCCTAGGTAATTGGTTCCAATTGGTTCCTCTCTCTCTCTCTCTCTCTCTGTGATACATCAACAGTACAATCCTCTTCATGTTTACTCATGATTTTTGTTGTTGTTGTTCAGTCGTTCAGTCGTGTCCGACTCTTTGTGACCCCATGGATCATAGCACGCCAGGCCTTCCTGTCCTGCGCTCTCTCCCAGAGTGTGCTCAAGTCCATATTTGACCACCTCCAGCTTACCTTGATTCATTGATCTTACATTCCAGGTTCCTAAACAATATTGTTCTTTACAGCATCGGATTTTCTTTTCACCACCAAACACATCCACAGCTGAGTGTCCTTTCGGCTTTGGCCCAGCCACTTCACTCTTTCTGGAGCTACTTGGAAATTCCCTCTGCTCTTCCCCAGTAGTATATTGGACACCTTCTGACCTGAGGGGCTCATCTTCCGGCGTCATCTCTTTTAGCCTTGTGATACGTTCCATAGGGTTTTCTTGGCAAGAATACTGGAGTGGGTTGCCATTTCCTTCTCCAGTGGACCACATTTTGTCAGAACTCTCCACCATTACCTGTCCGTCTTGGGTGGCCCTGCACGGCATAGCTTATGGCTTCACTGAGTTATGCAAGCCCCTTTGCCACAACAAGGCAGTGATCCATGAAGGGGTTACTCATGATACAGTCCCACTATATTCAATGGGGTGCACTCCCAGGGAAATGTATATAGGATCACCACCTAAGGGTGATATCCGATGCATGTTTAGACAGGAAAATAAGTCATAAGAACATAATAAGAGCCCTGCTGGATCAGACCAAGGGCCCATCTAGTGCAGCATTCTGTTCACACAGTGGCCAACCAGCTGCCCATGGGAAATCCAAAAGCAGGGCATGAGCACAACAGCACTCTCCCACCCATGTTCCCCAGCAACTGGTGTACACAGACTCACTGCCTCTGATTCTGGAGGTAGCACATAGCCATCAGGACTAGTAGCCTTCTCCTCCAGGAATTTGTCTCACCCCCTTTTAAAGCCAACCAAGTGAGTGGCCATCACTACTTTCTTTGGTAGCGAATTCCATAGTTTAACTATGTGCTGTGTGAAGAAGTACTTCCTTTTATCTGTCCTGAATCTCCCACCAATCGGCTTCATGGGATGACCCTACAACTCCCAGCATTCCCCAGCCAGCATGGCCAACCTAGTGCCCTCCAGCTGTTTTGGACTACAACTCAGAGTATTCCTGACCAATGGCCATGTTGGCTGGGGCTGATGGGAGTTGAAGTCCAAAACCTTAAAACTTTGCATTTGTTTGTTCTGTGTTAATTTTAGTAGGAAGTTAGCGTGGTTCTCACTTTGAATTGGGGAGGGTCAAAGTGGCTCCCACTTGAAAAATAGCGGAGAGGAGTCTGATGGGCTATTTTGATTCTGGATCAAGAATTAGTCTGTGCTCTTAACGTCAGTGTGAATTCTCCTATAAACAGGCTTCTGATATATCAGCACAATGTCAATTCATGTGACTTGTACGTCTCCCCACCCCAAATAATTATTTCTTTGTTAATAATAAGAGATGTGTTTGTTAAAAACCTGAACTGTCTTCCTTCTGCACTTATGGAGAAAAATCCTAATGCCTTGTTATTTGTGAATATTTCCATGGCAACAAACTGGTGCCCAAAGCACTGGACTATGACTGCAGAAAGGGATTAAGAAGAAGTCATTCAATGCTAATTAAAATATGCCTGTGGTCAACAAGAATGAAAGGTACTTATACTTTTTTTAAAAAAAAGTAATAGACAATTTAATGAGAATTTATTTTTGCTTATTAATACTAGCATATCTAAAAAGCCTGCCTTTCAAGGGGATATTTAATCATGTCAGATCTGATGGATCAGGCCTGAGCTTTCAGGAGGCAGGTCTTGCAGAACTCAGAGTAAAAAAGCAATGTTCTAATAATAAATTATGTGCTGATAAGGACCTTGGTTCAGTATATAAACATAACATATTCCTGTTATGTTGTATGTAGTACTTGTCCAAGCTGTTCTTACTGAAGATACTTCGTTGTTGTTGTTCAGTCATTCAGTCGTATCTGACTCTTCATGACCCCATGGACCATAGCACGCCAGGCCTTCCTGTCCTCCGCTCTCTCCCCGAGCTCAAGTCCATATTCATTGCATCGGTGATGCTATCTAGCCATCTCATCCTCTGCCGTCCCCTTCTCCTTTTGCCGTCAATCTTTCCCAGCATCAGGGTCTTTTCCAGTGTCTTTTCTCTTCGCGTTAAGTGACCAAAATATTTGAGCTTCAGCTTCAGTATCTGTCCTTCCAATGAGCAGTCAGGGTTGATTTCCTTCAGGTTTGACTGATTTGACCTCCTTGCAGTCCAGGGGACTCGTAAGAGTCTTCTCCAGCACCACAGTTCAAAAGCATCGATTCTTTGGCACTCAGCCTTCCTTATAGTCCAGCTCTCACAGCCATAACGTTGCTACTGGGAAAACCATAGCTTTGATTAGACGGACCTTTGTCAGCAAGGTGATGTCTCTGCTTCTGACTATGCTGTCTAGGTTTGCCATAGCTTTCCTCCCAAGGAGTAAGCGTCTTTTAATTTCATGGCTACAGTCACCGTCTGTGGTGATCTTGGAGCCCAAGAAAATAAAATCTGTCACTACTTCCATTTCTTCCCCTTGCATATGTCAGGAAGTGATGGGGCCAGATGCCATGATCTTTGTTTTTTTCATGTTGAGTTTCAAACCAGCTTTTGCACTCTCCTCTTTCACCCTCAACAAGAGACTCTTGAGATCCTCTTCACTTTCTGCCATTAGGGTGGTATCATCTGTGTATCTGAGGTTGTTGATAATTCTCCTGGCAATCTTAATTCCAACCTGTGATTCATCCAACCCAGCGTTTCTCATGATGTACTCTGCATATAAGTTAAATAAGCAGGGTGACAATATGCAGCCTTGTCATACTCCTTTCCCAATTTGGAACCAATTGGTTGTTCCATGTCTGGTTCTTACTGTTGCTTCTTGACCCTCATACAGGTTTCTCAGGAGACAGGTAAGGTGGTCTGGTACCCCCATCTCTTTCAGAATTTGCCACAGTTTGTGCGTTAGCGTAGTCAATGAAGCAGAAATAGATGTTTTTCTGGAATTCTCTTGCTTTCTCCATGATCCAGTGAACATTGGCGATTTGATCTCTAGTTCTTCTGCCTCTTCGAAACCCAGCTTGTACTTCCGGTAGTTCTCGGTTTGCATACTGCTGAAGCCTAGCTTGTAGGATTTTGAGCATCATCTTGCTGGCATGTGAAATGAGCGCAATTGTGCGGTAGTTTGAACACTTTTTGGCGTTGCCCTTCTTTGGAATTGGAATGTAAACTGACTTTTTCCAGTCTTGTGGCCATTCCAAATGTGTTGGCATATTGAGTGCAGCACTTTAACAGCATCATCTTTTAGGATCTTAAATAGCTCAGCTGGAATACTGTCATCTCCGCTAGCTTTGTTGTTAGTAAGGAGGCCCAAGACATGGGACCATTAAAGAAATCTTCTAACAAAGATTTCTGCTACATCCTACTGGGCCAATGCTCAAGATATTTAGAACAATAGACCTTATTAACAGGAATACTAAATTCACATGAGATTTGTGTGGTAACCTAATAGTTGGTCTCCATGTTTGTGTTTAAAAGTGCATCCTTTTAGAGTCTGGCCATCAGGAGCAGACATTCCAAGATGCTCAGGTAGAGAGAGAAGGAGAGAAGCAAGGAAAAGGATAGCAGGGGCTGAGGAAAAGGACTTCCTCATAACACAGTCCTGGTGTTTCAAATTCTACCTAGTGTGCCCTCCTGGTAGGAACAACCTACAAAAGTTGGCATGAAAATTAGGTCTGCCTTATCCACTGGTACTGTGGTGAAATCTTGCAGGCTCTTGGAGTGAACGGCTGCAGCAAGCCAGCAAGAATTAATAGATGCATATAGGTCCTGCGCAGACTCTGTGGTCTCCTTAGCACTCACATGCTTACCATTTCTGTTATTGATTGGCTGATCTAAATGAGTATTTTGAAACTCTGCGGGAGTTTTCCAATTAGATAAAAGGCAATTCTTGTCACCCTGCTGTAACGCTAACAGCTATAGCTCAGAGAACACACTGAGGACTTCTTAGTGGAACAACCTACTTTAATCAAGGCCGCCCACCCTCAGAGCCACCTCATCTGTAGGACATTTCTCTTAATATGCAGTGCTTCCCTTTATTAGAGGTTTGAAATAATAGGCCGCAGTTAGCTAACAGCTGTGATTGAGTTTTATAGGTCAACAAGGTGGTTAGTGGCAAAGATGCCTGAGCGCGCCCGCCATGGACGGCTCCCGGAAGCGGTGCTGCTTCTCAAATGAAAGACCAGAGGCCGAGCACACGCACTTTAGCACATTGCTCCAGTGGAAGCTGCCACGAGCGTGACCCTTTTTCAAATTAGAACAAAGTGTCTCAGAGAAATTTGACAGTTGCTGAAGGAATGTTGCTGCTGTTGCTATGAAGACTGCCCCTTGGAATCTGACAACTTGCTAATGTACATAATCTAAGGAAAGCTGTGTGCCACGATTACCTGCATTCTACACATTGATACCCTCCCCCCTACACACACACACACAATCTCTCTATGTAAAGGATGTGACTGTTTGTCTTGTTCTGTGCTTAGACATTTGGAACATCCACATATATAAAAGCCAGTTTCCAAGATTCTGTCATGGTCTAGCATCGTCCTGTAGCACAAGGTGGAGGCAAGCCTGGTGCCCTGCAGATGTGTTTGGAATATAACTCCCATCAGCCCCTGCTAGCATGGCCAGTGGACATATATGATGGGAGTCATGGTCCAACACATCTGGAGGGCACCAGGTTGCCTACCCCTGCACCAGCATGACCAAGAAGTGGAGTCCAAAATGGGGCCATGTAGATGAAAAGACAGCTATGCAGAAAGGAGGAGGCTGGATTCTTTATCAGCTCTGCCATCAGCATGTGGCATCCTCAGGCAGTTGCTGGAGCCTTTGTGCACCAGCCTCCTGGGAGGATTGAGTTTTGGCAGCCTCATTTCAGCTGGCAACCACCATATTGTTTTTCCCCACAATGCACTGGACATTTGTAAAAACCAAATGATGTCTGCAAGGAAGCTGCCTCTTACTGCTCCTTATAGTTAAAAACAGGGAGAGGAAAAAGACTGCTGCTCTGTGATGCTACAACGTAAGCCCTTCTGCATACCTTAAGGTAGTGCCCTCTCTCATAGGTGGAGATCCACACTGAGGGGACTTTGCTGAGGGCCTTCTCAAGCCAGAAGCCAGGCCTGTTCTTAACGGTTCTCATTCAGTTCCATAGAACAAAGTAAATGGGTGGCAACCATTTAGAGGAGCGAGGAGACATCTGCCCCTCGTTCCACTTGCTGGAGTCCTCAGGTACAATTAGGGATGTACGAAAGTCACTTACCTTTTGACGAAATGTGATTCAAGGTGGGGGGGAGGCACCCTGTCCCTCCCCCCCGAAATTCTGGCCGGTGGGGGAGGTGCCCCGTCCCTCTCCCCCAAAATTCTGGCCAGGGGGAGGCGCCCCGTCCCTCCTGCCGCGAATCCTGGCCGGCCGGGTCTGCAAATGGCGGCGGCCATAGCCGCCGCCGTTTGCGTCCCTGCAGTCAGCCATGATAGGCTATGTAAATGTTTACATAGCCTATCACGGCTGAGTAAAAAAAAAAACACGTGCATACGCAAATGGCAGCGCCCATGGGCGCCGCCATTTACGTTCCTTATTTTGGCACGTCTAGTCTACGTAAACATTTACGTAGACTACGGCGAAAATAAGAGGAACGCAAATAGCATAGACGCTACACTATTTGCGTTCCCCTTATTTTCGCCATATTCTACGTAAATGTTTACATAGACTACACATGCCAAAATAAGCAACGCAAATGGCGGCGCCCATGGGCGCCGCCATTTGCATATGCGCGGTTTGTTTGTTTTTCACTCAGCCGTGATAGGCTACGTAAACATTTACGTAGCCTATCACAGTATTTTTTAAAAATCTAGCCATGATAGGCTACGTAAATCTTTACGTAGCCTATCACTTTTTTTGGTTTTGGGGGGTTTTTTACTGGAAATGGCGGCGGCAGCAGCCGGTCAGAAGACCGGCCGCCGCAGCCGCCAAACCGCCACCAAACCGCCGCCGGAGCTGCCGCCGCCAGGGACATTTGCACAAGGTAAGTCCCATCCTGGGGGGGGGGGCAGACCGTTTCACCACCAATTTCGGGGGGCCGAATGCACTGGCATTCGGCCTCCCCGAGATTCGTGGCAAAATTCTCTGACATCCCTAATATTTTGCCTCTTAAAGGCTTCTTGTGAGTTCCTTCTGTTGTTACACAGATGTTAAAACGGTTAAACATCTTGCTTTAAACAAAAAACCGCAAGCTAGTCTTATTGCCTCCCAATTATCAACTCACTTCTTCATTATCCATTTCATTTCTTTTTTCCCTTTCACACCCCTGTTTATTGTTGTCACTGGGGGATCTTTACTACTCCATTCATATTTCATTACCAAGCCACCACGGCGTCTTATTTCAGCCTTTGTTGTCACTTAAGCCTAACATTTTCTCCCCTCATTTTGTAGAATCAGTTACAGTTTTACATGGGCTGCAACAACAGAAAACAACATTGAGGTGGGGGCAAAACTGTTTCCCCACCCTTGATAGTGGTGGCACTGGTGTAAGGTGAGTGGGTCACAGTTTGTCCCTGGATTAACAGCCCCCCTCCAAGGGGCTGCCATGTTGATTAGTTGAATGGGCTCTTTTGAAGAACACTGCTAGGGCAGGTGACAGGCAATGGTTCTCTCCAAGAGACCCCTTCCCTACCCCAAACTTGGTGCATGCATGCCCCCTACAACATAGGAGGGCACACTGCATCAAAAGCCAAGTGTGAGCAAGAGACAAACAGTGAACTAGCATATATTTGCTTATCTGATTGATTAGGATATTTATAGGCTACTCTTCAGTGAGTTATGATAAATTAATAACAATAAAACAAAACACAGCAGAGCAATGAAATACAAGCCACTGCCAGTCAATGTAAACAATACCGAAGCAATGATCTGACTTAACTTAAGGCAGTTTCCTATATTCCTAAATTTCCAAATATGATTTTTTATTTTTTGCTATGGCGCCCAAGATGCCTAAGCCAAGTTAAAGTTAAACGTGATAATTTCTGGAGCTAAGTAAAGTGTTTAGACTGTTTAAACTGTTTAATTTCTGTGTGTGTGTCTGAATTCTTTAATCATGAGATTATTTCAGGCACTGTATACGCTACACATATATTTAAGCCCAAACAGTGAGGGCACTAAGAAAATAATTCCTTTATTTTTATATTTTACCAATACTATAAATTGGGGTCTTTGGGCCCAGTTAAATCCACATATGAGTACAACATGGAAAAAAATGTGCCCAAAAGTAAGTAACTAACAAAACCTTTGATATTATACTTCCATGATTTCCATATAAACAGACGATTTTTTTTTAATGGTAGCAGCAGTGCAGTATAAAAAGTGCTGAACATTCTACCCATTGTTCAGCTAATTAAAATTGCCTGACAAAGAAAGAATACTATAGAAATAACACTTTTCAAAAGAGCATGAGTAGCTGCATTTTTATCTGAAAAACTAAATATGGAAACCTAAACATGTTTTTTCTGAAGTAAGTCCAACTGAAATAAAAAATAAATGTGTTTTGGATTGAAAAATAAGCTTAAAATAAATAAAATACAGGAATGATTGGAAGAAGAGAGAACATTGCCGTTGCTGGGACAATCCATATATTTTGCTATCATATTTCTGCCATTCTTTCCCATTCTTATGTATGTATGTATGTTATTTGTACCCCACCTTTCTACTAAAAACTGACACTCAAGGTGGCTCTCTTAGCTGGGCTGGCCCCCCATGATTAGCTCCGAAAACCATAGACAGGCGGGATTCAAACCTGATGGACATGGACTTCCACCCCTCTTCTTCCCATGGCAGCCCCCCAGCCATAAATAGGGTGAGCTATGTTGTGTGGGGGAGGGGGGATTCCCAAAAATCAGATTGAGGGACCTTCTGTGAGTGAAGCATATTAATACTATTGGGATGTGGCTGGTTCCAACAAGGGATTCTGTTCTGTAAAACTGGAAACAGCTTGGTGGGGTTCCAGAGCTCTGTTTGTGCATGGAGCTCCATCGGCCAGCCATGACAAATGGAACTTGGTTGAATGGACATGGTACCTTTTCCAACCCTGGCTGACAAAGGAGATACCAACTTACATACAATGAAATCAGGAGATTGTAGACTGGGGGAGAATAGTGTAATTAACACAAATAAAGGGTGCGGGAAGATAAAAAGCAAGTTTGGTCTCCAAATGTAAAAAGAAACCCTCTTCACTTAATATGCTAGCCCTTGGTTCTCCAGCGTGGTGCCCACAGACACTCCTCTCAGCACCTGCCCCACCTGATTTTTATTTTATTCCTTAAGATTTTATTTTATTTTTTAACTGGGCATGCTACAAAGTGAACAGCTGCCTTCCAGTGCCATCTTTATTGTGGTTCAAAATAGTGATTTTGTGGAGCTCAGACCCCCCCCCTTTGCCTTGTTCTTGGGCAAGTTGCTTCTCTTTTAGTCCCATCACCTTGCCTTCTGCAAAATGAATGGTTTGTGACTGGCTATGCCCACCATGGCAGCCATTTTGTGAGAATGCCCATGACAGTCTCTCAACATTCCAAATGTGCCCAGTAATTCAAAAGGGTTGGGGACTCCTGTATGCCTTTATGCTGACAACAGCTGATGAAGCAGCATGCATCGCTGTGATCAGCTGGAACTCATTGTGATGCCTACCTACACAGATAAAGGCCATAGTCCTCATTGCACTACTTTGTCCTGAGATTTTACAAATGCTCATTTTTAATAGTGCTACACTGTGCCCTTGAGCCTATCACTTTGTTTCTGGCCAGCTGATTTTCAATCCAAATTGTATGATCCTGCAACCAAACTTGTGAATGGAACCTATTAAAGTGTCAATTAACTGGGAATGGTACTTATGGAACAACAGAGTTCCATAAGAAACAACCTCCATAATCAAATTCACCTGACCATCGTCTTCCCCAAATCCTCGCTTTTGACAGCACCACCATGAACTATCTGAGGGGCTGGAAGCAAAGATGATTCCCTGATGCATCTATTGAGAACCTATTGAAAACAAGCCGTTTGAGAACTTCTTTTTAATAACTCAACATGAATAACGGCATTTCTGAAAAATGACTTCTTGCCGTGTAATGGTTTCATGCAGATTGTAAACCAAGCTCTGTTTGATGCCCATTTGTACCCAAAAAAATTTTTTTAAGAGTGTTTGTTGGTAATAGTGGCCCAGACAGGTCTTGGACATCGTCAAGAAGAAATACTTAACCTCCCTGCCACAGACAGTAGCAGCACCCTTCCTTTTCCTGATTGGACAAAATCTAATGATCAGCCTCCCTTAACTACCACACACACAAACACACACACACACACACACACACACAGAGAGAGAGAGAGAGAGAGAGACTTCTCATTATGCCTGCATCCCCTGTCAGCCATTGTATGGTACTAAGTAACATATCAGGTCCTTGGAAGTTGTTGTCATCATCTACTATATCGTCTCTGCAATGCTTTACACAAGAATTTGCTTCCACTTGGCAATTTCTTCGGGCGGCTGTCTCGCTGTTGCAAAAAACTTTGTCTATGGCGTTATCATTTTTATTATGTTTGTAGGTGTTACAAGCAGTGTGTGCTTAAAAGGGCCGGCCCTCCCATTGGGCAAAGCAAGATGACTGCCACAGGTAGTAAATTTTGAGGAGTGGCAGTGGAGTGTGGGAGGGCAGAGTTACCATGACCCCATCCTGTACCCCCTAAGCTCCCTTCCTCTGCTCCAGTGCAGTGGAGGACACTGTCCCATCACCAGTGCTGAAGTAAGATTCATCTGCCAGGCTGATTGGGTTTTGTACATGGAATGGAGGAAAGCGCCATCTTGGTCTTCATCTTGGGCTGGCCCTGATGCTTAATTCCAAATGCTGACAGCAAGACCAGCCTAATTATGGAGGTTAACTAAGCAACCGTTTGGGTCTAAAATCCCAAAGGTGCCTTCCTCCACTATAGAAATGGCTTGGGGAGACAGAGTAGGTACTAGCACTTTTGGAGAAGATACACGAAGGCCACTTAGCAGCCCTTTGGCTGGGTGTTATTATATCTCCTGCACTCATGGTGTCTGTGCAGCTCTCCGTCCCATCTTTAAGGTCTAGCTACCCATTTTAATGTTGGTATTCAACAGATCTTTCCAGGACAAGTTGCACTCAGAAGCATCATGGTTAAAGAAGAAGATTTAACTACTTTTTTCAGTGTATGCTTATAGGGCAGATGGAGCTTCTAATCTATGATGGCGCCCAGCAATCTGTGGGTACTCTTTAGTCTGTATGAACTAACGTGCAGCAATGTATAGTGATAGTTAAATTACTGAAATTTTAAAGTAAATAAAATAAAAATACCATCATGTCAATTCTTGGGCTTTGAATCGTTAAACTGCTCAGCACAGCGTGAGTGAAGAATGAGAATCTTGGCCTACCTTCCCCCAAATGACCTAATTGGTATTCTCTTCTATTGCAGATGAGTCAGCATAACAAACATTTGGTTGACATTCAATTGATTTCTTCACTATTTAGCACACGGTTGCAGAACCTGAGGCCCGGGAGACAAATCCGGGCCTCCTGCGGACCATATCCAGCCCTCCAGGATTCCCCAGAGGGCCACACACCCTTCCCCTGCCCCCACCCTCTTTTTCCCATTCTAAAATATTGAAATGCCTCTCCTAAGGCTTAGTCACTGGCAGTAAAAGCTTTAAGCTACAGTATGCAAGTATTTTGCCCCTGCCCCCTTATGCCATTTTAGAAATGTGAATAATTTAAAGCAGGGGTGAAGAACTACTCTTTGGTGGGGGACCAGATGATCCCCTACCCAGCCCTTCACAGGCCATATGATGTCAGTAGGTGTGGCCATGCCCGCCTGGCATCATTTGCTCCCTGGCCCTCACAGCAAGGGACGTCCTCCGAGGGTATTCCTCGGGGCGGGGGGCTTGAAGCCTAAGCCCTGCCTCCTGGAGGGACCCCAAGGGGCTACACAGACCAGATTGTGGTGTCATGATGCAGGCCGGATTAGGTCCATGAGCCAGAGGTTCTGCACCCCTGATGTAAAGTGTAGTTTGGCCCTATTTGTTTTGAGGACAGAGAATGTGCATTGAAACCACTTGCCCACAGTCAGAATGTCTGTCTGTCTTCGCGCTCAAGTGCATGAATTGTTTCCATATTTCCAGAGGGTGAGGAAGAACCTATTCTGAGCTGTTTTAAGGTTGAATGCCTATTAAGAGCTTGAAGGTAAGAATCATTCCAAGGATGTTTTAATTGTCTACAAGGCAAGCTTTACAAACCAGGAAAACTGGGAGTCGTCATTACAATTTAACCAAAGCTAAATGTCTTGAAGTACACAAAAGCGTAGCTAACATAGCTGAACAGAAGTATTAACTCCCACCTCCAGTGATCCCATAGATAAACTATACAGTTATAATTAGTGTCTGTTCATGTTTGTGGTCCCAGACTGAACATGTTTTATAAAGACATTTGTTATGGTTATGGCACTGCAGGGCAGAGAAGAAACACAGAAAACAGTGACTTAATACAAAATAGTTTTAAAGGAAACAAACTGTAGAAAGCAAACAAGGTTTTCAAAAAGGGAATGTGAGCGTTTCAAAAGGTAAAAGGTCACCATGATCTCGTAACTGAGGGGCAAACTATATGTTGGATTAAATGAGGTAAACAAGGTAAGGTTTGTGGCTACCACCACAGAGAGAGCCTTCTAAGTTGTGGCACCCCATCTGTAGAATTCCCTCCCCAGGGAAGCCTGCCTGGGGCCAACATTGTTATGCTTTTGTGCTGGGCAAAGACATTTTTATTCTCCCAGGCTTTTAAATGTATTTTAATATTTCTGTTTCTAACGTATTTATGATAATGATTTATTTATCTATTGTTTCTATTCTTTATTATTTTATTTTTGTATCTTATCTGTTTTCTGGAAACTGCCCTGGTGGTTTTCCTGAAGGGCAGTATATAAATCTTTTAAATAAATAAAACAAATGGATAAAATAGCTTGGTGTTGTGTGATGGTGTTTTCTGACTGCAAATAGCATCCATGGGGAGGGGAAATCAGGGCCATGTGGTGTGGGGAAGGGGTTAACCCTCCAGCCCAAAGTTGCTTCTTGGCACAGAAGTGAAGCTGTCATTGGCACCAATAGCAGCTTCCTTCCCATGCCAAATGGCAGCTTTGTGGGCATGGGGGAAGGATTTTTCACTGAAACTATAGTGTAGAAAGAAAGGGTTAAATTAAACCACCTTTTCCATGCATCCTGACTGTACCCCCCACACACCCACACCATATTGCTATTTACAGCTGGAAAAAAACCATCATGCCAAACTATGCATTGGAAGTTGGCCCTGAACACTACAACACAAATGGGGTCTCCTTCTGGCAGTTATAGAACAGTTTGTACTTGCAGGTCTATGGGCTGGTTTTACACATGCACAGTCCTCGCTTAATGACTGAAGCATCAAATGTTGACTTCCATGTATGAATGGGCACATGGAACACCACAGACAGAATGTACATAACACCATACAACACCTCAAGCAAAATGCTTTCCAGGAGAGTCAGTTTACACATTCAGTTGCCAGTCTTCCATTGTACAGTAGTTACGTATAGTGAAGTCGCGTGGTGTGCATGCACGCGCCTCTAAACCAGACGTAATAACTGGATCAGACCTGGATCAGGTGCAAATATGTCTCTGAGTAAATGACAGTCCATCTCTAATGCAACTAGTACACCAGTGCAACATCAGCTTGACAGGTTGAAGATCTCCAGCCAATCAGAACAGAGTGCATCACAGAAATTTCAGCTGCCCTGCAATGAGGTGGCAGGCTGCCACCAGTGGGCCACCCCGGCAGAGGCGTCCCCGAAGGGGGCGACACCAAAGGGGGCATGCCCCTTTGGTTTGCCCCTTTGGGATGCCACCAGGGCGAGAGTGCCTCTTTTTTTCTCCTTCTTCCTTGGTTTGTTTACTTTCTGCTTGTCTTTTGATTACGTGTTCTGTGTGAATGGGGTGTCCCTGAGTGGGAACAGGGATCCCCTGATGACAGTTGTACCTACATCTCATTGTTTGCCCACCCTGGGTGAGAGACAGGAGATCGGGGCTTCACGTACTAGAGTTGCTTCTTCTGCCCAGGGTTGGAGCCTGTGGTAGTTAGAAGCGGGGCCTCCCCTGGGTGAGAGCCAGGGGGAGAACTGCTTGCCACACTCCAGGTGAGAGTGGAATGAGCATGAACTAATGAAGTAGGTTGAATGGCTAGGACAGAAGCACTTTACTTGTTCTTTTTATTGTTTGGCAAGCCTGATGTCTTAGATGTGACCAGTGGCTGGTGATGACCACAAGCTACAAAATGTGATTGTGTTTGTTTGGCTGGGAGTGATTGTTGGATGAATGGAGTGTATGTGTTGGATGGTTGAGGGTATGTTTGAATGGTGGCTGGGTGCTGAGAGTGTGTGGGTAGTTCTGGTGTGGTAAGGATGTGCATGGGAAACTCTGACACAGGGACCCATGGAGGGAGCACCACTATCCCAATGTCAGGGTGGAAACTGAGCCCATAGAGCCCCAGAGCAGTTCTGATTCTGAGGAGGAACAGCAATCCATGGGAGAGGAGCCCGCTCATCTCTCACAAGCACAGCAGCTGGCAGAGATTCCTCTTGCCAGCATTCCCGGGATAGAGAGTGACCCTGGCAGTGAAACAGCGGGGGAGGGGGGTTTGCTGGACGCTTGGTGCAGACACAGGGAGCGGCGCCAGATGGAGGGCGCCGAGAGGAGGCGCTCTGCCCGCTTGTCGCTAAAACAACGGTTGCGTCCCAAGGACCCAAGGGTAAGAGGGAGGACCTCTCTATAGCCCATAAGTTCAGAGTCTTCCCGCTCTTCTCCTTCAAACAGGGACCAACTGCCTTACCTGGAGCTTAGGCTACTCTGCTATCTACCCCAGTGCAGTTCCTTGCTTAGTCGCTGGTGATCAGTATCTGTAAGAGTAATTAAGTAATAAAGGAATAAAGCCTTGGAAAGAATCCTCGTTGTCTGTGTCTTGAGTTGGCTATTGGAGGGGACTGTAAGAGGCAGCTAGGGTGCTCCTGACACCCAGTGACTTGGGGCAGAAGGAGATATGGCAGGAGGAGGGGGTTGGGACATCAAAGTAGAATGGGCCGCAGATGTTTATACACTGTTCCCCTTCTACCCCCTTCCTCTAGCTCTCATGTGCCTGGTAGCTCATCCACTGAGCCCTCCTGTCTTGCGGTGCTGCTATTTAATTCCAGGTCGGTCCACAATAAGACCACACTCATTCATGATTTAATTGTGAATGAGAAGGCTGACCTGGCATGTATTATTGAGACTTGGGTGAGTGAGCTGGGTGGGTGGGGTTGACCTGACTCAGCTCTGCCCACCTGGGTACTTAATGCAGCACCAACTGGGGGTGGGGGCAGTCACCGTGGTTCATAGAACCTCCATCTCTATCAACAGGAAACCATCCCACCTCGGAGCAGGCCTTGAGGGGTTGCACCTGGTGTTGGGCTATAAAGACAGATTGGGGATGCTGCTTGGTGTACCGCCCACCCTGCTGCCCAGCATCCTCCCTGACTGAGCTGGCAGAGGCAGTCCCTAGTGTGGTGCTGGAGGAACCCAGGACAGTGGTTTTGGGTGACTTCAATTTCCATGCTGAGACTTTCTCTGGAGTTCCAGCTCAGGACTTCATGGCCTCCATGACAACTATGGGGCTGTCTCAGTTTGTCATCAGCCCAACACATGGAACAGGGCATACCCTTGATTTGGTTTTTGCTCCCAGTTGTGAGCTGGGTAATCTGATGATTGGGGGGGGGGAGTTCCAAGTAACCCGATTGTCATGGTCTGAACATTTCCTGGTGAAATTTGAACTCACAATGCTACTTCCCTCCTGGAAGGGTGGGGGATCTATTCAGATGGTCCTGCCCAGGAGACTGATGGAATCCAATGGATTTCTGAATGCTCTTGGGGATTTTCCAGTGGAGAGAGGTGGTGATCCAGCCGAGGCCCTAGCCTCAATGTGGAGAAGTGAGATGTGGAGGGCCATCGACTTCATTGCACCTGAGTGCCCTCTCCAGCACTGTAGGGCCTGCTCGGCTCCTTGGTATACTGGGGAGCTGTGGTCAATGAAACAGGCTGGACGTCAGCTAGAGTGCAAATGGCATAAGACTCGAAGCCAAGATGACCAAGCACGCTCTAGAGCACATAATTGTGCCTATGTCATGGCGGTGCTGACAACAAAGATGGCTTATTTTGCTGCCTCCATTGCATCCTCGAGTAGCCGTCCAGCAGAACAGCAGGACTGTTAACACCCTCCCCAGCAAATGGGCCCTGGCCCCATCAAGGACTCACTGAGACCTTTTTGCATCACACTTTGAGGACAAAATTGTTTTTCTCTGCAGCGAATTTGATCCTGTTGTTATTGCAGTTCCAGTCGAGGTGTCTGATGCCACCATCTGCCTGATTTTGTGGGATCAGTTCCAGTTACTGCAGCCTGATGATGTGGACAAGGTACTTGCAGCAATGCAACCAACCACATGCCCTCTCGATCCCTGCCCCTCTTGGCTAATAAAAGCTAGCCAAGGAGGTACGACTGGATGGGTTCAGGGAGTGATAAATGCTTCCCTGGGGGAAGGGCTGGTCACTGCTGCCCTTAAGGAGGCAGTAGCACAACCACTCCTGAAGAAGCCCACTCTGGACCCAATAGTATTAGACAACTACTGCCCAGTTGCAAATACCCCTTTCTTAGGGACAATACTTGAGAGGGTTGTGGTGGAGCAACTGCAGACACTCTTGGAGGATACTGATTATCTAGACCCATTCCAGTTTGGGTTTTGATCTGGTTACGGGACTGAATCAGCCTTGATCACCCTGATGGATGACCTTTATCAACGGAGGGACAGGGGATTGCAACCCTGTTAATTCTGCTCAACCTCTCATCAGCTTTTGATATCATCAAGCATGGTATCCTCCTGGATCTACTCTGTGGGATGGGTATCAGAGGCACTGTGTTACAGTGGTTCCGGTCCTACCTATGGCGCCAGTTTCAGAAAGTAATATTGCGTGACTATTCCTTGGCCCCTTGGCAATTGAGCTACGGGGTGCCGCAGGGTACCATCTTGTCCCCAGTGTTATTTAACATCTATATGAAGCCTCTGGAAGTAGTCATTAGGGGATCTGGAGCTAAATGCCACCAGTATGCTGATGATTGCGGCAGCTCAGAGTGCCTTGTGCCAGCTTTGCCCGGTTGGCCAGCTATGGCATCTCCTGGACAGGGATTGCTTGCCCACTTTAGGGATGGGGGAGAAATCCTCCACGGACCCCAGTGAGGCCAGATTCAAAAGAATCCAGCCCCCTGGAGTTCGTGGAGGATCGGAAGACTTACCTTCGCCTCCTAGAGAAATCCTCGCCGGCCAGATCCTCCCTGCCGGCCGGATCCAGAATGCCAGCGATACAGCCGCCATTGCTGTATCGCTGGCTGGGCGGATTAACTGAGGCCGCAAATGGTGTCCGGGGCGCCATTTGCATCCACAGTCACTTCCCTCCCTTCAACCAGCGATACGGCATGGCGGCCGTATCACTGGCACTTTCGAGCCAGCTGGTGGCTCCGCGGACTTGCTGCGGTGCGGAGCCAGCTGGCAAGGATTCTTGTGGGGAGGGATGGATCGCCTCCCCCCCCATGGACCCCCGCATATGCCAGGTAAGGGGGTTTCGTACACTCCTAACTGTGGTACAGGCATTAGTAACCTCAAGACTGGATTACTGCAATGTGCTCTATGTGGGGCTGCCCTTGAGGCTGGTTCAGAAGCTGGAGCTAGTGCAGAATGCAGCTGCTCGGCTATTCCTCATGGGGGAGCTGCCCCTTTTTAGCATGCAACTCCTTTGCTGAGGGAACTGCACTGGCTGCCTATTCACTACCAGGCCAGGTTTCAGATATTAGTACTACTGTACAAAGCCCTAAACAACTTGGGACCAGGGTACCTGAGAGAGTGCCTTCTCCCTTACCAACCTGCCCAGTCACTGGGGTCATCAGAGGCATGTCCCTGGTGGTTCCACATGGAACCATGACTCAGCTGGAGTCCACCAGGAAAAGAGCCTTGGGTGTAGTGGCCCCCTTCCTGTGGAACTCCCTGCCTTTGGAGTTCAGACAGGTGCAAATGTTGTGTTGCTTTTAGCACCTCTTGAAGACCCTCTTATTTCGAGACGCCTTCCTTGCATGACCAGCCTCAGTTTATTAAGTTCAGAATCTGTTTCTTTTAAAATGTTTTAATTGTTTTAATATGGTGTTTTATTCTTTTAACTTGTTCACCACTCTGCAATCTTTGATGTGGAGTGGTATATAACTATCGTAAATCAATAAATCAATAAAATATGTTGTCTGTGATCCAGAGGACTGACTGATCTCAAGGAAGCACTTCAATCTGGAATCAAGGTTTCTTCCAGAAGGTAATCCATGTTTTTACCAATTGAAAGTAACACTTTATACCCTTCCCAGACAACAGTTAAGTGCAGAGCATGTTTCCTTTCACAGCTGTCATAAATTGGCTCTAGAAAGTTCTAGAAGTGTGAGCTGTCAGACGGCTGAAGGTTGATGGGCGCCCTGCGGACTCATAGCTAAAAGCTGAAATTACTTCCTTGGAGTGGGGTTTTTAATAATGATATGTCAACATCTGCCTCCCTGGACGGTGATTTGATTTGGACCCTGACCTTGTAGTTTTGGTACTTACTGGATAATATTAGGGAGCCAGCTGAGCTGACACCCTGGATATTATAGTTATTTCTCAACAAGAAGTTCTTCAATAAAAACAAGCTGAGAACAACAGCAGCACAAACTTGTATTGAAGGAGGCTCTGGCTAGACATGAAAGCATCCAAGCTTGGTTTAATTACATTTAGCATGTCATCAAACCAGTGGTTCACCGTGACTTTATGAGTTTAAATAATTTTCAGCTAATTTAACTTTTCCCCATCATACAGGAATAACAGCTCTGAAAAGTAGGAACTGAGGACCAAAACAGCAATCCACCCTCAAACATTCCCTGCTATCCAATACTACCTGAAAAGGGATCTGTCCTACAAAATGCTGTCCTAGCCATCTACCCAGAATTGCCTAGAGGTGGGAAGTACTTCAGTTAGGTAATTCTAGGCTGTGATCCTATACACACTTACTTGGTGTTGATCCCATTGAACTCAGTGGAACTTGCTTCTGATGTATAGGATTGTGCTATTTGATTCTGAACATAATTATCTTATGCTGGGCTGGGGGGGAGGGGACATTTAGGTGGCAATGGGCAGTATCCAACAGTGTCATTCCACAAACTCAAATAGCGCTAGCGGAGTTCCACTGAATCTTCCCATTGTGCAAGCAGCTGCCCATAATGCTTATGCAACCCATTGTGCAAGCAGTTATGTGGTTGCACAGGAGTTATGTTCAACTGGTGTCAGGGTTCCAAGCTCTCCCACTAAATAGTGAGGCAACAGAGACTTGCTGTGCAATCTACAAAGTCTTTATTAAGTTAAAACATGTCTTCACACCTGTAGGGCCTGTGAAGGCTAGGAGCTGTCCTCTAAGCCTAATTAGTTAAACAAAGCAAGGCAGTTGCCTATCAACTAAATGGACAGTTTCCCGCCTTGCCCAGCAGTTTTTTACTTGACTCCTCCTTCAGCAAGGGTCCTCCTGACCCAACTTCTGACATGCAGCCAATCTGAAGGACCATCTCCCACCTCTTCTCAACTCTGCCCATTTAACCTTGTGGTGGACTCTGGGACCTGTCAATTCTGGAGCTCCCTCACCCTCCGACAAAGGCTGAGTTCCCACGAGGGTGGGGGAGATGGTCTCTGAACCTGGGCCTCCTGTTCAATAAGCTCCTGGGAAGATTCATCCCTGACTCCTGGAGGGTCTTGGGGAATTTCCTCCTCCGCTCCCTGTCTTGGCTGGGCTTCTTCTAGCTCTGCCTCTGAATCTGACTCAGAATCCGAAACCAAACCAGGAAGGCTGGGTTCCATCCTGACATCTGCTTGCACAATGGGTTGCACAAGCATAATGAGCAACCATGCTTGCGCAAATGTAACTTTAGTTGGATTCTTCTCTTGTGCATAATTCAGAACCTAGTTTCTGCCAGCGCAACATCATTTGTGCTAACAGGATGACATGGTTGGGTACTTCCCAACTGTATATTACTTCACTTACTTCAAAATATGGTAAGCCATCCCTGCAGTGTTTGAGGGCTCTCCTGCTAAGTCTGCTGAGTAGAGAACCCTGGACTTCTGCCCCAAAGTGATGGCACAACTGGTGGTAAGGTTAGCTTTGGCTAATGGGAATGTAGATGGCCCTCAAATGTATTTTATTTATTTATTTATTTATTTCTATACCGCCCAATAGCCGAAGCTCTCTGGGAGGTTCACAAAAATTAAATCCAAGCAACACACAATAAAACAATTTAAAATATACAGAACATTAAAACCACAATATAACAATACAACCATAATAAAACCTAGCAGCAGTGCAGGAGTTTAAAATACAGATTTAAAACAGCAAAGATAAAAATTTAGAAAGCTAAAATGCTAAAATGCCTGGGAAAATAAAAAGGTCTTCACCTGGCGCCGAAAGGAATACAATGTAGGCGCCAGGCGAACCTCACTAGGGAGCTCATTCCAAAGCCGGGGTGCCACAGCAGAAAAAGCCCTCCTCCTAGTAGCCACCCGCCTCACTTCCTTTGGCAGGGGCTCACGGAGAAGGGCCGCTGATGATGATCTTAAGGTCCGGGCAGGCACATATGGGAGGAGGCGATCCTTCAGGTAACCTGGCCCCAAGCCGTTAAGGGCTTTGAATGTTAACACCAGCACTTTGAATCGGGCCCGGAAATGGACTGGCAGCCAGTGCAGTTGGAAAAGTACTGGCGTAATATGAGCTCGCAGGCCAGTCCCTGTTAACAATCTTGCTGCCCTATTTTGGACCAGCTGAAGTTTCCGGACCGTTTTCAAATGTATGGAACTTTATTTTCTTCATGAACAAAGCAAACAAAGAAAAAAAGAAAAAAATTACTACAAATTACTTTTATTTGCTTGGAAATCTACTTGCCAAGCATCAGACCAAATAAGGAATAAAGAACATGAGATTTAACTCAGTTGATGCTCCATTATTTAAGATACATGGGTTGGATCCAGGGTCTGCCTGCCATGAGAAGAAGGAACCTTCCTTGAGAGAAAGGGCTCTGATTGCGGAAGGTCCCTTTGCCTGACAGCTCATTCCATTCTCCTGACACTCTGGAGCTGTTCTTACAACACGCAAACCCACACTCAGTGGTTGAGTGTGGGTTGTTTTGAACCATGGGTTGTTTGTTGAACCACAGGTGAGCATGTTGTCTGAATGCAGCACATTTTCCATAGGTTGGGTTATCGTGTTGTCTGAACACAACCAGGGTGGCTTGTTAACCACCCTGAACAACCCAACAACAAACCATGGGTTCTCAAGGTGGCTTGTTCAACAAAATAAGCCACACTGCATGGTTAACAAGCCACCCTGGCTGCGTTCAGACAACACATGTAGGATTCCTACACACAATGTGTGAAGGCTGAAGGGGCTGCCATAGGAAGAAGGTGGCGGGGAAGTCCACTTTTCTCAGCATGGTGGATCCAGCTTAAATCTAAATCCAACCCCAAGTTTGCATTTTGTAAGCATGCTTACCAGTAAAGAAGCACCATTACTCTTGGTGGGACTTACTTCGAAATGAGCATGTTTAGAATTGTGCTACTGATCCCATTTGCAATAATTCATTTTTGTTTTTTTAGTGAAATTACATAGCCAGAAATTGGACCAAAAGGGTTTTATGGAGAACAGTCGCTGGCTTCATCAGAGCACATAACTCTTCATGCATATTTCCACCAGGTTGGACTTAATCTGATTACAATCCTCTGGATAAAAGTATAGCAGAAGGCCAAATTAGCTTGTTCTGCAGTGCAGCTAGGCCTGATTCTGTCTTACTTTAAAAAAAAAAAATCATGTACTGGAAAACAACTCAGAACTGGGCCCATCATATTCTGATAAATGACTTTATCCAGCCTCACAGAGCCCTCTCTATCCCTTGTCTTCTCACAGGAGAGTGGCAAGATTTAGTTTTATCCAGCATAAATCTAAAAATATCCTCCTTTTTTACACAAGATGGAGAGAGGGTATCACTCCCATACCCACGAGCTTGGCCATCATCTGATTTTAATGAAAGTGAGAGATTAAAGATGAATGTTGAAGATTAACTATAATAAACTGCTTTCTTTTGAGTGATCTAATGTGATTCTGAATGAATTAGGAAGCAGATTATTGACCTGTCTGCTACATCTTCACAAGTCACAATCTTATTAGAGTTGTTCCATCAAAGAAAAGGAGAGTTTATTAAGACAATTTATCCTGACTCCCTGTCTGTCTACACATTGCGGTATTCAGGCCGCTGCGCTCAAACCACAATGGTTCACGTGAACATGGTAAACTAAAACACAGACATGTTCATGCAAAATACTTTGCTCTCAATGCAGCTACTGATTCAAATGCTGTAATTTCCCTGTGTTTTCTAGACTGGAGGAGGGGGCTGCCATGCGGCAGAAAACATAGAAATAATACAGCACCTGTGGCTCCTTTTGAAAACTATTGAAATTCTATATGAATAATTTCTAAACCTGCAGGGAAACTCCACTAATCTATGCCCAGCTTTTTAAGTCCTCTAACCAAGCCACAGGGTAAGAGAGGTAGGGTTTATTTTGCTTCAGTGGTATAGTGGTAAATTTGGAAGTGCAAGCGCTCATCATGACAGCCCCGATGGCCATGCCCCCAACGAGAGGCCCAAAGTGCAGGCAGCTGTGTTGATTCATCTCAGCAAACCAATTCTAGTAGTTTTCATCTCGACCAGGAGCCTAGAAACATAGAATAGTAGGATTGGAAGGGGCCTATAAGACCATCGAATCCAACTCCCAGCTCAATGCAGGAATCCAAGTCAGAGCATCCCTGACAAATGGCTGTCCAGCTTCATCTTGAATGCCTCCAGTGTGGGAGAGCCCACTACCTCCCTAGATAATTGGTTCCATGGTCATACTGCTCTAACAGTCAGAAAGTTTTTCCTGATGTTCAGCCGGAATCTGGCTTCCTGTAACTTGAGCCCATTATTCCATGTCCTGCACTCTGGGATGATCGAGAAGAGATCCTGGCCTTCCTCTCTGTGACAACCTTTCAAGTGCTTGAAGAGTGCTATCATATCTCCCCTCAGTCTTCTCTTCTCAAGGCTAAACATGACCAGTTCTTTCAGTCTCTCCTCATAGGGCTTTGTTTCTAGTCCCCAGATCATCTTTGTTGCCCTTCTCTGAACCCTCTCCAGTTTCTCTGCATCCTTCTTAAAGTGTGGTGCCCAGAACTGGACACAGTACTCCAGATGAGGCCTAACCAGTGCTGAGTAGAGGGGAACTAGTACTTCACGTGATTTGGAAGCTATACTTCCATGAATGCAGCCCCAAATAGCATTTGCCTTTTTTTGCAGCCACATCACATTGTTGGCTAATATTCAGCCTGTGATCTACAACAATTCCAAGATCCTTCTCACTTGTAGTATTGTGGAGCCAAGTATCTCCCATCTTGTAACTGTGCATTTGGTTTCTTTTTCCTAGGTGCAGAACTTGGCATTTATCCCTATTAAATGTAATTCTGTTGTTTTCAGCCCAGCACTCCAGTCTATCCAGATCACTTTGAATTTTGTTTCTGTCTTCAGTTGTGTTAGCTATCCTGCCCAATTCTGTGTCATCTGCAAATCTGATAAGCATTCCCTGCACCTCCTCATTCAAGTCATTAATAACAATTTTGAAGAGCAGTGGGCCCAGGACTGAGCCCTGCAGTACCCCACTCGTTACCTCTCCCCAGTTTGAGACGGTCCCATTGATAAGCACTCTTTGAGTCCGATTATGTAGCCAAGTGTGGATCCACCTGATAGCTGTTTCACCTAGCCCACTTTTCGCTAGTATGCTCATCAGGATATCATGGAGCACTTTGTGAAAGCTTTGCTGAAGTTGAGGTATATTATGTCCACAGCATTCCCACAGTTCACAAGGAAGGTTACCCGATCAAAAAATGAGATTAGATTAGTCTGGCAGGATTTGACAAATCCATGTTGGCTTCGAGTAATCACTGCATTGTTTTCAAGGTGCTTACAGATGGATTGCTTTATAATTTGCTCCAGAATTTTCCCAAGGATTGATGTGAGACTGACTGGTCTGTAATTCCCAGGTTCCTCCTTTTTGCTCTTTCTGAAGATAGGGACAACATTAGTCCTCCTCCAGTCCTCCGGCACTTCACCCATCATCCATGATTTCTCAAAGATAATAGACAGTGGTTCTGACAGTGGCCATTTATTACTCTAGGATGCAGTTCATCTGGCCCTGGAGATTTGAACTCATTCAAAGTAGTTAGGTGTTCCTTGACCATATGCCTATCAATCTCAAGCTGCAATCCTGCCCCTTCAGCCTGTGCTTCGTCTTTGCCAGGAGGGGCATAGACCCTCCTTCAGGAGAAGACTGAGCCAAAGTAGGAATTGAGCACTTCGGCCTTTTCTTTGTCATCTGTTATCATTTTGCCATCCTTATTGGTTCCCCTTATGACCTGGTCCCCTTGAGCAATTCCATAAGGATCTCTTGCATCTTTAAGAGTCCAACCTTCCTTCTTTTACCTTCCCCTTTCCAGTAACATGGGGTTTAGGCTGAAGACATGGGGTGACTGACACTCTAGGCACAGGGTTTAACTAGAACAGTTTACTAAGGCTGGATCTACGCTTACCGCCTTTTTTAGCTTCCAATGAGGTTTCACCACCTGCCTTTCACACTACGCAGTACCCGCCTCGAATTGGAACCGGAATTTCCCACTTCTGTGCTCCTGCTTTAAATACCCTAATATCCCAGTATTTCCCCTTAATCTGCTCTGATTTTCCACCTTCGTTACCATATCCAGTTGTAGTCCCCTCCCCTGCCTGTCCATATACGGCGGTGTTTGTATTTCCCTCCTGTCCAATCACAGCTGTCGACAGCCCCATGTCTTCTTCCAGCTACCGATCACACAGCTTCCTCAGCAGCCCCCGTTTCCTCAGCAACAAGCAAAGGGCTGGATGTGTGCGCGCTTGTCTGATCTCGGAAGCTAAGCGGGGTCAGCCTCAGTCAGTAGTTGGATGGGTGACCGCCTGGGAATCAGGCTTCCTGCACTGAGCAGGGGGTTGTTCTATCCCTTCAAATGAGATTACGTTTTACCCCCTCCTATCCCCCGCTCCAGATGTTGTTGTTTTTAAATTAAGGCATTATCCTCGCAGAATCGGGGCTTCTCTGCCATGTTTTTTTTTTCTAATTCAGGCATGATCTTCGAAGATTCAAAGTTATGAAGCTTAGCATCCGAGATCAGACAAGCGCGCACAGGAAAACAGCAGGAAAACAGCACAGCGCTCAAGTGTGAACCGAGCTCGCACTTTTGATGAAGCACTGCAATGGGGAAAATGGGTGAGTGTAAATAATCACGTTTTAATGCGAGAGCATTTAACCCAATGGGACACTGAATTCATTGCGATGGCAGGCTCAATGTAGATCGGCCCTAATAGATTTAAAGCAAACAAATTACAAATCACACCAGCTGTGAGGGGGAGGCGAGTCAGGGCTCTGATTCTGAGCTCTGAGATCGGAATGCTGTCTCTGACCTCAGATCTGGGAATCCAAATGATCCTATGGCCCCTCGGATGCTGTCTCGGAGCTACAGGATCATCCCCTCCAATAATGAAATAAACTGTCATATAGGCTTCTATTTTAGACTCCTTCATGAAAGTAAATGTAGTTTGGAAACCCAGTCTCTGTAAAATCAAATGGAAATCCACTTTACAGGACACACCCACACACAAAAAGACGTTAAATAACATATTGGGATCTATTGGGTTGGTTTCTATTATGCATTATGCAATCATCAATCAATAAAAAGCAAATGATTTCTATTAAGATGTTTCTAGGAAACATTTTATATCTGTATCTCAAAAGGCACAAAGAAGATATCTGGCAAATTAGAGCCTTAAACATTGCAGCCTTAAACTATCATCTAAATATTAGGACAACAAATGAATGCAGATGCACTAAAATCATGCTCATTCACTAAAATTACAGATGCTTCCCACTGGCTTGCCAGAAGCAATATGGTACACTGAGGGAGAAGGGATAGCTCTCCTCTCCAATTTTCCCATGCCATTCTTGGCCATATGCAGCCAGCAGTAATGCACATCTTCCCCTTCTAACGGTTGTTCCTTTCAGATCCTCCATTCATAAGCCATTCTCACATGTCCTTTGAAAGAAATTTGGAGCCAGATGGAAGCAATGCTCATGTGTCCTTACCTCCTCGCCCCAGTCCTACCATCAGTCCTACTTAGTAAACTGGTAGGTTCTCAGGACTCTGCCATTGTTACCACCCCTTAGTTCTGGAACGGCAAGAACTGTAGGAAGAGATGGTCACAGTGTCTGCAGCAAAACCTCGAATCTCCCCTGTTCTTTTCGTGACCTGTTTGCTATCTCTATGGCTAGCAGGAAATCCTGCTACCAGGAGCCATGGCTAGCAGGTGGACAAAGGAAACACCTTTCCCTTATCCACCTAATCTCACATTTGCCTTAGTATAGTAAACATTGTAATTCTAATCCTCAGGCTAAGTCACACCTATCAAATCTCCTAGTTTCAGTAAAGCATGGGGTGACCTTCCAGAATGAGGAATGTGATTGATTAATCTCACTGATCTGGCCACAGTTCTGGGTGAACTTCATCTGACCCAGAACCAACATTGGATCAGATTTACTGACAGTAACTTTCATTTCCCATAAATAAGCCACATGGCTTCCTAGGAAGGAGAAAATGTTGGCAGTAGTGGGATAAACTACTAAGAGAGCAATCCTATGGTCCCAAATCCTATGGTCCCAAAGACCATAGGATGGCTTGGAAAACCCCTTCCAGGGCTGGAGACAATGCTCCAACCTCAGAAGGGGGATTTGGACCTCCACTCCCTGACCGCCACAGCCAGTGCAGACAGAAGCATGCCAGCTGCCTCTCCAAGGTTGGAAAATTGGCATCAGAGAGGGGGGAAAGGGGCATTTCAGTTGGCAGGGAGAGGAGGAGAGTGGAGAGGCCAGGATACAATTTATTCTGAGCCTTCTCCAACCTCCTTCCCTCTCCCTCCAAAGTGCCCTCACTAGATGGACTGAAAAGCCTGCCTAGCGAAAACATAAAGATCGGAAGACGGGGAGGCAAAGCTCACCTCCGCCATGCCTCCTGCCCTGCTGGCTTGAGCCCGGCAGGGCATAGGAATCTCAGAAGCCTCCAACTTCAGGCACAGTCCATAGGGCACAGTCCATAGACAAGGGCACAGCCCATAGAACTGCACCCTAAATTTCTCACAGCAGGTAACACACTCATTATTTCCACAACATGTGATATGAAACATGAACCATGTTCTATTTTGTATCCAAATTATTTTTAGTGTTTGTTTACTGCAAGTCATCCAGAGAACTTTATGAAGCACACTGGGTGACTTTGGGCCAGTCACTGACTCTCAGCCTAAACTGCTTCACAGGGTTGTTGTGAGGATAAAAAGGGAGAGGAGGAGGAGGGCCATATAAGCTGCCTTAGGTTCCTTGCAAGAGGAAAAAAGGCGGGATATAAAAAGTAACAACAACAACAACAACAACAGGGAGGAATACAAATGTGATGGATGGATGGATGGATGGATGGATGGATGGATGGGATAAACCATGTTCTTCCGGGGATCAGAGAAAGTCAAGGCCTGAGTGTAATGTGCTGTGCAATATTGACTCCATTTTATTCTGCCCCTACTCTATTTACCTAACATAATGTTTAATCCAATCCCAACATGTAGGTGCAAAATGATATCTAAATATTATGTGTATCAATCTCATCTAGAAGGTGGTTTGCCACTGAAAACTGTTTCTGGAATCCTTTCTTCAACAAGAAGGACAAGTTGGCATTCAGAGTGCAAACGAAGCGTGTGTCCACTCTATGTAGGATTAAAAGCAATTGTCCTTGTTTATCTCAGTGATAATTCTTTTCTTTTTTTTTAAAGTGAGCTGACTATTGGCCTACAATGCAGAAAAATGCCTGTGTCTCTGCTGAGTGATCAATCTGTAATTTCATCAGGAAACTGAATTTTGCAGGAATAACCTTTTGAAGGGGGGGACCCGTTCTTCCTCTCCGCAATACTCCTTTCTGACTGAAAAATAAAAGAACAGCTAGCCACCTCTGCAAGTGGTGACTGACCATTTCAGAATATGTCGTTTATTTTTCAGACTTGCATGTGTCAAAATCTGACAGTATGTAACATCCAGTTCATTATCTTCTCATAAAACCGACATCAGTGCTGCTAAAATAGAGCAGTTCATGAAATGCCATGTGACCGAAGTTTGCAAGGGTTGGTGTGTTGCTGCTTTTAATCAAGAGCAAATTCCTTTGAATCCAAGTTCTTCCACTCAGCTTAACTCCCTGTGAGAATTAAGTATGTTACAATAACACATAACATTTTAGTAGATCAAAAGAACTATGTCTTCTAATCACATTGAGCAGAGTTCTGTGTCTGCTTTATTTGTACGACAGGTTTCTTTCACTCTAAAACAGACAGACAGAGAGATGGACGGACGGACAGATGGATTTTGGCCCAGAAATGAAAGCATGGGCACAAACTAGCTACAGCTAAGGACTTGCACAGAGCAATCCTATGGAGTTCTGTGGGTCGAGGACAGTCCATGGTGCACGAATCACTACTTCCTAAGCCCTGGCAGACTGACACCAACCAGGCCTTTCTTCCTTCCCCTCCTTTTATTTGCCCTTGATTGTCCTTTTTAACATTTCCTTCCCATTGGTTTCAATGACAGGGAAAATAACTAAGAGCCTTTCTACATGAGCTATTTATTGTGCACTCATGATTCTTCACTCATGGTAGTTTGCGAGTGCTTTACACGACGTTGCCATCCTCCAGTGCCTCTCCCATTCTTTGCAACTATTTCCATGGCTTTTTTTATCAAGGAAAGTCTAGTATTATCTGGAAATGGCAGAATGAAACCCTCGTGTAGTTGCACAGCTCTGCTATACCACAGTACCGCCTAGTGGTTGTGCAATGGAACATATAGAAAGGCAAAGAAAGAAAACCCCCAGGAAAAAGCATCTGTAAAGGACCCGATCTTAATCCCACAAAGAATCCAAAAGCAGAAGCCTCAGTAAAATGGCAGGTTAAAAGCCTCATGTAGAAAAGCCCTAAGCCAGTTCCGGGGCTAGCATGGTTTTTCTACCTTATCAGGAGCATGTTAGGAGAATAGAATGGCTTTGGAGCCAGTGGATTGAAGGCTTCCCCATATCTACCTACACATGACCGTTTTCACCCCCTACCACCATCAGAGCAGCAATGGTGAAGGAGCTTTCTGCCACTACAATGAGGAGGCCTCCAGCAGCAGCAAACCTCTTTCTCTATTTGTGGACCTTTATCTCCGCCAGCACTCACTGGAAAAAACCCTGATGCTGGGAAAGATTGAAGGCAAAAGGAGAAGGGGACAGCAGAAGATGAGATGGCTAGATAGCTTCACTGATGCAATGAATATGACCTTGAGCACGCTCCGGGAGAGAGCGGAGGACAGGAAGGCCTGGCGTGATGTGGTCCATGGGATCACGAAGAGTCAGACACGACTGAATGACTGAACAACAACAACATATCCGCCAGCAGAAGGTCAATAGCCAACAGACTCTCTGCTGCCTTCTGCAGGAAATTTGGATTGCTTCCTAAGGCTGCCACCCTATCAGGGCCAACATCACGAATCGGCATGGTTAGACACCTGCCAAGGGCCCACCCCAGCAGAGGGCCCACTGGCAAAAGCCCCCTGGACAGGCTCCTCCTCCTTGCCATGGCAACCTGCTTGCTCACCTGCCTCTCACTCTGGCCCAGACAACAGTGGTGGTGTGAAGGAGGAGTGGTAGATGCCACGGCCTGCATGCTCATTGGCTTTCTGCCTGGCAAGCAAGCAATTGGTAGCACGGAGGAGGAGGCGGGGGAGCAGCAGCAGGTGACATTACTAGTAAGGTAGACTCACTGAGGGGTAAGGGCCCATTGGGGGTGTCTTGCCGAAGGGCCCTCCAAATCCTGGAGCCAGTGCAGAACCCTGCACTCATTTACCTGGTGGTAAGTCCCTCTGAACTCCATCCTATTTCTGAATCAACACGTATAGGATTGTTCTGAAAGTCCCATAGAAATCAATGGGACTTTGGATTATAGCCTTTGTTTTGTATCCACACTCTTATATTTGTCAAATACGAACAAATCAATCTCAGCAAAGCTCTTGGCAGCAAAGATCATTTGGAACTATGATTTCAGTTGCATATTTCTAACTGAAAATAGAACAGTGTAGCTATTGATATATGTTCAGTGATAATTTAGATTGGCTTTGAAATAGCTTCAGTTAAGTGGTACGAATACCACTAGTAAATACATTAGTTTAATGAGATCATCTGAAACACTGTGGCACATGGTGTCACAGAGAGACAGCATATCTTCCAGTAAAATCTTATGTATGTTTACTCAGAAGTAAGTCTTCCTGAGTTTAATGGGACTTACTCCCAAATAAGTAGGCACAGCATTGCCGTATTAGGCTTGGATCCAGATTTAGTCATACTTAGCTTTGGATCCAAGATCTACCTTCTGTAAGAGGAAGGTCCCTCTGCCCAGTTTTTGGGGAGCTTTCCACGCCACAGCTCGGCCACTCAGCAGGGGCTCCTGACTCTCTGTGCAGCATTTTTAGGAGGCTGGAGGGGCTATCGTGGGAAAGAGGGGGCAAGGAAGTCCACTTCCCTCAGCGTGGTTGATCCAGTGTAAATCCTTTGAGTAGACCCATTGAAATCTATTGGAGTTCAGTTGATCTTAAAAGACCCATTTTAAGATTATTTCAATAGGTCTACTCTAAGTATGACCAAATCTGGATTCAACCCACTATGTGTATCCATAGTTACAGATATGGAATTGAATATGCCCCATATGTAAAACGTGAACGTGGTGTTTAAAAAAAAATTCCCTAACAAACTCTGAATAGAATTAAAATATAAACAGTAATTTCAATGAATGTTTCAAAACAATAGAGCAGACCCTGGCTAGTTCTTTAGTATTGTAATCAAAGTTAAAACATTTATCTTAAGGCAAATGCTGCAAATTATATGCCAACAGGAGATAAGCAGTTGATTAGAGGTTGAAAGGATTAGTTATGTAAAAATAGTTTCATTGTGCATCATTTTACTTCTGCTGTGCTTTTGATACCACACAGAACTTGAAATTCATCTTGAAGCACTCATGATTGTCTTCTAATATTGAACTGGAGCTAAGAAGATGTGATATGCAAGTTTTGTCAACTAGCCATTTTTGAAAAATCTACTTTGTGCGTTGGATGATATACACCGTTGCTTACAAAAGGTCTTGGTACCATAAACCAGTTAGTCACTAAGGTGTTGCTGTGCTTTTGGTCATATTAGATAACTTATTCTTTCAACAAAGTGTCTCACGTTTCATACGAGAGGTGCTGGGAGTTTTGAAACTGGCAATAGAGAGAAAGAGAAAAACAAGCCTTCCTATATAATCTGATTTGTATTTAATGACCCCACTCTTTCCCTCATATTAAAAATGTGCCTCTTTGACACCAGCTTTCTAACTCAATCCACAAGCTACAGAAGAGCAGGGGCGGCAATATCGGAGGCTCCAGAGAGCTCTTGCTAAAGTTGTGAAAATTCAGTGAAAAATGGGCCGCATTTTCCTTTTTGATAGGCACCGGCATTATCTTCCATCACTAGGAAAAGCTATAAAATGATAGTCTGCAAGAATACCTTGAATTGATATTTCAAAGGGCTTCTTTTGAAAGGATGATTTATAGATCACAAGACCAATGGGGCTTTTATCAAAAGAAAATGGATTCCTTTGTTGAACTATTGAGAAAAGATTGATGATGTGCTATAGCCAAGCTTTGGTTTGGTGACTTGGTAGTACGTAAATTACTAACATCATATAAACTCAATACTTATTATGCTGCATACCAAACAACACACACACACACACACACATACACACACTAATTGCAGGCAAAGTTCTTTCCTTCTGGAAGAGGCCTGAATGCATGATTTTAATGTGAAGGTAAATACCATGAGATTTATGGGTCTGCTAGTGCAGATCAGTTGTCTGAGCTCTTATGGGCTATGTAACGAGAACAAACTGTCAGAAATATTTCTTATGTACATTTTTTTTTGGGGGGGATACCGTGGTTAAGTAAAAAATATGGGTAAGCATCCATTCAGCCAGCTCTCTCCAACCTGGTTCCATGAAGATGTGTTGGACTATAATTCCAACACATCATCCCCAGCCAGCATGGCCACTGGCAACAGAAGTAGCCTTACCATGAAGTGACAGCTCCATCCCTGTCTGTCACAACCAGGGGACAGAGCATAAGCTGTTCCACCCCTGATGGCATCTTCCAGCACCACTACCCCTGCTGAATGGGGTAGGCTGAATGCAGTAGACGCCACTCACAAAAGGTGCCTCCATCCAGTATTCAGGAATCCTTCCCCCTTCCTCCTGCACCATAGCCTACTGCATTCAGCTGGGTCCCCCAAATCTCTGTGTAGCATTTTGAGGGGGCTGGAGGGGCTGCCATGGGGAGGTGGGGGTGGGGAAATCCGGTTGCAACAGCCCAGTTGCATGTGCCTAAATCTGGATCCAACCCGATGGGACAAAGGGTACTTCCAGATGGATGGCTGCTTGAACTACTAATCAAAAGGCAGCTGCTCTGTCTTTTTATCCATAACAGACTTTTTGTAGTAAGAAAGAAGATGGAAGAAGCAGTAGGGAAATGCGGGAGGGTTACAAACGGAAGAGGACAATGTCTGGATCTTCCCCCACCCCCTAACATTCCATGAATGTGGTAGGGTGACGGCCCAATGAAAGCCTCATCAACTGGATTAGGTTATAGGTGGGAAAAAGACTTCTAACAGTAAGACAGATGGGTAATGGAACAGTTTGCATAAGGAGGTTGTGAAGTTCTTTCTGTCTCCAGAAGTTGGTTTTTTTCTTAATATTTCGGAAATACGTTTGAAGGACGTTTACCTATGTTGCATCTATACGGGGGGAGTTCCTTCAGGAATTCTTGGAGTAGTTTTAAAACTCTTTGAAGCTCTAACTAGAGCAAGTGCAGGGAAAACAAGAAATCTGTATTATGAATATAGTGGAGAGTGCTGTTTTCTCAAAGTCTGCTATAAATGTAATCCATTGTTATGTGTATTTTATTAACCCACTTGAGTGGACACCACAGTGGGGATGAGGGTAAAATTAGGACTAAATCCCCACAGAAGCCAGAGCTTCATGCACTGTGCTCCTCTAATGTACTTCTCGAACAGCTCTGGTCCCTTATGATTTATATTTGTCTACTTTCAAATCCCTAAGCCTGACATACTGTAAAAAGGAGAGGCCCATAACTAATCAGAGCCGGATGTTTCTCTAGCATTTTCTGTCTTTGTATTTTGTTATGCTGCATTAATGTGGCGTGTCTCCAACCTATCTGTCGACAATAACCCATAATGCAATTTGAGCTTAGATTCATTAAACCTGATTAGCACAGCATACTAATGAAAATCCAAAATTAGCTTGTGAAATAAGACAACAGACATCTTTACCAACCCATTCAATGATCTTACCTTCAACTTAGCAGAAGTTTACTTGGCAGAAGATGCTTTCTGTACGCATCTCTCTTGTAAAAAAAAAAAAAAAAGTTTTCATGAGTTAGCACAAATTTTCTAGAACATTCCATTTAAGATATGGATTTTTTATTACCCCACCCTACAGATGATGAAATACTATGTTCATTTGGATTCTTTTTAAAAAAGTTTTAAAACAGAAACAACTAAGACTTAGCTCCTGTTTATTTTTCCCCAATTCAGCTCCCACTGATTAACAGAATCACAGGCAATCGCCATCGGACCCAAACCATCTATCCCCAGATACTGGGATTGCGTGGACAAGTAAATTGTATGAACCAGGTTCTACTGCATACCAAGTCCTACACAATGACCTGGTTTGCACATAATGACAACCCAGAGTATGGGCTGTGCATGGGCTGAATATGAGTTGTCGTTGAATTGTGGGTTGTCATTACATGCAAACCCTGCACTATCGTATAACTATGTGTTGTTAAGCAGAAACAACCCAGAGTTCACAGTCCAAACTCAAATCATGGGTTCACTTCCTGGGTTGTTTCTGGTTAACATCGCATAGCTAAACTATAGGGCAAGGTTTGCAAATAACAACAACCCACGATTCAACTACAGCCTACAATTCAATGACAACCAATACTCACCCCTACTCTGGGTTGTCGTTAAGTGCGAGCCAGGCCATTATGTTTCAACCAATGGAGCACTTTGAGGGTGGTGATATGCATTTAGGGCTTTCCACCTTTTTAATGATTAATAACAAATAAAAAACAGCCCACATAGTATTCACTATGAAGACAAGGAAGGTGCTGATTTTTCTCAAATTTATCACAAATACGAATTTCGGAGCATCCTCCCCAGTGTCAGCATTGAGGCCAGCACAGAAATTCCCTCCCTTTAACAACACAATTCTGTCAATTAGTTACACACAGCAGTTACCAAATCTTTTCTTTAATATTTGTGAAGAATCCAACCTTTCCACAGATGATAAATGACTCCTTGAAGTATGCGGTGCAGGGATTTGCTAGATGTGCACTTTTTTCTCTTTCCTTTTACATTTCTTTTTAAAAGAAAAATTTCCCCCCAGTTATTTTGCACAATCAATAGAGAAAAGACATCCCTTTAATAAAAAAAAAGCATAGCAGAATAGTTTAAATGAAAATAAAGTGCCTTCTCATTCAGCAAACGGCCAGAGCAAAGAGACGTTCTTACACCTAGGCTAATTAATGGAAGAGCTAACATTGTAAGCCAAATTAGGAACTAAACCTCATTTTAATTGTTTTGAAACTGGAAAAAAGCACCAATATATTCCAAATATGACCTTTGAGAATTCCAGCTTCATTAGCATTTCAAACAGCACAGCACAAATTAAGATGGGACATATTCTGCAAGTGAGTTTTACACTGCTCACAATTAAAGAGTTGCCAACACTTGTCCCTTTGTCTTTCTTAATTGCGGAATAACAGATAAACAGTAGTTTTACCCCAGTCACTTTTATTTGGGTAGTACTGTTTAATTTTTTCCAAATTAAATTGTCTTTGGAATACCTCAGTTTGAATCACACACACACACTAAAAAATGTTCTGCATTCTGGACCATGATATTACCTTGATCAATCTGAAAGGGAAATACACAAAGAAAAGAAAGTGGAACAGAACTGAAGCTATAGCAAACAACCCCAAAACATTCTCAGCCATTACAGGGCCAAGCTAATAGGAGACTACCAGACTGCTTCCGAACAAGGCTTTTATAGTGTAAAATCCACAGAATTTGGGGGATGCAGGCAGGTTTCCAGATGATGTTGTCTTCTACTCATAACCTTCTTATGTATTCCCACCATTTATACTATTTTTCTTTCCTACTATTTAATGGCTTGAACTTCCATTCAGAGAACTTGGGACCAAATTTTCATGTCTTTGTAGTCAATCAGGCATCTTTCCTCATTTATACCCCTTGTGATGTCAAAATGAGTATTTTATTCAAATATAAAAAGGAAATTGCAACAACATGAGATTCAGATTGGGCGCTGCCGTGCTTTATTAAACACAAACCATGGTACACTCTTTCTTTGATGTGCAGGAAACCATCTATGTCCCATTGCCTTTTGTAGCCTTTTCCAGGGGTAGGATAATTGTAGTTTTGCATGGTCAACTTTTTTTTAACAGGAATTCCCATTGCTCATTGTTGTTTTTTTCCAATTTACAAAGCAAAAACACATATGCAGGATCTCTTTCAACGTAGCCTTCCCTAACCTTGGGCCCACACATGTTGTTCGACTTCAACTTCCATCATCCCTTACCATTAGTCCTGCTACATTCAGCAACATCTAGGAACCCAAGGTTGGAAAGGACTGGATTAAAACATTACTAAATCCTGACCTTGAGTATTTAAGAATGTAAGAAGTGTCTTGCTGGATCAGACCAAGGGCGAACTTGTTTTCAAAACTCAAAGCTATCAGCAGCATTAGGTGGACCACCACAAATTAGCCACTGGTTCTCCAGACGATCACAGTGTATCTTCTACCAAATCTGCCCTATGCACAGTTCCTTAGGATGCAACTATCACCAAATGTGCTTCATATAACCCCAGGTTGACATTATTGTTCAGGAAGGGTTGTATGTTGTAGGTGGCCTAGGACATATGGATGTCTCTGAAGATGAGAGTCATAGTGGGAACCAGCTACCCTTCACAGCAATGTGGTGGGACCAGGTGCAAAAAAGCAAAGAGGTCCTGTACCTTTAATAAATGGTAGAACACAGAATTTCAGCAAAACACAGCTTGTCCCATATGTCATAATATCCCCATCTTCCACGGGTGCTACTGGGAAAAATCCAAATCCCAAGAATTATTCATTTTGAAGGAAACAAACATACATACCCAAATATGTATTTATTTATTTGAAGGATTTTTATGCTGCTCCTCATCCTAAAAGGCTCCCAGAGCAGCATACAAATAATAATTTAAATGAGACATTCCTTGCCATTGATGTCTTCCAGCAGGTTTCTTTCAAGCTTCACCTCAGTAGGTTTTAAACTGGATTATATATTTTTTTACAAAAACTAGAAGTTTGATCCCTTCTAAATTGTTGTTTTTAGTTTATCCCCCCTCCACATGGAATTGGGTGGTTCAATATGACTAAATCCCCCAATTTCTGACAGCCTAGAAATAATTTTCACCAGATAATTTTCGACAGATAGATTTCAAATCTGAAAGTGATCTTTGATTTTATGTTATTTTTTCCATAACTGGAGTTATTCCTGCTCATGAGCTCCAAATATTTTTGTTAATCTTCTCTGTAAAGGAGGGAAGCAAGTTTAACCAGCACAATCCACTATCTCTACTCCAAAGGTCCCACTGAGTTCAATGGTGGTTACTCCCTATGCAATCCTATGCAAACTTACCTGGGAGCAAGTCCCATTGAGCTCAGTGGGACTTATTTCTGAGTTGACATGCATAGGATTGTGCTATGTGTGTGTGTGCACGTGTGTATAAGAGAGGGGTGAATATTCTTCAGCCCTCGGTCTGGGCAAGAGGGATAGTCACCCATTTTAATTAGCAGATAGCTCACTTTGTTGCACAACTCCTTGCAGTGGTTCCTTCCCACAATAAAAATGATGATGCATGGAAAAAGGAGGATGGAAAATTCTAAAATGATTATTATCAAATGGTAGTTCACTCTTAGAAGCAACTGCAAAACCCCCAGAATAGAGATACAACCACACCCAGGCTGAAGACTGGACAGTCAACGTAATGAAGTCAGCGGGAGGGAGGGGAACCAAGTTCCCATGACTGCTTCATGATTTTCTCTTTGTCACAGACAACATGCTCTGGGATTAAGGAAATAATTACAGTGGGGCCAGGAGATTTAGTAAACAGTAATAGCCCAAGGATGAATCAGATTTGCTGATCCCAGCTGAGAATGACAATTAAGATGTAATATTTCCTCTCCAATTTTCCCCTTACTGTTCATCAGTGTTGAAAAGGCAATTTAGACTTCAAATTCTCTAGGTTGGTCAATGTGCTTCAGAGCAAGTAAGTCAGTATATCAACTGTCTATCACGCTATGCTGCCATTCCCCTGTTGTCCTTATAGCGAGCCTATTGAGATTAGAGATGGTTGGAATCGAGAAGAAATTATTTCATTTGCTTTGAACTCTGACACTGATCATATTAAGAGCTAAATAAATATTAAGCCTTCCTTCCCAAGGAAAGAGGCAGCCTCAAAATGTCAAACGTATCAATATAGGAAACACCTGAAAAGTCGCTTGAATGATTTGAAGGGCAGCTGGCAACCACTCACCTGGGCAGGATTCAATGTCCAACCTACAGGAGTTGACAGGAACAGGTGGGAAGGTGGAACCAAGGGGAGCCTAAGCCATCTCTTGACTCCTTAGGGCTAAATGAGACACGAGTTGTAGGATTAATTAATAAAGTTGCCCGTGGGTTTTTTAAAATGTTAATGGCAGCCCCCTGCCCCCCAGGGGGGAGATTGGATTGGAGGGGCAGGGAGAGGTGTGTTTTTTTAGTTCTTTCTGTCATGGCATTTTCCTCATCTAAATCACCCCCCCCCCTTCAACCCTGCTATTTACCCCATGACGCAAAACATACAGGTAGTTGTATATCAGAGGTGGGCAACCTGAAACTGCAGCCTAATTTCAGAAGTCCTCTGCAAGTGATCAGTTCAGACCTCTGGCATGGGCAATCTGTCCCTCCCTTGGTGGGAAGTAAAGGGGGGTAGGGAGGAGGGAAAGGGGTGTCAGAAAGAGAGAGAGAGGGAGCAAGAGAAGGGTGGCCCATCCACTTTTGGCTTTGCCCCCACCCACTGCATCCCCTCCCCTGACAGATTATCCATGACGGGATGCAGCCCTCTTCAGGAAAAAGATCACTCACAGAGGACTCCTGCCATATCTATTAAAAAACCTTCCTCCCCAGCATCATAGCCCCAATCCAAATCAGGTCTCCTGTGGCTGCTGTCAACATTTTTTAAACTGTGGGAAATCCTCAGTCATACAGATGATGTTGTATTTAGCCTTTAGCGGGGCCTAGGGGCTCTCGCACTGGAGATAAAGCACTAAAAGGGCCAGATGAGGCAACAACTGCTCCCTTCCAATGAAACCATTTCCCATTGTTGCATTTGGGTATTGGTATAGCAGGACAAGCTCAAAAAACCTCTCACTACTATTTGCTAGAGCATCCTATCAGAGCAGAGTATAGGTTAATCCATCTAAAGATAACTCATACATCATACCAAGTAGTCACAGATGAAAAACAGAGGGCCTCCCACCAAGGAGGAGGCAGAATCACTTGAAATGATGTGTCCCAACCATGGATTACATCCATTCACCATCAAGTTGTTTTGCATGTTAAGGATTCTTGCCAGAGTCTTCTCTGAATCTGAACATATTGGGGCTCAGAAAGTAGCACTTCCTAGGCAGAAAACATCTGCTTGTACATCAGAGAATCACAAAGCTGCAATTGGTCCTTTCAGATAATCTAGTCCAGCAACAGGCATGAAGGCAGGATTTGTTACACTTGGTAATTTAGGAACATAGGAAGCAGCCTATGTCCATCTAATTTAGTATTATCTACATTGATTGGCAGTTACTGAGGTAGGAGTCTTTCCTATCCCTACCTAGCTGGGGATTGAACCTGGGACTTTCTGCACACAAAGCATGGTGTCATGTCCCCTGGTTCTGAGTCTCCACACTACCCTGAGGAGGACTTGGATTCAGAGAGGTCACAGGTAACCCCACTTCTGAAGGAGCCCTCAGCGTCCCCTTCTGTACCTTCCGGGCCAGAGGATGTTGATCTCCTACTATTCTTAAGGTCCCAGCTGACTGCAGTCCTTTGCTGAACAACAGCTCCTTACTCTCCAGTCAGCAATCCATGCAGGGAACTTTCCAAGGTCCTGTCTTGACTCTTGCCTTGCTTAGCGTGACCCAGAACAGTCAACGAATGCTGCGGTGCAGACGGTTTCTCCTGGACCTCACACCTGGCCAGGACACTTGTGTTGTGCCACTGAGCTATGGCCCTTCCTTTGCAGCAGCTGGCTGGTAGTTACTACTGAAGCCCTGATCACAGCCAAGAAGGCCCAGATACAACTAATCTAACTTCCATGCTCATTACTTAGCTTGCAACCACTGGCTCACAGACAATGGCAGTGTTTCAAATCTCCTCAATAGTCATTCTGCCAGCATACTCCCTGGCACTAGCTCCCACCTTCTGTGTAGAGAAGCGATATGGATCATGACCATTTTCACAAGTGGCACTTAAATCAGCTTTTGCATCCTGAGTATCTGTCAGGCAAATGGAGAGAGAGAGAAACCCTACATGGATTAGAATGTACCTTCTGTTTTTAAAGTGCCTCTCTTCTACTTTCAATTTACAAGATGTGATTTATTTCTATTTTACAGCATTCACAAGTGGTGCATTTCGGATAAAAAGGAGTTCTTCTTATCGGTAGTACAAAATCTCCTTTATTTTTCTCCAGAAGACTGCACCTAGCTTTAAAGACCCAGACCATTTTGTTCAAGGCCCTTCAGAACATATGACAAACATGAATGAGAGAGAAAGAGAAAACGTTGTTGACTAGCCCCCAAGGTCATTGCAATTTCCAAAGGAAGATCAATGTAAAAACAGACAACAAAATATATAGATTCCATTTACATCCAAAATGTCAGTTACAACAAAAGCATATTAAGCGGGACAATCATTTGTACAGTCAATAAAGTGTTGGTTCATGCAACATTCTCTTACCTTTGCTGCCTGCAGTGCAAACTTAGCAATGACTGTTGTGACATATTTCTGGCCATCTTGTAATAAGAAGCTGACCAACATACCAGGACATATGTCCAAACAAAGTCAACTGAAGTTGCCTCAACAAGGTCTCCCTCTGAACTTCATATAATTTGGAACAGAGCATATAGTCAAGGCCAGCACCAAAGGTTAGGGATAGTTGGGCACCTGCCAAGGGTTCACAGCCCAGCAGGGGCTGACTCACAAGCTCCCTGCAGTTGCTCCTCCTCTTCACCATTGCAACCTGCTTGTTCACCTGCCTCTCACCAGCCACTCATGTTTTCCTCTGTGATACTATAATCTGATAGGTACTCAAGCAAACCAATTCACTCTCCCCTTCCCCCTTTTCCATTTCTCTTTTCCAACTGACACTCATTCCATGGCTCCTGGGTGGTGGGGGTGTCTCCATGAGCAATTTACTCCGAGCTGGCTGCGTTTGGAGGTCATTAGGGATACATGATGTCGTGGCCATCCAGCAGCCACCCTGGAGGTTATTGGGGGAAAACCAGATTTCCTGAGACTGCTTGAAGTCCGATTCTTTTCCTTAAGTCAGGTTCTCTGTGGTATAGTTGCTGTGTGCCCCAATCCCCGCATAAACCCTGGGTACACTAGCCCTGCCCAGGGGCGTGCCTTTCACCATGACCCCGGTCAAGGGATGTTTCCTGTGTGTTTCCCGTCCTTGCACAAACCAATTAGAAGTAACTTCCCATTGTGGTCAGTGAGGCTTCTCCCCTGAATGCCCACATCAGAACTTACAGAGAATCCCCTCAATTGAAATGGCAAAGTTTAAAGCCAAATTCCCTAAGAGCTGTAAAGTGCAATCTTGAGGCTCTGATTCGCCATTGTTTGGTTTATTGCCTCAGGAAGTAACTACTTCACACCTTCATTATAGAGATCTTGAGGTTAGAAAGGGGGCCAGCTTCCCATCCCTGTGTCCCCCCACTTTCCCAGCACAAGCATTTGTGTGTCTACTCAGAAGTAACTCCCATTGTGCTCAATGAGGCTTGGTCCTGAAATGCAGGTACATCTGGAGTTTCAGGGGAAAGGAGAAAGAGGGGAGGGGGGAAGCCTCTCTTATTGGTTGAGCAGCCCCTGCCAGTCAGATGATGTTCACTCCAATCCCCACCCCCATCAGGAAGTATGTTCCATGAAGCTATTTTTACTGGTGCAGAGAACCTGCTTGTGGAGCCCTGCATGGACCAAAGCGCAGCAAAGCTGATTCCTTTGTAAAAATCCGGTACTCCTCCATTTGCTTCTCCTTCAGTTATCATGGAGACACAGTCTAGATGAATGCTGAGCATGCTGGATCTTCATTGGATTGTTCTGGGGTTTGGGGTTGCCTCCTTTGGGTGTTTGTTTTTTTAAGTGTTTTGCACTTTGGCAAACCTCAGGTTTCCTTAAGTATGCTGATACCCCATCTTGTTTTGCAGCAGCCCATTTCTGATAGCGCAGGAGCACTGAGTGCAGTGTTAGAGGGAGCAATAAAATTGTCCAAGGTAGTCAGATAACTGTTACAATTGCTGCAGCTTTCGTACATAAGCCACACAGAATATTGTTTCGCAGAAAATTAACTTCTTAATATTCTTTTTATCATTGGCTTCCCCAGCTGTGTACTCACTGCAAAATCAGCACACATTCCCCACTTCAGAAGTGGCAGCGCACGCGCATGTTTTGACAAAGAGACTTTTGCTCTTTGTAGGGGGAAAACGTGTGTGAAGCAACCCTATATCTAGACATCAGGGGTAGGATTTTAGAAACTTGTTTAAATCTGTTTGAGCACATTAGTTTTGTCTCAGTGAGAAATGGGGTATTTTTCTGCAGTACCCATCACCATACTTCTTCACCACAAACCTACAGGACATCTGAAACTATGAGGGGGGGAAACCCTCTTCTTAAAAAGCTAAACATAGGAAGAAATGTATCTAGCAGTTTAGTATCTAAGAAAGAAACCTTCCAGAGATGTTCTGGCACCCCCAGCACAAATGCTAATAGGCAGATGAGTATGATTTTTTTTTTAAAAAAAAATCTCATTGGGCTGCAGATATCCACATCTAAAAGAGTCACTTTTGAAATGACAGCTTATATGCAATATTGTATTATCATGCTATTTGTAAATCACATACCAAGTTGGCAGCTGGGCATCCAACTAAGTCCCTCTGAGGACAGCAAGTAATGGCTGGAAGCCAGCAAAACTTGTTATCTCACAACAATGACACACATACACACACATACATACGCACGCACGCACGCACGCACACACACACACACACACACACACAAGCTATTGTGGAAACAGGTGCCAAAGAAATCATCAAGACCTATTGAAAACAGCCGAGACATCTCAGATACTTTCAGATATGGGATGAAATGCTTGATTTCTCATAGAATTATAGAATAGTAGGGTTGGAAGGGGCCTACAAGGCCATCGTGTCCAACCCCCTGCTCAATGCAGGAATCCAAGTCAGAGCATCCCTGACAGATGGCTGTCCAGCCTCGTCTTGAATGCCTCCAGTGTGAGAGAGAGTCCACCACCTCCCAAGGAATTGGTTCCATTGTCGTATTGCTCTAACAGTCAGGAGGTTTTTCCTGATGTTCAGCCGGAATCTGGCTTCCTGTAATTTGAGCCCATTATTCCATGTCCTGCACTCTGGGATGATCGAGAAGAGATCCTGGCCTTCCTCTCTGTGACAACCTTTCAAGCACTTGAAGAGCGCTATCATATCTCCCCTCAGTCTTCTCTTCTCAAGGCTAAACATGCCCAGTTCTTTCAGTCTCTCCTCATAGGGCTTTGTTTCCAGTCCCCTGACAATCTCAGACAAAGACCAGTTGGCAGTATAAAGGGATCTGCAGGAGCACCTGCAGACTGCAACATTTCTAGAGCTGTCAAGACAAGGAGCACTTGGCTCGGGACTTATTATATCAGCCTAACAATGACAGAAGCTAGGATCTGAGGGAAAGCCACCAAACCAATATGCTTGAAACTGGCTGAATGCAGCTAACTTATAATCTGGGTTTGCATGTGCTCTATGCTTTAAAAAAAATTAAATGCTGTGCTCAAGCAATTATTGAGCAATTCAATGGCCTTTATAGATCTTGCAAATTGAGTAAATTTTCTACTGCATTTGTGGTTTTGTTGATAACAGGGAGGAGCAAAGACACTGAAACCCCATCCCCCAACAACTCAAAATTTTATTCAGTCACCTTCTGGCTTCTGAGATTTCAGCAGCCATTCCCAAGATGCATTCAATCATATCTCTGCTGACATAAGGTCTAGAAACTTGACTTTTTAAAATGAAAAGTTAGATTCTCAAAAAGCCAGCTTCTGAACCTTCAGCCATCTTCTGTGCCTTTTCTCCATTCCCACAGAACTGTGGTATAAACATATTCCTGACTATAATTGCTTTATTAAAGGCCAGATTGTGCCATTTTTACTCTGCCATTATATTCAATCAGTTACTATGGGCATCTCTACACCAGTATTTTGTTGTGCATTGTTGTTCAGTCGTTCAGTCGTGTCCGACTCTTTGTGACCCCATAGACCATAGCACGCCAGGCCTTCCTGTCCTGCGCTCTCTCCCGGAGCGTGCTCAAGTTCATATTCATTGCATCGGTGATGTTATCTAGCCATCTCATCCTCTGCCGTCCTCTTCTCCTTTTGCCTTCAGTCTTTCCCAGCATCAGGGTCTTTTCCAGGGAGTTTTCTCTTTGCATTAGGTGGCCAAAATATTTGAGCTTCAGCTTCAGTATCTGCCCTTCCAATGAGCAGTCAGGGTTGATTTCCTTTAGGATGGACTGATTTGACCTCCTTGCAGTCCAGGGGACTCATAAGAGTCTTCTCCAGCACCACAGTTCAAAAGCATCCATTCTTCGGCGCTCAGCCTTCCTTATAGTCCAGCTCTCACAGCCATACATTACTACTGGGAAAACCATGCTTTGATTAGACGGACCTTTGTCGGCAAGGTGATGTCTCTGCTTCTTACTATGCTGTCTAGGTTGGCCATAGCTTTCCTCCCAAGGAGCAAGCGTCTTTTAATTTCATGGCTACAGTCACCATCTGCGGTGATCTTGGAGCCCAAGAAAGTAAAATCTGTCACAGCTTCCATTTCTTCCCCTTCTATACGCCAGGAAGTGATGGGGCCAGATGCCATGATCTTAGTTTGTTTAATGTTGAGTTTCAAACCAGCTTTTGCACTCTCCTCTTTCACCCTCAACAAGAGGCTCTTTACATCCTCTTCACTTTCTGCCATTAGGGTGGTATCATCTGCATATCGGAGGTTGTTGATAATTCTCCCGGCAATCTTAATTCCGACCTGTGATTCATCCAACCCAGCGTTTCTCATGATGTACTCTGCATATAAGTTAAATAAGCAGGGTGACAATATGCAGCCTTGTCATACTCCTTTCCCAATTTTGAACCACTCGGTTGTTCCATGTCTGGTTCTTACTGTTGCTTCTTGACCCTCGTACAGGTTTCTCAGGAGACAGGTAAGGTGGTCTGGTATTCCCATCACTTTAAGAATTTGCCACAGTTTGTTGTGATCCACACAATCAAAGGCTTTAGCGTAGTCAATGAAGCAGAAATAGACGTTTTTCTGGAATTCTCTTGCTTTCTCCATGATCCAGTGAACGTTGGCGATTTGATCTCTAGTTCCTCTGCCTCTTCTAAACCCAGCTTGTACTTCCGGTAGTTCTCGGTTCGCATACTGCTGAAGCCTAGATTGTAGGATTTTGAGCATCACCTTGCTGGCATGTGAAATGAGCGCAATTGTGTGGTAGTTTGAACACTCTTTGGCGTTGCCCTTCTTTGGAATTGGAATGTAAACTGACCTTTTCCAGTCTTGTGGCCACTGTTGAGTGTTCCAAATGTGTTGGCATATTGAGTGCAGCACTTTAACAGCATCATCTTTTAGGATTTTAAATAGCTCAGCTGGAATACTGTCAACTCCGCTAGCTTTGTTGTTGGTAATTGGGCACTCCCCAACTGTGACTTTTTGCAAGGCATTTACATGATGTTATCCCCCTCCCGTTGTTGTTCCAGGTTTTCCCCCTGCCTCTCCCGTACTATCCTGTGATGGGGAAAATGTGGTATTTTCCTTGTCTGCACCATGGTAGCACCAGCAGCAACCCATGTAGTTGTGCAATGACAGAAGCGAGTGTTTTTCTGGGGCGTGCAGTTTGAGTGGCGACAGCACTGATATGATGGGTTGGGAATGTCACCTTGGCCCACCTGCACGCTTCCTGCTCCACCACATTTGTTACTGTTTGTCAGCGGTGCAGCAACATGGTGGAGCGGCATGGGGGAGAATGTTGAGAACCAAGTAATCTCTTATTTCACACATGTCACATCCCAAATAGTTTTTAAAATAGATTTTGTTTATTTCTGTCCCAACCCTCTTCAAACTTGGGGGGGGGGGGACACAGAGAGGCTCACAAATTAAGGAAACACACAATATAAATGCAAATTATTTATTTATTTAAATTACTTTTACTCCCCTCTTCAGCCGCAAAGGCTCCCAGAGTGGCTTACAAAAGATTATAAGCCGCTCTGGGATGCTTGCTTGGGTGTGCCAATCATCATGAAGCAACCAGTGATCAGTGAGGGGAAGGAAAGGAGGAGGTACCACGGAGCTCAGGGCACGATAGACCCAGACCATGTAAGGGTTTGTCTCGCAACATGACTGGTTCGTATGAGATGCATCGCCCCTCCATGGAATGATTAAAAGCGTAATATAGCAAGGTCAAAGAAGCCCATATAAAGAACTCTGTGCTTGAACAGTAATCAGAAACAGCGGTACTGTGGTGGAATAAAGCATTCATGTAGAGACGCCCTATGATCACAGATGTCTATGTTTTTTACATCTTTATACAGAGTGATAAAACCCATGTGTTTAAACTGATACGGACATGTAAATTCTAAGATCTCACTGAACTATGCTCCTTTCTGCATTGTGTATACAAAGAAGGAATATGAATGCCCAGTCTCCTGTACTGGGCCAATATAAAGTATAGCCAAACTCACCTACCCCACCCCCCTGCAGGTGAGCAGGTATTATCTCTGGGTCCGTAATGGGATATCAGGTGCCAAGAATGACACATCCAGAAGTAGAAATCCCACAGTCTTGGCAGCATGTTCTGCTTTCCCAAACCTTTCAAGTGGAAGCATTAGCATCTTCTTTCTGGCCAGGGACCTCTCATCTTGGCAGCAAATTAAGCCTCCGGAAGTAGGGAGGCCAAAGCCAGCAACAATTTTGCATCACTCTTTTACCTGCATACATTACTCTCCCAGCCCATAAACTGAAGAATGGACACTCCACTTGGCCACAGCTGAACTTTCCTCCCGCCACCCGCCACCCACCACCCCAAACTTATCAGCAAGTTGACTTACCTCATTTTGTACACTGTGGTGTCAGAACAGAGTGGCAAGAGAACATGCGGGCACGGATAAGGTTGCTGAAGATGATCAAATTGCTGAGAGAGGAAGAAATCCACCAAATGATATGATCTAATCTAAAGAAGGGTGATCAAGTACTTGTAAAGCAATCACAGTTGTGGAAACAAATAACCCATCTTGATCCAAAGACCATTTATCATCACGGAGAGGAGAGAGGTTGTTTCCCTGCCAAGTCTAGTGATGGTTTAGACACCCCAAATTCATCATCCTTTGGAAACAATTGGCTACGTCAATGCCAAGCTGAATTTTCCCCCCAAAATACCTGATGTGCAAGTGACCAAAAGCTGTACTTGCTCTGCTATCTCTGAATGATACATTTGTTCTGCTCACAAAGATAAGACTCTCAAGGGACTGGAAGGCTGAGGGACTGGAACAATCCCTCACAATTGCTATAATGGAAGTGACATGTGTCTTTGCTCTATGCTTCCCCCCCCCGACATTCTTCCAAATTTCCTCTGAGCTAATGCCTGAACAGTTGATGAAGAAGAAAGGTATGCTACATCCTTACCTAATTTATTTGAAAAGGTATCAATGGCCTTTGTTGTTGTTCTTTTCCAGTGGTGTATATGAAGTGTAATTCCACTCAGAGCTACACAAACAGCAAGAGGACTATTATCACGGGTGCATGTGTTTGTCTACCAGATAGTTAATGATACATCAGCACATGCTTATCGTAACTGAAAAATATGCATAGACTTGGGAAGCTAGAGATTTAACACCCAGAGCTCCTAGCTTGATTTGTTTTCTTCACACGTGTGCAACACACATACACACACATCCCAATTCACAAAGGCTTGGAGCAAAGCTTTCGTAGGGTGCAGGCACATCACTGTGTCTTTCAACTAGAAGCAGACAGGAAGTGAATGATCTAGGGTGTTCTGGGGATATTAGTGGGGCTGCCATCAGAAAGACACAAGGTGGAAAATAAATACAGCTAAACAGTAGGAAGTAGATTGCTTTTGCTTCTTTGAGCATCACTCCGGAGAGAAGGATGGTAAATGCAAATCTGGGACAGGGTTGGCAGTAGGGGTGGACGAAAGTCCCTTACCTGTCCTCGAAGGACGTTCGCGGTGGGGGGGAGGCGCTTCGCTGCTCCCCCCGCGAAGTTCAGGCTGGGGGGGGAGGCTTCCCGCCTCGCCCCGGCCGAAATTCAGGCCGGGGGGGAGGCTTCCCGCCTCACCCCGGCCGAAATTCAGGCCGGGGAGGAGGCTTCCCGCCTCGCCCGGCCGCGAACGCGAAAGTTTAAAAAAAAAAAAAAAAGCCCCCTGATAGGCTACGTGACGATTAATGTAGCCTATCACGGCTAGTTCTGCAAAGTCAGCCATGATAGGCTACGTCAATCGTTACGTAGCCTATCAGGGGACATTTTTTTTTTTCTTTTATTGCAATGGCGGCGGCGGCAGCCGGTCGAAATACCGGCTGCCGCTCCCGCCCCGCTCGAACACCCGCCGAACCGCCGGCCGGACCCGCCGCCGGGAGGGACATTCGGCGAAGGTAAGTCCCGCCCCAGGGGGGGTGCGGGGGGTGGGGGGGTTCGGAGGATTTCTCCCCGAAACTTGTTCGGGGGGCCGAACACGTTGGCGCTCGGCCCCCCGAAGTTTCGGGGAGAAATTCTCCGCCAACCCTAGTTGGCAGTGTTAATGATCCGCCTGGTCTGGTTGAAAAATCAAAACTCATTTGCAGCTCCTACAGACTGTAATACCAAGCAACTCATGCCCTCAAAGAAGGTGATACCAACGTTGTATTAATTTTGAAGAATCCTCATGCCACCTGTCACACCCAGCCTTTGAAAAGGTTCACAATGATCTTCTAGCTACATTTATGCTTGTGAAGAAATGCCCTGTATATAACAGTTATTGTTCTGTGATGTTTACTTTGTGTGGTCTCTGTGAGGCAATAATTCTTTCTTTCTTTCTTTCTTTCCATTATTTATATACCGCTCCACATCAGAAGAATTCAGAGTGGTGAACAACAAAGATAAACGAATAAAATACCAGGTTAAAACAGTTAAAACATTTTTTTTAAAAGACAAATTCCAATAAGGTCAAATTTAATAAACCGTGGCTGATCATGCAAGGAAGGCCTTTCGAAATAACAATGTCTTCAGGAGGCACCAGAAGGAACACAATGTTGGCATCTGCCTGACCTCCAAAGGCAGGGAATTCCACAGGAAGGGGGCCGCCACACTGAAGGCTCTTTTCCTTGTGGACTCCAACTGGGCCATGGGTCAATGTGGAACCATGAGGAACATGCCCTCTGATGACCTCAGTGACCAGGCAGGTTGGTAAAGAAGGAGGCACTCTCTCAGGTATCCTAGTCCCAAGTTGTTTAGGGCTTTGTACACTAGTACTAATACCTTAAACCTGGCCTGGTAGCGAATAGGCAGCCAGTGCAGTTCCCTCAGCAAAGGAGTTACATGCTGAAAAGGGGCAGCTCCTGACACCAGCTGAGCTGCTGCATTCTGCACTAGCTCCAGCTTCTGGACCAGCCTCAAGGGCAGCCCCGCATAGAGCACATTGCAGTAATCCAATCTTGGGGTTACTAGTGCCTGTACCACTGTGGCTAAGCTATCCCCATCCAGGAGAGGTCGTAGCTGGCAAACCAGCCAAAGCTGGTACAAGGCACTCTGAGCTGCTGCAGCCACTTGGACGTCCAGTGACAATGATCTAGGAGTACCCCCAGACTACAAACCTGTTATTTCAGAGGGCATGCAAGTTCATCCAGAACAGGCAATGAGCCTACCTCCCAAACCCAGGAACCACACACCCACAGGGCTTCCATCTTGCCAGGTTTCAGCTTCAGTTTATTGGCCCTCACCCAGCCCATTACTGAGTCTAGGCACTGATCCAGGACTTCCACAGCCTCTCCTGATTCAGATGTCACAGAGAGATAGAGCTGCATGTCATCAGCATACTGGTGGCATTTAGCTCCAAATCCCTTAATGACCACTCCCAGCAACTTCATATAGATGTTAGATAACACTGGGGACAAGATGGTACCCTGCGGCACCCCATAGCTCAATTGCCAAGGGGCCAAGGAATAGTCACCCAATGTTACTCTCTGAAATCATCCCCATAGGTAGGGCCAGAACCTAATACAGTAAAACTGTAATACTAATACAGTTACATCTAGCAGGATACCATGGTTGATGGCATCAAAAGCCGATCAGAGATTGAGCAGAATTAACAGGGTTGCGCTCCCCCTGTCGCTCTGTTGATAAAGGTCACCCATCAGGGTGACCATGGCTGATTCAGTCCCGTAACCAGATTGAAACCCAGACTGGAATGGGTCTAGATCATCAGTATCCTCCAAGAGTGTCTGCTCTTGCTCCACCACAACGCTCTCAAGTACCTTCCCTAGAAAAGGGGTATTTGTGACTGGGCAGTAGTTGTCTAACACTATTGGATCCAGAGTGGGCTTCTTCAGGAGTGGTCACAGTACTGCCTCCTTAAGGGCAGCAGTGACCAGCCCTTCCCCCAGGGAAGCATTTATCACTCCCTGAACCCACCCAGTCATACCCCCTCGGCTAGCTTTTATTAGCCAGGAGGGGCAGGGACCGAGAGGGCACATGGTCGGTTGCACTGCTGCAAGCACCTTGTCCACATCATCAGGCCACAACAACTGCAACTGATCCCACAGAATCAGGCAGATGGTGGCATCAGATAATGTATCTGAGTAGGCTTGAGGCCTTGTTTTGTTACTGTCAACGGCCTGTGTCGTAGTTGCTGAGTTGCATTCTGAAGGGGGAGAGAGAGAGGCAATCACTTTGAATATTGTTAGATTAGACCTAGATCCAGTAAATTCGATGCTGCTTGGCTGGTGATTCTAGCTAGGTGGAAAAGAGCACTTGGGAAATGACAGTGAAGGTGTGACAGTTGACAGCGAGGAGTTAGTGAGTCTGTGGCAGTCTGAGAGGGAGAAGGTCTCCTCGTTGGTGTGTGGTGTTTTAAAAGGCCTAGGAGAAAGCTAAGGAGAAAGTGAATAGCTAAGGCTTGAATATTAAGCTATTATTTCTATGTGGGATGACCTTAGATGGCTGGTGAAGATCAGGAGTAGGGAGCAGGTGGCTGTGTTATGCCAGGGGGTGCCCTAAGTTATTGCCAGAGGAAGCTTATACAAGCAGGCAGTAAAAACCCAGATAAACCATCCAAGCAGCCAGAAATAAAATGGGAGGAACTTTGGTGTCAGAGGAAAACTACCCAGAAGCTGAATCAGGTTGTAAGGCTACTTGGCTGGGGTGGAGGTTTAGGGAATGTATTTTATTTATTCATTCATTCATTTCATTTCTATACTGTCCAATAGCTGAAGTTCTCTGGGCGGTTCACAAAAATTTAGCCTGAGGTTAAAAAAAAAAAGGCCTTAGAGGCTTGTAACAGCAACAGTGTCTCTTGAGTCCTAAAGAATTGTCACTTTGAAAACCCCAAAGTAAATATTAGTAATCCCTTATGTAAAAAATATTATTTTAATAAATTACTTGTTTAATAGTTCTTCTTGTCTCTAGTGTTCGTGCCCATCTCATACCTGGGCCTCTTTTACTACCTACTTGGAGGTTTTAAAGTATTCAAACAGAATTGGTGGCAGTGGTCACCTTGTGGAACTCTGAGTTAAATGTGGCAGAGAGTTCCTTAGGGCAGGGGTCCCCAACCCCCGGGCCATGGACCGGTCCAGGTCCGTGGCCTGTTAGGAACCGGGCCGTACAGCAGGAGGTGAGCGGTGGGCGAGCGTCCCTGTTCTTCAAGAAATAGGCTACGTAAATCTTTACATAGCCTATTACTGCAAAGAACAGGGACACAAATGGTGTAGCGGGCGGCAGCTGTCTCCTCCCGTCCGCAGGAGGGGTTTGCTCCTAGCAAGGGTGGGGCAATACAAAGGGAGGCAAGCTTGCAGCGGTGCTTCTGAGAGAACACTTTTAATTAGGAGTGGGGCTCTTTTTTTCTTGCCTGCTTTCTTTATACTTGGCCAAGGAGTAGAGCAGGAAACTCCGTTGGCCCCAACCCCGCCCCTGTGCTGGGTAGAGTGGAGATGTGCTCCTGGGATTCTACGCCCTTCCCAGCTGCCTCCCCACGAATGGGGGGGGGGAGAGCAAGGTTCACACGGGCAGGGCGAAGGTGGAAGGCGCGGCCTCGGCGTAATTGCCTCAGCCTTTCAGGTTTCCCTTTGACGACCAGGGCTGACTCTTCAGGTAAGCCCTGGCCACTTTCAGCAACATCTGCCTGGCTCCCCTCCTGCGCCCAAGCAGTTTAGTTTGGAGTTGTTTGTTAAATCACGCCTATATTCCGACGGAAGTCCCTACCTACGTAGCCTAGTTTCGATTTTCCAGACCAAAGTTAAATTGATTAGTTTATCTTGTTCTCTGCGCCTCCAACTGTACCTCTTTTTTATTGGATACACACTTATTGTTAAGTGTGCACTGTATCTAATACAACTGGATTATCAATAATAATAATAATAATAATAATAATAATACCTCAGCAGTAACAATTCTAAACTGGATTATCAATGATATTTATAACTCAGCAGTAGCACTAATTCTAAAATGGATTATCAATAATATTTATAACTCATTAGTAACAGTAGTTCTAAACTGGATTATCAGTGTTGTTGATAAATAATGAAGAATTTAAAATGTTAATAAGTAAAAGTAATAGCGGGCACCATTTGCGTCCCTGTTCTTTGCAGTAATAGGCTACGTAAAGATTTACGTAACCTATTACTTGAAGAACAGGGACGCAAATGGCATCGGCTATGCCCGACGCCATTTGCGTCTGCAGTCTGGGCGCAGTGGGTGGACAGCAGCAGATGGACCCGGACCAGCCACCTCCAGGTAGGTTCCATCCCGGGGGGATTCTGGGAGGGGCGGGTAGTAATAATAATAGAAATAAAGTACAGAATAAATGTAATGCGCTTACATTTAACCATCCCCCCTGGTCCATGGAAAAATTGTCTTCCACGAAACTGGTCCCTGGTGCCAAAAAGGTTGGGGACCGCTGCCTTAGGGCACAATCCTATGCATGTTTAGACAGAAAAAAGTACTACAACTCTCAGAATTCCCCAGACAGCATGGGAAATTTCTGGCACCCTTAGGCCCAGAAAAGTAAGCATTTGCTCTAAATAAGAAATCCCATAGGTGGGATTGCCCAGTGAAGTAGCAGTTTCCCCATAGGTACTGGCAGTGCTGGGGTGAGGAAATTCCCCATAATGTTCTGTTTCCACAGGCCTGTGCCTTTGCTGGTTAGAATGTTAATGATGCTGAAGTATTCGTTTGGTGATGCAGGTCCATGCAATCTACAAAGATGTAGACGTTACCTGAGTATCTGCAAATCAAACCCAAATGGATGGGGAAACAACCATCGAAGAAAGACCCCGGCAGATCTTTAGCCCAGATTGCAGAGACATATATTTCAAATGTGGCAAGTGTAACACCTTTCCCCACTGCACACCGATACTTCTCATAAACAAAGCTCTGCTTAATGCAATTATTGCAGTCCAGCATGGTTATAAATTGAAGTCTCTTTGTTTAAAGGCATAGCACAGCCTCCTTTTTAATAGTTCTCTTGACCTGTAGAATAAACTAATTTCAAATATCCTCCCCTGACACCTTTTGAGCTTTTGATTTCTAGGCACAGACAGACAGTCCATATGGGGTCTTCAGAAGACACTGGTTTCAATGGATTCTATAAGGAGACAATCCCAGAAATAGTTACAGAACTTCATATTTGTCACATAAGTAGATATTTTTCACATTCTTGCACAGTTCCTGTAGAATTATGCCACTTGCTCTGGAATATCCAATGGTCCAACTTAGCAGCCTTTACTGGGAAACGTGGTATATCAGACAGATCTCTGTATATGATGACTTCAGCATACATGCCTTAATAACCCAGTACATTCTCAATCCAGGTCCCTGTCAGAACTGTATGAGTTAAGAAAATTCAGCACAACATGGAAAAGTGCTGTGTCTAGTCTTATAAAATGTAATGTGTCTGCAAGAATTCATATGGACAGCCTATGCCCATTTGCTAAAGCTAAGAACTTGATCAGCATTCATTTTCTCCTACCTCAAAGTTCCATTTCAAGTGGTTGCTTCTGACAAGTTGTGGCAGATCTCTACATAGGTCTGGGGAAAGAAAGGCAATGGCTAAGATCCAAACATCCCCTTGTGTGTGCCTAAAGTGGTATTTGCTGGATTTTGCATCTAGTTGTAACTTCTTCTGCTGTGTTGGATACTTTACTGGAAGGTCTTCTGACTCACATTAGTGGTTTTGCTGTGGAGAAGGGAATGCTGGAAGTTCCAGGAAATGCATGGAAGCCACCATGCAGTTCTTTGCATCGTGATCAATACAAACTATTGAAACAAACTGACTTGAGATAGGCCAAACCAGGAATATCATGATAAACATAATGCAGGAAGTAGTGCTGTGCCAAAAACTTCAACTCTTCTATTTACGGCATTGGGGAGGGGGCAAAAACTCTGGAGAAAGAGGCTGGGACAGGTGAGAATTTTGGATAATTTTTTTCCTTGGGGAGGGGGAAAGGGTTTCTGCATACCTTTTTAAGTGTGGGCAGTTGTTGAGGAGTCTTCTTTCTATTTCTATTTAAAACAACAACAACACTGGCTGCACTTGCAGGAGCCCAGGTGGGAGTTCTTCTCTGGCTGGGAGTTCTTCCTGAATGCCTATTGGAGAGGGAGAGGTCACATGGTCCCCTGAGAGTTCAGAAAGAACTGCCAGGCTGGAGAAGAGTCCTGGGCTCCTGCAAGTGCAGGGGCTGTGTTTTTTAAAATTAAAAAAATTAGAAGACCCCTCAAGAATCGCCTACACTTAAAAAGGTATGTGGAAACCCTTCCCCCTTCCCCAAGGTGAAAATTCTCCAAAATTCTCCCCCTCCTGTGAAAGAAGCAGAAAAAACAATGCCTCTTTCTCAGGGAGGGAAAAAGTTCCTGGAAATAGGGGGCAGGATTCAGCACAGCAGTAACGGGAGGAACAAACATAGGGAACTGCCCTATACTAAGTCAGGCCATTGGTCTGTTTAGCTCAGAGTAGTCTACACTACCTGGCAGCATCTCTCCAGGGTTTCAGACAGGGGTCTTTTCTACCCCTACCTGGAGATGCCAGGGCTTGCAAAGCATGTGCTCTGCCACTGAGCTATGGCCCCTCCCCATCATTCTCGCCCCTTCAGAAATGGAACTTAAGTATATGTAAATACATTTGTATATCTCTTTGTCTCTGTCCTCCCCTCTTCTCCCCTCCCACTGTTGATTCCCTCTCCATCAAAATTTAAATTGTAAGCTCCTTAGGCATGGATGTTTTCCTTACATTATTCTGGGTCAAACTAGATGTACTGCAGAGATTCGTGATTAGGATCTCCTGTAGTGTTGTTGTTGTTGTTGTTGTTTAAAGGAGCCAGGAACGCAATCCAACTGTGCAGTTTTCCTAATTAAAGTTGCTCCTTGAAGCTGGTATTTGCAGGAGGGGGTGGGGTGGGGGAGCTTAAGAAGATAAGCACAGCTCTGAAGGATCAGACCAAAGGCCTATCTAGACCAGCATCCAGTGACCAACCAGATGTCTCAGGGAGGCCCACCAGCAGGACATGAGGGCAAGAGCACGCTTGCTCTCTCCTGCTGTTGTTCCCCAGAAAGCCATATAATATTTGTAGATTTTCCTCAACAGAGCAAAGAGTCACTTTGGAGGGTGATTTCATTTAAGGCTGCAGTATAAGAGGAAAAGGTCACAAAAAAAACAACCTTCCTGCAAAGCAGCTGTCCCAATCAGTCCAATCATGGGCTCTTGCTGGCTGCTATTGTTTTGTTTTATTTATTTTAAAACATGGGATATTCTGACATGGCTCTCCCAAATCACCAGTGGTGTAGTGGAGACAGGGTTCACTGGGTCAAAGCACCAGCACTTTTTGATTAGCAGGAATAATAATGTCATCTGCCACCCACTTCAAATTTCCCCCCACTGAGCTTAGCTGCAATCATCACAATAGGTGGAAAGCAAATGGATTTTACCCAGCAATAATATACTGTCATGAGCTATCCCATGCGTGCGCACACACACGCACGCACACACAGATATCACACATATCTAGATATGAATCAACATAGCTACCTGCCTTTTTTTACTCTCCTTGAGGATGTGGCTATGGAGACTGCCAGGAAGGGCCCCTCTACTTCAAAATGTACCACTGCCACTGCACATCATGTCTAATCAAACCTGCTGTAAAGTGCTGTGTCCATCAGTGGTGCTATATAAATAATAAATAAAAATATTCATTAGAACAGAGAAAGATTTTTCAAAGAAGTAAATGACACTTCAACACAGACTAAAAACAGGCAACAGATAACTCCGACTGAGGCAGCCACAGCAACAACAAGAAAGCCAGCTTTCATCCCACCTAATAATTCAGTTTTATATAAAAGTTTACAAAATTGGGGCACGTGCTTAACAATCTACATGGCATTTTCATATATGCGCACTTCTGCCAAAGTGTTTATGTTGAATTATTTTAAATGGATCTTAAACATGCTCACTTTATGGGAATTCAGTTACAGGCACAGTTTATGTCATTTATGATCTTTGTAAGCAGCCCCTCTCCAGTTGCAGAAGTGATTACGTTCTTCCTGCAGTTCCTGTAGGCTGAAAACTCCTCACTGAGGAACTTGCAAGGTCAGTTACGTCTTTCTAAATTTAGAATAGCTCATTAAGGACTGCCAGAGCTGTGAAAATATCTGAACTGAAATCTCTGGGTGGTTTCGGTTGTATCTGTCCAAAGTGTTCAATCACCAAGGTTCATATCTGCTGAATGCCTCTGCACAAAAAGACTTCACTGTGTAAATTATCCTTAATTTAACATTTATTATTACCTGTGTGTTGCTGCATAGTCGTGCATAACTACAGGATATGGACAGCAGGGAGAAGGTAGATCATAGCCTTGGGGGTCGCTAGTGTAGTGCCCATGGGTACCAATGTGCCTGCAGACACCTGTCTTGGCACCCAGCAAGCTCCCTGCCCCTCATGGTTTTTATTTTATTTCATAAATTTTTGTCAAATAATTTTTTAAAAAACTAAGAGGGAGGCTGGTATGCTGCAAAGTGGATGGCTGCCCTCCAGCGCCATCTTTATTTGGGTTCAGAAGAGTGGTTTTGGAGCTCAGACTCCATCTCTGCCTTGTACTTAGGTTCTTGGGCAAATTCTTGATTTGGTTCTTGAGCCAGTCTACAGTATGAAATACTGCCATTCTTGTACATGGGGCTGCATATACATAGTTCCTACCCCAGCCTGTGCCTTGGCCTGATTTTACTTCAAGCCTGGTGAGCCAGTTCACACATGCATGTTCATCAGGTGGTGACTTCCATGTATGAATCACCTAAAAAAAAAAGGTTTTCAGTGGAGTTTATACACACATTCAGCTGTGAGCCATCAAGCATTGAGTAATGTCATTGCATACATGCATGTATGAACATACAGCAAACATATGGCAATAGGTGACAATGATGGCTTTGCTACAGTTAAAGATTGTAGTTATTATCTACAATAAAACAGACCTACAGCCCCATCATATGCAAGTATTCTAAGATGTAAGTCCTACTGAGTTCAATGGATAGGTTTGCCTTAAATGTATAAGATTCTGCTCCTATATAGTAGAAGTATGTTAAAATTAAAGTTAAAATTAGAGATTATATGGCTTTATGCATAGTTGATTCCTATTATGACAATTATGTGGATGAATTCTGTAGAAGTTATGTAGAATGTTTATCAGGCCTAGCTTTTCTGAATAAAGCAAAATCTAACTTTCAGCACTGCTGGGAAGATTAATGAATGGATAGGCTCTGCCAGCCTTATACTAAATAGATTCACAGCCAGAACTAGTTCAGATCTCCAGTTATCTCTCAACCCTGGAACAAGCTTTAGAATGGAGCACACAGAGCTCATTCAACACACACATTATGCCAGCTTCCAAACCCACACCTCTTGAAAATCTGTAATCAATGGGTTGGATCCAGACCAAGTTGGTTGGGCTTCGGTCCCACTGAAATCTTTGGGACAAGTTAGTCATGGTTAATAACTATTGAAATTGATGGAATTAAGTGCAACTCACTTAAGTCTCAAGCCAACCCAATGTGTTTCACCCACTCCAGTTCCCATTATACATAGCACTCCTGTTTGGCTGAATTCATGCCTGGCACCAAGTTTTCCAGTGACGTGCCAGAACAGTGCATGAAAAGCATACCATATATAAATGTTTGGACTCTTCCTGGTATCTGACAAGCAGAGCAGAAATGTGCTAGAACTGGAATAGAGCAATTGAAGGATATAACTTATTCAAAAAGAACAGAAGGAACAGAAAGGGAGGTGGAATCACACTATATGTTAAAAATACTTATCTCTGCACAGAAATACAGGAGAATGAGCTTGGTAGCCCCACCTGGGTTAAAATAAATGGAGCAAAGAATAAAAGGAATATGGTGGTCGGAGTCTCCTACTGACCACCCAATCAAGGAGAAGACAAGAATGAAACCTTTGAAAAGGAAATTGCCAGTGTATTAAGGAAGCATGATGTAGTAGTAATGGGGGACTTCAGTTTCCCTGATACCTGTTGGGAGACAAATTCTGCAAAACATGGCCCCTCCAAGAGATTCCTGACTTATGTTGCTGATAGGGATGTACGAAACCACTTACCTGTTTCGTAAGTGGCATCCGTGGGGGGGGGAGGCGCTCCATCCCTCCCCCTGAAATCCTCCCCGGCTGGCTCCACTCCCCAGCGATTTCGTGGAGCCGCCGGCCGGGTGCATCCGGCTGTGGCAGGTCTGCGGCCGCAAATGGCGGCCGGCATAGGGGCCACCATTTGCATCCCTTCACTGAGCCGTGATAGGCTACGTAAATATTTACTGCAAAAGCAGGGATGCAAACGGCAGCCGCTATGCCATTTGCATCCCTGTCTTTTGCCGTGATAGGCTACGTAAATATATACATAGCCTATCACAGCAAAAGAAAAGGCAGGGACACAAATGGTGTAGCAGCTGCCATTTGCGTTCCTGCCTTTTGCCGTGATAGGCTATGTAAGTATTTACGTAGCCTATCACGGCCTAATGCAGGCACACAAATGGCGTCCCTGCGTTAGCCGTGATAGGCTACGTAAATACTTACGTAGCCTATCACGGCCATTTGAAGGAAGGCGAATGGCGGCCGCAGACACGGCCGCCATTCACAGAGCACCGGACAGCTGACACCAGGTAGGCTCCGTTCCGGGCCCATTTCACAGCGTGGCGGGGGGGTTGCTTCCTTCTGCCATGGATTCCGTGGCAGAATTCTCCAACATCCCTAGTTGCTGACAACTTCCTCCTACAGAAAGTAGAGGAAGGAATTAGAGGATCAGCTATCCTTGATTTGATCCTAACCAACAGAGATGACTTAGTGGATAGAGTAGCCGTTACAGGAACTCTGGGGGGAAGTGACCATGCCATACTTGAGTTCTTGGTTCTAAAGGAAGCAAAAGCTGAGTGTAGCCAAACGTGTACCCTGGACTTTAGGAAAGCCAATTTTAATAAACTCAGAACAAGGATAAGTAAGGTCCCATGGCAAGCAACTCTAATGAGAAAAGGAGTCCAAGATAGGTGGGAGTTTTTAAAAAAGTAAATTCTAAAGGCACAATTAGAAACAATTCCAACAAGAAAAAAAAGGGGGAAGGCAATAGAAGAAGCCAATGTGGCTTCACAAAAAGGTTAGAGATGGCCTGAAAACAAAAAAGCACACATATAGGAAGTGGAAAGAAGGCCAAGCTACAAAGGAAGAGTACAGGCAGGTAGCACAGAATTGAGGGATGGTGTCAGGAAGGATAAAGCTGAGAACGAGCTGAGGTAGCGAGGGATGCTAAAAGCAACAAAAAGGCTTTCTTCAGCTACATACATAGTAAAAGAGAGAGGAAAGAAATGCTGGTTCAACTATTCTATGAGGATGGAAAAATGATAACAAATGACAAAGAAAAGGCACAAGTGCTCAATTCCTACTTTGGCTCAGTCTTCTCCCGAAAGAGGGTCTATGGCCCCCCTTGCAAAGGTGAAGTACAAGCTGAAGGGGCAGGATTGCAGCTTGAGATCGATAGGCATATGGTCAAGGAACACTTAATTACTTTGGAGTTCAAATCTCCAGGGCCAGATGAACTGCATCCTAGAGTAATAAAAGAACTGGCAGAACCACTGTCTATTATCTTTGAGAAATCATGGAGGACGGGTGAACTGCCAGAGGACTGGAGGGGGCTAATGTTTTCCCTATCTTCAAAACAGGCAAAAAGGAGGAACCCCCGAACGACAGACCAGTCAGTCTGACATCAATCCTTGGGAAAATTCTGGAGCAGATTTTACAGCAATCCATCTGTAAGCACCTTGAAAACAATGCAGTGATTACTCGAAGCCCACATGGATTTGTCAAATCCTGCCAGACTAATCTGATCTCATTTTTTGATCAGATAACCTCCCTTGTGGACTGTGGGAATGCTGCCGACATAATATACCACGACTTCAGCAAAGCTTTCAACAAAGTGCCCCATGATACCCTGATGAGCAAACTAGCTCAAAGTGGGCTAGATGAAACAATTGTCAGGTGGATCCACAGTTGGCTACAGAATCACACTCAAACAGTGCTTATCAATGGGATCTTCTCAAACTAGGGAGAGGTAACAAGTGGGGTACCGCAGGGCTCAGTCCTGGGCCCACTGCTCTTCAACATTTTTATTAATGACTTGGATGAGGAGGTACAGAGAATACTTATCAAATTTGCAGATGACACAGAATTGGGCAGATAGCTAATACCCTGGAAGACAGAAACAAAATTCAAAGTGATCTTGATAGACTGGAGCGCTGGGATGAAAACAACAGAATGAAATTTAATAGGGATAAATGCCAAGTTCTGCACCTAGGAAAAAGAAACCAAATGCACAGTTGCAAGGTGGGGGATACTTGGCTCAACAATACTACAAGCGAGAAGGATCTTGGAATTGTTGTAGATCACAGGCTGAATATGAGCCAACAATGTGATGTGGCTGCAAAAAAAGGCAAATGCTATTTGGGGCTGCATTAATAGAAGTATAGCTTCTAAAACACTTGAAGTGCTAGTTCCCCTTTGCTCAGCACTGGTTAGGTCTCATCTTGAGTACCGTGTCCAGTTCTGGGCACCACACTTTAAGAAGGATGCAGACAAACTGGAGAGGGTTCAGAGGAGGGCAATGAAGATGATCAGGGGATTGGAAACAAAGCCCTATGAGGAGAGACTGAAAGAACTGTTCATGTTTAGCCTTGAGAAAAGAAGAGTGAGGGGAGATATGATAGCGCTCGTGAAGTATTTGAAAGGTTGTCACAGAGAGGAAGGCCAGGATTTCTTCTTGATCATCCCAGAGTGCAGGACACGGAATAATGGGCTCATGTTACAGTAAGCCAGTTTCAGGCTGAACATCAGGAAAAACTTCCTGACTGTTAGAGCAATACGTTAATTGAACCAATTGCCTAGGGAGGTAGTGGGCTCTCCCACACTGGAGGCATTCAAGATGAGGCTGGACAGCTATCTGTCAGGGATGCTTTGACTTGGATTCCTGCATTGAGCAGGGGGTTGGACTTGATGGCCTTGTAGGCCCCTTCCAACCCTACTATTTTATGATTCTATGAACTGAATGAGAGTCTAGAAGAGCCTGAGCCACTGGAGTGAACTCTTTCCCTCCTTTTTGACTCTGTAAGGAAGAAACTGTAGAAGAGAGCCCATTCCCTACTCTTCTGATGCTTAAAAAGGCCTCCATCTTTCTCAGGAGCCCCACCACCACCACACATATCTAGAATAGTACACTTTATCAGGGCCTGACCCATTACAATGAAGAGAAAAATTGAGGCTAAGTTTGCTTGAGGATATTTATGGAAATCTATTCCCCTGTATATATGAACCTATTGTCCAGATCTTTATGTGATTTGCTGGAGCTAATCAAAAGGTGAACACTGAGTTGTTGGCAGGCCATTCTATCAAACAGTGAGGATGTGTTGTGCAGATAGACTTGTATTTTGAGACAGAGAGATTTGTGCTTACCTCTGGAACATGCTCTTCTCTCAAGAACTACCAGTCCCAGTGTTCTTTTGTGTATAGGCAGGAGGAACATACAGTGGTACAAGGGACAAAGCACCATCACAGTCAGGGGACATTGATCCCAGGGCAGTAGGAACCAGTGCAGTTGGTAGAATTTACACACCCCAAATATATCTGAGTAAATGTCTAATTCACAAGTATCCTTCAGATCTTTCTGAGAATTTTCCTTATGAAATGGTGCATCGGAAAAAATCTTCCTGTGGAAAAAAATATTTTTAGGACTGTGCAGGGACCTCCCGACCTGCCTCAAAGGCTGCTTTGGATCCCATCCAACCTGCTTTGGGCTCCAGGTCCGAAGCAGGATTCAGATGGCTGAAGTGGGCTTGGGTCCACCTGATGCTCCCTGCCATGCAGCACAAGCCCCCTGCTCTTTACCTGGACCCCTTCAAGGGAATTGCCACTTTGATTTAAAATGGCGACTTCCTTTATTTCCAGAAATTGAATCCTGCACAAATGGTGGCTGTAAGGCTTACAGGCTTACGGCCACCATTTGTACAGGACTCAATTCCCGGAAATAGAGGAAGTCACAATGGTGACTCCTTTGAAGAGGCCAACAGTTGGTGCCATCCCAAGGGTCCAGGTAAGCAGCAAGGGGCTCGCACAGCTGGGCAGTGGGGCACAGAGCTGGGAGGCAGGGCTTCCAGATCGTCCTGAAGCATGCCAAGGCACTCTGGAGCAACCATACCCACTTCAGGCCGCTTTGGGCTGATCCTGGCCTGCTTTGGGTGCAGCCTGAACTGGCCCGAAGCACCCCGCTTCAGCTCAGAATTTGGCTCCGGAGCAAAAGTGGTACACAAGCCTATTTATTTTATTAAATACAATTTACCCCAAAAAATTGCAACTAATTTTCAGTGAAGCGTGCAAAGCCCTATGGGTTGTTTGCACACTGCACGCTATCATTCATCAAAAACTGCAGGCATTCTACTATGGGGCAAGAATTGACTTTACTGACAGGATGAGAGAATCAGTGATGCTTCAGCTCACTGGGTTCCACCTCAAACCCATTCCAGAGTATGAGCTTTTTTGTTGTTGTTCATGAAAGGTGAGCATTTAGCTGCACAGTTTTAAAAGCATGCATCCAAATGTGTACTTTTCCCCATTGATGCAAGTTCACATAAACAGAACATGAAATTTCAGAATTAAAATAGAAACATTTATTTTATGACTCATGAGACTATATGTATGGGAGAGGATCATGGTATGTGTGTAGAAGTATTATGAGTTTGTATTTCTCCTCTCCGCCCACCCCTGCTGGTCCCCAAATGATGCTTGGGCTTTGCTTCTGAGAAGTTACATCCTTAAGTCAGGAGCTCCTCATGTTTGTCTTCAGCCACAATCCTTTGTGAAGAGCACGACAGGAAGACACATCTGGCACCACTTAGTAGCTGAGTTTGGAAGTGCAACAGACCTTTCACATAAAGAGGAGGTAAACTTATATTGTGAGCTGGAACAATAAATTAAAATATGCAGCACAATCTAAGTTGCATTCAGCACAACTCATAAATGGATGCATACTTTTAAAAGATACCACATTAAGAATACATTCAGATCATCGCCATTAGAGATGGACTTGGACTATAATCCAGATTTTCCCAGTTTTGTCAAAGGGATGTGGGGGGGAGGGGGGAGAGGGAGGGGGAGGGAGGGAGAGAGCAGGCTTCCCCTGTCTTGTGCCCTCCAGATGTTAGACTGTAACTCCCATCAGCCAGTGGTCAGGGATTATGGGAATTGTAGTCCAAAAAATCTGGAGGGCAAACCCACAGCCTGATTTCGAGACCAAGCCCCACCTTTTCTTTGGATTCGCTTTATGGTGCTAAACAGTCCCACTGAGTAAAAGTTACCAGCTTTTCATTCCTTGGGAAAAAAATATATGTCAAACTGATTGACAAAAATTATATCTAATCACCCTATGTGCAGCAGTTGACATGTGAATGTTCCATTGAGTTCCACAGAAAGAGCTTCCAGAAACACTTCTAACAAGGGGACAGATTAAATCATTCCTCTGCTTGCTTTTTGTCTTCAGACTTTTCCTAAAACATTCTTCAGTTTTTCTTAAACTGAGATATCCAGCTGAGGAAGAAAGTTGTGAGACTTTTCCTTAGCTCCTCCAACCTAGGGAGGAAACGACATTATTCTGTTACTTTTTGGGGAAGTAGAGCAACATGCTCATACAGCACCCCCTACTGGCCATGCCAAGATCATCGCCTTCCTAGCATTTTCAACAGCCATCACACATTCTTGTGCTCAGCTAGTATGGAATTCAGACAATAATCGTCCTTTCTCTTTTCCCTTACCTGATTCCTTCACCGAATGTGAATGGCCTCACTCATTTTGAAATGCTTAGTAATAAAGTCATCCCTAAGCATTCAGTCTCACAGGTGATTTGTGATGTGGAATAACTACTGCGTACAATGTTCCTTGGGCAGGCAGCATCCCTCTCAAAAGATTTTGGAAGATAACAGAATGGATCAGGAGGATTACCATGGCATTAACGACTCTGATTGCATCCCCTGCAGTTTAATAACAAGGGCCCTGTGCCTGTAGGTGTAACAGCAAAACTCCAGACTCCTGTGAGCAATGAAAGCAAAAGCTTATTAACTGAAATACGGAAAGGGGAAGTTTCATCATTAGCTGGATGTGATGGATCTGGCTTGTGCTGGACAAAAGTGACACATGTCCTTAATGACATGAAGTGCACGTCAGAAGCTTCGTGCACGAACGGCTGTTATGTCAAGGAGATGCCACTATTTTTCATCTTGGAAAGACAGTAACTGTGTTGGACGTTTAGAACTGAAATGAATTAGATGGCTACAATTAACAAAGGGGGGGATCTTCATGATAACAGAATGAGAAGCGTGCTGGAGTATTATCTGGATTTTCATAGAATTGGCTTTGGTCTGTCAGGGACACACAAAGCAAGAAAAGCCAAGTGTACCATACCTTAAAAATCTGCTTTTCATGGGTCACACAGTGCTTGAAAGCAGCATACTTCTGGGTTGGGTGGGGGGAGTAGAACTGAAAACCATCAACCCAGCAGGTGCTGCTCAACCAATGAGTTAGGCTTGTTTCCCACCCTGTCCAAGCTTCCCCCCCAGCTACCACATTATTCATGAAAGCATCTGAAGGCTCTCCATGAGAGCACCCCACCAGTGCAATTTTGCCCCATTCCAGCCAACAGTCAAGGAGTTAGAGCTCCCACCCAATTTCTCCTCTTCCTGGGAGTAAATACAACCATCCAGCTGCTTCACCAATTCTCAGTCTGCAGCTTCTGTTGCCTGCTTTCCCCCCATTGAGAATCTGTAGCAGCAGCACTACCTGGGGGAGGCAACTCCAGCCAGCCCTTTCCCTCCATGCAGAGAAGCAGTGAAGTAACACAAGCATCAGAGAAGTACATAATCATGGTTCTCAAGGGGGAAAGGAAAGGTTCCTCCTGTGCAAGCACCGAGTCATTGCTGACTCCTAGAGGGATGCCACTTTCGCTGGCGTTTTCATGGCAGACTATAGCGGGGTGGTTTGCCATTGCCTTCCCCAGTCGTGACTACCTTTCCCCCAGCAAGCTGGGTACTCATTTTACCATCCTTGGGAGGATGGAAGGCTGAGTCAACCTGAGCCGGCTACCTGGGACCCGGCTTCCGCTGAGATCAAACTCAGGTCGTGGGGAGAGTTTTGGTTGCAATACTGCCGCCTACCACTCTATGCCACACGAGGCTCTTTTCTCAAGGGGGACAGGCTGGGAAATGGAGGCTAGTTACTCCCACTGGTGAAAAAGAAGTATAGCATGATTCTGAAGGCACAGAAGATTGCTCTGGTGCTTTGATGAATTGGAAAGGAAAGCTAGTTACTCTATTTACCTAGGTTACCGAGGTCATGGCCAAGTGAAGGACACACCCCTACGAACACCCAATCATACGGAATTTAAAGTGGAGGGATGGACACACAGCAACTGAACCTCAGGGGAGCCAAATTAAAGAAAAAATGGAGCAAACGTACTCTGCAAAAATGTGGCTGCCCCAAAAGTAAACTCTGGGGTGGCTGCAGACTGGCCACAACATCATGTGCTGCAAAGGACCTCCAAACAATCCCAATCTGCAGCAAATCACCTATGAAGACAGGCCCAAAATCTTTCTTCTCTACCCTCCACCACAAAAGTGGCTTATTTATTAAACCAAGTTATAGACCACTTACCATATCTAAAAAGATCTTTTAAAAAGTGCTTTACAATACAAGATGAAAATAATTTTAAAAAACCATCCTCATCAGTTAAAACATTTACAATCAGAACACTAACAATGAACAAACTGGGCAGCGCAAGCAGTCAGGGAAAGCCTGGCTGAAGATGTTGGTCTTCAATAGGTGCCTAAAGCATGACACAGTTGGGGGGTCCCAAATACTGGGGAAGAGGGCACTGCACAAGGGGGTCGCCACCGTGGAGATAGCCCACTTCTGGGTTGCTGCCAGAGGGCAGAGTAGTTGGCCAAACCAGCTGCAGTTGTGGGCAACTTATGAAATTGTAGGAGAATTTTGGAGATGCTGTAAAAGACACAAGTCCTGTTTTTAGACGAGTCCCTACAAACCTCGCCCCACAGGGGAAACCTTGGTTCTTGGGTTTCTGCCCACTTCCTTGAATTAAACAGTCATTTAATAAATGCAACTAGGTTTTATTAAAGATATTGATATCCCTTTCAGACAAAAAATACAGAAGAAGATTTGTCTTACATAGCCTTAACAACAGAGAATCACAACAGCTGCTGACAGTGGAGAGTCCTCTTCCAGGACCTCAGAAGCCAGGAATGGTAGGAGCGACCCTTTTCAAAATCTTACATTCCCTTAAATGCCCCATTCAGAGAATCGGACCTGGGAATGGTGCACCCCAAAATCTGATTGGCTCCTGTACCCAGGCTTCCTGCCTGGGTCCTTTGTTTGTCCCAAAGTTTCAGTAACTGACACATGATGCCCTCTAGTTTTCTAGGCCACAGAACTGCCTGAGAGTTGAAAAATAGGTACAGAAGGGACAAACAATGTGTCCTTCGTAAAAGAGGACACTTGCCCACCCCACCATACTTGTGCAAGTGGATATCCCTCGCATAATTGGGGCAAACTGGTACAATCAAGCCAACGTGAAGCCATGTTGAACTCCTACTGAAATCAAAGGACTTCAGTATTTAACCACACATTGACTGACTGACTGATTCATTGATTGATTTACATTTCTTTACCACCCAATAGCCGAAGCTGTCTGAGTGGTTCACACCAATTAAAACCATAAGATACAACACAATAAAACATAACATAAAAGTTTAAAAGTTTAAAACTACAGTATAAAACCAAAATAAAATCTAGCAGCAGTGCAAAGATTTAAAACACAGTAACAGAGTTATTCAGTAACAGAAACTGAAAGACTAAAATGCCTGAGAAAATAAGGTCTTCACCTGGTGCTGAAAAAACCACAATGTAGGTGCCAAGTGAGCCTCTCTGGGGAGCTCATTCCACAACCAGACTGCCACAACAGAAAAGGCCCTCTTCTTAGTAGCCATCTGCCTCACTTCCTTTGACTGGAGCTCCCAGAGAAGGACTACTGAAGACGATCTTAGGGCCTGGGCAGGTATATACGTTTGAACTCAGTTTATTTAACTGGAACATAAGATGCAAGTAATTTTGCTGGATTATGCCCAGCATGTGTATCAGTATCTAATGTTTTTCAGGACTCTTTCCTTGAGTGCAAAGTACAGAAGTATCTGGTTTCAAAAATAAAGGGAAAGGAGATGATATTGGAAATATGCAATTTGAAGATGTGTATGGTCCTGGCAAAATCATAACTACTCAACAATACCATGCTCTGCTCTTTCTCATTTTAGTGCGTCTCCAAAGGAAAAGGCTCACTTATCTCTATTTGCAAGGATATCTTGTGGGGTAGACAGAGGAGGCGGCAACTGAATGCCATTACTTCTAAAATTACATACCACCAATGAGATTAGCATCCTCCCCACCACCACCACCCGGCACATTTACCGAAGATAATACAGAACTTTAAAATCCTGTTGTTCAAACTCCCTGTGCTTGTTAAAGTGCAGGAGACAATCTGTAGTTGCTTATTTTGTATCTAAGCAACTGTCAGACTCCATATCTACTAATAAGAAAGGGTGTAATTATATGCTGCAGCTTTAATTAGCAGCAGATGCCTATGTTTATGAAATAAAATGTAAGATTTTTCTGAAGTGCAGAATCCTGATTATATGCAAATCGAAAATACCCTTTTTGTTGCTTCTGAAAACCCTCTCTTTTAGGGGCTATAGCTTATTTCATATCCTCCAACGTTTCACAGATGAAAACAAGGGCATTCTAGCAGACTTGTCACACCTTTATTCTCAGCCTAAAGATTACAGCCTCAATCTTCTCTCCCCAACCCTGCCCCCCCCACTCCAAAATTAACATTGCTGAAAGCACTTCTCCATCTATACTAATGTACCCTGTAAACGTGTGCACTGTGCTGGGTTTTGAGCAAGGATGCATTAGTAAACTAACCATAACAATTATATTTTCAAAGTTAAGGTTCCATCATTATGGAAGCCTACAGGGAAACAGTGTACTGGCATTTCAAGTCCAAGTGGGGGCATTTGCATACATGCGCACTGCAGTCAAAAGGCATTGGTGCATGCCCACAGCTCCTGAAGAGATGTCATTTCAAGGGAGGATGCTGAACCCTAAAACACTCTAGTGCAGATGTGTGCACACTAACAATCTTTGAAAGCCATTTAAAAAAGACAACATTGGGACAGGTGCCAGAAAATAGGGAAAGCTGGAGAGCATTCCATCAGGATGCACCAAGGGAGAAAAGGGAAGCAGGGTCACCCCATTGGCTCTGCAGAGAAGCCAGCTCATCAGGCCCCGCCCTCAAGCACCTGTCACCTGGCAGCCACCACTCTATCCGAATAGTTTCCATTCAACCTGATCATTATAAGACCTTTGCAACTTTAAGAACTGGCGCCTCAGTTTGCTTTTATCCTCCACCCTCCCAATCCCTTTTCCATTTGTGTTGTCACGCCTTTTGGATTGTATGCTTGAGGGCAGGGACTGTCTTCGTAAGCCACTCTGGGAGGTTTCCTTTGGCTGAAAAGAAGGGTAAAAGTGATCTCAATAAATAAATAATTGCCCCCTGCCCATTTCTGAGGTGCAAGAAGTTCTAAAAGCAAATTACACCACAATCCTATGCATGTCTACTCAGAAGTAAGTCTCCCTGTGTTCAATGGGGCATATTCCCAGGTTTTGCAGCCTCAATTTCCTTTGCGTGAGAAAGCGCGGTAGACATGTTTTTGTGATATTTGTTCTACTTATAAATATGCAAGCACTGCACATTGTAGATTGACCCTTCTACAGCAGGTAGTCTGTCTTATGCCTGAGATGCATCATCCTCAACAAACTCACAGCTCTGTCCCCTCTATCAATTCAAACTGTAAATCTCATTCTTTCCACCCTGCCCTGAAAGCTCTAGGTGTCCCAAAGCTCTAGGTGTCTCATGGTGGGTGGCCACGAGTCCTCTTTTACAAAGGGCAGACCTCTGTTTCAAGGGCTGCCACCAGAGGACTGTCCACCATTTTGAAGGTGTGCTCTCTGTCCAGTCCAAGTCCTGTATAAACAACCTTCAGAAGGAAGAGCTGGGCCTTGAAGTTGCCCATCAACAGCACCTTGACAGCAGGCAGAGCAAGGCACAGAAGTCACCTGGTCAGTAGTCCACACTATGGTGAGATGTACCGTATTTCTAATTAAATTATAATAAGTATTTCTAATTTTGAATTCATACATATAAATCAGCATATGCAAATATGATGCAAATCGGTATCCTCTTTTGGCCTCTTTTTTGGTGATTCACAAGTGGCCACCCTAGTCCCATATTGAATGCTGCAACTATATTAGGATCATTAAGGCTCTTTTGCTAATTCCCTGATCCCCGTTTAGGGGTGCAGAACCTCAGGCCCACAGACTAAATCCAGCATGCCTGGGGTCCCACTTTGCCCTGACTGGTGGCTTTTGCAGTTTTTTCCCCCCATCCTAAAAGGTTGAAATGCTTCTCCTGAGACCTAGTTACTGGCAGTAAGAGCTTGAAGTTAAACTATGCTGGTATTTTGGACATGCCTGCTTTGCCTTTGGCCCATCCACCACCAGAATGCAGCCTGTGAGAGCTTCTCCAAAACTGAATTTGGTCCTTGGGCTGAAAACGGTTTCCCACCCCTGCTTTAGGTGAAACCATAGCAATGGGCCTCTTCCTGCAAATAAAGACAGCCAAACATCTAACAGTATGGTATTTATCTGAATCCCTACAGATTCATATCCATCTAGACTTGACTACTGCACTGCATTGTACATGGGACTGCCCTTGAAAAGTAATTTCTGACTAGCTCTGTCCACTTGGAACATACCTCGGCAATATTAGAAAACCTTCACTAGCAATATTAGAAAACCTTCACTAGCAAGGTGCTGGTTTTGATTTATAAAGCCCTGACTGGGTGATCTCTCTCTCTCTCTCTCTCTCTCAGCCTCAACCTAGTCTACCTCACATGGTTGTTACGAGGATAAAATGCAGAGAGTCCACGTATGCCACCCTGGAGGACAGGCAGGATATAAATGTTACAAACAAGCAACGAACAAACCCGACAGGAAAGAATTCAGCAAGTGCAACTTTTCTCAACATTCTGCTGCAGTCATGGGAAAATCTAACCTGGTGACTGACTGTCTGTCATGCACCTGTGAAAAGCCTATGCAGGAAAAAAGATGGCAACTGAATATGAATACAAAGAACTGTTTAGGCTGCCAGTTTGCAGGCCTTCACCTGATACTATTTTTGTTGGGACTCTGCAAGTAACTCCAAGAACTCTGTGCTTTTGCACATCTCCCCTTTATTTCAGTGAGACAGTATTTAACACGGGGGAGCTCATGTCTTGTGCTGATTTACAGGTAACACCCAGGTTTCTTCAATATCTTCCCAACAATCTCCTTTTATAGTTTCTCTGTACTTGTTTTCTTTTGTAAGCTTGTATTCATTTTGACCCTTGCCAATGCTGTTCATAATTTTCCACACTCGTTGATGATGCCTTTGGGAGGCAGAGGATTTTTGCAGCACCACAACATGTCTGGCATAGTTTTCAGAGAAGCAGCTTGTTTCTTTCCTTCTGCTGACACCTAGTGTTAGTCAATCGCTAACAGGAAACAACCATATTCCCTCTTGCAATGAGAAGGAAGAAGCGGGGAAAGACCATGCTTTTAAAAAAGGTTACCTTTTAATGGTGGGAAGAAAATTATATCAGCAAACCAAATGTCCAAATTGAAAGCCACAGCAACTGCTAGATATGTGAGTGAACAAAAATAAACCAATGGACAGCCCACATATAAAAACACAGGATTTGACCATTCCCATAAGCCAAATACCCAGAGAGAAAGTCATGGTTGCTGCACATTTACAGCACAACCCTATGCATGTTTATGCAAAAGTAACACCAACTGAGTTCAACAGGACCTACTCCCCAACACGTGCAGGTTTGCAGCCTTATTGTGCTATAAGCTTTCATGGACTACATACATTTGGTAAAGTGGTTCTAGTTCACGAAAGGTTGTTATATAATTAATTTTAAGTACTATTATATGATTAATAAATATTATTATGGCTATTGTATGCCACAATAAATGTTAAATCTTTAAAAGTGCCACAAGACTCTGAGTGGCATTCAATGTCTGCCCTGTGAACAGAAAGACCTTGACTGAGGTTACTCAGTGATGAGACAGAAAGCACTCTTATGCACCTCTTTGCATATTCAATGCCTGGGCCAACAGCAATCAAAATTAAACTCTGCCTTTGCATGGGATATTCTGGATCAATACACTGAAGTAATGATAGAGGCTGCAAAGCTATCAGGAAATGGCACTATGATAATATTAATGTGGTGAATATGTGCTCTCATATCACAGCCAAGTGGTATGATCACTACTTGCCACCTCTGAAAATTCTTTCGAAATGTACAATATAGGGAAAGTGATACCTTTGTCCCTGTACCAGATGACTTCTGCATGGGGATTTTCTCTTGACCATGGTGGACATTCCAAGCTCTTTGGGAGGTGGCCTGTCCCCTAGCAGTATGCAGAGTCCAATAACATTAATTGCCCCCTCAAGGGGAGGATCCATCTCCCCACCCCACCCCTGTAACTTTCCATACCAGCTCTGCCTAGCAGCAGCAACACAGAGTTCTTGCAGAACTCCTTGGCTCTGCGCATTGCGTGCACAGGATGGTGGGGAGTTAATTAAGGTGCAAGAAGAACTTAACAGAGTTTTGTCATTGAGTCTTTCCACCCTCAGGACAGGCCCACAATTTCAGCACGCTTTGGGGGGAAGGGGCTAGTGATCCGCTTCCTTTATCTTTTTGCTGCTCTAGGCAAGGAATTGGCTATGCTGGCTAGGGCTGATAGCAGTTGCAGCTGAAGGCTCACAAGTTGCCCACCCCTGCTCTAGAACATCTGGGGGTATTGCATGATATAGTGCAATTCGGGGTCAGTATTTCTCCAGAGAGACAGCTAGAATTGCAGGACCGAGTCCTTATTTGTGTCTTATCAGTCCACTGCCAAAGGGGGAAAGATGTCCAAATCAACAGTCTCTTGCTGGTTCAAGGCTTTCATTTTGTTGGCCTGTGCAACCCTAGTCAAGCAGGCTCTAGCTAACCTTACAGCCCATTCCATAAGGGGAGCAGCTACATCTGAGGCATTTTGGAGCATCTCTCCCTTAGAAGAGATTTGCAAGGAAGCAACTTGAGTATCCTGTGCCTACCTTGAGTTTTCAGTGCACTACAAAATAAGACAGTTTCCTTTCAGCAGATACTGCCTTAGGGAAGAGTTGCTCCCTAATTCCAGGACCCTAGCCTTCCACCCTAGGTTGACACTGCTCTTCTATATCCCAAAGAGTTTGGAATGTCCGCTGGGGTCAAGAGAGAAACAGTAATAACTTATAATGTATTCTTGTTCCCCTTGACTGAGGGAGGACATTCCAGCCGTCCTGTGCTGGGACGTGGATTTGATGTATCTGGATTCCTAGTAGCTTCTGCCTGCAATGTACATATGGGGGGCAGCAGGCAGGGACTCCTGGGGTTTTCTTCCTTTTTTCTTTGTGTGGGTTTTGGGGGGGTTCTCTTTCAATTGCCTGACAGCAGCAATAGGATGAGTATCATCTGAAAAAGGGTTGAGTTCTTCTGCCCTTCCAGTCTGGTCTGGGAATGTGAGGGGATGGACTGTCCCCTTGAGGGAGCAACTGACATTACTGGATTTTGCCTACTGCCAGGCAAGGGGCCACCACCCAAGGAGTTTGGAATGCCCTTCATTGGTCAAGGAGAACAGGAATACATGGCAAGTAATTTCCCTTCTTCCTTGCTGTATTTGTATTATCTAGCAATCTGGCACATAAATCTTCCCAGTTGTGTGGAGCAGATATTTCTGGAGTCAACCATCACTAGCATGGAAGAAATCCACATGATCTCATGAATCCATGTTCTAAGCTGTACTACAGCTGCCCCTTACTACACATTGATACAAGTCAGTAAGTCAAACCATCATATTGAATGTAGGTAAAACAGATAATACATTCTGCTTGCCTGCGTACCCATCAGCTACTTTCACACAGGTTTATGGTACTGCAGGAAGAACAAGAATCTTCACCACTTGCCCAGTTTTCCTCACTCCTCATTTTCCTTTCACCCGTTCTCCACTAGGACAATTCACAACCACTATGCAAAATCCAGCAGTTAGTCCATCACCCCCCCCAACCCCAAGAGTAGAAATTGTGAACATTCTAAATCATTTAGTCTGCAATCCTATGCCCACTTACATGAATTAAGTCCCATTGAAGCTTAACTCAGAGTAGACATGTATACAAGTGCACTGTTAAAACTGCTTATTGATAAGAGGAACACACTCATTTCCTGCTAGCAAGTTCATGAAAGAGTGATGGGTTTCTCCATCAAAATCTTCACTTTCTCCCCAATACCTTCCTATCGCCTTCACATCTCCATTTCCTAGCTTTGAGTTGTTGTGGTTTTGGCTTATCTTAGTCTTTGTTTTATTAATCTTTTTACACCCTTCCGTTGTGTGAAATCATCCACTCATACTTTCAATTGCTGTCCACACACACCTCCTTTGCTGTTGAGACTTCTTGGCGATGGTTCACTTACCACTTAGAAAACTGCCTCTCTTCTTTCACACATTCCCCATCACCGCTGACACTTTCAACACATTTGCAGTAAAGTGTTCTGCAAAAGCCCATTGAAAATGAAATACAAAAACTCCACACTGCCAGTTCATCTGTTCAGATCTGGCACAGCAAAAGAATGAACAAATTAATCTCACCTCAAGCACTTACTGGTGGCTCACTGCATTTTTTCTGTTTAGCCTGGTACCTTTTGGCCCTATCGTTAGGAGAACAAATACCCAAAAGGTTAACTGTTTGCATTTTGATGGAACGATCTCCAGAAGAGGTAGAGATTGAACATGTTTGAACTCCACTTTATCTTGATATTGAATCAGTGCTCGAGTAGGTCATATCTCAAGATATGGCGTGCCCATGCTAGGTTGTGTTTCAAAAGGTTATTTTGTAGCCTGTGGCACACAGGTGTGTGCTATTTAGCTATATTTTACTACACATATTCCTTATCCAACAGGTATCTCTGACATACAAATATATCAGACATATGTGATACCTGACAGTCTAGTGGATACATGTGCTTGCTCAATGTATCCACTAAATAAGCATTAGAAAAACTAAACATGGGATGGCTGAGAAATGCACAAGAAGCAGAAAGATGACTAAGCAGAAAGTAATACCAATGCTCTGCTTCCTAATACAGAAGACTAAACTGCCAACTTGTTTTTTTATGCTGCCAGGACTTTAGGCCCCAGCATCATGTTTTGCTAGGATATTATGCAAACAAGTAATCATAAGTAAACGTAGAGGATGGGATAGTTGATGAAGCCAAGGGCAGTTCAGCGGATGGAGCGGTCCCATGTACAATTTTCAAAACGTGGCATAACCCTAGACAGACCTTAGATCCTACCCAGTACAAGTGGTTAGACCAAATCGATTTCATATTCCTTTAAATCCTACAGATTACCACTAATCTATATATACAGCAGAATCACACAGTGAGTTTCCTACACTATCCAACATCAGGTTGCCACATGTAGGAGTTTGAATGGATTTCTTAAGGAAGACGCTGCACAACATTGGAGGGAAATTCCCCCCTAGTATTCTGAAATAGTAGACTCTAAGGAAAACCCTATCTGACCTATCATTGGACCTCCTTCCCTAGCAAGGCTTGCCTTCTGCCAAGTCAGATTTCTTTTTGGCATCAGATGAAGGCCTTTTTATTTACACGGCTCTTTTTGACCCATGAGTTTTTGTTTTAACACTGGAATGCCGCTTGTTTTGTACTATTACGTGATTTTTATAGTGAAGTCCAATTTGAATTTTTGTATATAAACAGCTCTGGAAACATTTGTCAGATGAAGAGCAAGGTAATAAGTACATTAAATAATTTTTGGAAGATCTTGATAACATGGACATTTGCTCTATTTAATGATTTGAGATTGCCCTCTACTGGAGAATTTCCTTTTCAAAACCCTACTATCCATGCTATGGAAACATTAAGCTTTAGTATATTCAGTGGTAGCCTGTCCCTAACATTATGCATATTCAGAGGTAGCTCACCCCTAACATTATGCAAAACATAGGAATAGCAGCAGTCTTCAGTCCTCACCTTCTAGGATTTCCCTAGTTTATACATGTTTGAAGACAGGCTATAAAATGAAGTGACATTTTAGAGAGCAACTGTGGACCAGGAGATACTGGCAGGTTTTTGACCTGGGACAGCTTTGCCATAAGATGCCTTACGTAAGGTTCTTCCAGATTCTACTAAATAAGAAATCCTTACTAGCACTTCACATTGAGCTGCTGGGTACATGAAAGTCTTCTAAGCCTCAAGCTTCACTGGCTATGAAATAAAAATTTCCTTATTTACCTCAGACTTCATGCCATTATACTGAAATTGTTGTACTCTCCCTATAGTGTTCTTACAGATTTGACTTACCCTGTGCTTAAGAGTTTAAATATATTGTACTAAGGAATTAAGAGGTGTGCCCCCCACACCCACACCCTTCTGGCTATTGTAAAGATCAAAGGCTTCCACATATAGCACCCCCACCATCCACCCTCAGATAGTGCAAGTCAGCCTTTACCAGCCTGGGTCCCTTGATATGTTTTGGACTAGGCCTCCCATCACCCCCAACCATTGGCCAGACTGGCTTCAGCTGATGGAATATGTAGTCCAACACATCTGGAGGGCACTGGGTTGCGTGTATCGATTTGACACTAGTCAGTCAATCTGGCCCAAGACATGCATTATCTTCACTTATGAAAAATGTCCAATTTACTTCAGGTTCAGGATATGCCCTGGAGAACTGTTTAAAATTTCGAACTGAATGATGTCCGCCAAAGGAGAAGGCTAGCTAGGTTCTTCATGCCTGAAACTTCCACTTCATCCCTCGCATTTGCAAAAGATATACCTGTAAACAATACTTTATCTGTATACGCAAACAATGTATACACATAAACAATGCACATTTTCAACCACATGTGCCCTACAGGCAATTGTGCCATGGCACTGGGATTGGTTGCAGCTTCCCACAGTATGTATACATGCGGTGGACAAAGGTTGGCCTCCACATGTGTGAAGTGATGCCAAAGTTTCACACTGGTAGTACTGGAAGACTGAATTGCAGAGATTTGGCTTATTCATTTGTGACAGTTAATGGTATCTTTCAGTTCAAATCTCTTAGCTTCAATCCCATCCCCTACCCCCAAGAGATAAGACTTAACTTACAGGGTGATGATTGATTGCATTATCTTTGTAAAGTACTTCTGACTACTTGGAAAAAGCAGTATATATGGTAAGGTCAGGACCCCAATTGCACCAAGGATTTGAGGCGTTTCCCTAATGCAGCCCCTAATATCATCCACCACCCCAAGTCTGACCTTGAAGATCAAGAAGCCTCTGAGCAGCACGAAATGTGGCCCCAAGGAATGTGGCTGAAAGTAAAAATTGGCTACCTCTCCATGCATGCACAGAAGCACTTTGCACACAGCTTTTTGAGTTCCAGCCTTAATATTTATATTTTTACCTATGAGTTATTGGCATATATGGAAGAATCCCAAGTAGTTCCCTTTTGAATGACCCAATGCAGTTTATGGTTTAGAGTACTTTCCATCTGAGCTTCACATTGACATTGTGACTCAAGACGTCTGCCTTGCCAACCAGTTGTCAAGCAAATATTCCTGCCATTGAAAGAGCATCTTTATTGGAAGCGTAGGCCATTCATTGTGGATTTGACTGCATCAGACAGACTCCATCCAAAAGAGATTACTTCACTAAATTTTCATTTTGAACTGCAGCAAGATGTGCTTACACTACTCTAAACCTTTCACATTCAACCACGTACTTAATGAAATCAATTTAAATTATTCACTTTTATTATTCATCACATTTGTAGCTCAACCTTCCTCCAGGGAAGGCAGGATGAATGGGATTATCCGTGTATGCACTCACAGGTACAAGCAATGAGGTAGGATGGAGATGTTGCAGGCAGTTATTGGATTTTTCACACTTCAGATAGGCAAACACCATTAGATAAACCAGAAGCAAAATATCAAAATAAATGTGAGGTGTTTTACTTGCGAGCCAGAGGGATGTATAGCAATTTAACAACTCAGATGAACGCTTTAAAATTCAAAAGCTATTCTTCTGAAAGATTCAATAAAAATACGTTGATTTATTTTTCTCTTATTCTGGACTAACATCTTGATTTATGGGATTGTTTTTATATTACAGGAACTTAAATACAATCAACCTTGCCCATTTAGCAGAAACCTCAGCTTCACCGAACAACGTGCCCAAACTTCAAAAACATACAATAAGGTAATAAAAAATATCTAGTGTTAACATTTTCAAACTGTCCTATGCCCTTTATTTTGCATTTATGATCTACAATGTCTTGATTAAGCAAAACATATTGGTAGCTAAATTCAAACCCAAAATACAAACCAACATAATATAGAGGAAAATCCTATTTAGTCCTGTAGAACACATCAGACCCAGTGCTTGTACCATTTTGCTTTACATCTCAATTACCCCAGTAACTATTTATAGGAAATGACTTTTGTAAAGAAACGTTTTGGTCTAGTTTAAGAATAGTTTACATACAGTTGAACTTTACTGTAATCTAATTCTGTCCATATAGTATTGCAGCAGCCTGCCAACTTCTCAAGAGGTCTAATGCAGTCAGAATTCAACTGGGAGCACATAACATTTGGAGTATTTAATCAGAGAAAGAATTAACAGACCTTTTCAATACAGCGAGGTACACTATCTGGAACTAAAGATTTAGTACGCTTATTGCAAGTTTCTCTTAGTTATAACAAGGAGTGCTTCTTTGTAGATCTTTTATTGCTGCGGATAATAGGGCTGTTGTGGGTAAGGGTATCCAGGCTGCTGAGGTCCTGGGTATGGTGCTTGTCCAGGATTTTGGTACATAGGTGAAGGTGGGTATGGCAAATTGTATTGGCCATATATGTAAGGATTGTAACCCATTGGTAAAGGCATCTGGCAATATCTGTGAAAACAAAAGGCCATAAATGACAGAATGTAGAAGTTGAAATATTGCAGAATGCACAACCCTTGAAAGCTGCCCTATGCATGATGGATTCCCGGCTCCCAAAATCAAGTCTCCTTTGTAAAAGCAGCTTTCCTGTGGTATATTGCGGTCTTAATAGGATATGCATACACTAAAACTTTAAAGGTTTTTTTAAATCTTAAGAGATTCTAAATTGGGTTGGAATTATCAATAACATTTTTAAACAGCATCCATGGTAAACATGCAAGTTTTAGCTCTCTAATTATATTGGCTTAAAATGCATGCATACATAGCTTGGTCTACATTAAATAGAATACAGGTTTGGATCCCAAGTCAAGTAAATTCAAAGAAGAAATGTTTTCTCCCCCTGCCCCCCTTGAAAAGCGGTGGTGCGGCTAGGGGACCTTCCTAAACAATGAGGGATGGGACGCAAGGGGGCTGGCTATTGAACAGGCATATCACCGAAACTCAGCCTTCGATCCTAAGTTACAGAAATGAATGGAAGGGAAGTTTGCTATCTCCTCCTCCACCCAGCAGCTCCCCTGCACCCCATCCTACACTATTCTGGAGGCCCTCCCCATCCCTCCAGAAAAGCTTTTTCTGGGTTGGGGGTGGCTGCAGGGGGAGAACGGGATGGGACACTTTCCCTCTTTGAACTTTGTTAACTTACTTTAGGATCCAAGCCATAGTTACTTCTGTCACTTGACCTACCAACACACACACTCAGAATTATTACTCTTAACAAACCTTGGCGGAAGACACAGAAATAGTGCCTTTCTATATGGCTATAAGCCAAACATTGAAGAACTTACAGTGAATACATTTAACTCATTTATCATGCAAAAAGTGAAAAGGAGCACTATGTACAATCCTAACAACGACAGGAAGATCACTGCACATACTGCCTTACATTGTCCAAAAGTCTGATCTGATTAAGAACATACAAATCATTCAAGATCTTGAACATACTACGGACATGATACAACCAAATATAAGCACTCTGAAATCAGATTTAGCTTAACTAGAGACATTTAATCATTCAGAGGGATTCTAGAAGTGTTGGCTAGACTGACCCTGTATAAGGAAATGCAAGCTATAGCAGCAAACATCTAAATTATACTTCCCCTTGCCACATTTGTTTTGTCGCTATCGCTCCCTCTAATAGCAAACTCAGTTGGTGAGCGCTGACAGGACTGGAGACAAAATGGGACCACTGAAAAAAAAGCTGGGGATATTAGCATGCTTGGGAATTGCAAGATTTGCAGAAATAAAGCAACTCCCCACCAATACACAGCTCTATGAGGACTAAGCATACTCAGTAGCCATAGATTGTTCAAGGTCAGTTGAAAAAGAAAACCAGAAATCTGGAGGGAGGGGAAGAGTGTGGAATGTTCCATTTAGCCCCTTACAGCCACCTTCCTGAACTTGGTGCCCTACAGATGTTTTGGATTACAATTCCCAGCATTCCTGACCATTGGCCATGTTGGCTGGGGCTGATGGGAGATGAAGTCCAAAACATCTGGAGGGGCCCAGGTTGGGGAAGTCTGGCTTATAGCACTGGAGGAGGGCATGGTTAGCTGGAAATCTGAGAAGAGGTACTACTGTTAAGAGGTAATGATATACTACTCTGTTGCAGGTCCCACTTGTTGCCCAAAATACTGATCTTCACCAAAAACTCTCAATTAGAGATGAAAATTTAAGTTTCAAAGAACCTGAACACATATATGGACGCTTTTATTTTACCTCCAATTTTATTTCTAACCAAACCTTAATTATTCAGGAATAGTAGGACTGCATTAAGAAATCTCTTACATGCGCTGTAAGCAGTCATTAGCTCAGATTTTTGCAAACTTACCCAGGGAATCCTGGATACGTTGGATAGGGTGGCCCCTGAGCCTGTGAAGGTGCTGTGCTAGCTGCAGAGCCAGCTGGAGAAGCTGGTGCCCCAGTGGCTGCTGGTACAGAAGTAGTAAGTGTATTTGCTGTAGAAATCACTGGTGGGGGAGGGCGTGCTGGTGGCTGTGGTTTACTAGACTAAAAAAAGAAGGTGGAGTTAGAAGTCAAGAGCAGTTCTATTCTCCATGTTTTATATTCACAGCAGTCAACACAGTTCTGAAAAACTACTAAAAGAAGACTAAGTAGAAACGGAAATACAGTGTCAAGCTGAAACAGTAACCAAACAAAACAGATTCTCATTTAATAAACTCTACCTGTGCTGTTAACACCTCAGTACATAAAGCTGATTATTATAACTTACTGGGAAATTGCATTTTAAACAAGAATGCTACTATTACCAAAGATGGGTTTAAACTGTTACTTTACTTACTACAATGGTTCTGGGGGCTGGAGTTGGAGCAGATGATGCAGGAGGTTTGTTTCCTCCAGGAGGACCCGTTTGATATGCAGGCACAGAAGGAAAAGAAGGAGCACTGGGTTCTCTAGCAATACTTTGCTGCAAATCTCTTAAAAGGAAAGGATTTCATAAAATGTGAAGCATAACATGGATTTTGTCTAATGTAGAATTTGTGTCCAATACTTTTATACCTAGATCATTTCCTGCCTTGAGCCTCTTTGACAGGGAAAGCGAAAAAAACAATAAATTGGTCAAACTAGGCCTCTAATTAGATTAATCCTCATGTAGCCAAAGCTTAGTGTAATTAGACATCATCTAATTAAAAAGAGAACCTTTTTGGATCAAAGGGTATTCAAGAGAACCAAAAATATACAGTTTGTATCAAATGGCCCTTCTGGTCATCCATGGGATGCATCACCAGTCTCTCCATCCACTCAACCCCCCATGTGGTTTGGCACTCTTTCTCAAGAAGTCACAAGGAACTGTAGAGGAAATACAGCAAGGGTGCCAAACCATTTTTGGTGAGGGGTCTAAATTATCTCCCACTGGGCCCGCCATGGGCTGGATTGTGTCAGTGGGTGTGACCATGGCCACTGACATTGTTGCCCCGCTCCTGCCCATTCTGCCTTTCTCCAGGCTAACAGAGGCATGGAGGAAGAGACTCTGCTGGTGCTGGGAGAAGCAGCTGCTGCTTCTGGCACCGGCCGAGACCCTGGCTTTGTGCAGTGTGCATAGTTCCCATATAGGCACAGCGCGAAAGGACTCAGCCAGCGCTGGGAAGAGAAGCCACTCCTCCCAGTGCCGGCCACTTGCTGCCCACACCCCCACTTTTACCGCCGAGCTCATACAAGAGATAAGAGCAGGGATTCCTTGAGTAGGGTGAGGGGTAGCTTCGAAGCCAAGCCCCTGGAGCAACCCAAAGAAGCTCAGTGGGCTTGATGCACAACCTTGTCAGGCCAGAGTTCCGCATCCCTGGAATGTAGGGACAGGAAAGCTCCACGGTGCAACTACAGCTACATGCTTGGTTCTCTGGATCTGTAACCATGAAATTTGCTGGCTAAAGTAAAAGCACGTATACAAATTATTACAAACACTGTATGTCAGATTACTAAATGAGGCTAGATTTGCTTAAAACAAAGTAGGGGAATACACCCAATTGTCACAAAATATTAGGAACATGGATATACTAATACTCAGGTTTCCCTGACAAATGATGTGCTTGACCACACTGAAGAGACCCAATCGTGGACTGGCAACACTGATGTTGTGCGGCTTTTCTGCAGCTTCATGTAAAGAGTATGCAAGCATACGAGTTTCACAGAAATATCAGTAATGGAGAAAATCTCATGATTCCACCAAAGAACTGTAGAACAAAAGCCTGCATATTTTTACACCAACCGAAATTGGCCGAATTACATATCATTCAGTCTCCTTTGTACATCCTATCTTTTGGGATCAACAAGGCAACCGCTATCTGAGCTATCTTGAGGAGCAGTCTGCAGTCCTATACATAAAAGGCATGAATATTTAGCCCGTACCAATTAGCCAACATCTTGATACATAAAAAGTTGCTATAACTGAAGTATTTCCTGTAATTTACCAAGAGTACAGTCAAGCATTTATGCCTGAAGAATCGCCTCCTGTTTAAGCTACCTTGACTACAAGGTACTCCTCCCTCAAATGCAGTTAACCAAATAAGTAAGATGAAATGTTTTCTCTAAAATTTGAAGGTACAACAGACTTACTTCAGAAGTTCATCTCTCTCCGTCTTGCGTGCAAACACAATGTCACTACATTTGTTTTGAAATTTCAGGAGGAGTTCAGTCAGTTCATTGTAAAACTAGAAAGGAAAACAGTGGATAATCTCTAAGGAACATTGACATATGTAACAACTGTATGAGTGAGAAAAGAGATGACAACTGATTTTCCATGCAGCTTCCATCACTGTAGTTTTATCTTCCATCTTGTACCCCATCTTCCTATTTCACTACTGATAACAGGTGTTTAGATTTTTAGTAACTTCAAAAAGGACCCATGGTTCTAATGACAGGAACACACTGAGTGCTTCTTTGCTTTAATAATGTTGTATCACCCAAAGAGATGTCTTTTTCAAAACTTCCAGTTTTTTTTACTATTTAATTATACTTCCTCTCCTTTTAAAAGTTAGTGTCATCATAGGTTATAAAAATCTTACTGATGCTACAAAATTTGTGGCATTTCACAAGATCACATTCTATCAAAATATGTTCATGAAAAGTCATCCCATTTAACATTTCCAAAATTGCTAATTCAAGATCTACATTCTCTCTAGATATGGTCCACATATTCACATAGCTTTTGCAATGCCTTTACCTGAACAGTAGTGGTACTAGTTGAAATTATTCTTTAAATAATCTAAGGGAAACAACAAGGATAAAATAAACCTGTGGTATTGCTATTGCAGGTCCTTCAACACCATATATTACTATACCTTTGTGCCTTCTTTTAGGTTGCTCACAAGTTCCACAAAGTTGTCATTGGCTACAGCTAAGTTCTTTAAAACTTCTTCTCTTAAATTGGATTCATTATTTGATTGCTTCATCTTAGAAAACTCCTGATGTGAATTCTAGCATAAGAAAAACAATCAATTTAAAAGTTCACCAAGTTCATACTATTGCATAGAATTAAAACTTGCTCCATTAACCTGGAGCATAGCAACTAGGATACCAGATTTAAATATTTACGATCATGACTCTGAAGCCAATATAACCACAAGGCACTCATTGTGCTAAACTGGCCCTTAAAATTTATTACAAGAAATGTAGAATACCTGAATGCTGTTGAGCAGTTCCTCTTGTTTTTTCAAGGTCTCTTGTACTTTTTGGGTGAGACTACCATAAAGGTGATCCAACTCGGTGACAGAAATGGCTTCTTCATTTAGAGCACCATCCTTTGCAAGCGCTGTTAGGAATTTTGTTGTCATGTCGAAGTTTACTGATTTGAGATCATTCTCAAGTTGCTCTCTCTGCTTTTTCACTTCATCCAGATTAGCCAGCAAGGATTTTAGGACATTAACCACCTAGGAAACAAAAAGTAAGAGAATTCATTCTGTATCAATGTTCAATACTTGTTTTCCCCACTAGTCCTTCAAGAATGTGGAAGAAAATATGAAAGGATGATTAGCATAAGCCAAAGCCAAATTAGAGCCCCAATATTCTAATTTGCATCTTTTTTATTTATTACATTTCTTTATCACCCAATAGCTAAAGCTCTCTGGGCAGTTCACAAAAATTAAAACCACAAGTACAGCATAAAAACAATACAAAATATAAAAGCTTAAAACTACAGTATAAAAGTACAACCAGAATAAAACCTAGTAGCAATGCAGAGAATTAAAATACGGTAACAAATTTAAAACAGCAGAGCTAAAAGGCTAGAATGCTAAAATTCCTGGAAAAATAAAAAGGTCTTCACCAGGGGCCAGAAAGAACACTATGCAGGTGCCAAGTGAATCTCTCTAGGGAGCTCGATCCACAACTGGGGTGCCACAGCAGAAAAGGCCCTCTTCCTGGTAGCCATGCACCTCACTTCCTCTGGCAGGAGTTTCTCTCAAGCAAGCCTCAAGCTTAGAAAGCCCAATTGAGTGACAAGATCACTCAGTCACAAAAAAGATTTAACCAATTTGGGGCCACACTAGATGAGACCTGGAACATCCTGACATTTCTTTTTAAAAAGCACCTCCAAGACTCTCCAGTTTGGATCAAGACATAGGGCTGGAGAAAGGGGAGAATTAACATTTGTGCCCCACTTCCCCGAATCTAAATCACTGCCCCCCCCGATGCTATTTGCCCTCCAAAAGAAACTTACTGGGTATGTTAATCATGAACTAGGTTAAATGTTAACATGTCTGAATGCCTCGTTGTTCAATGTAGTTTTAAAAGTGAAATTTCTTGTTCTTACCTCAGTCCCCTGCATAGTTTTTGCTGGATTTGCAGAAGGAATTGCTGCATTCAGTTCTGGTTCCGGTTTACATAACAGTGAAATAGTATCTCGATGAGTTTGATAACGTTCCTTAACTTGTTTGTCAGCTTGCACAGCTTTATCCAAGACATTACTGTAATTGGCGCCCTCTACAAAAGAGCAAAGACGTTTGATGCTCAAAGATGTTTTCTTAATCTAATAAATAAATTAAATCTTGTCCTGTACCAAATTAGCAATATACCAAATCTCAATTACAGATAACCTATTAAGTTGGTGCTTGTGCAAACTTATGTAATTCCACTTATGTGGCCAGGGCTTTATGCAACTCACTCCAACCACGATTTTGGGAAACAGTAATTGGAATTAAAAAGAGTAAACTACTACAACTTCAATCCCTTCCAAAACTAATCTGTTAGATAACTCCAAAAGGGTTCTTTCTGCTGGAATGCCTTTCCTTGCATTTTCTATGGGTTCTAAGAGTTTGGGGGATGGGCCTTTACTTCTTGTACTTCAATGTATTAAACCATAGAGACAACTTCCAACAGAAGAGCTGCTTCGATTTTTTTTTTAAGACTGCTGTTCCCTATATCCACAGTTAATTTGACCCAAAAGGCTTGATTAAATAAAGGTAGAGCAAGATTGTTTTGCTCAGCAGGACCATATTGCACATTATATTAGTAGCCACTGGTTCAAGCAGAGACACTCAAGTTTCTATTCAGGTGCTTGCTTACATATACGTTTTTCTAGAATGGTAAAGACTAGACTGGCCGGATTTGCATGTCACTGTAAACCATGGTGGCTTATAAACTACACACAGTAGCTTATTTTTCCGATAGCCTACTGTGCCCTGACAGACGATTGGAAAAATAAGCTACTGTGCATAGCTTATTCCCCCCCACCGCCCCTCCCTTCCCCTCAATCCTCCAGCCCACATTCCAAGGGACCTAGAGGCAGACCCGTCTTGTCTACTGCCAAGACCCCTTTCGCAGCTCCGATCGCAATCAGATCCCTTTTTTAAAATGTTCCTGGTCCTGTTTTTGTGCAAACACAGTACCAGGAAACTTGCCTGCACTTCCCCATAATTTTTTCCATGTCTGCAAATGGGGCTTCCCATTCACACATCTGGGGAAAATGGTTGTTGTTGTTTTCTTCGGTTTCCTGTTCATGCGCAGGTGCGCATGAGCAGGAAATCAATGAGCCTGCCCCCCCTTGCACCCCTGCACATTGCCCAAACATGAAGGGGTGCAGGCAGGGAGAGCCCCCCAGTTCCCATTGCAATCGCTGCCTCCCCACCGGTTTTGACAGCTGTCGAAAATGACAGCTCTCAAAAGCAAGCCGGAGATAGCCGTCACTACAGGGAGCTGGGAAAGTGCCCCATTTCTTCTGAGGAAGCAAGGGTGCGAGGCCCAGGGAGGGGTAGGTGGGGGTGCCCATACCCCTTCCCCATGCCTGGCACCCTTGCTTCCTCAGAAGAAACGGGGTGCAACAATTTTTTAAAATGTCTTCATTCCATTCTTGCGCAAGATGTAATCAAGACATTAAAAAATGGAAAGGGGAGAGGGGTGCCCCAGTTGGGGGGCCTTGGGGTGTTCCCCACCCCAGCATGAGGGGGATCACACTGGGAAGTGGGTGTTTCAGAGTAGGAGGAAAGCAGAGGGGCTCTTCACCACCCTGCTCTGGAAAAACCACCTACTAGCCAGTTCGCCATACATGCCGGGGTGAGGGGACAGCCCCACCCCCAGGGCACCCACTCCTTTAAAAATCAAGCCGTGAGCAAAAACCTTTCCCCCAAATGGTGGGAAACGGCTTATTGGGGGGGGGGACTGGGGCTGGTGTGGGTGGCAACTGGCAAGGTTCCTGGTCCCATTTTTGCGCAAAAACAGGACTGAAAACATAACCCAAGAAAGGGATGTAACACCAATCGCTAGCAGAGCTGGGAACAGGGGCATGGGCAGCGGCTTGGGCGTGATCGTAAATAGCGATTGTGGCCCCTCTGGGCAAGAGCGGCAGGGGTTTCTGCCACTCTTCCCAAGCAGCTTGCTGGCCAATGCCCTTTACCCACAATGGACTGACAGATGACATGTTAACCCATCATCGGTAAAATAACCCACTCTGCAGACCATGGGTTCCCAGGGTGGCTTATTTTGGGTGACTAAAACAGCACGCAGGTGACACGCCAACTTACCATGGGTTACTCAGGAAAATAAACCTTTATGGATTAATGTGTTGTTGGAACCCAGTCATCTTCAGTTGGCCTATGCTACAACTCTAGCTGACTCAGACATTTCTTGATTAGCTGGTATTTCAAATTTCAGATATTAAAACAGCCTGATTACAGATCCAAGATTCTTTGTACAATTCCTGCCTTTAACCTATCAGTGAGCATTTTGCTATCTAGAAGTAGATTTCCTTTTATAGGTTGGTCTTACAAGTTAAATTATCTTTCAACTGTGCTCATATTAAAACTACTGAAAAAGTAGTATAAACCTTTGGAGTAGTATGGGGAGGGTAGAAGGCCAACACTTGGAGCATAATGAAGGCAAATATCTTTAACCCAGGAAACTATTCCAAGTTGCTATTTTGCTTTAAATCCTATTCTAATCTGGATTATCTATTATTCCTGGGAGTGCTGGGCTAAGGAGAGTAGGCAATAGTCCTCAAGGATCTCCAGATCTGAAACTGTCATCAATACTTAAAATAGCTGAACAGTCTTTGATCAATCAAGTTAAGGTCCTACAGCTTGCCCGTAATTCACCATTATGAATTCTCAGCTAACAAATTAAGAGAGCAATCCTATGGCCCCTAGACAGTGTCGGGGGGGGGGGGGGGCACACAGGATTTTTCGGATTCCTGGATCTGAGGCTGGAGACAGCGCTGACCTCAGACCCATGAGTTTGAGCTCCCCTCCCCCTGGCAGATGGCATGGAGAGAACCACGCCTGCTGCCTCTATGAGCTCACAAATGTGAGTTCAGAGTGGAGGGAAAGGGGGCATGCCTGTGGGGAGGGAAGGGACTGGGGAAGTGAGGATACAAGCTATCCCCAGCCTCCATCCCTCCCCAATGCCTCAGCTGGACAGGCGAAAATACCCGTTTAGCTAAAATGCAGAGCAGGAGGAGCGTGGAGGCAATGATCGGCTCCGCACTCCTCCCACCCTGCACAGGATGCCTGTCAGTCTCCAAGTTCAGAGGCTGACGGGCATCCAGACAGGACTGCGCCCTAAGTTGCTCTCCTGCCTCAATTCTGTGCCTTACCCTCAAGGATAAGCCAAAACTGACCATTTAACAAAAATCCTAAATTAGAAAAATCAATGTACTATACAGAAGCACACTAGACTGTTATCTAATGCAGCCACTTTTTGCTAATAGTGTGCTATACTTATGTATCCCAGAGAGGAGCACAAAGGGATCATCTGTGGTTCAGAGGCCAATATGGTTGCTCTTACATTGCTTCGTCTGGTGTGTTTCCTTTTCAGGATGCCAACGCTACCCCACTTTTGGAACACACCTCAACACAGAATGCAGCTACATGCCAATTTATACATATTTAATAACCAAGCACAAAGATAAAATGAATAGCAATGTAAATATTACCTGTCCTCAAAGGTTTGTAAAGGTCATTTGATGGTGTTCTTTGCCAGCGTTCCTTGAACTTGTTTTTCAGTTCATTGTCTGTTGCTTCTTCTTCATCCAATATCCTTAGAGACTACAATTGTTTTTAAAGAAGTATTTCTAATTAAAAAGGCTTCAAGTTGTCACAACCTTGGGTCCAGGCCAAGTTAGCTGAACCTAGCTCCCATTGGCATCAGTTGGCCAAATCAGTCATGACTTCAAGTCACTGATTTAAATGGGAACTAACTAAGCCATGACTAACTTGTCCTGTTGATTTCAATGGGACCCAAGTTTAACTAAATTAAGCCTAAATCCAACCCATTTCATTTAGAATAAGCCCAGTGTTGTTTTGCATGTCTAATTTCAACCAACACCCAAATAGGAGGGTATATAATTATCAGCCACTTTAAAGTGAGTGAGTGAATGAGTGCGTGTGTGTGTGTTTGTATAATATGTATGAGACAAAGACACACACACACTGATATCTTATAATCCAGTAAAATAATCACTTCAGTGATCCAATATCTTCTAAACAAATGAAATGTAGGATTTTATCACCTCATATTGTGCCACTACCATGGTAAAAAGGTATAAGAATTAACAACACTGCAGTCTGTTCGTATTGTAACCTTACCTCATCCAGAATCTCTCTATTTCTCTGTAGCAGTTCAGGAAGATCTTTCATCAATTGATCAATTGTTTGGATACCTCCCTGTTCAGTCACAGACTTAGACTTCTGCAGAATGGACTGAGGAACACTATCCCCAGAAACATCCTCAATAGCAGCAGGGAGATTGAGGGAAGCCAGCACTCTGAAAAGAATATGATACAATTTCATTTTGTAACAACCAGCTTACAGAGTCACTTGACACCAGGCAAATAATTCGTTGACATTGATACTCCTTTTTCTAAGAAAAAAATGCTTTATTCTGGTATCATTCTTTGCCATCATGAAAAAAATTACCAAGTATCTTCCAAAGTAATAGCCAAATTGTAAATTGTGCTTCCTGTCACGTGCAAAGTGTTTGACAGTGTCACTGCTAATGAAGATTCCTTTTGATTAAATACCCTTGCACTCTCCAAACTCCATACCCAGTTTCAGCAACATATGAATTAAAAAGCCATCAAAAGAGATCTTTGAAGGAAGTCAACTCTGTTTTCTTCATCAGTAACTTTGGTATGCCAAGAGAACACAGTAAGTTGGACCCAGATGAAATTAGTTCCATTTAGTTCCCACTGAAATCAGTGGAACTTCACTTAGTCATGACTAAGTTTTCATATTGGTTTAAACGGTACTTAACTGCAACTAATTTAGGTTGGATCCAACCCAATGGGCCAAAGATGATCAAGTGGAACTTCACTTATGCAACAAGGCTTTCCTGGTTCTTCCCCCACCCCCACTACAGGCCCCTGTACCCCAACCCCCAAACCACTGATGGTCAACAAATCCTATGGAATAGCATATGATAGGGCACCGGGGGGCGGGGGGGGGAGGCGCGCTACAGCAGAATGGGGAAACCGGAGGAATTTGGCAGGGATGCCTTTGCCAAGAGAAGTCTGCTTGCACAAGACATCTCTTGAACCAAGCCACTGTTTTACAAAAGTCAGACATCAGCATAATCAGCTCACCCATTTGCCAGATTGGTAGCCTCTCTCATCTGGGCTATTGATCTGTTAACCAAATCTGCCTTTCTTTGGTTGTAGAGAGTAAGAGCTTGCTGCACTGCTAGAGGAACCATCTTCTCGAACAAATCTATAAAGAAAGCACTATTATTAACAAGACCGAAACCTCACTCTATTTCTACCTGACCTCCCCACCCCCACCCCAGTACTTATTTGGAAAGATCAAACCACCAGCACATGCTCTCCACAGCCTTCCAGAAAGGAAAGCCTTGCTGCCAACCTCCATGCAGGCAAAGTAGCAACATTTAAGCTTACCACTTGTCTTGAGTTCCAGCTTAAGAGCAAGATTATGGGCACATATATGTAAGGAGGGCTCTGTCAGTGGAGAACAACCTCAGGGCACATTCCTACCTGCAGTTACCTGGAACAGTGAATGTCACTTAAAGACAACCTAATCTCATTCTGGCCCCATGAAGCAAGGACCAGTCTGAGTGATGAAAGGTAAACAGTAGAGTCATGCTTCTTGATGTAGTATGATGCTACTGCAATGTCTTCGGATGAGCACAACCCTATAGCATTCAAGCAGACTACCTCACCACCCTTAGGGTGGAGGCAATGCCACCATGACATCCCACACATGCCAAGGCAGACATGCAATAGCTACCTTATATGAAGGTACTTCTGGGGATTTAGATCTTACACAGCTGTTGCTCAGAAGATTTGCAGTCGGCAAGATTTGTCCATGTTTTGCCTGTCAACACTTTGCTAATGTAAAGTTTCCCTTTCTTTTAATTACACAAAGGGGCTAATAGAAGTGAGAAGATCATAGATCAGTACTTCCATGTTCTGCCTGCATAAAGTTTCAGAGACAGAGGTACCAGCTATGTTTGATACCAAAGTGTTACTCATGAGGATCCTAGCCAACATTTCAACTGCAAGAAGGGTGTTAGCACTTGTATGGTTTGGAAGCTTCCTGTGAGGATATTTATATACCTATAGCTAGCAAGATTCAACACTTCTATACCAATAGATATAGCACTGAACTTGGATGGGTTCAAATCTCAGTTCAGTTATAATATCTGAGTGGGATGGGCAATCAAACTTATTTTTCAGAAGCAGTTTCCCATTTGCAAAACAGGAAGACTGCTGACCTTCCTGACATTGAGAAATTAACAAGGGAAGATATCCCATCCCGGCTATCTAGGAAAAAGGTGATAAACCTAAAAATAGTACAAACATTAGAATAGGAATGTTGAAGTCATATGCTAAATGTTAGACTGCAGCAGTAAGTGCACTTACCAGTAAATTTCTGACTTAGAGGGACAACAACTGGAGTAGCTTTCACAAGACTGGCTTTCCCAATAGGCTCTAAATCTTTAAGATCAGGAATCCTGTCATGATAGATGAAGTCATTGTCCTTCTTAGCAGCTGCAAGTGCACGGTTGATTTTGTCAGACAAGTCTTTTACATTTATATATTCATCATAGCGAGATGCCACTGTTTTTACTAGATCGGCAGCATGCTAAATTAAAAATAAATAAAGTTGAAATTAACACTCAGTTTCTGTAACATCTGCTATAACTGAAAGCTTCTGCTTAAGATAACATCTCTGCTTGAAAAAAAATGCAAGATATTTGTCTGGAATGTGCAGAACAAGTTGCAGAAGTTCTATACAGCATACATAATTACTGATATGCAAACTTACTTAATGTTTAGTTAATGTTTCTTAACAGTTTCTTCCTTAAATCTGATATATTTTTAAATGTTCAGATGTTCCCTTTTTTAAGTAGCCATGGCTGTATGTTATAGAGATGCTTCCTAAATGAAAGATAAATTTTTGTTTCATGCTAGACCAGGTTCCCCAGTGCAAACACTCAGCATATTTTTCCTGGAACCTTCAAACATGCATATTGTCTCAAACTACACAGTTCTCATTATGCTGAAAGGTTACTTGTCATTTTTAAAGGAAACTATCCACTGTAGAAAAAGAGGCAGAATCCATCTTTTTCTGGGAGACAAAGAGGAACAGAAAGTATGAAGGGACAAGGAGCTTTGTATTATAAACAGTGAAGTGTGTGTGCAATGGATGTTTATGTATGTACGTATCCATGTGCGTATGTGATATGTGCGTGTGCATGCATATGAGTGTGTACACACTTGCTCACATTATCTTTTCTTCCACGTCAATGTGGAAGCCACTAGATTAAGGACGGACATTTTATTTTAAATTATTTTTAGGATGGAACCCTCTCATTTTTAAGGGATTTTAACTCCCGCCTTAAAACAGGGGTTTTACTGATGGAGAAAGTGGTGAAGAAGCATTTTTTCTTCTTCTTCTCTGTCTGGTACACCATTCTCAGGATGTTCTGCCTTGATACCACACAGCAGTGTCAGACCAGTAATGCAAACTGTTCCATACGTCTGCCCTTAGTGTACTTAAAGAGGAACCCACCTTACACTGCAATTTGAAGTCATACTGACCCCAGCTTTTCCCATATTCTGTTTTTAGAATTCTGTATAGAATTCTCTGTGCACAAGTACTGATGCCACAATGGGATAAAGAAGGGGTTTTTCATAGGATGCTGATTGGCTTTGGGATCCCAAGTTTTTGTAGTGTATGCAGCTCACAGTGTTTTTATATAAGACATGCCACAGATGAGGCAAGCAGGATGGGGACTCTCTATATCTTAAGCAAGGGTCATAGCTCAGTGTGACAGAGCACCTGCTTGGCATGCAGAAGGTCCCAGGTCGAACCCCAGCTTCTCCAGGCAGGGCGAGGAAAGAATCCTGCCTGAAACCCTGGAGAGCCACTGCTGCCAGTCAGTGTCAACAATATTGGGCTAGATGGGCCAATGGTCTGACTCCGTATAAGGCAGCTTCCTATGTTCCTATGTTTTAAGAGGCAGTGGCAGGGTTGCACGCTTTGACTTACAGCAGGATTAAGAGCTGTCTCCAGGGAGTTGGTTACAGAGGCCTATGCTGGCCTCTGCCACGTACCATTCTCCTCCCATTTCATTAACCAACAGAAGGGCTAGTTAAGTTTGAAAAGTGGCAGTGAACAAGTTTTAACATTTGTTTGTAATGAACTTGCAGCATTTTAATGTGCTTGCTCATTTTTATCCTAGCTGAACATGCAGAGGTCTTTGCCCTCCCCACTTTGCCCAATTTGGGCACAATGTAACTTCATATGTCACTGTCTTTAAAAGCCATGCAGCATGATCTGATCCATGTTTACTGAGAGATCCTACTAACTTATGAAGTGCACTCTGAATTGCAGAACCTTATACTGAACTCTTATGCTGGGAAAGAATATAATCCAAAAATGCTCTGCCCAGCAAAACAGAAGATGAGATCTATCAAACTAAAGCCTCAGAGGAAAAAACTGTTACTGCCTCATATTCCATAAACTTGAGGCTATCTAGAAGATTTTTAAAAGCAATTTTCAGGTAACAATCCTCATAAAAACAATCTGTTTCTTTTAAAATGTTTTAATATGGTGTTTTATTCTTTTATCTTGCTGTTCACCACTCCGAAAGCTTTGATGTGGAGCAGTATATAAATATTTTAAATAAAACAAATAAATAACACAAATGTCAAAGTTCTATCCTACAGAAAATCAACCCTAGTGAAATTCTTGCTGTCAAAATGAAACATGCAATAGTTAACATTAGCTATCATTAGGTTATTATTGGACTTTAATTGTGAAGTTGAAACAGGTGTCTAATATCAGTTGATGCAAAACATCAAAAAATCCAAGAGAAAAATTATTGGGAAAAATAACTTGTAACTTTTTTTCTAATGTACTTAAACTAGCCCAGCCAGCCAGCCCCACTTCCCCCAGGTACAATTATTGTATGATAAAATTTTCATTAATTCCCATTTTTTTAAAAAGAAATGAAGTTACTCACTTGCAATCTTGCGATTTCTTCACCAAATTTCTTTTGTTGCTTTGCTAGTATAGACTGATGGTACTCTGCATTGGCCTGCATTAAGCAATGTTTAGCAGCCAGAACAGGAAACACCTCCTGGAAATAAAAATACTGACCAGGGGAAAAGTCCAACCACATAAACCATCACAGACAACATGGGATGCAGGAAGAAAGAGGAAGAAGAACAGGACATTAGTCACCCGATTAATGGTTTAGATAAAACATGAGGAGTGGAGGATACCCATGTGACTTTGTATATATTAAGTTTGGTGGAAGTATGAGTACTGCTCTGCATATTTAAATTTGAGCCGTTTTAAATTGGTTTACGATTTCAATTCACCTAAGTCAACCCTTGAGAAGAGTAAGATTGCTTTAACTCAAGTATGCCTTAGAAAGGACAGCCGGGATGCCAACCATTACACTCATGAGAACAAGTCAAGCACAAAAAGGAACTATCTAGAACTTGAAAAGCCAGCTCTTGTCAGTCACCCAGTTCACAAATATTTGCACCAATTCACACATGCATCTGTGCAACTTTATCTACATGACAACTACTGAATAGGCTTAGCCACAGAAAAGGTAGTGTGTGATCTTCATGGTACAGAGATACACTTGGCAGCAATATTCTTCCTCCAAGAAAGAACTACTGTGATCATGGAATCACTGCCTATTATCTGTGTGAACCATCACTTCACATGGTGAGAATCTCCATTTGGGAGATGCTGGAGGTGGTGACATGGAAAAGGATGTATGTATAAACTGGCCCTTTAAATAAAACAGGGATGCAATTGTTGAAGAAGCATACTTCTTCAACAATTACTTTACTTGCAATAATACTCACTTGCTATCTCTCCGATAGTGCTTGTACTTCAAGAATTGTAACCTTAAACACTAATCATTACTCTTCCAGAGCAAGTCTTAAGCCTGGTGCAGCAGCAATATTTGGTGATAGAATAGACAGTGCCACTGCAGGTGGAAGATGACATTTTTAGAATACTTTCTTTTTTTTTTTAAGGTATCTGTAAGTGGAAAATTAGAACAATAGGGAATGGGCTGGCCTACAACCTCTTTCCCAGATGTTGCTTTTTTTTTCTTTCAAAGTGTTTTTTTAAAAAAACATGGAGAGGTGTTTAAAAATAAAATTTGCACTTGCAATCTGAAGTGATACAGTCCAATCTATCATCTCATTTTGCTGTACAAGAAAGCAAGGTATAAGAGGACATAATGACCATGAAAGTCATCATTACTGATTTGTATACCAAGAAACAGAAAATGCTTAATCCAACATAATCTAAGCCCCAGAGCACCATCAAGAAACTATATATTGCAAATGGAAACTAACTGGTTAGTATAATTATTTCAACAGAACTTACTTCTAAGTAAGGGTGCTATAGGTATGTATAGACAGCCGATTTAAACAGGGATAGATGTGTCTTCAAATATACATCTTCCAATGTTCATCCTATACTAGTCTTCCTGACTGTCCATGCTCACTCTCAGACTATGAAGCACATTTAAGTGAATGGCGACCTCTCACCCTTCCATATATTACATTATGTTAAAAAAAAAAAAAGTGTTGTCCAAATGTAGCGAAATAGCAACTACACAAAGGAAGGGAAGTATTGTTTAAGGTAAACATAGCCATTCTGAAATTAAAAGTACTAATATCTAAGTCAGCAGCAATTCTTAACCAAATCATATGATCTACAGTTATATCCCTACCCATTAAAAAGAAAACTAACTCAGATAAAACAGAAAATCAATATTCATAAACTAGAATATTCCAAGTGTCTAAACGTAAAGGGAACAATGCCCCTTATACAGACTCTAGAGCTGATGTTTCATTCAAATTATCCAGAATACAAATACTACTAATTTACATTTTAAAGGAGGGATTATTTCAAGTTCTGCTTTCATTCCTTATATTTCAGAAAGCCAGGAAATGAAGCAGCACAGCACTCATACTGCCATCATCTTGGGAGAGACAAGTTTCCTGGGTTATGAAAGAGGACAGCATAGTAAAGAGAAATATGAACCCCATTAGGAAGCATGTTAGTTTCAAATTATTTTTAGCAAGGAAATAAAGACCCATCCCTAAAGAGACAGACACAAACATCCTATGTTAAAACTGAATAAAACTATCTGAAGGATATACTTTTACTGTTAAAGCAAACAAGCTTGGAATGAATCCATGTGATTTCCTAGTTTATAAAAAAAAATATGGGGATTTCTTGGATTGACGTGTTATCATACAAAATTTCACTATTTCTCTTCATCCTGCCCCACCCTCCAAATGTCAAGCAAGAATTATAATGTACTTGAGAATACCACTGACAACCTCAAATACATAATCAGCTTATAGCATATTTCTATTCTTCTTATAGAGTCTTTACTATAAAGTTACCAACCTTGGGTAAGGTATCCTTGTACTGACATTGTTTGAATGCATCACCATAGTAATCAGCAGCTTGATTTGCAAGTTTAGCTATGATGGCATCTTTCATTTTATCTAAAATTTAAAAAAAAAAGCTATTAGAGCTGATGTCAGTTTTGAAAAGTAACTGAGAAAGTATTTTTACATGTTCAACTTACAACAGGAAAATATTTTTAAGACAGACAACACATTCTAAGATATATAACTAAGATTATAAGTTCTGAATATTTTCTGTATGCTAAAGCAGCCATGATGTTATGTTTTTGAAACTTATTGAAATTCACTATGTTGTACTGCAATATTGCATCACATAACAAGAGCCTCAAATCTGCATAGCAGATGGCCCAAATGGTAGATGCATCTCTGAAAGGCCTACACTGATCACTGCTTTTTCTTTTCTAACACACACATAAACAAATGCTGCAAGTGTTAATGCTTTTGAAATGTACTAGCCCTCAAGAATCCGCTAAACTGTTCAGAAAAGCATAATCTTATTGAAAAGAGAACAACCCCAGAACAAGCTGTTGCTGTACTGTTTTTACCCACTGGATTTCACAGATATATTTGATTATTTCTACTGTTTTGTTAGGTGCCTTGTGACCAAAATATTTTTTAAAAGGGGAGATATAAATATGTACGTAAAAATAAAATACCAGATAAATGCATTTCAAGTGGCCAAAGTAATTTTCTATGCTAGGATAAAATAAATATGAAATGGGGGGAAATGAAACAACTGAAGGCAGTGATTCTTAAACAGATCTTTAACTCTGGCTGCAGATAAGACCACAAAATGTGCACAGTGGTGGCCACACTGGAATATATAGTAGGTAAGTGGGCCATACAAGTCAGTTGAGCAACCTTAGGAGCTGCATCTGAAGTCTCTGGTGACCACATATGAGCAACAGTACTCTAAGGTATTTTAAGAAACTACCTATAAGAAAGTATTTTGCTTCAAGTATGAAGGCTAAAGATAAACCTACAGAATAAGTACTTGCTTTGTCTTGTGTGTATATATTAGGGCAGTTTTAGATTACATGTTTAAAAACCATGGGAGTGCTCTTCTAAGTCACCCCAGCAACTAAAAGCATCTTAGGAATTGTACAAAAGATCTGTGTTTCTGAAAAATGTTTATATCCAGTTTTTGCAGGATATTTTCCCTCTGGAGAAGCAAGCATAGAGCTTCGGCTATTGGGCGGTATAGAAATGAATGAAATAAATAAATAAATAAATAAATAAATAAGCATCTACATTAAACCTTCAATATTTAAAGATTTACAGCTTAACTATGGTGCCACAAAAATGTAACTTGCAAAGTATTCCCTCAGTCTTCCTCAGACAAACTTAATGTTGTGAATAGAAATGCTTAGTAGTCCATATCACTTCAATTTCTAGCAAAATAACGTTTTAAAATCTAAAAATTCCAAGTAGTGCATGACATACCTCTGGTAGCTTTTAGAAAAAAGACTTCTTGAGCTTGAGCCAGCATGATAAGACTTAGTGTGCCAACTGTATCTGGTGAGATGTCCACTGTAGGTTCACGGTTTAATGAGGACAGGACAGTATCTTTAATGTGCTGGAAGGCACCACTAGCAAACTTGAGAGAATAATATATGCTATTATAGATGCATGTCTAATATCACCATGAAAAATAGCATGAACATGCTGGTACTACATTAGTACAACTGGGAAATCTGAGCAAGATTGGACAAAGATACTAACAGAAATGTCTGAAGTTGCAAGTCTGCACATACTTATATCCCACTGAAGTCAATGGAATTTAAGTCACATGAATATCTGGTGAGTGGCACCCTTAGACAAGAGATTCCTTAATACACAAAAGGATTTTAAATAAAAGTACATTATTCTAGAAGTTTATCATGCACCACACAAAATCTTACATACAAACATGTTGTTTAGTTTGCAAAGTTTGATAGTGATCTGTGCTAGAACCTAGACAGACTGCTTAGCCTGACACTGTAATCAGGGCTAGTTGTATCCTGTTTTACTATTAAACTGCTATGCACAAAGGAACTCTTACCCTGCACCAAAATGATGATAATTTAGGGGGAATCCTATGGCCGCTAGACAGTGGCTAGATGGCCATAGGATATGCTATTTTCCAGGAACCGACCTTCCCCCACTTCCCCCCTCAGAGGCGGCGCAGAACAGCCCCATCCTCTGCGCTCACAGGAGCAGCACGGAGCAGCCAGAAAGGGGAGTGGCTGGGAGCATTCTGGGGCGGGGAGAGTGTAGCTGCCTGTACAACACATCTTATGTGTCATACAGCAGCCTCCGTCCTCCTGTGACTATACAGGAGGCCGAATGCCTCTGCAATTGGCTGTCTAGCAGAAAAAGCAGGGCAGGAGGAGCGTGGAGGGAACGATCCCCTCCGTGCTTCTCCTGCCCTACTTTGGATAGGCACCTGCCTCTGAACTCAGAGGCGGCCGCCTATCTAGATAGGATTGCGCCCTTAATGTAACAATCTTATGCATATTTAGACAGAAAATGCTGGCTGGATAATGCTGGGAATTGTTGGACTTTTTCTGTGTAAACATGCATAAGATTCCACCTTAAGAAAATGGGCAAACTACTTCTTTGCACAATGTATTTAAACTTCAGTTTGGGGGCACTACAGAGACGATCCAAGAACTCTGTGAAAGGTAAAGAAACAGCAGGACAAAGCAAGAAGTGCTCCTTAACACTGGAAGCTCCCAAGTTCTTTTTCATACCTAAGCCTATAGGAGATGCAAGACGTGAACTTGTTAAAAAAAAAAATGCTGTTGCTGCCTGCTTTTGGCACCAGTGAGAAGGAGAGCCATAAAAGTAAAATTATTAAAAATCATAGTGCTGTCTGTGTGAATGGGCAAAGAAGCTATTCACCATTTCAAGAGACCAGTTTCTTGCGGTTCCTTCTAAATGTATTTTAAAATAGTAAGCGATACCAATTAGTGAGATGGACTTTCCGGAAAATTATGAACTGGAAAATGTTCATAGCATCATTTGCATCAGAAAGTTTTCCTGTGCCCTACAGCAGGGATGGGCAACTTCCAGCGGTCGGGGGCGGGGGGAGAAAATTACCCCCTACATTTGGTAGTGTGGCAGCAGCAGCAATGAAAAATAGCTTCCTTTTATAAGCAGCAGTGTGCGGGGGGGGGGGGGATTTTAATTTCAAAGTCTTTTTGCCACCGTGCTTCCAAATTTTCATGGGAAACCACAGCTTTTGTCTTTTAAAAGGAGGCAGTTTTTCCTCCCTGCCATTGCAAAAAAAAAGCCAGTGGGGGCTGCAGTCAGCCTGTAAGTTGTCCACTCCTGCCCTAGCCAGTGATCTAAGTTCGCATATTTATTTTACTTGTTTTTAGTAAACAAAGCTAAAAATAAGTGCCACATGTTAATTTTTTGTTCCAATACACCACAAGTATTTAATCTGAAATATTTGAGGGGGGAAATTAAAGCACACTTAACGTGATTTAAATGTTATTTTCCCAAAATTTCCAATTTTTCAGAAACCCTCCCTAGCCGCAGAATTTCCAAAAATTTTACATCTCTGTACAACCATTCATCTATTTTAAGAGTCTGAGTCTCTGTCACTGAGGTTGCTGAGGCACCTTCAGTTTCACTGTCACTATTTATTAGTTCCATTTCACACTGAGTCATATGTGTTTCAATAACATATAAGTATTCCCTCACATGCTTGCTAAGAGATAATCACCTGAAAAACATTGATTACAACTCTGAAACTGCCAAAGTTGTCCAATATCATATTTGCAATTGATATCCATTCACTGTTGCTAATAAACTTATGAAATGGAAGTTTTTCCGTGAGAAAATTAAGCACTGGATAATTTTCTGCCCCATATCACTGATGCCAAGAGATTCCCCTCCACCCTCCCTGAACAACCTCAATGTTAGAACATATGCACTAGCCTCAGCTGCTTGGCCCCTTTGAAAACATGTAAACTGGGTTTGGACGACACAATAACACTTGATCGGTTAAATAAGCCACAGTGGCTTATTTAACTCATCGTTGGTTATCATGTCGTCTGTCGAGAATTTTTTAATGCACGATGGCTTATTTGGCTGAAATAACCCCCTCTGATAACCTACAGTCTGCAGTAAGGGTTATTTAACCCACCATGGGTTATCATGTCATCTGGCACTTGCTATAGCTTATTCCGGTCACCTACAGAGTTGGCTGGCAAGAGCAGTCAGAACTGTTGCAGCTGCTGTGCTCCAGGCCGCAGAGCCCTTTTTCCGAGTTCTGACAAGCAGCGCAGGGACAACTGGAGCCAAACAAGTACAGCTTTCCCTGATACTGTGCTACAGTTACAAAATGACAGCTTTCACCTAGTACAATGACAGCCTCCTGCTAGCGTGCTACCCCGCTACAGCGAAGTTACACAATGACAGGATTCCCTGATCACTACTTTGAAACTGTGCAAATTGGTAAATAGGGGAAAACAGGGGAATAGGGGAAGAACTGCTCACTTTCCCATGAAGAAGAGCAGTTCTGCAAAAATCCCATGAGGGCAAACCACCTGTGCAATTCCACCCCCTTTCAGCTAACTGTCCAGGAGTTATAGCTCCCACTCCCTTTTCCCTTCTCTGGTCACTTTACCCCAAAGAAGCAAAGTGGTGGGGCAGGCAGAGATGCACAACTGCAGTTTTGCGCAAATTCTCTTTTGTGCAAAAGCACTATAGTGAACAGAAGCGGCTCTGCCAGCAATGTCTGGGGGCGGTGAAACGCACAACTCCACTCTATGCTAAAGTGCTATAGCGCTTTTGAAATAAAGGCTTTATGCCAGCAATGGCTGTGGGGGGCTTTTGTGCAATTTTGCTATAGTGCTTTAGCACTATAGCAAACAGAAGCGGCTTTGCCAGCAATGTCTGGGAGGGGGGTGAAATGCCAACTCCATTTCATTGTCATCTGTTCTGATGACAATAAAGGCGTCTATGCCAGCAATGGCTATGGGGGGGGGGGGGAATGTGCAATTGAGGGTTTTGTCCCAATCCTGCAAACCCCTAAGGATTTGTACCACCCCTGTTTATTGCACATAGGATTTTCCCTCTTCTGGGGTAATTGCACAAGGTTTGGATGGTGCATCGGGTGCCTCCCAACTAGGAGAGGCTGTGTATGAAGTTTGTCCTGATCCTGCAAACCTCCAAGGTGTTATAGCCACCACCCCCTTTTTGGTGCACATGGGATTTTCCCTCCTCTGGGATACTTGCACAGGGTTCTGATGGTGCATCAGGTGCCTCTCAACTAGAGAAGGCTGTGTATGATGTTTGGTCCTGATCCTGCAAGCTTCTAGCACTTTAGAGCCACCACCCCCTTGTTGGGGTGATGCTGGAAGCACTGAATTAAGCCCCTGTACTTCACCCCACACCTCTCCCCTCTCATTGGGATATTCTGGAAGGTTAAAACGGGCTGCTGTGATGTTGTCAATGGGTGAAACAGTGCCACTGCTCAGGCGGGAGGACTGCAGCAGGATAGGGGGCAGGGGGATGACTCAGTTTACACACAGAAGCTTAATAAACTACTCACAGTGTCTTATTAGCCTAGTCATGTGGTGGGGCATCATGGGCTATTTCAAAAATAACTTACTGTGAGTATCTTATTAAGCCACCATGGCTTAAAGTGACATCCAAACATGGCTGTAGTCAGTTTTGTTCCTTTATATGCTTCCTCAGTTTTCAAATACAGCAGGGTAGTGTAGCATCTGCTACATGGCAGCTCCCTCAAATCCCAAAGATTAAATAAGGACATACATTTCTAACTGTACTCTCTATGACACTAACTTAGGGTCATGCTCTTGGTTCACTATCTGAGCAATAGGAATAAGGCTGAAATGTAACGTGGTGGCTTAGGTCTTCCCATGAATCCATGGCTAAGCTACAACTCAAATCAAGGTTTCTCAGATTCAAATCTAATAATATCCACTGCACATCTACCACTATACTGTCTGATATGGATTATTCATCCCAGTTCTCCAATCAAGCTGGAGCTTTATGAGTATATAATTTTAACATACATACCCAACATTTCAATGTAACTACTAGTATTTTCAATAATCTGTTAAATGGAGAGAAGAGTCATACCTGATAATGTTTAGCAGCAGCTTTCAATCCTTCATCACTGTCAAGATTCTGTTCTGATGCTATCTGGCTAGCCAATGCTCCACAATTGAACAACACACAAGTCTTCTCATAGCCCAAACTTGCCAAAGCTGAAGCAAAACACACACAAAATAGCATTCTTAACTACAAATGAGACAGTCATGAAGTCTGTAAGAAGAAAACTATTCGCAGAAATTGAGAGCTGTGTTCCAATGAGATTGTACATATGTGTAATATACAAAGCAACTTTAAACAAGCCCCTTAGAAAACCAAAACCAGTCTTCTTTGGCTTCTGGCCTGTTCTCAAACACAATTAAGTGATCTTTGCCATCTTTTAAAGTCCCAAATGGTTTGGCATCAGGATATTTAAAGGACTGCTGGAGCTCAGCCCTGCCATTCCAGTGCATGTCCCTTTAAATTAAATAGCATTCTTGGCCAAGACAGTTAGCATCCATTGCTCCACATCAATCACCCTTTGTCTTTCTCCTAGTTCCAGATCCAGAAACGGAAAGCATTTAATGCATCAAGACAGCCAGAGCAATTTTCTTTTTAATTAACACCTTCTAGCTTCATCTCCTAGCTCCATTTGCCAGGCATCACAGGCAAATGGGCTCTACCAATCAGATGAGTTTCACCTACTCAGGACAACAGTATTTTCACATCTGATTGGTAGAGCGCATTTGCCTGGCCACACTAGCTAAACATAATATGGAATATGATCCCACTATTCCTTTGTCACATCCCTTGACCATCCTATGAGGCTGTACACTGAAACTACCTGGGCAACCCCTATGTGCATGCATATGCTGATGCTCTTCCAAGAGTAGTTTTATTAGCTTTATTTCCTTAAAGTACCTTTCTGCTTTCCCATTGTCCCTTATTTTATACTTAATAGAATGTTACTTTAATTTTTACTCTTAATAACCTTTTGCTTTGATTTTGAATGAGTTCATGAGAAGCCCAACAGTTCCCCCTACCACTCCTACCACCAAGCAAAGCTGTTTGGAGTTACACTTTTGCGTAAGGGAAATAAAAGGAAACCAATCTGCCCCTGCCCACAGTGATGGGCAGGCAACTGGGTTGGAGCTCTGGACTTCCTATATTAAAGAGATATAGAAGTGTGCACAAATGGCCTACCTCACAAGTTAGTTGTAGGTGCAGCTTTGCTACAACTGCCTTTTCCCACGTGATCTTGTTTGCCCATTTAGATAACGAACAGAGACACTGCTCCATTAGACAGATCTGTATTGCTAATATATAAATTCTGCTTCCATAAAATGTTCCATAAAACGCTCATTTTTTTGTTGTGAAAGGGATCTTCTTTCAAAGTTATTGGGGTTTACATGGGTGGGTGTGGGCCCCAGGGTGCCCATAACCACCTAGCTCCTTTTAAGGTCCTGCTTACTTATGAGAATACAACTAACCATCTAATAGTTGTCTTTTCTTTGTCAGTTTATACTACTTGGTGGCTGACAAGGTAATTAGTGCAAGAAAAAAATAGCAATATGGCTGCCAAAATGCAAACTGGTGGTATAGGTTCTGGAATAGTTCAATATTGTTATGTTGGCTCCAGTACCTTTCAAACTGTCACACAGTGTACATTGTACAGTAAACAATGGGCATTGTGTATGAACATTGATCTACAAGACAGGAAGGCATCACCATCCATGACTCCTAAACATCCTCTACACACATCAGCTTAGATAGCAACAAGAGCCAGGAAGTCACCTCAACTGATCAAAAGCCTTTTTGCAACCAGGTCTGGAACACAGATAACCAGCAAAATGTAACGTTCCTGACACCAGGTTTTCAAGAGTGGCAATCTGGGACATTAAGAGCATTAGGATCACTGAGATGCAAAATAAAACAGAAAACAGGCAAGAATATATCCTTGCATAAGAACCCTGGGCACTGGAATATCCTCAGTGATCTGCTTGAGGCTTCCACATCTGATTTGAAATGTGCTTCCACAGAGAATCTTACTAAGGTTGAACTATCTTTTATCAACAAGGATATTATGTAATATCCAGAGTTTGCAGGCCAAATAGTCAATATAAAAATACAACTCTGATCAGATGTGATTTTTTAAAAATGATTCTTGAAAATATCATAAATTGAGAGGCTGTTTAGATTTCAGTTAGTTTTCCACATCTTAGTGCTTACGTCTAATTTTATTTCTGTAATAGTCACTCACCAAGTTTGACAGATCCACCAAAGAGTGATCCTTTGTCAAAAGCATCTTTCCAAGTAAAAGTTACACAGATCTGGATGTATGAGAAAAGTAAGTTAATTCCTAGTTTTAAGACAGATGCAGATGTTTTAAAAGATCTTCTAAGCAGAAACTCACATATCAAATAGTGACCTGGTTCACATGTAACAACAGCCCATGGGTTGTTCTTTAACACATGGTTCTTTAACACATGGGGATGAGTGGGAGAGAGCGAGGGCGCTGCCTCCTGCGCACCAGTCACTTCTGCTTTTATTCAACCTACAATTGGGCCATTTGTAGGTTGTTGAGCATGATGTGTGAACCCAGAGCACTAGGTAGTTTAGGGCTAAACAACCCAGCTGTTAACCCTTCAACAAATCATAGCTTAACTGCTGGGTTGTTTAGGCTCTAAACAACCCCGTGCTCTGGGTTTGCACATCATGCTCAACCACCTACGAATGGGCTGATCATAGGTTTCTGATTAAAAGTGGAAGTTGTAGGAATGTGGGACTCAGCACACCCACTCTCTCCCACCTGTGTATGACAGCTCATGGTTGTTTAACCCATGGACTGTCATTACATGCAAAATGGCCTACGGATTAAAGTCCACATCTTAATATATATTTGATAATACAGAAAATTGTCAGGAAAAAAGCAATAGTTTGTTAAAGAGAATGCTATGAAAATAGCAAGAACCACATTTACATCTATCTGTTCTACCAGCACAAGTACGTTTGGGCCTATAGCTTTCACTCCAAACCAATAATTGCAGGCATATTTAAGCAAAGTTAAGCAGCCTGGACTCTCACTGATTTCTGTGGAACAGATTTAAGAATATACTTAAATCTCTTGTGTAACCAGTGAGCTTCAAATCTTCAGCTGACTTATACCTACTCTTTCCAAGCCTACATTTCAACAGCTATAAAAATTGTTGCTATTGCTCTTCAAAGAATCAAGGCATATGACTTCACAATCACATCCATGTGATTATGAAAGCGTGACTGAATTTCTCATCCACTCAGAAGCTGCTTCATACTGTCCTCTTTTAGCCATTTTATTGCATATCAAGGCAATATTTAAGAGGTAAAATGCATTACCTGATTTTCAGAAAATGGGAATTTTGGTTCTATGGAACACAGCTGATCATAGTATCTGAAATTAATAAGTAAATAAGAACAGGCATAAATGTATACATAGGTTTAATACTGATGTTTGCTTTATTTACATATAAGAGGTCACAATATATACCTCAACGGGAAAAATGATATTTATGATACTAAGAAACCAGCAAAATACCTATAAAGCACGGATTAACACTACCAAAAAATAAACACATCTTATTGAGGCTTGCCTGTAGATGGGAGAAAATGACAGACACCAACTAGCGCTGTCCAACTAGTCTTAGAACTGGAAAATCTACATGAGCTGGATTCACAGGCTGTCTTGGCTTCTGTGACTCATTCGTTAAGATGCCAAGTCTACTTGATCTCAAACTGAAGGATAATCAAAACTCAAGAGGGACAAGACAAAAGCCTCCACGATATGAGGTTGAAGAGTGATTCAACAGAAACTCTAGGTTGCTGCTATGCATGGTTAGGCTTCGAGGTTTAACATTCACCATTTCCTGCCTACAAAATTTAATTCAAGGGAAGATCAATGAAACTCGGAAAAAGTTTCTATAATGTCCAATTGAATACTTTTTAGACTGTTAGCCAGAATTGAGTAAAATGGAAGACGATAATCAAGCATCACACCCCTGACACATCCACATACATTATCTTCTCTATAGGGTCCTGAGGGGATCATAGTTGTCTACGGATGAAATCCAGTGAAGTAGTCATCGGAACTTGATGTGGGGGGAATCCCCTCCTCGCTGAACATACCCCAAATTTATTATAGAGGGTTGAGGGACCCTGTCAAGCAAATTTGTGGGGGACTATAGGAAGGAAGGGAGAAGGAGAAAGTCCTGTTGCATGAGCAGACTTCCATTTGTGCAATGCTGAATTCTGCCTTTAGACTTTAGAAAAGAATGGGTAGTTTGTCTTGATTAAATAAAGCTCTGTTCCTCCCCTAAAAATAATGTTGGTGACCCAAAAGTCTAGAGACGTGGAGGCTCTGTTCTTTAGCTCCACTACCAGTTCTATTCACATATAAAAAATCTGAGAAAATACAGTGTCTAACAGAACTGCCATTTAGAATTTGGCATCATACCTTTCATGTCAATTAGGTGAACTCTACAATAGCATCCATAAACCCACACTGAGCAGCTTTCTCAACCATACCTGGAGGTTTAATCAGCTTCCATCATGTTTATCCTCAGAGTGTGACTGGGTTCAAATGTCGCAATAAACCATGATGGGTTAAATAAGCCACCACCATCATTGGTTATTGTGTCATCTGTCAGGAATGTTTTAATCCACAATGACTTATTTGGCCGAAATATGCCACTCTGATAACCCATGGTCTGACGTAAGGGTTATTTAACCAACCATGGATTATCCTGTCATCTAGCGGTAAGCATGGCTTATTCTGATCCCCGGCAGAGTCGCCTGGCAAGAGCAGTTAAAACCGTTGTGGCCACTCTGCTCCAGCCTGCAGAGCTCTTTTTCCAAGATCTGACAAGCAGCTGAGGGATAACCAGAGTCAAACAAGTATAGCCTTCCCAATAGCACAATACAGTTACAAAATGACAGCTCTCCCCGAGTACAATGACAGCCTCACGCTATCATGCTATCCCACTACAGTGAAGTTACACAATGACAGGCTTCCCTGATTGCTACTTTGAAACTATGCAACTTGGGAAATTGGGGAAAACAGGAGAATAGGGAAAGAACTGCTTCCTTTTCCATGAAGAAGTGCGGTTCCACAATAATCCACTACAGCGTCTGGAGGGTCCCCATGAAAGCACCCTACCTGTGCAATTTCCCCCCTTTCCAGCAAACTGTCAGGGAGTTATAGCTCCCACCCCCTTTTTTCTGTTATGCGCACTTTTCCACGAAGAAGCAAAATTGTGCAATTATCCACTACAGCATCTGAAGACTCCCATGAGGAGACCCCAGCTGTGCAATTTCACCCCATTCCAGCAAACTGTCAAGGAGCTAGAGCTCCCACCCCCTTTTTTCTTTTCCGGGCAGCCTACCCTGATTGTGCGATCCCACGGCAGCGAAGTAAAACAATACCAGCCTTCCCTATTTGCAACTCTGAAAATGCGCAAATTTGGAAATGCACGAAAGTACAAAGGAAAAATAAAAAATAAAGAAGTACAGAGGCAACTGCAGAATAGGGGAAAATGGGGGATCGGGGGAAAAACATGCTCACTTTTCCATGAAAAAACAAAAATGCACTGTTATCCACTACAGCATTTGGAGGCTCCCTATGAGGGATCCCCACCTGTGCAATTTTACCTCATTCCAGCAGACTGCCAAGGACTTACAGCTCCCACCCACCCCTTTTCCTTTTCTTCACACTTTTCCCTGAATAGCTTCAACTAGCAGCGGGGGGGGGGGGAGATTAATGAAGGGAAACTAATACTGAGAGCGGAGGAGAAGTGGCAGAGAAGGTAGACATGGACTTGAAAAAGTAGGCTTGACAATGGCTGGGGGAAACTGTGCTGGAAAGGAGGAGGGGGCGGGGAATGGAAAGACATGGGGATGCTGTGTATGAAGTGCAAACGAAAGTGCACAAGGCCCATTTAAAACCCTGCACGACTGCATGGACGAGTGAAAGCGCCTTTTCCTCAAAAAGAGGATGGCGGCTATAACCCCATGGAGGTTTGCAGGAGTGGTACCAAACTTCATACACAGCATCCCCTAGTAGGGATGCACATGAGACCCATGGAGAACCCTGCATGATCAGAGGAGGAGCAGCTGAGGAATGGTGCTGGGTGGAGTGCCTCAAGAGTGGTGGCACTCCTGGCAACACCCCTTGTGCAAAGCTGGCCAATCGGAGACAGGCAAGTGACATAGCTGCAGTGCGAGGGCTGGCAGGATGTATTTCCACAGCAAAGGAAGATCGGATACCACTGGGAGGACTGAGAGGGTGAGACAGGGCGGGGTATGAGTCAAACAACGCACAGTAGCTTAATAAGCTACTCACAGTAACGTATTAGCCTGTTTGTGTGGCGGGAAATCATGGTCTATTTCAAAAATAAGCTACTGTGCCTAGCTTATTAACCCATCATGGGTTATCATGACATCTGAACGTGGCTGGGGGGGGGGGGTAGGTATTATCTTGTACAATTCCGCACAAGAGAGCTGCAAGTCCAAGTATACATGCACTTATGAGAACCTGCAAATCTCTTTACAGTTTGTAAGAAAACCGTAAGTCTTAGGCATCCAATTGCTTGGACTCATAAATTAGATGGGGACACATACTATTCAGCTTTGAGTAGAAGTTTATAGATTAACATTTTAGTGACATTTCATATCAGCATCTTGCATACTGCATGGGTCAAAGCCCTAAATAAGCACTAAGCAAATGGTTCTTTCAAATCAGTCACTAAATTGCTACTTCAGTGAAGGATTATGGACTTCAACCCCTTTCCTTTATGAACTTTCATAACACAGAAGTATTAGTTTCAAAACAATCATTTCAAATAAAGCAATACTTGATTCTGATTTTTTTTTAAAGCTTGATATATTCCAGTGTTAGAACATAAGACAACCATTGGTTTTCTTTTCATCTAGTAAGTCACTTTTCCACTTATTAACTATGGAAAATTCTGACTTAGTTGAACGTTATTTCAGTAAATGAGTAAACAAGCTTCATATCATATCTTTTTACCCTTAAGTGATATTTCATGACATGAAGAACCAAACCTGCATTCAGAAAAGGTTGTTAGCTATATTTGTGAACGCTAACAGCATCATCCATGTTTCTAAAGGCATTCTGCTCACAAGGCTTTCCGCATTCATTACATATTACAGGGAAATGCTGTTACATTATAAATCTCTGCTGTTGCTTCATCATTTAGCTAATGTATTGTGATTATTAACAAAGCATATCAAGAGTTCACAGCCATCATTCCAAGTATTTAATTAGGCACACTTCATGGCTATCAAAGCCCAAAGAAAGTGACTAATACTCCCTATGGTAAAGCATTTATCGGTAGAGATAAAAATAAATGTTTTTAAAAAATTAAGAAAAAGTTCTGTTTTGTTTTTAAATCGGTTACAGTAAAGAAACTTTTAAATGTTTATATTCTGGTTTCTCTTCAGATAATATAAATTTTTCCCCTTTAAAATAAGCTGAATGTGTTGGGATTAAACATCAAACAGTGAGAGCCAGTGTAGTGTAGTGGTGAGAGTGACGGACTGGGAGCCGGGAGATCCGGGTTCTAGTCCCCACTTGGCCATGGAAGCTCACTGGGTGACTTTGGGCCAGTCACAGACTCTCAGCCCAACCTACCTCACAGGGTTGTTGTTGTGAGGATACAACGGTGAGGAGGAGGATAATGTAAGCCGCCTTGAGTTCCTTGCGAGAGGGAGAAAGGCGGGGTATAAATGCAATAAATAAATAAATAAATAAACACTAAATTAAAGGCTTCTTTTTTATGTAAAAGAAAACTTCCAACTTCTGTGATTAAGCATTACAAATTATACAAAAAATCATGTCTTTCATATTTATTACTGTGCACTTCATACTATATCCAGAGACTAGCAAGTCATCCCAGGCACTTTTTTATTTTCCCAGGCATTTAAAGAATTAGTTTCATCTCTGATGTTGACTTTAATGCTGTTTTGCCATTTATGTTTTTAACTTTTGAATGTTGATTATGTAATAAATTATTGTTTGTATGATTTGTGTAAACTGCTTTGAGAATGTTATTGAAGAGCAGGACACAAAACCTTAAAAACCCAAACAAACAGAACATATCTCATGAAGATCAACCACTAACCCCACATGTACTCCTATTTTATACCCAGTTACCTGAGCGCTACAACAAATTCAGTTCTGCAATTAATGTTTATGACTATCAACCAAAAAGCGTTGGTATGCACTTTCAATCTCATGGAGAAACACTGTCTTGCTCAGTAACTTCTAATCCTTGCTTCGAAAAGGTTCTTGACAGGCTATGCCCCATATTTATTCATGTTTTCTCAGAGGTAAGTTCACTTTGTTCAATGGGACTTGTTTCTAAATAAGGGAGCATAGGATTGAAGACTTAGCCTTCAGGTAAGTGTTCTTGATTAATAGCGAAGCACATGTACCTATCCTGTCTATAAGCAGACAGTTCTACAGTTCAAAAGGCATTTGAGCTGCATGACAAACGGTTTTGATTTATACCTTTAAGTTAAAAAAAATGTTGCAAATCAATATATTTTAATTTGTTAGAGCAACCAGTTAGAATTGATTCTTGGTTGGGAATATGAATTTCAAAATGGGAAATATGGTTTAAATCAATCCACCTTGACTTTTAATGGAATTTTTCACTCCTAAATTTTTGTTTCATTTAAATCTGATTTTTCTAAAAAAATATCTTATAGGAATAGAGAGACAACAGGAAGGACAGCCTTCTTGGCCCACTTGGAAAATCATGATGCAGAAAAACTGGTTCTCCTACCTGTCAAAAAGTGATTACTTGGAAAGTTTGAGATAATTTTTCTCTTGGGATGCCACTCAATTTGCAAAATGGAGCAGAATTAATTTGCATTGTTTGAAGCATTGCATTCAATTCAGAAAGCTAAGGATCTGAAAAAAAACGTATTTGCAGCCTTCCGAATGTGTCTTTTCAAACAGGGCAAGCACTCCAGATTTTCATACTACAGATAGGGTCATTCTAGGTTAAGGATATTTGCACACTAATGACACAACTATTTATTTATTTGATTTATACCACACCTTTCTACCAAAAAATGGCATGCGAGACAGCTTACAAGCACAATTAAAATGGATTAAAACAATAAAACAATACATTAATATACAATAAAAAGTAACAATTAAAAAATAAAAAACAGCACCCAACCCAAACAGACCCACTTACAGGCCAAAGGCCTTTCTGAACAAAGTGGTCTTCACCTGCTAGCGGAAGGACAGCAGAGAGGGAGCAAACTTAGCTTTCCTCGGGAGGGAGTTCGACAGCCTGGGAGCGGCTTCCAAAAAGGTCCTGCCTGACATCGCTACCAAACACACCTCTGGTAGTGGCAGTCTCAAAAGAAGGGCCTCTCCAGAAGATCTTGTGAACTGCCCAGAGAGCTTCGACTGTTGGGCGGTACAGAAATGTAATTAATTAAGGACCGGGCAGGCTCATATGGGAGAAGGCAGTCTTTCAGGTAGCCTGGTCCCAGGCCATATAGGACTTTATAGGTTATAACTAGCAGCTTGAATTCTGCCTGGAAACAGACCAGTAGCCAGTGAAACTGCTGTGACAAGGAATCACATGCTCCCTGGAACTGGCCCCGGGTCAATAATCTGGCTGCAGCATTCTGGACCACCTGAAATTTTTGAAGGCAGCCCCACATAGGGCATGTTACAGTACTCAAAAATCCTTTGAAATAATGGATCTAAATCTATTGAGCTAAATCCACTGATATATATACATGGTTTATATGGCCCTTCCTGATCAATTTCACCTATAGTATAAGTTTCTATGTAACAACTGGAATCTCCTTTACTCCAGTACTCCCAATTTCCATCTTCCATACCACCTATCTTCTTTTTACCTATCCCCTTTCTGCAGTCCTCTTTCATCCCTTCCACAACCGTACCTAGTTTCCTCATAATCCAACTCAATTCAAGAGGCATTTGAACTGGCTTCTATAAGAGAAACATGCTTTACCCAGAATTAAAAAAGAAAAAAAATTAGAGACCCTTAGGCTCAAACCCTAAACACAACTACTAGGGAGTAAGCCCCACTGAAGACAGTTGGAAATTTCCAAGTAAGGGAAGGGCTATAGCTCAGTGGTAAAGCACATGCTTTGTATAAAAAAGGTCCCAGGTTTAATCATTGGCATCTCTGGGTAAGGCAGAAAATTTAAGGTATTTTTATCCCACTCCTCAGCCAAAAAAATGCTCCTGGAGTGGCTTACAATCAACCAGCAAATAAAGGAGAAACTCTTGCCTGAAACCCGAGTGCCACTGCCAGTCAGTGTCGACAATTCTGGGATAGATGGTCCAATGGTCTGATTCAGTATAAGGTAGTTTCCGATGTTCCTATGTACATCCATCGGATTCCCCTATTAGGATAACTGAAATATGCCAGAATCTCTATAGTATTTATGACTTGTGTGTCCTTCTCCCTGAACAGTTTTGGATTCATGCCTCCCAAAAGCAGAAACAGGCTTACCACCACCCTTCAACCACTTTGAGAATAACATTAAGCTCTGGTCCAATTCACACATTAATTTACCCTCGAGGAGCAGCAGCGTGTGCCAGCTGCCATTATGACTATGCAACCCCCAACTGCAGGTTGCTGTGGCTTATCATGTTGTGTGAACCTGACCGTTGGGGATTATTTGAGGGTTAAACAACCCTCGCATAACCTTACAACAAACCTTGGGTCATGCAAGGGTTGTTTAACCTTCAAACAACCCACACCACCTGGGTTCACCTGACACAATAACCCACAGCAACCTGCAGTTGGCAGTTGCATATTCCTAAAGGTGTCTGGCACGTGCTGCAGCTCCTGGAGGGTAAATTAACCTTCAATGGGCTATTGTGTCGTGTGAACCAGGTCGATGGCACAAGAATGAGTTTGGCCCGCTCACTTAATGGATCAAAACAGAGGAGAGCACTACTGATTACAAACAAAGGTTCAGAGTGGTGGCTATTTTAGATTAAGCATCTTGGGGTAGCTGCTGCTTTTTAATAAGTGTGATCCTAAGTGTAAGATAAGCATCGAGGTGGAGGAAAAGAGCCCCTAAAACAGGGATGGGCAGGGAGTACATCTGAATCTAGTAGTTGATCTAAATGATTTGTGGTAGATCTCCAATAGCTGCCAATTCCTTTCTTAACTTTCTTAACTGCAAGAACATTACCCCCCCACCCCACCCCACCCCACACACATTACACTGCTGAAATGAAGAAAGCTTGGGGTAAACAAGAAGAGGAGCCCTGCTGAAAGCCCTCCTCCATGAAGGCTCCTCCTCCCTCAACTATCGTCACAAGCAGCCATTCCAGCAAGCTGCGCAGGGGAAGATGAAAGGCGAAACGGGTCATTCCACCAGCCTCGCAGAACAAGTCACCTTTTTTTCCTCTTCCCTCCCCATCCCCTTTTCCTCTTAGATCCCAAGTCTGCGGGCGGGGGCTGTCTCGCTTTACTGAATGCACGCAGGCCGCCCCAAGAGCTTTTGGCCGAGCGGTGGGACTGTTGTTCAGTCGTGTCCGACTCCTCGTGACCCCATGGGCCATAGCCCGCCAGGCCTTCCTGTCCCGGGATAGGAATGCTTTAAATAAAAACAGACGCGGATCTCGCGCGGAACGACTGCGAGCCGCGTCCACTTCCGGTGTTCACAACAAGTCCCGGGGCTCAGAACCCTCTAATCCTAATCTTCTGCGTTAGGGTCCGGTTGGTGGGCTTTTGAAAGATGGGAGGAGATCCGCCCGCCCGCCCTCAACCACAGCGGACAGAGAAGGCGCAGACACCCCTCTCGACGGAGAGAGACCCTCGGAGCCGCAAGCGGCCCGCCCGCCCGCTCGCTCGCAGAGAACTTCTGGCCGCCGCCTCGCTCGCTCCCTCCCGTGACAGCGGTCAGGGGCGCGGCCGGCGCGCGGCTCCTCTCCTCTCCCTCACAGCCTCGCCCTCGGCTCACCTTTCCCGCCCGCCCGCCCGCCCGCCCGCGCCTCGCCTCGCCTCGCCTCGCCTCGCCTCGCCTCGCCTCAGCCCCGCCTCACCTCAGGAGGGTCTCGAGCGAGCTCTCGTGCTTGTCGAGCGAGCGCCCGAGCGCGCCCTTGCGCAGCTTGTTGAGCTCCTCGGCGGCGCGGCAGTGCTCGGCCTGCGATTCCCCGCCCGGGTAAGTCTGCTGGATGAACTTGCAGAGAGGCTTGGCCAAGTCCACCTCGGAGGCCTTCTTCAGCTGCACCGTAATGAACGACGCCATCTTCTCCTGCTTCTTGGCTCGTCCGTCGCCCCCCGCGTTTAAAGTCGCGCTCCGTCCCCTCCCACCCCGTCTCCGGCAGTTACTTTCCTCCCCGGCTCACCGCAGCGCCAGACGCCGCCTAACCACTCTCTCCAACTCACTTCCGGGATCTACGTAAAAGTTCTTGGGTCTCTATGGTGTCCTCGGGCCAGCTGCGTCATGGTCACGCGGCCGCCGTCGTCGGGAGCTGGCCCCGCCCACTTCCGAAGGCTCCCCCCAATTTCCCGGAGCCTCCCCCTTTGCTCCTACGGTCGCCGTTCGCGGTTCATTCAGTCATTCTTCCCAGCGCCGACCTTTGGGTCCTTAGAATGCTGAAATCAAGCAGTGCTGGACTGGACGAGCAATAGGTTCAGGCTATCAAGGGCTGCTAGTCCTGATGGCTATTATGCTACCTCTAGTATCGGAGGCAGCACGCCTATGTATGCCCGTTCCTGGGGAACACGGGTGGGAGGGTGCTGTCCTGCTTGTGGGTTCCTGGCCGACAGCTGGTTGGCCACTGTGTGAACAGACTGCTGGACCTTTGGTCTGATCCACCATGACTCTTCTTATAATATCCCTGGAGAGCTGCGTGTGTCCTGCGTCTTTCAGCTGCGGTGATCCACCTTCTTACTTCGCAGGAGCGTTATGTACGTAAACACAAGGCAAGTTTCCAGAGCGGTAGCGGCGCTCTGTCAGTCAGTGGGGCTTACTTCTGAGGAGATGTGTACATTGTGCAAGATCGTGCCGTTGTGCTATAAGTCAGCCTTCCCCAATCTGGTGTCCTCCAGATATTTTGGACTTCAGTTCTCATCAACCTCAGCCAGCATGGGCAATGGTCAGGAATTCTGAGAGTTGTAGTCTAAAATAGTTGGAGGGCACCAGGTTGGCGAAAAAGTTGCCATAAGCTTTCAGGGGCGCACTGCATGCCTCTGATAGAAGTGGACTCTAGTCCACAAAAGCTTAATGCCATAATGAACCTGTCAAGTCTTTAGGCTGCCACAAGACTCTGCTATTTTTAAAGGAGAGGCAGTGTACTGCAGTGACTTAGCTGTTGTGGGAAATAAAGGTTTCAAAGGGTAAAATCCAACATAAGTCCGACTTAGAGTAGGCCCATTGAAATGAATGGGTCTACTAACTAACTTGTCCCATTCATTTCAATGGGACTACTCTAAGTAGGACTTATATTGGATTTTACTCATACTTCTGATGAGATAGAGAGCAAACTAAGGCTGCAATTCACATTTACCTGTGGGGAAGCTTCATTGAACTTAATGGGGCTTACTTCTGAGTTGATATGCATAGGATTATGCTATAAGGCTGCAATCTTCAATGAGATTTACAGCACTAACCTATATATGTCTCCTTAGAAGTAAGCAGTATTGAATTCAATGGGGCTTTCAGCCAGGTAAATGGGTATAGGATACCCCTCTGGAAACTTCTGTGTTCCATCTAGTTTGGTCTGCACTTTTGGAATGTGGGCAGATACTGCTGTAACTTTTTTTTCTTGGTGCTTTCAAATACTGGTCTCAGGTGTCAGCAACCTCCAAAGACAGGCATGATTCATGGATATATTTCCTCAGTGTCAGTATTTGTTAGTCAAATTCTCAATCTACCATGGATTTCAAAACATAAGAAGTATGGCTCTTATATTCTTATGAAAATAGAACTGTTCTGATGGCATCAAATGCAAATAACTATTTTTTAATCAAACCATTTCTTGAATATAGTATGAAAAAAGTGTACCCACCATTTGTTAAGGAAGAAAAAAGTATGGGAGGGAGCAGTCCTGTGGCCGCTAGTCCGCAGCTAGACGGCCATAGGATATGTTGTTTTCCAGGAACCGATCTTCTCCCCCTTCAGCACTGTCTCGCAGGCAGCGTAGAACAGCCCTGCACTCCCTGCTCTGAAGAGGAGCACAGAGCGGCCAAAACAGGGCATTCCGGGAGGTGTTCCAGGGCGGGGAAGGCAGAAATGCCCCTATGACATATCCTATGTGTTGTACAGCAGCCTCCTCCCCCGCTCCGCCCTCACACAGCTAGACAGCCGAAATCAACTGTCTAGCTGCATATGCAGGGCAGGAAAAGCGCGGAGGGAATGATGCTTCCCCTGCATGCTTCTCCTGCCCTGCATTGGATAGGTGGTTGCCTCTGAGTTCAGAGGCGTCTGCCTATCCCCATAGGATTATGCCCTAAGAGGTTCAAACAACAGAATTATCACATGATAATAGCAGTTCTCAAAAAGAGTATTGATACGCTGTCATAAAACTTCACAGACACTTCAAATATGCAAAACAGATGCAGATACATAAAAACTAAGTCAGTAGTCATTCTGACTTTTTATCACTGTCATTGCAAGTGTGATACTACTTGCAAGTGCAAAAGACATGTTGAGAAATGTGACAGCAAATATTAGCTTTTCATTTTGAATAAGCGCAGCAAATTAAAAGTCTTTGTAGCTCTGGTAGACAATTTCTCATTTGAATCCTCAGTATGTCTAACCAACATTTGCCAGCAAAAGCCTCATCATGACTCAGAATGACTATACATGATACAGAATGACAATTAATCTGGTATGTATTCATCTCACCATATTTAAGATTAAATTATGTTTTAAACAAGATTTGGAACATAGAAAAGTTGGTGTATACCAAGTCAGATGATTGGTCCGTCTAGCTCAGTAGCCTCAGTATTGCCCCACTAGCAGCAACAAATGGGGAGGTGGGGGTGGTTTCAGCCGTACCTGGAGATGCTGGAGACTGGTGATGCTTCCAGACAGGACTTTTATTGTGCAATTGCACTGCCTCATTTATGGAATTTTAGGGGGGTCCAGATATATTGACTTCCATTTGTAGTCTTACAGTGTTTTCTCACCACTTCTTATTTATTTCATTTGTATGTTACCCAATAACCCAGGCTGTCTAGGCACTTCACAACAATTCAACCAAAAAATACAAACAACATTATACATTACATATAGAACATTATGTAAAACATAATCTAAAAAAACCAGTGTACAAAATTTTAAACAATTTAAATAGCTAAAAACAGTTTCTATAAACAATTTCAATAATAGACCTGTTCAAGACAGTTGACGTAAGTGCCCCATCATATACCATTAAATGCCTGGGAGTAGAGGACAGTCTTGGCCAAGCCTCTGGCACAGAAAAGATGATAGTGTCAGTGCCAGGCAGGCCTAGTCAGGGGGCCACCACTGAGGAGGCCTCTCCCTTGTTGCCCCCTTCCAAGCCTCCCTTGGATGTGGCACTCAGAGAAAAGCCACAGATGTTGATCACAGCGTCCATCTTAAATCCATTAAGGAGGAAAAAACAGGATAGTTGCACAATGCCTTTTGATTGGTACTGCTAGGAGGCCTCTATCTGGAAGGAACTTGACTTTGGGATCTGAGATATGGTCCTTCCCACAGAGCAGAGGTGTAGAACCTCAGGCCCAGGGGCCAAATCTGGCCCACTTGGGGTCTCAAGCCAGCTCTCTGGGGTTCCCCAGAGGCCTATGGCCCCTTCCCTAGACCCCACTCCTTTTCCCAGACTACCAGTCATTTGAAGGTTTCCCAGCTTTTGTGCAGTTTTTCCCCCATTCTAAGAGGTTGAAATTTTATTTATTTATTAATTACATTTATATCCCGCCTTTTTTCCTCCTCAAGGAACCCAAGGCAGCGTACATAGTCCTCCTCCTCCTCCGTTTTATCCTCACCACAACCCTGTGAGGTGGGTTGGGCTGAGAGTCTGACTGGCCCAAAGTCACCCAGTGAGCTTCCGTGGCCAAGTGGGGACTGGAACCCGGATCTCCTGACTCCCAGTCCAACACTCTCACCACTACACCACATGGGCTCTCTTCTAAAGCTTATTTAGGGGCAATAAGAGCTTTAAGCTACAATATGCTGGTATTTTGGGCTCTACTCCTTTTGCCTTTGGTCACAGCCACACTGAATGTGGCCTCTCAAGAACTTCTCCAAAATGGAATTCAGCCATTCAACACCCCTGCCATAGAGCCATTCTCAGTCATTCTCTGTACTCCTTAGAGCAACACTATACAGCTTTATGATACCCATATTGCAGATAGGGGACTGAGGCAGAGATAAGGGCAGCTTATCCAAGATTACTATGAGAGTTCCTAGCTGAGGCAAGATTTAAAGGTGAGAATATCCTGACTCATACTCTACCACTATGGCCCACCAGTTCTCTTGGTAGCATCATTTCTGTCTTTAAAGTAACCACAGGTTTTCCTGGATGGGAATTTCAGACGAATGTATGGAATCTCTACAATCAGTTATTGCATATTTCTTGTCAGGTTTTGAGTTGCTGATACACCCAAACTTATTTACAATTTGGATGTTTCTGCTGATGTTGGTTGCAGTCCTTAGGCAGGCCATTCTATTGTTTGTCCTGAGATGGATCAATGCTACTCCCATTTTACAGATAATGAGAACAGAAGCTGAGGAGAGAGAATGATTTGTCTAAGACCTCCCAGTCTGTTTATGGCTGCACAGAGGTCTGAAGTCATTCCACAACTCTCTACCAGCAGGACTATAATGGCCATCGATCCATTTAGATCACTACTTTATATACTGATTGGCTGCAGCTCTCTGCAGTTTCAAATAGAAGTCTTTCCCAGCCTTACCAGAAGTTGATGTGGTTTGAACTTATGACCTTCTGCATGCAAAGCATGTGCAAGTGTAAAGTGATGCACGTTCGGCAAAAAACCCCAACTTCAAGTATAGCCTTATGGGATCTGAGCTTGCAATGACCAGGAAAGAGATCTTGGGGTTGTGGTGGACAGCTCAGTGAAGATGTCAGCCCAGTGTGTGGCCGCTGTAAAAAAAGGCAAACTCCATGTTAGGCATAATTAGAAAAGGAATTGAGAATAAAACTTTCAAAATCATACTGCCCCTATACAAATCTACAGTGCGGCCACACTTGGAATACCGTGTCCAGTTCTGGTCACCACACCTAAAAAAATATATTGTAGAGCTGGAAAAAGTGCAGAAAAGGGCAACGAAAATGATCAAGGGGCTGGAGCATCTCCCCTATGAGAGACGGTTACAACAGCTGGGATTGTTTAGCTTGGAAAAAAGGAGGGTAAGGGGAGACATGATACAGGTGTACAAATTTATGCATGCTGTGGAGAATGTGGATAGGGAGACATTTTTCTCCCTCTCTCAAAATATTAGAACCCGGGATCATCCTATGAAGCTGATTGGTGGGAGATTCAGGACAGATAAAAGGAAGTACTTCTTCACACAGCACATAGTTAAACTATGGAATTTGCTACCACAGGATGTAGCCACCAATTTGGATGGCTTTAAAAGGGGATTGGACAAATACATGGAGGAGAAGGCTATCAATGGCTACTAGTCCTGATGGCTATGTGCTACCTCCAGAACCAGAGGCAGTGAGCCTCTACACCAGTTGCTGGGGAACATGGGTGGGAAGGTGCTGTTGCACTCATGTCCTACTTGTGGGTTTCCCATGGGCAGCTGGTTGGCCACTGTGTGAACAGAACGCAGGACTAGATGGACCCTTGGTCTGATCCAGCATGGCTCTTCTTACATTCTTATGCTCTGCCACTGAGCTACAGCCCTTCCACACTTTGAAGGAACATCTAGTGTTGTTGTTGTTGTTGTTGTTCAGTCGTTCAGTCGTGTCCGACTCTTCGTGACCCCATGGACCATAGCACGCCAGGCCTTCCTGTCCTGCGCTCTCTCCCGGAGCGTGCTCAAGTTCATATTCATTGCATCCGTGATGCTATCTAGCCATCTCATCCTCTGTCGTCCCCTTCTCCTTTTGCCTTCAGTCTTTCCCAGCATCAGGGTCTTTTCCAGGGAGTTTTCTCTTCGCATTAGGTGGCCAAAATATTGGAGCTTCAGCTTCATTATCTGTCCTTCCAATGAGCACTCAGGGTTGATTTCCTTTAGGATGGACTGATTTGACCTCCTTGCAGTCCAGGGGACTCCAGCACCACAGTTCGAAAGCATCAATTCTTCGGCGCTCAGCCTTCCTTATAGTCCAGCTCTCACAGCCATACATTACTACTGGGAAAACCATAGCTTTGATTAGACGGACCTTTGTTGGCAAGGTGATGTCTCTGCTTCTTACTATGCTGTCTAGGTTGGCCATAGCTTTCCTCCCAAGGAGCAAGCGTCTTTTAATTTCATGGCTACAGTCACCATCTGCGGTGATCTTGGAGCCCAAGAAAGTAAAATCTGTCACTGCTTCCATTTCTTCCCCTCCTATATGCCAGGAAGTGATGGGGCCAGATGCCATGATCTTAGTTTTTTTAATGTTGAGTTTCAAACCAGCTTTTGCACTCTCCTCTTTCACCCTCAACAAGAGGCTCTTGAGATCCTCTTCGCTTTCTGCCATTAGGGTGGTATCGTCTGCATATCGGAGGTTGTTGATAATTCTCCCGGCAATCTTAATTCCGACCTCTGATTCATCCAACCCGGCATTTCTCATGATGTACTCTGCATATAAGTTAAATAAGCAGGGTGACAATATGCAGCCTTGTCGTACTCCTTTCCCAATTTTGAACCAATCGGTTGTTCCATGTCTGGTTCTTACTGTTGCTTCTTGACCCTCGTACAGGTTTCTCAGGAGACAGGTAAGGTGGTCTGGTACTCCCATCACTTTAAGAATTTGCCACAGTTTGTTGTGATCCACACAATCAAAGGCTTTAGCGTAGTCAATGAAGCAGAAATAGACGTTTTTCTGGAATTCTCTTGCTTTCTCCATGATGCAGCGAATGTTGGCGATTTGATCTCTAGTTCCTCTGCCTCTTCTAAACCCAGCTTGTACTTCCGGTAGTTCTCGGTTCGCATACTGCTGAAGCCTAGCTTGTAGGATTTTGAGCATCACCTTGCTGGCATGTGAAATGAGCGAAATTGTGCGGTAGTTTGAACACTCTTTGGCGTTGCCCTTCTTTGGAATTGGAATGTAAACTGACCTTTTCCAGTCTTGCGGCCACTGTTGAGTGTTCCAGATTTGTTGGCATATTGAATGCAGCACTTTAACAGCATCATCTTTTAGGATTTTAAATAGGTCAGCTGGAATACTGTCATCTCCACTAGCTTTGTTGTTACTAATGCTTCCTAAGGCCCACTTGACTTCACTCTCGAGGATGTCCGGCTCAAGTTCAATGACCGCACTATCATGGCTATCAGGGACATTCAGATCTTTCCTGTATAGTTCTTCTGTGTATTCTTGCCACCTCTTCTTAATCTCATCGGCTTCTGTTAGGTCCCTGCCTTCTTTGTCCTTTATCATGCCCGTCTTTGCACAAAACGTTCCCTTGAGATCTCCAATTTTCTTGAAGAGATCTCTAGTCTTTCCCATTCTGTTGTTTTCCTCGATTTCTTTGCATTGTTCATTTAAGAAGGCCTTCTTATCTCTCCTTGCTATTCTCTGGAACTCTGCATTCAGTTGGGTATATCTTCCCCTTTCTCCCTTGCTTTTCGCTTCCCTTCTTTCGTGAGCTACTTGTAAAGCCTCATCAGACAGCCACTTTGCTTTCTTGCATTTCTTTTTCTTTGGGATGGATTTCGTTGCTGCCTCCTGAACAATGTTACGGACCTCCGTCCATAGTTCCTCAGGCACTCTGTCTATCAGGTCTAATCCCTGAAATCTATTCCTCACCTCCACTGTATATTCTTCAGGGATATGATTTAGGTCATACCTGAACGGTTTAGTGGTTTTCCCGACGTTCTTCAATTTAAGCCGAAATTTTGCAAGAAGCAGCTCATGATCTGAGCCACAGTCAGCTCCAGGTCTTGTTTTTACTGACTGTATGGAGCTTCTCCATCTTTGGCTGCAAAGGACATAATCAATCTGATTTCGATATTAACCATCTGGTGACGTCCATGTGTAGAGTCGCCTCTTGTGCTGTTGGAAAAGAGTGTTTGCTATGATCAGCATGTTCTCTTGGCAAAACTCTATTAGCTTTTGTCCTGCTTCATTTTGTACACCAAGGCCATGCCTGCCTGTTATCCCGGTGATTTCTTGACTTCCTACTTTAGCATTCCAATCCCCTATGATGAAGAGGACATCTTTTTTTGGTGTTAGTTCTAGAAGGTGTTGTAGGTCTTCATAGAACCGATCAACCTCAGCTTCTTCGGCCTCAGTGGTTGGGGCATAGACTTGAATTACTGTGATGTTGAATGGTTTGCCTTGGATTCGTACTGAGATCATTCTATCATTTTTAAGATTGTACCCCAGTACTGCTTTTCCCACCCTTTTGTTGACTATGAGTGCTACTTCATTTCTTCTAAGGGATTCTTGCCCACAATAGTAGATATGATGGTCACCTGAATTAAATTCGCCCATGCCTGTCCATTTTAGTTCGCTGGTTCCCAAGATGTCGATGTTCAATCTTGCCATCTCCTGTTTGACCACCTCCAGCTTACCTTGATTCATTGATCTGACATTCCAGGTTCCTAAACAATATTGTCCTTTACAGCATCGGATTTTCTTTTCACCACCAGACACATCCACAGCTGAGTGTCCTTTCGGGTTTGGCCCAGCCGCTTCACTCTTTCTGGCGCTACTTGGAAATACCCTCTGCTCTTCCCCAGTAGCATATTGGACACCTTCCGACCTGAGGGGCTCATCTTCCGGCATCATCTCTTTTAGCCTTGTGATACGTTCCATGGGGTTTTCTTGGCAAGAATACTGGAGTGGGTTGCCATTTCCTTCTCCAGTGGACCACATTTTGTCAGAACTCTCTGCCATGACCTGCCCGTCTTGGGTGGCCCTGCACAGCATAGCTTATGGCTTCACTGAGTTACGCAAGCCCCTTCTCCACAACAAGGCAGTGATCCATGAAGGGGACATCTAGTGTATAAATGTGCTAAATATTTACCCTAACCCTTTCTTCTGTATACATACATATCTTTGTAATACCATAGAATTTCTGTGACACCAGGGAGAAGCTGAACATCAAACCACTTAATATTCATAAGCTTTCTCATTTTCAGTTAAGCACGAAAGCAACTAAGGTTTAACAACCCTGGTAACAACGCCTTTGAAATGCAGTTTTGAAAAGAAAAGAAAGATCCAGTTTCTATGACAACACTGCATTTTTTTCAAAGTAGTCCTTAACAATAGAACCAAGGACAATTTGGATTTTAAAAAAATCCAACAAAGACATGAACACCTGATTTTACAAGATACTCTGAAAGCTCAACTCGTTCTGCTGTTCCTTGTGATTACTTGTAAAATAAATTTAGAAGTTTAGAAAACTTTATTTAGGTAAGCAATAGAAACACAATTCTAAATATCTTCAACAATTATCTCCCAGTTGGCATAAAAGTACATATATTTAGAAATAAGCGCTGTTGTTTTTAATGAAGTTAATTTCCATCCAAGTGTTTCAGGAACAAATAGTACTGCCCACAACATGATGTGCAGCACAGTCCTGTGAGGAAATAAGTCCCACTGACTTCAGTGGATTTATTTACGACATTTATATCATGCCTTTCTGTCAAATTACTCAAGGCGGTTTACAGTTTCAAATAACCACTTTCAGACCAAGACATGTGGGAACCCCATGGGCCACATGTAGTCCTAGGAGGACTCCAGTGCACCTCTCAGAGGTGCCCAAGCTGCTGCTGAATTCCTCCCTTCGCCCACCACCAAATTTTGCCACTACCTTCACCTATACAGAGCATGATTGTGAAGGGGACGATGGCATGCAGGGAGTGTCATCTCCAGATGCCATCTTCCCTATGAAATGTGTAGCAGTACATTCTGAAGTGCAGACACTCATAGTCCCCTCATAACAGCCCCCATCGCCACATCCCCAAGAAGAGTCCGAAAGTTCAGGCTGCTGTGTTGATCTATATCCACAAACCAGTTCTAGCAGTTTTCATCTCCACCAGGAGCAGGTCTTCTATAAACGTAACAGGTCTTAAGTGCCTATTCAAGCCCAAGCCACGCCAAAATACTTTCCGTTACAATAGACAACAATATATTGTTGTTGGGAAAATTCATTTTCCCCCAGCTACTGTGAGAATTGTAGCTAGGGAGGAGGGAATTCTGCGCGTTGAGGGTGGCAGATGACATCTGTGTCCCTGCTAATGGAAAAGTGTTGTGCTGCATCCCTGCCAGCCCTGGCTCCACTGCACCACTGCCTACAACCCACCAAACAGCTGTTCGGAAGGTTGGGGGAGTGCGATTTACATGGGGAAGACTGGCATGTGGGGAGGAGAAGGTTAATTAATGTTTTTATGTGTGAGAGGGTATGTGTGAATGGGGGCATGACGGTTTGTGTGTTTGTGCATGAGGGGGACTCCACACCCACCACTGGGCCAGGGTATGCCCACTGCCAGATCTGGCCACATCCACTGGTATTCCACCCACTTCTGCATGCGGTCCTCAGAGGCAAAAAAAGTTGCCCACCCCTGGACTCTAAGAGACATAATACAAAAGGAAAAAGGAACTGGGAGGTAAGAGGAAAATAAATAAATTTGCAGAACCAGCTCTTTCATACTGTTACATTGTGAAGAGTAATAAAATGGCCAGGTGGAATGACTACTGCAGGAGACAGTTCTGGGAGGAGCCAAAATGAAAGTTGGTCCCAGCTAAGCTGACAGAGGATTCCTCTGTAAGTCAATATAGCTTTCTGTATTTTCTATAGATGCATATACCCTCCAGAAGTTAATATTTCCTTATATTAGCAAGCTCAGGGAGTTTGTCATTATGTAGTCGTCCCCCCACCGCAGCCCCAATCTCTCTCTGATGCAGCAGTGTGGAATCATCACTAATAGAGGAAGTTCTGGGAAGGGAGAAGCAACCAAGCCAGTGGAGGGGGACTCGATGTCACCTCTCCCTCTGATGCTGCCGGACGGAATGCCCTATATGGGTAAGGAGGTCCCACTGGTGGATGCTGCCACGGCCTGGAGCAAGCCCTGTAAATAGGGAGGTTCAGGCATATTCAGATCAGCAGTATGGATGTCCAGGCCCTGTTGATGCAGGCCAGCAGGACAGGCTACCCAGCCTGTATTTTTGAGACTGTGGAAGACTCAATGGGCATAACATGCCTAGCTCTGTGTTGGTTTGTGGCCTTTTGTTGTTCTGATTGAATTGTCGTGTTCTGTATATTTTAAAGATCAGGTTTATATCAGTTGTAAAATGTAAAGCCAGTCGTATTGCTCATGGGACTGGGAGGTCATCAAACTTGTTCAGATTCCACGATGCTGGCTCCAGGTTTTTGAGGGCCTTCAGGTAAGACCTCCACCATGGGCCCCCTCTCTCAGTGAATCTACCTTCTCACCACCATTGTCACCAGATGCTATTGCTCCTTATCCTCATTGTTATCATTCCTACCACATGCTTTCTTGACAAACAGCCAGTGAGCAAGTCAGCAGTGGCATCTCCCGCTCCTTCTTCTCACCACCTCCATTGTCTGGGCCAGAGCAAGAGGCAGGTGAACAAGCAGATTGCAATGATGCAGAAGAGAAGCAAATCCAGGGGGACCCTTGTCAGTGGGCCCCTGCTGGAATGTAGGCCCTCGGCAAGCGCCCACCATGCCTACCTTTGACGCTGGCTCTGAGATTGCAATCCTGTGCACATTTTACTTGGCAGTAAGTCCCATTAAATCCAATAGGACTCAGCTCTGAGAAAACAAGTGTAGGATTGCGCTGCATTACTTTCTTCACAAATGTTGACCCCCTCTCCCATCCTCTGGAACACATCACAACCAGGCTCAATATTTTTATTGAGCATAAACATTTTAATCAGGTAAATAGATTAACATGGCAGCACCTAAAGCAGAGGTGTAGAAACACCAGCCTGGGAGCCAAATCTGGCCCTTCAGGGATCCCTGGAAGGCCATGCCCCTTCCTCCCCCTACCTCCAACCGTTTGGCTCATTTTCTAGCTTTTGTGCGGTTTTTCCCCCATTCTAAAAGATTGAAATGCCATTCCTAAGGCTTAGTTACTGGTGTTAAAAGCTCTACATTAAAATTTACTGATATTTTGGCCCTGCCCGCTTCTGGAATGCGCCCCCCCCCCCGCCGAGTTTCTTGGAAATGGAATTTGGCCCTTGGGCTGAAAGAGGTTCTGCACCCCTGCCTTAAAGTATATCATGGCAGAATCAAGGATTGCATGGCAACTGTTTACTTGCCTAACATTTTGATGCAAACTTTGATTATAGTTTTGCCCCTTGGTTTCTTAATGTTAAACCCAGGATGCTAAATTATATAGTGCGGGTCAGAATTAACCGAGGCTGTCAACATAGAAAAGGTACAAATAAATCTGATACTTAAGGCTGTAATCAAGCCACAGGTTTCACTTTGGAAAGGATAGTTTTTAGACAGAGGGGAATTCTGTTTCGACTGTCCTAGTAGCGTGATGCAGCTCTGTACTCCGTTCTACCTTCCTGTGTTTTCTGCAGTTGCGTTGGCCCTCCAAAGGCTTAGATTTCCTCACAGCAGCAGGGTGTGTGTTAGGTGCCCAGGATGATTCATCATAATGAAGCAATTCATTTCCCTGCCACAATGCAAGCTTGTTCCTTCTATCGATGGCCATCTCTTCCATTTATTATGATGTTACTAAGCATGTTGAGTACTAAAAATGAAATCTATCTGCAGTGGGGAATCAGCTAAGGGAAGACTGTTCTGTTAAAACAACTTGTGTTATTCCTTAAGAGTATTTAGAAACTACTGTGTGCATAGAATCCTGATTTTGTGTATCTGGTGCTCCTTGCTTAGTGTATGTGCAAATAAATGTTGAGCTGCAATGATGATTTAATTTTACATCATCCATATGAATTAGGGTGGCCATGTGGTTGCTTTTACAGAGAACAGTCCTCTATTTAAAGGGCTGCAAGAGGACGGCCCTCTGTTTTGAAGGAAGCCTCTATTTGAAGGGCTGCCTGGTCCAAGTCCAGTTTAAAGTTAAAGAACCATCAGACGGAAGAGCTGGGCCTGGAGGTTGCCCACTAACAGCACCTGGGTTCCATCCACATGGAGACGTTTCGTGATCCGTTTCTGGATTCATCCAGAGTTTCATCAGTTTGGGTTTGCTTCTTCAGCCGCACATGGTAGCCAGTAAATGATTATAACAACAGGGGAATTCTCCTGACTGCTCTGCTCCTGTACTCAGCAAAGTGCAATTTGAAGTTACTTCTGGGTAGACTCTGCTCTCCCCACGCCCACCCCCTGCCACTTTCCCTTCTGCCATTCAGCACTGCTCCAGCAGCCCGCAGTGAGGGCAGTCCAGCTCACACAGACCCCAAAAGCACTGTGAAAGCACTGTGACCGGATAATCTGTCAGATAAGTAGTTTCAGAAACACCGAATTTTAGAGCTAGAAACAGCACACTAGCTACAGAGAAGGCCATGTGTCATCTGACTATCTATTTTGGGGTGCAGTAGGACCGGCATAGAAGCCCCATATAGATCCGGCCCTAGACAGCAGAGTGAGCAAGGCACACAAATCACCTGGTCACAGTCTTCCACAATATGGTGGGATATACTATTTAAGTTACAGTAATTATTTCTAACCCCTTCATGGATCACTGCCTTGTTGTGGCAAAGGGGCTTGCGTAACTCAGTGAAGCCATAAGCTATGCTGTGCAGGGCCACCCAAGACGGACAGGTCATGGCAGAGAGTTCTGACAAAATGTGGTCCACTGGAGAAGAAAAGGGCAACCCACTCCAGTATTCTTGCCAAGAAAACCCCATGGAACGTATCACAAGGCTAAAAGATATGATGCCGGAAGATGAGTCACTCTGGTCGGAAGGTGTCCAATATACTACTGGGGAAGAGCAGAGGGAATTTCCAAGTAGCGCCAGAAAGAGTGTAGCGGCTGGGCCAAAGCCGAAAGGACACTCAGCTGTGGATGTGTCTGGTGGTGAAAAGAAAGTCCGATGCTGTAAAGAACAATATCGTTTAGGAACCTAGAATGTAAGATCAATGAATCAAGGTAAGCTGGAGGTGGTCAAACATGAGATGGCAAGATTGAACATCGACATCTTGGGAATCAGCGAACTAACATGGACAAACATGGGCGAATTTAATTCAGGTGACCATTATATCTACTACTGTGGGCAAGAATCCCTTAGAAGAAATGGAGTAGCACTCATAGTCAACAAAAGGGTGGGAAAAGCAGTACTGGGGTACAATCTCAAAAACGATAGAATGATCTTAGTACGAATCCAAGGCAAACCATTCAACATCACAGTAATTCAAGTCTATGCCCCAACCACTGAGGCCGAAGAAGCTGAGGTTGATTGGTTCTATGGAGACCTACAACACCTTCTAGAACTAACACCAAAAAAAGATGTCCTTTTCATCATAGGGGATTGGAATGCCAAAGCAGGAAGTCAAGAAATCACCGGGAAAACAGGCAAGCATTGCCTTGGTGTACAAAATGAAGCAGGACAAAGGCTAATAGAGTTTTGTCAAGAGAACACGCTGATCATAGCAAACACTCTTTTCCAACAGCACAAGAGGCGACTCTACACATGGACATCACCAGATGGTCAATATCGAAATCAGATTGATTATGTCCTTTGCAGCCAAAGATGGAGAAGCTCTATACAGTCAGTAAAAACAAGACCTGGAGCTGACTGTAGCTCAGATCATGAGCTTCTTGTTGGAAAATTTTGGCTTAAATTGAAGAACGTAGGGAAAATGTAGGCCCCATCACTTCCTGGCATATAGAAAAGGAAGAAATGGAAGCAGTGACAGATTTTACTTTCTTGGGCTCCAAGATCACCGCAGACAGTGACTGTAGCCATGAAATTCAAAGACGCTTGCTCCTTGGGAGGAAAGCTATGGCAAACCTAGACAGCATAGTAAGAAGCAGAGACATCTCCTTGCCGACAAAGGTCCGTATAATCAAAGCTATGGTTTTCCCAGTAGTAATGTATGGCTCCCCTTCATGGATCACTGCCTTGTTGTGGCGAAGGGGCTTGCGTAACTCAGTGAAGCCATAAGCTATGCCGTGCAGGGCCACCCAAGACGGACAGGTCATGGCAGAGAGTTCTGACAAAATGTGGTCCACTGGAGAAGGAAATGGCAACCCACTCCAGTATTCTTGCCAAGAAAACCCCATGGAACGTATCACAAGGCTAAAAGATATGACGCCGGAAGATGAGCCCCTCAGGTCGGAAGGTGTCCAATATACTACTGGGGAAGAGCAGAGGGTATTTCCAAGTAGCGCCAGAAAGAGTGAAGCGGCTGGGCCAAACCCGAAAGGACACTCAGCTGTGGATGTGTCTGGTGGTGAAAAGAAAATCCGATGCTGTAAAGGACAATATTGTTTAGGAACCTGGAATGTCAGATCAATGAATCAAGGTAAGCTGGAGGTGGTCAAACAGGAGATGGCAAGATTGAACATCGACATCTTGGGAATCAGCGAACTAAAATGGACAGGCATGGGCGAATTTAATTCAGGTGACCATCATATCTACTATTGTGGGCAAGAATCCCTTAGAAGAAATGGAGTAGCACTCATAGTCAACAAAAGGGTGGGAAAAGCAGTACTGGGGTACAATCTTAAAAATGATAGAATGATCTCAGTACGAATCCAAGGCAAACCATTCAACATCACAGTAATTCAAGTCTATGCCCCAACCACTGAGGCCGAAGAAGCTGAGGTTGATCGGTTCTATGAAGACCTACAACACCTTCTAGAACTAACACCAAAAAAAGACGTCCTCTTCATCATAGGGGATTGGAATGCTAAAGTAGGAAGTCAAGAAATCACCGGGATAACAGGCAGGCATGGCCTTGGTGTACAAAATGAAGCAGGACAAAAGCTAATAGAGTTTTGCCAAGAGAACATGCTGATCATAGCAAACACTCTTTTCCAACAGCACAAGAGGCGACTCTACACATGGACATCACCAGATGGTCAATATCGAAATCAGATTGATTATGTCCTTTGCAGCCAAAGATGGAGAAGCTCCATACAGTCAGTAAAAACAAGACCTCGAGCTGACTGTGGCTCAGATCATGAGCTGCTTCTTGCAAAATTTCGGCTTAAATTGAAGAACGTCGGGAAAACCACTAAACCGTTCAGGTATGACCTAAATCATATCCCTGATGAATATACAGTGGAGGTGAGGAATAGATTTCAGGGATTAGACCTGATAGACAGAGTGCCTGAGGAACTATGGACGGAGATCCGTAACATTGTTCAGGAGGCAGCAACTCAATCCATCCCAAAGAAAAAGAAATGCAAGAAAGCAAAGTGGCTGTCTGATGAGGCTTTACAAGTAGCTCACGAAAGAAGGGAAGCGAAAAGCAAGGGAGAAAGGGGAAGATATACCCAACTGAATGCAGAGTTCCAGAGAATAGCAAGGAGAGACAAGAAGGCCTTCTTAAGTGAACAATGCAAAGAAATCGAGGAAAACAACAGAATGGGAAAGACTAGAGATCTCTTCAAGAAAATTGGAGATCTCAAGGGAACGTTTTGTGCAAAGATGGGCATGATAAAGGACAAAGAAGGCAGGGACCTAACAGAAGCAGATGAGATTAAGAAGAGGTGGCAAGAATACACAGAAGAACTATACAGGAAAGATCTGAATGTCCCTGATAGCCATGATAGTGCGGTCACTGAACTTGAGCCGGACATCCTAGAGAGTGAAGTCAAGTGGGCCTTAGGAAGCATTAGTAACAATAAAGCTAGCGGAGATGACAGTATTCCAGCCGAGCTATTTAAAATCCTAAAAGATGATGCTGTTCAAGTGCTGCATTCAATATGCCAACAAATCTGGAACACTCAACAGTGGCCACAAGACTGGAAAAGGTCAGTTTACATTCCAATTCCAAAGAAGGGCAACGCCAAAGAGTGTTCAAACTACCGCACCATTGCGCTCATTTCACATGCCAGCAAGGTGATGCTCAAAATCCTACAAGCTAGGCTTCAGCAGTATGCGAACCGAGAACTACCGGAAGTACAAGCTGGGTTTAGAAGAGGCAGAGGAACTAGAGATCAAATCGCCAACATTCGCTGCATCATGGAGAAAGCAAGAGAATTCCAGAAAAACGTCTATTTCTGCTTCATTGACTACGCTAAAGCCTTTGATTGTGTGGATCACAACAAACTGTGGCAAATTCTTAAAGTGATGGGAGTACCAGACCACCTTACCTGTCTCCTGAGAAACCTGTACGAGGGTCAAGAAGCAACAGTAAGAACCAGACATGGAACAACCGATTGGTTCAAAATTGGGAAAGGAGTACGACAAGGCTGCATATTGTCACCCTGCTTATTTAACTTATATGCAGAGTACATCATGAGAAATGCCGGGTTGGATGAATCAGAGGTCGGAATTAAGATTGCTGGGAGAATTATCAACAACCTCCGATATGCAGACGATACCACCCTAATGGCAGAAAGCGAAGAGGATCTCAAGAGCCTCTTGTTGAGGGTGAAAGAGGAGAGTGCAAAAGCTGGTTTGAAACTCAACATTAAAAAAACTAAGATCATGGCATCTGGCCCCATCACTTCCTGGCATATAGAAGGGGAAGAAATGGAAGCAGTGACAGATTTTACTTTCTTGGGCTCCAAGATCACCGCAGACGGTGACTGTAGCCATGAAATTAAAAGACGCCTGCTCCTTGGGAGGAAAGCTATGGCCAACCTAGACAGCATAGTAAGAAGCAGAGACATCACCTTGCCGACAAAGGTCCGTCTAATCAAAGCTATGGTTTTCCCAGTAGTAATGTATGGCTGTGAGAGCTGGACTATAAGGAAGGCTGAGCGCCGAAGAATTGATGCTTTCGAACTGTGGTGCTGGAGAAGACTCTTACGAGTCCCCTGGACTGCAAGGAGGTCAAATCAGTCCATCCTAAAGGAAATCAACCCTGAGTGCTCATTGGAAGGACAGATACTGAAGCTGAAATATTTTGGCCACCTAATGCAAAGAGAAAACTCCCTGGAAAAGACCCTGATGATGGGAAAGACTGAAGGCAAAAGGAGAAGGGGACGGCAGAGGATGAGATGGCTAGATAGCATCACGGATGCAATGAATATGAACTTGAGCACACTCCGGGAGACAGCGGAGGACAGGAGGGCCTGGCGTGCTATGGTCCATGGGGTCACGAAGAGTCGGACACAACTTAATGACTGAACAACAACAAATTATTTCTAAATTTCATACATGTAAATTAGCAGATGCAAATGTTATGCAAATAGGTATCCTCTTTTGTGCTCTTATTTGGTGATTCACAAATGGCCATCCTACATGTGATCCATCCTTCTGAATGTATGAATCACTGTGCTTATTGCCTAGTAGTTTTTTAAAATGAATTGCTGTACGCATGATGACATTCAGGCATTGCCCTCTTAAGCAAGAGGATACTGGCAGTAGGATCTGGGGACATTTTTGCTGAATATGTAGTTTGGATCTGGATCCAAACTAAACCTTCTGGATCTGTTATTAAATGAGCCATGAGCCCTGTTAAAGGATACTGTTCTTTCCTGAGAACTGAGCACAGGAGTTCTTAAACAGGCTTCATTGATCATGGAGCATTTCCACCAGTTCACACACAGAACCAAAAGACACTGGGTTGGATCCTGACTCATAGTATAATCCTATACGTATTCTACTCAGAAGTAAGCTCCATTGAATTCAATGGGGCTTAATCCCAGGTAACCACAGCATATGTTAGTTGAATTTAGGACCAATTCAAATACAATTTAATTGTTGTGAACTGCCCAGAGAGCTCCAGCTATCAAGCGGTACAGAAATGTAAATACATAAATAACAATAAGTGGGACAAGTTAGTCATGACTAAATGTAGAGGGAATCCAGCCCACTGTCTTTAATTTTACATGACAGGATGGACCATTTAAGAAAGGAGTAGTTCTCTAACTCTGGGGTCCCCAACGTGGTACTTGTGGGAATCATTGAGCCCATGGATACCTCTGTTGGTTCCCTCCAGGCCCCCTGCCACTCCTGATGGTTATTTTATTTTTAAAAATTGATTTTGTTTTTAACTGGGAGGGTGGTATGCAAGGTGCAAAGCAAAGTGCTGCCTTCCAGCACCATCTTTATTTGGGATCAAAAGAGTGTTTCTGTATTTTGGCGCTTGGACCCCACCTCTCTTCCTTGTATTTAGGTTCTTGGTCAAGTTACTTTTCATTTTGTTTATATGGCAACATTTCTTTGCAAGATTGTTTTCATTGTAAACTAAAAGCTAACAATTGCATTTCAGCTGGCTAACGATCTGTTGTTAAAGCACAATGTGTTTTACAAGTTGAACCTACGCAGTCAGAAGTAAGCACCACAGAGTTCAATAGAACTTACTTCCAGGTAACTATGCACAGGATTGCAGTCATGCCCCATAATCATAACTGTGAGCTGTTATTAGTGGTTTGTTATGTCTGTTTATTATTGAATTTTTAACCAGAGAGAGAGCTCCTTTGAGTAATTAAATAATATAAAAGCAGGATATAAATATATGCCTCCTGAGAGCATGGCTATGGATTCTGCTTGGGGATGTGGCTATGGGGACTTCAAACTTTACCACAGTTGAAAGAAATTGATCTCATATTTTGCTTCAGGCCCCCCTACTGTCCTCATCCAGTGAGACAGGTGACTTTGGCTGTAATCTTAAGCACATTCACTTGAAGGAAAAATCCATTGAAATAAATAGTGTTTACTTCAAATAATCATTTTTAAGATTGGTGTGACTATTGCATCCTCTCCTACTTAACAATATTGTGCTGGCAAAATTTAGCTCCCATTGTGAAAATATTAGATTGCCTAGTATTATTACCAACTAAGTTAAAATCAGCTTGTGTTCACAGAAACCCTTTTCAGTTATTTCAAGTAGTATAAAAAATCTAATAGTCTCCAGAGTCTGTGAAATAGCAGAAGTCATGTGAAACCATGTACAAGTAATCATAGAGAAATGGAATTACAAATAAACAAATTCAAATAGAACTATGGACAGACCTTCAGAACCAGAAATAAAATGGCAGATATTCATTGGTGCACATGTATTAAACAGAACTGACTGAATAAAGTAACAACTAATTTAAAACAGGACAAGAGGCCTTTTGAATGCTGTTCCGTATATATGCATGCAAGCCAAAGTCCTGTAGTACTTATTTTAAACTCTTACATCACACTGCTACAAAAAGAGGGCATGTATACTTGGACAAAAAAAAATGCATTTGCGCACCTGTTTTCAAGCAATGGATATGCACTGTCAACGAGAGACGGATGCCTCTATTGTGGCAGGATACAATGCAAATTCCATATTTACATATGCTTACATTATTTTCTCATCATGTAACACAATCCCTGTAATCAAACACTTAAAATGTGAATGCCATCTGTTGATCACACAATTCTGAAATGTCAGCACTGCAGCATATGATGTGATTCAACAAGAGTGGAAACATTTCAAGAGAAATGAAGGCTACCAACCCTAGTATGGGGTTTATGTTGTACTTTATGGTTTTAATTTTTGTGAACCGCCGAGAGAGCTACAGCTATTGGGCAGTATAGAAATGAAAAAAAAAATAGTAGGGAGTTTGCCAATTTATTTTTACCTGGCTTAGTACGAAATTAGTAATCTTTGTTTCTCAGGAAGTCTCTCTTGAGTTTTCTTCTGGATTAAAATTGGAGGCAGGCCATTCTTACTTTCAGAAACATACCTATCTATTTTCTTGAACGACTCTTAGAAAAATGGGCCTTCTTGCTGTGGAATAGGTACTGGAACTGCAGTGCAGCACACTCTGGCCTCTCCCATTGGCCAGGCGACCAGTCTGCTCTTCCTGCCTCCTAGGAAGACTATTATGGCAAGGGGGAGACCAACCTGGCCCCATCCATCAGGCAGAGAAGGGGCCACTTCAGGGAGTATGTCTCCCATTTCCTTGTCAGGGTGGAAACTGAGCCCATAGAGCCCCAGAGCAGTTCTGATTCTGAGGAAGAGCAACAACCCATGGGAGAGGAGCTCGCTCATCTCTCACAGGCAAAGCCTCAGGGAGAGATTCCTCCTGTCTGCATTCCTGGGAGAGATAGTGACCCTGGCAGCGAGAGAGCAGGGGAGGGGGTTTTGCTGGACACTCGGCGCAGATGCAGGGAGCAGCGCCAGATGGAGCGCGCAGAGAGGAGGCGCTCTGCTCGCTTGGCGCTAAAACAACAGTCGCGTCCCGAGGACCCAAGGGTAAGAGGGAGGACCTCTCCATAGCCCATAAGTTCAGAGTCTTCCCGCCCTTCTCCTTCAAACGGGGACCAACTGCCTTACCTGGAACTTAGGCTACTCTGCTAACTACCCCAGTGCAGTTCCTTGCTTTGTCGCTGGTGATTAGCATCTAAAGAGTCATTAAGTTGTAAAAGGAATAAAGCCTTGGAAAGAATCCTTTTCGTCTGTGTCTTGAGCTGGCTATTGGAGGGGACTGTAAGAGGCAGCTGAGGCGCTCCTGACACCCCTGCCAGAAAGAATACTTTTAAGAACCGTGTGACTAACAACTCTCTGTATAAACCTGTCCAAGTGTTAGGAATTTGCTGAGGGGGCTCTCCTATGCATCTCACCATTGGGATGTGGAGACGTGAGAAAGGGACTTCTCAGCTGTGGCACCCCAGTTGTGGAATGCGCTCCCCTCGGAAGCCCAGTTAGTGCTGATGCTGGCCACATTTTGGCACTGTGTTAAGATCTGGCTATTTGCCCAAGCTTTGGGGTCTTACTGAGAGTTGCTCTGTTCTGATTGGTTTGCTTGGGTTATTCATGTTGATTGTATACTGTTGACAAGTATAATTTGATTGTGGTTTTATGTTGAATGGTTTTACTCATGGGTTGTATCCAGTGTTAGTAGTTCTTACAATAGACCAATTGAAATGAATGGAACTTAGATTAGACTAACATTGGATACAACACATTGTATCCTGCTCTGAGATCTATTGCTATAGAGCAGGTTAAAAATATTTTAATACAATAAAAAAAAACTTAGTGCCCAAGTTTGCTTCCCCTCACCCCCTTTCTCCATCTGGATCCCTTTTCCTTTTGTGTTGTGTCCATTAGACTGCCACTTTAAGGGCTGGGACTGTATAAATTCATCTTTGTTAGCTGCTCTGGGAGCCTTTTTCAGCTGAAGAGTGGGGTTAAAATGCCATAAACAAACAACCCATCCAGTGTTGCCTTCTGGTGTCCTGCCCTCCCCTTTGGCCAGTCAATTAGGGCTCACAGCTGGGACTGTACTTTCTGGGCAATGTTGATGCTTCTAGGATTCCCATCCACCCATCCCCACATCAGCCATAGCACACTCTGCACCACGACATCCTGGTGCATCACTGCTGATACATTTCCAGAGACGGAGGTGGAATCGATGCTGAAAAGCCCTCCCTGTTCCAGGTTGTGTAGAGTGGTGGCTGGTGGATGCATCCAACATGGTGGCTTAATTTTCCAAGACACATTTCAGCCCCTCTCATAGCCCCTTAGCGTGTCCCAGTGCAACTGCTGACCCTTGTAAAGTCCCTGTGTTTTCAAATGCTGTTTAAACAGTTGCAAAGAGGGAGAGGTGCAGATGTTGAGGATTCCAGAGAAAATGGGCAGCAAGAAAGAATGTATGGAGGCTTCATTTTATATCACATCAGTTCACAAAATTTGATCTGTTTTTGAAAAGCTCTTTTCTGGCCGAGAAAGAACAATGGGGCAATGAACAATGCTCAGAGGCAATGAGGTCAGAGTTCTTATGTCTATGACTCATTCATCTGCTACAAGCCAATAATAGTGTTATCTGAATGGAAACTAATTAAGCCTTAGCTATCGTCCATTCATATACATTACTGGGATGGATTCAAGCCAGGGTAGGCAACCTATGGCCCTAAAGCTGCATATGCCCCTTGGCCTAATTTCAAAAGTCCTCTGCATGCGATCAGTTCGGAGCTCTGGCAAGACCCACCTGTCCTTTCCCTGGCAGCCCGCTGTGAGGGAGGTGGGGGGAGGGAGAGAGAGAGGGGGGGAGGCATCTCTACACCAGCCTATAATCCAGCATTTAAAATGGGGCTTTCTGCTTCCATTTTAAATACAGGATCACAACAACTCCCTTTTTCACCTGCTTCCTTTTCCCCCTCCCCTTTCCCCCTCCTTCTCCCCGTATCTGGGTCTTCCATTATATTTCATTGATCTCTCTCCTCTTCTTGCTGCTTTAACTCTTTTCACAGAGGAAACTGAAGTGGAACACAATGGGGTAATTTGATAGCTCATTATTTGCAATCTATTTAAAAACAGAACAAAGGGCATTTAGTGCAGGAGACACCTTGGAGGTTTACGGCGTCATGTAAAGAGCCCGCAAACGTCCGTGAAGGAGCCATCTCAATCGTAGGATAAAAGCTCCATGTGAAGGAGCCCAGAGAGAGAGAAAGCAGTGGCAGAAAGAGAGAGAAAAGAGAGCGGTAGAAACAGGAGTGATCCATTTCAGCCCCACTTACTGCTGACATACAGCCCCCACAAATGGCGCACAAGGGAATATGGCCCTCAACCAAGAAAACGTTGCCCACCCCTGATTTAAGGCCCAATCCTATGCATGTTTAGTCAGAAAAAAAGTCCTACAACTCCCAGTATTCCCCAGGCAGCCACCCTGGGTAGGACTATTTTCTTTCTAAACATGCATAGGATTGGGCCCTTAGGCTCTGATTTTGTTGTTGGTGGGGGTGTTATTATAAAGTATTTGTATTTGTTTTTAGGCACAGCAAACTTCTAAACATTCCAGATATAGTGAGCAAGAGTCAGTGTAACTTAATTCAACAGAATTCTTGTTCCAGTAAGGCTTATAGAAATGGCATCTTTGATCAATGCTGTAATATGCAACTATTAATAAATATTTGTATACTTGTCTGTGTATTTTAACTTGAATGGTCTAAATGACCGTAATAAAGAGTATTTGATGATGAACTATTAATAAATTAGAAGTTTTATTTAGCTAAGGAGACAGTTAGAGATGCATAATGTAATGTTTTGGTAATCCAAATCAGGCCCCATTTATACACTTCATGAAACTGATTAACTAATTAATTTATATTTATTACATTTAATCCCACCGTCAGACTAAAACTGCAGTCAAGACAGGTAACAATAAAATACAGACAAAATGACAAAGTTGTTTAAAACATTAAAGGTCTAAAACACAAACAAAAATAAGACAAATGAGAGCACATCAAAAAAGAAAAATAACAGCACCCACCATGCTTAAAATCAAATTCACTGGCAAATCAGCATAGATGCTAAAGGCCTGTCAGGTAAAAAACTGTCTTTGCAGGCCAGCGGAAGAATAACAGAGATGACCTGCCATGGTGGGGAGCTCCAAAGCCCGAGAGCATCCACCAAGAAAGCCCTCTCTCATGTTGCCATCAAGTGTCCCTCTGATAGTGGCAGGATCAAGAGAAAGGCCTCTCCTGAGTATTTTAAAACCTGAGCAGGCTCACATGAGAGAATGTGGTCTTTCAAATATTCCAGTCCCAAGCTGTATAAGGCTTTATAGGCCAGCACTCTGAATTGTACTCAGAAATGGAAGCTGTTTTAACAAGGGAGTTACATGCTTTCTATAACTGGCCCTGATAGCATCACCGATGCAATGCATATGGACTTGAGCACGCTCCGAGAGAGAGCGCAGGACAGGAAGGCCTGGCGTGCTATGGTCCATGGGGTCACGAAGAGTCGGACATGACTGAACGACTGAACAACATAGCTGGCCCCAGTCAGCGGTCTGATTGCAGCCTTCTGGTCTTCCTCTGGTAGCCCTGCCATGTTTTCCCACGGCTTCTGACTTTTTTTGTACCACATAAAATCCGTTAAGGAGAAAAAGATGAAGTAGTTGCACAATAGCTTCTAATTCGTAGTGCTAGGAGCACCTCAGTCTGGAAAAACTTTTGGTCTTTGAGTACAAAAATGCCTAAGGATAGGCAAGACTATGACTGGGCTCGCACAACACGATAACTCACACTCAAGGGTTGAGTATGGGTTGAGTGTGAGCTGTCATTGAACCATGGGGTGTTGTCTGAACCCAGCCGCGCTAACAAACCGTGGGTTGTTAACCACGAATAACCCATGAAGATAACCCATGCTTTGTTGTTGGGTTGTGAACTGTGGGTTGTTCATGGTTAACAAACCATGGTTTATTGCAGCTTGAGTCAGACAACACGATAACCCATGTTTCAACAGCAACCCACACTCAACCCATAGTCAACCCTTGAGTGTGGGTTGTTTTGTGTGAACCCAGTCAATGGCTGCCTACATGAAGAAAGGAATCTTTCAAGGCCATACCAGTGTTTATTTGTTTAATTCCTGGCCCTCATTATCATCCAGAAGGATTCCCAAAGCAGCTTAAATCAAACAATAAAATATTATTATACTTAGGCTGCTTTTAAAAAGGTAAAGATGTCCCCAGCCAGTTGTGTCCGACTCTAGGGGGTGGTGCTCATCTCCATTTCTAAGCCAAAGAGCCAGTGCTGTCCGAAGACGCTTCCGTGGTCATGTGGTCGACATGACTGAACACCGAGGTGCACGGAACGCTGTTACCCTTTTATCTACTTGCAAGTTCTTGTTTTCGAACTGCTAGGTTGGCAGGAGCTAGGACTGAAGATGGGCGCTCACTCCGTCACGTGGCACTCGGGTCTCAAACTGCTGTCCTGCCGACCCTGCGGTCTGCAGTTGAGCGTCTTAACCACTAAGCCACCGCGGTCCTGCTTTTACCTGTCTGATATATGGTACTGCTCTGCCATAGCAAACCCTCTCCAATAACCCAATACTTTCATTAAGTCATTGTGTCTGTTCCCATCAACTTTCATCTAATTGCACTCCAGCTGCCAACTGCATGGTACTTCTGTGATCCCCTGACCCACTGTGCCAGTTACCAATGGAAGCATTCAAAAGAGTGATTGGGAGTGTCTTGAAATGGCATCCTTTGACTGACTAGTTTGGACCTTGCAAGAAGACCACCATATCCTCATGTGGGTTTGCCACCCTACAGTTTTGGTTGATTCCAAAATACTTCAACAGCTATCCAAAGACTGTGTGCAGAGACCCAATACATTTTCCATATTCTCTTAGCAATGGTTATTCCCTGGAGCATTAGTTTTCCTACGGCAGTACTTTTTTAAAACTGTGAATAAGAGCTACCAGCAGTTATATGAGCATTCACTGGGGCAGGAGTGGAGGCAAGTACTTGTGGCTGGGATGCTAGTCTTGATGATAGGTACAATTCATGCAAGAAGTAATACACAGTAATACTAATACATGTTAAAATATACTGGCAACATCTTAATAAAATGCCTAGGAATTAAACCAGGCTCTGTAAAGTATACAAATAGGCCACCAGAGGGAGCCTCAGTGCAATCAGAAAAAAAGAAACAAGTATTCCAGCGTGCCAAGGAAAAGCACATTAACATTATGTAGGTGTTCAGGAATTCAGTGTCAGCTTAAATGCATGCCAAGATGTTTAATTCATACAGAGTTTAATTGAAATCATACCAAATGTATATGCATTGCTTCTCCCAGACCAAGCAAAAAAGCAGAATGAAGATTCTTTCCTCCATCAGTGATGGGCTCCACATCCTTTTGTTTATTTGATTCTTACTCAACTCTTACAATTGCTGATGTCAAAGTACAAAGATTTTCAGAACATGGAAATCTTATTAGATGGTACCTGAAAGGAAATTATAATATTCTTACATCATTTCCACCCAAGTGGCTTACTTTACTTTCCCACTCTTTGTATTTTCAAGCAACAGAGAGGTGTGACCATGGCTGATAAATCTAGAAGCCATTCCAGATACTATTACCTATAAACTGACCTTTAAAAAGAAAAGAAAAAAGAACGCCATTAGATGCCTTATTTGGAATGCATCACCACCTCTTTTCAACACATGCTATTTCCATAAGAGCAAGGCTTGTTTCTGGCTTCTTTGGCAGAGTTCCCCTATTTCTGTGCAGCATACTCTCTTGTACTTTCCCCAAATGAATGGAAAGAATGCACTGTCCATTGGGAAGTTCTCCTGCACAAGCCCAACTGAATTTAAAAAGGAGCTGTGGAAAAGGTACTATTCTTCTTGCAAAGTAGTGCTCCCTTTTGTTTTAAAGGGGCTTGCACTGGAAAACTTCCAATGATTGTGCCCTTACCATGTCTAAAATCCTTATGGATAACTTTATCCAACACTACCCTGAAAAGGGAGCTATTTCAGGTTCTTTAATAATGCGTAGTGTGGGTAAGCTTATATTAACGTTATATTGGTCCACTATTTATGCCAAATAATTAAAGGATGCCAGTTATAAACATTTGGGCTATAGCAAAGGCCTCATCCAGAGTGCTTGGCCAGTTAGTTTATCTGCAAATACTATACACTATACAAATCAAACTTCTATTCCTGTTAGTACTCTGCCACTTAATTGCATTGCATTTCTATTATATTTCAAATAATCCTGAAACTAATTATCCAGCCAAGATTAAGTCATGTCTTGTTGATTTCAGCAGAAATGATAAGTATGCGCTTGAAGCTGTAGTCTTAAGCATTATTTAGCAGTAAGTTCCACTGAACTCAGTGGAACTTACTTCTACATAAGTGTAAGATTAGGCTGCACATTACTCCAATTGAAATGGGACTTTTATACGTGCTCGACTTTGTCTGGATTTTGACCAGTATAAGGGTAGACTTCAAAGAAAAATGAAACTCTGAGAAATGTCTTAATTAGTATCTAAAAATAAACGCTTATGGTTTGAATGGTGCTCACATCTTAATATCACTGACAGAAAAAGGGCCAAATTAATGTCTTAAAAAGCACCTTGAAAACACAGCAGGTATTAATCTGCCCCAAGGCATTTAAGTTACATTGGTTTTGAATGCTTCACATGGGAGGGAAAACATCCCATTAATTTGTACTTCATGAGCAAATACATTCCTCATTTTTAAAACAAAATGATTGTTCTATAATAAACAGTGTTGCTTCTAGGGAGGCAGATTAATTCTCTTTAGTCAGAATGAGATATTAGGACATGCCGTTGGAAATGTGGTCTTAGTCACAGTACTGCATGAACAGTTTGCAATACAGCTTCAGCTTAATGTCCTTAGAGCACAATCCTATGTAAGTTTAGACAGAAAAAAGGCCTACATCTCCCAGCATTCCCCAGCCAGCCAAGCTGGGAGCTGTAGGATTTTCTGTCTAAACATGCATAGGATTGCACCCTTAACCATGTTGTCTGAGTACATTGTAGGAGTTGGCCTACAATTCCTATCATTCCTCACCATTGGTGAGGCCGGCTAAGGCTGATGGGAGTTGTAGACCAAAACAGCTGGAGGGCCACAACTTGCCCAGCCCTGCTGTACAAACAATCCCCTTAGCAAATTGTTCTTTCTTGAATTAAGGCAGGACTACTCTCAACATTTCACTACTGCATCATTACATAAAATAACATGGAAGCAGCTAGGGAGCAGACTAGAACAGAAGCTGCGGAAAACTTGCAGCACATCTGATCAAGCACAGCTCATTACTGAAGCCTTTCAGGGATGTCCAGCAGAGCTGCTCTGAATGGTCAAGGCCTCTTCCATCTTGGCCTTCAGGGAGATGTGAGGAAACCTGCACTTGCCTACTGTGACTTTATTTGGTAAACACTTTGAGGACATGGTTGCTCACATCTTTTCCGACCCAGACACCATAAATTTGGCAGTACAGTCCACAAATGTGTCTTGGACTGCCTGTCTGAGCTGGGATTGGAGGTACTGTATTCCAATGATTCTATTCCTGCTTGGATGCTTGATTCCAGAAGGTGGTGCTGGGGGACTTTTGCTTGTTCCCATGGAATTTGTGCTATGGGTTCCCACAGGGTTCTTGTTTTCCATGTGATTCCATCTACATCAAATCACTGATTGTGGTCACTCAAGGATTTGGAGCGAGGTGCCATCAGTATGCTGATCACACCCAGTTTTATTTCTGCTTTCCATCAGAGTCAAAGGAGCCAGTGAAAGTGCTATACTGATGCCTGGGGTCAGTAATGGACTGGAGGAGAACCAACAGACTGAAGCTCAATCCAGATAAGACAGAGGTGCTGTTGGCGGGTGGTTCATCTGACTGGGTAGATGGTGTTCAACTTGTTCTAGGTGTAGTTGCACTTCTGTTAAAACAGCAATGTTTGTATTTATTTTTAGGGTGCACAATAGCCGAAGCTCTCTGGATGGTTCATAACGGTTAAACCCATAAAATACTTGTTGTTGTTGTTCAGTCGTTCAGTCGTGTCCGACTCTTCGTGACCCCATGGACCATAGCACGCCAGGCCTTCCTGTCCTGCGCTCTCTCCCGGAGCGTGCTCAAGTTCATATTCATTGCATCCGTGATGCTATCTAGCCATCTCATCCTCTGCCGTCCCCTTCTCCTTTTGCCTTCAGTCTTTCCCAGCATCAGGGTCTTTTCCAGGGAGTTTTCTCTTGGCATTAGGTGGCCAAAATATTGGAGCTTCAGCTTCATTATCTGTCCTTCCAATGAGCACTCAGGGTTGATTTCCTTTAGGATGGACTGATTTGACCTCCTTGCAGTCCAGGGCACTCGTAAGAGTCTTCTCCAGCACCACAGTTCAAAAGCATCAATTCTTCGGCTAAAACATAATATAACATTTTTAAAATTTCGAAACTACAGTATAAAACCAAAGTAAAAAACTAGCAGCAACACAGAGAACTAAAAATGCAATAACAGATTTAAAACAATAAAAAATAAAGAATGTAAAATGCCTAGTCTGAGACTACTAAGGTTTGTAGTCTGATAGATGAAGTGTTGACACTAGAGTCCCATGTGGCATCTGTGGTACATAATACCTTTCACCAGGTTAGGCTGGTGCCCCAGCTGTGATTGCTCCTGAACAGAAAAAACCTGGTGGCCACAATTATCCCATTATATTGGGATAAATAAAGTGGTGAGAATAAAAAAAATTGACAAACGAAATATATAACAACTTAGTACCTTCAATCTTAAATGCCTAATACCTAATATAACATTCAAGTAAATTATATACAAAAACTCAGATGGAAAATAACCATGTTTTTGAATAGAGAAGAACTTTATATCTTCAAATTAAAAACTTACAACTATTATATCATTCAATACCAAAATAATAATAATAATAATAATAATAACCAAATGTGTTTCAACTATAGGTCTTCTTCGGTGGTCTAATATGTAAAAAAATATACAAAAGCATACACACCTATCCAAGGTTCCCACACAAATTCACCTGCAAATATAAAAATAAATTTAGTTTAAAAGAAGCTACTAAACTTACTTTTCCCAGTAGTAACGTATGGCTGTGAGAGCTGGGCTATAAGGAAGGCTGAGCGCTGAAGAATCGATGCATTCGAACTGTGGTGCTGGAGAAGACTCTTCCGAGTCCCCTAGACTGCAAGGAGGTCAAATCAGTCCATCCTTAAGGAAATCAACCCTGAGTGCTCATTGGAAGGACACATACTGAAGCTGAAGCTCCAATATTTTGGCCACCTAATGCGAAGAGAAAACTCTCTGGAAAAGACCCTGATGCTGGGAAAGACTGAAGGCAAAAGGAGAAGGGGACGGCAGAGGATGAGATGGCTAGATAGCATCACTGATGCAATGAATATGGACTTGAGCACGCTCCGGGAGACAGCGCAGGACAGGAAGGCCTGGCATGCTATGGTCCATGGCGTCACGAAGAGTCAGACACGACTGAACGACAACAACAACAACTAAACTTACTAAAAAGGAAATGACAGAAACAGGCAAATGTATACTATGTAAATAAAATCATCAGCTAAGGCTTGTACTCACAGACCAAACCAAAAGTTTTTTTTGAAAGTGCATGTGAAAATGCAAACAATATCAGAGTGATAAGAGCCTTAAGTTAACCTGCAAATCTACAGCTCTGAAAAGGCCAAGATAAAGTGCACCCATTTTCTCTAGCGGAGGAAATTTCCTCTAGAGGAAATGTGTGTATTTTTAGTTTGTTTTTTAAAAAGGGGAATTTAAGACTCTTATCAGTCTGATATTGTTTGCATATTCACATACACTTAAACAAATTGGTTTGGCAACATCTAGAAGTATGAGTCTGATCTGGTAAGTTTATATAATCAGTTGTGGGTTTTTTGTTCTTGGGTGGGATACATTCCCTTTTTGGTTTGGTCACAATTATACATGCCCAGGTAACCTCTAGACTGGACCACTGTGTTGTATGTGGGGCTGCCTTTGAAAGTCTTCTTGGAAACTTCAGCTGCTAGGTTACTAACTGGGACTGGCTATAGATAACATACCTTGCAGGCAGTTCTTAAACAGCTGCATTAATTGAACTGTGCTTGGAAACAGAGCGCCAGAGTGCCAGTCATTACTTATAGCTGTGAAGCTTTAAGAGGCCTGGGCCTTTTCCTGAAGGGCTGCCTTCTATTACATGAGCCTGCCCGTCTCTTATGATCTTCATCAGAGGCCCTCCCTCCTATAAGGTTAGGTAGTGACAGGACCTTCCCAGTTGCTGCTGCCTTGCATGTGGAATGCCCACCACAGAGAAGTGCGCCTCCTGGCGCACACTCTGATGTCTTTTTATCACCAAGTGAACCTTTTTTTATTGGCCCAGGCAGTCTAGTGTATTGAATAGCTAGTTTTAATTGCTGCTTTATGATTCAGCCTGGCTTACTGAATGGACACCGCGACTTCCGCGTTGTTTTATTGTTGGATTTTTATCTTACTGCTTTATTCTTTTAATTTTAATGCCGCCCAGGGAACATATGCTGAAGGGCAGCTCATTTTTTTTCTAAAATAAAAATAAAGGATATTGTTGTTTCCCTGATAATATTAAGTGCTGATAAATTTCTGAGAGGGTAGGAGCTGGTTTTATCACACACAGCTGTCTCTTGGAATAAAATGGCTAATTGTCAACAAAAGCAAGCTATGACTTATGGAAAGAATGTATAAAGCCCATGAGAAAACTAGTTTGAAACATGGCATAAGACCTCAGATTTTGTTGCCAGTGAGGGGCTTGGGAACTGTTCCTTATCCGGCTGAAAAAAAAGGCCATTTTCTCTCGCCTCTTAACCAGAATATCACTCCATTAGCAAACTCAGGTAGTGGAGTGCCTACTGGTTACATACATACTTTGGGGAATCCCTAGGTGTGCAGAGGTATAGAAGTTTGTAAATTAAAAGAAAAATGTTTGTTTCAAAACTCGAACTGCCTGAGAAGAACCTATAGGCTTACAGAAGTCTGATGGCAGTTGATCCCAGAGAGAGAGAGAGAGAATGATCTAAAGAAATCAGAAGTCAGGCAGACTGTGTCTGGGTTCGGACAATCAGCGGGGAAACAACGCAGTGTCAGTTGTTTCCTCGGCCCCCCGCACATGCTGGTCACATGACCAGGATTACCCTAGTTACCTGCACCGCACCACAGGTTGCCATGTTATCTGAACCCACCATGTGGCACAAGCGTAGTGCATATTCACCCACCATACAACCCACAGCTTGCAGTATGGGTTGTAGGGTGGGTGAAAATGCATTAAGCCCACGCTGTGCACTGGGTTCGGACAACACGGCAACCCGAGACGCGGTGCAGATAATTAGGGTAATTCCGGTCACGTGGCCAGCAGGAGAAACAACCAATGCTGCGATGTTTCCCCCACTGATCATCTGAACAATCCGCATGAGTCTATCAATGAAGTCTATGATTAAGAGCACTTGCAAAACAGAATGTTATGATTATGTTATGAAAACTACCCCTCCCAAAAGTAAAATGGAGGTCAGGGGAAGATTGGGAAGTGACCTACAGTAAGGGGACCGAGTGGGTGGGGATTACGATTGAGGGGATATGTACCATGGGGTTAAAACACTTTTCCCCTGTACTATATAGAGATAGTTCGGTTTTTAGAGCAGGGTTCCATTCCTCACTGTATAGCTATAATATGCTCAGGTTTGGAGTAGGCAGTCTTCTAAGGATATATAGCAGAGCAGGAAAAGGCTTGTGGGGAACGGGGAAAAGCTGATCTTTATCCCTTCCCCACTCCTGAACCCCCCCCCCCCCAACAGTAGCATTCTTCCTAGGGGGTGGGGATACACTGTAACATAGGCCCCATTTGTTTTCCTATGTTTCTTGCACATTTCAGAACATGATACTACATGTAATAGAAGTTAATATTCTAGCACAGTTTGGGTGTGTGCAGAACGAACAGGTTTAGTATGAATTTCTGGTTAGAAATATATGTTGTTGGACTCATTTTACTTAAACCCAACGCCTCAGCAGTGTTGCAATACTGTTCTTTGTCAGAGCATCTATTCAGCACCAGAACTGACTCAGGTTTTGATTGTGCACTTGTGCAAACACTTTTAATCATACTACCGTCCTGCTGATTTTAACATATATGGTTGAAAGTGTCTAAATGACTGACAGAAAAAACACAGAGCAAACAAAACAATACTTTTACTAGACCAACTGATCTTCAAAAATATCAGAAAAAGGTTCTTCAGCAACATTTTATTTGCCATGGTTATGTGTTCATAGCAAAGTAGAAAAGTCTGATATTCCTTGTTTTTAAGCAGCAGCAGACGTTCACTGCATCCACCAGTGTGTCATACATGTTTTTTGAGCAGTGCCCACACTACAACCAATATAAGCTGAGTGGACAGTGCTGCATGTGGCTTTGAGGCTAGAACCAGGACTTAAACAAAGGCCCCAAATGAAAACAAATCCCATGAGGAAATTGCATTGGTAAAGTTTAGAAACCAGCATATTTGAGTATTTATATTGTGCTTCACATACACTGTCACAGTAATTCGTACAAGAGTGTGTCTTTCCAGGTGAAGGGCGCCTAGCACTGACAATCAGAAGGCACTGTGCAGCTATTCCATCTTTTATTCCTTAACAGATTTTTTTTCTGGTAACAAAAAGATGGAAGAAGTGGTGGGAAAACATGGGAGGGTTATGACTGGAAGATGTAGTTCAAGGTAGCTGCAGTGTCCAGGAGTGCTTAGGCTGGTATGCCAACTGCGGCCCTATCTGGAGAGGACAGACCTTGCCTTCGTTATCCACACACTAGTGACATCCAGGCTGGACTACTATAATGCGCTATACATGGGGCTGCCTTTGAAGATGGTTCAGAAACTCCAGCTCATGCAGAATGCGGCCGCCCAAGTATTGGTAAGGGTGAGGCAATTTGACCACATAATGCCATACTGCGCCAGCTGTACTGGTTACTCGTGTGTTTCCGAGCCCAATTCAAAGTGCTGGTTTTGACCTTTAAAGCCTTAAACAGTTTGGGACCAAGTTATTTGAAGGACCATCTTCACCCATATCAGCCTGCCTACACTTTAAGATCAGAAAGCGAAGTCCTTCTCATTTGCCCACCTGTGAGAGCCGTCAGGTGGGTGATCACACAAAAGGACCTTCTCTGCAGTGGCCACACACCTTTGGAACAAGTTGCCATCGGAGGTCTGCCATGCTCTATCGTTGCAGGCTTTTAAGAAGGCCTTGAAAACATTACTTTACAGTGGCCTTCTCTTGATACGACTGCTATTGTTGCTGTTAACTGCCTTTATCGTTGTTGCTAGTTTTATTGTTGTTTTTATTGTTTTTAGTGCTTTTAATATTTTAAGTGTTTTTATGTATTTTATTGCTGTAAGCCGCCTTGGGAGGGCTTCTGCACTGAAAGGCAGCCAAGAAATGTTTTAAATAAACAAATAAAATAATGGGTAACAGGGGAATGAAAGAACAATAAAAAGTAATGGTAGGATTAAAAAAGAAAAAAGCAATCAATGAATCTGTCTTTGTAGGAGAGAAGCACATATTTTTGAAATGTGTGACTAAAGGAAGGTGATCCAGAATAATAATCACAGTAAGCAATTTTATAGTAGCTACCAAATTTACTATTCTATAATGGAGATATGGTTATAATGTGTTAATGTTACGGGCATCCTGACCATAGAAGCACCCATTATATCAAAACTATCTGTGGCCCAAGGTTCAGTCATCCAAACTCCGTTGCCTTTTTCTCCGCATGTATAGTAAAACCATTTTCAGCCGTTCTTTACTCTCCTTCTTTGAAATGCACTTTTCTTTCCAATTTAATTAATTTTGTTAAAGTGATCAAGCCAGTCACCTTCCTCCCTGAACCCCTTTGTTGTTTAAACTGAAGGACAGAGCAAACTTCAGATAGATACTACAGCCCACATGGGATCATGACAGCATTCGACTTAAAAACAACAACAACAACAACTTTCCCTTGATAAGATAGGTTTTTTCAACATGAAATCTTTGCCACATTTTTCACTGCCTCCATAGAAACATGCTGTTAAGACATCCTGTGCCAGCTGAGTTGCAGAGAACTATACTTTGCTTTTCAAGAACTCTCTCACAATCCATGAACTTTTTGAATTGCTCCAACCTGTAGTATTTAAAAGTAAATTATAAGTCAGAGTAGTAATTTCGATAGAGGCTGTGGCTCAACAGTAGAGCACATCTTTTGCATGCAGAAGGTCCCAAGTTCAATCCCCAGCATTTCCAGGTAGGGCAGGAAAAACTACTGCTTGAAAGTCTGGAGACCACTGCCAACAACACTGGGCTAGATGGGCCAATGGTCTGACTCAGTATAAGGCAGCTTCCTATGTTCCTTATGGTAGGCCTCAAGTTCTGTTTTTCTGAATAAATACTTAATAGTTTATTTAGCCCTGGCTGAGCAAACCTTTATTCCATCCACAAAACATTGCTATGTGCTCACTATTCTCACAGAGTAGTGAAGGAGAGAAATAAAAAGGTTGGAAAGCTATCAGAGATAATGAAATTCAGTGGCAAATCACTGCTTTTTCCCTTTGCCTAGCCTTGGCGTATGCTAGCACAATGTCATTAGTGCCAACACTATGATAGCATTGGATAGTGCCCAGTATTCCAAATGCAACTACACCATAGATTTATATAAATGCGCTACAATACTGGCAGTTTTATTTTCAGTCCTTTTCCTAATACAACACGGAATTTGCTTTTTTCCCCACTGCCGTTGTCCACTAAGTTGACATTTTCACTGAGCTTTCCATCATAAGCCCATGATCTTTCTTGGATAATAACAGCCAGTTCAGATGAAGTGGGTATTTTTTTTTGTTCCAGTGTGCATAACCTTACAGTTTAACATTGGTTCTCATTTTGTTGCCCTTTCACCCAATTAAGAGAGACCTTTGGAGTCTGCTTCGGGTTTTTATTATCTTGAATAACTTGGTGTGACCCATAGATCATACCTCATTGATCACCCCAACTCCAGATCATTTATAAATAAAAATGCAATGGTTCCAATACAAGTTCTTAAGAGACAGCACTGCTTCTGCTGTGGAGACTCACCACTCCCCCATGTGAATTGCCTTGGTGTTTTCACCGAGGAGAAAAATTGGTTAAATCCATACTGAATCTGAATGCCCCACTCTCCCCCAAATGGTTTTATACTTATCAGGGGTGGGCAACCTCCAGGGGTCAAGGGGCTGCATTGCTCCCCTCCCCAAATTTGCTGCTGCAGTGGTGGCACTAAAACCCCAACCTTTTTTTAATCAAAATGAGGTGTGCAGTGGTGGCAGCAAAACCCCAACATTTTCCCACAAAACAAGGCATGTGGGGAGCACAGACTTTGTTTAGAAGCAGAATCGTGCTCCTAGGAGGCTTCCAGGAATGCAATTCTGCCTCTAAAGAAGGTATGTGTGCCCCATGCACCTTGTTGGGGGGGGGGGGTTGCCACCCTGGTAACCACTAGTGCTAATCAGTATGTAACCAAAATGACACCATCTATGCACAAGAGTATCAGCAGGCATGAAGGAACCCAAAGGTCTGCAGAACTACAACAAATATTTAGGGGGTAACAGCTGAATGAGGACTGAGCATGCTCAGTGGCCATGGAATGTTGAGTATCTGTGTGTGATTGGGGGAGGGACAGAAAAAAGAGAGGGGGAATGGAATGGAATCCAGAAAAAAGGCATTGGTAGCTGGTTGGAACCTGGAACAGGAGCACTTTACACAACATTTTGTTGCTGGTCCCACTGGAGCTGCCGCTGTTCACCTAGGCAACAGCACTCCATTCCTTTGAATGTTCCATTTCTTGTAACTTGTGTCAAGAACAGGACTAAAGCTTTACTTGAAAACAATTTACTTTGAAGGTTGCACGACTGAAAGTTTAAATCGCTGGGGTTTATATAATCCTTTCCACACATATTTTGGAGTAAGCCCCATTGATCTTAGTACGATTTATTTCTGAGTGCACAAGCATAAAATTGGGCCTTAGGGAAATCATCATGCTCTCAATCCCTCCTCCACTCCTAATGAAATCAGTAACACTGGCCAGCTATAGAAGACGGTTGCAGGGATTATTTATTTATTCCAGGATTTTAATGGTGCTTCTCAACCAAAAAGGCTCCCAGAGCACCTTATATATATTCAATTAAATAAGGCAGTCCCTTTCTGCAGGTCTTTAAAAAGGCACACAAGAAAAAAGAATGGGGAGGGAAGAGTGGGGAAACTGAGTCTTTAAACAGGGCTGGTGGAATGGCCCCAGTTCCCCTCTCACCTCTCAAGCTGAGATAAAAGGCATGTGAAGGACTCCATATACTCGAACGCCATATAAATGCTAATTTTTATTATCTTCACTGCACCTGATTTCAGATCTCACCCCACAACACCCTATTTCCGGGTCAAGAAACTAAATCCTGAATTTAAGGTCCGCCAAAACAACTGAGCTAGCCAATATCACCTAAGAGCCTTGCAACGTTTCAAGGTCTTCCCGCAAACTTCTCTTGGGGCGCAAGCCTGTGTAGGTTTAGACGGGGGGGGGGGGATCCTACAAGTCCCAGCATAGCTGGCTGGGGAATGCTGGGAGTTGTAGGGCTTTCTTTTCCTGTCTAAACCCTACATAGGATTGCGCCCTAAACGTTTTCCCCTTCGGACAGGACGCAAGAGACCTTCTCCCCCCACAGAACACACCCACCAAACGTCGAACGAAAAAGCGCGCAAAAGGCCCACAGGGCGCTAAGAGAGGAGGAGGCTGCGCGCGCGGCCTTCAGAGTCAAGGCCCCACGAAGGCAACCGTTTTTCTCCCTGAAAGAGAAGACGTACTCAGAGGCCTCCCAAAGAGGCCTTATCCCACTATCAGCCCACAATTCTGTATCTATATTTCGTCCGCCTTAACGTTTATCCCGGTTCTCTCGCGCTATCTTTGATTACGCGAAACGACACAGGCGCCGCGATAGACTACTAAAACGGCGTATATCTCGCGTCTCCTCCCTTGTACGCAGCATCGGATTGGTTGAGGGAGCCGAAGGAAGTGGTAGTGTCTGAACAAGAAGAGGCGCAGTGGAGGCTAATGGGCGCATGCGCACGCACCTTGTTGCGAGAGGCCCGAGCGGAATGCGCGCTCTCAGGGGGTGGGCCCGTCGAGATTCGCGCGCCCGGGGACAGGCTGTGAGGACTGGACAGGATAGGAGAAGGGGCGTGTCCCGATTCCACACATGCGCGGGAAGTGGGAGGAAGTGTATCGGGTTCTTTGAGGCGGAGAGAGAGTATAACACACAAAAAAAAGAAAAGAAAAGGAGCGGGGCCGTTGGGTCGGGCATTGCTGGGCTGAGGGGGCGCGTGCGCGCGGCGGAAAGGGAAGGAAAAGGCGGGGCCTCCGCAGGGCGAGTGACGCCCCCTGGGCGTGTGGCTGGCTGGCGGTGGCTCGAAGTGGACGCAACTTCCACAGGCCGGAGCGGCCGCCGCCGCGAGGAGAAGCGCCGGCGCAAGCTCCCTGGGCCCCTCCTTGCCCTCCTGCGGCTCAGCAGGCGCGGGGATCATGAAAGTTCCGCCTCCTGCGCGGCACTGGCACGACGGTTCTCGCCGCTTCCTGCTTCCCCCGGTCAGGAGGAGCCGCTGCTCTTCCTCGCTGCGGTGAGAGGCTCCGGGGCATCCGGCGGCGGCCCGGAGACGCTGGCGCGGCACCCGCGGCGGTTCTTCGCCCGGCCTTGAGGGAGCGCCCGTCGCCTCCCGCCTCCTCGTAAAGTGCCTCGCCGTCTCCTGCCGAAGAGGCTAATTCTGTTCGGCGGGGAGCGAGAAGGAAGAGAGCAACGCGCACAGCGCCGCCACCCCGCACCAAGCCCCACACTCCGTAGGGTTTCTTCTTCCTCTGCCCTCCTCCTTCAAAGCTTTATTGCCATAGCAATCACTGGAGTCTCTCTACGGTTTTGTTTTTTTTTTGGCATCTCGGGATGACTTAATGTTTTGTTTTGTCAAAGGCTGGTATTTTTCCGTCTGGGGTTTATTTTTCCGGCAAAAAGGAAGGCAAAAGGTCTCCCCCCCCCCCCTTTCTGCTGGGCAGACTTTTGGAGGTGAAGAGAGAGAACTTTCCTGAATACCTGAAATCCACTGCAACTGGGAATTACTCTTGGGACATTTCCGATTCTCCCCCCACTCACTCTTGCACCCACATAAGCTATAGATAGAGAGACAGATTCGGGTTTTGGTAGGTTCTGTAAAGTTCAATTCTACTCAAAATGGAGCATGGCAAGATGGATTACTTCTGTGATCAGGTACAACAGAAAGATGTGGGCCGCAGGATGCAGGTCGGCCAGGAATTTCTGGAGTATTTAAATGATCCCAGTGTTTCCACTGATCTTGACCAGGATCAGCAGCGTCTTGATAAAGTGATTGATGAATTAACAGGATGGGTGAACTCTAGTAATTATAAGGTAAGGCTAATTGCGCCTGATACAGCATGCAGGAGGGGCAATGTTAGGTGTTTATCTTTTGCCCTTTTACTGAACCTTCTGTGAGATAACACATTTGTTCTAAAACTAGTTGTATTTTTAAATGTTTTTGTAGAAGTCCCAATGTTTGTATATCTACTTATAGACTAAATAATATACTGGCAAAAGGGTTGAAGGAAGGGCAAGATACAAATCTAAACCAGTATATTACCTCATTAGATTGCAATCCTGTCTGTATTTATCTGTATTTATGAACTCAGTTGCACTTATTTCTAAGTAAACATGCATAGGCGGTGGCTATATGTCATCTTCCTATTGATCCCATTTCTAACGCTATTTGATATGGGATTTTTTAAAGAAGCCTGTCTAAGTGTTTTCTGTGGATAGCCATTAGTATCACATACATCAATGAAGTAGTCAATTAGTTATTTTGCCATCTCTATATGGTAATACTTTGATCCCAGAATATTTCGTCTTACCTTACAAAAAATTCATAATGACTCATGCTTTAAATTTTCTAATCAGGTTTTTCTTGGCTGTCATACAGGAAAGTAGTAATCGTTGAGGTATGAGGTGGAGAAAATAAGGGTGTTTTAAACTTCTGAGATTGCAGTAGACAACTTGAGGTGTCTGCTATTTTGTCAGTAATGCACATGTCAAGTTCAGTTGCTATTCTGCAGTGTGTTAACTGTTGCTAGTTTGCAACTTTGCACTCCTGTCATCTGGTGGCAGTATTGCTCTATAACACAGGCTTCAGATCTGGTGATTCTCCAGAGATGAATCTGTACGTGTGTGTAATATGTGCAGATCTATACATGTATGCACACAATGTATTTGAATTCTTGGATACTTGTTCTTAAAAAGGCATATTGCTTCTGCCAGACAAATTCATTTATTAACCTAGTGGTATTGCAAACACATAATAAAGGCAGAAAAGAGTTAATGTTGTGAGTATTGGTGGATACCATGGATTTTCAACATATTACACCTTCAGGTAGGACTGTACAATGTGTCTGCAACAGATGGTTCCTTGGTGTTTGTACTTGTTTGTTTGAAGTTAGAAATGACTGCTTCCCAGTTACATACTTAATATTAGATGGCCTCTAAAAGGCAATAGCCAGTATAATAACGGCAACTTCATGAGATTGCAGTACAAATGGTAAAGAAAACATGAGTGGGAGGGCAGGCTATATGAGCAAATATTTCTAAGTAATAGAAGGAATGGAAAACCACTGATTAAACATTTTGAAAGTACTAGAATCAGATTCTTGGTATAATACTACATTGTCCAATAGTTTTGTTTAGACATATAGTAAGGCATTCCCATTTTTACATCGCCTTAACAAATCAAGAATGGTTATAAAAGGGCAGGTGTCAAATGTTCAGTGTTAAGGTACATACATCGGCATTTTTGCCAGAGCTTTATTTCGTATTGCAACAGCATCATTTTTTCTAGGACTTGTTTTACACAGTCATGATTTGATTACTGAACTAAAATTAAACTAATCTTAATCCATATTAGTGTGACATATATTGATAGAATAATAAAATACTAGGGGGCTTGATGTATTTTGGTGCAGTCCTGTGTATGTTTACTTGGAAGTAATTACCTTTGTGTTGAAGGGAACTTACTCACATGTAAGTGTGAATAGGATTTCACCTTCAGTAGGTTACAGAAAACACAACTAAGAATAGTTAAAGGTGCTGCAAGACAAACAGATGTATAGCTTTCATAGGACTCTACCCCTCTAAGTCACATGTATACATTCCTATATTTTAAAACTAGTTTTGTTTTTACTTGTGTCTGTTGATGACTGCTTTGGAAACTATACATTTAAAAGGATACAAATCTCTAAAACAACAGCTGAGGAAATTGAACAGGGGACTCAAAAGGCCATGAAATGCAAGATGTATGGTCAGTGACACTACTATGAAGACCTCAAATGTTAAAGATAAACACAGTGACCATTCACAACAGCAGTAATTGGCAATTATGTAACCCTTCTAGCTTTGCTGTGCTAGTTTAACAGATGAAGGGAGGGAGAACTTTGGTGTTGAATCCTAAACAAATAGAATTAAATTTGCTGAACTAGAATTTATTAGCATTCACACACTCGAGTTTCCCAGTTGAAGGATGGTGACTTTAGATAAGAAGCATCAGGAGTTCTGAGAATTAAAATTGGCAGTCAGGATTCTTCTGGGTACATGGAGATCTGTATCTATGGAAGCACAAGGGCAGGTGATTACTTCGGAAGTCATGTTTCCGTAGGGAGAGGTTGAAACCTCAGGGGTACTTTAGAAGAAAATATAGACAGGTACAACTGACTGGTAGATAAGTATGTGTTACCATACCCTCTGTTGTTGGAAGGAGAGATGGCTTGGGATTTAGCATGTTTTAAGCAACTGTCATAAATAATGTGTAAAGTTCATCAGCTCTTGACACACTTGTTCTACTCTCCCAATAAGTATTTGTCCCCTCATCCCAGGCTCATTCCCTCCATTTTTTTATCTCGGCTCATACTTTCATGCAGCTGAATGCATCTGGAGGAGAACAAAAGAGTTGGCTGTGTTCATCCAGTATAACTTTATCCTCTGCCATCAACCTAGCTAAACAACACTTCAACTTTCTGTTCCACTTTAGGAATCTTCTCTACTTTTTCTGCCTTGCCAAGTCCACTCCTCTACTTCCCCCTCCTACTAACTCTCTTCAGAATTTTGCCTCTTCTGTTAATTCTAAAATTGAGTCCATCCGCTGTGACCACTACATATCTTTCACCCCAGTCTTTCACCTCTCCCTCCTCCAGCACCTCCTTCTACTCTTTCTGTTTTCTTTGCTGTAGCATTTGATAACTTGTCTACCCTATTGTCATCCTCTAACCCCTCCACATGCCCCCTTGATCCTGTTACCTCCCAGTTTCTGTTTGCCACTTCTCCTGCCATTATCCATCCTATTATATACTTCTCTCTCCCCTGTCTCATTCTTTAAAGCATTCAAACACACCACTATTTCCACTATTCTCAAAAAATCGTGCTTTGATGACCCATCCTCCCTCTCCAACTACTGCCCTATTTCTCCAGTAGTTTTATGTCCAGACTACTGGGGATGTGCAGCTTACTCCTTCTCTCTCAACTTTCACTCATCCAGACTGGCCTTTTTACCCCCTGAACTCTACTGAAACTGTCCTCACAAAAATTGTAACACGTTCCTTAGTATAATCTTTGTGGGTCTACCTCTACGACCCTCAGTCATTTTCTGGTCCCTGTAACAGCTCTGCCCCTTATGCTTGGAGTTGCTTCCCAGAATGGTTCAGTGCAGTCACCTCCCTTATTTCTTTAAGTCCTTCCTCAGAACTTACCTTTTCTAGGAAGCATTTGGATCATCCTTTTGGCCCTTGCACCTTACTGTAACTGAACCAAAGTGCCTGTAATTGAAGTAATCACATATTCTTCCCTGCTTACCCATGCCTCCATTTCCTTCTTCCTCTGTTTCCCTGTATTTATTTTAGATTGTAAACCTTTTGGGGTAGGGACCTGTCATATCTGTTCTTTGTAAAACACCATGTATATAGGTGGTGCTATATAAAAAAATAATAAAATGTTCTATAGACTGTATTTCACTTTTAATATAAAGAAAGGTGTGATTTTGTTCTAGTGATGCAGGCATAAGCAAACATTTCTGGTCTTAATGTATGATGCTTCACACAGAGGTAGGGATACAAATTTTTTGGAAATTTTGAAGCCATGAGGGGAAAAAATGTTGGTTTATTTGGGGTGGGGGAATAGGAAAATATGCAATACTTTCTCTCTTTTTTGTGTTCTTTACAAATTTTAAGTCACTTTGTTGCTTTGGGACAGCCTTCCCCAACCTGTTTCCCTGGACTTCAGCTTCTGCAAGCCCCAGGCAGTGTGGCCAGTGGTGAGGAAGGCTGATAGTTGTAGTCCAAAACACCAGATTGGGGAAGGCTGCTTTAGGAACATGAAAGATACTATGTATAACTTGGTTTGCTCATTAAATTGTCATTAAAATTTAAAAAATTAAAAAGTATGTTAGTGTATTTGTAATTATTTTATGAATAAAATATGCTTTTACATTTATTGTGCAAGACATGATAATTTTATGAGCAAATGAAGTTAGGGAAATCTTTTGTGAAGGAAAAGCTATTCAGATTTTATTTAGCTGGGAAAGACTCTCTTGCCTATTAGGAATGGCAAGCAACCATATTTAAATTAAGAACCTTTAAGCAATCTCAACCTATTTGAAGAGTGACATTTTATTCTTTGTAAATAATTTCCGTTAATGAACATCTTATTTTTTGTTCATTTTGAAAGATCGTTTCTGGTGGTGGTATCAGTCCCATGCCTGTGCCATAGGATCCAGGCTGCTGAGTTTGTTTTTGATAGGGAGGACTTATTCTAGAGGTAGCAGTTAAAATTATAGACCTCTTAGACCAATATGATCCTCAGGGGAGACCTTCCTGTCTGTGCTGCACCCTGCAGAGTCCCATCTAGCAGCAACACAGCAACAGGCCTTCTCTGTGGCGGGACCCTTCCTCTGGAATGACCTCTCCTCTGCGATACATCAGGCACAGACAATTACTAAAAACGTAATTGTTTGCCCTGGCTTTCCTGAACCATCAACTTATCTAAATGCTGCTACGCTTTTAATGATGTATTGTTTTGTAGTATGTTGTGAACCTCTTTGGGCTTTTAAAATGGGAAGTGGTATATAAATGTTCTTAAATTAAGGTTTTATAGCTGAGGCAGCATTACTTAGCGGTGAGGTCTAACTGGGAACTTTATTAAAAACTGGCAGTGAGTTCCATAGAACCAAGCATCAAAGTTTTTTTTTTTTTTAAGCCTTAAAAAACAGCCTTTCACATCTCTGCACCGAGGCTAATAGTTTTTACTGTGCTAAATGCCTGTTCGATGTTGCGACAGCTGTCCCATCAAAATAAAGAACATCCTTATTTTTGTACAAGGGCAAATATGCTCTTACCTGAAATGGCATCTTTGCAGACCTTTTTTCAATTTTAGACTTTGAGAGTCCACTGAATTTTAGGTAAGTCCAGAGAATAATCTGTCTAGCTTGAATTTTTCGTTATTATCTTGTGAACAGCCAAGACAAAAAACCACACCTTGCTTGCCTGCAGATATGCCAAACTGCTTGCTATAGGCTGCTTGTCATTCATAGTTACCCTCTGCTAGCATTTTGGTAAGCTATTCACAAAATTCTCATGACAAATATATTAATGAGCATTTACAACTTACTATGAGGATATCTGCCGCCTCCACTACATCCCTTTGTTTACAACAAGACGTCTGAGTTCTCTTATTGGAGTTCCATAGGGTAACTGACTTTTTGAAATTAGGTTGTGATGATGATTGCACAAAATATTCTAATACTTTATTCCATTATAATTTTATATGTTTAATATTGATTTTACTTTTACCAAATAATCTGGCTTGGCAGCCAAAACTAAACAGTCTTCTAACTTCCATTCTTTCCCCGTTGTTTGCGTGCTTTACTCTTCCTTTGAACTCAGCAGGACTTGCAGCTCAGTCCTATCCAGGGCTAGGAACAAAAGGGCTATAAATGGCATTGGTGTGAACTAGGGTAGCCTTCCCCAGCCTGATGACCTCCAGATGTTTTGGAACACAGGTCCCAGCATTCCTGACCATTGGTCATGCTGGCTGGGGCTGCTGGAAGTTGAAGTTCAAAACTTCTGGAGGGCACCAGGTTGGGAAAAGCAGGACTAGAGTTATCCCCCCCACACACACTTCTGCTGTAGTTCCTTGTTCCATGTCTGAACAGGGATTTCAATGCAGCATGAAGGGCCAAAGTCAGAAAAGAAGATTGACAACCCTTCTCTCCCTACTGAAGCACTTTCTGCTCATACTAGGGACTTTTTGCATCCTGGGCCTTGTTTATTTGGAAGCGTCATTGCCTTCAGTGCAATTTACTTCATGTATGCTTGATTAGAATTGCAGCTTGGCAGCACAATTCTATACATTGAGACTATGTATAGTTAACTCCCAGGAAAGTGGCTATAGGATTGCCGATTAATAGAGCTTCAAGTGACTGTATGTGTCCCATGAACTTTATGCAGTGTCCTTTATTTGCACAGTTCTGAGCAATATTACACACTCTGATTATTGCAGTCAAAGCTGAAATTGGATGAAATTTGTGCAGTCTGAGGAAAGGTTACTTTATTGGTAGTAAAGTTTTCCTGTATCGATGCATCGCAATAGGAAGATCTGAGTTACGTGTTTTCAGAAATGGAGATCAGCCGTTGCTTCTCTCCCCAGAATGCATTGCTAGGTCTAATCTGATACCTGCAGCATCTACCAGCAACTAATTCATTCAGTCTGTGAATCTCTTATTTTGAGACTGAGTCTAAATTGCAGACCTCATGGCTGCAACATCTGGCCTAATTTTTGGACGTTTCTCCTCCTTCCCCCATCCCCTGCTTATTGTACTACTTAGCCTGATGAAGAGTTCTGGAGAACTTGAAAGCTTGCACACTCCTGTAGCATTTTGGTTGGTCCTAATAAAGGTATTGCCCAACTGTGCATTTTGAATTGTAGTGTTTTTCCCCCAATATAGAGCACTGAGGTGTTAATTTATCCATTAAAATAAACCTGTTTTCCCATTGAATATATATTTCCATATAGGTTTTGCGACCTTGTCCCCATTTAAGCGTCTCCTTGCTCTTTGCTGGATTATGGATAGCAGTGGAACGAAGGGAGTGGTTGTCTCTCAGACTTAAACTTCAGGGGAAAGGCCCACTGTAGTTCTAAGTTAGACCATTGTTTATTTTCACTCTTTAAAAAAAGGGGAGAATATAAATGCCCTTTGATGGAACTCTTTTTTTTTTTTTTTAGCTCGAGCAATACCAAAACTCACTGCTGATTACAAGTAAAAAGGTGAAAACAGCTGAGGCTGGACAGACTGTCCTCTGAAACTAGACTGTGATGGCTGTATTCCAAAAGCAGATAGGGACTACCTTTTGCTACTGGCCTGTAGTCATGACACAGTATGATTGCGTCACATGTTGAAATGTGAGTACGTGCTAGTGATTTTGCCACGTAAACTCATGACATCATTTATTTATAAAGCCTACAAGACCAGTATGCAGTTTTTCTTTAAAAACCCTCTAATTTTTCATTCTTAAAGCTTGTGTGAGGATGACTTTGATGGCTTGGTAAGCTGTCACAGGACCTTGCATTTTTAACACTTTGATTGTTTTCATAGGTGTCATTACTTGGATTAGATCTTCTAGGTGCCTTTGTCGACAGACTGTTGGGACGTTTCAAATCCTATATAGGACCTGGTGAGTGGGTTTTCAATTTCCTTTGTAAAAGAACTGAAGATGAGTGATTTGGAATATAGTTATTTCTTAGGATGGATTAGTCTCATAGTTAATTACAAAATACATATGTACCATGTTTAGCTGGGTGCAGATATGACAAAGTTTAGCATAGTACGGCTTGAGTTACCCAAATATTATTTCTGTAGTATTCAGATGATCAGTGTCTCATCATCAGATTCAGATGATGATGCACTGCAGTATCAAAATGCATATTGTAATACTGATGATATACTCATTATTATGATTAGCGGAGAGAGTGCCTGTATTTTGCAAGGATAGATTTTCATAGACCACATCCATACAGGTTTCCTATTATTGGAGGCCAGGCCACATCTGAAGGCAGCTTATTGCATTACATTTTGTACCCTGGTACAGATATCTGCAAACAAAATACATGCTTACCCTGTCAGTTGTGAAGGTAGCACATATATATGAATTACCATTTTCCCTTTAAGATACATGGGAACAGCAATTGGGAAAGAACTGTGCCCTTGCTTCTGTATATCTTTAAGAGGAAAGTGGTGATTTGTTGGACAGTCTCCATCTTTTTCCAAAACAGTTGCTACTAGCTCATAATATTGGGAAGAGTATGCATTCTTCAGGGAAGATCTTAAATTCAGAGCTACCCATCAGTGGAATTCTAGACATGTAAGTAAGTTGTGTTGAGTTCTGTGGAATTTACTCTGTAGTAAGTGAAATTAGGATTGTAAACCAGGTTAATTTATCGCTTAAGCTATCAACACCTACAAAGTGGCTTGAAGGTTAGTAACAGAAATTAGTCTCGAGAGGCATGTACAATCTGTCAGTCTGGAGACATGGGCCCTGTCAAAAGATGCTGCTCTCTCCAGTATGAGAGGGGAGCCTTGGACTAGTGTACCCTTTAGGCAGAAAGTAACACAGTTCTAGATTCACCTGTGCCTGAACTTCCATTTATGTAGTACATTTATGTCCTGCCTTTCTTTCATCATGAAACTCAAGGTGGTGTACATGGGGTTTCCAGGCAGTCACCCATCCAGGCACTGACCATACAGACCTGACCATACAGACCTGCTTCAATAAGGTGGCTACATCATGTGCCCCCAACCATACCCTAGGACTTCTATCTCTTTTTTAACTCAGGGAGGAAGTTGCGGGAGATCCAGGTTCCTAGTTAGTTCATGGATTACTTCCTTTTTTACCTAAGGAGAATGGATTGGGAAGAGGGGGAGGGGGAGCAGAGGCCATAAACAAATTCCACTTTCATGCCAGGTAAAAAAATGTATCTGAAAAAAGGTAAACCCATGTCCCTAATCTGTTACATTGTTCTCCTTCCTTGGAGATGTTGGTCCCCTATACTGGGCAAAATTAGCTCTATCTACAGTAGCCCAAATGATTTGCTTTAGAAGACAAAACCCAGGGTTTACTAGATACTTTGACCTGTCACAAGCAAAATTAGTGCTAAATTCATAGGGATATGATTCAGTGAATTGATTCTGTTCTTGTATTCTGTGCATATACCATTTTGTTTTTATAAGAGACAAGGGGCTCTTGAAAAAAAAATGTAGTGCATCCTCGTCTCCTAGCAGCAGTTCCTGTTCAGGGTTCATACCAACCAGCCATGCTCTACTCCAGGATAGTATAAGCCTAGGATCTTCCTTGGCTCCTGCCAGCATATTCCACTGTGTCTGTGCAAGGTCTTCCTCACTCCATTCCCCATCCCTCTCATCTCTACCTGGGCTGAGTTGTGGGGAGGGAACAGAGTGCAAGAAAAGGCTCTGCAGAGCCAGCACTGCTACCTGTGTTGGGCGGAAGGAAGCCTTGGTGGGAGGCCAGCAAGCTTGGGCACTGTGTGTGTGCACATGCAACAACAAATGGGGAAGCGGGGGAGTCTTGGGGGGGGGCAGGAGCATTGCACCCCATCCACTTTCCCCATAGCCACCACTGCACCACCTCTTGCCTCAGGCACAGCCTTTGCCAGCCCACTAGCAACCTGCTTACCAACCCTCCTTTTCAGCAACCAACCACTAAGAGAGCTCCCCTCTTGTGCTCCTTCAGGCACAAAGTGCTGAGGGAGGAGATGTCTGGGTCAGCAGGAAAATGGGAGGAGTGTATATGTGGTGTAAGAGGCTTCTCTGCTCATTCTCTAGAGCTGAGGGAGGAAGCCTGGGTGGGCAAGAAAACTTAGAAGAGGGGAAAATAACCATGTGCCTGTGGTTGTGTGCACGTGTGTGAGTGAGAGCATGTGTGAGAGAGAGAGCTGACTAAGAATTCCCTTGTGCCAACACAAGATTTTAAAAGTAACTAGACACACAAGATTTTTCCATTTGCAATAGGTAGTGTGTGTGTGCATTCTGATTTAATAGAAGTTGCATTTGTGTGAAAAAAAATTTATAAGTGCTTTCAAATGGCTGTCTTCCCATTAGTTTACCCAACTTATTCTGATCAAATCACAGCATGATTTGAGTTATGTAAAATCACTTACGACATTAAATACCATTCAAGTTCATTATACTAGGATTAAACTTTTGCATCTTATAATAGTCATGTTGAAAAGATCTATGTGACCCAGTTCCCATGTAATGGCTGCAAATCGTGGGTTAATTAACCTATGATTTGCCACTGTTATTTGTGAACAGGCCCTGTATGTTTGACTTATCAGAGGGTGTGAGTGTAATTCTTCAGGTCTTTTGTTTGATGCTTGTTTAGAGCTTAAGAAATGTTTCTGAGGATGTTAGCAGAATTTACATAATTCTTTTCACCATTTAGTTCTCACCGCAGTTCCAGAAAGCATACACTTCCTTCTGTAATAAGAACCAATTTCATAATGCACTGTTTTAAATGGAAAATAGTGGAATGTTTGTCCTGAAGAATAAACGTTAAACTCTGTTGCTTACATGGTTTCCACAGCTATAACTAAAAGTATATGTAATGGCTAAACAGTGCCTAAACGATCTTCAAAGATGATCTTGCAGGCAGTAGAGATGAATGTGAGCTGAGTATTTACTAAGAGGGTGCTTCCTCTGGGACCTTGCAGTGGGAATCATTGTAATTGGCAGAAGAGGAGAAGCCCAGGCCAGGGAGCTTGTGCCTTTACCTCTTGAAGAGATCTTCAGTTGGTTTGAGAAAACTATATTCTGGTGTTTGTTTAGATTTTTGTTTTGTTTTTTTGGTAACATATGTTTGTTTCAACATTTAAAAATTGTAAACTGCCTTGGGTGGCTTCTATTAAATTGTATTAAATAAATAATCTATTTCTGTCATTAATGATGAACTTTCACTGAAAGCTCATTCAATTTCAGTGACATTTCTAAATTTGTCCAGAAGACATTTTTTGCAGGTATTAAATAGAACTATATATTAAGGCATTAAAATATGTGCTAGGATTATCATGTGTTTTGTGTGTGTGTGTGTGTGTGTGTGTATACTGAGAGTCTCTACTACAGTAACACATAGACCTGGTTTGCGTGATGAAACAACGCACGGTTTGTTAACCATGGGTCATTCAGGAGCAAGTTCTGGATTCAGATATCATGGAGATATTATCTGGGTTGTTCTCCATGATATCCAAACCCGGAACTGTGGGTTGAGAGAGAAATAACCCAGAGTTATAACCCAGAGTTTGTTCTTCGGTTATAACTCTGGGTTGTTTCTCCTTCAACAAACCAGAGTTCCAGGTTTGTCCATCATGGAGAACAACCCAGAGACAGTGTCTCCCTGGGTTGTTTAGCACACCAGAAGTGGACAAGGAGAAAGAAGCCAGCACGATCCCAAATAACCCACAGTTAACAAACTAGGACCTGGTTCACATGTAACAACAACCCATTGGCTTAAAACCCAATGTTGGGGACACGCTGCTTGCAGCACATCAGCCTCTTCCACTTTAGCGCACAACCCACAATCGGTTCCTTGATAAGTTGTGCAGCATGACGTGCAAACCTGGACCACTGGGTTGTTCAGGAGCTAAACAACCAGTGGTTAACCCATGGTTTGTTGTTGGGTTAACTGCTGGGTTGTTTAGCCATATCCAGGTTCGCACGTCATGCTGCACAACATGCAAAGGAGCCAATTGTGGGTTGTGTGTTAAAGCAGAAGAAATGGGTGTGCTGCAGGCAGCAGGCCTATGCATCCCCAACAAGCCATCAGTTTTTAAACTAGTGGGTTGTTACGTGCAAATTAGGTCCTAGCTAGTTAACCGTGGGTTATTTGGTATCACACTAGCCCCCGTCTGCTTGATAGGTTGTTGCTACATGTGAACAACCCTTGTGAGTTGTTTCATCATGTAAATTGGATCATGGGCTGTGTTCTTACACAACACTAAGCCATGGTTTATGTTAACCATGGTTTGCTGCTTCAGCCATGAATTGTCTTGCAGACGACCAAGAAGCTGTAGCTTGTTTCCCTTATTTCTGTTTTGTTTCTCTCTTGCCCATTTTGCCAGTCTTCAGAACAGTTGTTTTCAGGCTGCTTTTGCTGGACGCTTCTGTTTCAGAGAGGACAGCAGCTCAAACAAGCCATGATAAGCCACTGTTCTGGGTCAGACAACATGATAAGCTAGACTTTATAAGCCAACAACCAACCATGGCCTCTATTTGTGGTTTGTAACTGGTTTAATAAATCATGATTTGTTTGTGGGGATGGGTTCAGATACAATGACAAGCCAGATTTCAACAAAGTGCAGCATGGCTTAATGTTACAAGCAAACCAGGCTATAGTGACAAGCGAGAAAAGATAGAAAGGTGTTTTAAAATGTAGCATGACTTATGGATATTTCCAGGTGGACTGATCTGATAGTCAAGATGTATCATACTGATGTTGTTGTTGTTGTTCAGTCGTTCAGTCGAGTCCGACTCTTCGTGACCCCATGGACCATAGCACGCCAGGCCTTCCTGTCCTGCGCTCTCTCCCGGAGTGTGCTCAAGTTCATATTCATTGCATCCGTGATGCTATCTAGCCATCTCATCCTCTGCCGTCCCCTTCTCCTTTTGCCTTCAGTCTTTCCCAGCATCAGGGTCTTTTCCAGGGAGTTTTCTCTTCGCATTAGGTGGCCAAAATATTGGAGCTTCAGCTTCATTATCTGTCCTTCCAATGAGCACTCAGGGTTGATTTCCTTTAGGATGGACTGATTTGACCTCCTTGCAGTCCAGGGGACTCGTAAGAGTCTTCTCCAGCACCACAGTTCAAAGGCATCAATTCTTCGGCGCTCAGCCTTCCTTATAGTCCAGCTCTCACAGCCATACATTACTACTGGGAAAACCATAGCTTTGATTAGACGGACCTTTGTCGGCAAGGTGATGTCTCTGCTTCTTACTATGCTGTCTAGGTTGGCCATAGCTTTCCTCCCAAGGAGCAAGCGTCTTTTAATTTCATGGCTACAGTCACCGTCTGCGGTGATCTTGGAGCCCAAGAAAGTAAAATCTGTCACTGCTTCCATTTCTTCCCCTTCTATATGCCAGGAAGTGATGGGGCCAGATGCCATGATCTTCGTTTTTTTAATGTTGAGTTTCAAACCAGCTTTTGCACTCTCCTCTTTCACCCTCAACAAGAGGCTCTTTAGATCCTCTTCGCTTTCTGCCATTAGGGTGGTATCGTCTGCATATCGGAGGTTGTTGATAATTCTCCCAGCAATCTTAATTCCGACCTGTGATTCATCCAACCCGGCATTTCTCATGATGTACTCTGCATATAAGTTAAATAAGCAGGGTGACAATATGCAGCCTTGTCGTACTCCTTTCCCAATTTTGAACCAATTGGTTGTTCCATGTCTGGTTCTGACTGTTGCTTCTTGACCCTCGTACAGGTTTCTCAGGAGACAGGTAAGGTGGTCTGGTACTCCCATCACTTTAAGAATTTGCCACAGTTTGTTGTGATCCACACAATCAAAGGCTTTAGCATAGTCAATGAAGCAGAAATAGACGTTTTTCTGGAATTCTCTTGCTTTTTCCATGATGCAGCGAATGTTGGCGATTTGATCTCTAGTTCCTCTGCCTGTTCGAAACCCAGCTTGTACTTCCGGTAATTCTCGGTTCGCATACTGCTGAAGCCTAGCTTGTAGGATTTTGAGCATCACCTTGCTGGCATGTGAAATGAGCGCAATGGTGCGGTAGTTTGAACACTCTTTGGCGTTGCCCTTCTTTGGAATTGGAATGTAAACTGACCTTTTCCAGTCTTGTGGCCACTGTTGAGTGTTCCAGATTTGTTGGCATATTGAATGCAGCACTTTAACAGCATCATCTTTTAGGATTTTAAATAGCTCGGCTGGAATACTGTCATCTCCGCTAGCTTTGTTGTTACTAATGCTTCCAAAGGCCCACTTGACTTCACTCTCTAGGATGTCCGGCTCAAGTTCAGTGACCGCACTATCATGGCTATCAGGGACATTCAGATCTTTCCTGTATAGTTCTTCTGTGTATTCTTTCCACCTCTTCTTAATCTCATCTGCTTCTGTTAGGTCCCTGCCTTCTTTGTCCTTTATCATGCCCGTCTTTGCACAAAACGTTCCCTTGAGATCTCCAATTTTCTTGAAGAGATCTCTAGTCTTTCCCATTCTGTTGTTTTCCTCGATTTCTTTCCATTGTTCATTTAAGAAGGCCTTCTTGTCTCTCCTTGCTATTCTCTGGAACTCTGCATTCAGTTGCATATATCTTCCCCTTTCTCCCTTGCTTTTCGCTTCCCTTCTTTCCTCAGCTACTTGTAAAGCCTCATCAGACAGCCACTTGGCTTTCTTGCATTTCTTTTTCTTTGGGATGGATTTCGTTGCTGCCTCCTGAACAATGTTACAGACCTCCGTCCATAGTTCCTCAGGCACTCTGTCTATCAGGTCTAATCCCTGAAATCTATTCCTCACCTCCACTGTATATTCATCAGGGATATGATTTAGGTCATACCTGAACGGTTTAGTGGTTTTCCCGACGTTCTTCAATTTAAGCCGAAATTTTGCAAGAAGCAGCTCATGATCTGAGCCACAGTCAGCTCCAGGTCTTGTTTTTACTGACTGTATGGAGGTTCTCCATCTTTGGCTGCAAAGGACATAATCAATCTGATTTCGATATTGACCATCTGGTGACGTCCATGTGTAGAGTCGCCTCTTGTGCTGTTGGAAAAGAGTGTTTGCTATGATCAGCATGTTCTCTTGGCAAAACTCTATTAGCTTTTGTCCTGCTTCATTTTGTACACCAAGGCCATGCCTGCCTGTTATCCCGGTGATTTCTTGACTTCCTACTTTAGCATTCCAATCCCCTATGATGAAGAGGACATCTTTTTTTGGTGTTAGTTCTAGAAGGTGTTGTAGGTCTTCATAGAACCAATCAACCTCAACTTCTTCGGCCTCAGTGGTTGGGGCATAGACTTGAATTACTGTGATGTTGAATGGTTTGCCTTGGATTCGTACTGAGATCATTCTATCATTTTTAAGATTGTACCCCAGTACTGCTTTTCCCACCCTTTTGTTGACTATGAGTGCTACTCCATTTCTTCTAAGGGATTCTTGCCCACAATAGTAGATATGATGGTCACCTGAATTAAATTCGCCCATGCCTGTCCATTTGAGTTCGCTGATTCCCAAGATGTCGATGTTCAATCTTGCCATCTCCTGTTTGACCACCTCCAGCTTACCTTGATTCATTGATCTGACATTCCAGGTTCCTAAACAATATTGTTCTTTACAGCATCGGATTTTCTTTTCACCACCAGACACATCCACAGCTGAGTGTCCTTTCGGGTTTGGCCCAGCCGCTTCACTCTTTCTGGCGCTACTTGGAAATACCCTCTGCTCTTCCCCAGTAGCATATTGGACACCTTCCGACCTGAGGGGCTCATCTTCCGGCGTCATCTCTTTTAGCCTTGTGATACGTTCCATGGGGTTTTCTTGGCAAGAATACTGGAGTGGGTTGCCATTTCCTTCTCCAGTGGACCACATTTTGTCAGAACTCTCTGCCATGACCTGTCCGTCTTGGGTGGCCCTGCATGGCATAGCTTATGGCTTCACTGAGTTACGCAAGCCCCTTCGCCACAACAAGGCAGTGATCCATGAAGGGGATCATACTGATAAGCTATACTATATTTACCAACTCGGTAGAAGTACAGGAAAGAGAGTAGTCCAGTATACTATTCCTGGCCAGGATAGCCTGGCCACAGTGATCCATGCACTTGTAATCTTAAGTTTGTACTATTATATGTGCTTTATGTGGGATTGCCCTTGAGATTGGTTCAGAAGCTGCAGCTAGTTCAGAATGCGGTAGCTAGATTGCTCAGTGGACCTTCTTACCATGCACATGTGATTCCAGTGCTGAAAGCTCTGCACCGGCTGCCAATTAGCTATCAAGTCATGTTCACAATGTTATTTCTAGTTTATAAAGCCTTAAACAGCTCAGGACCAGGTTATCTGAGAGACCTTCTTCTGTATAGGCTGTCCCAGTCATAACAATCTGAGGGAAAGGGCTTGCTGATCATACCGCGGCCTAGTGAACTAGCCGTGGTGTGGAAGAGGGCCTTCTCAGTTTTGGTGCCAACCATGTGGCATGATTTTCCCATTGAGATCAAGTGGGCTCCTAGTGTGGAGTGTTTCTGCTGACAATTGGAGACATACTTGTTTACCCCGGGCATTTCCCTGACCTCTAGTACTGTGAGCTACCCCTAATTATTTTAATTGATTTTTTTTGTTTTATCATTGTTATTATTTTAATGATTGGTTTTCATGTATTTTATCATAATTGTATATTATATACTGTTTTGTGTTCTTTTTTAAAAGTGAAAAGCAGTATAGATTTAAAAATAAAATAAAACAAACACACAGCAGTTAACCAAAACTAAATAGTATATGGCCACATACATACAAACAAGTATTTACTATCTCTGTAGTATTTAAACAACTGTGAAACATATATGAAACCACAGAAATTACAGAAAACTTATTGCCCATACTAATATTGGAAAGAGCCTTGTATGCATGTGAAAAAAACAAAGATAAGCTGTGCTGGTCCATGAGGAATTTGGATTTTGGATTTTGTATGCATGAGGTATGCCATAATTGCTACCAGAAGCCACACATGAGAATAGAATGCTGAATGGTGTTTGGGTGTCCCCTAGCTCAGCCTTTTTCAAACTGGTGTGGAAGAATCAAATTGAGTCTCTGGCATCAATTTTAATACCATATTTGGATAACATTAAATCTGAACAAGGAACTTCCATTTGTTTTCAAATGCAATGTCTAAAACTTTACTAATTTTTCTGCTATGTTTTTCACCCTGAAGCATTCACTGTAATCTCAAACTAGTAAATTATCAGTCCTTTAGCTATTAAAGGAAACATTTCATCTAATGTATCTGTTATCTGTAGGATTGTTTCTGTTGGCATACACAACAAAGACCTGTCATTACAGCCCAATTTAAATGTGATCTCCAGGTTGCTTTGTATGTACATGATGCATTAATACTCATGGGATCTGTGGCGTGGGTGGCTGACATGCATATGTATCAGTTAAGGATCCAGTTAAATCTGAAGCCAGGTATATAAAATGCAATGCAAGTAAGATTTTCTTGCATGCCTGACACCACTTTTAATTAATTGTTTGGTGTAAGCAGTAGTCACTGGAAGAGACAAAAGCATTAGCAAATACATTTGTTACATAGGGGCACCTTTGGATCCAAGATAGGGTATATTACCAATTATTGATAAACTTGTCTAACTTGTACCTGTAATATCATCGCTTTACAATTTTTGAAAACAATGAATGTAGCCTTGATATATTAACAACTGAGAATTAAATTAAAAAGTCTATTGGGTCATGGTCATATTTTGAGTGGAGGTATAATAGCTGTTAAAATCAGCATCAACATTATTTTAGGCTGCAGTCCTATTCACACCTGCTGAACACAACAGGGCTTTCTTTTGAGTGGGATTGCCACAGTGAGAAGGGCCAGTTCCTCCACACAGTCCAACATGAATTTACGACTAGGACCTACATCAACCATCTGCTTGCCTTGTCATTGTGCAGCTCCTTTCTTTCCTTGTTGGAGGGGAAACAATTGGAAGAAACATATCTAGACCAGGGGTGGGCAACATCTGTCCTGTGGCCCATGTGTGGCCTATGCTGCCTCCAACACCTCCCCCAATTAATTTTTTTTTAAAAAGAAACAAAATGGTGTATGAAGCACCAAAAAGATTACATCTAGGCTTGTGAGCTAAATTTAGTCCTTTTGGTGCTCGGTAGTGGTACAGAGTGGTTTGCCACCAAAATTGGGGGGGTTGCCCCCAACCTCCCAGAATTGCCCATCCCTGATCTAGGCCCTTTCCAATCTGAGTTCAGGCCTGCTTTGGGAAGTGAATCAGCCTTAGTCGCCCTGATAAGATGACCTTTATCAAGGGAGAGATGGGGAGTGCAACCATGTTAATTTTCCTTGATCTCTGAGCGACTTTTGATGTCATTGACCATAGTATCTTTCTGGACTGGCTCCGTAGTTTGGCAGTCAGGAGCATGGTGCTACAGCTTATCTGCAGAGTTGTATACAGAGGATAGCATTGGGTGACCATACCTCAGGCTCATAGCAGTTATGCTGTGGGGCCCCACAGGGTTCTATTCTGTCCCTGAGGCTTCTATATGAAGCCATTGGGGGCTGTTATTAGGAGATTTGGAGTGAAGCATCATCAGTACACTGATGATATCCAACTATTTCTCCTGTCAGGAGAGGCTGTGCAGGCCCTGGACCAGTGTCTGGATGCATTGTTGGGCTAGAATAAGCGGAGGCTTATTCCACATCATTAACCTTGTTGGATTTGAAGTTTCTGCCTTGGGTTTTCCACATACTGGAGATGTTGAAAGCGGATAATACATCTGAACAATGTAGCAAAAATAATATTGCACACTGACCAGGTTTTCAAGGTGTATGTTAACATAGGACTGAGTGGGGTGGACTGCTATGAATTAGAGCAGCATTCCCCAACCTGGTGCCTTCCAGATGTTTTGGGCTATAACTCCCAGGATTCCTGACCATTGACCATGCTGGCTGGGGCTGATGGGAGTTAGAGTATTCTAGACCTGAAGATGGCACTTTCCCAGAGTGTAATGTGGAGAGTTGAGAACTGCGTGTTACCTTCTGGGATGTTCATAAACCAGTCCTCTGCTGGCGTCTTGTTTATAACTGTGCAATATTAGCACTCCTAAAAGAGGAGTATACAAGTATAACGGGACAGAGAATATGGATAAAGGTGCCTGTAAAACTAGCCTGATATAGAGATCTGGAGAACTCAAATGCTTGCACACTATTTTATGACCTTTGGGTTGGCCTATTAAAGGTATTGCCCTAATATAGATTTTGGAATTTTTCATATGGCCAACGTGGTTATCTTTGCTTTTTGTTTAACTACAGAAGTCTTAAAAGTAAGATGTATTGAGCAGTCACTACGCTGTTGGAAACTTAAATAATTTTGGCATTGAGCTTCAAGATACAATTTTACTGAGAACTTGAGTTACATAACTTATTAATTCTTATTTGTCCCTTAGTTCTTATAGTGTTGATGGATCGAATGGGAGATGCCAAAGACCAGGTTCGCGAACAAGCACAGAATCTTGTTTTGAAGTTAATGGATCAAGCAGCTCCACCAATGGTATGGTGTTTCTGGAAGTTTGGACAGGACTCCAGATCTATTTATGCTCTATCAAGTGTGAATCATATACGTTATAATAGGGCAAATAGATACAAAGGAGGGGAGGGCTCCTGTACCTTTTTATATTTGTGCAGAAGAGGAAATCTCAGGAGATTCAGTCTTTTTCATCCCTACATGACAAGCTCCGTCTACCAAAATTCTCTCTTCTACACAAATATTAGAGGTGCAAGATCACTGTTGTATGCAGTAATCATAGCCTGAAATAATTATTATGCTTCTGCACCTTTTGGGGTGTATGAGTTACGCACGAGTCTAGAACGTATGTACTTGGAAGCAACTTCTATTGGTTTCCATCGGCAATATTTTATTGAATATTGAAGATAGAGATGTAGTGAAGTATTATGTCTATTCGTATAATGAAACCATGGTAGATATGTCAGGATCTATGCCAAAAGTAACACAAGGAAAACAAAGGGCTAAGGAAAATCCATATTAATAATGGCTGTAACCCTGTTATTAGGGTGATTAGTGATGTAATTGGTTAAATTTGTATATGAATACAATAATAGAAAAAATAGATGTGCACATGTGTCAGAGCAGGTACCATCTTAAGAGGAATTTCCTCCCATGTGAGTGCAAAGGGGGATTTCTTCTTCTAAGATGGTGTGTGGCATGCATTATTTTGTAATAGTAAAATTAACATTAAAAAAATAATATGCTGTCTGATTAATCCAGAGCGTCTTTTAGTTTAACCTTCTTGAAGTATTTTATGATATGGTCTTTGCCAGTATGCTAGATTGCATATGTGTAACTTTTTTCTGTCTAAAGTTGAGACATACATTTTTTTCCTTCTCCTAATCATTCTGTTTTTTTGGCATAATGGACTGAGTGTGTGTGTTTTGCATTTTACAGACTTCCCTTTGTTCAAGCTCCATTTTGTCATGCTTATTTTTCTGCTAACACAAGCTGTATCAATCAGCTTCAAATTCCCTGAAACCCTTAAACATGGTTAAAGGGATTGGGAGCATGCTGTAGGATTGCACCTCCTATCTCCCATGCAAATTCTCCTTGTCCTCGCCTTTTATTTATTGATTGAATTTCTATACTGCCCAATAGCCAAAGCTCTCTGGGTGGTTCACAGCAATTAAAAAACCATAAAATACAACATGATAAAATACTATTTGAAAGTTTAAAACGACAGTATAAAATAAAAATATTAACCACATCAAATTTAGCAAAGGTGCAAAGATTTAAAATACAGTAACAGATTTAAAACAACGAAACTGAAAAACTAAAATGCCTAGGAAAATAAGAAGGTCTTCACCTGGAGCCAAAAAGAGTGCAACGTAGGCACCAGGCAAGCCTCTCTGGGAAGCTCATTCCACAACTGGGGTGCCGCAACAGGAAAGGCTACTCTTCCTAGTAGCCCCCCACCACACTTCCTTTGGTGGGGGCTCCTGGAGAACAACAGCTGAGGACGATTTTAGGGTCTAGGCAGGTATATATGGGAGGAGACAATCCTTCAGGTAACCTGGCTCCAAGCTTTGAATATTAATACCAGCACTTTGAATCGGGCCTAGAAATCGACTGGTAGCCAGTGCAGATGGAAAAGTACTGGCATAATATTGATAAGATTGGCCAGTCCCTGTTAACAATCTTGCGATTGTGGACCAGCTGAAGTTTCTGGACCATTTTCAAAGGCAGCCCCACATATAATGCATTGCAGTAATCCAGAAGAGAGGTTACCAGAGCATCAATAACTGTAGCTAGACTATCTCTGTCCAGATAGGAATGTAATTGTTATATCAGCCTAAGCTAATAAAAGCTGCTCCATGCCACCTGTACCTCTAGTGACAGTACTGGATCCAAGAGCAACCACGAACCTGATCCTTCAGTGGGGAGTGCAGCCCCTTCCAGAATAGGTTGAACATCACTTTGCCAGGCTGATGACCCACCCACTAACACTACCTCTGTCCTGTCTGGATTGAGTCTCAGTTTATTGGCCCTCATCCGGTCCATCTCTGCACCCAGGCACTGGTTCAGAACACCCTCTGCCTCACTTGGATTTTATGAAAAGGAGAGAGCTGGGTGTCATCTGTATATTTGTGATACCTCAAGCTCTGAATAACCTCCAGTTTCATGTAGATGTTGAACAGCATGAGGGATAAGATAGAACCCTATGGCACCCTATTATTATCATTATCATCATCACCATTGTTACCTCAAAGCCAAAGCTTTCTGGGCGGTTTACAGAGATTAAAAATATTAAAAATACTGTATACAGAGGTTAAAATCCATTTACATAAAAACACATGAACAGACAATCTACACAGAGACAACATATATAAAAACAATCAACCATAACCAAGCAATCAGCCATAACCATAAGACAAATCCAGGACTGATTAAAACTCATCATATGCCAAATGCCTGAGAGAAGACCCCATAACATAACTGCCAAGGGACATAGCAATAATCCCCCACCACCTTCTGGAATTGGCCATCCAAATAGGAGCAGAACCACTGCCGTGCAGTACCTCCAGCTTTCAGCCCAGATAGCCTATCCAGAAGGATACCATGGTCAATGATATCAAAAGCCTCTAAGAGGTCCAAGAGAATAAATAGGGTTGCGCTCCTACTGTCCCTCTCTCAGCAAAGGTCATCCCACAGGGTGGCCAAGGCAGTTTCCATTCCAAAACCAGGCCTGAAGCCCAACTGAAATGGATCTAGATAATCAGTTTTATTCAAGAGGGCCTGCAGTGGACAGGCAACCACCCCCGCTCAAGCACTTTGCCCAGGAAAGGGATGTTGGCTACTGGCCTATAATTGTTAACATCATCTGGGTCCAGTTTTGGCTTTTTCAGGAGTGGCCTAATTACCACCTCCTTTAAAGAGGCTGGCACCACTCCCTCTCTCAAGGAGGAGTTGATAACCAACTGGACATCCCCTCCCTGTTAGATGTAATAAGCCCTGACATGATGGGCAGGGGTCAAGCACAGCTTCCTGGCCATAACTATAGTTAAGGGTTATATGGGCACTGCTAGAGTCTGTGATTGACACCAATTAATTTTGTTTTTAACTGTGGTTTGATCCAGTGAAAAAGGGGTGCTGATGTAACCCTTAATCATAGTTAAAGCTAGCAGGGGGAATTTGTATGAGAACTTGAGGGAATTATGGGGAGGAGGAAACATGTGATCCCACAGTCCATTACTGATCCCTTACATTTCAATCCAAAACTCTTGACAGTTGGGTTGAATTTTACCTTAATTTGTTAATATCACTTGTTGATCTTTCTACCTGCTTCTGATAGGCTATTGTGTACATAAACATTTCCTCATTGCCACTTTCATTTAATTACACTCTCAGCTGCTTGAACACTTTGTTTTTAGATTCTTTTTTACCCCCAAAAACATTGTATGTAAATAAAAACTAACCTTTTGATCACTTGTTTGAATGTTATAAGGAAAACCCTGTTTGACAGATTTACAGTTGTTGTTGCTAATTTTGCTGGCTTTTCCTTGTGTGCATTTCTAGAAGTGTTCTTGAATCATTATGCTTGTGTTTTACCATTCTGTGATCCCCTCCAAAAATTAATATTTGGTAGTCATCTAAAATCTTGTTCATTTTCCTGTTGCCAAGTACTTTGCCTGCACAAATTCCAGCTGGGCTTGTGCTAGTCCAGTATTTCTGAGGAATACATTTGAGATGTTCAAAATTAAAACATCTAATGCCTAATACATGTGGGGTTGTTACATTAAAATACCCTGAAAGTCATGCTAAATTTAAGATGGCAATTTTGTGAATCTATACAGAAAGGGAGCAAAATGGTTCTTTTTTGAATTACAATTCCAGTAAAATGTTTCAACACTGTTGAAACTGCTCAAATAATTAAGGAATATATCTTTGGTATTTCCTAGTTGGCCTATCTTATATTTTTCCTCAGTCTTTTAAAAGACAAGAACAATGTATTTCACTATACTAAACACACACACACGCGTGCGCAACATTACAGCATGACTTGAATACTGGGAGGGTCTAAATCATAAAATGCTGCAGTCTGGGAAATGTGCTATTGCTCACTGTGCAGCAGTTGCTAGGCAACCTTTTTCTTCTGAATGCCTGCTGAACGGGTGAGATTATAATGGCAGCATTGCAGCTAAAGGGAGTTGCAGTTGGAATCTGCTTGCTTAGAAATATCATTGCAGATCTAGTCCTGTAAGCTTCAAGTTTGCAGCATTGGCAGTTGTGATACAGCAGAGCTCCTGGGAGATCAAGAATGATAAAGATAAAAGCAAGAAAACAATGAATAAGGGCAGATGAAACATGGGAAGATGAACATGCAGAGGAGCAATTGAGTGTATCCCAACTAATTCATAATAGAAGAAAGATCCAGAGATCATCGGAGAAGCTAATTGAAGAACAGAAACAGCATTGGAATTGGAAGGGAAATAGAACTGGCAATATAAGTGTGCAAACCCCCCCCCCCAAAAAAAAACTTCAGAATACATTGATACATTAAAAACAATCAGTTGTAAAATCTCTGATTGAAGGGCATATTGAAGTCACAATGGGGATTTTAAAAAAAATCAGCAGGGAAAGGTTAAGATGGGAGAGACACTGACTTGAACCTTCAGTTGCAATTCTTACATTGTTTCTAGCTTCTGCAAACCAGTATTTGATCAAATATTTTTTTCTTAGTACAAGTGCTGTTGGTACCAGCATTAATATATACAATTGGGAACAGGTGTAAATTAGTCTGATTAAAACTTTTTGTCCCAAGCATTCATATAATATTTAATGAATTTGTAGTGTTAATTTATAATTGTCAGTAGGCATGTAATATTAGTATTATGGAGTATGCTTTTCCATTCAGTAATCTAACCTTTTGTTTTTAATAGTTAATTTGGGAACGTCTTGCTGCTGGCTTTAAACACAAGAACTATCGTTCACGAGAAGGAGTGTGTCTGTGTCTTGTTGCAACGTTAAATGCGTATGTATTTTATTTTTATGCAATTAGCTGTTAAAATGAATGTTCTTCCCTTTCTGGTGGTATATTTATTTCCATGAACTTAGTACTTTAAAAAAACAGAAAAAACCCCTAAACTGAAAACAGTGCTCAATCCTCATTTACTTTAATTTTCCATTCTTTAATTTATGTGCAGTATTCCCCAGGATATAAGGATTCAGTAGTTAGAAATGTTAGAGCTGTCATGTTGTGGTGCTTGCTGATACTTTGCGTAGAAGGGAAAGAATGACACTTCTGAATTTTTTTCTAGCTATGGTGCACAATCATTAATTCTCAGCAAACTGGTACCACACTTATGCATCTTGTCTGGAGATTCCAATAGCCAGGTAGGATTAAAATTTAACATAAAGCTATATGTTCTGATTTTTGAACTGTCTGCATTATATTACTTGTCCTGTAAGTGAGTTTGCCAGTGATTCTTAGGGCGCAATCCTATCCAATGCAGGGCGGGTGGAGCATTGAGGAGATCTTCTCCTCCATGCTCTGGCTGCCCTGCATCTGTGGCTAGGCAGAGCGGCTTGGAGCGGGGGGCAGGGCGAATGGTGCATGGGAAGTGTACTGGCGCTTCTGCCACCCCTGCCCCAACCTCTTTAATGACCTTGCGTCGTGCATTAAAAACGTGGTTGTTCAGGCAGGCATTTGGGGTGAGTTAGGGTATTTTTAAAAAAAATGTTTATGGTAAAATTTTATTGTTTTAAATTGTTTTATGGTGGGTTGTACATCTCCCAGAGTGGCTGGGTGACCAGTCAGATGGGCGATTAATAAATTTAATAAATAAATAAATAAATGCCCCCTTTGCCCCCTCTCCGTGCTGCTCTTCCAAGTGCAGAGCCAGGGATGAACCCCCCCCCCCACCTACGAGGCTGTCAGGAGGGGAGGCGGTTGATTCAGAATGATGTGAATTCCCATAAGCTTAGACCAAGAGGTAGAACTCCCTTCCTTTTTCTTCCTAAAAATAAAGTAGAGAAAAGATATCTGTCTTCCATAACTTGTCACTGTTGTGGAACAGTGAAGCAACTTTCTCATGGAACTTCTAGTCTAGAAACGTCTTCAGGTTTGGCTTTATCCTATGTAGTTTTAGGACTGTGTGATATTTTAAGACTCTAGAAATAAAATATTACGGTTAGATTCAGATTTAGGCACATGCAGCTGGGCTGACTGAGGTGGGCTTCCTTGTCCCCTCCTTCCCATGGCAGCCTCTCCAGCCCCCTGAAAATGCTACACAGAGAGTTGGGGAAACCTGCTGACTAGAGTGAGTTGTAGAAGGGAATCCCCCCAAATCAGGCAGAGGCATCTTCTGTGAGTGGAAACCTTCTGTTTACAGAAGGCATATCCTGGATCCAACCTATAATGTATGCTATATAAATACAACATATTTTCAATCAAGCATAGTAGAGGCACTGGTAAAATACCTTGGAGCCAAGCCTGGCTTCAGCTATCACCAAGGACCTAAGTGGTGGTAGACACTGGGGGTAGGGTCAGGTAAGCGGTCAGCCCAGTATGACATATGCAGATGTCCCACTATGCCCAGTGCTGATGCCAGGCTTGCTTGCAGGAAGCAGGTTGATATTTTTTCCTCCTGCTCCAATAGCTGTACTTCCAGTGAGGAAGCAGATTATGACTATGGATCAGTAATGTTTAGTGCAGTACAGTATGTCAGTGAAGGTTGACTTCCAGGAAATTGCCTTAATGGGATTTGATATCTGTAAAACTCGCAAAAGTATATTCTTTCTGTTTTCCTTGTTTAGGATGTTCAAAAAGATATAGCAATGATGCAGTTGACTCCTTAAAAATGTGCAGCCTTCTTTCAACCCTTTCTCTTCCTTATCTTTACAACTGTTGAACAGTAGCCATGTGAAGTGCTGGTGAAAATAACTGGAAGATTAGGTGCTAAGCATAGCACATTTAAGTGTTCTTTACAAGTTTTAATACTTGCATTGTATGCTCACAGGTGAGAGACGCTGCAATATTGGCAATTGTGGAGATTTACAGACATGTAGGAGAGAAAGTAAGAGTAGACCTTAACAAAAGGGGAATTCCCTCCACAAGGTGAGTTTGGTATTTATACTAATGGCTGATTATATGTGCATAAATGTATCTAATAAATTTATAAGATTTTGCTCTCAAATGTACATAAAATGCCTATCACAGCATACAATTATATCATATTTTGCTGAAAACTGGGAATGGAACAGAGTTCAGCAAACAAGATTTAAAAAACCCACTTCTTAGCAATCTAGCATTCTGTTTGGAGGATATTATTTATACCAAGGGTGGGCAACCCACAGGCTGCATGAGGCTCTTTGTGTGATCTGGGGAACCCCACCCACTTGTCCTGAAAACAGGAGGTCTTCCTTAAATTGACCAGTTACATTTTTTTTTATTGGTATTGTGGTTTTTAAACAAGTATAATTTTAATATGGTGTTTTAATTTTTTTATTCTTTTACTGTTTTATTTCTTGTGTTTACCGCTCCGAAATCTGTTGTAGATATGGAGCAGTATATAAATATTGTAAATAAATAAAATAATGGAAGGGATCCAATGTACCCTAATGGAGGTTCCCCCCAAAAGAGTGTTATAAATAAAAAAATCAATGTTGCAAGTTTGCTCTATGAGAGTATTAATTTCTTCTTTCAAAGTAATGCCAATTGGAGCAAAATTAACCCCAAAAGATAAAACTTACACATGAGGTCCAACAGTGCTTTGTAATGGTTTTTTGTACACACACACGCACATCCAGATTTTATTTTACAAAAAAAGGAAAAAAAAACCTACTCCCCTGCTCTTGAAGTGCTAACCTCAACCCCCCATGGAATTTATGATACAGGTAAAATGTCAATTAGTTTTCGTACCCATGTTTTGAAAAGTTACTGGGGATAGAGTGGATTCTAGCTAGCTTAGAGGCATTTGATGGTTTCATTGTCCTGTTCATTTCAATAGGGAGAAATCAGAGTGCTGATAGCTTAGTATTTCTAAAAGAAAATTGAAAAGATATAGGGGGATGAAATAGCACAGGACAACAGACTCCTGTTTGTTGAGGAATATGTGGCATATGAAGTGGTTCAGAGTCACTAAAGAAAAGTTTTACAAATAGTTTAAACAGTTGCTGGGGTCTACAGCAACACACTGGCTTTAGAGGGGTAAGCTAATCAGGGCAGTGATTATGAAGTAATGTTGAGGCAGGGTATCACTGTAGTCTTGTGAGCACAGTTTTAAGGCAGACCTGAAATAACAATATTTTCAGTACAAATCACTGTCTGCTGCAGTTCTGTTTCAATAATAAAATCTGTGGTGCACTGACCAGATGGTATGTGCAGAAATGTGGTGAGGTTGTATAGAGGAGTGGTGGGCAGAAGGTAGATCTCCAGATGTTTGGGACTTCATCTCGCAGAAGTCCCTGCCAGCATGACCAATGATCCGGAATGCTTGGAGTTGAAGTCCAAAACATCTCAAGAACTACTTTCTGACCACCCCTGGCATAGAGCATATAGTTCATTCTCAGAGCATATAGTTCATCCTCAGCCTCACCGGCATTGGAGGCCGGTGCCCAGTCTGACTGGTGGGTGGAGCCAAAGGGTCATGAGAGGCAGCGCAGTCTTTGAATCCCCAACAGTCAGTAACCCATACCACAGAAAGAGAAAATGGGGGCACAAAATATGCAAAGGTGCGTGGGGAAATCATACAGCCATACAAAAGTACTCCTTTGAATCCACATTCTCCTGTTGCAGCAACAGTTCCCATTCAGCAGAGAATCCAGTGACTCTAAGAGTGGGAGAGGATAATCCACATAGCCATAATAACAACGATAATTAAAATAATACAGCATATTCTCAGAGCCACACGGAGAAGCAGCCTTTGGAACAATCCAAAAATTCATGCCTTTGTATATCCATCACAAAGCATCCACCAGAGCAGTCCTACTTAGAAGCAGCACAGTACAAAATTCCCGATTATGTGTATCTTATAAGAAGCAATGACTGGATTGCTCTTGGGTAGCTAGCAGGAACCCTTTGCAAAACACACAGACCCCTGTTTATTTGTTTGTTTGTTTCTCTCTCTCTCTCTCTTGCACGCATGCGCGCACACACGCACACACACACACACACACACACACACACTAACCATACATACACACAAACCCCAAGCCACAACAATGATAATGCTAATAATTAAAATAAGAGGTGATATTCTCAGAGCCACACAGAAAAGCAGCTTTTGGGACACAGGAACAAGTTCTGAAAGCATCCAAAAATCCACACCTTTGTATATCTGTCACAAAGCATGTACCAGAGCAGGCCTACTCAGAAGCACCACAGTATAAAATTCCAGATTATGCATATCTCGTAAGGAGGACTGGATTACTCAGGAGAAAGCTTAGAAAGTTCGGTGCACCTCCTCAGTCCATCCCTTTACATGTTGTTGTTATTACTTCCCTTGGAAAGCCGGCAAGAACACATTGCAAAACACACAGACACCCCCATTACACACAGATGCACACACACAGGCACCCCCCACAAAGCATACACACACAAACCATACACCCCCCCAGCACACACAGAGAGAAAGACACACACACACACACACACACACACACAGCATATACATATACAGAGACCCAAAAGCATACACACACTCAAAGCAATAGAAACACACACACAATCCCAGAGCATATACATACACACAACATCCCAGAGTATATACATACACACACTCACAACCCACCCACCCCTCCCAGCAAATGCACACACACCCCACATACCCACACAGAACTGCACAGAAAAGGAGTCTTTGGAACCCAGGAGCAACCTATTGCAAAAGGGGACAGCGAGAAAATAATGATAATAGTAATGATGTCCCCAGAGCCACACTGAAAAGCATCCAAAATGCTGGTAAGCATGACCACCAAGTTCTGAGCATTCAAAAATACATCTCATTACATGACCATCCCTCCCAGAACCCCCTCTCTGTGCCTTTGAGAAAACAACATATGCATAGATATCCATATGCATGGATTAAGCAGAGCATCCAATATTCACCCCTTTTCATATCTACAGAGCATCCCAAAAAGGGAAAAAAAAAACCTGAGCGACTACAACTAAGAAATGGAGAGAAAGCCAGAAAGGAGATCAAGGCTGCAGCTCTGTACACTCTTACCTGGGAGTAAGTCCCCTAGAATTCAGTGGGGCTTACTTCTGAGTAGACATGTATAGGCTTACACTGTAAGATGAGAAAAGGGAAAATGACCTAAATGATTTCCTCCTCCTCCCAAGAAAAAAACGTTTGTTTTAAAATGGATGGAGCTCCTGCTCTCTACCCCTCCCATGCTCTGGCTGCCCTACGTAGCCATGTGGTTCATTATTGGAACGATGATTTGTTCGGCGGCATCCTTCCCTGCCAAATGATCCTGCTGATTGGGACTACCTCTGCCTGGTGCCGAACTTCTGTGTTACTGCGAGAGCACCAATATGGTGCTGTTTGGGGGATCGTTACCCACGGCGCCCTTCCAGCCTGAGCCGTTCTTCCCCATGAGGCACCTATGCTGAGCAGACTACTAGAAACTACTGAGAGCGCACACTCAGTATTAGTCCTGGAAGCCATGGAGCTTTCGGGGCAGGGCAGGATGATGTGATCAGGCATGCAAATGCATCAGGTAGAGCAGGCTCACTATGCTTGCCTTAAAAAAAAAAAAAAGTTTGGTGAATGGTGGTGGAGGGTGGACAGACAGAGGCAGAAAGGAGGGGTCTGGGATTTATTGCACGGGATCACCGCCATCCTGTATCCTGCCTCAACCTCAGCCCACTTTTAAAGCCCAACCCTGGCAACCCAGGGCAGATTTTACTTCAGCCAATCACTGGCTCAGTCCTTCAGTGGGTCGCCCTTGCCTCCAAGAGGCTGGAACTCCCCACCAACTCCAGCTGTTGGAACTTTCAGGGACTGCGTCTGGCCTTGGGCAAAGGGCCAAGGAGCCTCTACATTACAAACAATTACGAGTGGTTACATCCGACGTGACGGCCTGACCCGATCTTGTGGTGGAAAGCAGGCCATTATCCTTGACAAAGCTCTATTGAACTCAGTGGCTGCGTTCGGACATCACTTCAAGCCATAGTGGCTTTATAAACTATTCATAGTAGCTTATTTTTGAAATAATCCATGATGCCCCTCCACACGAAGCTATTGTGGGTAGTTTATTAAGCTACTGTGTGTAATGTGGGTCATCCCCCCCCCCCCGCTTTTCTGCTGCTGTCCTCCCACTCGAGCAGTGGTGCTGTTTCACCCACTGACAAAGGAGGCAAAACCCCAGGTGATTCACAAAGGAGCAAAAATCCTGGGTGCATCAAAAAAGGACTGGTGGCTATAAAACTTTGAGGGGTTGCAGGATTGGGACCAGACTCCACACACAGCCTCTCCTAGTCAGGAGGCACCCAGTCCACCATCAAAACCCTGCACAGTTACCCCAGAGGAGCAAAAATACCGAGTGCACCAAAAAGGGAGTGGTGGCTATAAAACCTTGGGAGTTTGCAGAATCAGGACCAAACCTCATACAGAGCTGTAGCACTCTTTCGCTCATTCACTAAAAGTGCTATTTTCTTCCTGTAGACATTATCGGCATAGAGGCTTTAACGTGTTCCCAGTACTGCAAAGGCGAAAATGCACAAATGCACAAAAGTGCGAAGGAATTTTTTTTTAAAAAGAGGGACAGAGGCAATTGCAGGATAGGGGAAATGGGAATAGGGGGAAAACGTGCTCAGTTTCCACTCCATCAAAGCAAACTGTCAGGGAGTTCCCATTACACAGAGAACTGCACAAACCAGAGTGACGGCAGCTATCAAACCTGCTCTTACCATGCGACTCTGTAGGCAAGCGAAATAACCCACGGTGCCCAACAGATGACATGATAATCTGCAGTGGGTTAAATGAGTCATACTGTAGACCGTGGGGTATCAGAGTGGGTAATTTTGGCCAGATAAGCCATTTTGGATTTTAAAAATTCCTGACAGATGACACGATAACCCACGATGGGTTAAATAAATGATTATGGCTTATTTAACCCATTGTGGATTATCATGTCATCTGAACCCAGTCAATGGTTCTTACTTATAAACAGATATGTACAGGATTGCACTGTTTACATTTGGCTGACTGATTAGGTTGGTTGTTAGAATTACAGTTGTACTGATGCATCCTTTTCACTGTGTATTAGCAGCTATAGGCACTCTTGGTGTAGTTGTAGCATGTTACCCTGTAGCTGATGAGCTTTTACTCTTAGAACAAAAATGTTTCTTTTACCCTAGTGATTTTAGTACCTACAGAACTGAGACACATACTTTTATAAAATAACTCTATTCTCATATTTCTGCTCGTCCCTCTCACAGCTACAGTTGCTTGATATGAGTGAAGCTTCAGGATCAAAGTGAGATTTTATTAAGAATTCTAAGCTATTTTTCAGTGAACATATAGACCGTGTTTGGACATCATGATAACCCATAATGGGTTAATAAGCTACGCACAGTAGCTTATTTTTGAAATAGTCCACAATTCCCTGCCACACAAACAGGCTAATAAGCTACACACTACACTTGTAATTTGACTCAACCCCAGCCCCTGTCCTCCTGCAGTCCTCGTGCCCATGCAGTGGTGCTGTTTCAGCTCTGAAGTGCTGGAAGTTTGCAGTCAAGAGGCACCCAATCCAACATCAAAACCCTGCATGACTACTCACCAAAGAGAAAATCCCAAGTGCATCAAAAGGTGGGAGGTGGCTGTAAAACATTGGGAGCTTGCAGGATTGGGACAAAACTTCACACAAAGCCTCTCCTAATCAGGAGGCACCAAATCCAACATCAAAACCCTGCACTACTACCCCAGAGGAGGGAAAATCCCATGTACAACAAAAAGAGGGTGGCACAAATAGACCCTTGGGGATTTGCAAAATCAGGACAAAACCCTCAAAACTGCGCAAAAGGGAAATTACATATTCCCCCCCAAGCCATTTTACTTTTTCTCGGAGAAGTGACCTGAGAAAGAAAAAGGGGGTGGGAGCTCTAACTCCCTGACGGTTTGCTGGAATGGGGTGAAATTGCACAGGTGGGGTGCTCATGGGGAGCCTTCAGATGCTGTAGGGTATAATTGCAGAACTGCACTTCTTCATGGAAAAGTGATTTCTTCCTCTATTTCCCAAGTTGCGTAGTTTCAAAGTAGCGATCAGAGAAGCCTGTCATTGTGTAACTTCAATGTAGCGGAGTAGCATGAGGCTGCCACTGTTCTCAGGGAAAGCTGTCATTTTGTAACGGTACCGCAGTATCAGGGAAGGCTGTGCTCATTTGTCCGTGGTTGTCCCTCTGCTGTTTGTCAGATGTCAGAAAAAGGGCTCTGCAAGCTGGAGCAGAGCAGCCACAGTGGTTTTGGCTGCTCTTGCCAGCCAACTCTGTAGGTGACCAGAATAAGCCATCATGGGTTAAATAACCCACAGTCTGTAGTAAGGTTTAACAGAGTGGGTTATTTCAGCCAAATAAGCCATAGTGAATGTGGCATATTTAACCCATCATGGGTTATCGTGTCATCCAAACCCAGTCATATACACCTGTTTGTCCTGGAATCTTATGCACCATGGATGGTCCTATAACAGTCAAATTCCTGAAAAGATGTAGCCTTGGTTCTGTAAGGTTTCTAATTGATTCTCTTTTTGTAGTTACTCATTCACAAAATTAACAGGGGCAGGAATAGGCCCCTCTTCCAAATGGTCACTTTTGTGACCATTGCCAAGTACTCATTCATCTGACAGTAAGTGGTCAATGACCATGTTAGCAAATGGTTGGACTTAGTCATCATTATTTGAGTATTAAGGAAGTCTAACCTCTGGAAAACCAATGGAACCAAGAGAGGTAGCAGCCTTTTAAAAACTTAGAGTGCAATCCTATTGTGATGATCATAAGCCTCTTAACTTGGAGGCCTATGGTCATTCTATGCAAGGCAGGAAGAGTAGCAGAGGTGATCTTCACCTCCCTGTCCTCCCACCCTGCGTTTTTGCTAGACTGGCTTTTCCCCCTTCTAGCAAAAGCATCTTGGAGGGAGAGGGAAGGAAGCTAGAGAGGTTTCAGGATAGTTCATATCCTGGCCTCTCTAGTCTCCTCCCCACCCACTGAAACACCACTTTTCCTCCTCTCCGAGGTCATGTTCCCAAATATGGAGAGGCAGGCAGCCGGAGTTTATATGTGCATTCAAACTGCCCTGAGCCTCACATTCTGGATATTTTAAGACATATTTTCTTCAGCATCAAAACGCTAGTCAGCACTTTCGTTCCCTTGTTAATGCATATTGTGTTTCTATAGTTCACACTGGATAAGGTAGTGGATTGCTCTATTTTATTTCTTTTTTAATCTGGGACATTCCTCAAGCTTTTATTCAGAGTTCAATATTATAGCAGATGCTGAACTAAGAAGGAAATATTTTACAGCGCTGTTTGTTCTAAGATATTGAGAAACAGAAAAGTGAAATAAGGAATTATAGCTCCTTAATGTGGGACATTCAGCTTGGTCCTCAGAGAAGATTGTTCAGAAGCCCACTATGCCTTGTTTGCAAGGCATTTTGTGGATAAAAGTGCTCAGATTCCTTTAGACTTGGACTCCAGTGTATCAGTAGTACATTGTTGCAACTAAGAAGAAGAAATGTAGATGTATAGGCCATGGTGGAAAAAAGCCAGAGAGACCTCAAACACTTTCACTCTGAAATAGAAAAACCTGGAAATTTGAAGGAATTGAAAAACCATGGTTTTTCATTTCACAATGGTGAATAAAATGTTGTTTAAACAGGTTTGCTTGCATCCCTAGGCACGCAATCCTATGCCTGTTTAGACAGAAAAAAGTCCTACAGTTCCCAGCATTCCACAGGCAACTATTCTGGCTTGGGGACTGTTGGGAGTTGTAGGACTTTTTTCTGTCTAAATATACATAGGATTGTGTTCTAGGTCTGTCTGACTCCGCTCAGATTGCACCCTAGGTCTGCATAGAATGCGCCCTAAGTCTGACTAATACAAGTGGAATTATCACCATTTTTATGATGATGCAGGTTTTGTAAATCATTATGCAGTATGCCCAAATTCTTTGTTTCATTAGCAAACAGAAAAGGATTCCACTCCCACACAGTGCTTGGACCTTAATGGGTGTTCTATTCCTACTTAAATTCTTAGAAATCCTTCATTCCTATTCCAGCTTATAATAGTAAACTTCCATATATGCTGCTTCAGCTATTGCTTGATCATAAACAGTGCCTGCATCAGTCCAAGGGCAATCTACTGCAGCATCTGGTTTCCCACAGTGGCTAGCCAGATGCTTCTGGAAAGCCCACAAGTAGGTCAGGGAAGCAATAGCTCTCTCCTGTTTATTCCCTAGTAACTGGTATTCTGCCTCTTATTCTGGAGATAGTATACCCATCATGATTAGTAGCCATTGAAAGCTTCATTCTTTTGAAGTCATCTAGGCTGGTGACCACTGCTGCATGTTGCAGTAGTGAATTCCATAGTCTTATGCTGTATGGAAAAAGTACTTCTGTCTGTTCTGAATGTCCCACCTTTCAACTTCATTGGATGCCCCCAGCTTCTAGAATTATGAAAGAGAGCAAAAAACTTCTCTTTCCACACCATGCATAGTTTCATATGCTTCTATCATTGTTCCTCCTTACTTGCCTTTTTTCTAAACTAAACAGCCCCAAACGTTGTAACAGTTCCTCATGGGGAGTTGCTCCACCTCCTGTACATTTTGGTTGCTCTTTTCTGCACCTTTTCTGGGTCTACAATATCCTTTTTGAGATGCAGTGACCAGAACTGTACACAGCATTCCAAGTGTGGTCACACCATAGATTTATATAAGGGCATGATGATATTGGCAGTTTTACTTTTTGATCTGTTTCCTGATGATCCCCAACATGGAGTTAGTCTTTTTCACACCTGCTACAGACTGGGTCAATGTTTCCATTGAGCTATATACCATAGCCCCAAGATCCCCTTACTGGTCAGTCATCACCTGCTCAGCCCCCATCAGGTATATGTACAGTTAGGATTTTATGCCCCAGTCACTTTACACTTACTGACATTGAACTAACTTTAATTTCATTTGCCATTCCCCCAGTTTGAGGAGATCCTTTTGGAGCTCATTCTCATCCCTTTTTGTTTTTACCACCCTGAATAATTTGATGTTGCCAACAGACTTGGCTATTTTATAGCTCTCCCCTAATTAGATCATTCAGGTCTAGGTCACTTGGAAGATGGTCATGAAATACTTGAATATAAATAGTGTTGTCTGAGATGTGAGATGAGAAACCTTATTATTTCAGCTTCTGTGGAAAAAAAAGTGCTAAGCAGTGAGTTGCAGAGTCATAAAAAAAATAGTTTTTCTCATTATCACAAGTTGTTAAGTAGAGTGCATTAATTTAAATTGAGTAGGGAAACTTTTTTAGTCCAGGAGCCAGATTCCATCGTCACCCCAAACCAATCCAGCAGGCCAGATGATGTCACCCCGACCCCTGTCCTTACATCATCCAGCACCACCCATGTTACTTTTCTCCCTGCAGAGAGAGGCATGGAGCTCTGTGTCTCTCTCTGCACGGAGAAAGGAACTCTGCCAGCACCTGGAGGAGTGGCTCTTTGAAGCGCTGGCTATGTTGTGCGCTGATTTTCTCCAAGCACTGGTCAAGTCTCTTTCTCTGTCCAGAGCTAAAAGTGAAATGGGCAGAAATTATGTCAGGATGAGGCAGGGCTGGGGCTTGGGGGAGAGGGGCAGGGCCTACAGAAGTTCCTGCACAGGCCAGATTGGGATCCTCCATGAGTTGAGTTTGGCCCATGGGCCAGAGGTTGCCCATGCCTAGTTTAGATTGTGTGTAGGCCATTCTCAAAGGATAGTAGTATTTCTTAAGGGAGGCTTTAGGCATTTCTTGAAGAACCTACACAATACAAGTAGGTGTATTGATATGTGTACAATTTCTAGATCTTAAATAAACTAATATGTTAAAACAGGTAATTGTCAGATTGTTTAAAAGGTGGATGTCATCACTATATATTGTGTTAGGCATGTACCTTGCTTGCACTAGTTGTGGGGATTCTATCCTCCGCTATCAGTGCATTCTTTGTAAAGTTCATTTTGAAGGAGGATTTCTGAGTTTGTAATAGGGATGTCAGAGAAATCCGCTGCGGATTCAAATGAGGCCGGATTCCAAAGAAATCCGGCCTCGGGAATCCTCAGCGGATGGGGACCACTTACCCCCGCTCCAGGAGGACTGGAGGTAGAATGGCACTCGACTGCTTCTTGCCAGCGAGAGCCGTTCGCCTCCTCCCTGTCCCTGCTGATGTCCATGTCTTTTCTTTAAAAAAAAAAAGGCAATCGGCAGGATGTGCCCATAGACGTATACGCAAAATAGAGCCGACAATCTTGCGTATAAGCCTATGGACACATAGACGTAGACGCAAGATTCATGACTCTATTTGCGACTAAGTCTATGTGCACATCCTGCCGATCGCCATTTTTAAAAAAAGAAGAAGAAAAGACATGGCAATTGGCAGGGACAGGGAGGAGGCAAACAACTCTGGCTGGCAGGAGGGAAGGTAAGCGCCCCCTAAGCCCCCCCCCAGAGTCCTCGCAGAGCGGAGCCTCTCCGGAGGATTCTGGTGAGGAGGAATGGATCGCCTCCCCCCCGCCCCACAGATTCCCCACTGGAACAGACGGTGGGGAATCCGTACACCCCTAGTTTGTAGTTACGCTAGTCACTCTAGCTGTCATGCAAATTAAGCTATGGCTTTTAAGTTCTGTGTGGCCCCCATTCAATTCCATATTTCACCCTATTTCAGAAGTGCCAGATGTACTACTGGAAATCTGCTCAGGCTAACTACCTGTTCTTGGACGTTTTATACCTCAAGAATCTATTTTGATATAGGGTAGATTAGAAGTACTTTAATAAATAACAATAAATGAACTTGCAAATTGGTTGCCCACCAGCTGAAAACTGTGGCCATCATTGTAAGAAATTATTCCTGATAGTAGATATCGAATGGAGTTAGTATGCTTTACAAAGCTAGACATCTAACTGAAACAGCCCTGTTGTCATATTTGTCAATACAATAAATAGTAATATCCTGTTCCTTGAGAAGTACTATAGTCAGTAATATCCACACAAACATGGATATGCATGGTAAATAAATGGCATCTAGTCAGTTGGCTATGATTGGATGGCTTTATTCTACATTAATCTAAAACTAAGCTAATTACAATAATCAAATAGTCGACACTTGATTAGTTTTTATGCTGCTCCTAAAGATGATTTGACAGTACGTGAGAGGGGTGTCTGTGTGTGTTAAACTCTGAAAGGGAATATTTTTGATGGCATCTGCTGCTGTTCAAAATAATAGCTATGTAAGTGTGCCTATTAGATGACTCTTTGCTTTTTCTTAGTTATTTCTAAAAAGGAAATGAAAGATAGCCATCTCCAAATTGCTGCACTTAATTGAATCTGAATTAGTGAGATGAGATGATGAAATATCCGTTTTGGCTGGTAATATAACATTTATAGGGACCTTATAGGTTTGGGCCAACTCCTTTGTGTGTGTTTTCTTACACAGTGATCTGGATACAGCCAGGCATGTTTCTTAGAAACGCTCCTGTTTGTTCATGGTCGGTGAAATAGATGAGAAATTGCTACAGCAGTGACATATTTACAATTGGTATAATAAGAGTTTGGATTGTTTGAGAGGAATTTTATTTCAAAATGCTGCATTGGAGTTCATGACTTTCACAGGACTGGTGTACACCTTGAACAGAACAAAAATTCTCAAGTTGTAATTGGGAACATCTAAGTCAAGGAGACAAGCCTTGAGTCTTCCCAAATGGAATGACAACGAAGATGTACTGTATGGTTCAACTGGAAGTGCTCTCTGCCATGGGCCCTGGGACAGCCAAATCAAGGGGAAAGGGGAGAACAGAACTCAGAGCAACTCTGGAAACATTCTGAAGAGCTACCACTCAGCCTCTGAAGATAGGGTCTCATCAGCTTCAAAACCTGAAGTCATGCTCCAGAGGCCACATAGATTGGGACCGCAACCACCTGTTGGTGTTCTCAGTTTCAGCTAAGGAGGATCACACAAAAAGGAGCACACTTACTCTACGACCACCGTTACTTATGTCATCCCTGAGCCTGGCACCTCATCACTGGAGACAGGAACTGAGATTGTTAAGCTGCCCTTTTAGGCCAAGAAACCACTGAATTCAGCAAACATCAGAACAGTATCATGGACTAAAATGGATGACAGCAATAGAAAAGTCCAGCTTTGTACAAGGTGCTTGTACATCTTGCTAAGGGGATATGATGGGTATTGTGAGATCTTGGCACCTGGGATACAGATGATGGGAAAATATACCTGATAAAAAGGTCAAGAAGAACATCACATGTGGCATGTTCTGAAAAGATGCTGATACAAAATCTGTCTACAAGATGTGTATGACAATAGGAAGATAATGGCAAACTTCAGGACACTGGTTAGATTTTCCCCAGGAAGATTTTGGGCATGTATGAAGGGTGGAGAGTTATAATACTGTTCGCTTTTGGGCCCAGCTCCCTTAGGTGAGAAAAAAAGAATGGGCACCTCTGGATTTGTCTCTGACCTCTGTGACACATCTCCAGACCCAACTCTCAAGCTAAAGCAGTAAAATATTCCTGAAATTGCTCTGTGCTTGCACAGAATCCTCATATATATGACTGCACTGATGACCACTCGGAGAACATGAGCAACAAGTAGATAACCTGTCGTTATGTAGGTACACAAGGTGCCCTTGAGAATCACAGGATGCAAGAATGAAAAAGAATCCCCACCACCATTCCTCCTGATCTCCCCCCCCCCCCCCCGTCCCAAGTAGTGCTCTGATCTTTGGGGGTTTTGAAGAAAAATGAAGCTATAGGTGGACACGGTCCCAACTTGTACACTGTAAGGATTTCTGTAAAGAGTTTTCTCAACTGCTCTACTGAGAATGCACTAGTCTAAGTTGTCAAAAATGGTGTCCTTTAAAAATCTGTGTTCCTCTCTCCCTTTTTGAGGAATTTTCAAGAAGTAATTACTTTGCACACTTACCGATCACATGCATACTACTCCTGCTGTTATGTTTGAAGTTAATCATTGCTTGAGAAATTAAACTTGAATTCAAGGTTGAAAGGAAAGTGAACACTAGAATTGCAGATGTCTTCAACTACTTCCAGTAGTATACAGGATCATACATGCAGCGTCTTTTGAAGTGGGAAGTGACGCAATTCAGTTTGCTGTGAAAGAACTATACTTTAAAAAAACTTGGCAATTTCAGATGCTGTATCATGATACTAGAACATGCTTTTCCACTTAATTAAGAATATAAAGTGGGTACAACTTGCCCCACATTCTGCTTTCTATGAGCATCTAAAAACTCCTTTTCACAGTTGGAAATTTAAGCATGGTATTATAATAGGAGTTACAGAAAATATATAAATTTGAAACTTGGGGTGTGGATCTTAAATAATAGTGTAACAGGTTTATGGGCTACATAAAAAGAATTAATAAATCTTAACATCTGGAGGATTAGAAAGCTCTAGGAACAGCAAGCACCAGGAAGCCAGCCAACATTAGTTGCTGAAATTAGGACACAGAGGCTGAAATGGCTTGGACATATAAAAGAATGAGGCAAGCTGGAAGGAAAAAGAGTACTGGAGAAAAACAAAGGGACAACATCCTAAAGGGAAACCAGGAACTATATGGGTGAACTCAAGATAGATATGAGTATGTTTTGTGTGGATAATTGTGAAAACAGATTGCATTCATGTAACAGGGGGAATGTGATCTGGCCGTTTTGTGTATCTGACACATTTTCACTTGTAAGCAAGAATGCATTATACCAAATCATCTGAATTTCAGTGCATGCTTTCTGTTTCTGCTATACTTTCAAAACACACTGAACTATAGAGCAACACCAACTTGAAAGTCATGCTTAGCTTCATTCTTCGTATTTGTGACATTGCTGAGATTTCTAGAAATTGATGCCTGAGTAGTTATTGGGGAGCCTTAAAAATCATGGGGATTCGCTTAAATTACAATTTAACATAATTTTGGAATGGGGTAGGAAAGGGGGTGAAATGTCAGTTTTAAAAAATATGTACTATATATATATATATTTGTTTGTTTGTTTTTTCAGGTTACAAACAATATTTATGAAATTTGATGAAGTGAAAAGCTGTGGCAATATGATTTCAAGCAACATTAGTGGTGAGTATCTAGTACTTTATGTGATTTGGGTGTCGAATGTAGCCGACTAAGATGCCTAATGCATTATGAGCTTTTAGCACTTCTAAATCCAAGTTTAGGCTGTCTTCTGTTTTGTTGTTTATTCGGTCAGTTGCTTCTGACTCTTCGTGACTTCATGGACCAGCCCACGCCAGAGCTTCCTGTTGGCCGTCGCCACCCACAGCTCCCCCGAGGTCGAGTCCGTCACCTCCAGAATATCATCCATCCATCTTGCCCTTGGTCGGCCCCTCTTCCTTTTGCTTTCCACTTTCCCTAGCATCAGCATCTTCTCCAGGGTATCCTGTCTTCTCATTATGTGGCCATAGTACTTCAGTTTTGCCTTTAAGATCCTTCCCTCAAGTGAGCAGTCTGGCTTGATTTCCTGGAGTATGGACTGGTTTGATCTTCTTGCAGTCCAAGGCACTCTCAGAATTTTCCTCCAGCACCACAGTTCAAAAGCATCTATCTTCCTTCACTCAGCCTTCCTTATGGTCCAGCTCTCGCAGCCATAGGTTACTACGGGGAATACCATTGCTTTAACTATGTGGACCTTTGTTGTCAGTGTGATGTCTCTGCTCTTCACTATTTTATTAAGATTTGTCATTGCTGTCCTCCCAAGAAGTAAACGTCTCTTGATTTCCTGGCTGCAGTCAGCATCTGCAGTAATCTTTGCACCTAGAAAGACAAAGTCTGTCACTGCCTCCACGTTTTCTCCCTCTATTTGCCAGTGATCAGTCAAGCTGGTTGCCATAATCTTGGTTTTTTTGAGGTTTAACTGCAACCCAGCTTTTGCACTTTTTTCTTTCACCTTCGTCATGAGGTTCCTCAGCTCCTCCTCGCTTTCAGCCATCAAAGTGGTATCATCTGCATATCTGAGATTGTTAATGTTTCTTCCAGCGATTGTAACTCCAGCCTTGGCTTCATCAAGCCCAGCACATCGCATGATGTGATCTGCGTACAGGTTGAATAGGTAGGGTGAGAGTATACAACCCTGCCGTACTCCTTTCCCAGTCTTAAACCAGTCCGTTGTTCCGTGGTCTGGTCTTACCATTGCTACTTGGTCGATATACAGATTCCTCAGGAGGCAGACAAGATGACTTGGTATCCCCATACCACCAAGGACTTGCCACAATTTGTGATGATCCACGCAGTCAAAGGCTTTAGAATAGTCAATAAAACAGAAATAGATGTTTTTCTGAAACTCCCTGGCTTTCTCCATTATCCAGCGGATATTGGCAATTTGGTCTCTAGTTCCTCTGCCTTTGCTAAACCCAGCTTGTACATCTGGCAATTCTCGTTCCATGAATTGCTGGAGTCTACCTTGCAAGATCTTGAGCGTTACCTTACTGGCATGTGAAATAAGTGCCACTGTTCGATAGTTTGAACATTCTTTGGTGCTTCCCTTTTTTGGTATGGGGATATAAGTTGATTTTTTCCAATCTGTTGGCTATTCTTGTGTTTTCCAAATTTGCTGGCATATGGCATGCATCACCTTGACAGCATCATCTTGCAAGATTTTAAACAGTTCAGCTGGGATACCATCATCTCCTGCTGCCTTGTTATTAGCAATGCTTCTTAAGGCCCATTCAACCTCACTCTTCAGGATGTCTGGCTCTAGCTCACTGACCACACCGTCAAATCTATCCCCGATATTATTATCCTTCCTATACAGATCTTCTGTATATTCTTGTCACCTTTTCTTGATCTCTTCTGCTTCTGTTAGGTCCTTGCCATCTTTGTTTTTGATCATACCCATTTTTGCCTGGAATTTACCTCTGATATTTCTAATTTTTTGGAAGAGGTCTTTTGTCCTTCCTATTCTATTATCTTCTTCCACTCCCGCGCATTGCTTGTTTAAAAATAATTCCTTATCTCTTCTGGCTAACCTCTGGAATTTTGCATTTAATTGGGCATATCTCCCCCTATCACTGTTGCCTTTTGCTTTCCTTCTTTCTTGTGCTGTTTCCAGTGTCTTGTCTTCTTGGTTTTCTTTTTCTTTGGGACATTTTTTGTTGCCGCCTCCTGAACAATGTTGCAAACTTCTGTCCATAGTTCTTCCAGGACCTTATCTACTAAATCTAGTCCCTTAAATCTATTCTTCACCTCCACTGCATATTCATTAGGGATATTCGTGAGCTCATATCTAACTGATCTGTGGGTCTTCCCTATTCTCTTTAGTCTGATTCTAAATTGTGCAATAAGAAGTTCGTGATCTGAACTACAATCAGCTCCAGGTCTTGTTTTTACCAACTGCATAGATGTCCGCCACCTTTGGCTGCAAAGGATGTAGTCAATCTGATTTCGGTGTCGACCATCTGGTGAAGTCCATGTATAAATTCGTCTCTTAGGTTGTTGGAAGAGAGTGTTTGTTATGCCCAGTGAGTTGTCTTGGCAAAATTCTATCAGCCTATGTCCTGCTTCATTTTGTTCTCCCAGACCATGCTTGCCTGTAATTCCAGGTGTCATTTGACTACCCACCTTAGCATTCCAGTCTCCTGTAATGAAAATAACATCTTTGTTTGACGTACTATCCAGTAGGTGCTGCAGTTCCTCATAGAACTGATCTACTTCTGCTTCTTCTGCATCTGTGGTTGGGGCGTATATTTGGATCACTGTGATGTTAAATGGCTTACCCTGAATTCGAATTGAGATCATTCTGTCATTTTTTGGATTGTATCCAAGCACTGCTTTAGCCACTTGATTATTAATTATGAAGGCTACTCCATTTCTTCTGTGGTCCTCTTGTCCACAGTAGTAGATCTGGTGGTCATTTGACGTGAAGTGGCCCATTCCAGTCCATTTCAGTTCACTGACACCCAAAATGTCTATATTTAATCTTGACATCTCCCCAATAACCACATCCAATTTGCCCTGGCTCATAGCTCTTACATTCCAGGTTCCTATGGTGTGTTGATCTTTAGAACATCGAATTCGCCGTTCACCACCAGCACCATCCGCCGCTAGCCGTCCTTTCGGCTTTGAGCTAGCTGCGTCATCACATCTGGGGCTAGTTGAACTTATCCCCTGTTCCTCCCCAGTAGCATTTTGACCATCTTCTGACCTGGGAGTCCCATCTTCCGATGGTATACCGACATATCTTTGGTTGTACTGATCCATTTAGTTTTCATGGCAAGAATACTGGGGTGGGTTGCCGTTTCCTTCCCCAGGGGTCATATTTAGTCTGACCTCTCTGCCATGACCTTCCCGTCTTGGGTGTCCCTTCACAGTTTAGCTCATGACGTCATTGAGGTGCCCAAACTCCAGCACCACGACAAGGTAACGATCTCCTTTGCTGAAACGCTGTCTTCTACTCTGTAACAATTGATCCCCCAAAACAAGTATTAATATAATTGTAAAAATGTATGGCACTGAATGTGAGCGTTTTCTTCTTAGAATCTGTTTTGCTGGTACCACTGCAGCTTTGATGAGGTCTTGACACAGTTTCAGTTTCATACATAAGTCAGAATTTGCTGGGTTGGCATGGATAGCAAGTCCATGCCAACCCAGATCTGGGTTCAGGCCAGTATGAAACAGAATGATCTATCCCTTTTGGCTCTCAGCTCCTAGCACCTTTGGAGAGAGGGTTAGTTTTTGGTCCATATTGGTTGTAATTTATCTAATTTTTATATATGCTTCTATTTGTCTAGGAATATCTGAGATATTTTTTTCCTAACAGTTAATTGTTAGTTACTTAGTAGAGTGTAAATTTGTTGTGTTAAACACAAATTTAATTCTGGCATGTTTCATCTTGTGTTCTGAGATAATTTTCCATTTGTTCTCATTATTTTTTTTGTGGTCATTCGTGTATGAGATATATTCATATTGCTTATTAGTCCTATTGCCTTTCCAATGCTATAGTATTTTTCTAAGATAGAAATATTATTTATTTATTGAATTTATCCAGCATATATATTTCGCCTTGAAGATATGGGAGCATTTTCTAACAGTTCCTGAAGGCTTCCTGACGCTTTGTTTGCCCTTTTTGTTTGCATTTCCATGATTTCTTAAATCATTGCCTCTGAGAGCTGATTCTTACTTGCATAAGAGCAGATGCCTATTGAGAATATCTGTTCACATGAGATTCAGTGATGCCTTCTGTGAGCATTCTTGGCACACCCCATTGATAAAAGCTTTCCCCCTTTATTTTCCATGGGCAGGCTTTGCTGCTATTATGCTGTTTATGTATGTCAGCCATTCACATGAACAAATATTTGTGCATATAATGCAAGAGACATACAGTATTTCTGCACATGAGGCAGTTGCTGTGCACTGCCTTGATGGTTTTTTAGCAAATAAAGCAGTATATAAAAGTTAATAAGATAAATTGCTACATATAACCTGTATTTCTGACTCCAAATTGTCTTCAGTCCATAGGTTTCATGCTAGTGTTGTGTTGCTGTTGTGGGTCAGTGATACCCTTGCGGCATGGGGAAGCTCAGTTACTGTTGTGGCTTCTTTTTTTAAAAAAAATGTATATAACCTTACAGTAAATGCAAAATGGCATTATTGTTGCAAGTCTGTGCAGGTATCTAACCCATAATAAGTACCTTCAGTTTCGGGACCTGTATATTGCCTGACATTTGGGCTGCATGACACTTCTGGTGTGGCTTTCTACTGCTCCCAAGTCTTAAGGCTATCAGCTGTGTCCCATTTTTAACCTCATCAAAATTTATGTGGTATTCTTCCTAACGAGAGGTGTGTTAAGCTTCTCCTATTTGTCAGCAAATGAACAACCATTTCCATGGAAACGGACATTGCAGACAGCAGCAGAGCTCATCGAATTCCTATTCCTGGAGGCCGAGTTCTGTAAATGCTGTTCCTTCTACAGGATTTAAGAGGATTCCTACGTGATAATTTAAATGTTGGGGAAGGGGATTATGATTAAAAATTGTTAAAGCCATCAGTGTTTCCTCCTCTTCACAGTGGGCAAACAACATCAGGGTGATCTAAATGGGCTTTCCAGTCATCCATAGGCAACAGCTTGTCTGCTCTCATAATGCTCATTTTATAAACAAGTGGGTTTGCACAGATAGGGCATATGAAACGTCTATTTTCACAGACTTGTAACATAATATGAAAAAGGAGGGTTTGGGATTATATTACTCCAAACAAATGACAATAAACTATGTGTATCTGCATCACATATAGTTGTCACTTCTTTAAATCACACATAGCTCTATTTGCTCCACGTCTTTGCTCCACTATTGAAATATCTGGGGTACTGGCAGCTTGTAAATTGTGTACCATTGTTACAGTCATTGCACTATGAAGAATATACACAGATACTAATTTCCAAATAGAAATCAGGAGACCAAAACTATTGTTTGGATGAATAATGTCACTGCTTCTAGATATGGCTTTTAGCTATAAGCACATGAACTAGCATGTTGTACCTTATTACACAATATTAGACTAATTGCACTTGACTATTTAAAGTTTACAAATAAATAATATTCACTGGCCTTTCTAAAGAGGGCCAATCAGCCAGCATTTTTCACTGATGTATATTTGTATTTTGCTAGCCTAAGCCATTTTCCTAGCTGTTTTTTATCTGCTTCCTCTCATCTATTTTAGGTATCTTAGATTGCTGTGGTGTTAACAGATTTATGCTATGTACGTTTGCATAATAGTCCATGCATCTTCTATGTGATGAGCGTTATTTATTTATTCATTACATTTCTATACTGCCCAATAGCTGAAGCTCTCTGGGCGATTCACAATAATTAAAATCATAACGTATAACATGATAATATAAAAGTTTAAAAATACAGTTTAAAATAAAGTATAGCTGTCTCATTCTGTTAACTCTGTGATGATTGGACAAACTGTGTGTGAAAGCAGCTCATCTTAGGCCTGATAACAGAGTTTCATGCCCAGAGGATTGCTGAGAAATAGATTTGGGAGCAGAAATATCTTTCAGAACAACAACAACAAAATCGGGAAACTCAGACTTGTCAACACTATGATATTAGCCCTTGACTTCAAGCACTAATGAATAATAGTAATAGCTGCAGTATCCACGGGAACTGGAGACTGGGTTAGGCTGGAAGGATGGGGTCTATATTATCCACTGTATTGTGTGTGAGAGGGATGGAAGGGGCATGAATGAGAGTGGAGGAGTTGTGATTTTGCTTGCCTCATACATAGTATGTATGGTTGTAGTATGTATGGTTACCCTCTTTAACTATATCTTTGGGAACATAAAGATATTTCCTTTGTCCATCCACTCTCTTTCTGGTGTACCTCATCCCACCAGTTGGGGAGAAGAAACGATTATGCACCAGGTCACTGAAGCCATTTTGAGGAGAGGCAGGAGAGGCAGAGATAGAATAACTGGTATTTCTAGTCAGGCAGCTGTGGGGATGGGGGATTGTACAGGGTGGTTTATTCATCCCATTATGCTTCCAGCACTGGGTGGTAATTAAATGTGTTGTTGGCTGTTACATTTTTATTCTAAACCTTCCTCAAAGGGGTTCGGGGGTAGACCTGGCTGAGATAGTGACTGGCCCAAGGTCACCCAGCTTTAGGCCGAGCAGGGATTTGAACCTCGGTCTCCCTGGCCTTAATCCTTGTCTGGCACTCTTAACTACTGTGTTGCATCAATCAGTCTCCCTGTTCCTGCACCCCTCACTGGAAATTCCAGCAACTTCTTCCTCTACTTTTAAGAGGTTGGGAAGGGGGGCAGAACATATTTCTATATATGAATGAATAGGCTGTGTCAATATTTTTTTAAAAATCAGTGAAATTTTGTGGATCTGCTTGTATTTCTTGTGGAGAGAGCTTTTTAAAAGTAGATCATGATCTAAATAGTTTGCTATTTCAGTGCTTTCAATTTTTAATGCCATACTTCCTAATATTGTGTGTGTGTTTAATTCTGTACATTGTTATATTGCTTAATACATTTCATAAAGATCTGTGGGAACTGCTTGCCTTGACTTTTTGTGTGGCCAAGAAATGAAACTATTGTTGATAGAGGAACACTGCAAACTTGCTTTGGGTATGTGGTTGATTCAGTTTTATGTCACTGTCTTTACCAGAAGCAATCTTTGTTAAGTGGCACAGATTTCTTTGAACAGAAAAGCCTTTGACAGACTGCCTTTGACGTGATTTGTTTACAGCAACTAGTGATGGTTTTGTACAATGGGAGATTGAGAAGATAGCCCCCACCCCACCCCCACAAAAAGGCCAAACAGAAATATGACACATCTTCTGTTTGTAGATATGTAAATCAGATAATGGTTGTATCATGTGACCACTCCTGATTGCACATGAATCCTTAAGGGGGATATAAGCAAAAAGTGATTACAGAACACATGCCTTGTGTTTTGATGACTGCATTAAAAGTCTCTATGGAATAACGTTCATTGGCTGTGAGCAATGTCTTTAAAGAAAAAGGCACAAAGCTACTGGAGAGCTTGGGAGGGTGTGGGGAAAGTCTTACTGTAATGTCCTTTGGTTTAAGCAGGAATGAGGTTGCTTATAGTGGAAGGAAGGAGTTTCCTGTAAGAAGCAGGACTTCTATTTTGAAGTGGCATAGCAGCTGTTGCTTATTGCAGTACAGAGCTGCAGATCTGACTGGGTCACACAGCTCTCTCTGTGTGTCTTCATGGCTGCACTGGATTGAGAGTGGCGCAGGCACATATTGTCACTCAAATTGAAGTTGGATCATTTGAAACAACACCTAGTAGCGTTTCAAGTGTGTCATGGCTGTTGGGGATGGTGAGTGCGATTTTTATTATTGTTATACTGGCTTGAGTTTTGTGTACTTGAATATTGACACAACCGTGCGATGTTAGGCATGTCAAACGCTGGTTTATGTTGTGCTATGGCTTTTTTTTTTTTTTAGGGCTTTTGAAACTTAAATTGGGATTAAGCAACAGTAAAGGCAGTGTACCTATAGAATAGTACTGTGTCTTTTAGTCATGTGTTTTGTGGTTTTGGGTGGCAATAAGAAGGACATGTCATCTCATCTGTGTACAAGCAGGGAGAAAGTATCTACACTGAGAAGGCATTTGAAGTAAACACAGTGTGGCTGTTCTTTAAAGAAAGGTTTAGCTAGGGTATATGAAAGTCTTGAATTAAGTGAGATGGATATATTGTTTGGATGTTATATGCTAGGTTGCCATTGTTATCATCCTTGCACAATTTGCCTAGAGTATTCCCGGGCTATAAAGATTAAGAATTCTTAATTGTAGAACTGTGAGTATATATTTTCTTTAATTGCAATGGAACTTAATCAAGTTTGTGCATATCTCTGTGGTCATTTTATGATATGTACAAATGCTGCTGGCTAAAGAAAGAGGAGTTTGACCTTTATGGAAATTAATGTTATTAATATGTGGATATTTTTATTTTTTAGTTTATATTTAGTGGCTGAGATGATTTATTCAAGATGCGGTTTTTCATAAAGAAATCATGTCAAGGCTAAAATGCCAAATAGATAATATAGGCAATATTATAAGTAATTACCTATGTGGATTCTCAAGATGTTTGTGTTTTAATCCATTGGAAATTAGGCAGTAGTTTAGGATGAGTATTTTGTAGTCCTTAAGATGGTTGCATAATCCTATGGCGTTGATATGTTTCTACAACTGTGTAGCTAGTCAAACTTTAAACAGTTAGAGAGCTTATGAATGTCACTTTCTTCATAAATTAATTTATGTTCATAAATTAAAAACTATTTAAATATTAAATTTCTCTAACAGTGCTGCTCTTATATTTGTTTTCATTTGGAGAACTCCCAAACATCCATCTTTCTAACATCACTTGGATTGGTCATGAATCTGTCATTGTTCAGTGACTATACTAATTGTTACATTGACAGTTACCATTATTACCATAGTCCTGTGCCTATTATTGCAAATGAAAGAGATCCTTTGCTTTTGATGTATTATTTCTATGTAGTTGTGGTTTATTTCCTCTGATGTATATCATAAAGCAATTTGTGGAAGTTAACCAGATTCTAAACGGCGTTACACAGAATGTTTTTTTTTACTTGCTTTCTCCACAAATGGCATCATTTGTATGTTCATTATTAATCAAGGCACTTAGCTTATACCTCAGGACCACTAGCTGAAGTGTACTCAAATAACTGTCAAAGACAAGAATTTGCGGTTTGCTTGTGTCAACCGTTTGGTCACTAACAAGTACTCAAACATAATACTGTTCTAAAAGTCAGCTGACACTATGGAGGAGCTTTGAGTAAAATGTCAGATACAATTAGAATTGTGTAGAAAGATTCTGTAGGAGTTTTTTCTTAAATCAACTGTTCACATCTAGGAGGAATTCAATCTCTTGAATGACCAATGTCATGATAATGTTAACATAACTGAGAATAAGACTACTCTGTAGATAATCTGTTCTGTGGATTGTTGAATAGTGCAATCCTGTGGATGTCTACTCAGAAGTAAGCCCTATTGAGTTCAGGAGGACTTACTCCTGGGTAAATGTGTTTAGAATTGCAGCCAAAATCTTTGTACTTGAACTTTTCTCGAAGTCAAGTTTTCTCATGCAACAGGACTTTTCTTTCTGTTCCTCACTGCAGTCAGTTATGGCCATTCCTAAACTATTTTTGCATGTTGGAGGACCCTCTGGAATGGCATGGGAAATGTTGCAGAAAGCTGGAAGTGGAAATCAGGGACTCCCCATGTGCAAAGCGAAGTGCAAGCTCTTTTGATCCTAGCCATTGTTCCCGTTTTAAAATTCAACATTTAGAAAACTATTTTCTATTTTTACTAGCAAATGAATGAATACAGAATTTAATTCATACTCTGTAGTGATTTGTTCCATATTCCAAAAATTATTGTATTCATTCTTTATTCACTGATAAAATCAAATGTGTTGTTAAAGAATAGGGAGAATCTGACTGAACTTCACCTTAAGCCAGGGGTGGGCAACTATGGGGTGCAGGAGCATGTAGCTCCTGCACCCCATAGCTGCTAAGGAACCCTAAAAGGATCAAATGTCGTTTGCAGAGAAGCTAGATTTGACCTTTTTGGTGATCCATAGTGCTCAGGATGCCATTTTTTGTTTAATTTTTTAAAACAATTTTTCGGGTCACCAAGCAGATTATGGCCCAGGCAGAAATGGCCCCTGGACCTCCCAAGGTTGCTCCCCCATCTTAAGCTTATTGAGCTTCCAGGTGTATAAGCGTATTACGCTTCCAGGTGTAAGGAAGATAGTTTCACCAAATTAATTTCCTAATTTCCACAGCTTTTTATAGGTACTGAATTTTGAACCTTAATTTCCATTGTGAGAGATGGAGACACAAGATTCTGTTGTTGGCACTTGGAAACACATGCACAGCTTTTTTGAAACTAACTCAAGTTAACATTTGGAGGTTCCAGAGGTTCTTTTCATATTTTGAAAATGTGAAAATGTTTGTTTGCTAGAAATATCTTATTTACACCTTCACATAAAATTGTAGTGGTGTTGAAGTTCTTGGCACTGAATTTTTTTTGTGTGAGCTGCTCCTTGAAGAGGATAATGTTATATCCCTTGTTAACGGTTTTTGTGAACCGCCCAGAGAGCTTCGGCTATTGGGCGGTATAGAAATGAAATAAATAAATAAATAACCAACCAACCAACCAACCAACCAACCAGATTAGGGCTTTCAGGCTATATCCAACATAATGGTTGTGTACTACTGTCATGTAGGACACAAGATCATCCTGTTTTATTTTAATTCAGAGATTTACCAGAGTATTACTACTTTGTTAAATGAATTGATATAATTATTTTGCTTCAGAGATACATTGTTCAAACTAAACAAGAATTTATTAATTTACTATACTTATATTCCATATTTCCACCAAGGAGCTCAAGGCAGCCAACATGGTCCTCCCCACAACATTTTGTACATTTTTTTTTAAAGCTGGTTTAAATGTGTTCTTTAGAGCTGCAGTTCCTGCTTTTCGAAATCCATTCTTTGAGCAAAGGCTAAGGAGTTCAGTCATTCAAGTTGGTTTTGTCTTTGGCATACAAGTAAAGCTGGCCAACGAAATTACCAGTTTGTATGGTGATATATTTTTCATGATGTGGGCACTTGTCCATTTTTTAAACTGGATTGAGATCAACCATTTATTTCAGTTAGACTTGGATCCTGAGTAGTATAGAACCTTTCCAGAAACATTCTGAGCCACCTTAAAAGTGATTCATCAAGAAAGGAGAGCACTTTTCTAAACATATTTTTAGCCCCTTGTGAGGACCTGAGGCCTTTTTGACCACCTCAGGATCCCCACAACCCTCTGTTTGTGTATTGTGATGCTTCACCACTTTCTCAATTGGTGCCACCAATACCCCTTTTAGAGCTGCTTTCTTCCTTTTGGTAGCACAGACCAAGCAGCCAGCATGTGGGGGTTATTCCATGAAACCCTTCCTAATAACTAAAAAGGAAACTGTCTTTTAAAATTGAAAACAAGGAAGGTTTATTTGGTACAACAGGATTGGGAATAGGAACTGGACTGGGATGAGGAAAGGATATCAGGGATGATGATTAAAATAAGTCAGCACTATAAACTATACTATAACATTTGCTTTTAGTTCTATGTTCAAAAACCTCTCACAGTCTCTCTCACACTACCTAACACACTTTCTATCCCATAGACTATCTCACTAGATGTTCTCACTCTTATCTCCCAATCTCATCTCAGACTTATCTAGCTGTACCTAATAGGGATGTACCAATCCCTTATTTGCCGTCCATGGGGAGTCTGCTGGGGGGGGGGGGAGGCGATCTGTTCCTCCCCCCCCGGAATCCTCGCCAGCCAGCTCCGCTCTGTGGCAATTCCGCGGAGCCGCTGTCCGGCTCCGAAGCCCCAGCGATATGGCTGCCATTGCCGTATTGCTGGCTGGACTGACGAACTGCGGACGCCATTTGCGTCCCTGTTCTTTGATGTGATAGACCCTATCACGTCAAAGAGCAGGGACGCAAATGGTGCCCGCTACGCTGGATGCCATTTGCGTCCGCAGTTCGTCAGTCCAGCCAGCGATACGGCAATGGAGGTCATATCGCTGGGGCATCGGAGCTGGCAGCAGGCAGGATCCGCCGGTGAGGACTTCGCGAGGGAGGCGGAGGGAGGCAATCCGATCCTCCACAGACTTCAGGGGACCAGATTCAATAGAATCCAGCCTCATTGGGGTCCGTGGAGGATTTCTCCAACATCCCTAGTACCTAATATATCTTCCACCCAGACTTATCCGACTCTCTAGAAGCAATCATCCCACCTTTTTCTGCACAAGCTCTCCTCCAGTCACACTGCATTCCATTCTCACTCAGCCCTTTCTTCCACTTGCCATACTGTAATTCTTGCCCACACTCTGCCAAAACCTGCCTCACACTCACCTGTCAATCATTCCAGTTACATACCAACCACAATACATATATACAAACCTTTACTATTTACATCATATTGTGCATGTGGAATCGCCGTACCCATCTTATAACATAACACTTTTAACACTTTCTTTAATGCTTATGTTCAATGGTTAAGAGAGCGATCGTGGTGCTTTTGCCTGCAGGGTGACAGTAATGACGGAAGTGGTTTTCCACCTTCTGCTGGGCTTTTTAGTGCCCTTAGAAAAACAATTTCTCCTACAATAGGAGGGAATTCAGTTAGACCTGCCCTGGTTCTGGTTCCCCCATGTTGGGGGTGTGCTTGGGGCCTGGGAGGGCTGTGGATCCAGCAGATCTACATCTTCTCCCTCTGTGCCCACTGCCACACACCCCACAGGCCTCTTTCCCTTCTTCTATGCGGTTGGAGAGAGAACCATCACCGGAAACCTCTGTGATGGCTGCAAAGGGACCAGGAGAGGGACTCAGAGGTAGGAACATAGGAAGCTGCCTTAGGAAGCTGAGTGAGGCCATAGATCCATGTAACTGAGTATTGTAAACACTGAGCTGCCTTTGATTATGTGTAGAATATATATTGGTATACTCTGCAAAAACTTATGTAGTGAATGCAGTGTCCTTGATGCTGAATTACATTAAGAGCTTGGGCTTGGAAAAGCAGTGACCCAGACTGACTCACAAAGCTCTTTGGCCTTGGATTCATTTGCATGAGTTTGCACCTTCTGTTTTCTGTTCTTCCTCAGATGTGGGTTCTTCTATCTCTCAACTATCATATTGGGTTTTGTTGGATATTAGGACATGTAAGCATTAGGGGCAATGAACTGGCTGTCCAGGCTGCCAGAATGGCAGCCCACTTTGCTTTTAAACGTGTAGAAGTACCACCAAGAGTCTTTGCCCCCATATTGTAAGTCTAAGCTGAAGGAACAGTAACAATAGCTATGAGAATGCCAGACCAGCAGTAAGTTTCTTGAATTGTAACCAGTGCTTCCAATTATGGTGGGATTTTTCACTTAAGAACTGAAAGAAGTTGTCTTGGCCAAGCTGTAGATTGGGCATGGAGTCCCTAGCTATCAGTATCTCTTGGTCATGCCTTTTAGTGTTCCCCTCATTGTTAAACACATGTTGCTAGAATGTCTACAATTATCAAGTGCATGACAAACTACATACCCAGTTCCCTTCTCTAAGCTTAGCCTCAGTTTTAGGTGATGATGCTGATTTATGAGTTTTATTCAGGTTCCTGAGCTCTATTGGCTGGCTGCCCTCTTTTTAAGATGGTTTGAATTATTGCAAAGAAATTGCTGATAGAGGAAGTTTTCTGCATTTTCAACAAGACTAGTGTGTAGCACATTACGGCCTAAACTTCAGTATACCCAACCTACTTATGCAATATGTGTTTAAGTTTCTATTACGTGCATAACAATCTGTTTTCCACTCTTTACATCCTAAAATGAAAACCAGCAGGAATGTTAAGTCTAAAAGAAAACTTCAGGTGTCTCATCAAGTGTGTTACCGTAATTCTTTTATCTTCCCCGGTGGTTCTGATGCCTGAAATCTTAATAAGGTTACAAAGTAGATCTTTGACTGAAGCTAACAAGTAAAGGGAATAAAAAATATAGCTCTTCTCTGTTTGTTTTGTCACAATAGATGGGGCTTACCTTCTGGAAGAGTATCTGATATAAATTTGCCAGAACCAGCTGCTCCATAGCATGCATAATCTCCTTGGAAATTACATTTCAAGGAAGGACTTAACAAAATGATGTGTGCCAAAGGGATAAATCGCCAAAACAGAATGGCTGAGGCAATAAAGCTATATAATACTACTGATGTAAGTCCCTAAAAACTTACCAAGCATCAGAATGGCACTGAGATTAACTTGGCCAACTGTTCCCGCACTCATTTGAGGGGGGTCTCTAATGCCTGCAAGTTCAGAGGATTTTAACAATTTCATAAGAAAGGAGATGGTCATTAACTGAACATTTTGCATGCTTTCTAGTTAAAACAAGTAAGGATATCGCTTTCTGAAGGTGACAGAGAAATTTTGACCTCCTTGGACTGAAGATAACTATAAGCAAGAGTTGGCCTCCAAATAATTCACCATAGCACCAACCCAAATTTGAGATTTCCAAATAAGTGTCTGGCTCAGGGCTGTTTGGGCATCTGCTTCTGTTTTTTTTTTTTTTTTTTTGCCACTGTGGGACTTAAGGTCTTCTATTTCCTCTCTGGTCCCCCAGTGCAAAAACTATGTCAGCCTCCCCCAACCTGGTGCCTTCCAGATGTGTTGGACTCTTCAATCAACACATCATCTCCCAGCCAGCATGGCCACCACCTGACCTATGCATAGTAAAGGAAGCAGAAAGGAGGCAAAGTTATGTGAACGTGGGATCTCCTTCATTCCTGTATATTGAAACTGCTCGAGAAGGTTTCATTATTCAGGGTTATAGGGAGATACCATCTTCAGATAAAGTGCTCTCCCAGTTCAGGCAATCATTTCTAAGTACAAAGAGGAAATACACAAGCCCTGAGGCCTGTTTCCAGTCTTACTGCAGGAGGATGGGGGGGGGAATAGAGTAATGGTTAGACAGCTCTTTGACACCTCTGTTGCAGTGACCATCAGGTTACGAAATTCAAGTAGCTACTAAACTACCCACAAGCATAAGAAAGGGGGAATAGTAAGAGGTATATATTTCTTTGAATGAAGGCTTTAATTGTCCAGTTAGGCTCTGTCTCCTATTTAAGGGATGTAATGGAGCTAGTCTCAGACCCCCTCACCAGATAAATGTGGAACACACTGACTTCATCTTCCCTTTCTAAAATTTCAGCATTTTTCAGTCATCTAGTTTTTGCTCTAGCTCTTTATCCTGGGTTTATCTGTGAAAGATATATTGGATATAGCTACGGAGACATGGGAGTGCTCAATCTCTACAGAAGCTGAGAAAATGCAGAGCATTTGGAACAAATATGGACTGTTGGCTGCAAACTCCCTGATTGTCGGAAGATGATCATTTTATTGGGTTCTGGGTTGCTTCTACTAATTTTTTTCCTGATGGCTGTTCTCAAATAAGAAAAATTAAATCAACTTTTATGCCCAGATCATTTCACTTCAAAATGCCTTTTGTCTCTTGTTCTTCCTAAGGTATAAAAATTAATGTGACTAAAGAGAGCTTATAACAGGTTACATGAGGTGTGGGTAATATACCCCTGCATAATTTAACACAGTCAAACTATTTGGTGTGAACGCAGTTGTAAAGAACATCCTAATATTAAAATTTTATAGAAGAGCAACTCTTGATTGAAGCTGTTCAGCACCTAGAATTAGAGTTGCAGGTGTGAAAATGCCTGCGCTTTAAGACTTTATCAGATTGCCCAAACACATACAATGCTAACTAAGTGAAGGATGTCATAGTCTTATGCTTCTTACTTTAAAAAAAGAAACAGCAAAAACAGCTTGCATTTCAGAAGTGACTCTTCGCTGCTTTCAAGCTTCATATCTGCAAGTTTTGGAGTTCCTTCTCAGAGTAATGGTTACTCGGTGTCTGTGGAAACAATACGTTGTATCCAGATTTAGTCATACTTGGAGTAGAGTCATTGAAATCAATGGGGTTAAAGTCATGACTGTTCTATTATAAGTATGACTAAATCTGGATTTAAGCCAATAGGTGTGTGTGTGAGGGGGGTGGTATATCTTACATAGCTGTTCCTATGGCTATGAATGTATAAGAGTATGAACTGCATGTGAACTGCCTGTGAGGGAGTTTGTACTCACTAGTGCTGGGTAAAAGCGTGTGTGCGTGCTTTTCACAAACTTTTTTTCCTCAGCAGTATGGCATCCTCCTTCCATGTCTGAGAACTAGCAAGTGTTTTGTAGTTGTCAGTTGCTACAAGTATTCAACACTTTTGTCTCTGCTTTGTGTAAGAGAAGTTGTCACATGTGTACACTTCCTTCCTCCAAGATGCTCATGACAGCACCCCATAACATTTTTAATAATGTTTAGGGGAGTCCTGTAACACTGAATAGTAACTGTTTCTTGTGTTCTCTTATGCATGTCAATTGATTCACCTTTATTTGTAAATTTATGAGTCACCTTTCAGCCCACATAGGTCCCCCAAGGTGGCTTACAGTTAAAACTGGTTACAATTAAAAAACTTCACATTTTTAAAGAACTGTAAAAACAATGTGAAAACTTTAAAAAACAGCACCAACAGCAGAAATTGAGAGCAGGCCAGAATCTTATAGAGTGCAGAGCTAACAGATTTAAAATAATAAAAAGCCATACAGAACTAAGAAGTTTTAACAGCCCAACTAAAACTGAATAGAGTAGGGGCCAGCCTTACTTCTTTAGGGACAGAGTTCCACAGGCAGGGCAATGTGACCGTGAATGCTCTACCTATGTTGGTGTTGTTAGCAGTAGTACTAATACTTGTATACTGTTTAATATAATAAGATCTCTAAACAGTTCACATATAAATATAAAAAAATACATTTAAATGCAGTATTAAAAAAAAATTCATATACAATAACAATACAAAACAATACAAGGTACGATAAGATGGAGCAGCATATGATTAATTGTAATTAATTACAAGCCAGAGAAAACCTGGGTGAACAAGTGTGTTTTGGGGAGGCATTTGAAACGTACCACATTTTCTGCCTCCTGAACTGCACAGGGAAGGATTTTTTAGAGGGTGGGCACTGTCACCAAGAAGGCCTTTGAGATATTACATGGTGACATTCTGTTGGTCATGAAATGATCAGCAAGGCCTCTTCTGAAGTTCTAAAGGCCGGCTGGGTATATATAGGGGAAGGCAGTCTGCTAGGTATCTTGGACCCAAGTTGTTTAGGGGTTTGCCAACAATATAACCTTGAATGTGGCTTGGTGCCTAATAAGCCAGTGCAGTTCTTTTACTACAGGTGTTATGTGGACATAGCCGGGTGTCCCAGTGAGCACTCTAGTTGCTGCATTCTGCACTGACTAACTGCAGCTTCTGAACAGAGTCACACTCCCCCTGTCCCTCTGCCAAAGAAGGTCATCCATCACAGAGACCAAGGCCAATTCTCTTCCAAAACTGGGATTGAACTTAACCTCTTTTGCTGGTGGGACACACCAAAGAACATCTGAAGAAGATCTTAAACTATAGATAGGTTCAAATGGGAGGAGGCAGTCTTTCAGATATCCTGGCTCCAAGCCATTTAGGATCTTATAGTTAAGCACCAGCATCTTGAATTGTGCCTGGAAACTGATGTGAAATCAGTGCAGTTGATACAAGACTGGTGTAATATAGTCAAAGAGCACACAAGAAAGTAATCATTTAGCACTAGCTGCAGTTTCTGAACACTCAGAACCGCTAGTTCTTTCAGAAGGAAACTTTTCAAGGGTGTTTGCTATACATGCAACAGTATCAATGATGGGTGTGAGATGATATAGATGCAGCCCTGTAAAAAATGTTGCAGCGTAGAATGCGTCCGTTTAGGCACTCCAGCTTTTTTTCTCTCCATTTGGGGCTTTTTTCCTGGAAGTGGGGTGAACACATTTCTGCCCAATCCCAGGTACGTTAAAATCTTTGCATCAATGGAGAAATCAGCTTTCATTGTCATCCCTGAGGACACTTTAAAATAGCTTCACTGTGAACCAGGAAATGACCTATTGAGACAATAAGACAGTTCTTATTTCTGTGTCTCTTCCTCCCTTCCCCTTGTCCAGCCACTCCATGCCATTATCCCTCCCACCCAGTTTTCAGACGTTTTCTTCTGGCTTTCAACATTCTTTGCCATTGAGCTAATGTTGAGCTGTTGTGGGGGGGCTTCCCCCCTTAAGGATTTTTCTGTGGATCATTTGTACTTGTGCATACCTCAGGACTCCCCCAAAGATGCTGATATTTTGTGCATGGATGGTGTGGTTTTGTCTGCCATGAGCATGGGATAACCTGAATTGGTATTAGAAGGAATGAAAAAGGAAAGATCATTAAGAGTTTTACAGCTTCTTCAGAATAGACAAAATGACATCACTTGCTTCAAGGCAAGCCCAGATCATTCTAAAGCTAAACACTCAAAGCATTCAGATGACTGAAAAATATGTCATTTCTAGCTTGGATCATAGCCATCTAAGTAGCTATAAAAAGGGTGAATTGGTTTCTGAATGTAAACTAACTTTACATTAATTCTCTGAGTTATAAGAATTGGGCACAGAGGGGTTAAGTAATCCATGCAGTCTACCCATATTTTAAGTTCCTTCTAAGAGTAATTCACAGATACTTCATATTTATCATAAGGAAAGAATTTTGGTGCAAATGGGGGTTGTTGTTTTTAAACTGGCTCACACCAGAGGGTTTTACTATGTTTTAGCATATGGTGCTGATAAAGCTCACTTCTGATATAATTAACAAATAGTGGCATGTACTTAGGCACAGGTGATGGCCAGTAGAACTGCTATTAGCATATGCATGTAGGAGCCTCTTTGCTTTCACTAATCCATACAGGGCAGAGAAACTCCACCCCTGAACATAGGTCTTTTTCTTGGTAGACATCACCTGCAGATATTAAGTGCATATCATTAAAACTTTTTTTTAAAATGCCTCATTTTAAAAAAAAACATCAACTCACATTTGTATTAGACATTCTTCTTCGTGGCCTCTGTGCATCATACATTTGGGTTCTGCACCTGCGCAGAGCCTCGATTTGGGAAACTTCTATAGCTGAGGAGTTTAGGCGGGAACCCTTCCCCCACTGTCCCAGTGCACATGTTCCCGGTGGGTTCCTGCCTTTTCCCTCAGTTCTCTTTAAACCGCTGTTGTGGTTGCCTCGTTTGGGAACTTCTGCAATCAGACTCTGTTCTGATAGCATTTCAGGTCAAAAAAACCTGAGGCTTTAATTTTATTTTTCTCTATCATTATTCTACCTTCTATATCTGTGTTACATTCTTCTCCTTTTATTTTTCACAATCTTGTGATCGCCCTCACAGGCGTATGGCCCTTTGGGCCCTGTTTAGGAAGTGCTTCCACTGCAGGGTAAAGTTGTCACCCTTGAACGGTCTTTCCTGCTTCCTGTTTTGCCTCTGAGAAGGCCATGTAGTCGAGACCTGCCCAGCTTGTCAGGCTTTCTCCAAACAAGCCTGTAGGAACCAGGCATATAGCCTAAAAGCTGCACTTTGGAAATGTGCGCTGGAAGTGTTGATGAGCCAGGAAATACAGCTTCAAAAAACATGCCTGCTCTGCTGAGGGATCAGTCTCCTCAGTGCTGTACTTCGCTGAGTGCACAATATCCACCCACACTGAGCTGATCTTTGGCAGTTGCACTGGCTAAGAAAATTTTTTTTAAAAGCAAAGGCTTCAAAGAAGGCAGGTCTCCTTCTAAATAATAAAATCTCCATCATCCACAATTTAATTTAATTGTGGATTAGAGGGCCGACCTGGTGTGCATTACAGAGACCTGCATGGGGGAACTGGGAGGGGTTAGTCCCAGTTTTGTCCTCCTGGGTACCCGGTGCAGCACCAACACCAGCGTGAGGGTTGGGGAGGAAGGGCTGCTGTGGTCTACAGAGATCTTCTGTTTCCCTCATAAGGCTTCCTGTCCATTTGTTTGGCAATCCTGAGTGTATCTTACCTTGGGTACCCGAGACAATTAGGGATTCTGCTGGTGTACCACCCACCCCACTGCCCATCAGACTCCGTACCTGAGCTGATGAGGTGGTCTCAGACTTGGTGTTGAGGACCCCAAGGATGATGGTTCTGGGGGATTTCAGCTTCCATGCTGAGACTATTGGATCCAGGGCAGCCCAGGACTTCATGGCTGCCATGACAACCATGGGGCTGTCCCAGCATGTGGTTGGACCAACGCATGTAAGAGGACACACTCTTGATCTGGTTTTCTCCACTGGGCAGGAGGGTGGTGATCTAAATGCGGGGGAATTAACATCTATCCCCTTGTCATGGTCAGATCATTTCCTATTGAGGGTTAGACTCTTGGAAGCCTTTCCCCTCTGCAAGGGCAGGGGACCTATTAAAATGGTCCGCCCTCAGAGGCTAATGGATTCTTTTGGATTCCAGAGGGCTCTGGGGGATTTTTCTGCTGGTATGGCTGGCAGTCCTGTTGAAGCCCTGTTACTCTTTGGAATGCAGAGATGACTAAGGCAGTTGACATGATCGCTCCCAAGGACTCTCTCCCTCTGAGCAGAACCTGGGCAGCTCCTTGGGATACACCTGAGCTGAGAACAATGAAGCAAGAGAAATGTTGTTTAGCACACAGGTGGAGGAAGAATCATGCTGAGTCCAACCAAGAATAGGTTAGAGCTCATTATCGAGCCTACTCTGTGATGGTGAGGGTGGCAGAGAATTCTTTTCCACCAGTATTTTTTTCATGACAGTTTGTTATTTCGAAAGAAGGCTAACAAAATAAAGGCAACAAGAAGAAGAAGAACGTACATAATAATCAAAATCACTAAAGAAACAAAGGAATTCACTAATTACATATCTAATGAAAGTAAAAATACAAACAACTTCTACAACATATAAAAGGAACGTACGTAAGTGTATGTCATTTTGTGTGTTTGTGCATATTAATCAGAAAAAATGTAGACAATTTGTACTTCGTTGAACTTTATCAAAAGTTTGAAGTGCCTTTTTCCACCAGTACTGAATCTGCTCAGTGTTGTCCAGTGGAGCTTCTCCAGTTGGTTCATGGACTTTTTGCAATCTGGGCCAGGGAGAGAACTGGTGGAACACTCGGTAGCATGCTGTAACACATTTGCATGGCATTTTGAAGATAGTCACTCACATTTGTCACAATTTGAACACCACAGTTAGTGCAGTTCCACTAGTAGAGGTGCCCAGAGTACCATTTGGTCCAGTTTTATTAGATGAGTTTCAGTTGTTGAGTCCCAAGAATGCGGACAAGGTGCTCAGACAAGTCTGGTTGACCATCTGTATGCTTGATCCTTGCCCATCATGGCTTATTACATCTAATTTGGAGGGGATGTCCAGTTGGGTCCAAGAGCTTATCAACTCCTGAGAGAGAGAGTGAGAGAGAGAGTGGTACCAGCTTCTTTAAAGGAGGTGATAATTAGGTCACTCCTAAAAAAGCCTAATCTGGACCCAGAAGGTGTTCACAGCGATCGGCCGATTGCTAATATCGCCTTCCTGGACAAGGTGCTTGAGTGGGTGATTGCTGGTCAACTCCAGGCACTCTTGAATGAAACAGATTATCTAGACCCACTTCAGTCGGGCTTCAGACCTGGCCTTGGAGCAGAAACTGCCTTGATCACCCTGTGGGATGACCTTTGCTGGGACAGGGGGAGTGCAACCCTGTTGATTCTCTTGGAACTTTCAGCAGCTTTTGATACCATCAACCATGATATCCTTCTGGATAGGCTGTCTGGGTTGGGAGTTGGAGGCACTGCACTGCAGTGGTTCCGTTCCTACTTGCATGGTCGGTTCCAGAAAGGGGGGGGGATTATTGCTCTGCCCCTTGGCATTTTCATCACAGACTTCCACGAGGCTCTATTTTAGCCCCCATGCTGTTTAACATTTATGTGAAGCTGCTGGGAGAAGTTATCCAGAAATATGGACTGAGGTGTCACCAGTATGCAGATGCCACCCAGCTCTACCTCTCCTTTTCATTAAACCCAGGTGTGGCAATTGACTTTCTGAATGAGTGCCTGAGTATGGTAATGGACTGGATGAGGGCCAATAAACTGAGACTCAGTTCAGACAAGACAGAGATACTATTAGTGGGTAGTTCATCTGTCCAGCTAAGCACAGTTCAACCTATTCTGGAGGGGGTTGCACTCCCCCTAAAGGATCAGATTCATAGTTTGGGGTTGCTGTTGGATCCAAAGCTGTCACTCGAGACACTGGTGGACTCTGTGGCACAGAGCACCTTTTATCAGCTTAGGCTAATAACTATGTCCCTATCTGGACAAAGATAGCCTAGCTACAGTTATCCATGCTCTGATAACCTCTCATTTGGATTACTGCAATGCGTTATACAAGGGGCTGCCTTTGAAAACGGTCCGGAAACTTCAGCTGGTCCATAATAGGACAACGAGACTAGTAACAGGGACTGCCCAACATGATCATATTATGCCATTACTCTTTCATCTGCGCTGGCTGCCAGTCCATTTCTGGGCCCAATTCAAAGTGCTGGTGCTAACATTCAAAGCCCTAAACAGCTTGGAGTCAGGTTACCTGAAGCATCGTCACCTCCCAAATACACCTGCCTGGAGCCTAAGGTTAGCTGTGGCCAAACGAAGTGAAGTGGGTGGCTACTGGGGGATGGCCTTTTTTGCAGTGACACCCCAGTTATGGAATGAGCTTCCCAGAGAGGTTTGCCTGGCACCTACGTTGTACTCATTTCGGCCTTTTCATTCTCCCAGGCATTTTAGTTTTTCAGTTTGTTTTTATCTGGTACTGTATTTTAAATTTCTTGCTGTCAGCTCTGTTTGATTATTTTATATTGTAGTACTAAACTTTTATATTGTATTTTATCACCAATATTTTATTGTTTTTTGTTGGGTGGTATAAAAATGTAGTACATATTACTGAATTATGTGATCATTTGACCATCTATTTGATCATGATCGCGATCCAGTACTGTCAAATGTTTCATGAAGTCAAGATCACTTGTGTAGTGGCAGCGTATGTTTTTGTTGCATCATAGGGTTATTTAATAGCAATGGCAGGTACGCAGGTAGGTGTCTTGTTCCTGCAACCATGCAAGAGTCAAGGAGTCACTCACTCCTGACTTGCCACATGACCTAGCACTTCCTACTATCCATTTGCTTTATCTTCTGTAATCTCTGAACACAGGTTTTAGGAGGAAGCAGGAAGCAAGTATATACAAATTACACAGGTTGCAAAGGTCCAGGAAGGATGCTACATTTTATGTACAAAAAAGGGACCCTTCAAGTGATCTAGCATGGTGTTCAGAGAGTGGCTTGGAAAGACTGGTTTCCGAAGCTTTCTAAGTATCTGTAGTCTTTGTAAACAAAATCTTGTTCTTTGTTCAAATCAGTGCTTTAAATATTTAACTATATATGACTAGTCAAATTCTAACACTACCGCTCACTGAGACTTGGGTCTTCTGCTGGTAAAGCTGTAGTGGTGGCTAGAAAATGTTGTGGCCTTGTGCGCGCACACACGTGAGACTGTGTGTGCCTGTGTCTGTGTTTGTGTGGAGGGGGATATCCTTGTCCTGCAGTCTCCTGTACAGTTACCTTCTGTTGATTTGAGAGCCAGCTACTGACTGGGTGTCAATGAGAAACTGACATCCACGTCACTGGTGGGTCTTCTCTGTGACCTAAGCCCATGACTGGTCAGCAATGTTTCCCAACGGGTTTAAGACACTGCTCACAGTCCTGTAGCTGCTCATGATGCCTGCTACATTTCCTTCATGCTTAGCCAGTACGCTATAATAATCTTTCCTCCTGTTGTGCATCTCTCCTGAAAGATGACCAGGAACTCACTGCAATTTGTTAACCCGGATCCTGCATCCATTACAACACCCATTTATGCAGCCGAAAGGTGTACTTTTATTTATTTACTACATGGACATCCAACCTTTATTTATTTGATTTATATCCTGCCTCTCTACCAGAAATGGTGCTCAAGGCAGCTTCCATTGAACTCAAGGTTTTCCATTGAGACTGATCAGACCTGGACAGGCTGAACTTTAGTAAGGGTGGTGCATTGTAGGTGTCCAGACCATACCTTGTACCCACAGAATAGCTCTCACAGTCTTTGGCTCATTTGGATAACTGCTAGGTCACTTGTAGCCATATCTGATGATCAGTTGTTGGACATATGAGATGAAATGCTATAACGCAATATCCAAAACATATCCATTATTTCAAGCATTTATACCCCATTTTTCAGCAGAAAAGGCTCCAAGAGCACCTTACATACAATAAATAAAAAGAAGGCAGTCCCTGCCCACAGTCCAACAATCTAAAAAACACAAAAAGCAATGAGGAGGGGGGAAAGCAAACTCAAGACACCATTTGCTAAAGATAAATAGTAATTCTTGTAATTACCAGCTGAAATGGAAACAGTTCAGAAAGAGGAGGAGCCCAGTGAAGCTGGTCTTTCAGCAGAGGTGATGGAATAGCCCTCCTTTCCATCTCACCCTCTGTTGCAGCCTGATGGCATACAGTATGTATGGGATATGGTATATTTCATGACAGAAATTCAAGACCAGGAGCATCTCTTATGGGGGCTTTCTTCACTAGTCTTCTCCCCTGTGTTCCTCCCAATTGCCCTGTCCTATTCCAAAAAAGGCAGTGACTTTGACACAATATTCTCTATGTCTTCATGCTTCTCCCACATCCAGAGGTGGGGATAAACTTATTGGCACCGCTTCTCCCACACACATATGCACTCCCCACTGCATAATAAGGCTACTGGCAAGTTGCCACTGAACAGTGCCTATATTTCTTTAGAAGCTATCAGGACCAAAGCTGGGAACATAAGAATGTTAATTTGAGAGAGGGCACTAAACTAGTTGAAAGACTGGGGGAGGGGGTGTTTATGAGGGAACACATGCATTGAGTGCTAGCAGATGGCAATCACATTTAAGGGCTGCAAATTTTCTCAAATACTGTTTCTCAAATAACCTAATGGAATGCCTTCATCAAATGCAGGTTGGTTTTGATTTATAGGAAATGCTAGTAAGAGGATACACAGTATAAGAGACATCAGATGGCTATCATCTTTGATTCCTTTGCAATCTTCTATTCAGCCATATTGTTTCTCTTATGTCTAACTGTATAACAAATCCCATTAAGGAGGACTTACAGAATTCATTGCCATGTCTCAATAGCAAAAGTTGTATGGCAAGTGACATCTTGGTGCTTTTTGCAAGTGCTTAGCAAGTTACTCATGAGGACTGGGCATTGATTTATAGAATGGTATCTAGTGGAAGCATTCTTTCCACTTAACAATTCCTCTGGCATCTCCTTGAACAGCCACTGCCTGCTTGCTTGCCCCTTTCCATTAGATTCTTCTCTTCCCCCACCCCTCCCTTCCACTGAAATTATTGGTACAGAATAAATAGCTGCTAATGGTTGCCTAGGAATGCAAGTGTAGAGAAGGAGAATTAAAGCAGTTCTGACAATTATTTTGCACCCCATTCCTAACTCATTTGTTGACCCACCAAAGAACCTCTGTTGTGTAGTCTGAAATATCTATTATTAGGCTGTCTGCTCTGGGATCAGCCAGATTCTTCATCCACCCATCCCACCCCAAAATTTGCCCAGTGGTGCCCCCTCCATTTGATGTGGAAGAAGACTGAAGTATGGAACTCACATCACAAGTCCCCAAAAGTCCCAACTGCACAGGCTGCCAGTCCCTTTCCAGACACAATTCAAAGTGCTGGTATTAATATTCAAAGCCCTAAATGGCTTGGGGCCGGGTTATCCGAAGGATCACCACCTCCCGTATGTATCTGCTCAGATCTTAAGATCATCTTCAGGGGCCCTTCTCCAGGAGCCACTGCCAAAAGAGGTAAGGCAGGTGGCTACCAGGAAAAAGGCATTTTCTGCTGTGGCACCCCAGTTGTGGAACAAACTCCCTAGAGAGGTTTGCCTGATGACTGTGTTATACTCTTTCTGGTGCCAGGTGAAGACCTTTTTTATTTTCCCAGGTGTTTTTAGCATTCCAGTTTTTTAGCTCTGCTGTCTTAAATCTGCTATTGGTGTTTAAAATATCTGTAGTGCTGCTAGGTTTTACTCTGGTTGTATTTTTATTCTGTGGTTTTAATCTATTATATTTTATATTGTATTTTCTGTAGCTTTGGCTTTTGAGCAGTATAAAAATGAAATAAATAATAAATAAAATAAAAGCAACAAATGTCTGAAGATGGTAACCAAGCATTTCTTGATCTTTGAAACCATGTTTCAACAAATACAAGAAGCAAAACTTGCATAACTATTACAGCACTTCAGTTTTATTCCACTGTGCACTCTTAAGTGCATTGTAGTGTACAATGAAATAACCAGTCGAGTTTGGTATTGGGGATTTGGTTGCTAACAAGAAGAGGACTGCGTAACTAGGCAGACTGATAGTGACTGATCCAATGATTTTCTCTGTTTGTTATAGTGTGCCTCTTAATTTATCTATTTACTTTGCCTTGGATTATTCTAATGATAAATAAGCTATACTTCCCTATAAATAGCATGCCAAATTTCTCTTGGCATATTTCTTCAATTACTGAAAGGTTTCAGCAGGGAAAAATGCTATATATTCTGAGAGCCTTGGACTAAAATTCCTAGATACAAGTATAAACTTCTGGATGACAATATGACCTTTCACCTTTTAAGTTATAATGTGAATTTGAGGGAACAGGAGAAAGCACGTCTGAATCCTTCCAAGGAGGGCTCATGTAAACTATGATTCCAGGTCATACTCAAAATTCCTTTCCAGTAGTACAAGATACTTAAACACAGTAGGTTTAAAAACAAAGAACTGCACCTCTTGTTGCAAACATTTCTTCATGTGAAGGGTTCTGCGGACTGCACACAGTCACTGAGGAATAAATTAGTGAAAGCCTGTAAGTGCCCAACAACACTTAGCCTTCACCACAACAGAGGCAGAATAGAAGGTGCATTGGTGGTGACCTGCAAAGAAATACTGCCTACTAGGCCCAGTGGACCCCTGATAAGTAACACAGCTGGAATGAGAGACATCATCATTATCATTATTATTAGGGTGGCACAGGAGTGCCTCTTTAGTTAAAGTGAGTTGCAAAAAAAGGTTCCACCATTATAAGCCTCAAATTTATTCTGCTTATTAAAAAGACACCTGTTGAGCTAATGGGCCGGTTTGCACAGTCATCGTCAGCTAAACAAGCCACAACCCAACAATAGCCCATGGGTTATGTGAGGATTGCTTCCCTCAATCAAGCCATGCTCCCTGGGTTCGGATGACATGACAAAGCACAGTCGGGCAGGTGGCATGTTCTGAGCTTGATTTGTATAATCACAACTTAAACAAGCCACCGTGGCTTGTTTAGCTGACAATCATCGTCCAAACCAGGTCAGTAACTTGAAACTTGGTATCCATGATCTACCTGATGAGTTCTACAATTGTGCAAAATTTCAAACCAATCCGATAAAAATTTCCACAGTTAAAGCAAGTTAAAAACTGCTGAAAATTGTCACATTTGTGTGTTTTTTCTCCAAGCTGCAGCTTGGGATATCATATATTTCTTTCAAATTTTGGCAAAAAGTACTGATGTATGTTATTCTGGCTTGTCGAAGAGGCGTGCCTTTCTTTGGTTTGGTGAAATTCTGAGCAGTGGTTCAAAAGTTGTTAAGGGTTTTTTGCCCCATGACAGCCTAGGACAGCAACTGCTGGCAAAGTTACATTCGGCGTGTTCAGTTTTGCTCTGAAGCTAGAATGCTGCCAGTACTCCAGTGATTTCTATTGGAATTCTGTTATAGAGGGCTTCTGTGTACCATGCCTTTTCCTTTAGTTATTGAATGTGACCTCACAAGGTGAGACTACACATTACTACACAGATTGGGACCTACCCAGCTCCCCTCCATTGTGGTCCCAGACTGGATCAGGTCCCCTATGCCTCCAGTTTACATTGTCAAAATGGCATCCAGTTGTAAGGAAAATTGCAGGCATAGGACAAAGGATTAAAGCCCCCTACCCACCACACTAGGGTCCTGATCCATATGCGATTCCATGAGCTTACTTTTGAGTAACTTTCTCCCCAAAATCTAGTTATGTCTTTCAAATAGTATGTAATTTGACCCTCAAATAATTGGGGGGGTGGGGTCTGGAATGCACAGGTGGAGAGAGAGTCTCACACCACTTTTCTGAAAGCAGAAATGCAGCACAAGGCCTCTGATCCTTGCTCTTACTTTCTTTGTGGTAGGAAAAGGACATGCAAGGATTGTGTCTCATAGTAGGGGTATATTCACACGTTGCACTGAACGTGTGTTCACACTCTATGTATCCTCATTAAGATGATAATCTAGCCCTAATAAGCATTCTCATTGTGTGTAAGCTCTACACGTGAGGAAGGGAAGTGGGGATGAGCACGCTAGCTCCACACCTCCCTCACCATTCTTATTGCTTTCTACATGTGGAGAGTGACTGTCTGTAGAGAATAGCTTCCTCTATCTGTGGAAGTTCCCACCAAGATTTTAGAATCCTGATTCTTGAAATGAAACCATGATTACCATTAGTTAAGTACTTACAATCCTATTTATCATGTAGGTAAACTTGCAAGAAAACAGATTCAAATACATTGGGGCGTGGGTACAATTGTCAATACTGTAATTATAAATTTCCTTTTAAAAAACCAGGGAAAATCAACGATCAGAAACCCTGCCAATTTAAGACCAGAGTTAAGACTACCTCATGTTGGCTCAAACAACACCAAGAAAGGAAATTGAAAGGCAATGCCTTAACTGCCATGCCAGGTGATCAGTGATGATGTGCAATGTCACAAATTATACTTACATCTTACCCTCCATGCATCCACACTTTTTCTTGATCTGCAGAGATACCCCATGTTGTCCTGGTTGTATATTGCCTTATGACGTGTCTAGCCTTACTACTAGGGCTCCCTCTCACTGTTTAATCCATCCTGTCAGCTACTGATGTAAGCAACAAACTGGCATGGGTCAACTCACAGGAGCATTCCTCTAGCAAAACAGTAAAGCTCAGATACTTCATAGGGCAATACAAGACCAGGACAACGTAGGGCATCTTTGCTGGTCCCAGGCACAGCATCCTCCCTATCTGGATTTGGGCCTGAAAGACCAAGGAAAAATGTGGGTGTATGGAGGGTAAGTTGTAAGTAGGCACAATTTTTTATATTGCACAACAACATTGATCATGGGACACGTCAGTTAAGTCATCAACTTCCAATTTCTGGCTTTGTGGAGCTTGAGCCAACATGAGAGAGCTTTAACTCTGGTCTTAACCTGGCAGGGTTTTTTTATCATTGCATTACTTAATCCATTAATAGCCTGCACCTTCAACATCCAAGAGTTACCGGGGTAGGTAGTATCAATACAAAACCATTTTTTAAATAATAAAATATAAGAACCACAAGAGCTAAAATGCAGCAGCAGCACACCCCTCCCCCCGGCAACATAATGTTAAAAAGCCTCTGAAAATAAAAATGTATCTGCCTGGTGTTTAAATGACATTAGTGTGGCTGTCAGGTGGGCCTCCGTACGGAGGGCATTCCAAAGGTGAGGGGCTGCTAACAATAACGCACCCTCTCCAGGCACTACCTGCCACATTTCAGAAGGTGAGGGCATTGGGAGAGAGCCTCAGATAATGATCATGTTGGTCAGGTGGACTGGTACAGGAGAAGGAGGTCCAACAAATACTTGGATTCCATGTGATGGAGTGTTTTCAGGGTTAAGACCAGCACTTTAAATTGAGTGCAGGAATGAATTGGGAGTCAGCGAAGATGTTCCAATATAGCTGAGATATGATTGTGTTACCCAACCCCCCACTCTCACTCTGCTCCGGCAGCGAAGCTGCTTATTCTGGACATAATAGGTTGTATCCAAATGTGTCCATCCACCAGTGGAATGGACACACTAGCAGAATGAATTCCCCTCCCCCTATATTCCCCCAGATCTACTTCAGAGGGTTGGGGGATCCTTTGGAGGAGATTGGGGAATGCATGGCAGGCTACAGAGGAGAATGGAATGTCTGTTCACACAGCATTGGATGTAGCCCAATGTGTTCCATGGTGACCATTATAAACAATCTGATTAAATATTAGGCTGTGTGTTTTCAGGTAGATGTAAGCATTAGCCATCTCATGATTGGCTGTGGTATTTGGTATGTTGTAAATAGTAACTGAGGTATGGGAAGGAGGGAGCTTCTGTAGTATTACAACTGAGGCTGCACCAGATCACCCAGAATATAGCTGTGCCTATACAACACATGTGACACAAATGCATCACACAATCAGAGCAAGGGATTTCTCTAAAAAAAATAAGCTGGATAGGCCTGCAGATATGGTCTGTCTCTTTGCAGAAAATATAGACCAGGGTGTAGTACCTCAAGCCAGGGGTCTGAATCCAGCCCTCCCAGGGTCCTAGTTGGGCCCTCCCCAGAAGGCTCCATCTCTTCCCCTGGCCCCACTCCCTTTTCCCCAAATACCGATCATTTGGTGGTTTCCCAGGTTTGTCCAGTTTTTTCCTCATTCTAAAAGGCTGAAAGGCCTCTCCTAAGACTGAGTCCCTGGAAGTAAGAGCTTTAAGCCAAAATATGCTGGTATTTTTGGCCCTGCCCCCTTTGCCTTTGGCCCCACCTACCACTGGAATGTGGGCCCCAAGAGCTTCTCTCAAATGGTATTCAACTATGGGCTTTGGTAGGTAGGCACCTGGGTATGGGCCCCGGATCTTCTGAGGTGTGCCCTGGATCATCTGAGCAGCCCCAATTGCCATCATCTGCCTTAATACAAGTCTGCTTCGTCCCTCTGAGCTCAGTAGCCTTGTGGCTACTAAAGAGGCCTTAGGATTCACTCCCTTAGAAGACCAATAGGGGGTGTAATCTGAGTGCACCAGGCTTTTAAATTAGAGGGGATACTGCCACCTTTCCTTCCACTCATTGTTTTCCCTCTCTCTCTCTATTTTTCTGCTCTTACATGCCCACTGCTGGGAGCTTGCTTGCAGTGACTTTTTGAAAAGGGAGAGGGAAGGGCAGGAAGAGCTCCATGTGAAATACTGGTATTTCACACAGCATCTGTATTTACTGCACCAAACTGGAAACTTTGGCTTCTGCAGAAATTTAGTAACTTCAGCACAGCAAAAGATTCAATCAGCCTCCACAAATGGCTTTCTCCCCCTTCACTTTAAATTCTTCTAAATAGCTGCAGGCCTTGAGATTATTCCAAAAGGAGGGTTAGGACTGTGTGACATCATGATCGAGAAAGTGCTGGGGCCTTTAAATAGGTTTTACAGTTTTAAAAAAGCAAGAAAAAGCTCTCAGCCACCTCGTCTCATATAGTGAATTTGTGCAGTCCTTATAAACCCTCCACAGCCTCCTAAATTCCTCTGATGTGCTACCTCTCTGAAAGGAGATACTTGGCTTGGGGAATTTTCTCCCTCCCCCTTCCATTTCTAACCATATTCTTCTTTTCTTCTTCTTCTCACCCCTATCCTGGTGTTTCTATCTCTTCTTTATTCCATCTAGATAATATCTTGCAGAATTCTCAAAGAGAATTCTCTTTGGTAGACAAGAGACGTTCTGAACAGTATTTGACCTTACACAGACAAGAGGGTTGGTTTTTCTCCTTCTCCTCATCCAAGTCTTCAAGAAAAGTGGGTTCACATAGTTGCAGAGGAATGTATCGGGGTTTCTTTTGTTTGTCAGTTGTCATTAACCAGCAATAGGAAGGGCTGTAGCTCAGTGGTGGAGCACATGTTTGGCATGCAGAGGGTCCCACTTCAATCCCCATTATCTCCAGGTAGGGCTAGGAAAGAATCCTGCCTGAAACCCTGGAGAGATGCTGTCGACAATACTGGGCTAGATGGACCAATGTTCTGATTCAGTATAAGGCAGCTTCCTATGTTCCTATGAACAGAAAGCTTTAATAAAAATAGGAGGGGGGAATTAGAAGTGGAGGGGTGATAAATACTGCTCACTCATACAATCCTATGTATGCCTATTTAGAAGTAAGCCCCATTATGTTTAATGAGGCTTACCCCCAGGAAAGTGTACATAGGATTCCAATAAATCCTGAGTTGTGAGCATAGTACTGCATGGTACTTAACACACTGCACACCCAATTCCAGTCTAATGAATTGACTACCCTTTGAGCCCAGTCCTATACACGTTTTGTCATATATTTTTTTCATTTTGCATGAGCTCTAGCTTCAGTGATGAGGGAAAGGCTGTTAGTATACTCTCAGAGTTTCTCCATAACTTAGCCCTAGTTTTGAAAACAGACTCATTGGCTGAATCTAGGTGAAGTCTTGGCACAAATGAAGTTGTAGGGAAGAAGATACAATGAGAGCTTGAGCATAACAAGGAGGTAGAGGAGACATCTAGTTTTATGAAGACATCTGTTTTTGCTGGAGGAAGGTAGAATGAGGAGAGATTATTGTATGGAGGGGAGCAGAATTGGTACAGGGAGAATGTAAGTGTTCGATAAAAGAAAAGCATTCTGTATATGCTCAGAGGCACTCTATATTTAAGAACATAAGAAGAGCTGTGTTGCATCAGACCAAGGTCCATCAGTCCAGCATTCTGTTCACACAGTGGCCACCCAACTGCCCATGGGAAATCCACAAGCAGAACATGAATGCAAAAACACTCACCCACATTTCCCTGCTGCTAACATTGGTGAAATGTAAATAAAATGTAGTAATTCTAAATTTGCATGCATGCATGCAGTATATGCATGCACGCACAAATATATATATATATATATATATATATGTGTGTGTGTGTGTGTGTGTGTGTGTGTATAAAAAATCAATGCACATCCCTAATTTAAAAATAAATAAAATTAGGGATGTGCATTGAGTTCAAACTAAGTTTGAAGCCCAAGCAGAATTGGGCAGTCTTTATGTACCAAAATAACATATTTTGCTTTAGTTCACTAAGAGCTGCAGGAGAAAGCATGGAGTGTGGTTCAGTGAGTTACAGGTCCATCTTCTAATCCTAGTACACATTTTTACCATGGTCTCCTATCACTGGGCTTTGGGGAGAGCAAGGATGGGACTATGAGATGGCCATTCTTCCAATGCTAGCACGCTTAACTATGAAAAAGCCTTAAATTGGATTTCAAGCATCATAATTCCGTAGCCCCTGCACCTATCGTTCTGAAACTCTGCGGGTTTCTTGTCTGGAGGACACCTCTGATGGCTAGTACATTTTCATACAAATTTACCCCAAAATTTTGGGGGATGAAGGGAAATCACTACCTCCCCCAAACTGGGAAACTCCCTTTCTACATGAACTGCTGTACCTTCTGAAACTTTGCCGTTTTCTTACTTAGGGACATCTCTAGGCTGTCTGTAGTTTTCAGAACAATAATCTACAAGGAATACAGGGAGATGAGTATGTTCTTTTTGGGAGACTCTTAAAATGTCAAGGCTACCGTTGCACAAAAACCCCTGGGGCTATCATTCTGCAATTTAGCAGACATGATCTCCTCTGATGGGGCAACAAATCCTGAAATTTTCTTCCATTCTTCCAAGCAATAAAACAGTTACTGGCAGTTCCCTTTAAAAGAAAATCAAAACATAAAGGCACATAGCACCTATTTTTCTGACATTAGGCAGGTGTAATCCCCTCCTAAGGGGCAACTATGCCTGCAACTATCATCCAGTTCTGACCAAGAGAAAACAGTTACAGTGCCTTTTTTTATTTCCCGTAGTCAACAGGAAGCATAAAGACTCAGTTTTCTGAACCTTGACTCGAGTTTAGTACTGAGCTGAAGTGAACTGACTCCAAATTGGCCCAAGCAGAAGCAAGATGTTTTCCAAATGGCTGAATCAGGGTCTGAGTTGAAGGTCGGGGTGGGGGGACGTCAGTGCAGACTTCTGATGTGTGTATCTGTTTATCTATACACACACACACATATATACACACACACACACTCACACACATATGGTATGCACTGACCCACCCACCCCACTTCAACTTGGATACATATCACATGCAAATTTGTGTCATGGGCCTGTGTCCCAGATCTTTTAAGAACCTAGCAGAGCTCCTGCATTCAGCCCTTGTGCTGAAAGAGGTTCTATACCCCTGACCTACCCCATATTTCAGATGGTTTCAGGGCTTTCTTCACATGAACACCTGAACATTTGTGGATGTTGAAGAAGGGAGGAGCCAGGAGCATTTGAACCTTCAGCCTGTTCAGATCTCTCAACCATAGTTAGCAATCCCTGGCCGTGTCTCTCTTATCTCTGCATAGGCTCAAGATAAAAACAACCTATATTCTTTGTCTTGTGGTCTTCTCGGACTTGTATATCCACCCAGATTGCACATGTTCTTCCAGTAAACCTCTATTTTTTTCAGGTATCATCCTTACTTCAATTGCTGGGATAGTGATGGTGTTTTACTCCTGAGTAAGCATAGTATGGGGCTGCGGTGGCTTAGTGGTTAAGACGCTGAACTGCAGACTGGAAGGTCGGCAGGTCAGCAGTTCGAGACCCGAGTGCTGCGTGACAGAGTGAGCTCCCGTCTTCAGTCCCAGCTTCTGCCAACCTAGCAGTTCGAAAGCAAGAAATTGCAAGTAGATAAATAGGCACCGCTTCGGGGGAAAGGTAACAGCGTTCCGTGCACCTCGGTGTTCAGTCATGCCGGCCACATGACCACGGAAGCGTCTTCAGACAGCGCTGGCTCTTCGGCTTAGAAACGGGGATGAGCACCGCACCCTAGAGTCAGACACGACTGGTTGGGGACACCTTTACCTTTTACCTTTTAAAGCATAGTTATAACACACCTATTGAATAGTGCCTTGAGAAATTACTACTCAGTGTGCTGGTAGCTCTTCCCGTAGTAAACCCTACTGTAGCAGAGCCAACCCTTGCACGAATGGAAGTCTGCTCTCTCAGTGGGTCTTGCTCATCCTCTCCTCCCCTTTGCAGCCCCTGCATGTGCCCCAAATCTGCTCCAGAGGGTCCCCCAACCCTTCAGAGCAGGGATGGGTAGCATGGGGGCTGTAGGGAGGAAGGGGAATCTGTTCTACCCGCAGCCCCTTCCTCTTATGGCTAGTGCAGTGGAAGCAGCGGGTGTAACATTCTCTTTGTATAGGTCTGGGAAGGACCTCATTTTGTCATAACTGAAATCTAGGCCAGTATACATTCTACACAATTAATAAGGCCTAGATTATGATTTCAAAAATACAGATCGTGGTAAGCTTTGGGATATTTTAAAATTTGGTTTGAGGAAGTTTAATTGTCAAGGTACTTGAGGACAGAAACACACATCTATTGCATGTTCTGTTTTTTGCATTATCTCCAGATAAATGGAATACATAACTTACATAAGAAATTTTGGCTTGGCTAGACTGAAATAAGTATATTATCTTAGCTCAAAAACCACATTTTAGATTCTAACTCTTAACATTATCGACATCTTGTATGCCAGGGTTTTTTTTATTTAAAGAAAGTGCTCAAACTTATCTTCAATGTGATAGAATATATTTGCTTATGAAAACATTGGTTGCAAATCTTTTTCTTAAAAAGATTTAAGATTTTTCTTAAACCTGCAGTTTCTGTTTAAAGTGAGACAACAATAAGACTGTACTTATTGCATGTTACGAAGTAATACCAAATTTAAAATATTTAAATAAAATTTAGCCTTCCACAACAGAAGGGCTTCTTCCATCCATGGAAAGCTTTTGATCCAGGATCCTGGAACTGGCAGATGGGATGACAAAGCAATTTTTTCTGATTCCTTCTTCCCCTGCAGCCCCCCCCCCCATTCCAGTGGGTTCTCCAGCTCCCTACGGTAGATTTTCTGGGAGTGCAAGGGGCTGCAGGAAGAGGGGGAATCAGCAAAATCTGCCTCCCCACTTCTTTCAGCAGAAGCATCACCTGAGTAAACCTCCTCTGGTGTTTCTCCCACCAGTAGAAACAAAGTTTAGATCCAAGCCTGAGTATTAAATTCATAGAATGAATTACAATCAAGTTAAGAATTTTTCTTATTTGTATTTTCGGTTATAGTAAGATAAACAGCCTAGGTACCTCTTGTGTTGAGTAATATCCTTCTAAGTAATCCTCAGAATGAAAGCTGTACATAAAAGCTGCTGTCTTCTCTAGTGTGCTTTTATAACTATATTTTAAGAAATTGTAACCTAACTATATGAAACTGGGAGTGTAATTACTACAGTTCAATTTTATCTTAATGTATGCTCACTCTTACTACAAATGTAGAGGTTTTGTTGTGCTTAAAACAATCAGCATTTTATCCTGTTAAATTCTTATGCTGTAAGGGTTAAAGCAGTCTCTTGTAGAGAACTGAAATGTTGTCTTCCAGTTCATGTGCAAGGGCAGAGTACAGTTTCCATGGAAACTCGAGGTATAATGTGCTTCATGTCTTTCCCTTGCATTCTGATAGTAACATATCTCTGCACGCAAAATGCTTAGCATCAAATACTGCTGTAATTATGATTGCCTAGAAGGAAACACCTTTCATGTTTTCAAATACACATCTTCTTCTTCTTCTTCTTTTTTAATGGATGCAATTAAGAAACATAACTATGTAGGGCACACAGCGTCATGATACTGTGTACAAATTTGGTCATGGTGCTAATTCATTATTTCTAAAACCACACTTTCAACAGTAATACCTAAATACTGTATTTAGCCACTCTGAGGTAGTGGTTGATCACAGTTTAAAAACATATTTTGCCTAATGTAAAGGAAATGTAGCCTCCCTCCAGGAGGTTATCTGAAAATTTCCAAAATAGAAGCACATTATGTTAAACAAAGGATTTTGGAAATCAGAGGGAGCCTGTGACAGGATGAAACCATAATTAAAAAAAGGTTCCGAGAAAGGAAAATCTGCTAAATGGGTGTGTGTGTTTGTTACGCAGCTGTGTGTCAGCCTCGCCCATCTTGTTTGTGAGGGAAACTACAGGTTGCATTTCCCTTACATTTTCAGGGTCCTAGAGAAATTCAGCTTTCTCTTAATTGAATGATAAAATGGTCACATTTTTATTTGTCCCATGGTGGGGGGTTTTATTAAGCGTGTAAATAAAATATGCTAAATGAAAGCAAAAAATATGGAGATGAGATAAACTTTACTAGGCAAAAGATACACCCTTGATTTTTTAGGATTAACATCTTTAATAGCGTTGTGCATCTAAAATCTCTTTTAAAATGTTATAGAATAGTGGCTGCAAATGTTTGTGCGTGGGAATGAATTTATATGTGTGAAGAATTTTCACCTTTTCATCTGGCAGTGGCTACCAGGAGATGATGTCACCTTGCAGCTGATTGGCTGTTTCAGTACCTAGTGCAGGGAAGAGAGAGAAGGATGCCGGCACAAATCTCTGTGGTGGATCTATGGTGTTTTCTGTCAGTTTTATATGGAATATTTTGATTTGTATTGAGATTGTCCATCTGTGTGGCCATGTGAGGAAGTGGGAACATCTTAGTGCAAGGGGCATTGAGAGCTGTCAGAGGAATGAGGCGGCTGATCTGCAAACGGATCTGTGATTGTAAGTGTTAAAATCAGGGTGGAAGGAATGAAGCAGGGAGTGTTGGTAGACACATTGTGAGAGGATGTGTAGCTGAAATGGCAAGCATGAGTAGCAGAAAAGCCATGAATCTTTCTCAATTGAAGTGCTGGATTGAATTGATAATTGTAAGCATTTGATTTGAGCAACAAATTAGAAGTGGACAGGAAATATTTGACCTGTAACAGATTTTTTTTCTTGGCTTGCCAAAATACTAAGCTTTAAAAATATATTTCACTTCAGTGTCATTTGAAAAGCCATTATATGAAATGAAATAGAATAAAAAAACTTTTTGTTTTCTGTCTATACCTTGAAGACAAAGGACATAATAATTATTATTGATTTTATTTGATTGTGGGTGACTTTTGCTGAATGCTGCTGTAAGGGGGTTCATTTTTAAAAAGAAGAAAAAGATGGAGTTATAACACAAGCTTTTCTCTAAAACATCCTTTACAGATAAAAGCTTTGATGATGAAGAATCAGTGGATGGAAATAGGCCATCTTCAGCTGCCTCAGCTTTCAAGGTTCCTGCACCTAAAAAACCTGGAAATACTTCAAATACTTCAAGAAAGCCAGGTTCTGCTGGTGGGCCTAAAGTTGGAGGTAAGATTAAACTATTCAAACTTGTGTGGGTGGGTCTGTGTCTGTGTTTGGCTGACCCTGGCTCAGCCAAAATTACATTGAAAAACTTTGAAGAGTAATGTTTAATTCATAACTGCAGGTATTTTTGCAGATCAGGAAAGTGTAAAGGACCTTGACAAACTGTGGGCTTATATGAATTGACATGTAGGGTGGATAGAGATAAACCAGTTAATATGCAAGTAACTATAATTGCACAAAACAGTGAAGTTTAAAAAGAAATACATGGGATATATCATTAGATCCCCTCACTTCTCATGAATAGTGGGAGATGCACACAGTATTCACTTACACAGCATCATGTTGGGTCTGATATTTTGCTGCATTACTTGATATTGAAACTTCCATGGAAATACTTGGAAATAAGTAAAATAGTCCACTAAGTGGACTCTTAACAATTTGATAGCGGAGAAAGAAAACTTAGACAATACCACAGGACTGTGGTACTAATTCCAGTATAAATGTGGCAGATGTGTTTAATAAACACGTCTTGTTTATGTATTGATGTGCTATCTCCATGAATTATAAATTGGAGATACTCATTTTTTTCTTTGGAAATGGCTGGAAATGGAACGACCTGTCAAAAGGAATTGGTACTTTTGTCACATATTGTTTACGTATTTGACTAACACAAGCAACACTTTAATCACAAATTGTGGTTCGGAGGTGAGGTACCATATGTGTTATACTGAATGTATATTCAGGATGCATTGCCCTATCAGAAAGATTTAGGCAATGTTTATTATATTTTCCACTTTGTCTTTTTATTGCGGTTGTTTTAAAAGTTGAAGCTGCATCATAAATGTTGGAAGGCTTGTTACTCACGATGCTTTCATTGTGAGTCGGGAAACACTTTAAATTATATTTAAGGGCATCTAGGGTGTGTGTGCTGTAACCCTGTACAAACAAACACGTAAGAGTTGTAAAAATGTATCTTGTCTTGCGTACATTAGTCCTGTACAAGCATAATATAATCTTTCCTGTATAGGGTTGCAACAGGTGTGCACTGAATGTGAGGTTGTGAAATATCCCTAAATTTGGCTATACATGACAGAAGACAAAGGGATCTGATACAAAGTGTCTTGCCATACCTGTATGATATGCATTGCTTTTGATGTAAACTCTTAGCACTTGATTCAAATAGTTCTTAAATTATTATAATTCCTTATTCTGTACCTCACTTTTTAATATTTGGTTTTATAAAAACTGTATGTGTTGACCAAAAGTAAACCCTGTGTATCTTCGTAACGTGCTTTCCTGATTATGATACTTGTGATGTGAACACTTGAACCATACTTTGTACATAATGATAACCTGTTGTTTTTTTCAATATAGTGCACATCTCTGGCCTGGAAAACAATAACTTTAACCATTCCAAGTCATATTTAATGTGTAACTAGGGTTGGTACAGTTTAGGGTGGCCAAACAAAACTGATAAGCCATAGGGCACTGTTACATGGGCTTACATGAGTAAGCTCAGCTGGTCATGAAAATGGTCAGTTCTCAGGGGGTTTTCTTGGGTTAGCTCAAAGCAGTGATAATATGCAAAATACATTCTGGTTCTGGCTGCTTATTAAAGTCTTGAGACATTTTGCCATTGGAGAAAACCTCTCTGCTGCATTGTGTGTACCTGCTCTTCACTTTAACTTGAAAGTGATTGCCAAATTTCTCCCTTCTACAAGGAAAAACTGATGTTATTTTTCTTTTTAAGAGTTGGGTGATTGGCAGATGGTTACAAAGAAATCTAGAGAGCTCCAGAAGTTTTTAAACTGATCAATCATTCAGCAGGAATGGTGAAATTACTCCTAAAACCCTTCTCATAACTTTGTAGGTCCAGAGCCCTCAAATACAGCAAACGTGTATACTAGGCACGACACATGTTTTGTTTTCAAAGATGATACTGTTTTATTTCACATGACCTGTTGAGACAGAGTTTGTTGCACTTGACTCTATTGACAGCTACCTTAGTCATGACATGAGATTACCATTTGTGTAAATTCATGTGGGAGTAATTTCATTCAGCTAAGCCGGGAGTAGGGAACATGTGGCCCTCCAGGTGTTGATGGACTGCACCTCCCATCAGTCCTAGCCACCATAGCCATTAGTGAGTGATGATCAGAGTTGCAGTCCAACAACATCTGAGGGCCACACATATCCTATCCCTGAGCTATGCTGATAATTGTAGTTATAACATCAATGTGAGCAGGTGAATCAGCTCATAAAGATTTGGGATTCTAAGTCATACTAGCTTTCAGTGACAATATATGAAAAAGGGCTTGAGCTGATGTGTAAATGTGCATGTTGAGAGGAAAATTAGAATTCTCATATTCACTTTTTTTAAATGATAAAGCTATCATGCAATGGGCCCATTCAGACAATCACCATTGGTTGTTTCCCCCGCCCCCAGTGGTCACATGACTGGGATTACCCTAAGTACCTGCACAGGGTTGCCGTGTGATCCAAACCTGGAGTGCAGCACCTGCGTAGTGCATTTTCGCCCACCATGGGTTGTAGGGTGAGTGAAAATATGCTATGCTTGCATCACAAGCCGGGTTTGGATGACACGGTGCAGGTAATTAGGATAATCCCAGTGCATGATGGGCACACACGGGGGCAGGCAAAACAGAGGATGCTGCATTGTTTCCCCCACTGGTTGTCCGAACATTTGATCTCCCAGTCATTTTCATATGGTAAACATTTCTTCTGAGTGTGCCCCATTCCTCCTTCCCCCATGTGTTGGAATTTGAGATTTACTGCATGCTGGCAATACATAGAAAAAACTAGAATTTCCTGGAATGTTGATGAAAGATTGAACATCATCTATGGTCTAAGAATCTACAGAACATGGTGGCAGAATAGATGGAATTTATATTGTCCTTCAAAATTTATTATTGCATGTCATTTACTCTCAGCAGAAACATTCAGGGTTGTTTTGACCATGGATGTTTATGCTGTTTGACTGAATCTTTGTATTGTGTTATGTGAAATCAGAGACTTTTTCTGCAAAGCAACACTTTTTTTTACCCAAGAGCTTCTAACTACTTCTAGTCTAGAGGTAACGTTAGCTCATTTCAGATGCAGCTATCCAGCTATGCATGCTGAATCATCTTTCCACTGAGTTAGCTATTGTTGTGGTTGGCAAGTATGGTGAAGATTCTAGCCCTGTTTCTATCTTGTGTCCATCTTGGTGATGGTGAAATCTGTATCTACAAGGACAGTGAAGTTAGGGCAGTAAGAAAAATAGCATTCCTACAGCACACTTCAGATGCTTGAAGTATTTTACATATGCTATTTAAGTCATCTTGCAATGACCTTATAATGTTGGCCAGTATTATTATCAGCTATATTGCAGATGGCAGGCTCGGAAATAGTAATTTATTTAAGACTTTGAACCAGAGATTTTGCAGCTAATGCTCAGAGTTGCTCTGCTGCATAAGTGTCTTGTCCCAAGAGATCCTCTAATGCATGAAGTGGCAAAGATTTTCCCATTTTCAGTTATAACTGCATTTTACTGGCATTAATATGGTGACAGTGCAAAGCTACATTTCCAAGGAACCATGCAACTAGTTCTGTGTACTCCATCTCAAGCAGTAGTATCCATTGTACATGGAAAGCCACTGTTGAAAGTGAGGTGTATTTCTGAAGTAGTTTTTAAAAAGGCAAAAATCCCACCAGGCTAGCCCGAGTGATTGAACACACCCAAAGTAGCTCTAAATGTAACTGGGTTGGCCATATAGTCACATATTACCATCTGCCACTTAAATATTTGCTGCTAAAAATATTTGGAATCCTTTCAGAGGTGTTTGCAATATAAATAAGCACAGGAAGAAAATAGAGGAAAATGTAGGTTAATATCAGTCTGAAAATTGTATAAGGTACAGTGGGAATTGCTGTAAATAATTTACCCTCAATGTGCATAGTGGTTTACTGAGAAACATAAACCAAAAAAAACTCCCTGCCTCAAGGAACTTACAGTCTAATTTTGAGCATGGGAGAGGAAAAACAAGGATAATAGGATGAACATTGGTTTGGAGCTAAACAAAGGCGTTATAGAACAGGCAGGTTGTGTGGGGGGGGGATTTGAAAAAAGAGAAGTGGCGTGAGGTAAAGTATAAATTCTGTTCTGGGAGTTGCTATTTTTGAAAAATTAATGACTAAGACTTCCGAAGTATGCCTTAAAAAAAAAAAACATCATTTACATACATTTGTATTTTATGACTGTGGTTTAAAATAGAGGAAAAAATGTGAAGCTGGTACCTTGTTTTCTGCCCAATATAAATATTTCATGAGCACACTTATAAGCAAGCAAGCATGCATCCAGTGTGTATTCAAGTATTAAAAGAATGCTGCTGTTTTATTTATACAAATCTTGTGCATGCTAACTACTGTTGCACCTAATATGTCACAAACATGTTGTTTAATTTGATGAATGAATTGCTTAAAGATACATACATTGTGTCCTTTAAATGTATTGAATTCATTAAAGGATTTGCTTTCTTAAGCTTAAAACTAGTTTTGAGACTAATGTATGTTGTTGTTGGCTAATCATTTTCATTTAAAGCCTTTCATATTTTAAAATATGTGACCACAGATTATTTTACTGTATTTTTCCAACTCTTTTTATAATTAGCCTAGTGCATCTACCAGATTTCACTTTTGAAATGGTTGTGATAATTTCAAAAAAGCAGGGATTCTCTGCATAAATCTAACTTATTTATTGGGTTAGGTATTGGTTTTCTTTCAAACTTGCTATCTTCAGGAAACTTTGCAAATTTGGAGGTTTTTTGCTGCCATGTCACTGAATTTCAGTTGCATGGCAGAAGAAGTATGGGCCGGGGGTGGGGGGTTCCAGGCGAAGAAATTGCCCCTGGACCCCCTGACGTTGCCCACCCTTGGGCTCAAGTTAACCAGAAACTACAAGGACAGAAAAGCTTAGCATTATGTCTGAACCAGGAGCCTGACTTGTCACTCCTCTAACAAACCTGGACCCGTAAGCAAACTTCAAACACTGGCTTGTTTAAAGAGAGGCAATCTGGGAGCTAAGCTTCTTCTGCTGGGCTTTTCCACCCTGGTAAATTTCTGGTCACTTTAGTTGTTCCCGCTTGCAGGAGGAGCCAAGCAGGAGCAATTGGGGAACATGCTGCTCATTACTAATAAGCCAGAATTATCAGCACTTCCCACTTAATGTTTTGTGAAAATGAGGCCAATATATTGTCACTATTCAGTAATGACAAATATCTTTGAACCACTGACCTGCCACTTTTTGTGATGAATAAAACTTAACTATGTGTAGTGCGAAGTACAAAAAATAGAAAGCAAATTTGGAGTAAGCCCAAATCCTTGTAAATTCTCAAGATCTCAGAGAGTCAACCTTTCTAACTCCCACACAACTTAATCTCTAATCACAACCTTCCATACCTTCTGCTGCTTGTGCAGGTTGTCACATCTTTGGCGTTGAAAAAGTCATTCTTCCCGTTTGCCGATTCTTCAATTTAATCACTGGTGTTTAATTCACTTCATTAGCTTAGTCTCATTTGAACTGATGAACTTTGCACTATGAGGTACAAGATTCCTTTAGCCTTTTATAAGATATTCCTATCCTACTTTTCTTAGGTATTGTCCTCCACTCTGCCTTGCCACTGATCCCAGCTTTTATGCCTAATGGTTAGAGGGCCTGCCTTTGTGCACATGCGCTCTCTCTCTTGCTCACTTTTAACTTTTAAGCATGGGAGAGCCACAGTCATTGCCATTCTTACTCACCCCTAGGTAGTAGAAACAGAATAAATTATGCAAAACTGCTTACATAATTATATGGGCAACAGCATTCACTTTTTCTAGGTGCAGAATCTGTTGCCTTGACGGAGAAGGTTGATGTGTTTAGGACTGAATTACTACTGTTCTTGTAAATACTGAACAATACACTAAGGGCACAATCCTATTGAGATAGATGGTTGCCTCTGACTTCCTCTGAAGTCGGGGTGACGGCCTATCCCATGCAGAGGTGGCTGAAGCATGGAAGAGAGGATTCCCTCTGTGCTCCAGCTGCCCTGCAGTTTGCTTTAGATGCCTGAACTTGGGTGTCTTAAGTGTGGCTTCAGGGAGGAGGTGGGAATGGGGCTGGAGACCACATAGGACAGCTGAAACAGCTTCCACAGTCCTCTCCCCGCCCCCAGGAACACACCCCTTTTGCCCTGTCTGTGTTCCATGTTAAGAGCATGGACAGGCACGGAGGGGCAGCCACCGCACAGTTCTCTCTGCCCCAGGTACGAGGGGGAAGGGAGCACAGTTCCCTGCAAGCTCATAGCACTATCTACAAGCTCAGAGCTAGGAAACCAAAGAATCCTATCTCCCCCAGACGCTGTCTAGGGGACATAGGATTGCTCTCTGACTTGCATCTCATAAACAAATGTTGTAACGTGATCGGTTTGATCTCTCTTTTTCAGTTAGCTAACTGTCATTTAACAACCCAGCTAAATACCATTTTAACACTTAACAGGCACCACCAAGGAAGGAGGAGCTGGTGCTGTTGATGAAGATGATTTTATAAAGGCATTTACAGATGTTCCTACTGTACAGGTAAGGTGCTGTCATTTAGTTATGTTCTTGATATGGTTTAATTTTGATAGCTCCAAGATTTGTCACTTCTCATAGCACAATTTGTCTTTTAACAATAAAATGTTAACTATTGATGGCATTTAATGAAAGCACATGAGCCTGCATATAATAAGGCTTGGTTTTTTCCCCGTTTTGTGGCATCAGAACACTTAAGCATGAAGGCCATGAGCTACCTTGAAATGCTGAGGAAAGGTGGGCTAAATGATTTACCTCTTGGGTAAGTTTCGTAGCTGAGTTAAGTTCCCATACCAGGATTTTTAATGATAAATGTATTTGGGGTTAAGAAGAAATCCTCCCAAGTCAGATTGGCTAGTGACTAGGGTAGGGTTGTGGGACTTGCATGGTATGTAGCTCACTTGCTTGAACCTTCTTGAGTGTCTTGTATTTCGAGAGAGAGTTTATTTGGTCAGGAATCTGTAGCATAAGACTCTCTGACCACATCTGCTCTGTAGTTGTAGCATACGGTAGCCGTGATAAGGTGGATTAATCTTAAGTGGCGTAAGTACATGGTGTGAAGAATTGTGTCTTGAATAAGGCATTGGACAAGGTGGTGATCAGGACCTTTACCTTTTGTTTCTATATACTATGAATTCAAATACTGAAGTCTCATTTCAGTTAATGAACCAATTTGGTTTATTACATGGCTGCAGTGTTTTTTATCAATGAGCAAAAGTTCCTACATTCTAAGCAAAGCAAAATGTGTTGGTGTATATTCTGTGCGTAAAGTCAAAAGCAGCACTGCTTTGTAAATAGGCAGTGGCTGTGTTCAGATGTAATGCTAAACCATGATTTAGCACAGCCGTCCCCAACCTGGTGCCCTCTAGATGTGTTGGATTTCAACTCCCAGCAACCCCAGCAAGTGGTCAGGAATGCCGGGAGTTATAAACCAAAGCATCTGGAGGTACCAGGTTGGGGAAGGTTGGTTTAGCGGTATGAGAACAAGCCTAGCCTCTTTTCCTACCCCGCACCCCTCACTCACACTTTTCCCTCTCCTCTTCCAGCCTGATCACAAGGAGGAAATGGAAAGCTTCCATTTTGATTCTAGTCTGAACCCTAAAGTGTGATTAATCTTAACTATGGTTAGTGAAAAAAGACAGCTTCATAAACTATGATTAGAGTTTGGTTTGTTTACACTAGCCATAGTTAAGTTTAGCCATGGTTTGTCTGGGTTCATATGACATGGCAAACTCTGGTTAATCTAAAACAGAAGTGAAATCTTTTGAACCTATCATAGCTGCACTAGAGTGGGAAGGACAAGTGTGTGAACCTAAGGGGAGGCTAGGCCTGTTGTCATATCACTGAACCAGGGGTCCCCAACCTTTTTGAGCCTGTGGGCACATTTGGTATTTTAAGAATATGTTGTGAGCGCTGTCATAAAATGTCTGCTGGGGGGTGGGGGGCTTGCTAATTTACAAAATGGCTGTCGTGGCAGGCATAGCTAGTCGCAAAATGCCTATTTTGCAAAAGCAGATTGGTGAGAGTAAAAGATAAGTAACTTGCCCAAGAACCTACGTACAAGGCAGAGGTGGTGTCTGAGCTCCAAAACACAAAACCACTCCTTTGAACCCACAGTTTTCTGCCCCAAAAAGAAGGCAAGCTGATGAGACTCAGAAACAAGTAACTTGGCCAATAAACTGAGTACAAGGCAGAGGTGGATCTGAGCCTGAAATGCCAAATCACATATTTGCCCCCACAAAGAACAACAAAATACCCATTTCACAGAAGTCAAACTGGTGGTGCTTAGAGAAACACACAGGCAAAACACATTATCAGCCCAACCCCAAAACCTACATACCAAACTACCTGCCATTTTTATTTTATAAGAATGCCTCTGGAGCCTAACAATGCCTCTGGAAATAACAGTTGTGCTGAAGGCTCACACTTCTCTTTGCTTCCCAGTTAAAAATTAATTAATTAATTAAAAATCAGGAGGAGCAGGCAACCTGGCAAGTGCCAAGGGAAGTATTTGTGGGCACAGTGGTCCCCATGGGCATCATGTTATGGACTCCACACAAAACTATGATTTAACATTATCTCCCCTTGTCAAACTAAAAGGTGAGTATCTTACTTTTTAAAACTTTTTTTTGTATCTGGGAGAAAACAGATAACCCCTTCCAAAGTAGTAGTTAAATTTGTTTAGGTCATAGGCGCAATTGTAGCATTGACACAAGTCTTATGTTCTAAAGCAGTGGTTTCCATAGTGGTTTTGGGGGGCAATATCATTTTGAGCCTGCATATGGAACAGACATATATGCTATAGCCAGTTAATTTATACATTTAGATTTTGTGTTTCAGTATATAAAAATTGTACATATGCTAGTGCATGTGGAAGAACCACACATTATTATTTTTTTTATTATTTATTACATTTCTATACTGCCCCATAGCCGAAGCTCTCTGGGTCCAGGCTGGGTTCGCATAAGACGACAACCCATATTCAAGGTTGAGTGTGGATTGAGCATTGGTTGTTGTTGAAAGATGGGTTGTTGTGTTGTATAAACCCAGCTGTGTGGTTTGTTAACTATGAACAAACCACAGTTTACAACCAAAGAGCAAAAAACCATGGGTTCTCTTCATGGGTTGTTTGTGGTTAACAAACCATGGTTTGTTAGTGCAGTTGGGTTCATAGAACACAACAATCCATGGTTCAGCAACAACCCACACTCAACCCATACTCAGCCTTGAATATGGGTTGTCGTGTTGTGTGAACCCAGTCACAGTCAGATTGTAGATATTGGTAGAAAACTGGATAAATGTGAGGCGGGAGGAGGTAAACACAAACTATGATGTAGTGGCTGCACATATTGCAGTCCTGTTTCAGGATATTTTTGTAATCTTAATGGTTCCTGTCTATCAGTAATACTCAACGAACTGATGATCTGGCAAAGTGGAGGTGGTGGGGGCAATTTTCACTGATTCCTTCTCCCTCCTGCAGCCTCTGTGTCCCCAAAAATATGCTCTCAGGAGTTGGGGGACCTTTCAGATCAGCGTGTGAAGTGGCATTACGGGATGAATTGGCTAAAATCTCCCTGCCTTCCTCTAGCAAGGAGACTCCTCTGTATCTCATTTCCTTCCACCATAGGAAGGAGCTATTCTGTTCAGATAGGGTCAACTCTGGATCTAATCTGTTGTCTACAGGTATAAAATCATGTTGCCCAATTACAGGATCATATAAATGCATACTTCTGATTAATTGCTTGGCTCAGTTGGCCTCAAAGCTTCACCACCAATCGCCTAGTATATATTCTAGCCTTTTTGTTTAACCACATAAAATTAGTTTTCATTAGCCCAGAATTGTCTGTATAAGTGGTATGAAATTAAAGCTTAAGCTGTATTGATATATAATTCCAATGTGTCTTATATAAACTTTTCCAATCTGGATTTTTTAAAAATCTTACTAATTAACAAGATTGTTCATAATGTAGACCATTATAACAATCTCTTACTGTTAGCACTGTTAAGTTACTAAGCTTGACATTGCTGACAGATATTTTGAGAAGACATAAACATCAAATAATGTTTCTGGAATCAATATTTGTATTTTTCTAATTTGCATTTCTTGATTTATCCACCAAGTTCCCTAGTTTTAGTTGAACTCTTGAGGCTTAGCCGTTACTGGAGTTTTCACATTGGTATTGTGCAGAGTCAGTTTTGAAATATTTGTGACAGAAAACCTATACTAGAATGTTGTTTATAGTGTGGCTAGAGCTGGTATTGAACTGGTCCAAAATACCCCCAATCCTTGGTTAAATGGCCAAATACCAGTCAAAATAACTTATCTTCTAGAAGGTGCCAATCTGTCCCAGACATTTTACCAAATAAAATGGTAGATACCATGGAAACTCCTAATTACAGTAAATGCATTCAGTGGTAGTCCTGACTCACGGGTACCTGTGACGTGTGCTATCCTTTTGTTAACAAACATTCTGGCACCTATAGTTGAGTTTATCTGGCCATGTGCAATCCCATCCGTCTCAGAAACTCTTTCAGAAAAGAACTTAAAGGTGAAATGAAGAAAGTTTCCTTGTTTCTGAAGACTAGAATGTGGTGTCCTGTGCCTTAACTTCATCTGGTCTTCCCACTGTTAACGAATGTCCTCTCCAAAACCCCGTGCATGAGTTACATGTTACAAGACACATGCTTGTAAGGGATCTTCTAACACTGGTCATAGCATGTCTCAACAGATTTGTCACGATGATGTGCAGACACACACGTCTACCGCGAAGGCAGTTGATTTGTTTAACACACAAAAATCAAGACATATACATAATGGTCACGTGGGAATTAGCTTATTGGTAGAAAACAGTGACCCCCAAGATTGAATTAATCAATCCACATACCACAAACAATCATAAGCATATGAGGCAGAAAACCAAATGAATCCATGCACAGGTTTCGAATGGTGGGGAAATTGGCTCAAAGGCCACTCCATGTCTAAACAAAGGGCTGCTGTGCATGGACAGTTAGGCTGCGGACTTGCGTGATGGGTCTCAATTTAAATGGGCTGGACTGTGGCTCCAGGGGAGCTGTAGAGGTTGGAACCAGAGATTTCTGGGAGAGAAAGAAGGAAAAAGCCAAGGGAGAAGAGAATGGTAACAACCAGCTGAAATGAAATAGTTCAAGGAGAGAAGGAGCCAAAAGTTGCTGGTCTGTCAGCATGGCTGATGGAATGGCCCTGCTACCCTTCTCTCCCTCTGTACATCTGGACTTGACCATGGTTCTTTTTTTAAAAAAAATACTTTTTATTCTATTTTTTATCTTTATAAATGAATTAAACAGTACCAACAACCTAGTCATTATCTACAGTTTCCAACAATACAGTATTCTTAGGAGGACACAGCAGTAACAAAAAAGGAAAAAAAGAACAGAAGAAGGAAAAGGAAGAAGAAAGCAAGAAAGAAAAAGAAAAATATTAAAAAGTTACTTAAAAGGATTAAATTTAAACTGCGTTACACACAAACTTCAAGTATCATTCTACTTAAAAGTTATACCTATAACATTGCCAGTATTACAATTCAGTACAGCATAGATAATCGACCTTACATTTCAATATCATATCTTCGGTCTTATAGCAAGGGAGCAAACCTACAATTCATTTCCAGTAACCATATATTGCCCTTCAGTTAACATATAATAGTAAAGCTTAACAATTTAACCAGCCAAAAATATTACTAATCAAAGTCTCATAATAATGATAGTAATAATAATAAAAAGGAAGGAAATTAAAAAGGATAAGTAATAATAATAACTTTATGCTATCTATATTTCAGATAGTGTCATTTCTAAATCTATATATGAATGTATACATATCTGTACACACATAAATAGGAATTTTATTATACAGTATATCATGTCTAATGTAAAAAAAGAGGAAGTAAAAAAAAAAAGGAAAAATGGGGATATATGTAAACAGTCCTCTGGACTGGCGTACTGCCCGGACCTTATAACCCAAATAAATCTGAAGAAGAAGAAGAATTGACAAGTTCTCAGCTCATGAGGCTGGGGAAGATGTCTCCCATGCCTTACTTTGAACGCCAGCTAGCCAAGCCTCCGCCATTTCATGATTTAAAAACTTTTTCATCTGGCCTTCAAAAAGAATGCAAAATATAGCAGGATATTTGATATGATATTGCAGATTCATTTGTCTTGCCTGATTTCTCACCTTTCCTTCTTTTGTCAGTGATTTCTTTAGTGAAATCCAGAAATAACATAACTCTGTCTTGCGTTGGCCCCCAAACAAGTTCTCCCACTTCCCTTGCCAAGTGCGAAATATGATTTTTTGTGGAAACTCTTGCAAATTGAACTATAACAGTATAGGCAGTCCCTTTGGTGCCACGAACTGGACCTGGAACCCTGTATGCATGCTCAATATCAAGTAAATAATGAGATTGCAGAGCGAGTAGCTCATGCAGAAATTTATCCAAGAATTTAAACAGGCTTATATCAGCAGGCAGATCTTTGATACTAGGGATACGCAGATTCGCTCTACAAGTATATGCCTCCAGTTGGGAAATTTTCGCAGACAGGATATTATTGGAGACATGCATAGCCATCTCTTGCGCAGACACCTGGTCTTGGAGAGCATTAACCTTCAATTCCATCTTTTGCAAAGAACCATTAATTAAATCCACAGCCCTTGAAGGTTAGTAATAGAATCTTGGATTGTATCCAGCCTCAGCCTGTTCTGCTAATTGAGAAGACAAAGTTTTTATCAGAGCCAGCAACTGCTCTACATCTCCAGCTTCTCTAGAAACCTTTGCCAAGGAAGGGGTTGGGGGAATTGGTGGTGGTCCCTTGGCTTTTTTCCTTCCCCTTGATGCTGCCATCCTCCTCTTCCGTAAAGAAACCAAGTAAGTATAATTACAAACGAACAGTCACTTCAACAGATTTTGCAGGTCCTCAGATATCGTTGGTATTTTTCTTTCATAAATACTTTTGGAACTCGTCAGCCCTGAAGTCTCCTAATTACATAGGAGTTTCAAAACAGCTTTGAGTAGATGACGCTCCGGAAAACTGACCGTAGAGTCCAGCTCTTCTGCTGCTCCGCAAAAGGAGTTGTTCTTCCAAGATCTTATCCAGATGGTATTCTGGCTTTCCCTTTTAATTCCAGGGGAAGATGAAAAGGTTTTTCAACCTTTTAAAAGCTGTTCGAGGAGGCAACCTGTGGAGCCTCTGCAGGACGCTTGCCAGGGCGACATGGCTCCTACCGGAAATCCTGGTCTTGACCAGGGTTCTACATGTACACATGGTAGGTGTGCTGCCACCCTTTGGCATGCATGATGAGCTCCTGCCTCCCTCCTAACCTTGGAGCTGCAGAGGTGGGTGGAGATCCCTGCCCACCTCCCCAGTTCTGTGGTTGGGAGAAAGGCTAGTGGTTGTTCGGCCACTGTGTTGCTGAGGTGCCTGGAGCACTTGAGTAGCGTAGGGTCAAACCAGCAAGTCCTCTGCCACCCATGCCAGCTCCAAACTTGAAGCTGGGAAGGGGATCAGGGGATCATGCCTGATATCATATGGAGGAACAGTGCAAAGTTAATAAGAAGGGGAAGGGCAGGGTCTTGGCGACCACAGATTTTAGCATGGCTATGAAACCAAAAATTGTGGGGCCCCATTGACTACATGGCCCAACCAGTCCAGCATCATCTTTCCCACAGTGGCCAACCATATGTTTTTGGTAGCCTTCAAGCAGGACATAGGAAGCATTGTGTTTGTGTTTTTACAGTGATATGTACACTGTCTTGGGATCCCTTGTGGATGAAGAGTGGTTTATATATTTTAAAATAAAACAAAACATAAAATCTTGCCCAAAGTCAAATAAGAGGCTGTCAGTCTGTCAATTCATGTGACCTGCTTCCCAAACCAAAGTGGGACATTTCTTCATGCATAATTATGGGAACTTCAGGCAAGGAAATATCACCTGAGTGAAATTAAAGTAGAGCATTTCCATCAATATAGCTTGGAATTATTTTTACTTGAAAAGCTCCATGCTTTGTGATGAGAATAAACATTCTTATGCAGTGTTCAGAGAACTTTCCAAACATTTTTTTTTTTTTATAGTGGCTGTTAATTAATTCAGTGTTTAATGATTTTTATCCCTGTGTGAGTAGGAACAAAGACTTGTGATATTATGTTGTCCTCTGTTGGCTGCCTTCAACACAATGCAGTTGTTTTATAGCAGTATTTAAGGGTATGTTCAGGCCAGGATTCTTTCTACATTTATTTCCATTCTGTCATTTGTCATCCCAGTATACAGTTTTGTCCTTTTCACATTTTGATGCACTGCCTCCAGTCCTTCCTTAATTTTGCTTTGGGTTTTTGTCAGTAACACTGAAGTAGTTCCGTTGCATCTATATACACTCCAGTATCTGTCCGTTGCCCCCAAAAGAGGGACAGATTGTGGAATACAGGTTTATCTTAGCATCTGTACTGGTTCCCTATTTCCCATTTCCCATTTCAGGATGTTGGGTTGCATCTATATTTCCCTAAAATATTCTGGTCCTACATACATGTGATTTCCTCCACCCATCTCTGCCTGTTTTATTGGGTTCTCTAAGATTAACATAAAGTACACTCCTTACTATCCATGTACTGGATTAGGGCTATAGAAGCTACTGACAGTCAGGAAATCAAGACATGTCTGATGGGAATGCCAGGTGGCGTGTGGGCCAATACCCCTCACAATTAACTATCATTCATTATGGGAGGATTGGGATGTTCAGGGGCAGTCAGGAAATGTTTGTGGGTCCTGTAGGAATTTTCCTCAGATCAGATTGGCAAATTAGACAGTGGAGGAAAGAAGGGGGGGGGGGTTACCATTCCTGTTGCTTGGTTTGGTTGCTTGAATTAGCTTGAGCTATTCACTCTGCAAGACTGAGCCTTAGTCTTATCTCATTTTTATTTTTCAGATCTATTCTAGTCGTGAACTCGAAGAAACACTTAATAAAATCAGGGAAATCTTGTCAGATGATAAACATGATTGGGATCAACGAGCCAATGCGGTATATCTTTTTAATGTTAAATGTTACATATTTCTTTAGATATGCCTCACATAATTTATGTCCAAAAGTTCTGTTTGGAATCAGAAATGTTAATATTCCAGTTCTTTCCCTCCAGCTCAAGAAGGTCCGGTCATTGCTTGTTGCTGGAGCTGCACAATATGATGGCTTTTTCCAGCATTTACGGCTGTTGGATGGAGCATTTAAATTATCTGCTAAAGATCTCAGATCACAAGTGGTTAGAGAAGCCTGCATTACAGTAGCGTAAGTACATGCTAAGCAAACTGAAACTAAAGTGCCTTGGCAGTAGTAAATTTGTTGAATATTGAGGGCCATATTGGAAGTATACCAAAAAATACTCTACTACATTGCTTATTTCCTTATGGTAAGTAGCATAATTGACACAACATGCATGACCAAACTAGAGCTCAGAATAAAGCTGTAGGATATGTTACACTTCTGTGATGCCCTTTGGTAGTGTGGCAGTTACATCTTTTGCAAATCATTAGTTTTCTACTATTACAAACCCACTTCTAAAGCCTCAACAATAATGTTAATTATAGGCAATAGTGCTTCAGGAAGTCATTGATTTTGCATAATATCAGTCTGCATTAGATTGTTCAAAATAGAATTATACCAGAGGGCTAAGCAGTGATAATAGCCACAATCACAGGCCCCTCACTATTTCTAATCATAAATGTTTAAAATCATGAGCTGATACTCACACACCCACTTTAGGCTTTGAAGTAATGAGGCTTAATATGTTTTCTGTTTAACATCATTCAATATATTAACATTCCGCTTCAATTTTACGTTTGCGACTCTTGTGGCAAAAGCACTTTGTACAAAAACCTGTTATCTCAACAGATTCTAAAAGTATTCCAGGCGCCGGTGTTGTGAGGTAGGCCTGTCCACTGCCAGGAGCCCGTCCTCCATCCCATCTTATCTGCTGCTCTTGGTGGCTGTGAGCATGCACAATATTGTAAAGAGCCATGATCAGGCGGGCACCAACTACCATGATTTGGAATGGAGAAGTGGGCACACAGTGGCACTGGGAGTGAGAAAGAGGTTGAGATTTTGTGGGTTTTCTGTGGCTACAGACTATTGAAGGTCAAGGACCTAAGATATTGCATGTGACCTATGAGCACTGGGGACACACCCCATTACCTAAAATATTAAAATTATATTGCCAGCTATATGAATAATGCATTAGTTTGCATGTGAGCTTCCAGAGTCATCTGACTGATTCAAGTTGGAATGGAGAGCTGGATGAAATTGATGTTGGTCTCTTCCAGCAGGACAGTTCGTATGGGCTTATGTTAAATGTTGGGGTTTGGAAATTACACACAAAGTATTTACAGTACGCATTTTTGAAAAACATTTCTACTTACACAAGTAATTAGAGTTCCTGTCTTGTGGTGCCAAATTAGTTTTGATAACCAGCTTTATTTAATTCTTTGCAGCCATCTTTCAACAGTTCTGGGAAATAAGTTTGATCATGGCGCAGAAGCCATTGTGCCTATTCTGTTTAATCTGGTCCCTAATAGCGCCAAGGTTATGGCTACTTCTGGGTGTGCAGCCATTAGATTTATCATCCGTGTAAGTATGCCTCAGTGTTGTTTTACATATTAATGTATTCATTAGCTATGGGCATGTTAGGCTATAGGTATGTAGTTTTTGTGTATGAGCTAGGCACTATTTTGTGTGAAATAACAATTATGTAAGGCAGCAGAAATGCTTGCCTTACTATGAAAAATTCAGATGGTAAGCTAACTGTGGGCAATTGTAAAACACGGAAAGTCTACCAAGAATTTGTATGTATGTGCAAAATGCTTAAGTGCAACTGTATTTGAATACAGTGTATAGCTCTGGTTGCCCTATCTCAAAAAGGATATCATAACACTGGAAAAAGTAAAAGAGTAAAATATGATAAAAAGGCTTTTTGAGTTTTAAAAAAAGGCCAACTGGGTGAAGTAAATATCATAGAACTCAATGAAAGTATGAATGGTATGGAAAGAGTGGATACAGAGTTTCCCTCCTCTCATAATATTAAAGCAGTCGGTTTAGAACAGACAAAGGGAAGTACTATTTCACACAGGGCATAAAAAGCACTTTGTTTTAAAGGAAAATTGCTCCCTTTTTTGCTATCGCTGAATTTGGCGGGGGAGGAATGAAGCCCCCAATGGGGCTGGTAAGTCAGTATGGCTTTAATATCTTCTTTGAAATCTTAAGATCTTAATTCCCTGCTTTAAGATCTTCAGAGGCCCTGTTCCAAATACCCCTGCCAAATGAAGGATAACCACTAGGGAAAAGGGTCTTTTTGGTGGTGGCATCCCAGTTAGGAACAGGCTTCCCAAAGAGGTTAGCCTAGTGCCAACTTTATGGTCTTTTTGGCTCCAGGTGAAGGCCTTTTTTCCCCTCGTCCAGGCCTTTTAGATAATTTAAGTTTATAATCTGGGCCTCTCGATTTAAAATCCATGTTTTAAGGTGAAATCCTATCCATATTTAGACAGAAAAAAATCATGCAATTCCCAGCATATCCCAGTCAGCATGGTTGGCTGGAGGGACGCTGGGAGTTGTAGGACTTTTTTCTAAATATGCATAGGATTGCACCCTTAATTGCATTTTTGTTTTAATAGTTTTTATTTTATTTTGTATTTTAATGTTGTATTTGTTTTGTGAGCCATCCATACAATTGTATTCTATAAACCTAGAAAATAAATAATACATCTAAACCTAATTTTTCTTTTGTGTGGATGTGAAGTTATACAGATAAATGTTAAACAGTTGTAACCATGTGCATCTACCAAATACCATAGTAATTTTATGAGTATTGGATTTTTAATATTTTTTTTCTTTTCAGCATACCCATGTGCCCAGACTTATACCTTTAATAACCAGCAACTGTACCTCAAAATCTGTTGCAGTCAGGAGGTAAGCATTTTATGAGTCTCAAGCTTTCAGTGTTATACTGATTAATTTTAGGAAAAGGTTTTAGGAAATGAATGGAATTTAACTTGAGAAGTGTGTATATCATTTAACTCTATGGCAGCGTTCCGACATCGCTTTAAGCCATGGTGGCTTATTTTTGAAACACAGTAGCTTATTTTTGAAATAGTCCATGATGCCCCTCCACAGCTACTGTGTGTAGTTCATAAAGCAACTGTGCCTAATCTGACCCATCCCCCCGCCCCCTGTGCAGTCCACCCACCCGAGCAATAGTGCTGTTTCACCCATTGACAAAGGAGCGAAAAGCCAGGGTGACTCACAAAAGAGTGAAAAGCCAGGGTGCACCAAAAAGACCTCCCCTGGTCAGGAGACACCTGATGCATCAAAACCCTGTGCAATCACTCACCAAGGAGTGAAAATCCCATGTGCACTAAAAAGAGGGTGGTGGCTATAAAACCTTGGAAATTTTCAGGATCAGGACAAAAGTTCATAGGAAGCCTCCCCTACTAGGAAGAGGAATGCACAATTCTGTTTTAGTATGAGAATGGGAACAGAAGTCACTCTTCAAGCAATGGGGGGGGGATGTGCAATTCCGCTATAGCGCTTTAGTGAAACTGAGAACACTGCTTCTTTTCCCAGTCTTGCCAAAGCGCTATAGCACTTCAGTGTTATAGCGGAATTGTGCATTCCCCCCCCCCCATTGTTTGCACAGTGGCTTCTGTTTCCATTATTACAATAGTGCTTTAGCTATACATGGGGTAATTGTGCAGGGTTTTGATGGTGGATTGGATGCCTCCTGATTAGGGGAGGCTGTTTGTGAAGTTTTGTCCCAATCCTGAAAACCTCCAAAGTTTTGTAGCTGCCGCCCCTTTTTTGGTGCACTGGGGATTTTTTCTTCTTGGTTTGTGATCGCTTATTTCTCTCCATAAACAGTGCTGATATAGACAATTTCAAGTTTTTCCATTATACAGAGAATGCCTGCAAGGAGCAGAGCAGCAACAGTCTGAATCTCTCTTGCTGCATAACTCTGTAGGCGACCAAAATAACCTACAGTACTTGACAGACAACACGATAACCCACAGTGGGTTAAATAACCCCTACTGCAGACTGTGGGTTATCAGAGTGGGTTATTTTGGCCAAATAAGCCACCGTGGGTTTAAAAATTCCTGACAGATGACACAATAACCCATGTTCGGTTAAATAAGCCATTGTGGCTTATTTAACCCATTGTTGGTTATCGTGTCATCTGAACCCAATCTATGTAGTGAAGACCTTGATTGGGTTCACACGTTGCAATAAGTCACAATGGTTTATTTTTCTGAATAAGCCATGGTGGTTTATCGTGTTGTCTGCATGTTGTTTTCCCATACCGTGATGGCTTATTTCCCCAAAATAAGCCACTCTGATAAGCCACAGTCTGCAGCAAGGTTTATTTAACCCACTGTGGCTTATCACGTCATCTGGCGCTTGCCATGGCTTATTCCAATCACCCACAGAGTCAGCTGGCAAGAGCAGCCAAAACGACTGCAGCTGCTCTGCTCCAGCCTGCAGAGCCCTTTTTCCGAGATCTGACAAGCAGCCCAGGGACAACTGCAGCCAAACAAGCCCAGCCTTCCCTGATACTATGCTACAGTTACAAAATGACATCTTTCCCTATATACAATGACAGACTCATGCTATTGTGCTACCCTGCTGTTGCGAAGTTACACGATGACAGGCTTCCCTGGCCACTACTTTGAAACTGTGCAACTTTGTAAATAGGGGAATAGGGAAATAACTGTTCCCTTTTCCATGAAGACGCGCAGTTCTGCAATTATCCACTACAGTATCCGGAGGCTCCCCATGAAGGCACCACACGTGCACAATTTTGTCCCATTCCAGCAAACTGTCAGGGAGTTATAGGTCCCAGCCCTTTTTTCCTTTTCTGGCCAGCCTTCCCAGATTGCATGAGCCCATGGCAGCGAAGTAACACAATGCCAGCCTTCCCTGATCACTATTGTGATAATGTGCATTTGCACATTTGTATAAAAGAAAAAGTAGAGGAAAAGATTCTGTGTTCACAACTCTGAAAATGTGCAAATTCAGAAATGTGAAAAGTGCAAAAGAAAAAGAAAAAAGAGGAACAGAGGGATAAAGAACAACTGAGGAAAAGGGGAAAATGGGGGACTAGAGGAAGAACATGCTCATTTTTCCATGAAAAAGCAAAATTGTGCTGTTACCCACTATAGCATTGCGAAGCTCCCCATGCGGGGTCCCCACCCATGGAATTTCGCCTCATTCCAGCAAACTGCCAAGGAATTATAGCTCCCACCTTCTCTTTCCTTTTCTGCGCACTTTTCCCCGAAGAAGCAAAATTGCACAGTTATCCAGTACAGTATTACGAGGCTCCCCATGAGGTGTCCCCACCTGTGCCATTTTGCCCCATTCTAGCAAACTGCCAAGGAGTTACAGCCCCCACTCCCTTTCTGGCCACTTCTCAGTGAAAAAGCAAAGTTGGGCGATACAGCACCAGCTGATTGCGCACAGTCCCCCTGCTGCGAGGTATCACATTTACAGCTCTCTGTGATAATACTGACACTGCTCACTTTTCTATGACAACTGCAATTCAAGGGAAGCTGAGATATCATCTGGCAGAGTGGGAGGACTAGAGAGCGAGGAGGGGCAAGGGCAGGGAAAATAAGCTACTCACAGTAGCTTATTTGGCTGATTGTGTGGGAGATAACAGTAGCTTATTTTCAGAACAAGCTACTGTGAGTAGCTTATTAAGCCACCATGGCTTAAAGAGATGTGCGAACTCAGCCCTCATATTACATAGCATCTCAATCCTACAATTAAGTTTTCAGTCCTGTCTGGGGGAAGTCCCATTGAACTCATTGGGACTTATTCCTGAGTACACGTGTATAGGATCGCACTGTAATACTTAAATGTTAAAGATAAATGACACCCCATCTGTGACTCTAGCAGAGACCTGATGGCTTGAATTTTTTTATTACATTAGATGTCCTTGCCATGTGTGTGTGGGTTTTTTTTTTAATATGTTGCATTTTATGTAAGTTGTATTCATCTTATGTTTTGTAAACCATCCTAAGAGCTTCTTAAAGCTATGCTGCTATGGTATAAATTTTGAAACAAAACTAGAAGGAAATCAAAGATCAGGAACAAACTTTGCTGATGTAGAACTCCATTGATGTCATTTATAATTGAATTCAACAAAAAATAATAACCTCAAGACATACTCTGATAATATCAAGAATTTATATTTTGATTAAAATTGAACAGGCTACCAAAAAGACAGCAGAGTGAAAACATCTTAATAGTGGCCAGCTTCACTGTTGATGTTCAAATCTGTGTGAATGCAAGTCAGTTGCCACATATTAAAGTTGGAATGAATGTATAATGTGCAAAATATGAACAGAATTAATACTGAAGTTTGTGAAGACAGATTGCTTAGAATGATTAATAAATGTAATGTAATAGCCAGCATATTGTGACAGAGAGTAGGCTTAACAATAGTTACTCCAACCTCATAGGAGCAATGAAAGGAGTGAAATAACACTAGAGTTATAGACATAGATGTGCAAACTGAGTCTTCCTTTCAGTGCTTATAAATTTAAAAAGTACTGTAGTTTTACCTGCCAGGCATGTAGACTGAGGAATAAATTCAGTCCCACTCAAGCTGAATTTAACATGTCCACAAAGCATTAAGTAATTGTTTTAAGAGCCCTCATGATGGAGAGAGGGCTTGTTTTTATTCCCCAGTGGTTGGAGGCAGAAGCAGGGCACTTATCTAGATGGGTCTGTTGGCCTGTTTGGATCAGGTGTGGGTTCCACACAGCCTTGCTCAACACTCTTTCTTACTGTCAGACAGTGGCATGGGACTTGGGGGTTAGCGTTTTCATGGGTAGACCGGAGAAAGATGTATTCCCTTTTGGTCTTCCATGGGTTAGTCAAGAGGGTTGAAGTCAGCACAAGCTTTGGAACCCATGCCTGCATTTCATGCATTGGGCTCCTTCTATGTGTGCCCTGGTCATCTCCAGTTCCTCACCATCACAGAGGCAAGGAAGGTTTGGGCACAACTGGGACTGACTCAAATTTGACCCTCACTCTCATGCGGACCTCATGCTTTAGAACAATCTCAATCTAGTTGTAGGAGGTAGACAAGTATGTTGGAGACATTGGCTTACCGTGGGCATTTTTTCGTTGAACCAGTTGATAGATGAGCACCAACATTTTGTAAATGTTGAGAATCTACCAATGATAGCTCCCCTCCCCATATAGCTAGGTGGCAGCTACTACAATTGCAACATGCTCTCAGAGCTAAATTTGGTCCTGCTGCCTTCTCAGCATCGGAATTCCCATCACCATGGACAGTCCTCCAGTCAGCGGTCTCCCTCCCTAAGCAAACACTAGTGGTATTTACCCAATTTAAAAAAACTCCAGAAGTTTAATCTTTCTCATATTAGGGAAGCGTGGAACACTGAACTTGGGCAAGAGTGCCAACTTTCAGAATCAGTTTGGCAGGCCCTAAGAGCACAAATTTTAAAAAGCACTCTAGCTCTGAAATTAAGATTAATCCAACAAAAGATTATTGTAAGAGCCTCCTGGACACCTGAACGACTGTACCAGAAGAATTTAAGTGACTCTCCCCTTTGTTGGAGATGTCAAAAAGGGAAAGGGACTCTAATGCACATGCTCTAGAGTTGTCCAGTGCTGGAACCATTTGGGGGGAATGTGAGTGAAATGATCAAATTCATGCTTCAGTTAGATTTTGACATACTAGACCATACAGTGGTATTAGGACTCAGGCCATCAATATGGAGGAGTGACACACCACTAATGGACTGGTTGTTAAGGGTGACATTAGTGGCTAAAAGATTGGTGCTCCATGTGTGGAAGGCGAAACACCCACCTAGGGTTGAAGCATGGTGTGTGAGGCCATGTCATCTTTGGCCTCCCATGAATTAATGTTGTTTAAACACTTGATGAAAGAGGACAGAGGCCTCCTGTTTTGGCAGCCATATGTGCCACAAACAACAAAATTAAACAACGTTTGATTAACCACTCTTATTAAGTTATTTTCCCCTTTTGCTTTCCTTTGAATGTTATTTTTTCTCTCTGGGGTTTTCTTTGTTTTTGTTTTTCCTGAGTTGGTCCTGAGGTGGGATCACTCAGGTGGTGAGTGTTACTGGAGGGTGGCAGGAGGGAGGGTTGGTAGGGGAAAGAAGGACTGTAAGAAGAAGAAAAAAAAGGAAATTCATGCAACAGTGTCCAGGATTTGTGAACGTTTATTCATATTTAATCAGTACAAAGACACGGACTAGTGGACACTGTTGATTTCTTGATGTATTGTTCTTTTGCTATATGAAACTGAAACTAATAAAGAATTATTAAGAAAAAAAGAGTGTTGAAGTCTGTGGGTATTCCTTGGACTGTTTTTCTGTCTTTTCTTCTATGAGCCTGTGTGTTTGCTGCACTCGGATTTGGTATGGACTTTAGTAGCTGGCAGTGGGGACAGGAAGGAATTTTTGTCTAAACAAGAGGAGTCCAGAATTTTTTATTTTCGCTATTGTCTCTCTGCTGAGTTTTTGTTACCTTGCTGTCATAATTAGCACTTTGTTTCAGACAAGGATGTGGCCATTGGTGTTTGGGCATCCTAAAATAACCTTTAAAAGGCCCAGGAGCTTTGGGCACCCAAGAGTCATTCACCAACTACAGTGTGTTTTGCAACATCCCCAGGCAGTTGGGCAAGTGGATAGAAATGCACCTCCATAGGGTCTCTGTCTGCCACCACTTGCCCCTCCCAAGTTTTCGAGCAGTTGACCTGGGATGGTACAGGTTGCCTCTCTGTAATGTAACGGGGCAGGTAAAGGCCTACACCCTTGCCCTCATACTCCAGGCCTCATTTATGATTCAGGAAGTTGTAGCTTCTTATTCCACCCAGCTCAGTGTGCACTCCCTCATTTTCCCACTCTCCCATTCCCATTGCAGTTACATGTATTTTATAACTTTAGCTAGTATGTGTCCGAAATGATTTGATTTTAAGAGCTCTTCTAATTGGCTGTTAATGGTACATCCAGAGGTATGCCCTGGCATCTTACAACAATAATCCTGTTATCTCAACTTTCTCATTTCTAGTTTTCATTTTTTAAAATTGAATTGAGATCATTCAGTTACATACCTGACATGTGTTTCCTAATGCATTAATAAGATACATAGGGTTGGATCCAGATTTAGTCAGAGGAGGACCATTGAAATCAGTGGGATTTAAAGTTAGTCATGACTTGAGTCCTGTTGATTTAATTGGATCTACTCTGGGTGTGACTAAATCGCCAATCCATAATAAATATACATTTTAAAATAATTAGCTTGGATCCAAAGAACTGCACAAATAGTCCCGCATGCCCAAGGTTGCTTCAGGCTTGTGTTTCTCAAATAGACCCTCCCCACAATTCATGGCAAGCTGCCTTTGAAACTGAGGAGGAGAGGGGGGTAAGCAAATTGTGATATGGCATGGGTGAATGTTCAAATGAACATGTCTTGAGCATGCTTAAAGTACCTCTTTGGAACTTGTCCAGATTTACTTTAGTACTTGTCTCTTCCAGGCGCTCTTTTGAATTTCTAGACCTGTTGTTGCAAGAGTGGCAAACTCATTCATTGGAAAGGTATGATTTTTGTCTATTTTTCCAGTACAGAGCAACAGTTAGTTAATTATGACATGGACTTTTGCTTTAATCTAACAAACAGAATTGCCCTTCAAGTTTTTTTTAACAGTTGGATCTACTTCTTGTTGGCTGATGTATTAATCTGGAGGCCTGATCTACTCAGGGCCCAGTCAAGATAGATTCTTTGGATTACCAAGATGAAACTACACTACTCGTGAAAGGAATGACAGTTTATTGACAGAAAATGGATTCAAAATAAATATGCAAAGAAAGCTCACACATCTCTTCAGCTGATGAAGCTGACATCTTCATCACAGCTGTGTATATGCCTGGGGCCCAATCAACAGCATACAAGACATCATTCCGAGTTCTCTAGGCTGGTTGTGCAAGTTTTCCCCCATGGAACGAGACCACATTGGTTAGGCCTCAGCCCAATCTTGTATACCCTTTTTTGATATTCCAGAACATTCACAAAGCATCCTAGGTGTCAAGGTGGAAACTGAGCCAATAGAGCCCCAGAGCAGTTCTGATTCTGAGGAGGAACAGCAATCTGTGGGGGAGGAGCTCGCTCATTTCTCACAAGCACAGCAGCTGGCAGAGATTCCTCCTGCCAGCATTCCTGGGATAGATAGTGACCCTGACAGTGAGAGAGCGCTGGACTGGGGCTTGCTGGACGCTCGGCGCAAACGCAGGGAGCGACAACAGATGGGGGGCGCCGAAAGGCGGCGTACTGATCATTTGGCGCGCAAACAACGGTCGCGTCCCGAGGACCCAAGGGAAAGAGGGAGGATCTCTCCCTAGCCCATAAGTTCAGGGTCTTCCCGTGGTTCTCCTTCAAACGGGGACTAACTGCCTTACCTGGAGCTTAGACTACTCAGCTATCTTTCCCCAATGCTGTTCCTTGCTTGGCGCTAGCAACTAGTATTCTGAAAGAGTCATAAAGGAATAAAGTCTTAGAAAGAATTCCTTGTCGTCTGTGTCCTGAGTTGGCTATTGGTGGGGACTGCAAGAGGCAGCTAGGGCACTCCTGACACTAGGTGGGGAAATAATTTATCTCCCCCTGTGATTAAGAGATCCCAACATTCCAATACGGGGCGGGGGTGGGGGTGGGGGGAGAAACCCTCTCCATCTCTTCAGTGAGATAGAAAAGTAAAGCAAACAGAGGAAATTAAGTAGCTGCATAACGGTTGACATGGGGATTACACCTTTATCAGCATCAGACAGCTAGCAGTTGTTAACTTGTGGATTGGTGCTTGCATAATACCAATTTCCTTGTGTGAAAAACCTACTAAAATCTGCCCAATATATCGTGGGCCTAGTTTAAGAAACAACCAAACTGCCCTTTTTTCAATACTTGACAGGCCTTTATACATTAATAAACAGCATATAGGATACTGTGTCAGTTCAGCACCTGTCTCCTTGCCTTTTGTCAAACTCACTACAGGTGATATGAGCCCTTTAAAAAAAGCCTAACATTGATGTAGAACAGAGACACAAACTAATGACTCAATACACACACACCTATGATTTTTTAAAAATGAGAGTCTAGTATTGAAAGTTTGGTCTTCGCTTCAGTTCAGATAGGGTTTTTCAATCCCACTGAACTGTACAGAGATCTATTCTTTGTGTAGGTAGTATTGGGGTCTCTTCAAAGGCAAGCGTGTGGAGGTATGTATCCAGTCTGCTGTGTTCTTAATTCTGGGGCTTTAGTCACAATATAATCTGCTTTCTGGACAGAAGCACTGATTTTATTTCAACTGTGTGTCACAGTTACTATACTGTCAACTTGGTTCTTACAATGGGCAGAGCAAACTTAAGATGGTGTTGGGAGATTCTGTGGCAGAGGAACCAACAATTTCCTAAACCTGGCTAGCTTCCTGTACCCAGGATGGAAGGTGGGGACAGTGTTTACTGCTTCCTTTCCCTTCCATGTTTTTCTGGCTCTCCTATTGACATCAGTGGGAATGAAAATAGCTCCAGCAGCTCCAGGCTTGTATAGTTTGTGGGCCTGATTTGTGGCCGTGCTGGGGGAATGAGGGTGAGTTGGATCAAATGCCACCTCTGACACACCCACAGAATGCTCCCTTTGGGGTCCTGTTGCTGGTGGCAACACTGCTGGTTGTATATCTATGCCTCTGGGGCAAAAGTGCTGCTCCACGAGCAGATCAGCACTTCTACCGCATCCAACAGCCCATCAGTCAGCCTTTGGTCTGTTTTAGGATTCTTCTGATATTTTAATGCAATTACACTGCAGTATTGTATAGATTAAGTTCAATCTACTACACATTCTGCTAAGGAATGTTATGCCATTTCTATGTTCTTCTTTAATCAGCCATCAAATGAGATTCTAATTAATAATTTTGCATTATTCATGTCTGTGTCAAACCTTAGTGCATTGTATTTAAAAATGGCTGTTTCCTGTCAGACCCCTGATATTGTTATGGCATTGCCCTCCTAGAAGGACAACCTTAGCATTTAGAAAAGATGACATTCTCTGTTGGCGTGGGAAGTATCCAGAGCAGGCTTTATCTCATACTCCTTGCTCAAGAGCGGGGAAACATATGACCAGGTTTTTAATACTTCCTGGAGTAAGCCCCAACCCAGTTCCTTCTATGCATTGCTCAGGAGCCAAACGCACTTCTTTTTTCTCCCCCCAAATCTCACTTTATTCTGCCTGTCCTTCTGACTTCGTTTTCCCTTTCTGAGCATATTTTTCTTTTCTTTTTTAAAAGCAATTATGCTTTCATTTCTTTCTCTCATCTGTGTTCTTATGGCACCAACAAGGAAGTAGTCCCAAAAGAAGCCTGCAAAAAAGGGAGCAAAGCCAGAATTACCACTCCTCCCTGATCTGCCAAAACCCCAAGGGAGCTCCTCATGCAAGCAGTTCCTTTGCACTGCAGCAAAACATGGTGAAACAGACTGAATCCACACCTTTGCTTGCCTTAGCAGCAAATTCCAGACCCAGATCCATTGGCTTACAAAAAGCTTCTCCAACACATCCATGTCTTTGACCTCCCACATAGTAGAGCGGAGTGACATCCGCTGTGGCAGCACTCAGACTTTCCAACAGCTGAAGCATCTTGGCCATTTTTCAGACCAGTACAAGGCAAACTAAAAGCATTCCTCTCAAAGGCCTCTAGATGGGGGGCCTTCATATGGGGGAGAGAGCATTTTATGTGACTCCAGTAGCTTCTAAAAGGCAGCAGGGATTTTTTCTTTAAACTGTGGCTAGGACGAAAGAAGTCATGAATATGAATTATCTTTCTGACCCAAAAGCATAACAGCAGAGCGAGAAAGAGCATCCGTAAAAGGGGCAGGCACTCTTCTCCCTATTCCTCCTCTGAGTCTCCCCATCTGAAGGGGAAAAAAAGTCGAAGGCTGGGCTCCAGCATAAATATTCCAAGGATCTCCTCACCCATTCTTCAGAGGGATCTGGCAGAGAATCCTCTGATCCACATGATTTGGTATCAGACAGAGACCACCATAACGATCCTGGAGACCCCATGATCTGCTACTTTCCAACCCAGTATAAGATTTATCTCTTAAATCTAACAGTGCATTCCACTACAATAAAAATGTTTCCCCTTTCCATCAAGTAAAGCGAAAGGAGAATAGTCAGAGGGTTCTCTCTCCGCAGAATCCAGTCTTCCAGACTTTTTCATAGTGATGATTTTGTATCTCTCTCCAAAGGTATCTTGCCCCAGAAGCAGCTCCAGTGTAGTCTACAAGGGCTTTTGTTTTTCCTGAGTCCAGAGCACCTCAGTGTGCTGTGCCATTCCCTCTTCCTTTTAATTAGGCAATGAAATCAGAATGGGCAATTCAACTAAGTAGTAAGAAAGCAAACAACATAGCTCACAAGTATTGCACTCTTAACACAGTCTGCTGTGGGCCATCTTAAGGTTCCTTTAGTACAGGGTTGGAGCCCTGTGGTCTTCCAGATGTTAGACTACAACTCCCATCATCTCTGACTATTTCCCATGTTGGTTGGGGCTGATATGAATGGGAGTTCAACAACATCTCAATGGCTTCAGGTTCCACATCTCTGCTTTAGTAGTTGCCGGAGTACCAGCCTTATTTTAACGCTCCATTGTCCCAGCCTGAGATTCTGGAGAAAAGCAACTGGCTATGACTTTACAGAGGTCCATGAGGCTACGGCCCTGGCTATCAGAGCCAACTCAGCTTCCTCCTTTTTTTCCAGGGTCTCAATGCTGTGGCTTGAGGATCTTCAGCACTCCAACCTGACTCAACCAAAATACGCAGAGCCCTGCTAAAATCTGAGAGCTTCTGCTTTCATCACAGATGCCGTATTGGACATTACTCAGTTCTCAGCAATAGCTATGGCTGCCGATTTGTTATTGCTCTATTTGTCGTAAGCATTAGAACATAGATATAGCCTCCGGGCCCAACCAGAAATAATTTCCTTTCAAGGGATCCCATCTCTTTAGAGATGCTGCACTTAAGGACATACTAGTGGAGTGAAAGGACAGGCACCACTCTCCCAAAGGAGCGACAAATGGAAGCAACCTGGACATGCTTTAAAAAAAATTTGTCCTCAGAGGGCCTCTTTTCATCCCAAATAAACAAATGTTACTAGTCAAGGTCAAAATTTCCTACCAGAATTCCAACTCAACTCTCAGGCAGACATGGCCCCTCCCACACTCCCAGGGGAAGATGCTTGCAGTTCTGACACCAAAAATTCCCCATTATTAAGGAGACTCCTGCTCTTCCTGCTTGTCTGAGAGGCTTCCACATCAGATCAGTGGGTCATCAGGACGATAAAGGAGGGAGAATTCTAAAGGGTACCAAACAGATTCCTATAATCACTGGTGTACAGAGTCCCCAAAAAGCAAAAGATCATCAGGAAGAGACAGTATCACACCTTCTAGGAATTGGAGCAGTAGAACCCATCCCTCCCAGAGGAAGATTCTCAGGAATCTACTACATCTTGTTCATAGTTCCCCAAAGAAGTGGAGACTGGAGGGCTATCTCTCTTGGGCTAAAGTCACCCTTCTCTTCACCACTGTGCACCACATCATAGATATTCAGTACTATGACAGAAATGGCTTAGTTTCCAGGATCTTAGTTCATCGGAATGGAGCCTCAGCCTGAATACACTTTAGGTCAGTGTTAACCTTTTTGCCTCCCCCATAAATGACAACACCCAAGGTTCCATACCAGATTTCCATGCCCTAATGGCAATTTGGCACCTCTGTCTTCACTATATCTTCCCTCCTACCTCTCTCTCAGCAGAGGTGTTGTGAAAGAGCCAAAGGCAACATGTATCAGCTGTCCTTATATCTTCATTCTGGCCAAAAAAAAACCCTGGTTCTCAGATATAGTCCAGTTAACAGTAACATAGCTATGGTTCCTCCCCAACAGAAGGGACTTACTGACACAAAGACCAATCTGTTACCCAAAGCCATAATGGTTGTGCTAGCCACCTGGAAATTGAATGGAGGAACTACTTGAAATGTCAGTATTCAACAGAGGTAGTAAACACCCTTCTCTCCTCCAGAAAACAATCCACTGTATGCATCCATGAAGCCACCTGGAAAGGCATCATTAGGTAGTGTAAAAGAAAGATCAACCACAGAAAAACAGGCCTAAAAGAACTACTAGCCTTCCCATAGTTAGGCCTACGACTGGGGCTAAAGTGTAACACCCTAAGGAGATAGGCCTCAGCCCTTTCATCAGCACTTTCCAAACCAAGAGCTGGGGCCCTGAATGCACATGCATATGTCTGGATATTCCTCTGTAGAACATTACAAATCAACCCCCCCACCCCCAAACGGCTTGCAGGTTCGCCTCTGGAAAACTAAACACAGTTCTTCAAGCTCTAACTCTTCTTTTCAGCTGCTAGAATTGGTGTTGAAACTCCTTATCCTTCAAAGTAGTCTTCCTCCTTTCAATAACATGAGCTTGCAAGGTATCAGAGATCAGTGCTGTCTCTGTCAAGGACTATCACGCATTTTCCACAAGGACAGAGTCAGATCAGATCCCTCCTTCCCAAAGGTTAACCATTTATTCCACAGATCTCAGTTACTCATCCTTTTTTCTTTCTGTCCCAAATGGTACCGAGCACACATGGCACAAAATGGATGTGCGTAGAACTCTCCATTCAATGTGCTGCTACATTTAGACAATCAGTTAATCTCTTTCATCTTGCCTCCATGAGGAAAAAAGTATCCACTTCCATCATAGTTCAGTTGATCAAGGCTTGTATTGCCCTAGCATATGAAACACAGCACATTCCTGTCTTTCTCAAAATCATGGCACATTCCATCAGGGCTGCAGCCCCCTCAGTGACCCTGTCAGCAGGCATCCTGATCTCAGAGATCTGCCAGATTTCCACCTGATATTTGGCAAATATATTCACAAGACACTGCAAACTAGACTCCTCCACCAACTAAGGCAGCTTTTGGGAGAAGAGTGTTGCAAAACATATACCTGGTTTACACGTAACAGGCAATCGTGGGTTAATTAATCCGTGAATAGGCGATATCGAGCAGGCCTCTGGTGTGCTTGTCACTTCCGCTTTCAGTTAACAAACTACTATCACCCTCTTTGTAGGTTGTTAGTGTAATATCTGAATCCAGACACCCTGGGTTGTTTAGGGGTTAAACAACCATGAATTAACCCAACAATAACTCATAGGTTTACTGAGGATCATTTAACTCCTCAGTCAGTCCTGGTTATCAGACAGAAATTGCTTTGGTTACCTTGGTGGATGATCTACACCAGGAACTAGATGGAGGGAGTGTATCCCTGTTGGTTCTGCTGGACCTTATCGACCATGATACCCTTCGGGGGTGTCTGCTTGAGATGGGACAGGGAGGCACTGTTATACTGTGGCTCCAGTCTTTCTTGGAGCGGCAATCTCAGAAGGTGGTGCTGGGGAATTCCTGTTCGACACTGTGGCCATTAGCTTGTGGTGTCCCTCAGGGTTTCATCTTCTCCCCCATGTTATTTAACATACACGTGAAACCACTGGGAGAGGTCATCCAGAGTTTTGGGGTTCAGTGATACCAGTATACTGATGGCACCCAACTCCCTCTCTCCTTTCCATCCCAATTCACGGAAGCTGTTCTAGTTCTAAACCAGTGTCCAATGTTGGTAATGCACTAGACAAGGGCAAATAAATTGAAGCTTAATCCAAACAACACAGAGGTGCTCCTGATTAGTCAAAAGGCACATCAGGGGATAGTGGTTCAACCTCTGCAGGATGGGATTACACTCCAGCTGAATACTCAAGCTTACAGCTTGGTGTACTCCTGGACTTCATCTTGAACCTGGATGCCCAGGTTTCTCAATGGCCAGGAGTGCGTTTGCACAGCTGAGGCTACTACACCAACTGTGCCCTTTGCTATAGATGCCTGATCTGGCCACAGTCACATATGCCTTAGTTACATCTTGTTTGGACTGTTTTAGCGTGTTCTATGTGGGGCTGCCTTTGAAAATTGTTCAGATACTTCAGCTGGTACAGAATGTTGCAGCCAGGCTATTGACCAGGGCCAGTTACAGGAAGCACGTGACGCCCTTGTTACAACAGCTTCACTAGCAACCAGTCTGTTTCTGATCAGAATTCAAAATGCTGGTTATAACCTATAAAGTCCTATATAGCTTGGGACCACGCTATCTGAAAGACCGGCTTCTCCAGCATGAGCCTGCCTGGGTCTTAAGAACTTCAAGAGAGGCCTTTCTTTCAAGACCATCTTCAGAGGCATGTTTGATGGCAATGCGAAAGAGGGCTTTCTCAGTGGTTACTCCCAGGCTATGGAATTCTCTGCCTAGAGAGGCTCTGTTCGCTCCTTCTTTGCTGTCCTGCCAGCAGACAAAGACCTTTTTATTCAAGCAGGCCTTTAGTGGGTCTGTTGGGTTGGATGCAGTTTTTATTCTGTTGTTATGTTTTTAATTGTGTTTTAATGCATTTATTTTTATTATTGTTTTAATCAAGTTGTATTTGTGATTATAAGCTGTCTTGAATGCCATTTTTTCTTGGTAAAAAGGTGGCGTTCAAATCAAATGAATAACCCAGAGTGTTCAGGTTCAGATATTTATTACACTAACAACCTAAGAACGGGAGATCGTAGGTTGTTAATTGAAAGTGACAAGTGCACTGTAGGCAGCTCACTAACTCCTCGTGCCCGACAACCCATGAGTTAAATGACCCAGTGGTTGTTGTTATGTGCAAACTGGGTCATACTCTCTCAGTCATAAAACAGCCGCTCAACCCACCTAGAATATCACACTGCTTTTTCACATCCCATTCTGGATGCCTGCCGCACCCACAGAAAAAGGAATGTTTGTACTTGCTGTGCAAGTTTCTTCTAGTTAGTATGCAGAGGTATCCAGACCCTACTCTTCTTGTCATTCAGTAGCTCTTGGCTTCACATAAACCTCCTTCATGAATTGCACACAGAATTCCAGCACAGAGGATCCAAAAAACACCTATCACTTCCTAAAGAGTCCATCCTCTTTCCTCTTCTTATCTTAACTTTTCCAGATAGTTATGAAATTAATTTCTTCTACCTGTGTTGCCCTGGCCATGGGCACTGAACTCTTAGGTTAGAGGTGCCAAGATAGTGATAAATCAGATTCAAAGGTTTACTTACAAGGAGACTTTATTGGGTAACTTACAGCACACAGGCATACCCAATGGTTGGATCAGACAGCTTCTCTGAATCATGAGCCATCAAATGGGTTTTATACAATACATGTTAGCAGTATAACAGCAGCAAGTACCCCCTAGTGTTCATTCCCAGCATAAACTAACAGCACTTGGTTCTCAGCTCAGCCACCTGTAAACAAACTTTGCTTTCCAGGCAGAGTGCTTGATAACACTCTCACTGATTAGGATGGAATGTGCTAGGCCGCACTGTCGGCCCTTTGAATCATCTTCACATGCTCAGAGGCTTACTAGCAAGGGACTTGCAACAATAATGAACTTAGGCAAGCATTATGGAACTCTAGGCCCCTTTAACACCACAAATGACTTGGCTATCTCCTGGGGCCAATACACTACCATAAGCTTGTTCTCAGTTCAGAACTCGGGATGGGCTTACTCTAAAAGGCCAGTCACATGATACCTTGCCTCTTAAGCAAGTAAGAGAAGATAAAGCCAGACTGGATATTTCTACACAACAACCAGAAGAAACTTTCACAGGAAGTACCAACATTCCAGTCAGGAAGCCAAATTTATCATAATATGTATATTTTATATGTGATACTAGACTTGTGTTTTCCCGTACAGGCATGCAGCTGTCTTGGTTGAAACTATCAAAAAGGGCATTCATGATGCTGATGCTGAGGCAAGAGTGGAGGCAAGGAAGTAAGATTGAAAGATAATTTAACTACTCTTGAAAGTGTTGATGCCTTTTAACAGGAGAAGAAAAATGTATTCTAAGGGGACTACAATATTTCTCTATTCTAGATGTAATTGAGCTACACAGTTTTGGGATGGATGATGAACCTTTTCTCAACTAATCTTTTACATCAGAAATTAATTTCCTAGGTTGCCTTTTCATTAGTGTTGGTGGCTTATTGTTTGCTTGTTTTCAAATAATGCTTGGGTGACCATACTTCCCATAATAAATATTATATGATTTGTTTGCAGGACTTACCTAGGTCTAAGAAATCATTTTCCAGGTGAAGCAGAGGTGCTGTATAATAATCTTGAACCATCCTATCAAAGAAGTCTCCATACATACTTAAAGAATTCTGGTAGCATCGCATCACTTCCACAGTCAGACAGGTCATCCTCCAGCTCTCAGGAAAGCCTCAAGTAAGGGTCACCCTGATCCAGATAAGGAGATCTTCATGAAGAAGCATATTTCCACACATGTTCCATTTGCTGAATCAGGAACCATAGGCATGAATCAGATGCACACTTGAATGCAAATGTTGCCTATCCACATTGAATTACTTTAAATGGGATGCACATCCACATTCTGTGGATTTATATGTGATTGTACAGGTGACTAGGGAATGCTGAGAGTTGCAAGACTTTTTTTCTGTCTAAACATGCATAGGATTGTGCCCTTAATTGGTTTGATGAAACAGTGAGGTAGGACTGAATTACTCAGGAAAATGTATGGGCTGCTTCAAGACTTTAGAACTGTTGTATCATCGCCATAGTCAAATGATATTAGCAAAAGAGAAGGGGGAAGACAATGCCTCAGTTTATCGCAAAATGTATAATAACTTGCCTCGCTAAAACTGTTGATGTTGCCTTTGTTTCAGTCGTCCTTTCTCTTCAAAATGGTCCACATCCAGTTCAGCAAGTATGGCTGGCAGAGGTAATTCTTTGTTGTATGCAAAACCACCCAATGTACTAAACTAGATTTGATCTGGAAGTTCTAGAGAGGGCATCTTTCTTTTTTAAAGACCTTATCTGGATTAACGTCTTTGAGGGCTTCTTCATTTATAAGTGTAAGGAGACTGATTTATGCACTTAATGAGAAGGACAGTGCAATATATTCAATGTAATATTTGTAATATCACCTTTACTTTCAGTTGCAGGGGGTACCAAGACTGCTCCTAGCCCAGGAACGCTACAGAGGTCCCGCAGTGACATTGATGTTAATGCTGCTGCTGGTGCGAAGGCACGGCATGGTATTGGTCAGCCAGCAGGAGCTGGCCGCTTAGCAGCAGCTGGTCTACCTCCAGGATCATATGCTTCACTAGGTGAGGGAACCCTGTTTAATGATAAATGAAGCTACTTACTGGAATTCTCTCTGACTATTTAAATACATATTTCTCAGTGCACTTAGTGACGTTACACCAGTTTCTTGGACTGAGAGAGTGATGTTACCCAGTGGGTCATGATGACATTTGGTTAAACTGCTTTTTTGTACACTTCTCAGTGCTTTGTGTTTAGGTGAAAAGTTTGGTGTAAAAGATCTTTCTAGTATGAAGAACACTTAAGAGTCCTAAGCACATTTACTAGGGAACAAGTCAAGCTAGACTTAATTGGGACTTAATTCTGAGTAGACATGCTTAGGATTTCACTGTTTTGGTTTCCTTCAGCAGAGAGATGAACTATAGGTATCTCAGTTGTGGTGGGCTATCTTTTTCTCAGATTTTGAAGTAATAGGTCTGTTTCAGAAACCGTCCATTTGCAAGGTTAGTGGTGTACCCAATATATTCTGTGAGATTTCATATGAATATCTAATGTATATTATATAGGGATATTTTGGCTATGAACTGGTGCGATTTGCATACAGTATTTTGTGGTGTTCTCATCAGCCTTTTGCAGTCATTTCTTAATGTTATTTGTTGTCGTCATGTTCTCACCTGGGTGGCACCTAATGATTTGGAACAACTTGGGTGTTGAGTGGGAGTGGGCAAGTATTCCTGTTTTATGGTAATGACAGTGCAGCTTGCAGCAAGAATAAAAGCTCCCACTTGCCTATGGGACTCTCTTCTAAGATGCAGGGAAGTCAGTGTTAAGTCTTTTGCATAAGAACTGATTCCAAAGCCTTATCCCTCCTAATTGTAGTAATGGTTGTGAAAAGACGTAAAGAGTCATAGTAGATTAAAAACATCTGAGAAACGAATGTGTAAGAAACTGTTCAAATCCAAAATGATTCTGTCTTGGTTAAAAAGGAATGTTCTCTTCTTCTACTAAATAAATTGGGGAAATACTCTTGTATATCCATTTCTTTTGCTGAAAATGATTATCAGAAGGGCTGCATATTTCTTGGTATTGTATTGGGAACGCTGTGGCAGCAAATACACTGGAGAATGCAAATATTCACAGTTCTGTGCAAGAGAAAGGGAAGGAAAAGGATTTTGTGTCCTGCTGATACATCCTGAACTCCAGCTTTGTTAATTTACCACTCATTTGCTTCTGAGCAGGCACCTTAATATCATCCTTGGTAGCACTATCTACACTAAGGTTGGCAAAAGAAATGGCAAGGTAGGAGTAACTACTGCTATGTTAGACAGAATGCTCTGGTTTACACGATCATTGCAGCCCACCATGGCTTATTAGTCGTGGTGGGTTGCAGTGCCCACAGGCACCAAATTGCCAATCTAAGCCCCGCTGCTGTGGCTTCTCAGTAACAGTGGCTTGTTGGGATGGTTAACAAACCACCCCACAATCCTACAACAGGCAGTGGGTTCTGAGTGGTTTGTTAACCACCACAGGAATCCACCCTCGGTGGATTCGGACAACACGAGAAGCTGTGCCTGGTGCGGGTAATTATGCAGATCAGCTGGCATGCGACTGGCACGTGCAAGAACCACCCTGTGATCATGCAGACCAGGCCAGTGTGTTGCTCTGTCCCTTTTTGCTTTAAAGGTTGCTTTGAGAAATGCTACCATCACCATACTAATCAGTACCACTGTAGTTGTGGATAAGGTGTGCGTCTGTTCTGTGACATTTTAAAAAAGATTGTGTTAGCTTCAATGCCATCTTTATTGCAGCCTACACATGACACTCAGGCACAGTAATCCCAGCCCCATGGACACATCCCTGACACTTGATTAGCAGACCAGAATGCCCAGCTTAGCTTCTACCCCCACTGAGACACACTGGGCAAACTGCCTGAGTGCATCTGCATTGAATTCTGTATCTTCCAAGTCCTGATGTCCAGCCAAGGCTCAGCTAATCATTCCTGCTAACACCTCCTTACAGCACAGGTCACTTTTGTTGTACACTGTTAACACTGAATGTAAACACAGATTTATTTTTCCTACTTGCCCATTCAGTATTGTGGGCACTCACAAATATTGAAAGGCTGTACAACAGTGCTCAAAAGTGTAATTAATGGAGAAGAATATAAAGATGCATCATCCTGGTTCATAATGTAGAAAGGCTGCCAAATTGAACTTTTTATAACAGATACATTTGAGAGGACTGAGGTCAATGCAAGATGAGGGATTACATTGGGAAGGTGACCAGTGTATGCTGACTTGTCTCATGGTTGTTTGCCCTTGACGTCTTGCTTTAGTACTAGTAGGCAACATGCCTCATAATATGTAGGACTTCAGTTTACTAGTTACTGCTAGTCCTCTATTTCAGAGGTGGGTGGGCACAAGGTAAATCAGAATCTTCTGGTAAATCTCTGGTTTGTTTGCAGTAGATTGGCAAGGGTTTCTAACTCCTAATTATTTTACAATAGCACTAATGAAAAGGTTTCCCCACCCCTAAATTTGACAGTGAAGCCAAATGGAACTTGGAGGGAAACCAGTATGTACTCGGAAGCATCTTGTTTCTTAATTCTAACTGTACTTCTGTCCCCTAAATCACTATTTGCACTTGGCTCTGGCTGATTGACCTTGGGTTTTTAGTAAAAACAAAACAAACCCCCCCCTAAAATCCCGCAAGCCTGAAGTTTGCCCACTACGGTTCATCTGTTAGTAGGAAGGGGCCAGTCCTGTGCTAATCCGTATTAGTGTGTGTCTTTCTTACGAATTATTTACGGATGTAAGAATTCTTAAGATATCTCTGCTAGTTAATTTAATTCACTTCTGATTCTCCACATCTCTAAATTTCTGCCCTGTGTGCATTCCACTGTCTTTATTTTGTGGTGGTCAAAGATGTTGATAAAACATGGTATGTGGCCTCGCTAGTGTTGCCTTTATCTTCCAAGTCACTGCTGGTGATATTTCTGCCCCCTTTGCATAGTCAATCAGTTGCTAGGCAATGGAAAACATGGTAGATAGAAAATGGTGTGTTCAGCTTTCAGGAAGGGAATTTTCAAATGGCTCACTGTCGAGATTAGTGTTACCATTATACATTTATTTTAACTGAGTTTAGTGGTAGGTTTAATCCTGTATTCTGGTGATTATAGTAATAACCAAGAGTTGATGTTAATTTCTCCAACCACTCTTAACAGAATTGATCTTTTTTAAAAAAAAGGAGTTGCATACACTATTTTTCTTCTGCCATCTTTATTATGTTGGGATTTTCTTGATTCTTCAAGACTTCATGATCTCAACAGAATTGTTTATTTAGTTTGTACTATGCATTGAATTCAGGCTAAGATAGTCACATTTTAGTCCCATTGAATTATATGTGACAGGTTAGTCATGACTAACTTAAATTCCATTGATTTCGATTAAATGGATTAAACCCTATAAAAATAAGTTATGGCTCTCTGGCACTAAGTGCAAACTGTTGGCTTTCATGTGGCTTGTACAATGCCAGAGAACACTAATAAAACTCACAATTTTAACAAAGATGGTACTGATGGCGTATTATGACTTTGCATACATTAATATGAGAATTGCTGAAGTTAATGTATGCATGAATTCAATATACAAGTGTCTGCAGACTATTCATATTAATGTAGTTTCCTTAATGAATGTTGTATGGCTCTCTTGTCAATGCTGTTTGTCTAACGCACTAAGTTTTCCCTGTTTCTTTGCCTGCTCTTCCAACAAAGAGGATACTTCTGACAAGATAGATGGTAAGACCCTCTTTTGTCTGTCATTTTCTAAAACTACTAAACATGTGATTTCTGTTTACGTAACACATTTCATGTTTGTATTGTACACTCATCTAATTTGTGACTAATTGTATACATTTTCACTAACCCATTGCACATTAATATCAAAAGTCTGAAACTGACTGTCCACTTCTAATACAATATCAATATGACAGTTTTTGAAGAACCTAATCATAATACTTTAGCAACTGACAATCAAATGAACAATGAATATTCATTTTCTAAACCGTCTCATAAGAATAGCAGTAAAGTTAAATTTAAGTTTGCAATATTTTTTCTTCTCTGACAATCCTGTTTACTTTGCATTTCTGGGTAGCAATTTTAGGGAGCAGCAGCAGTTTGCATATGTTCATTGGGACTTATCTTCATGTGGTATCATCATCCTGCCCCGCCCCCCCAGCAGTTTGTTGTGCTATGTTAGAGGCCAATTTCTGAGGCAGGTCTTCGAAGCCCCATTGTGCACAACTCTTTTCAAATGGATCTCTAATTAATAAGTTGTCATGAGAGATTTTACACCATGCTTGGTTTATTGCATTCTCTTCTTTAAATGTCTTTTGGAGTTTAATTATTTTTAAGCTACCGTTCTAGCAATTTCAGAAAAACTATTGAACATTTTCTAGGGAAGCAAAACTTGAATAATTTCCCATTATATATTGCCTTTGAATTTTTAAAAATGCATGTCTATATTAGTACATCACAGAATGCCCAGTGCAGGAACAGAGTGCATTGAAGATTTCTAGATGCTTCTTCTTCAGTCTGGTATTCATAGTTCTTCTTAAAACAGATTTTTGATCAATGCATTAATAGACACAAACCCCCAATAAATAAACTAAAGAGTAGAAACCATAAGCACTGCCTACAGAGAGTATACTGTTTCCCAAACAGATGTGATAAGTTGATGATTTTGGCTTAAATTCTTCAAATATATATTCTGATTTCTCCTAAAATTTAACGTAATGGGGGATGCGTACCATTTACTTCACACTTTCTGTTTTTTTCCATTACTACTACCAAGAAGAGTCTTCACTTTTCAGTAATTTACAATGTTTCCACAATGATATTTACATGGCTCTTTCTTTTATCAATTTGTGTTGTGGCTCTATTCAGTGCACTAGGTTACAATACAATGCAGTTAGGGATGTTGACTATTATTATTACTATTACTATTATTGCCTTGCCAACTTAAGATGAGGAAACTGGCCATTAATGTGTATGCGTGTGTGTGTGTGTGCGTGTGTGTGTGTGTGTGGTAATATATAATAACTAGCATATAAACCAAGATACTTCCTACATACCTCTCTGTTTGTGTAACTCTGTATGGTACAGTATTAGATCATAGTTGAAAGCTAAAAGACCTGGATCGCAAATCCTAAACTTGCTATAACTCACTGGGATGGTCTTGAGGACATCAGTATTTGTCAGCCTTAGTTTTTCATTGTGTAAAATAGGAATAATAAGGGTTTCCATGACAGTTGAGACGTTTCTGCATATGCCAGCTCACATCTACTCTCATACAACAGGTATAGCAGTAACAGTAGTATAACTGGAGTCAAGCCAGTAGTATTTCAACCTCAGTTGGGTACTGTTGCTTGCACATTTGCCTTTCTTCCCTTATCTCGTATTGTTCACTGGGAGATAGCACTTTCCAGTTAATACAGCTGCACTTGCATCATCCTGTCAAACATTTCACAAACAAAAATTAGAACTTACTTGTAGCATCCCAATTTCAGTACCAAAGACCACTGCCTGACTCTGACTTCGCTATTGTACATTACTTACAGCTGTACTGCACTTACTGTATGCTGTATTTGTTGACTCTGCAATGACTTGTAACCTGCCAATTTGAAAGCCAAAAGTAGGCTTCTCTTCCCACCCCTTCTCTCAATGGGAGGTATCAAGCTGAATTAAGCTGGAAATAATGTTACCTTTATATCAGACCCTCCAGCTCTGAATGGCCTACACCTGAGTTATTTATAAGCCTAACGTAATTCTGACTAAAGATGTATCTAAATGTCAGACTGTGCAATGCGGGATGCCTTAGCATTTACATGCATATCAGACTGGAGACGAGATACATACATGGTATCAAAAACATCAAAATACAGCTAAGAAACAACATAAAACGTGTAAAATAGAAAGATCATAGAATCGTAGAATAGTAGGGTTGGAAGGGGCCTACAATCGAGTCCAACCCCCCGCTCAATGCAGGAATCCAAGTCAGAGCATCCCTGACAGATGGCTGTCCAGCCTCGTCTTGAACGCTTCCAGTGTGGGAGAGCCCACCATCTCCCTAGGTAATTGGTTCCATTGTCATATTGCTCTAACAGTCAGGAAGTTTTTCCTGATGTTCAGCCAGAATCTGGCTTCCTGTAACTTGAGCCCATTATTCCGTGTCCTGCACTCTGGGAGGATCGAGAAGAGATCCTGGCCTTCCTCTCTGTGACAACCTTTCAAGTACTTGAAGAGTGCTATCATATCTCCCCTCAGTCTTCTCTTCTCAAGGTTAAACATGCCTAGTTCTTTCAGTCTCTCTTCATAGGGCTTTGTTTCCAGTCCCCTGATCAATTTGGAAGATCATCTGATTCCAGATGATCTTCCAAAGTCTTATAATAAATAAAGCATCAACAGTTAACATCATCAAGAAATATTTTGCAAAGGTCTGAGAATTTCTCAGGTCTACATATAATAGTAGAAAACATTATCAAATTTCTGAGAACGTTGCATAATGTAGTATCTTTGATTTTATCATTCTAATACATAAATCCAATCAACATCTAAATAAACTTATTTTGCCTTATACATCCTCCTTGGACTTGTTACTGTCAGCCGTCTCCATCATGACAAATTCTATGAAGCAACCCTGTGATACAGGGATGAATAGATTGTTTCCAATACTGAACTATTGCCATCTTGTCTGCTTATTAAATTTCACTGTTTCCCATTCCATCAGCCAGTTTATTAAGATAATTTAACAGTCCATTCATTGAATTCATGGGGATATAGCCACTATTGCTTTGTCTGTCTTTACATCTTTCTTTCTGTGCAGGGTTTTATTTCATTGTAAGTATTACATTTCTGGATTTAGTTGTATGAATCTTGCTGATAATATCTTTGTATTTCTGCACATTATCCCAAATCTGTTGTACAGCTATGGTTTAAATAAATTTTAGCAATAATGGCTGGAGAATAGTTGCAACACTGCATTCTACACCTGACAAGAAAGATCGTAGCCTCTGATTTTACAGGGTAATTTCACTGAAAAGTACAGTGGATTAGAATTCGTTCTTGCATAATATACTCAGTAGTGCAGCTAAGGCTGGACCTTGGGCCCAAGTCCAGGGCCCGCAGCATCCCCACCCCCAAAAATGGTCACCCTGGGGGAGAATGGTGGACAGGACAGCAACACACAGGTCCAGCATCAGCACCTGCACCAGCATGGGCAGGCCAGGGCCCACCAGGATTGATGCTACTCACTGCAGTGTCCTTTCTTCTTTTTAAAAACATACTATAGTCAGGGCCTGGCTGGGCATGTACCTGGTTACAGATGCTCATTCTGTTGTTTTTACTTTTAAAATATATTATCCTTTTATACAAAGCAATGTTTTTATTCCCATGTAAATGTTTAGCATCAGGGCAGCAGAAACAAGCTCAATTTTATTCCTGTATTCATTATGGTGCTTTGATGTAAGTGAATTTAAAATGTGAAACTACGCATGCTCAGTATTTTTTAAAAATCGAGTTGGCAGACAATGTTTTTGTTTTTTGCTGTAATGTATCAGAAATGTAGAAGCAGTTGTAAAGCATGGAATGGTGGTGGGGGAGGGGAGAAGAGAAATTTTAATTGTGTGCTTCACAAAGTAATACACATGGCTGTCTAAAGGCATACACACACAGCAGTAAGAGCATTAAGTCCAGGGTCTAAAATTACATAGCTACACCACTTAATATAATTCCTTTTATGTATGCGCTTGGGAAGCCAAACAGTGATTTTTTACCTAATAGAAAAAAAGATCCTTTGTTTGGAATATCATTGTTTTAATATTTTTTCCTATTTAGGAACAACTTCTGAAGATGGTAAGAGAATGAAACTAATGCTAAAAAGCAAACACTTCCATTTTAATATTTCATCATCATAAGCAATAGCTGTGTACAGAGTGTACAATCCATTATGTTACCTTCAGAGTTAATTTATTAGTTGGCGTACCTAATAATTTTATGTTGCTGCAATATTTATTTTCAAAATCTTGTTCGCTGCTATGAATCTTGTTTGCTTCTTTTTTTCAAGTACCCATTTGCAATAAAAATGACTTGATTCTAATTTTATTTTAGATGCCTAAAGTTGTTTGGTTTACCTTGTTAAATGTTTTCAGTCAAAATTTCAACATGCTAGCCAAACATTCTCATGCTTTTGGGAAGCAGGTGCTACTATTTATTGGGTGTTAGAAATTCCTCTTATCATTCAAGGATTGCTGTCTAGCTACAGTTAATCATTTCACCATTCAAATATTGGTCAAGTATTGTCAAATAATGGTCTGATATTTTTAAACATGAACAATGTGAGAACAAAGATGATGATCAGTAGGTTTGATACTTATCTATTTTATTTATTTTTTCTAGTTAGCATAGCTGCTGTTGTGAAACAATGGCATTAATATTCATAACATTGTAATTTAATACATTTTAACAGTGTCCTTTCTCTGAAGGAGCTCAGGACAGTGTACATAGTTCTCCCGCATTTTATCCTCATAACAACCCTGTGAGTTAGATTGGGCTGAGTTTGTGTGACTAGGCCAGCTTCACCTAATGAACTTAATGACTGAGCATTTCAACCTGTGTCTCCCTGGTCCTAGTGTGTCTCCTTGGTCATAGTCCAATATTCTACCCATTTGGCAGTGACCGTTGCCACTTCTCTGCTTGTGTTCTTGTTGGAGATGTCTGCGGTTATAGCAGGTAGCCAGTGAGAAAGCTGTGCTGTGCTTCTAGGTTTGCCTCTGAATGCAGCAGTGCTAGAGGTCAAGATCCATTTGCTCCTGCTTTTGCAAACAAATGAAATAAGAAAGGTAAGCTTCCATCTACACCAGGGTTACACCAGATGTTTTGGACTACAGTTTCCATAAACCCTAGCCACCATGGCCTTTGGTCAAGGGTTATGGGAATTGCAGTCCAAACCTTCTGGAGGGGACCAGGTTGCCTATACCTGATCTACACGGTGGCATTCTTGGAATATTTGACAATATTTGACCACTCAGTTGACCAGTGTGCCAACCCTATATCTAGCACTAATGAGGACACTTACAGTTTCAGATAAGAATCAGAACAATGGATTTTTATCAATTCCCAACAACTTCTTTTTATTGTAGTAGAAGCTGGATTTTGTCTTTGTGGTTATTTAGCATCATAACAAAATGGTGGCACTCTGTATTCCTGCCTTTTGCAGGTCAAAAGCTGTGCATTTATACTCTCTTTTCGTCCCATTAAGTGGATGGTGGAAATATTGTCATTGCATGGGTGTGATTGTGTTAGCTTTAGCCAAACCTATTTGTGCGTAATAACCTTACACTGATAGCCACACTAATGACTGAATAACAATTTTTTAATACTGGTTCTCCTCTCATAGACTCTCTGTGAACTTCCATCTCTTCTGTAGGAAGCCTAAAAAAAAGTCTGAGAACTATATCTAATGAGACCATGTATCAAACTACATTGGTGTATCTGCTTTTCCTCAGGACTTCATTTTATTGTTCAAAAACACATCAACATTGACAAGTCAGAAACAAGTCAGATTCAGTACTAGTCTATTCAGTAGTATGCTACTGTTTGAATGTAGTCTTCCTCCTAAGGAATCAGGTGGTGTACATATTCTCCCCCTCCTCTTATTTTCACAACAGTCTTGTTGAGATAGGTTAGTCTAAGAGATGGTGACTGGCTGAGGTGCACCTGGTGAGCTTCAAAGGGATTTGAATCTGGGTCTTCCTGCTCCTAGACTGGCACTCTAGCTAGTAGACCATACAGGTGGTAACAGTTCTTAGTAATAGTTCCTAGTAATAGTTCTTCTACCCATCTTGACTGAAAAAAAACCTAAATTTTGCCACCAAAATGAGCTTTCTATATACATTCATTCATGAGTTATCACCTATGCCCGTTCACATGTCAGCCATCTTGGAAAATGGCATGCCCAAAATGGGCATGTCTACCCAAGTTAAATGAGTTCCTACATGGGCCTGAAACACATATAAACTTCAAGATTCTCTGCACATCTATTTTCTTTATGGGGGTCTATGGCAGGTCCTGGACTTTACTGAAATAATGGTGTTTAGGAACGGAAATGCAGAATTCTGGCTCTTAAAAAAATTGGCTACCTCTAATTCATCTGGCTACACACTTCACTATGATGAAAACTTTCTGAATAGTTCCAGAATGGCTTTAAGTTTTAGCTCTTTGAAATTAAGAAATACACATTCAACTTCAATATGGAGGATAGGATCCAGTTGTTTTGCTTCAGTGGATTGGCTTATACAACATTTTCTTGTTTCTCCTTATGAAATAGAATTTGCCCTTACTAAAGCACAACAAAAAAGAAGTGTTACACTTATCCATATCCAAACTATGATGGTAAACTATCATTGTATCCGACTTCAGGTCTCTAACTTTTGTTGGCAGTAGTCTTAAGTAAGTGGGAGAATGAAAAACAAACATGGGGTTGGATCCAGATTTATGTTGGATCAACTGTGCCAACTGAATTGGACTTTCCCATCCCTTCCTTTCCATGGCAACCTCTCCAGGGTCCTGAAAATGCGAGAGTCAGGAGATCGTGCTGAATGGGGTGAGCTGGGGGGGGGGGGGGTGTCTGCAGAAATTGGAGGAAGCGACCTGTGAGTGGAGCCCTTCCTGTTATGTAAGTCCTTTCCTCTTACAGAAGGCAGTTCTTGAATCCAACCCATGGTATTTAAGCCACAAAGAAAGGGAGTCAAGGAATGGAAAAACCCTGCTATCTTAATTATGCAATAATTAATATACTTGACCTATAATCGGCTCACTGTGAGTGCTAACAGCTTTCCAGAATCACTACACAAACTACACTTTAGTACACAGATATATGTTACTGGGTAGTCTTGCAAAATGTTGCACTTAGTGCAATTCCCTTTTAAGATTAGTACTTCTGCAATAATACCTCAGCTCTGTTGAAAAATTGTAATACAGTTTCCTACCTGATATGCTTGATATATTCAATCAACAAGAATGTAATAATCTATGCTAGTTTAATTTTTTAGCATTTTAATTTTTAATTGGGCATTAAGAATACCTGGTTTGAGCAGCAGCCTAGTTTGCAGTATATTCTATTTGGTTTAATGCTTCGCTCAATGTTCTCTGAATTTCTTCTCTAATACCTGTGGATTTCTTTCTTTCTTTTTTAACTTTATAGGACGTGTGCGAACTAAGCTTTCAACACCCTCTATTGGCGTGGGAAACTCAAAGACAGATTCCAGAGGCCGTAGTCGAACAAAAGTTGTGTCTCAGTCTCAGCGTACGTATTGCTATGTTTCCTTTTACTCCTATTAATAACATTAAGCCATACACATAGTGTACAATCATTGACCAAAGGATATGGTCAAAATATATTTTTAAAAAACACTACATACTGAGTTGTTGTTCTATGCCATAGGTTCATCATCGCCAGACAAAAATGAAGGTATTTTTTTAAGTGTTTCAGTGTTTTGGGTCAGTAGTCTGCATGCTTTTGGAGTCTTTTATACTTCATGTGGTGTTATTTTGAACAAGATATAAACATAACATGAAAACTTGCTATTTAAAAATCAAAGAGAAAGAAGATATTCATGTGACTAGACAGGCTGGGTTCACATGATCACAGGAATAAAAGAAGCCATCATGCCTTCTCCCCCCACATGTGCCGTGTGCTCACCCATTGTTTACATAATTACGTGGCATGTCATCCGATGGCTTCTTTTACCACCACGGTCTTGTGAACCCAGTCAGTGTGGAGCTTTTACAAGTGGACCTCTCTGCACTGTGAACCCCACAAGTAATTGATGTTTATTACAGAAAATAAGAGAATAAATGGGTAGAATAGTATGTTCTTGAAGCCACTGATCATCTTGAGGATCACAGTCAATTTCAGTGGCTTATAACATTTTAGCTAACTACAATTTGAACCTACAACTCAGTAATTTGAGTTCCATCCAAAACTACAGTCCCCTGTTTTTCCTCTCTATATAGAGTTCAGTGCAGTATGTCAAAAATAATGCATTGGAACTTTATGTATGTAAAGTAAGGGAAACAAATTGATTTTATTCCATTAATAAAACAGTAATTTGTTTAGGCAGGCACTTCAAATTTTCTGTCATTTGGTCATTTTCACTTGGAAAGTCATTTTAACATACCCATAATTAGCTTTAAAGTTAATGTGGCTGTTTATTATTTGTTTTCAGCCCGATTGTCAAATATTATACATTAAAAATTTCTGACAGTTCTAGTCATTTATCAGAGGACAGCAATATAACATGGATCTCAACCCAGTAAGATACGACATCTCATTTCCCTTGATTGTCTTAGCATCTCTCTTTCCATACTCTTTTATGACTTTGGTACCAGGGGCTAATCACAGGGAAGGAAGCCAGGGGACTGTCACCACTGCATTATCCTGTGCAAAAGGAAATGGGTACTACCTGTGCGCTATAGCATATTTATTTTCCCCAATCTTCCTGAGAGAAGCTTCTTCTAGCCTTTGATAGATGTAGGTTCAAGGGATGTGGGAGCATATCTCATTGAGATTTTTCCCCACTGTGCAAATTATGTGAAGGAAATATCTCTGTGTTTATACCCATGGTAGATAATGGCCCAGTTTAAAGGATCAACATGGCTTAAACAAGCTTGTTTAAGCCACACATGTGCCTGGCACTATTTGCCTAATTACCCACCCAGGGGTAATTATTTGAGGGGAAAACAACCCTCAAATAACCCATGACCTGTTGTTTCCCCCTCGAACAAGCCATCCTGCCCAGGTTCAGACGACATGACAAGCCACATCCGGGCAGGTATTAGGCAAATGGCGCCCAGTTTAAATAAGCCACCATGACTGTGCAAACTGGGTCAATATAAAAGGCCATTTTTCTTAGCATAGAGACAGAAATGAGAAATTGATGTTTGTTTCTAAGCCTCCTTAGTTGCAGAAGAAAAACCTTTAAAAGTAAAGTGGGGGGGGGGAATTGGCAGGATGGCTGAATAGTTCATTATTATTTAAACTGTTGTCATTTTTAATTAAAATATTTCTGACTGTCAATATTTTCTGTAACTGCAAGTTGCTAGGACCCTACTCTTATGATAGAAGACTTTTATCAGTGTACCTTAATGCTTGTTTATTTCAGTCAGGAAGATTGCTTGCAGGGTTAATGCCCTATACAGTTTTTTATTTTAAAGTTTCAGTTGTGTGGACATTAGATGTGCCTCGGTTCCTCTCCCCATTATGAACCCTTTCTCTTAGCAGTGTCTATCATGTTTTTATGACTCTGAAATGTATTCTTAACACTCTGTCTTTGAGGGTTGTGGTGTTTCATACAGCATAAAAAATACATTGTGTGTTCTAAAAAAAATACAACAATTGGACACAATGACTGGGCTCACACAATACAACAACCCACACTCAAGGTTGAGTATGGGTTGAGTGTGGGTTGTCACTGACCCATGGGTTGTTGTGTTGTGTGAACCCATCCATGCTAACAAACCATGGGTTGTTAACCATGAACAACCCACAAAGAGAACCGATGGTTTGTTGATGGGTTGTGAACTGTGGGTTTTTTGTGGTTAATGAACTATGGTTTGTTAGCATGACTGGGTTCACACAGCACAACAACCCACAGTTCAACGATAACCCATACTCAACCTTGGGTGGGTTGTTGTGTTGTGTTAATCCAGTCAATAAAATTATAGCAGTAACCCAGCAATGTTGCTCCTTGCACACAAACAGAAATCTTTATCACCCCATTGATAGATTGATTGATTAAATTTATTAATCACCCAACTGGCTGGTCACCCAGCCACTCTGGGCGATGTACAACAATAAAAACAGTTCAAAACAATAAAATTCAACATTAAAAACATCACATTTCTAAAATTATCCTAACCCACCCCAAATGCAGAGTTCCTTGTTTTAGCACTGGAAGTGGATGCCTTCAGAACCCTGAATCACTTCAGCATCAATGGATTTTAAACGTTGGCCCCAGTCTAGAGCTCACTGTGTGTATCAGTGCTTCCATGCCCATATGAAATTGCTGGATTATGAGGACTATACAGGCTACTTCACCTACTATCTATTCTGTGTCTTAAGTATACATTTAAAAGATGACTGTGACAAACAGCTTTGCAAACACGTATATCCTAATCAAGGAGCTGCAACTTGCTGTTGCACCTTGTTAAGTGTACACTGGATGGCAAACCTGGATTTGCTTCTGCTTAATGTGTAAAATGCCCCTATCTGTATGTCAGTGTTCAGACAGATCTCAATCTGAGATAGCTCATGACAAAAATAAGCTTTTAAATCACCCTGCTATGGCATGGCATTACTTATGTAGTATTCTTGTTCTGAGACTAGTTGGTTTTATTGTGGCATGAGTTTTCATAGACAGCAGCCTACTTGATAGTATCTGTGAAGTAGTCTGAAAAGGTGGTAGGTGTATGGATATATGTATGTGCATCATTGTATATGTAATGACAGTATACGTCATTAATTTCTGAGTAGAAGCATTAAGATTAGGGAAATGTAAATGCTGTAAAGCAAATATATGCAAACTCTACATCTACTTCTTTCTCAGTAAAAAAAGGAAGAAAAGTATACAGTGTATACAAGCAGTCTTCCTTTTTGTACCACTGTCTCAGTGCTCTTCATGCAACTAAAGAGGTAGACAGCTTGCAAAAGCTTATGCCACAAACAGAATATCTAAAATGTGAGAACACTTACTGCTCTCATTGCTATAGACGCTACATGGGTGATTTTTTTTTTAAAAAAAGAAATGTTTATAACTCAATCCTGTGTGGGTCTACTCAGAAGTAAGCTCCATTGAGTTCAGTGGGAATTACCCCCACTTAAGTATGTATAGGATTTCAGCGTTAAGTTATAAAATAGGCATTTTCTATAGAAGATAAGTATGTGAGCCTTAAATTTCCTAACTATCTTGCTCATATTATTGGGGAAACTGGATAATAATTTTGAAGTATTATAAAAACTTTAAATAATGTTATTTAATTTGTAAAAGAAATTGGCAGCCTGAAATAACTGTAATATCTATGTTAATATTACATAGCTAAAAGAGAGAAGTAATTTGAAGGAAGTGGCTTTGAAACTGGTAGCTTCCTGAAATGCTAGAAGAAATTGATTTGGTACTAAAACAATACTCATGTATAAGCTTTATATTCTTATGTTTTATTTACAAATCAGTTTACCCTAAATGAATGTTTTAGGATTTGGGGCAGTCATTTCTAAAACGGAGGAATTTGGCAAAAAATGTCTGTCCATCTGGAATAGTATGAAAGATTTGTGAGTGAGTTAGACATCCTCAAGTATTCCATTGGAATTAATGGATTCTGAGGTATTAAAAGTGTGCTCTTCCCGTCATGCAGGTCTACTGCAACTGAGAGTTTAGACCTTAAGCAGTGAAAAGAATTAAAGATTCCTACCTAAGGGCATAAAACCACTGGCTTTCAAGCTGTGCACAGGGAATCCTGGTGTTCTTTTGAAGCTTCTTAAGGCTCCTCAGTAAATAAATCTGAAAGACAAGTCTTTCCAACTTGTCTTTCAGATTTAGTTACTGATAAGCCTTAAGAAGTTGAGGTGCATCCTCAGTTTGTGTAGGGCAACAGTTCCAAAAGGCCTAGCCAGTGTTTTGTGTCTGTCAACTGGCCATGTATCCTGAACATTCTTCAGCACAAGGATTACTCAGTACTCAAGTTAACAAAGAAAGTGTCCCTGAAAAAAAAAAAGTTTGAAAATCACTGGCATGCACAAATTTTCACCTGCCCCAACTGCAATCTCTTGACCCCTGTTCATATATTTACATTCACTGTGGGATGGGGTTTTAGTATCATGGGGGTGGGGGCATGTATTAATGGTTGAAATACTTATTTAAATTGGTGGTTGGGGATTTGTGAATCCAGTCTTGACAGAGAATGTAAGAAAAAGACATAAGCAGTAATGAAGGTTTGACCTGTGTTTGTGTGGTTTTCTTAAATGGTTTTCATGAAGAGTATATGAAAAGCCATGCTTAAACAATGTGGTGGTGTAGTCTCTCTGGTTATGTTTCCAAACACACACTGAACCAAATATAAAGCAAGGCCAGGGGCATGTAGATGTTACAATACTTACTTTGAAATACTTTTAGTTGGATAGGCATCTTTAGTTTTTTTTTTTTACAACCTTTACATGCATGCCAGATACAAAGTTGTTGTATCCTTTTCCCTCTTTCCCCCAATACCACCGCTTTCCTTTACCTTCATTGAATTCCCTAGATTAAAGGATTTATTGCTACCTTTTCTTCGGCTAATAAATCTTGCACTTATTTACTTTGTATGAAGCTTTCAGAAGATCTTGATTCACTGCTTCAGTTAAATTCATTACTATGCAGTTCTTTGTTCGAGAGCTGAAGAACTGTAATGGTGCAGCTTCTGTTCTGTCTGCTTTGTATATGAGCATCTGAGCCTGGTGGAGGCTACTAAAATGCACTGCTTTTAGCACTAACCCTCTTGTGGCATTTCCCCCCTCTTATGTGAACTGACTAAAGCTTTTTTATTTCCATTTGCCATCCATTGTTAATCTGCTCTGCTCCCTCCCTCTTCATGGATTTTAAACCCTTACCCTATTCCTGCCTTTACACTTGTTCAGGATCACAATCCGCTAATCCACAGTCTGGTGGTAAGGCTTTTCAGATTTTCTGTGTGCATTGTTGTTTGACCATCCATCACAACAGGATCCTATTCAGCAGAAATACCCAATATTTATGGTAGAATACTGCAAGTATATTGAGGGGATATTTAATTTCCCATGAAAAATAATAGAATCTAAAAGCATAGGTTTATTAATAGAGATGAACAAGTGAGCAGCCTTGAGAAGAAAGATTAAGGAGACATTTTGTTATGTTGCAAGTTTTGTAAACCATTTCAATCCTTTTATAAATAGAAACTTGCAAAGACCATTGCTTTTCACCCTCAGGGCTACTTCAACACCTACAAAAGTCCCAAGTTAAAAAGGACAGAAAAAGTATAGTTTGTAATGCATGACAATCATACACATACTTTGCTGTTTGAACATTCAGTGAGAAAAAATGTGATCAGCAGATGTGACACTCTGTATAGGCTTTTCACAATTTTTCCAATATCAATATGCATAACACTGGAAGCAACCTGCAATTTCATGTTTTGTACCACAAAATTTGACATGGAGCATAGAATTCAGTTTTCTTAACATCTCAGGTTTCATTTGACTTTTTAAAAAATAAATTTAAAACACAAATTACTGGCCCTTAAGGCCTTGAGGATGGGGTTGAAAGTTAAAATAATCACTTTTTTAAAAAAGAGATAAACTTGAAAGTATGTGGCCAATGCACAGTATCGCATCCTTATTAAAATAGTTTACATTTACTCTTAAAAGGGCAAATAGCTTTTCACAATTTCTGCCTGTGTACTCAGAAGTAAGCCATATTGAGTGAATGAGACTTACTCCTAGGTAAATGTATATTGGATTGCATCCTTCAAGTAGTCTGAAAGCTGTGCAGAGACCCAGATCATTTTTGGTCTGGTTTAAAAATGTACAGAGTCGGTGTATGCTTATTTGTTTTGGTATATATCTTCTTTGCTGAATAGACTCCTATCTAGAAGAGGACATTCTACTACAGTATTTCCCAAACTTCAGCTACAAGAAGTACATTTTAGTTTCTGAATTTAAAATTGGATAGCCACTTATTTCCAAAAAGGTTTCCTTTAAGAGTGTGAATTACCTTTGGTGAATTGATGCTTCAGCCTCAGAGGAGCCCACCTCCTGTCTTTCTCTGCATGTCATTGTTCTGAGTGTGCCTCTTGACTGAAAGGAGAAAAGCCAGGGTGGTGACTGATACATAGAGGAGTGAGAATCCTCTTGTGAGGGCAGGTAATTCTGCTGTGTCTGTAGTGAGTGAATCATGTCCAGTTCAGTGAGGTAACAGATTACCTGTCCCCAGCAGATGTTGATTGGAAAGAGACAAGGCAGAGCAGTGAAACTTGCAGAAACGCTGTCTCCTTAGTGGATGGGCGTTTGGGGCTAGTAGAAGCTTTTAGTTTGTTAAATTTCTCTCTTCACACTAGTATGACAAGGGCACACAGTTTGGGAATTGCTGTTTTATTCCATTAATATATTGTATCCTATGGCACACAGTGGCATACATAGTATTTGCATGGAGCATTGTCTCACCCTATCATCCTCCATCCTGGTCCAGTTTCAGTCATTTCTTACTATCATGCTTTATAATGACATTAATTCTTTAAATGTGTGGATATTTTGAGCTGTCTGTGGGAGAGGGTGGCTTGGTCATGTTAGGTCCTATTGTGCTAGTCCCAAAACATAAATAATGTATTAAAATTTTGCATGAGAAGCCTTTAATCACCCTGTTGTGTTTTTAAAATGGGCCATTATTTATTTAGAATATTAATGGGTCACTCTTCAGCAATGCTCAGTTGTGCTATAAATGCATTCCCATGAACTCAGGTTGTTTTGGTTAGAGTATCTTCTTTATTTTCTAAGAATCAAGTTGCTTTTAATTTTCAGTTGTCAAGTGCAGTTTTATTTAGTGCTGAGATAAAGTAATCTAGACATTTGAGATTTGAAAATAGGTTGTCTATATTTTCTTACAGTAGATGCAGTGAAACTGTTGATTAATGTACAGTTCTAACTTCCAAAACCTATTGTCAAAGAAAATTTAATACTTGAACATTTGGGTGTAATCTAAAGAGCTGCTTTGGTGAGCGCATGTCTTTTTAGCACATACACTTTGTTACTGAACCACATCTCTTTGCAGGCCATCGAAGGTTATTCACTTATTTCCTGTGCTTCAGGAGTGGGTTGTTGAGTGGCACAAGGGACTGCTTCAGAAGTCGAATATCACAAACCCACTAGCCGCACCAAACTTACCACCCCAGCCTAATTAGTGTTGGGAACATTATGCAAAATAGTTTATTTGCAGCTATATTTCTGGAGTATCCGGAATCATATAAATAGCCAAAGAATTCTTTCTAGTTTGTGACAGTGCACTGATACATCCCCACTAGTCTTATATGAGTGTTTTCTAATATTGGTTTGGTTTTTAATCATGAAAAATGGGAGTTAATAGTATTTAATATATGGTTAAGTAGTCACAAATATTAAGATCATTTTTAGGCATGAGTTGATGTAGCTTTGATTTAACACAGCATAACCTTTTCCAGAACATAAGCTGTTTGTTATCTTCAGATTCTTCCAAACAACTTTTCAGATAATTTCCTTCTCATTTAACTTTTTTTAAAACTCATTTTTTTCCTTTTTAATCTTCGCATTAATTGTAATGTATAGGTCTTTTTGTTTGCCTCCAGCTGGCAGTCGTTCTGGTTCCCCTGGAAGAGTTTTGACTACAACTGCACTCTCGACTATGAACACAGGAGTTCAGAGAGTGCTTGTCAGTCCTGCAACAGCACAAAAACGGAGCAAGATTCCTCGAAGCCAAGGATGCAGCAGAGAAGCCAGTCCTTCTAGACTGTCAGTTGGTAAGGCTCCTAACTAATCATAGATAATTTTACACATTATCAAGTCTCTCATATGGTGACCGAGTCCAGATTTGCTGACTGTATGTTATGATTTGGGCTGCCATGCCAGATGCTGAGATTAGTAGCTCATCAGTAAGCCTCTACCTTACTATCCTTCTTCTTTAAATGAGGAAGCATAGTTAGTAAACAAAGTTGGCACATTAAACATGCAGTCATGATCTGTCAACTTAAGGCTAATTGAGACACTGCGTGATGATGAAACTCATGTTTGTCGCAGCACATAGATGGCAAGACGTCATGCCCGGTCTGTGTAGCTTGCCATACCTGTGTGATGAACATGTTTGAAAACGTGAGTTGATTGCACACAATGTATAAGCAGTTCACAGTTCTAAGTGTGCGTGAAAAACAACCTGAAAAACAGGTTGTGTAAAGCAGCTCTTAGAAATATTAGAAAATGATGAAAACGCAGTACTTGGCTTGCTGCTTATCTATAAGTGTGAACAAGTATACAGCATATATTAAGGCTTCTTATTTCCCCTGTCTTTTAGATATCTTTTTGAGGTTCATACACCCTTGACTATTTTCCAAATTGACACTAGATTACATGATAAAGAAATGCTTCTGTTGGAGTGTATATGTCCTCTGTAGTTCAGTGTAAGGAAGAATACGTAAATTTTTATACTGAATTAATAGAGAAGGCATCAATGCTTCAGGAATGCACATTCTTATTGTGAAAGGTAAAAAAAATGGGATTGCATTAAAATGTCAACTCTTTCTGTGTCTTCTCCCTTTCTGTGCTGCTGTTGGTCTGTACCCTGAATCATACTAGCACGAGGTAGTCGTATTCCTCGACCTAGTGTGAGTCAGGGTTGCAGTCGGGAAGCCAGCCGTGAAAGTAGCAGGGATACAAGCCCTGTCCGCTCATTTGCACCCCTTGGTAAGTACATGGAGAGCTTGTTTTGCATGGCTGTTTGCCCTTGATTATCTGCTAATATAAGCTAAATAAAGATACAGCATTTAACAAGTAAATGTTTCCCTGCCTATGAGGCACACAGCTTGTTTATTTGGCTGGAGACTTTAGCCCTATGAAGAGCCGAAGAATATGCTATTTAATTCTTGAGTGATGGCACAATTCAGAGGCGTATGCGCAGCAATCCCAAGGTTATATTACACTGATTAGTCAGCAGTCTCTCCAACATATACACCTCTTAGCCACTACTAACTGGGAAATCATCTTCCATGCGCAAATGCTTTTTCCCCCCATGACTTTATCAGCGGCTCTTGCACCAAACCCTAAGCAGTTTTTGAAAACTGGTGTTCAAAGAACAGTTTGGGAGTTCTTAGGGACCAATATATGATGCACTGTTCAGTAACTCTGATTATAGGCACTCACCTCTGGATTGTACCCTAGGGCTAGTGACTGTAAAATTGATGTGTTCAGATTCCAGGTTTGTCCTTTTTATGTAGCATATGCTTATCAGCCTTTTTTCTTACTATGCTAGATTTGTTTTGATTTTTCTTTATTCTTGATCATATGGATAATTATTTAGTATGAAGAGCAATTCAGTTAATTCTATATTATAGCAGTGGCAATGCAGTTTCAAAGGACTGTAGATTTTGTTAACCTACCAAACTTGTGGATTTACAGTCCAATCAAGAAACAAGTTATATACGAAACTGCCAATTCTATATGGTCACTTTCTCGCACATTCTTGTAGTATAATAGCTTTTGGAAATAACTAGAAAAATGCATGTAAGGGGTATAGAATATTGACCAATAGTTTTAAAGTTTATCTAATTGGGTGGGGACGGTATAGGCACTGGAAATTTCTGAAGTATGTATATATAAGACAGACTTTTAAAAACGTGTTTCGAATTCTTCAGGAGACTTTTTTTTCATGGTCATAGTATTCTAACTTATTTATTTGACACTTGATATATGACCATGAAAGTGTCAGGCTTGAATAATGTATTGACATTGTTTTCTCACCAGTACCTAAAATTCATTAAGTCCCCTTGTCCAACATTGATTTGAGTTGCATGTAGTATTACTTTAAAGAAAGAGAAAAGAACTGCCTGCAATGCTTTTAATTGTTTGGCAATTTTTCTTATTTTTATGTGATGCTTTTCCATTAAAAAGCTCAAAGCAGCTTTAAGAAGAGCTTACCTTATTTTAAGTAATGGTTTTCCTGTTTATGTAAAATCCATCACTGCAATGCCACTGCTTGAGTCCAAGCACTGGAAGTCTCTCTTCTGTATAAGCTTGCTTTAGTTCACATCCAAAGGTCTGCTGTTTTTTTGATAAGGCAACTTCTGCTATAGTCTTTTTTCCCCAAATGGGCAAGATATATATGGCCTTAGGATCTGGCACTACTTTATATATTTTAATGAGAAATACAATGTAATGTGCACTTATTTATATCTATTAATCTTAATTGCAACCATTTTTATTTTAACAAAAATTCTTCCCTATGCTTCTGCTACACTCCTTCTACTAAGTTATATCTAAAATGTGATTTAATTTTGTGCATGCTATACATGATTTATGTGTTGGATGAAGTCATGTTAATGTGTGTTAAAATTTGAATTAACACATTTTAATTTCAACATGCACAAGCAGTCAAGCTTCTAATTTAGGTGCTCATATGTCATGGGCCATTGGCTTCTGTAGTGTCTGCCGTGAAGAGAATACCACTTCTAGAAACACTTGCGCTAAGGAGAAATGTTATTAAAATATTCCTGGAAGTAATTAAGTTGTCAGGAGAATCAACCATCACATTTTATGTCATGTGAAGTTTCAAGGTTGACAACTTTGAACTTTTATCTTCCCTATGAAAGTATACATTGCTTTGTTTATTTTTATTATTCCAGTCCCTATTTTGTATGCCTCATAGTTTGATAGATTGCTTCCATTGTATTATCTTATTCTTTTCAATTAGAAAAAAATAATTTTCATGTGTGTCAAATTATTCCTCCACCCCCACACTGCTACCTACCTACCTACCTATCTATTGCTCACAATCTCCTGACTATCCAGGTCATATTATAATTGGGCATCTTGTAGAACCTTGAAAATCATGTGTACGCCACCTCCCAGCTTATGGCCAGCCAATTGTATGCAATGGCTGCCATGTTCAAGATTTTTGCACGCTGCCATAAATGTCAAAATTGATTGTTAGCAATAGCACAATCCATGATAGCAGAAGCTTCACACAAGTGGCTGGCTATGGGGAACACTCCCCATAGCCACAGTGAGAACACTCTCATCGTTCTAGCTGTTTCACACCCATTGTTGATGTGAATTGGCCCTTAGTTGTTCTTGAATATAAATCAGTCTCATTAGGCAGGGCTACCTGGCTTAGCCCAGAACTTGTTCCGTTGCCCTCTGTGCAGTTGTCCTATACTGTTATAGTAATAGATAGGTTCATATGATCCTGTTATTGCAGCTTCCAGGCATCACTCCAGATCCACTGGTGCCCTCTACTCTCCAGATGTTTATGGGGCTACAGGTGAAGGATGAGTACACTTTGCTATCATCTGTGCCATCATCCTCAATTATTTTTTACCATATTTTGTTTTCTATGCAATGTATTTTTTATCGTTTTCTGCATTAATTTGTGTTCATTATTTCGAATGTTCAAAATAAAGTGTATGAAATCATTATTCCTTTCCTCACTTCCCCAAGCAATTTGCTTTCTCTAAGTTCAGATGAATTTTGTTGGGGGTTTTTTAAATTTTGTTTGTTATCTTGTATTGCTAAAGCTTTATTAATGCATGTAGCTTTGTTATATGTCGTGCTATAGGCTATATTGACTGCACTTTTCCTCAATTTGCTTCATACTTAAAAAAAAAAAAACCTCCAGAGTGATTAACACATTTTAATAGAAAAAATAAATAATTTGCTATTGTTTCAGCTCCTGCATTTTTATACTATCATGTGTTGCAGTACAATTAAATAATTGTTTTATGTTGACTTTAATTGCATTAAGATATTAAGGCCGCTGTCCAACAAAATTATATGAACATACTTCTGAGAACTGTACAGTAATCTTGATTGGATTACTTTAATGTGTTGTATGTGGGGCTGCCCTTGAAGACTACCTGGAAGCTTCGACTACTGCAGAGTGCACTTGCTAGATCGTTAGCACATGCAGCCAAATGGGATCACATTACATCAGTCCTGAGGGAGATGCACTGGTTGCCTATTTTGAGTCCAATTCAAGCTTCTGATTTTGACCTTTAAAGCCCTAAACAGATTGATAACCAAAAACCTAAAGGAACTCCTCCCTGTACCAGCCTGTCAGTATTTTAAGATCTGCTGAGGAGTTTCTCTTCAAAGCACCTTCCACAAGGGAGAGCTCATTCTCTGTTACAGTGCCCCATTTTTGAAACTCCCTCCCCGCAGAAGTGTGACCGATACCAACTTTACTATCTTTTCAGTGCCAGGTTAAAAAAAAATTGTTTGCTCAGGCATTTTAGCTGGCTGGTTTGTCCATCTTATATTTTATTGCCTTTTAGTTTTATGACTGTATTTTGTTTTGTTCTTACTGTATTTTAGTATTGTATGACAATTTTCTGGTCTTGTTTTGTATATGGCCCTGATACCTTTTGATAAAGGGCAGTTTTAGATGATGATGATTAAATTAGTAGCCTGAGCTTTCCTTGAAGGTTTTGCTCCTGCAGTTTGATAACTAAAAAGGCAAGCCACTTTTAAAATTGAACTGTTGCTTGTCACTTTAGCAATGGGAACTACTTTGGCAAACTTGTATGAGAACTGTGACTGCATAGGCAGTTCTTGTATGTGCATGTAAAATTGTCTAGATTGTGGCCAGAATCTGACCCAAGCCATCTGGCTCATGGCAAGTGAAAGAGTACCAGCTTTCTACAGCAAGAGTCTGATGTTGCTGGCATGAAAGCTATTTTACATTTCACTTCCCTGGCTTAATAAATCAGGTGTCCCTTTGGATAAGCTGGAATCAGTCAGGTAGATGCAGAATAAATGGAATAGAATCTATACTTTGTAGGGGTTTGACCGCTTCCAAATATTGGAAAGCGTAAAACTCTCAAAATACTGTATTTGAGTTTTGGTTAATATCATTTTTACCCTTCCAGGAAAATTCTGATTAACCTTTTCTCTTCTCTTATTATGACAGGCACAGGTTTTGGAATAAGTCAGTCAAGTCGATTGTCTTCATCGGTTAGTGCCATGCGAGTCTTGAACACAGGCTCAGATGTGGAAGAGGCAGTAGCAGATGCTTTGGTGAGCATCTCAAAACCACACACCCCTCGGGGGGATGCCATAGTAAAAGTTTTGTAGTATAACTTAAATTATGTATTATCCTATTGACCAGTTTGGTTACTAAGGCTACATCTGTGCTGTTACATGTCTCTTTTCCTTCAGATCCCTCCTTAAAACACACCTTTTCCATAATGCCTGTGGCTTAACCTTAATCTTCATTCCCGACTATATCTCAGTTTAAGTACATGTTGCCCACATTTATAACTCGATGCTGTTTTATCTCCCCTCTCTATCCCTTCGCGCCCTCTGCCCCATTGTCTGTTTTAGACTGTAAGCTCCTTGGAAGCAGAGACTGCCCTATATTTTGCCTATTACACTTGATAAGGTGTCTTGTACACTGATTGAGCTATATTAATTTATGATGATGTCACAGTGGAATAAATGAATGAATGTATGCTCTTTTTCTGAACCAGAGAACTATGTAGTTGGCCAGATCTCATTGTCTGCTATGAAACACAAAGCAGATGAGTGGTAGCTGACAATGAGAAAACCCCAGCTGAGTTAATGAATGTCCATTATTTTGAGTTGTGTTCTTTTAATACTTTAATTGCATGTCAGGGAGATACAGCAACTTCGCTTAATGTCCTACTGTGCATATTTCTCTTTTTTTCCCCTCCCTGGTTTGTGTTCTCACAACACTAATTTGACTGCTTCACCATGAGCTCAGCTTATAGCCTCCAGACACCCTCCGAACTTCCCAGGATACACTGAGCAGTAGAATGAGGAGCTGCAATCTAGAACTATAGTAAAATAATGTCACTACTTTGGCATAGATTAAACACATCCTTCACCCCACCCCCAAGCCCCCAATGAAAAATGTGTGGAATTGGACCATAATCTGCCTGCCCGGTTATAAATCTTAGTGCACACATTAGCTTGATAGTCTGCAACTCAGCATGCTTCTAGCCTATAATTAAGTGGGTCCTTTGTAGTTATTACATTCTTGGAAGAATTCTCAATCTAGTTGTGTGTTCTTACACAGCCTTCGTTTGGTACCTTACCACAGAGACAAAGTAACAAGTGAACTGGTCTGTATTGAATTTATACATACATAATATCCCCTGGTCTACCACATCTGCCCCTCAAAACAATGAACCGGTAGTTTTCAGTGAGAAAGTATGGGAGAATACAGCATTCCAAGAATTCAGTATTTGTCTTTGGTTAGATGATAAAGAGTGGAATCTTATGACATGTCATAACTTTATAATAAAAATTAGCAAACTAAAATGTATAGAAGAATTCAATGGTCAAATCCTAAATTTCAAAGAAATCTGTTGAAGTTTTTTATTTGTACACTTATCAGTATTTGAATTTGTGCTGAATACTTACAGTTGTATACCTAGCTAAAACTATGTTTTGTCCATTTTTTTTTTTTCTGGAGATGGTTGAAAGAGGTTTTTATAGGGAAGACTTAAAGCTATACCTGTGTTAAAAGTCACTACTAAATATCATGCCAGACTTCATCTGTAAGTGGAAATAGCATAATGACATCTGCTAGCAATACTTCTCAACAGCAGTTTACACCAATATTCATAACTTTTTGTTTTTCTTTATAATTCATTGCTCTCAGCTCTTAGGAGACATACGGACTAAGGTATAACTACCCTTGTTTCCCTGTTAATGTACATATGGCAAGTGTTCATAAATATACAGTGCTGAAAGATTCTAAATGAAGTGTGTGTGGTTTGAAATGTCATTGTCCTTTGATGATACAGTGTGCCTTCACAATTAAGGAAGGTTCTAACTATTTGTACAATGTTGCTTGTGTTTGTGTGTGTGTGTGTGTGTGTGTAGTTGCTCATCAGTGCAGGTGCTACCAGTATGAACATGGTGCCCTTGCCGAAAAAGGTTGTTGTTTTATAGCAACTACCAGTAGTTTTAAGATCAATGATACAGAGATAGCTGTGATTTAGAGTCTCAGGTTAAAAGTTGTCATTTTTTAGGTGGCAAAATTATAGGGCTTGTTTGGACGCTACTTCCCTTGTCCCCACATCTACGCACAATAAAATTGGGAACATCTGTTGGCAGTTTCAGTATCTACTATAGCAGTTCTAATCATGGTTAGAGGAGATCCCCTTTCAAATAACTAATGTATTACCTTGTGCATGCAGTGAGCGAAATGAGAGGACGTTCATGAATTTGATGCCCATTCCAGCTGTGCCTGGGGATCATGATGGAGTCCGGGATGGTGGAGTCAGGGGGGTTGAATGTCACAGTCTGAACAGGCCTTGAAAAAAGTACTGCAATTTGTGATGTTTCCTCATATGATATTCTCTGCTTAATAGAAAAAGCCAGTGCGGAGGAGATACGAATCATATGGAATGTATTCTGATGATGATGCCAACAGTGACGCTTCTAGTGCCTGCTCAGAAAGATCATACAGCTCTCGGAATGGCACCATACCTACGTATATGCGGCAGACAGAAGATGTGGCTGAAGTCCTCAATCGCTGTGCAAGCTCTAACTGGTCAGAAAGAAAAGAAGGTCTTCTAGGGCTACAAAATTTATTAAAAAACCAGAGGACATTAAGGTAGGAGTATCTTTTTAGGTGAGAGAGTTTCCATTCCCATAGTGGTTTTTAATATAGTTTTCTTGCTTTTTGTTTTTATGTATTACTGTTTTTATTTGTATTGTTGTACACCACATTGGTCACATTTGTGGAAAGGTAGTATATAAATATTATAAATAAACGAATATATACATTTCAAAGAGATCTTGTTCCACCAAGACATTTTCATTGTGTGTTCTGTTCAGATGTAACCCTTTTTAATGTGGTGAATGATGAGACTATAGACACACTAAACGGAATCTTATCTGTAAGAAATACCATATCATCACATTTAATGTTTGTTTAGACTTTTTTTTTTCACAAGAAGAGCATAAACATGCTAGAGGCATGATCTTAGAAAAAGTATTCCTCTCAGTTCTCTGAAGATAAAAAGCACTTATGCATCTTGCCCAGTAAAGACCATAACACTGATATCTTAAGCGTGGTTGAGAGAGAGTAGTAGGCTGCAGTCTCATGTACTCCCTCCTCTCCTCTTGTGCATGAATTTTCCCCCATGTTCTCTTTTCAGAGCTAACTTCAATGCACTGTTACATTTGCACCACTGTTAATGCTAAACATGGTTGGCTTCAACACATAATTGTAAACTCAGGCCTGAAACTAATCATGGCTAGCATTACATATAGGCAGATGTAACCCTGCAGTACAGTTAGCTTCCAAAAGGGAATGGAGGGAGGGAGGAGTGCATGAGCCCATGTGCTGCTCCCAATTTCCTAACCGTGGTTAGAAGATAAGAAATGTTCTATCTGCATTATGCCCAGGAAGATCTTTCTGCAAGCTCTTTTGAACTGTGAAAGAGCTTTGATAGCATTGTTGTGCTGCTCCAGTTCATTTCAGAAGAGGTTGCTTAGGAGAGTTTACCATGGATTTTGCCTGCAGTTAAATGGTTTTTTGTTCTCATAGATATCAAAGCAACTTGTCTATTATGTTTTCTCCTTTTCTAGCATCAGACACATATGTCAATACTTAGGTTACCTATTGTATTAAATCTTTCACTTTGTATTCAATTACTGAAATAGAAATGTTCTAAGTGGATTTTTGAGTTATGCAGTCTTATGATAAAGTTGACTAATGTGACAATTGGTTTTTCAGTGATTTTTCTCCCTCAGCAGCAGGATGACAGCCTGGAAAAGTGAAGTCAATACCCCTGGATGATAGGAGGCTGGATAAAAGTGCAGAGCTTCCAAGCAAGGCATCTCCTGCCTTTGAGGAGATAGCAAAATCTCACTAGAATCTAGAGCTCCAGTTCTCCCTGCCCCCTAATAAATATTAAAAAGGGTGCACACAGCAGACAGTGCAGAACAGTGGTACTCTCTTCCCCTTCCTGTCCCCTACCCTAGTAAAGGTAGGCAGGAGAGGTGCTGTAGCTAATGAGCCATGCAAAGGCAGGAAATATGCCAATCTTCACTCCACTGAGGTGGGTGGCAGCAATAACTTCAATTTTCACAGAGATCTGGCTTTGTGTATTCATCCTGACTACTTCTTAAAATGACTGACTGCAAGCAGCAGAGTCAATTGGAGCTGGAAGAGCTTGCACATAGGAACATCCCAGAGATGCCGGATCCTGTTTTAGCCACACCAGATCCTGCAACTGGATCCTAGAGAATTCTTGACAGAAACCTGGCCTCTGTGCCATGAGTTTCCATCAGTGTGCATGTTGTCCTACTCACTCATCTCTGGGCCAAGGGAGTTCATTTATTGCAGTGTCTCAGTGACCTGCTAGTGAGATCCCCATTGTTGCAGTTGGATGTCCAGAAGATAGTACACTGTATTCAGTTGCAGAGACCTGTGATTAGTGAAAGAAGCTCCTTCTGACTAGATCTGGTTTATCTGGGAATGATGTTTGGCAGTCAGAAGTCATGGTATCTGTCTTCTGAGAAAGAAAAATGTCCTTGGCTTCTGCATGATCAAAGGACACAACCTCACTTAGCCTACAAAAGCTGACAGATCACTTTTTTTCCCCTGTATAGATGTACTACTCTGGGTCAGACTGCATTATCAACTTCTATAAGTTACTTTTACTGTACCAGTCCTGAATCGCCAACTCAAATCAAGATCAAAGTTCTGGTTCTCAATGTAGTTTAAGACTTACTGGAATGGTGGATGAATATATTGTGGAATCCCAGAAACTACTGATAACAATGAGTACTAGTCTCCCAGAGCATGGGGATACATTGCAGAGAACAAGTCACTCTGGGAAGATGGAGCATAGTGGGAGTCCAAGAGCAGCATAAATTAACTTGAGCTTCAGGACATGTGTCTTCTAGACTTCCATGAGCAGATCATGAATCAATATATGCTAGATCATATAGCCAGTACAATTACAAATATATACACATCCAAAAACATACACAAATGGGTCCACATCCATCCATGAAGAGGCCATGCACTTACTGAATTGGGCAAAAGCTTGTTTCCAATAAAGAAAGAACACTTGCAAAGAATTTCCAACATGACAGCCAACTAGCTAAGCAGGCAGTATGTCAATTCAGAAAAAGTTGACACCCCTTCCTTCAGTGTCCCAGATTATAATTCACAAGTTTAGGATGCCTCAATTTGACCACTTTGCCTCCCTTGAAAATCTGTGTTTACCCAGGTTCATATCTCACCATTGTGTTGTTGTTGTTGTTGTATTTATACCCCGCCTTTTCCCCAGTACTGGGACACAAGGCCGCCTACAAAAATTGTACAAATTCATAAGGAACTAACTGCACAGGAAACAGCTTTATCCATACCTGCCAATTTCACTAAGCTCCAGATTTTTAGAAGGAATGAAAAGCGTATGAGCAGATGTTATCCTAGTGATACCACATTGGTTATGGAGACCATGTTCCATACCTTCATGGAACTGTCATAAGCTCTCTGGCCTTTACTAGAGTTACCAATTCTTGTAGCTTAAAGGCCAGCCTTCCCTCCCAATCCCAAATGTCTATACTTGTAGCTTTGAGACTGAGCAGGAACACCTCTCCTTTTTAGGCTATTTTGACTATGTGCACATCTAGTTTCTCAAAGAAAATCCACCAATACAGTTTACAGTTTTGCATGGGCATTTTTTCTCCCATCATCTTCCAAGAAGAAAATATCCCCTTTTAAAGGCAGAAACTCAATTATATTCAAAGCAGAAGTCAATTATTGTAAACCTCAGTCTCAGAGCTCACACTCTGAAGACAAGCTGCAGACCCTATCCTCTTATGCAAGCAGAAGAAATAGCTCGGTGATCATCCTCATGTTAAGTGTTTTATATCCGAGGTCTCCCTTCTCTATTCACCACTTTTACAGCATTATTCCATATGGAATCTCAGTATAGACTAAGGTTAATTATTAGAAGACTTTTGAGGCGTTAGATAAAATTCCACTCAAGCAGCTGCCGTGGAAAACTGACATTTCAAAGTCTGCTTGGTCAGTGGACCATACATCTACTAGGCACTGTAAAGTGGACCACTAGCCCTCTGCTGAGGCTTCATTTGGGAAGAAAGTTCTTTAGGGAGTAACCAAAACTAGATCTAAGAAATAAGAAGCCTGCTGGATCAAACCAAAGGCCTTTCTAGTCCAGCATCCTATTTCCCACAGTGGCTAACCAGATGCCTAGGGGAAGCCTCAAGCAGGTCATGAGGACAATAGCCCTCTCCTGCTGTTGTTCCCAAGCAACTGGTATTATTCACCTCATATTCTGCATAGTCCTTTTGAAGGGATACTCCCCAGGGATGACAGCTTTTGTATGACCCTCTTGCCAAGGCCTGTTTGCCTGAACCTGAGGAGGGGAAATGAGATTTTGTTGCTTACTTTTACATCTTAGTTTCTTGAGGAGCAGGACAACAGTCTGCCACCACCCTTTCTGTGTTCGGCCTTGGGGGTAGGATATTTTGGATGTTTTTTTGAAATAGATGAGCTTTTGGCAGGCCTCCCAGTTGTCAGTTCTTTTCTGTCTTTTTCAGGCTGTTCTTCTGTTATTGCTTCTCTGAATTGTTACAAGATAGTTCAAGCTTTTATTTAGTTTCCCTGAAAGTAAGCTTTTGAACACTGGTCTTGCAAGAAAGCCTTTCCCTTAGGAGAAAGTTGTCAGTCTGGATCTTGCCTTCTTTAATTCCAGAGGAAGTGACTTCTCACTTGTCCAGGCTTTCATCCTCCTTCTCAAGGAGAAGGGGATTTTTCAGGTAAGCAAAAAAATAAAATCTCAGTTCTTTCAGTAATGTGTGGGAAGTTGTATTCTACATCTCATCTTTAGCTATTAAACTGAAGTGTTCTGTAATTAGTTAGAGCGCGATCTTATACACATTTAGACAGAAAAAATCCAACTGGGGCATTCTGGGAGTTGTAAGATTTTTTTTTGTCCAAACATGCATAGGATTGTACCCTTAGATTTCCTGGTACTGTGCTATAGTTCTGGGTATAAATATATAGTATCATGATACTATATATTTATGTTTTATGGAAGCAGTAAAATGTCTGTTTAAAAGGTGAATTTGCTAAACATTTTGTTTAATATAAAAGATTACAATGATTCCTTTTTAAAGTTGTTCATAACATTACCCCACAGTTTACTAATTAGTGTTCTGTCATTTTGGCAGTCGTGTTGAATTAAAGAGATTGTGTGAAATCTTCACAAGGATGTTCGCTGATCCTCATAGCAAGGTATGTATTTATATTTTGTTCCTTAGTGAATATTTATGAACCTTGTAAATTTACATAAATGCTGCTGTAAGCATCTAACTTTTAACTCTATGAATGGAAGGCGTTTCCATTTATGGAAGGAGTGTTGTGATCACAGAAGGACCCTTCCATGAACAGAAGCTTCTTCCATTCATAAAGTGAAAACCTGGCATCCAAGTCATAGTATCATCCACTAATTGTTACACAGTACAAGTACAAATGCTGGATTTTGTGAAAATCATTAGGTAGTCATTCTTTTTAAAAGTTACAATAGGTGCCAAAGCAAAAGCATGTGGCTTTCCGTTTGCAGGTTGTCAGAAATATTAGGTAGCCAACAACTTTCCTACTAGTTAAGACATAATTGTAATTAATGGTGGTCCAAGCCTTTAATGGTGCAAAGGGCACACGCTGGAATTAGTTAATATCTTGTACTGGAACAATGTTCGCTGGTAGAAGATATTTATTCAGTCTGTTTTCCATCTCTAGAAAGTAAAGACAGAACCCTCCTTAGATGTTTTAGTGTGCATAGAATGAACATGTGTGTGAGGACATATACATATTCAGTGTACTGTCTAAAATGACCCCCATGAATACAGGTGTGTTTGCAGAGAGGACTCCTCCATCTATTCAGGGACCCCTGGTTCCTAAATGCACACGGAAGACTCCACCATCCATACAGGGGTACAATTGATCTGTATCCGGGAGTGGACTCTGTTGCTGTGATGCCACCCCTACTTGCATTCATTGTACACTAATTTAAAACGTCTGAGAAGGGCTTAAATCATTAGCATAAGGTGTATGTAAAGATTCATGTGAATGATGCGATACATTTGCTGTGAGGTCTGGAAGGCATTCTGTTAAACCATTGATTTTGGTATTACAGGCCTGTGTCTTGCAAGTATTGCAGTCTGCTGATGGAATAATGAATTTGTGAGAACTGTTAATTCATGGGGATATGTGAAGGTACACCACAAGACATATCTGCAGACACTGCACCTGTTTTCGTCACAGGGCATTCCACTGTTAAGATGGGATGTCCTGTGACATCTCACTCTAGTCTACAAAAGCTTATGCCATAATAAACCTGTTGGTTTTTTCAGGTGCTGCAAGAGTGCTTGTGTTAAACACCCTGGAAGTTGTTTTTACTGTGGGTTAATACCTTCACAGTGGGGAGACATTAGGCTTGTGGGATCTACTTCATTCTTCTTCATAGTCTCTATGCATTATACATATGGGCTCTGCACATGTGCAGAGCCTCAATTCAGGAAACCTCTAAAGCTGAGGAATTTTGGCAGGAACCCTTCCCCCCACTGTCCCAGTGTGCATGTGTTCCCACAACATGGAACCATCTTCTTTGGTCAATAGAGGTGCAATCTCCCTCAGTCTAGAACTATGCATCAATTTTGAAAAATCTCATCTGCAGCCTACACAAATTCTGCAGTTCACTGGGGCACTGCTAGACTCCCACTTGGGCAGGGCGTTACTCCCTTGGGGCCAAATGGAGCTGCTAATGTCACTGGCAGCAGAGCTGTTGCAAGTCCATCTCAGCATTCAAACCCCAACATTTATTAGGCCTTATGGCTGCAACGACATCAGTGTTCCACTACGTTCGGATGAATATGAGGCCTTTGCAGGACTGGCTTATACGCAACTTCAATACTGAGCAGGATGCCCATCAGACCAAGTTGCAGCTCCCACAGGATGTCAGGGACTCCTTATGATGGTGGATGGTGCTAGCCAACCTATGGAGGGTATGCCCTTTCTTCAGCCTTCACCATCCCGAGTAGTAACTATGGATAGATCGCTCTTGGGATGCTCATTGCTTGGGCCTTACAGTCCATGGACAATGGCCAGCCACAGAGGTGAGTCAACAAATCAACCTCCTAGAGCTCAGGGCGGTGAAAAATGCCTTTCAGGCACTCGAACTGGACCTAGTGGGCAGATTGGTCTAGGTCACCTCAGACAATATGATGGTTATTATGTACCTGAACAAAGAAAGGGGTATGAGATTGCTCCCACTCCTTGCTCTAACACTAAGGAACTTTCAGTGGTGTTCACCTCGTTTGATCGGACTAGTTGCAGTTCATGTTGCTGGCGTGGACAATGTTCTGACACACCATCTCAGCCATACCAGGCTTACCTCCCACAAGTGTGGGTTGGACAGATCAGTCCTGAGGACTCTGTTTCAAAGCTGGGGCACGCCACATGTGGACGTATTTGCCACTCGGAACCATGCCGTGTGCGACAACTTCTGCAGCCAAGCGGGTCATGGTGAGGGTTCATGGGGAGATACTTTCATTCTCAAATGAACAGGAATGCTGTTCTACACCCCACCCCACCCCGTTCCCACTGATCACCTGGGTTCTGGTGAAAATTGGGACAGACAGTACTGAATGCATCCTCATAACTCTGTGGTGGCCCTGCCAACCGTGGTTCACCCCACTGCTCAGGATGGTGCAAGGTCGGTACCAACTTCCGTTGCATCCGTCCCTCCTCACCAAGGAGAACAGCTGAATCCAACACCCAGACCTAGCAACTCTCTGCTTGATGATGTTAGGCGTGTTTCTGAGCTCAGGGAGTTGGATAGCAGTTCAGATTCTGAAGGAGAACCATCAGACATGGGGAAGGTGTTTTCCCAGGCTAGTCCAGATATGAGTAGGCCTGCTTCTCAGGTTACAAATGTACAGATGGCTGAGCTTGAGGGCCCCTCCTCACCCACCCCACCCCCATGAGAGGCAGCGAACAGGAGGTTTACCTAATAGATGCCAGGCGCAGGTGCAGCGCAAAGAGAAAGAAGGCAAGGGCGGAACTTAGACGGTCTACCTGATTGGCCTTGAGTGGAAAGCTGTGCTTAGAGGCCTCATGACAAAAGAGGGACCTCCCCACCTTAAGTTAGGCTGGCGAGACCACCTCCCTCTTCAAATGGCGGCAACTCTTGTAAATTCCATTTGGATCCCCTGAAGGCATTCCTTTGTAGACGGAGAGTTCTCTAAGAATTTGCATCTGTATGACCCTTTGAATTAATGGATTAAAAGCTGTAGACTGAAGCCTCTTGTCTGTGTATGTTTGGGCATTGAAGTGAAGTGGGGGCTAAGGGAATCCTGACAGACAGCATGGAGGATTGGGTGACAGAGACTGAACTGGTCCTGGCACCAATACAGAAAATCCTCAATACCGCTTGTAAGCCCTCTACACAGTGTGTGTATGCAAGGAAATGAACTACTTTTTCCGCTTTTGCTTGCACTGAAGGTTTCCACCCACGTTGGTTCTCCTTGCACCAAATACTCCAATTTCTCCTCTCCCTCTTCACGAAAGGATTCAAATTGTAATTGTTACAAGTTTATTTGTCTGCTATTTCTGCTTCTTACCCTGCCTTTGAAGTTTTCTCTGGCTTCTCTCATCTGACAGCAAAGAGATTCCTGAAGGGATTGGGAATCTAGCACCACAAGTTCGCTCCATGGTACCGAGCTGGAGCTTCTCTGTAGTGCTTAAAGCACTTTCATCCAAGCCCTTTGAGTCATTGGCAACTATGGACCTACACCTCCTTTCTTGGAAAGTGGCATTTTTGGTGGCTGTTACATCCACGCACTGAGCCATGCTCAGAGTAAACCAGCCTTACCTCACTTTTCACCAAGGCAAGGTCCTCAGACCTGACCCCACCTTCTTGCCAAAAGTCATGTTGGATTTTCATTTAAACCAGGACATGATTTTGCCTGCGTTCTTTACCTCCCTGTCTACACCTCAGGGAACTGAGGGATTAAGTGGGAATCCGCTAGGGACATGAGCATTGGGATGGTGGGGGAAGGGTTCCTGCCAAAATTCCTCAGTTATAGTAGTTTTCCAGATCAAGGCCCCACGCAGGTGCAGAGCCCATATGTGTGAATGCACAGATAGCCACTCACTGCAACTACAGTTCCAGGTAGCAACCTGCCTTTTTTTCCCACTATGTCCACCAACTGGTGCCACATGCAAAATAGTGGATCAGGATGGCAGGCATAAAATTGAGAAAAATAGTCCTGTTTTCAGTACAAGATCTGGACTGAATCTTACATACACAGATTCTTTCACACACAAATCTACTCCTGTTTTCCCTAAATTTCCCTACAGATCTACTGTAAATCACTAGTAAATTCTGATCTGCCTTTCACTTGCCCCAGTATACAGGAGGCATGGTTCTGATTATTGGTTTGGGCTAGTTGAACAGGGCTACTTGAAATCCAGGAGAAAAATTCCTTTTACTGTATTGTCCTTGTCCTCTACGAATTGTGGTGGTTGGATATTTTGTGTATTACATTATCGTTGGTAGGTACCCGTGCCAGTAGGGTTTTGCTATACCATATCATTCTGGGATGTTTATACATTCTGAATTACAACCAGCTGTTTGTTTTATGAAAACAGTTTCAGTCTTCATTAGATAGAAACCCTTCTTTCTCTTTAAAGCAGATGCAATATAGGGTTGAATCCAAATTTAGTCATAGCTAGAGTAGACCCATTGAAACCAATAGGATTTAAGTTAATCATGCCTAAGCAAAGCTCCCCTGAAATCAGTGGATCTACTCAAAGCATGACTAAGTCTAGATCCAACCCATAGTATCTTGAGTTCTGCAGTAGATAAGATTTGGTGAACTATGGCTGAGGTTTCAGTGATCTGTGTGTTTCTTACGTATGGTTGTAAATAGGGTTTCATTGTTAATGTCAGGAATGATTCTGAGCGTGTGGAGATAGTTAGCAGCTCAGACTCAGAATGGGAACAGCCAGAACTGTGGGAGGCTTCCTCCCTAGTGAACTCAGATATGGATAGGCGTTCTTCTCAGGACCTTGGCACACAGGTGGCTCGACCTGAAGGCCCACCCTTTCCTCCTCCATGAGAACTCAGGTCTCGGGGGAGAAGGAGAGTGCGGGGTGTGACTTGAAGGATGCTAGAGTCCAGCGCAGAGCAAAGCAGGAAAAGTTAGAGGTGGAGCTCAGACGTTCCATCTGGTTGGCTATGTGTCATAGCCTACATAGGAGGGCACAACTGTAAGGGAGGGGCATCCCCCCCAAGTTATTCTGGCCTGCAAGTTCTTGTTTCAAACATCTCTAATTCCCACTTGGCTCCTTTATTGATATTCATAATTGTGTGGAGTAGCTGTTGTCCTTTGTAGTGTCAGGAGCGCCCTAGCTGCCTCTTGCAGTCCCCACCAATAGCCAACTCAGGACACAGACGACGAGGATTCTTTCCGAGACTTTATTCCTTTATTACTTTATGACTCTTTCAGATACTAATCACTAGTGACAAAACAAGGAACAGCACTGGGGAAAGTTAGCTGAGTAGCCTAAGCTCCAGGTAAGGCAGTTGGTCCCTGTTTGAAGGAGAACCACGGGAAGACCCTGAACTTATGGGCTAGGGAGAGATCCTCCCTCTTTCCCTTGGGTCCTCGGGACGCAACCGTTGTTTGCGCACCAAACGAGCGCTATGCCTCCTTTTGGCGCCCTCCATCTGTCGTCGCTCCCTGCGTCTGCGCCGAGTGTCCACCAAGCCCCCCTCCAGCGCTCTCCCACTGCCAGGGTCACTATCTATACCAGGAATGCTGGCAGGAGGAATCTCTCCCTGCCGCGGTGCCAGTGAGAGACGAGCGAGTTCCTCTCCCACGGGTTGCTGTTCCTCCTCAGAATCAGAACTGCTCTGGGGCTCTATTGGCTCAGTTTCTACCCTGACATGTAGCCTGAGAGTCTCTGAGGATTTGCATTTGTAAAGAACCTGGTTGTTAACTAATAAAGTAGTGAGCCTGAAGCCTGGTGTCCTGGAGTGTGTGATTGCGAAGGGAGAGGACCAAGGGACCTGACAGTTAATGTGAAATGTGGTAGCAAAGATTTAGTTTTTAGAAGTGTTGTGGGGAACTAGTTGGTGCTTCAAAGGCTGATATTGAAATTATTGTGTGGTTCAATGAGCAAGTTGAAGTTGTCTGTCCAGACATATTGATGTACAGATAATTAAACTGTTCATCTAAAAGATAGTCTAAAATCTACCCAAAACACATTGTAAGATTTGTGCACATGTGTGTTTGGTGTTATTGTTGTTCAGTCGTTAAGTCGTGTCCGACTCTTCGTGACCCCATGGACCATAGCACGCCAGGCCTTCCTGTCCTGCGCTCTCTACCGGAGCGTGCTCAAGTCCATATTCATTGCATCAGTGATGCTATCTAGCCATCTCATCCTCTGCCGTCCCCTTCTCCTTTTGCCTTCAATCCTTCCCAGCATCAGGGTCTTTTCCAGAGAGTTTTCTCTTCACATTCGGTGGCCAAAATATTTGAGCTTCAGCTTCAGTATCTGTCCTTCCAATGAGCAATCAGGGTTGACTTCCTTTAGGATTGACTGATTTGACCTCCTTGCAGTCCAGGGGACTCGTAAGAGTCTTCTCCAGCACCACAGTTGGAAAGCATCAATTCTTCGGCGCTCAGCCTTCCTTATAGTCCAGCTCTCACAGCCATACGTTGCTACTGGGAAAACCATAGCTTTGATTAGATGGACCTTTGTCGGCAAGGTGATGTCTCTGCTTCTCACTATGCTGTCTAGGTTTGCCATAGCTTTCCTCCCAAGGAGCAAACATCTTTTAATTTCATGGCTACAGTCACCGTCTGCGGTGATCTTGGAGCCCAAGAAAATAAAATCTGTCACTGCTTCCATTTCTTCCCCTTCCATATGCCAGGAAGTGATGGGGCCAGATGCCATGATCTTAGTTTGTTTAATGTTGAGTTTCAAACCAGCTTTTGCACTCTCCACTTTCACCCTCAACAAGAGGCTCTTTACATCCTCTTCGCTTTCTGCCATTAGGGTGGTATCATCTGCGTATCTGAGGTTGTTGATAATTCTCCCGGCAATCTTAATTCCGACCTGTGATTCATCCAACCTGGCGTTTCTCGTGATGTACTCTGCATATAAGTTAAATAAGCAGGGCGACAATATGCAGCCTTGTCGTACGCCTTTCCCAATTTGGAACCAATCGGTTGTTCCATGTCTGGTTCTTACTGTTGCTTCTTGACCCTTGTACAGGTTTCTCAGGAGACAGGTAAGGTGGTCTGGTACCCCCATCTCTTTCAGAATTTGCCACAGTTTGTTGTGATCCACCCAATCAAAGGCTTTAGTGTAGTCAATGAAGCAGAAATAGACATTTTTCTGGAATTCTCTTGCTTTCTCCATGATCCAGGGAAAGTTGGCAATTTGATCTCTAGTTCCTCTGCCTCTTCAAAACCCATCTTCTACTTCCGGTAGTTCTTGGTTCGCATACTGCTGAAGCCTAGCTTGTAGGATTATGAGCATAACCTTGCTGGCATGTGAAATGAGCGCAATTGTACAGTAGTTTGAACACTCTTTGGCGTTGCCCTTCTTTGGAATTGGAATGTAAACTGACCTTTTCCAGTCTTGTGGCCACTGTTGAGTGTTCCAAATGTGTTGGCATATTGAGTGCAGCACTTCAACAGCATCATCTTTTAGGATTTTAAATAGCTCAGCTGGAATACTGTCATCTCCGCTAGCTTTGTTGTTACTAATGCTTCCTAAGGCCCACTTGACTTCACTCTTGAGGATGTCCGGCTCAAGTTCAGTGACCGCACTATCATGGCTATCAGAGACATTAAGATCTTTCCTGTATAGTTCTTCTGTGTATTCTTTCCACCTCTTCTTAATCTCATTTGCTTCTGTTAGGTCCCTGCCTTCTTTGTCCTTTATCATGCCCATCTTTGCACAAAACGTTCCCTTGATATCTCCGATTTTCTTGAAGAGATCTCTAGTCTTTCCCATTCTGTTGTTTTCCTCGATTTCTTTGCATTGTTCATTTAAGAAGGCCTTCTTGTCTCTCCTTGCTATTCTCTGGAACTCTGCATTCAGTTGGATATATCTTCCCCTTTCTCCCTTGCTTTTTGCTTCCCTTCTTTCCTCAGCTACTTGTAAAGCCTCATCAGACAGCCACTTGGCTTTCTTGCATTTCTTTTTCTTTGGGATGAATTGAGTTGCTGCCTCCTGAACAATGTTACAGACCTCCATCCATAGTTCCTCAGGCACTCTGTCTATCAGGTCTAATCCCTGAAATCTATTTGTCACCTCCACTGTATATTCCGAAGGGATATGATTTAGGTCATACCTGAACGGTTTAGTGGTTTTCCCGACGTTCTTCAATTTAAGCCGAAATTTTGCAAGAAGCAGCTCATGATCTGAGCCACAGTCAGCTCCAGGTCTTGTTTTTACTGACTGTATAGAGCTTCTCCATCTTTGGCTGCAAAGGACATAATCCATCTGATTTCGATATTGACCATCTGGTGATGTCCATGTGTAGAGTCGCCTCTTGTGCTGTTGGAAAAGAGTGTTTGCTATGATCAGCGTGTTCTCTTGGCAAAACTCTATTAGCCTTTGTCTTGCTTCATTTTGTACACCAAGGCCATGCTTGCCTGTTATCCTGGTGATTTCTTGACTTCCTACTTTAGCATTCCAATCCCCTATGATGAAGAGGACATCTTTTTTTGGTGTGTGTTCTAGAAGGTGTTGTAGGTCTTCATAGAACCGATCAACCTCAGCTTCTTCGGCCTCAGTGGTTGGGGCATAGACTTGAATTACTGTGATGTTGAATGGTTTGCCTTGGATTCGTACTGAGATCATTCTGTCGTTTTTAAGATTGTACCCCAGTACCGCTCTTCCCACCCTTTTCTTGACTATGAGTGCTACTCCATTTCTTCTAAGGGATTCTTGTCCACAGTAGTAGATATGATGGTCACCTGAATTAAATTCGCCCATGCTTGTCCATTTTAGTTCGCTGATTCCCAAGATGTCGATGTTCAATCTTGCCATCTCATGTTTGACCACCTCCAGCTTACCTTGATTCATTGACCTTACACATTCCAGGTTCCTAAACAATATTGTTCTTTTCAGCATCGGATTTTCTTTTCACCAGCAGACACATCCACAGCTGAGTGTCCTTTCGGCTTTGGCCCAGCTGCTTCACTCTTTCTGGCACTACTTGGAAATACCCTCTGCTCTTCCCCAGTAGTATATTGGACACCTTCCAACCTGAGGGGCTCATCTTCCAGCGTCATATCTTTTAGCCTTGTGATACGTTCCATGGGGCTTTCTTGGCAAGAATACTGGAGTGGGGTGCCATTTCCTTCTCCAGTGGACCACATTTTGTCAGAACTCTCTGCCATGACCTGTCCATCTTGGGTGGCCCTGCACGGCATAGCTTATGGCTTCACTGAGTTACGCAAGCCCCTTCGCCACAACAAGGCAGTGATCCATGAAGGGGGACTTTGGTGTAGGCAGTACCTAAAAGTGGGTTATTCCTTCGTACTCGCTCAGGAAGGCAAAAGAAGCATGTGTCTTAATTTTTGCACTAAACCCTCTTCTGGTAGTTCTTCTCTGCCTTTGCTCAGGAGCAGTCATAGGGCCCTCTCTTCCTTTTCTTTCACAACGGTTGAGGCTTATTCCTCCATCTCTAGTAAGATGCTGACTCTGTTTGGATGACACGATAACCCACAATGAGTTATATAAGCCATGGTGGCTTATTTAACCCATCATTGGTTATCATGTCATCTGTCGAGAATTATTTAATCCACAGTGGCTTATTTGGCTAAAATTAACCACTCTGATAACCCATGGTCTTCCGTAAGGGTTACTTAACCCACCGTGGGTTATCATGTCATCTGGCGCTCCACCATGGTTAAAGGGCATCAGCCAGCAAGTCACTTGGCAAGAGTGACAGAAACCCTGCCGCTCTTGGCCCACAGAACCGCAGTCGCCATTCACAATCGCGCCCAATCTGCTGCCCGTGCCCCCTTCCCCCCGGTCATGGTCAGGTCCCTTTTTTTCCCCAGCCTCATTTTGCAAAACAGGGCTTGGGTAAATACAGAAAAACTATAAAATACAGAAAAACAACATGTGAATAGAGCCACCATTATCACAGTGGGGCGATTCCCCATGCAGACATTTTCCCACAGCCCGGATAAAGGCAAGCCATGAAAGGAAACCTTTACCCAGGCTGGGAAAAAATGGTTTCGGGATGGGGAGAAGGAGCTGTGTGTCAGGGGGAGCATGCCCAAGTGTTGAGGAACCCCTCTGTGTCCCCCCAACCATGGCAGGATGTGGCACTCTGCTGGGAACTGGATCTTTCAAAGTAGGGTGGAAGTAATCTTTTGTGTTTTAAACCTCAAGCCACAAAAGAGCCCTTTTTACGGCTTGCCTTTTAGAAGGCAAGCCATGCCAGGGACCTTTCAGCTGGGCAGTGGGGAAATGCCTTTTGGGGGAGAAGGCAGTGTGTTTGTGGTGGGGAAAAGTATGCCCTAGGGGTAGGGAACCCTTTTGGTGTCTCCCAAGCCCGCTTCACCATGGGCCCCTGCTTTCCAATATTTTTTTAATGTCTTTGTTCCGTTCTTGTGCAAGAATGGAACAAAGACATTTTTAAATTGCTGCACCCTGTTTCTTCTGAGGAAGTGAGGATGTGAGGCACCCCTTCCCACCCCTCCCCATGCCTGGCACCCTCTCTTCATCAGAAGAAACAGGGTGCTTTCCCAGCTCCCTATAGGGATCCCTCTGCCTTGCTTTTGAGAGCTGTCATTTTTGACAGCTCTCAAGAGCAGCGCAGAGAGAAGTCAGGTCTGCTGCCAGGTCCCCTGGGATGCAGACTGGAGGACTGAGGGGGAGAGAGGGGCAAGGGGAGGAAAAGAAGTGACACACAGTAGATTTTTTGCCTGATCATGTGGCGGGCACAGTGGTTTATAAGCTACTGTGAGTAATTTATAAGCCACAATGGCTTAAAGTGATGTCCGAACACGGCCGTTATCTACTACTTATTAATTTGTTGTTACCTCATTTCTCCTTCCTTCTATTCCCTGTGTCCTCCTGTTTTCTCCACACACACAAAAGTCCTCTGCTTTAGAAAGGGTGCTACATTAGGATTGTGAAGCAGCAAGGTTCCCACTTCAATGCGCTCAGCAAGGGCTACACCATTGAGGCCTCCCTGTGTGCTGAATGAATCAGCAACAGGCCTCACCAGCACTAGTTCTGGAGTCCGCTAATCCCAGCCACTGCTGTGATCAGGCCCTCCTCCATCGCATTATTGAGGCGCCCCCACTTCTGGTGGCGGACTCCTAATGGCAGAAGGCAGCACTCCTTTCTGGGTGAAACTGAAAGTGATTCAACCTCAGGTTACATGGCAGCAAAGAACAACAAAGCTGGCTGCAGCCTAAACTAAAGCGATTCAGCCTCAGGACACCAGATGGCAGCAGAGAACAAAGCTGGCTGCAGCCTCCTACATCCTCCAGCTCCTGTGACCCAAGTAAGGACTCCCTCAGATACCCCTTCTAATCAGAGCCCTAGTGCCCCTCTTTTTTCTTTGAAAAGCCGTGTGTTTAGAAAATTAAGGAGTCGAAGCTGCTTTGTAAGAGGACTTCCAAAAGCTCTTTTAAAAAGAGCAGGCATCTCTCCTCCTCACCTAGCAGCTCTCCACCAAGGTACAAAGGGAAAAGGGCTCTAAGGCCAAAGATATGTCTAAATGCATCATAATCCTCATCAAGCACTCCTCTGAAGAGTCTGGTAATGAGTCTCCCAACCCCCACCACCTCCATCAGAAAAATCATGACAATCCAAAACATTGCCCAAAGAGAATGCAGAGTTCAGAATCTGTTCCCGTTGTAACTCAAAGGGCTCTTTATTCTAGTAATGACAGTCCACATCCACCACCACCACCACCACCCCCTTTCAGAGCTGGAGAACATTGAATAGTCTAATGATCCTGCCTTAGGATCATTTCAGAATGCAAGGTCATTTAATAATGATGATTTTTCTACCTCTCCAAGGCTATGTCATTCTTAAGCTTGTACTCAGCCTGTCAAGATCCCAAATCCCCAGTACTCCATGAAGCATCTCTCTTTCCTGAATCAAAAGCTCCCTGGAGGGTTCTTCCTTTCCCAGTGATTTCTGAGGAAATTGTAAAATCAGAATAGTCTTTACCCTTGAGCAGCGAAAAGGCCAGCAACATAGCTCAAAACATTCCACCTTAGCCCAAACAGCAATGGATGACCTCAAGGACCCCCTGGTTGATGCCCCAGTTGCCACCTGGCTGTCAGGAGCCGTAGTCTCCGAGGACAATGATCTGCCTCTGAAGTACTCAGGAGAGAGAGGTAAAAAACTAGACTTAGTCCAAAGAAGAGCTCACAAAGTAGGGGACTAGTCCTTAGGGCAGTGTTTTGGCTTGTGGATGCCATTCCTTCCTACTCCACATAAGTGCATGCACACCCATGCCAGAATTGGCTGGTGCATAGATTCAATGTCAAGGAATACGGGAGACCCCACATCCAACTAATCACAGACCCCCAATTTCAATGTCACTTTCTGTGCACGGTAAATGGAGAGTGGGAGGAATAAAGCACATTAGCACAAGGACCACTTCTAACCTTACCACTTGTAGCATAGAGGGTTGGGTAGGATGACGTCTGAACCCACAAGTTAGTGTTTTCAGGGCAAATTGCTCATACTCATCCTGCCACATATATTGTGTGTTTTGTTTTGCTCCTCTTGCCAGCTGAGAATATATATTTGGGACACCAGTGACAACAAAGCGGTTGATCATTAATACCATAGCTCTTTTACTAATGGTTTTCACAGACCCTGAGTCAAGAGCAGGCAAGGCTAGTTTTGGAGACTCCAGAATTAATACATTTCCGGATGAGCATATATAGCTGAACTGTAGAAAGTTTTCTTGGAGTGGTGTTCAGCAGTGTTAGTGATTAAGCTCTGCAGAAAGTACACATCTAATTAAATATCAATTATATCAATATGCAAAGTATACCAGACTTGCCTTACTGATATCATTGTATAAGTGCAATATTTTCAGTGTCAATTTTGTGTTTTCAAATTATTCTAATTGCTGTTTTGTGAAATTGTATGTATGTTTTGAATTCAGTGGGCTTTTCCGGTAAGTACACTTTGGATTGAAGCCTTAAGGCAAGGGTGTCGAACCTCTTTCAGCCCAGGGAACAAATTCAACTTTGGAGAAGCCCTCAGGGGCTTCCTTTCAGTGTTGGATGAGGCCAAAAGAAAAAGGGCAAGACCAAAGGAAAAAGGAGCGGGCCAAAAATACTTGCATATTTTAGCTTACTGCCAATAACTAAACCTTAGGAGAGGCATTTCAGTCTTTTTAGAAAGGGGGGGAAAAACTGCAAAAGTTGGGAAACAACCAAACAATTGGGGGAGGGGAAGGGGGCGCCAGGGGGAGGGGGCTTGGTCATCTGAGGAATCCTGGAGGACCAAACTGGGACCCCAGGCAGGCCGGATTTGGCCTGTGGGTTTCACACCCCTGCCTTAGGGGTATGTAACTGCAATTCAGTTGAAGCTGTTCATGGCAAACACTCAGGAATCTTTCCCATACTAGACATGTCAATAGGAGAGCCTTGCCTGTGTATGAAAGCATTCACTTAACTAAACATGTTGTCATTTTGTTTTCAGATACCATTAGGGATGCCTCACACATTAGAATTTTAACAGGAGCACTTCAGACTTTCACTGAGCACCCACTAAAACTGAAGCACATGTATGGGGTCTTCTGACCTTACATATACTGCAAAACGTGCTGCAGGGGGGCATCATTGTCCTCAATTCGTTGTCATATATTTCTGTAGGGTACCTGAGGCCAAAAAAACTGTATATGCACTTCAAAATTTATGTTTTAGTGGGTAGGCAGAACAGCTCTATAACATAGTTCTATTAAAATTGCAGTGCTTGAAACAGTCCATAGCCAAATGTTAAATAATTGCTGGCAAAAGCAGTATTTTCCTTCAGAGGATTTGGTTTGAAAAAAGAGTGGGGAAGGGAGAAAAGAGATTGAGGGTAGATTTGTGCACTACTTGGGAGTTTGAAAGCAAAGCTGTTAACATTTTAATCATTTAAAAACCCATGTATCATATTTTCCTCACACAGGAACTATGCAGATGGCAACTAATTTGTGTGTTTTATCTTCCCCCTCCCTCCCCTCCCTTTTTTTCTTTTTGCATGCTGTCCCCTGTGTTGGAACTCTCTATAGAGAGTAAGTTTGTTCAATATTTGTTGGAACCCTAACCTTACTGCATGAGTGATATTAACCTTTTTTCCCCCTCTACTTTACTCTTATAAAGTAAATGTGTGCAGAGTCTAGCTTTTGCACTTTATAAAAATCCTTGCAGTTATGCAAATTACGCTGAAATGTTTTTGGATGTGCTTTTGTATACTAATTAACTCACTTTTTTGTTTTGTACCTCTACTGTGCATTGTGGTGACTGGCGCATCTTAATTTTACATCTCAGGAAAGGTCTATTTACAGCAAACTACAAAACAGGTTTTTCCCCTTCACTGTCCAGTTTCAACTTCATACATGATTTTCAGGAATTGTTTTCGGGATCGTATTTAGTCAAAGCAATAATACAAATGAAGTAATTATGCTATCAACTTCACCATATAGCTCTCCTTGGGTGCCAGTGTTTTTTTCTAAATATATATCGTTTTCCAGAGCAAACAGTGGTGAACGCTGAATGAATTCCTTCTATACTCCAATGCAACTACACTCAGTGCACAGGCTGAAGGAGAAAGAGAAATAATTACTACATCGTTGATAGGCCTTGCTAGGTTTGTGCATGATGTCTGTAACTGAGTTCCTCATAAGTCAAGACACCATTATTGAGGACCATTTCAACAATTTGGATCACTTTCAGCATGCTTCAAGTCAGTCACAGTTTATGAAGTGCAATGTTGCCTGTTTGATGCTATTAAATCAGCTGCATCAACTTGAATTGTGTGTCAGCTTATGAAACAATGGGTTGGAGGCATACTACGTTAGTTGAACTTAAATCCCATTGAAAGCAATAGGTTGGATCTAGACTTAGTCATAGACCCATTAAAATCAATAGTCAGAACTAGCTTAAGTCCTATTGATTTCAGTAGGTCTTCCCTAAATATGAGTAAGTTTGGATCCAATCCAGTGTGAAACATTAGTCATGATTTAGTTAAGTCTCACTGATTTTGTGAGAACTAAGTTCAACTAACTTAGTCTGGATCCAACCCAGTGTATTTGATCATTGCTATTCTCATAGTTCAGTGTTGTATTGCCTCTATTAACAGAAGGTACTTTCAGGAAACTACATTTTTATGCTTATTTTCCAGTATGACTTTGTCTAGGTCCATTTAAATAGAATGTCAAGATGTAAAGGTATCATTGCAGCTGCTTGTGTGTCTGCTGCTTGTCACAGACTTGGGAATTCCTGAGTCTGAGCCCTAAGCCAGTTTGGATATGTCATTAAACTATCCTTCCTCAACCTAGTGCTTCCTATATATGTTGGACCACAATTCCCATCATCCATGGCAATGGCCATACAGGTGGGGGATTATGGTAGTTGTAGTCCAGCACATCTGGAGGGCACCAGATTGGGAAACACTGCATTAAACCATGTTGAGCCTCAGGTTTACACACTCCCACTCCCCCTTACCTCTCCTCCTGTCATGCACACCAGAAGAGACAATCAGAAGCACCCACTTCTGTTTTAAAACTAATCACAGTTCCTTCTTACATCTGAACTGTAAGTAGTTTAAACTCTAACTTGTTCAAACAACACAGGATCAAACTGTAGTTTATTACTTTGACATGTTTCAACTAACTAGAGTTTAAATTAACCAGAGTTCAGATATAACGAGGAACTCAGATTAATTTAAAATCAAAAGTGAAAATTGTCGATGGTTATGTCCAATGGTTATGTCCAAAGTGGCCCTATAGGTAGAGAGGCTCAAGTGGAAAGCAGAGGGTATTCACAGTATGCCCCTCTTAAACATTCAGTATGATAAGGAATATTTTAAACTTTAGTTTGTTTCAGAATCTTGTAAATAATTGAGGAACAAATTAACAGTTTTTGAGTACATTGTTTTGAACAGCAGTGGAATATTAGATTCTTGTGGGCTATGTATGGCTCTCCTGGTGAATCAACCACAGTGGAAGCACCGACTGGTTGAAAAGTTTTCACAGGGCTAGAGATGTGAAGGTCCAGCGGAAAAAAACAGGGAAAAAATGGGTTTTTTCCATTTTTTCCACCCAAGGACCATATTTGCGTTTTTCCCAAAAAAACTGGAAAGGTAGAACAGCTTTGAAATATGATTTTTTTTTAAGAATTTAAGACAAGATGCTTATATATTGTTACCAAACATTTACTCCCCACAAAATGATTTCTAACGGCAATGTAATAATAAGACATTTATAGAAAGACTAGAGAAGTAAAATGGCTGGAAATAAGGAAGCCATGGGGAAAAATGTTTTTTAATCCTCTCTGTAAGATTCTCAGCATAGTTATTTCTTTCATTTCTTATTAACATTATTGATCCAATATATCTTTTACTGATAGACATTTTGGGATGCTTCAGGTCCTGCTCAGTTTCCCAACATGTGAATAGAGCCACCATCTCATAAAATGGAAGAAAATGTATGTTCTTGACAGATTGGGTTTTGTTTTACTGAGTCCTATGTTCTGGACTTGTCTTCCTCTGCCTCCAGTTCTTCCTGCTTTTTCTGGGTACTAGGATAATTCAAATGTTTCAGGGGCTACTTGCTGAAGTTCCCTCTGGTCTGACATAAACTAGTAATCTAAAATATGTTACTTGTAGCTTAGTTTTCTCAAAAAATTGTGTTTGATATATTGGATTTTAACGGTATAGTTTACAAATTTACTGATTTCACTTTTTTAAGTTTTCAAATATAATAATTTTATGAGCCAACCATGTTAGACATAATGTAACTTTAGGAACGCAAAGGCTGCTTTATGCTCCTAAAGCAGCTTTCCCCAACCTTGGTGAGGATGTTTTGGACTACGGTGCCCAGCATTCCTGACCAGTGGCCATCCTGCCTGAGGCTGATAGGAGCTGGAGTCCAAAATATCTCGAAGGCACCAGGTTGGGGAAGGCTGTCCTAAAGCAACAAAGTGATTTTAGATCTGTAAAGAGTGCTCAAAAATTTGAACTGCTCATTTCCCCTCCAAATTTCCATCCCCCCCCCATTCAGTTTTTCCTTGGCTTCAAAATGTCCAAAGTTTTACATCTCTACACAGGCCTCTTGCCTAAGCTGGCTTGCCTATCCTATAGACCTGGTTTGCACTTCACAGTAAGCCACCATGGGTTAATTCACCTGCAGGGCTCCGAGACATGCCCTGGCCGCCATTTGGAATATGCAAGCCGCAGCAGGAGGCACCACAGCTTGTCATGTTGCGAGAACCTGGGTGTTGTGGATTATTTGAGGGTTAAACAACCCTTGGATAATCCTAGAACCAATGAGTGAATTAATGGGTGGTTTATCATGATGTGTGAACCGCCCCATAGTCTCAAATGCATTTGCATCATTTTGTTTAAAGCAGAAAATGGTATACCCTTTTTTCTGTTTTATGTATGGGGTAGAAAACTTTCTTGTTTGAAAGTTAGATTAATTCTCTGAGCACAAGATACAGCTTTTTGAATGCCAATTAAAGCACATCTTGTACCTGTAGAGAATCCAGATATTTGACTGAGTCTTGGAAGATCCTCAGCTACAACTAGTGGGATTTTATTGCCTATATTGAAAGAGACTAAGGGTGCAATCCTAACTAGATAGGTGGCCACCTCCAAACTTGGAGGTGACCGCCTATCCAAAGTAAGGCAGGAGAAGCACAGGGGGATCGTTCCTTCTACGCCTCTCCTGCCTTGCTTTTTCTGCTAGACATCGGTTTTCAGCTGTCTAACTGCAGGGGGACCAAGCAGGAGAAGAGGCTGCTGTATGACAAATAGGATGTGTCGTGCACACAGATCCACTCTCCCCACCCTGGAACGCCCCCTGCCCCGCCCCTTTTCAGCCACTCCGCGCTTCTCTGAGGCAGTGAGGACATGAGGAGACGTTAGTTTTCCAGGAACCGACCTCAGAGCACGGGCTCTGAGGTCGGTTCCCGGAAAACAGCATCTCCTATGGCTGTCTAGCTGCTGTCTAGCAGCCATAGGGTTGCTCCCTACATTTTCTTCCAAGGAAAGTTGATATGTTCTACAGCAACAGCTTGTTCATTCAGCTTATTTTCAGTCTCGTACAGTTGACAAAAAACATTGTCTCTAATTCAATGTCCCTCATTATTTTGATGCTTCAGCAATGATATCCCAAAGTCTACTGGTGACGAAGCTTCCAAGCTACTCTCACTCTGTCTTACTAAACAATTCCATCAAATTGTAAACCATGCTTTTTTATCAACCATTTTAATGAAGGATTTTGTAAACAATGTTTTAAAACATCATATTATATTTATCACAATTCTTCTTTATAAGAGAAGAAACGTGCATTCTTTCTCTGCTTCAGCACTGATAATGCTTTGTATAGAAGGTCTCCACAAGTTCATGTTTCACTAAAGTCTTGTCATGGCATCTTAACTTTAAAAAAATCGATATGTGGTGTGTGTGCATGTTGTGTTGCATGCACGACTGAGTGGATTAACAGTCTAAAGCAGTGTTTCTCAAATGGGGAGGCAAGTCCTCCTCCAGTGGGGGCACAAACTACACTGACTGGCTTACAGTGCAATCCTATACACATCTACTCAGAAGTAAGTCCAGTTGAGTTCAGCGGGGCTTACTTCCGGGTAAATGGGTATAGGATTGCAGCCTTATTGTGTTAGTGGCTGGAGATGAAGTGTTGTGCGGACGAGAAATAAGTGTGTGTGTGTGTGTGAAGAGAGAGAGAGAGATGGGCAAAGGTAGTGGTTGAGCAAAATAGGACCTATATGGGTGGGAATGAGTTAACACAACAGGGAGCTGGGAAAATTTACCCAATGAGGCTTCTGAACAGGAGTGAATGAAAGATACAGTACATCTAGAAAGAGTCTCTGTTCCTTAAAGTTTGAGACACACTGGTTTAAACCGTTTCCACAAAACTTAATGCAACAGACATTACCAAAGGGGGTGGGTGGGGAAGAAGTTGCGCCAGTCATCACAGCTTTTCTTTTCCCAGTTATACTGCATGAAGTACTAATTTTCAGAGTGGTACATATACTCTTGAATCACAGATTCTGATGAAAGACAGGACAGAATGTTTTCCTGCTTGGCTGTGAATCATTGCCTCTATCCGCTTCTGTGTGTTACTACATTATTCTTTTCTGAGTTCAACACAGGCAAGCATCATCTCCTTTTCTTCCCTACTCTTTATTTTTTCTTTTGTCCTCTTTTTTCCCCACCCCTTTTTTTGTGCTTCCTCCAGGTGTTCAGCATGTTTTTGGAAACTTTAGTGGATTTCATCCAAGTCCATAAAGAAGATTTACAGGATTGGCTATTTGTGTTGCTGACACAACTGTTGAAAAAAATGGGTGCTGACTTGTTGGGGTCTGTGCAAGCAAAAGTTCAAAAGGCACTTGATGTGACAAGGTAATTGAATCTGGGCTGCATGAAAATAGATGCATTTATTTTATTTTATGTATCTTTATATCAACAGTTCCCTCTTGCATTTTAGGAATAGTATTTTACAAATACTAAATCAAACTAATGATAGTTCCATGAATAAGAGCATTAGAATGAAACAAGATCTCAATATGTTTCCATATTTGCTAAATGATTCTGGAAGTATATTGGCATATGTAAATTATAATAGAGCCAGGCATTGTACCAAAAAACTATTTGCAAAAACTTTGGTTGGTCTTAAAGAGCAGAGATCTAAACACTTCATCCAACTTCCTCAAGATTTTCAGCATTTCCTAATTTTTCACCATTAGGTGACTAGCCCTCCACTAATACTCCTGTGCTGCTTTTCACAGCCGGGAACTGTACAGTCCTGCCTGCCTAGCCGCCCATCCAGTATATTTTTTAGCAAAAAGCACCTGCAGATTCCCTAATCCCTCCCTTTTTTCCTCTGGTTTTTCATAGTCCTTTTAACAAACTTTTATAGAGTGATCTTTGAGCCTTAATACAACATAATCATCGTTGTTGTTGTTGCAGGGAATCTTTTCCAAATGATCTCCAGTTCAGCATTTTAATGAGGTTTACTGTTGATCAGACCCAGACGCCTAGCTTGAAGGTAAGAACTTGTGAAGCTTTAAAATCACATGAGACTTGTAAAAATTCTACTCATTATTATTTTTGTATCTGTGTTGCATTCTGTGTTGCTGGTTTTCAATTGGTGGGTTTTGTTTTTATAAAATTTCAGACAGTCAAGCCAGCACTGCAGGACCAGCTTCGCTCTTTTTGGAGCTCCAAGGTTTTTGTCTGCATTATCGCTTTTTTAACCTACAATGTGTAAATTTTACATTTTTAAATTTTTTACTTGTATGCATCCATATGCAGCTACTAACCTTTGCAAGGAACTTTGAGCATGCTTTCGTCCAATTAATGTCAAGCGTTAGGCTTCTGTTAACGTTTGACAGTAAACCTTACAAGAAAACACAAGACCAACAAAATAAAAACAACTGTATGGCTGCCTAACACCAAGCTGGTTATGCAAACTCACTCTGTCAAGTCTCTTCTAATTTTATGTTTGTGATTTCCCAAACCTCATTTTATGGATTTAGTTGTCTCAAAGCTGAATTTATTCCTGAGCATCTCTCAGACATGCAGTACTTTTGCACATTCAATATTAGAGATACCTCTATTTTTTAAAAAAATGTGAATGTTCTATGATACAACGATGCAAATTCATATATTGATGTGGAGGCTGAAAAGGTATAATGCATTGGAATATATAAAAGGCAGACTACCCTACACTGCAAATGTGCAGTGGGAGAAACTTCAGCCTTGGGTATAAATGCAGCAAATGTTAAGAATTTAAACTGATGCAATTTGGGAAAATAACAAGCATACATACAACCAGCATTTTTCCTCTATCCTGCACGCAGTAAATGTACACAGTCTGTTAATAGCTTTTCACAAAATGGCACTTCTTTCTCCTTGAACACAATGGCGCTGAAGTCACATGCAAATATATCTTCATTTGTAGAACATGCAGCAGAAATTTATGGTACATGCTAGAGAGAGATTGGTTTTAATGCTATTTCTTAGTGCAAATCTTTTGACCTTGTTTTTTCAATAGTTTCCTAGATTTAAATTTAATGGAATAGAAGACACTTTAAAATGAAGGGTCATATAGAGAGATTTGTTAGCTGAGAGTAGGATTTTCCTTAATTGCTGGATGATACTACTGTATATCCCTGTAGCTGCAAATGGTATTTATAAGAGTCTATTAAATTCTATCATATTACCGTAGGCATGAGAGCATTATGTAAGTGTTTATGCACACACATTCTTCTGAAGGTTTGAAACACCAGAGTTATGAAACTGACTTGATAGACAGGACACCTGATGATGGAGGGAGAGAATAGTACTGCTTGTATATCTGCCAAGGTGGAGTAGTGTGGGAGAAAAACCCCTTCGTCTAGGGAAGTACTCAGTCTGTCTGCTTCTGATGTAAACATTTCATTTCTGAAGTAAGGGAAACGATAGTGAAAAGCCTCCCAGTCTTCCACAATACACTTTTTAGAACTGAGTCCCATGGACTGCTGAGTAGAGAGCAACAAGAAGAAAGTCGGTAGAAAGTGTGTGTGATAAAATCTGCTGATGCTTTTGTCACCAGGCACTTCTTAGTTTTATTACTAAGAGGACAGTTTGGTGTTGTATTAGCAAGGTATAGCTTGTTTGTACTGCCCTATATCTGACAAGATGTCTCAGCTATGAACAATAAAAAGAAAGAAAGAGAGTCAAAATGCAGAATTAAAATATTTTAAATCAGATTATGTTATCTAAAACCATGGTGCTGTCTATTATTTTTTGATATTAATATATGGCACTTGTGCTGGAAGAACGTATTTTTGAAAAGGTGGAGTGATAAAGATGAAAAGGGAAATTATCTGTATTCTTGAGATCAGTTAGCACTGTGTCATATTTTTTTAATGTATTCTTAAAAGAACATAAGAGCAGCCCTGCTGGATTGGACCATAGTTTCATCTAGTCTAGCATTCTGTTTCCAAGAATGACCAGCCACATGCCTCTGAAAGGTTCTTACACAGTGCCTGAGGGCAACGGCCTTCCCTTGCCCAGAACAAGCATATGGCATTCAGTGATATATTGTCCCTGAACACTGAGTTTCCACTTAGCCATTGATAGGCGCATCCTCCCTGAAGTTGTCCAGCCTTTTTAAAATCATCTACCCATCATCTTATCTCATGACACCGACCTGGTTTGCACGGCACGGCAGGCTCATCACAGGGGTTGTTTAAGCCACAATAAGCCCTAGCACATGCGGGCAACATTTTGAATATGCAACCCCACTTGGGGGGGGCGGGTTGTTGTGGGGTTATGCAAAGGTTGTTTAACCATCAAATAACCCTTGGTGGCCAGGTTAGCATGACACAACAACACCCCACTTGAGGTTGCATATTCAAAAAATCGCCCAGCACATACCGCAGCTCATCATGGGTTAAATAACCCAAGGCGAGCCAGTCATGCCATGCGAACTGACCAAGTGTTTGTAAGCTTATATCTGAGGGCTGCCTTGCTTATTTTGGTGGAATCAGGCATTACATGGCAGAAGAGTCTGTCATGTTGGAATAGTCAGATGAAAGACTAACATATACAACCTGTGGTCCAGCTTCAAAGAGCATGGTCAGTGGTCACTTGTCTTGCCATTCTGTCACGTAAGATTTCTCTCCGGCTATTTACTCCCAATTACCTAAATGTGTGTGAAATCTCTAAGAAGAAAAGATGGAACTATTGGAACATTTTAGAAAAATAATTGAGTTCTAAACACAACTAGACGTTACTGCCTTGATTTCCAGTGGATTAAGGACTTTCCAACTTGAAAGTGGCCATGCCGGTAAAACATGCTTGCATGTTACACAAGCACTTTCTCTGCTGTGATAGAACAGCTTACTGATTTCCTCCAATCTGCACCTATGGCAGCTAAATTGACACAGCAGAGTGGAAGCTGTTGATTAAATGACCTAAAAATGACATGAGGAATCAGCCAGGGCAGTCTTGCATTGCTACAGACTTGTTCAGCCTAATATTTTTAAATTATGAACATTTAAAACATGTTTTAGTTATGGTGCTGTGACAGGGGTGGGTGTCTGTTTTTGGTACCCCAAAGGACTTGAGAGCACAGTAGGATGTTTTACTTTTTTTTCCTAAACAGACAAACCTCCAATTTGGTATCTCAAACTGCATTGAAAATTCAGCTTCAACAGTGGTTTCCCATGTAGCATCAAAGAGCTGCTATTAAGATACCTTTTGAGATGCCCCTTCAGTGTGCTAGTTGTATAGTTCTTTCACTCTTGCCCAGTAATCTTTACAGTATTTTTATATTGGAAATCTCTGGGTTAGATCCATAAATGTCCTTCTGCACTTGGAAGGTGTCTTCCACTCATAAGAACTGTTGGGTGAGTAAAGTGAAACTGAGTCCAGACGTGTTCTGCTTGTACAACTGTTATAGACACTGACTATTATGGTATTATGCAAACTCTTGCACAAGTTTCTGTGCAAAGGTTTGCAGAACAGTAATACCAACTATTTTCCTTATAATCACAGTTCTTTAGCTCCAACCTACTGATCTTATATATCTTGGTCCACTAAGACAATTTCTTACAGCTACTATTGGCATCAAATGCAAATAAAAGTTTTGTCGTTTATCCTGTCAAGATAGCATTGCTGAGTTATTCCTGACTGAAAAAAAATTGTCTTCCATCATCCTGCTCACCATTTGCTGTCACACTTTTCTGTACATCTGTTTGATTCTCCTTATTTCTATAGGTTAAAGTTGCAATTCTTAAATACATAGAGACCCTTGCACAACAGATGGACCCAGGAGATTTTGTAAATTCAAGTGAAACCCGTCTGGCAGTATCTCGAATTATCACTTGGACAACAGAACCTAAAAGCTCAGATGTTAGGAAGGTATGTTGGTTTATGTTAAAATGTGTATAAAGGGGCTCTTTTCAGGATTTTAATATCCTTGTGACTGCATAGCATTCTACTGGACTCAACAGGACTGAGTAATGCATAGGATTGTGCTGTAAATATAATCTTTAACAAAACTGAAAGGGAAGAGATGAAACACCACAGGACAATTGACTCCATAATTTTTGAGGAATGTATGGAGTATGAAGTGGTTCAAACTTTTTTTTTGCTAAAAATGTTTTACAAATATTTCAGACTGCTCCTGGGGTCCACACATACCCCATTAGCTTGTGAGGGCTAAGACTTATATCCAACAGTGCCCTTCTGCTCTACTGAAGGGAGTTGGGGGCTCCTCCGGTGCTGCAAGTGGGGAGAAGAGGAAGGGAAATCCCTGTTGTTCAAGCAGAAGTCAGCTTGTGTAGCATTGGTTTTAATCCTTCGGTTGCAATAAAATATTTAGACTGTGGTTGTCTGATTGAATTTGTAGTTTGCCAGAACGTGTCCATATTTTTGTTACAATAATTCTTGACAGTAATGCATAGATTCCTGAATCTTTATATCTATTTTAAACCTGGCCAATTTATTTTAATGATTTGATCTTTTTCCTAGGCTGCACAGTCAGTCCTGATTTCTCTTTTTGAACTCAATACCCCAGAGTTTACAATGTTGTTGGGTGCTTTACCAAAAACTTTTCAGGATGGTGCCACAAAGCTTCTTCACAATCATCTCCGGAATACAGGAAATGGTGGCCAGGTATTTGCAGGCTTTTTCACTATTCCCCATTAAAATACTTAAGAGATTGATCATTCCAATAAAGACTTAAAGGATGCTTGACTATGAGAAATGTATGCATTTGATAGCACTTAGGATTTTCATTATTAAAATTCCTTGTTTTCAGGGTGGATTTTTTCTCAAGCAGTGCCATTATGTCATGTTTATTAATTTGCTGATGTAACAATAATGTTATTTTAAAAAGCCTTCATAAACTTTCCCTAATTAAAAGCTGAAGCACAGTATTAAATGCTTGCATAAAGACTATATTTTTCTATTTCAGGGGTCCATGGGAAGCCCTTTAACAAGGCCTGTTCCACGCTCCCCAGCCAGTTGGTCTAGCCCCATCACTTCCCCAACCAATACATCCCAAAATACTTTGTCACCAAGGTAGGAGACCAAATTATATTTGGTTGGATCCAGAGTTGATCCTTCATGAATAGAAGGGCTCCTTCCATTGATGGAGGGAACTGGGATCCAGCAGAGCCTTGATCAAACCCTTACAATTAAAAGAAAAAGATTTTCATTATGCTTTTTTGTTGTTGTTACACAGTGCATTTGATTATGACACAGAAAACATGAATTCAGAAGATATTTATAGTTCTCTCCGTGGTGTAACTGAAGCAATTCAGAACTTTAGCTTCCGCAGTCAGGAAGATATGAATGAGCCTATGAAACGGGATTCAAAAAAAGAGGATGGGGATTCAGTGAGTATTTCAGTTAGAGCAAAAATAGAACTTTATCTATTTTTATCTAAAAAAAGATAAAGTAACCCTGGGGTTATCTTGCCTTATTGCATGGCTGGTTATTAGCAACATGTCCATAAAACAAACCTGTGCATAAGAAATTCCTGGAGTCAGGCACCAGCCAAAAGAAATGGAATTTGGCAGTTAAAAAATAGCATGGAGCCAGGATTATTTGGGCAATGAAGGGGTCAAATTAAAACTATAGAAAGACCCTGATTTTGCAACTAATCTCCTTCATAAACTGCAGTGTGTTAGTAATATTTTTCCTTTATATGCTTACTTTTGAATGGCAAACGCATCACCCATTGGTGTAAAATAAGAATATTTACCTGCTTTGTCAAAAACAGTCTAAACCTAGCCTCAAACTAATTTTTTTTACTGAAGTTCCATTGTAATGCATTGTTTTCTGTTAAAAAGATTGATAACTTTGTAAAAATAATCAAGCAGTACCTCTGAAAATCATATATATTCAACTAAAATAACTATATTAACATGCAAATTATGGTTATATACTTTTATATCTCTTTTTTCCCCTATTAGATTTGCAGCGGGTCTGGAATAGTAGATCTGCGAGCAGGAGGTGGTGCCACTGATACAGGCAGAACAGCTCTTGACAACAAAACCTCATTACTTAACACAATGCCTCCTCATTCTTCCCCGCGGTCACGTGATTATAATCCATACAATTACTCAGATAGTGTTGGGTCTTTTAACAAGTCAGCTTTAAAAGAGGCCATGTTTGATGATGATGCAGACCAGTTTCCTGATGGTAAGTCTAGTGGGTTGCAAACAGTATCAGGGAAGGGGCACATGGAAGGAATAGTGCAGGCAGAAGTAAAGAGAATTATTACCTGATCCAAGTAACATGGAAGAAAAACAACCTTGGAAAAAAGGCTTCTAACAAATGTCTTGAGTTATAATAGGCTGAATGAACTTGATATCCAAGATGTTGACTTGAAAGCACACAAAGATTAAACAAAATATTGGGTTGGATCCAATGGTGTCCTTCCGTGGGTGGCCCAGTGGTGGGGGATCCAAAGCTGGCCCCACCGATGGCAGCACATGCACAGCCCCTACCACTGGCAGCCACAATGTAGCACTTGTGGGGGCAAGCGCTGAGACAAGTGGAAACACAGAAAATCTCAAAAGAGATGGGAGAGCGTGTATACACACTTACTGATACACAGACACACACACAAACCAGATTGGCTCAGTTGTGTGGTGGTGTGTGTGTTTTTGTTTTTTTTATTGTCTTTTCTGGGCCAATCTGATATTTGGAAAACATTTTATCTACTACTAGGATATTTCAGAGTACTAGACTTGTTTTGGTCTGTGGTATCAGGACAGGAGCATTAATCCCTCTACCGTCTCAGTAGCCACAGTTTTGGAGTTTCTCCAGAATATTCTGGACCTTGGCCTTAACCCAACATGCTCTGTAAAGTGGTAGAAGCATTAAGCACTTTTATTAGACTAGCCACAATGTTGGTGTAACCTGCCCTTCCCAACAAAGAGGCTGAATCCGGTCCTCTAAGCTGATTGGAGATAAAGAGATTTTGGTCTGCTGGGGAGGGGGATTGGGTCCTAGGGAGAAAGGGTGGGGCCTGGGGGAGAAGCTGGCAAGCCAGGTGAGGACCTCCTCTGGGCCATATTTGGCCCACAAGCTAGAAGTTTCCCATCCCTACATTAAAGAAAAGGATAGGAAAGCATTTAAAACCTTCCCTAGCTAGGAATGTCAAGGTGTGTACTGCAGAAGCCTCCAGAGTCTGCTGCAGACCACCACCTGGAGAAGTCCTTGCCTGTTCCCTTAGAGAAGCATCCTTGGCCACACACATAGTAGGAGAATTTACTAGTAAGTAAATCTTCCAATCTCCAGGTTATATACCAAATAAAATTTAATTCATATTGATTGTCTGTTAGGGTACTAGTGTCCCATCCAAGGAGGTGTCTGTTAACTCTGCTGTCGTACGTCTCTGAAGATGATCAGGGGACTGGCAACAAAGCCCTATGAAGAGAGACTGAAAGAACTGGGCCTGTTTAGTCTTGAGAAGAGAAGACTGAGGGGAGATACGATAGCGCTCTTCAAGTACTTGAAAGGTTGTCACAGAGAGGAAGGCCAGGATCTCTTCTCGATCATCCCAGAGTGCAGGACACGGAATAATGGGCTCAAGTTACAGGAAGCCAGATTCCAGCTGAACATCAGGAAAAATTTCCTGACTGTTAGAGCAATACGATAATGGAGCCAATTACCTAGGGAGGTAGTGGGCTCTCCCACACTGGAGGCATTCAAGACGAGGCTGGACAGCCATCTGTCAGGGATGCTCTGACTTGGATTCCTGCATTGAGGAGGGGTTGGACTCGATGGTTTTATAGGTCTCTTCCAACCCTACTGTTCTATGATTCTGTGATCCTATAATATGTTTCCACCAGATAATAAAAGCAGGAGTTATTTTAATAAGTTCACATTTTTCTTTGACACAGAGCATCCCCTGGATCATTCTGATCTGGTTGCAGAATTGCTGAAGGAATTATCAAACCACAATGAGAGAGTTGAAGAACGGAAAGCTGCTCTTTACGAACTAATGAAATTGACACAAGAAGAATCTTTTGGTGTTTGGGATGAGCACTTCAAAACAATTCTGCTTCTGTTACTTGAAACCCTTGGAGACAAAGACGTAAGGCCTAAAAGTACAAAAGGAAAAGCAATCTATATGGCTGCTCTACTTTCCCTCTACTTACCTGGACTTGGGTCAAAACTTGATACCAGTGTTCCCCTTGAATACCTAGTATGTCAATATTACTAAAGTTTGCCTGAGTAGGAGACTGAGAAAAATTTTGCTTTCTTGATCTGGCCCCTGTATGTATACATACATACACAGAAGTGTATCCCCGTCTTGAGTTAAGTAGGCAGCATTGATCATTGTTAAAATAAGTTTTTTTTTAATACCAAACTTGATGTTCAATACCTGGATGGCATGAAGGGGAGGTGTGCCCCGCATACTGGTGATGTTACATTCACAGGCTTCAGCAGAAGCCTGGGACATACATGCAGCTATTTCCTGTGCTACGCGTACAATGATATTAGATGTGCTATTTTACCAAAAGAAAATATATAATATATTCCAGTCTTAGTACTAGATGAACATGATATTCACCACAGAAATTCTGTCACGAGGAAAGATGTTTGGATTCTTGGCAACAAATATGTAATAACTCTATTTTTACACAAAATTAATCTGGAAAGGTCCTTATTTTCAGAGACTCCTAAGGAGGGATTAAATACTGAATTAAGTTCTGGAAATATGGCACTAGGTTTTCATAATTCCACTGTAAAATATTATCAGTTTTAAGCTCTGCAAAAAAGACTAAACCAAGTATGTTTAAACTTTCAGCATGCAATTAGAGCACTGGCATTGAAAGTCTTGAGAGAGATTTTAAGGCACCAACCAGCAAGATTTAGAAATTATGCAGAGCTCACAATCATGAAGACTCTAGAAGCTCATAAGGACCCTCACAAGGAGGTTTGTATAGAGTTCTTTAGGCTTGTGTTGTCATTGAGGATGTGACTGAAATAATCAATGTGGTATTCAAGAAATGAAAAGAAAGAATATAGGGTATTTGTCATAAGAGAGTACAAAACTCTGAGTAACTGTTATAATTGATACAAGCAGTCAAGTTAAACTCTATGAAAGTGAGACTTTCATGCTCTCAACAACAAAAATATTTCCCCAGTGCCACAGATTTTGTGAGGAGGGACTATTTCTCAGTTATGGCAGAGAAAAAACTCTTAAACTTAAAAAAAAAAAAAAAACTTTAAATTCAGTTTCAGGAAGTTATGAATCAATCTTAACTTGCAAGCTATTTCCTATCAAGATTGTGAGCATCACTAGGATGCAGTATTTAATCATCAACATCATCATCATCATCCCTCAGGCACCTAAAATAATTGATAGTGCTGGGCCTACTGGGCAAGGTCCACATAATTGTCCCCACCCAGGTGGTTGCTTCATTCACACATATTCCCCAACGCTATAAGATTGCACCACAGAGAACTGGCTTCCATGCCACTACGAGTGCCTCTGGAGAGGGTCTCTGCTACTCTCTCCATATTGTTGCTAAACTATTCCTTATTAGTATGTCCTTTAGTCAGTTTTGCTTTTTACACACCATGTGCAGATAAACTCTTTTTAGCTGTAACGTCATTCTCAAGAATATATAAAGCAGCAATTAAATGTTTGTCTCATTGTCAACTCCTGAAGTAATGTGTTAAAACTACAGCTGGAAATCATGGATCACATTTTTTTAACTAACAGAGATTTGAGAGCATACTGTCTGTTTGTTTTCCAGAACGATTCTGTTTTTAAATACAACAATATAACTGCAGTGCATGGAGTTAAAACATCCAAACTCTTGACTTATTACCCAAGTAAATTAGTTCATTGATTGGAGAAATCCATTCATATTTTCAGGTCTGAGGATGCTGAATGCTTTTTTGAAAATATGCCCCCTTCTCCCCTTCACTGAAATCTCCTAATAGGATTTTTAGTTATAAAGCAAAATGTATTTACAGTGAATTTTCTACAAGGTTTTGACAATATACCAAAAGTAAAATTGAACAAATGCAATTTAATTGCTTCTTCATGTTTCTCTTTAATTTTTTAGGTGGTAAGATCTGCTGAAGAGGCTGCTGCTATGCTGGCCACATCCATTAGTCCAGATCAGTGCATCAAAGTACTTTGTCCCATTATTCAAACAGCAGATTACCCTATAAATCTGGCTGCAATCAAAATGCAGACTAAGGTCATAGAGAGAGTACCTAAAGAAACGCTTGCTCAGCTTTTGCCAGAAATAGTACCAGGTCTAATACAGGTAAGAAGGTATAAAATACATACAACTAATGATATGTGATATCTTGGGCTCCAAGATCACCAAAGACGGTGACTGTAGCCATGAAATTAAAAGACGCTTGCTCCTTGGGAGGAAAGCTATGGCAAACCTAGACAGCATGGTAAGAAGCAGAGACATCACCTTGCCGACAAAGGTCCGTCTAATCAGAGCTATGGTTTTCCCAGTAGTAACGTATGGCTGTGAGAGCTGGACTATAAGGAAGGCTGAGCGCCAAAGCATTGATGCTTTCGAACTGTGGTGCTGGAGAAGACCCTTGCGAGTCCCCTGGACTGCAAAGAGGTCAAATCAGTCCATCCTAAAGGAAATCAACCCTGACTGCTCATTGGAAGGACAGATACTGAAGCTGAAGCTCAAATATTTTGGCCACCTAATGCGAAGAGAAAACACTCTGGAAAAGACCCTGATGCTGGGAAAGACTGAAGGCAAAAGGAGAAGGGGACGGCAGAGGATGAGATGGCTAGATAGCATCACTGATGCAATAAATATGGACTTGAGCACACTCTGGGAGAGAGCGCAGGACAGGAAGGCCTGGTGTGCTATGGTCCATGGTCACAAAGAGTCGGACACGACTGAACAACAATATGTGAAAAGCTACTAAATCTTAGTATCTTAGATCACGAACTTCTTATTGCACAATTTAGAATCAGACTAAAGAGAATAGGGAAGACCCACAGATCAGTTAGATATGAGCTCACGAATATTCCTCATGAATATGCAGTGGAGGTGAAGAATAGATTTAAGGGACTAGATTTAGTAGATAGGGTCCCGGAAGAACTATGGACAGAAGTTCACAACACTGTTCAGGAGGAGGCAACAAAAAAAGTCCCAAAGAAAAAGAAAAGCAAGAAGGCAAGATGGCTGTCTGCTGAGACACTGGAAGCAGCCCAAGAAAGAAGGAAAGCAAAAGGCAACAGTGATAGGGAGAGATATGCCCAATTAAATGCAAAATTCCAGAGGTTAGCCAGAAGAGATAAGGAATTATTTTTAAACAAGCAATGCGCGGAAGCGGAAGAAGATAATAGAATAGGAAGGTCAAGAGACCTCTTCCAGAAAATTAGAAACATTGGAGGTAAATTCCAGCAAAAATGGGTATGATCAAAAACAAAAATGGCAAGGACCTAACAGAAGCAGAAGAGATCAAGAAAAGGTGGCAAGAATATACGGAAGATCTGTATAGGAAGGATAATAATATCGGGGATAGATTTGATGGTGTGGTCAGGGAGCTACAGCCAGATATCCTGAAGAGTGAGGTTGAATGGGCCTTAAGAAGCATTGCTAATAACAAGGCATCAGGAGATGACGGTATCCCAGCTGAACTGTTTAAAATCTTGCAAGATGATGCTGTCAAGGTGATGCATGCCATATGCCAGCAAATTTGGAAAACACAAGAATAGCCAACAGATTGGAAAAGATCAGCTTATATCCCCATACCAAAAAAGGGAAGCACCAAGAATGTTCAAACTATCGAACAGTGGCACTTATTTCACATGCCAGTAAGGTAATGCTCAAGATCTTGCAAGGTAGACTCCAGCAATTCATGGAACGAGAATTGCCAGATGTACAAGCTGGGTTTAGCAAAGGCAGAGGAACTAGAGACCAAATTGCCAATATCCGCTGGATAATGGAGAAAGCCAGGGAGTTTCAGAAAAACATCTATTTCTGTTTTATTGACTATTCTAAAGCCTTTGACTGTGTGGATCATCACAAACTGTGGCAAGTTCTTGGTGGTATGGGGATACCAAATCATTTTGTCTGCCTCCTGAGGAATCTGTATAACGACCAAGTAGCAACGGTAAGACCAGACCACGGAACAACAGACTGGTTTAAGATTGGGAAAGGAGTACGGCAGGGTTGTATACTCTCACCCTACATATTCAACCTGTATGCAGAACACATCATGTGACATGCTGGGCTTGATGAAGCCAAGGCTGGAGTTAAAATCGCTGGAAGAAACATTAACAATCTCAGATATGCAGATGATACCACTTTGATGGCTGAAAGCGAGGAGGAGCTGAGGAACCTCATGACGAAGGTGAAAGAAGAAAGTGCAAAAGCTGGGATGCAGTTAAACCTCAAAAAAACCAAGATTATGGCAACCAGCTTGAGTGATCACTGGCAAATAGAGGGAGAAAACGTGGAGGCAGTGACAGACTTTGTCTTTCTAGGCGCAAAGATTACTGCAGATGCTGACTGCAGCCAGGAAATCAGAAGACGTTTACTTCTTGGGAGGAGAGCAATGACAAATCTGGATAAAATAGTGAAGAGCAGAGACATCACACTGACAACAAAGGTCTGCATAGTAAAAGGAATAGTATTCCCCTTAGTAACCTATGGCTGCGAGAGCTGGACCATAAGGAAGCCTGAGCGAAGGAAGATAGATGCTTTTGAACTGTGGTGTTGGAGGAAAATTCTGAGAGTGCCTTGGACTGCAAGAAGATCAAACCAGTACATACTCCAGGAAATCAAGCCAGACTGCTTACTTGAGGGAATGATATTAAAGGCAAAACTGAAGTACTTTGGCCACATCATGAGAAGACAGGATACCCTGGAGAAGATGCTGATGCTAGGGAAAGTGGAAGGCAAAAGGAAGAGGGGCTGACCAAAGGCAAGATGGATGGATGATATTCTAGAGGTGACGGACTCAACCTTGGGGGAGGTGGGGGTGGCGACAGGCGACAGGAAGCTCTGGCGAGGGCTGGTCCATGAAGTCACGAAGAGTCAGAAGTGACTGACCGAATAAACAACAACAACAACTAAATCTTACATATTGCAAAGAATTAAAACCAGATAGTTTTTCTGAGACTACTCCATTTTTAAGCCTGCAATCCTCAACACACCTGATAGTGAGTAAGCACCATTGAACACAGGATGTGCACTGGCTGCCAGTCTGCTACTGAGCTAGGTTTAAGGTGCTGGTATTAATATACAGAGTCCTGTACAACTCAGGACCAGGTTACCTCAAGGAACATCTCCCCCTATAACAACCTCCCAGTCCACTGTAGTCTTCAAGGGAGGCCCTATTGTCCATGCTGCGGCCTACGGATTTCTGTTTGGCGGTGACAGGGAGATGGACCCTCTCTGCTGTGGCATCTGCCCTGTGGAATGATCTCCCTTCTCAGGTATGTCAGGCCTCAATGCTGTTGTGTTTTAGGTGTTTATTGAAGAGATACCTGTTTGCTTTCGCATTTCTCCAGCCAAGACCTATCTTCGTACCAATTTCATGATACTTTCTCTCTGTGTGTGTGCGCGCGCGCGGTCCTTTTTCATTTGTCCTTCTCTCATAAACCACTTCGGAATTTGTTTCAAATGAGAAGCGATATATAAATATTGCGAATAAATAAATATTTGTGCGTAAACATGCATAGGAATACCATGTAAGTAAATTTGTACATTGAATAGATTGAATATATTTGATCCAGTCTGATTTCTTTGGAGCAGTTTATCATCCTGCCTGTGTAGAGCAGGGGTGGGCAACATGCAACGCATGGGCTGTGGGGAGTTTTGCAGGCTTCATATTGTTCCCAGCCTATTTCAATATATTTGCAATGAGTCTCCCTTTTTTATTTTATTTGTAATTTATATGTTAACTAGTATTGTTTTAAATAATGGGGTTTTTTTTTTGCTTTCTAGGGCTATGATAACTCCGAGAGCAGTGTTCGGAAGGCTTGTGTATTCTGTCTTGTAGCCATTCATGCAGTAATTGGTGATGAGCTGAAACCACATCTAAGCCAACTCACTGGCAGCAAAGTAGGTGGAGACATGTCAGATCTGAAAACCTATTTTTATTTCAGTAGTTACTACAAAGAGGGTTGAATTTTAGGGATAGGAAAAATTTCAGCTCCTGCCCTTGGCTACTATATGGAAACAGGTAGCCTATTGGTCATTTTATTTTCTTTGAATCACCTTGAGTATTTGTAGTAAACATGGTATATAAGCAAACTGACTATAACTACTGGTATGTTCGGTGTAAAATCAGGGTTGGATTAAAGCCCTATTACAGAGCAAACACCCAGTTTGTACATTAAGCAGAATCAAGTGATTAACATTTCCTAGACGGAACCATTTCAAGGTGCAGATAAGGAGTGCATGTTTAAAAGCTCCCCAGCCAAACATAGAAAAGCACCCCATCAGCCCAAGAGCCAAGTTCCATTTAGGAGAAGCTCTTGGGGACTGCATTCCAGTCGTGGGTGGGATCAAGGGCAAAAGGGGCAGGGCCAAAAATGCCAGCATATTTAATTTAAAGCTCTTACTACCATTTCAACCTTTTAGAATGGGAGAAAACTGCATAAAAACTGTGAAGCCACCAAATGATCAGCGGTTGTGGGAGAAAGGAGTGGAAGCAGGAGAAGGGATGTGACCATCTGGGGGACCCCAGAGGGCTGGATTGGGACCTGGGCCTGAAGTTCTGCACCCCTGATAAAGAAGAATTAGTGTATCATGGCATGGTACCATGCTAGTATATTGGAGGTCTTTTCTCTTGCATACTACGTTCTGTGTTCAAGGAATTTTCCCCCCACAGGGCAGCATTCAGACATGCAACTTCTCAACTGCAGCTTGAAATGGAAAGGCTGTACCATTCAATTCTGTTGCATGTATAAACTGGGCCTTAGGTGGCTTAAAGCCAGATGGAATTACAGGGTGCTTGTTAAGGGAATGGTAAGCTTTTGGGAATGATTTTACCAGCACTATATTTTCCATCCCAAATACATAGTATTATACATAATTATAAAGGTTAATAGTATTCTTGAAATCAAAGCTGCTAAAAATTTATATAAGGAAGATTAAGTAAGTCAACTTCAAAAGGTACCCATGGTTTGGCAATATGGGAACAGGCCCTGTGCTCATGCTGTTCTTCCTCCCTTCATGCGCTCCGCTTAAGTAATTATTTCCTGATCTAAAGCAAACCATAATTGCCATTGCATCTCAACCAGCAAACTATAGATTATACTCACCCTGCAAACCAGGATCAGCTACTTTATCAACTAATAAAGTAGAGTTCAAGAACCTAAACTTTTAGGAGAGAGGAAGTGGGAAATTGTATTATAATGTGGGTAGTAAAGTTACTGGAATTGTGGTTCTTAAAGCAAGATGGTAATCTTATACAACAAAAGATCTGGACTAGTTATCACAATACTAAAAGACTGAACAAAAAAAATTCCTTTGATTGCTATGCAAATTGTTAAATAAGTCTAAGGCTTAGTTCAGACATAATAGGAAGCAATGTGTTCCCACTATATGAACAAGCCACGGCAAGCCTTGGGCTTGTTAGCTCCCCCCCACCCCCGTTTTTCTTTTGCATCTGGGAGGAGGAGACCAAAAGCTTCTGCATTCCATTTTCAACTAACCACAATTCCCTGTGAGATCTGAACTTGGGGAACCATATTTTTTTAAACCAGGGGTGGAGAAATGTTGTTGGTCTTCAGCTCCCATTAGCTCCAGCCAGCAATGCCAGTGGTCAGAAATTATGGGAGTTGTAATCCACCATTTGGAGAGCCACAGGCCCCCATCGTTGGTTTAAACTATGATTAGTGAGAAGAACCCATGATCATACTATGGTTTCAGATACTGGCTTATTCTCACACAATCTTCCCCAAGTTCAGATGTCACATGGAGCTAGTTTAAAATTTCTCATGGGAGTAAAGGAGGAATACTTAAGCCTGAGGCTCACCACAGTTCATTCTTGTAGCATGAAACCATGCGTTCCTGTTACACCTGACTCAAGTCTAAATCTCAGCTCAAGTATTACAACTGCTCATTCGCAGTAGTTAACAAGTGCACAGTGTACATACATTGTGAAAGATATTTTTCACAAATAATGTAAAACAGTTAATCCTTCCTTCACTTTAAACTACAACTGCATTTTATAACTCTCAGAGAAAAGTCTTTTTTTCTTTGCATACTTCCTTCCTCAGTTACTTCCTGCAATATGTTTTTCTTTGTTGCTATTATTTCTAAACCACATAAAAGTGCTTTTTTCCTGACTTTTCTAATATGAAATCTCCCATGAATACTAAACACGATATTTACTGAATTAAATCTGCAGATGAAATTGTTGAATCTTTACATCAAACGTGCACAAACAGGCTCTGGAGCAGGTGATGCAGCAGCTGATGTTCCTGGACAAAGCTAGTGATGCTGATGCCCGCATAATAGATGTTATGAAGAAAGACACTCAGTAAAAGGAAAAGTCTCAAACACACCTTTTGGAACTCTTCATTTTGTTGGGGGTTTTTTGGTTTTTGGTTTTGTTTTTGCTTCCCCTTAAAGGAGGGCCACTCTCAGCCTGCATGTGACTGTTGCAGTCATTCCATATCCAAGGGAAAAACAGTATTAATATCACTTGATTGAAGCAAAATAAATTTTAAAAATCTAATCCATCATGTTCTCTGTTCACACTCCTCTGTGTGTCTTCCCATTGATTTTTATCAGTGTTACTGTACATTTTTCTTTTTTTAAAAAAAAAGCCTAATTAAACGGGAATGCTTTAAGCTATAAAAGCTAAAATCTAAATTTCCTTGTTTTTCTTCCACTGCAGAGTGACATGGTTCTTTATTTCTTTATTTTTTTTGTTTAAGTACCTTTTTTTCTTGACACATGAAGTGGCAAGACACAAGAACAACCAAGCCAGACTGGTCTGAACTGCAACTAGACTAAGTTACTGTACTGGAGGTGCATCCTCATATGTATGTCCTGACTCAGATAACTGAGTCAGAAAGCAAGAAGTGCCCATGAAAAGCTGGACCAGTCCAGCTCTGTAAAAGTGGTTATAGTTCACTGTTGAATATGTTTGTCCCATAAATAAAATTTCAGTGCAAACTAGGAGGACAAGTTCAGTTAGCACTTCCCGTGTGGAAGACAGCCTATTAAAAATACAGTGTTGCAGAACTGGGACTGTTTAGCACCCTGCTTTCCCAGCATCAGGTTAAAGTCACTTAATGGATATGAACCATCCCTTCAAGCAGGATGCTTCAGAGTGGAGTGCTCTGCACAAGCATGCTCAGTATGTATTTATCTTCATCACTAGAATGTTTCCTCGCAACCTAATTACTGGAACTAGTAGTTCTATCATTTTAACTCACATAGGGATATATGACAGCACTGCAGAAAAAAATTCAGCAATGACTTTTTGCAAGAATGGGGATTTCTGCATTGAATTTTTGGGGGCTGGGGGAAAGAATCACAAGCACTATACACCTTGACACTATTGGTTTGGGATTTTAATTTGAATGAATTGAAAAAGCAGCACCAAATTTAATGAATGGTTTTCAAAGTAGTATCACCAAGACCATCTGGATTGAGATATGGAAATGTTTGAAGGCTGTTTCTGTAACTTTTTTTAAACTTTATTGTGAATAATGCATCTTTGTATTTATGGACTTAATAACTAAAAGAGAGAATGAAAATCAAGTAAATGTCCCCAAATGTCTTTTGTTTCTCAGATGTAAACACCAGGCTTCTTAACTGAGAGGTGGGAATGAGAACAGCACCCTTCTCACAATGGCTAGAACCTAGATTTTGTGACCATGGTTACATCATCTAGTTTCAGGGATTGTGTCTTTACAGGAGAGAAGATAGCAGTGCCAAGGATGATGTGTGTTTTTTCTGTGCTAGGCTAAGATTCTCTCTACCTCTTCAGTGTGAATACTTTTGATTAAGCTGCTACCCATAATGTCTTGTGGAAAAACTTCGTCAATAGAAATATTTTTATTTTTTGTTCCTTTGCTATTGTGTTTTCAAAGCTCAATTCTTTAACATGCAGCCAAATACCATTTTTAAAAGCGCTAATAACACTGTACTTATTATCTTGAAAGACAAATTCCAGTTACATAATGTAATAAGTTACTTTGATTTTGATCAGAAGTAATTCTGATTGGGAAAGATGAGATGTGGTTATTGAAGAAGCAATTTGCTGTTGCAGAAAGCTGTTTATTGGGGAAAATATTTTAGAAATACATGTAAAAAAACCCTAAAAGTTGCATTATTCGTCACTGGCTTTTTTTTAGCAGCTGCATCAGGAAAATAGTCTCCCCTTCCTCATTCCCGTACGTGTAACATTCTTGTTTTCTACCGTTCTATTACATTGTGTATTTATAGTTCTCTGCTTACCATTGTGCATATACAGGCAATAAAATGTACATAACATTACTTGAAAAAATCACCTTTGTATACAGCTGTGTTTCTGCTTTATTTAGTGATAGATTTTATCATTTATGACATCTTAATTATAACAATACCAATTTCTACCTTTTTAAAACCTGCACAAGTGATTGTACTGATCTAGGAATATAGATTTACAGAAATAAGTTTGTCAGATTCAAACAAATCCTCAGTCCAAATGGTAAGCAATAAAAACAAATTAGATCAACATAGTTACAGCTGATTCAGAGAACACAAAACACTAATCATACTTTGAAGCTGGTTCCCTGACTTGTATTTCTTTAGAATCAACCTTGCCTACACACATTTTTCCCAATCCAGCAAGAGATGTGGTGTATAAGCAGCCTTCTACATGCATTACTGACACACATCTGGATGTATACATCTATTTGCATAGAGGGGCTTGTCTGAGCCTTCTTGAATTGGCTGGATGAGACTCTTGAACCAGGGCTACCAGTTGTTACATGTGAATCTCATAGATCAGCCTTCCCCAACCTGGTGCACTCCAGATGTTTTGGAGTACAACTCCCAGCCTTCCTGACCATTGGCCACACTGTCCGGGGAGAGCACCAGGTTGAGGAAGGCTGGAATAGATTTAGGTAGAACATGTTGTTGTTCAGTCGTTAAGTCGTGTCCGACTCTTCATGACCCCATGGACCATAGCACACCAGGCCTTCCTGTCCTCCACTCTCTCCTGGAGTGTGCTCAAGTTCATATTCATTGCATTGGTGACGCTATCTAGCCATCTCATCCTCTGCTGTCCCCTTCTCCTTTTGCCATCAATCTTTCCCAGCATCAGGGTCTTTTCCAGGGAGTTTTCTCTTCACATTAGGTGGCCAAAATATTTGCGCTTCAGCTTCAGTATCTGTCCTTCCAATGAGCAGTCAAGATTGATTTCCTTTAGGATGGACTGATTTGACCTCCTTGCAGTCCAGGGGACTTGTAAGAGTCTTCTCCAGCACCACAGTTGGAAAGCATCAATTCTTCGGCACTCAGCCTTCCTTATAGTCCAGCTCTCACAGCCATACGTTACTATGGGAAAACCATAGCTTTGATTAGATGAACCTTTGTCAGCAAGGTGATGTCTCTGCTTCTTACTATGCTGTCTAGGTTGGCCATAGCTTTCCTCCCAAGGAGCAAGCATCTTTTAATTTCATGGCTACAGTCACCGTCTGCAGTGATCTTGGAGCCCAAGAAAGTAAAATCTGTCACTGCTTCCATTTCTTCCCCTTCAATATGTCAGGAAGTGATGGGGCCGGATGCCATGATCTTAGTTTGTTTAATGTTGAGTTTCAAACCAGCTTTTGCACTCTCCACTTTCACCCTCAACAAGAGGCTTTTTACATCCTCTTCGCTTTCTGCCATTAGGGTGGTATCGTCTGTGTATCTGAGGTTGTTGATAATTCTCCCGGCAGTCTTAATTCCGACCTGTGATTCATCCAACCTGGCGTTTCTCATGATGTACTCTGCATATAAGTTAAATAAGCAGGGCGACAATATGCAGCCTTGTCGTACTCCTTTCCCAATTTGGAACCAATCGGTTGTTCCATGTCTGGTTCTTACTGTTGCTTCTTGACCCTCATACAGGTTTCTCAGGAGACAGGTAAGGTGGTCTGATACTCCCATCTCTTTAAGAATTTGCCAGAGTTTATTGTGATCCACACAATCAAAGGCTTTAGCACAGTCAATGAAGCAGAAATAGACGTTTTTCTGAAATTCTCTTGCTTTCTCCATGATCCAGCGAATGTTGGCGATTTGATCTCTAGTTCCTCTGCCTCTTCGAAACCCAGCTTGTACTTCCGGTAGTTCTCGGTTCGCATACTGCTGAAGCCTAGCTTGTAGGATTTTGAGCATAACCTTGCTGGCATGTGAAATGAGCGCAATTGTGCAGTAGTTTGAACACTCTTTGGCATTGCCCTTCTTTGGAACTGGAATGTAAACTGACCTTTTCCAGTCTTGTGGCCACTGTTGAGTGTTCCAAATGTGTTGGCATATTGAGTGCAGCACTTTAACAGCATCATCTTTTAGGATTTTAAATAGCTCAGCTGGAATACTGTCATCTCCGCTAGCTTTGTTGTTAGTAATGCTTCCTAAGGCCCACTTGACTTCACTCTCGAGGATGTCCGGCTCAAATTCAGTGACCACACTATCATGGCTATCAGGGACATTAAGATCTTTCCTGTATAGTTCTTCTGTGTATTTTTTCCACCTCTTCTTAATCTCATCTGCTTCTGTTAGGTCCCTGCCTTCTTTGTCCTTTATCATGCCCGTCTTTGCACAAAACGTTCCCTTGAGATCTCCAATTTTCTTGAAAAGATCTCTAGTCTTTCCAATTCTATTGTTTTCCTCGATTTCTTTGCATTATTCATTTAAGAAGGCCTTCTTGTCTCTCCTTGCTGTTCGCTGGAACTCTGCATTCAGTTGGATATATCTTCCCATTTCTCCCTTGCTTTTTGCTTCCCTTCTTTCCTCAGCTACTTGTAAAGCCTCATCAGACAGCCACTTGGCTTTCTTGCATTTCTTTTTCTTTAGGATGGATTGAGTTGCTGCCTCCTGATCAATGTTACGGACCTCCATCCAAAGTTCCTCAGGCGCTCTGTCTATCAGGTCTAATCCCTGAAATCTATTTGTCACCTCCACTGTATATTCATAAGGGATCTGATTTAGGTCATACCAGAATGGTTTGGTGGTTTTCCCTATGTTCTTCAATTTAAGCCGAAATTTTGCAAGAAACAGCTCATGATCTGAGCCACAGTCAGCTCCAGGTCTTGTTTTTACTGACTGTATGGAGCTTCTCCATCTTTGGCTGCAAAGGACATAATCTGATTTCGATATTGACCATCTGGTGATGTCCATGTGTAGAGTCACCTCTTGTGCTGTTGGAAAAGAGTGTTTGCTATGATCAGCATGTTCTCTTGGCAAAACTCTATTAGCCCTTGCCTTGCTTCATTTTGTACACCAAGGCCATGCTTGCCTGGTATCCCGGTGATTTCTTGACTTCCTACTTTAGCATTCCAATCCCCTACGATGAAGGGGATATCTTTTTTTGGTGTTAGTTCTAGAAGGTGTTGTAGGCCTTCATAGAACCGATCAACCTCAGCTTCTTCGGCCTCAGTGGTTGGGGCATAGACTTGAATTATTCGTACTGAGATCATTCTATCGTTTTTGAGATTGTGCCCCAGGACTGCTTTTCCCACCCTTTTCTTGACTATGAGTGCTACTCCATTTCTTCTAAGGGATTCTTGCCCACAGTAGTAGATATAATGGTCACCTGAATTAAATTCGCCCATGCCTGTCCGTTTTAGTTCGCTGATTCCCAAGATGTCGATGTTCAATCTTGCCATCTCATGTTTGACCACCTCCAGCTTACCTTGATTCATTGATCTTACATTCCAGGTTCCTAAACAATATTGTTCTTTATAGCATCGGACTTTCTTTTCACCACCAGACACATCCACAGCTGAGTGTCCTTTCGGCTTAGGCCCAGCCGCTTCACTCTTTCTGGCGCTACTTGGAAATTCCCTCTGCTCTTCCCCAGTAGTATATTGGACACCTTCCGACCTGAGGGGCTCATCTTCTGGCGTCTTATCTTTTAGCGTTGTCATATGTTCCATGGGGTTTTCTTGGCAAGAATACTGGAGTGGGGTGCCATTTCCTTCTCCAGTGGACCACATTTTGTCAGAACTCTCCACCGTGACCTGTCCATCTTGGGTGGCCCTGCACGGCATAGCTTATGGCTTCACTGAGTTACACAAGCCCCTTCGCCACAACAAGGCAGTGATCCATGAAGGGGTAGGTAGAACATACTGCAATATATTTAGGAGCACAATTCAAAAATTAATTTGAGTATAGAACTCATAAAAAACATGAAACATTCCATATCTTCAGCTATTTTTATACTGCCTTTCAGGGCAAAAGGACCAACCCTCCCCACCCCCCCACCCCCAGAAGTTCACAATCAAAAGTATAAAAATAATTTAAAACATAGAACAGCAGTCATCTAACATAGATAAAACAACAGCAGCTTAAAATATCATTTCTAGTGTTTAATTACAGACACTTTGACACTTGAAATTAAACAGTAATGCTTAAATTATGGAAAATTTGATGTATATGAAGAGGATACCTTAGGAAAGACACCATCATTTCTGGATCCCAACTGAAATCCTCAGCAAATTAAAAATGGGTGAAAATAGTTCTGGCACCGAAATTCCTAATCTAGATAGTTTATAGTTTAATAATGTGTCACTGTATTTTGCTGCAAAAATAATTTCATTTTGATTACCCCTGGAAATTGTCACCATTGCCTTTAAATATCTTAGGATATTTTCAGAGTTGTCAGGGTTTATCCCTATCATTACTGCTCATTCATTCAAAATGTTTCCTTGCCATGCATTGGTAAGGAGGGGTTGAACAGACATACTTCTTTATACATTATACACAACTAGAATTTTCTGATCCTCAAATATGTAAAGTATAGGAGCATAATTAACATTGTCCAAATAATAAGAAAACCTATTACTGTTGGCCTCATAAAACAAACTAGTCTGAGCTAGACTGATGATTCTAACCAAATATGATAACTGAAAATTATGTCAGACATTTCTGAAACTTCAGAAAAGGTTCCAGGCATTTGTAAATCAGGCGCCAGAGGAATTTGTTATAAAGCAGCTTACATGATTGGTACCATGGGCATTCTATAATGTGTCTATTTCCTCTTATAAATGAGTCAACACAACCAGCAAAAACGTTGCATACCATTTATCTACAGCAGAAACCGAAGGAGTTTTGATATATACCTCTCTATTAACATGTTTTTAGCATGAAATGAGAACTGAACAAAAGCTATAAAGCAGCCTTCCCTGAGGTGGTGTCCTCCCATTTGTTTTGGACTATCAACCCTGGCCATGGACCATGCTGGCTGGGGCTGATGGGAGTTGTAGTTCAAAATATCTGGAGGGCACCACATTGGGGAAGACTGCTATAAATCAACTGACATCAAAGCTGATGTGTTTTGAAACACAGCTAACAACAGGGGTGTGTGGGGGTGTGATGCAAACATGGCTTTCATTGTACAAGAATAGATTCTGTCCTGCCTGCCACAGGAAATCCCCACACACCCACTCCCCAAGTCCAAGGACAACTGTATGAAAAGGTAACTCAGCTTTTCCAGTCTATTATCTGTATGCTTTGGCTTGTTCTTTGAAATGCTTGCTGCCTTTATGAGGAAGACTGCATGTCCAAATTTTTGATTAAGACATAGGAAAGTGTCCTTGGACCTTCCTGTTACTCAGTGGGCTATGCATATTGCACATTTCAGCTTTCTATTTCTTGTGAAAGGATCTTTGCCATTGTTGCTATCCCCATGAGTGAGTGAGAAAGGCCTAAATGTCTGTGTCTACTCAACTTTAACTGTAGGAAAGATTAAAAATGAGAAAACGCCATGTTCTCAATTTTAGCTTCACCTTAAGGTACTAACTGGCGTACTTTTTCTCCCTACAAAATCTCCAAAGACCCAGTAGAAGGCAATGTTACATACATTTATAGTTCTCTGAGATGATTCTAATTTTTCTGGTTTCTTTTTTTGATGTAAAATACAGAATTGGGGTTGTGTTTCTGGGTAGTTCACTGCATTTGTGACTATGAGAGGTTGGCTGAACACTTCTAATGTGTTTTCCAGTAGAGGTGTACACCGACCCCTCTGCTTCGACTTGGCCCCCGATTCAGACTGATTCAGAGTTGGTCCAGTTCAACTCAGTACCAAACCCAAGTCGAGGTTTGAAAAACAGATACTTGAGGCTTCCCATTGACTATCATGGGAAATTCTAAAACGACTATAACCTTTTTTTTTTCTCTTTGTCAGAACTGGATAATTTCAGATAAAGTAGCCCCTTCAGAGGGGATTATACCTGCCCAATGTCAGAAAAATAGGTGCAGGTTTTGGGAGGCTATATATCTTTATAAAGTCAGTCTAACTTTTCTAGTCACATTACCTACTTGAGTACTGCCTGGAGTCCTATAGCATATGCTGAGTTTATTGCAGAGGGGATGTTCTGTGAGAGAGAGCGCACATCTGGCTTCCAGTTAGATGGTATATAGGAAAGCTCTAGAAGGACAGAGGGGATCTTTTTTAAGGGAATCTGCTCTCAGTAAAAGCCAGCCTCTTTGCAGAGACTGATGGTTGGTCTGTCCAATAACATGATAGCCTCCATTTCTGTCAGTGCTCTAGCCACCAAATCATAAAATTACCTAGAGGTTGTACCCACCTTAACTATGGTAACTTCCAGCTCAAAAGCCCAAGGTGGTTGGAAGCAGTGATTAAGGTTTGGTTTGGCATTTTGGTGGACAAAGAAGTGAGTTAAGGCTGGATAAAACTATTCAGGTTACCCAGCAGGTTGCCAACAGACCAGTTGCTGTAGGGGGTAGTGTGGATCTATATAAGAAGCAGGGCTTTTTGCCACATGGTATGACAGAAAGACAAAACCTTGATGGAAAGAAAATGAAGGTGGTAGTGCAAGACAATCCTGTGGACTAAATATTGGACCCAAGTACTTGCTGAACAGAAGGAAAAACAGAAAAGTGTAACAGAGTTTCCTTCTACTTTATACTTTCCATGTTAATGGTTCTGTTTGGCCTTCATTGGCAAGGAAGGAAGCAAAACTTTCCCTGCCCAGCTAAAAGGCTCCCGTTTTGACCTTGGGTGGGGCTCTATTCTTGCTTGAACTGGGATGGTGGTACCTCCAAAGCTGCTGACAGTGACATAGGGCAGTGACCTTCCCTCCCTGTGTCAAAGTTGGAGATAGGGTCTACAACCATCTCACATTCTGGCTTTAGGTCTTGACTCCCCACCCTGGAGTCCTGGGATCTGTGTGAAAGGATGATACCACTACCTTTAATCAGGAGAAGCAGAATTGCTCTGGTGCAGGTACATGTTCCCGAGCAGGTTGCAGAAAGGTCAGCCAACTGCTGGGAGTCTCCTTCCTGCTTCCCAGATGATCTGGGGCATTTCTATATGAGGCTTTTATTCTGCACCATTACCAGGGCTTCTGCTTCTGGATTCTTTGTGGGATTAAGATTGGCTCCTTTACACGTGCTTTTTTCTGGGGAGCAGGGAGGTCTTTCTCTGCCATTCTATATGTTTCATTATAAAGCCACTAGATAGTGCTGTGGGATAGCAGAATTGCACAAATGCATGGAAATGCTCATAGCGCCATTCAGGATATTCCAGATTTTCCTCAATCTAAAAAAGCCCCACAATAATGGTTGCAAAGCATGGGAGAGGCCCTGGAGGAGGATGACATCATGTAAAGGACCTGCAAACTACCACGAATGAGCATCGCAAATGCACACTAAAAGTCTCATGTAGAAAGGCTCCTGTGAAAGAAGAGATCTTGCTGAGCATTCCTCCCCCTCAAAGTGCAGGACTCCAGCACCTTTCTGAAGATGATGCTTTTGCGGAACAACAAGATATCCAAGGGTTCCTCTGGAGCAAGGGCTAGCAACCAAGCTTGGGCTTTGGGGGGCTGGATACAGCCAAGCCATAAAAGGCTACTGAGCCAACAGCTGCTGCTGCCTTCTTTTTTTAACAGACATTAGGCACGATTATCTCCTCCAGGCCACACAAACGGATCCTTTGGTGGACAGCTGGGTAGGTAGAACTATCAAGCTGTACAACCCATCTCCTGTTATTTGTCAAATGCTTGGAACACAGCTGGAAATGCAGGGAAGGAGGGGTCTGCCTAGTCCTCACAGGGTTGCTGAATACCATTGATTCTCCTGTTGTCATTCCCCCAAAAAGCTGGGCTCTGGGAGCCACCTGAATATAAGAAGAGCTCTGCTGGATCAGACCAGACATCCATCTAGCCTAGCATTCTGTTCACACAGTGGCCAACCAGTTGCCCATGGGAAACCCACAAGCAGGACGTGAGTGCAACTGCCTCCTCCTGCCCATGTTCCCCAGCAACTGGTATACATAGGCATACTGCCTCTGATACTGGGGGTAATATATAGCCATCATGACAAGTAGCCATTGATAACCACCTCCTCCATGAACCTGCCTTCTCTGAGGCACAGATCTAGAATTACATGGAAAAGAAAAAAATTCGGACTTTGTGGCATGCCACGCTGTAATGTAGGAAAAGCGACTTTTAAAACATAAAACCACATCTTTTCCCACAGTTCGTTGGGAGAACAGCGGTGGAAAAATAAAAATACCTTTGTACTATATTTAATGGTAACAATATAACTGACAGAGAACAACAGTGAGGGAAGTAGAATTGTTCCGTTTTACTGAGGGAAGCTGGTAATAGAATTCAATAGCAAAACAGCCGTTCCAAGTATGACCTGTAACAAAATGTTGCAGTGTGGACTGCTGTTCATGGCTAGCTTCAAACTTCCTGGATACTCTATTCCATTCCCCCTCCCCACCCTCTGGTGTTCTAGGTTGCCCCCCCGCCCCCCCTGGTCATTCAACATTCCATGGTCACTGGGTAGGCGCAGTCTTCATGGGGCTGCTTTGGGGAGGTTTTCCCCCCAAGGGTTCTTTTCCGAAGGTTTTTGTTGTACTCCTGCAAACCTTGAGGTATCCCCAAACCTGCTTATATCTCCTGCTTCTTTGGCTACATAAGGAACGGTACTTAGCCAATTTAGATTTCTTAGTTTAAACAAGTGGGAACTGCAGAGTGGAGTGCTGCTGTTCAGGATTCCAGCCAGTCCATTCTGTTCCCCCCACCCTGCCCCCTGATCACCCAATTTCAAGGTTTCTTTCTTTTTCTTTATTTTTTGGATAGTTCTGCAAACGTTGGGCTCCCCTAAGCCTGCTGATACCTCCCTCTTATACATGGGTGGTGCAATTTTGGCTATGTAAGCAGCAGCACCTGCCGCCTGAACATCAGAAATAGAGGTAGGACTAGGTGCAGAATTGTTTCAATAGAATGTATCTTTGCATAGTCAAAACTGTAGACAAATCAAACTCTGAAGTTCTGGTCCAGTAGCAGAATCTGGCTGACACATACTGAGTGAGTATCACCATTCAACATTTGGGAGAGAAAAACCCAACCGTTAAAACTTGGTGACTGCTCAGAGAAAGGGTAAGGAGGCAACATGGTCATCCAATCTGTTCATCGACCTTGTATTTTTAAAGAACTTTTATGTACAAAAATGTTCATTTTAAAATACAGAAATTCATAATATGTTTTATATAATAACCCATGCCTACTCCAATCACCTTTATCAGAACATACTACATCCACCTAGTATTTCAGGTTTGCTGCTCTGTCTGCACACACAATTGCAATGTTCAAGAGGTGTTTTAAATAAATAATATCGCCTTGTGTTTCCTACACAGGGTTCCTTTAGAAAGAAACTGGGTAGGTGGCACGAAGCCCAGAAAATGCTATAATGGAACACAACAAGAAGCTGTTATAAATAACACATATTGCAAGGTACTTAGGAACTTACTGAATGCCAATCGTTATATTCTCTCCTAGCACAACGGACTTTAGCAAGCGTGTGTGTGTGTCTGTGTGTGTGTGTTTATTCCTTCATCTCTTGAAGTTACTCAGAGGGCACTGACTTGCTGCTTTTTAAGGTAAGACTTTGAAGGAAAGAAACAAGTCTAAAAATGGGAGAGTGGAACCATACTGGAGTTAAAAGGAGTATCTATAGTAGAGCTGTGGATTGCCTAAAGAATTTTACTTGATTAATTGCCTTTCTTTTAACTAGTGTCTCTTAAATGCAAATTGCCGTATTATTTAAATTACTATACTGGCATATAGTAGTGGGCCCATTTTAAAAATGCATATATTCTTATTGAATTTTACATGAATAACAACAAAAGGATGTAACATCCAATCACATGGAATATATTGAAATAATCGCTGGGCCCTTTTAGAGATTTATTACGATTTAATAAATGCTAGAAGGAAACATTGTTAGAAGGAAAGGCCATCTGTAATGTTGTTGTTTTCATTTTCTATTATGATTGCACATAAAGCCTGTTTTAGCTCTTAAAATTTTACATGTGTGCCTTTAACTTTATCAAAGCAAGCCACTGGGCAGGTTCACATGATCATCATCAGCCATGGTGACTTGTTTTAAGCTGCAGCATGTGCTAGGTGCAATTTGCCTAATCACCTGCCTGGGTGTGGCTTGTCATGTTGTCTGAGCCTGGGCAACATGGCTTGAGGGGGAAACAACCCCCTAAATAATCCAACAACAGCCCATGGGTTATTTGGCTTGTTTCACCGACGATGATTGTGTGAACCAGGTCACTGTGGCCGAAGCCATGGTGGCTTGTTGTGAGCCACAGGGCATGGTGGGCAAGATTTGCATAATCACTGCCCAGCTGTGGCTTATTGGGTCACCTGAAGCCTGGGCAGCATGGTTTGTATCCTCTCCCTTTTAGTCATCTATGTTCTCTGAATTGACCAAATACAACGGTGGCATCTTCTCCTGTGAAGAGATTTGCAAGCTGCCCTTGTGTTCAGATCATGTGCACCTCACCATGGGGGGAGGGGAAGAGAGGCAGCAGCAAATCACTTGTCCTTCCTGCTTCTCTGAATTTTTGACTCTGATTTTGTTCTTGGGAAGTATAAATTTTCAAAAGGAAATTTGTCAAGTTGTATTGCAGGCAGTTCGAAAGCAAGAAATTGCAAGTAGATAAATAGGTACCGCCTCGGCGGGAAAGGTAACAGCGTTCCGTGCACCTCGGTGTTCAGTCATGCTGGCCACATGACCACAGAAGCGTCTTCGGACAGCGCTGGCTCTTCGGCTTAGAAACGGGGATGAGCACCGCACCCTAGAGTCGGACACGACTGGTTGGGGACACCTTTACCTTTTTTTACTTTTTTATTGCAGGCACACGCACATAATTCTAAGGCTGTGATTGACCTAAGGAGCTAGTCCTGTATCTTCAACCTTGCGATAAACCTCTTTCTACTCTGAACAGTAGCATGCCTCTTTCTTTAGCAATGAGAACAATACATTTTAGTCTTGAGTGTAATTTTTTTAGGCAAAGGCTAAATTATATACTGTGGCTTTGTAGTTAGTCCAGTGGGGTGAAAAGGTGCTCTGTGTGAGCTCATACACTTTACTTTTGATTCCAAATGCCCAATGGTCATGAACCCTGGGAATTGTAGTCCAAAACATCTGGAGGACACCAGGCTGGGGAAGGCAGGCCTGGAGAAACAATAGTTGGCATCTTTTGTTTTAAAATTAAGCCTTGAGTCTTATTACAGAGAAACTGAAAGCATATTAGAAGAAAAAGTCTTTTGTCCTAGAAATTTCAAGGGCCTTCCTTGCTTATATCATGTATCTCTTCTCTGTTAGCTTCATTTATTTTATTAGGGTGCAATCCTATGTATGTCTAGACAGAAATAAAGTCCTACAACTCCCAAATTGCCCCAGCCAGCCATGCTGAGGCATGCTGGGAGTTGTAGGACTTTTTTTTCTGTCTAAACTTGCATAGGATTGCACCTTTAGGTGGAGAATTGATGAGGTAATCGTTTGTGTGAACACTCAGGGCATTCAAATTTCAATTTGCTTGCTTGCTATTTATTACATTTATATGCCACGTTTCTGCTAATGCACTCAAGGTGATTCAGTTGAAAATATATTACAGTTGTATGGACACAATGCAAAAGGGACTGGGTGGGAGATGAAGGACAATCCATGGCCATTGCATAAGGCAGTTTGGGGAGGGGAGAGTCAAATGGCACTTGGACCCAGTTGAAGCAGTGGAGGAGGTATTGCTGTCTCGCCTTTCCTTCTGATGCAGTTCTGGGAGCAGAAGATGACAGTTCATCCTTGCTTAGTCTGTTTGCCATACAATTAAGTGTTACGTCTTTAGTATAGGGGTCCCCAATCCTTTTGGGTCAGTGGGCACATTTGGAATTTTGAGAGTGTGTCATGGGCATCTCCTGATGTGGTTGCCATGAGAGTGCTTCCCATTCACAAAATGGCTACTATAGTGGATATGGCCAGTCACAAAACACCCTCTTCCTAGTGTGTTTGCCTGGTGAGGCAAAAAGAAAACTAACCTAAGTACAAAGCAGAGGTGCGTTCTCAATGCTAAAACAAAACCATTCTTTTGAATCCACTAAAAAATGGATAAAAAATATTTGTTGGAGCAAATATATGCTCCAACACCCATTTCACAGAAGGCAAATTGATAGGGCTCAGAGACTAGCAACTTCACCCAGAAACTGAGTACAAGGCAGAGGTGGGAGCTGAACCCCGAATACCAAATCACATATTTGTAACCACAAAGCACAACCCAGTGACAAAACACCCACCCACACCACATATTCCTCCTTCAACAATCAAAAGAAATGCGCGCATGCGCGTGCACGCACACTCTCTAAAAAGCCAGCAAATACCACCACCACCCCACGCACAAAACACAGGCAAAACACCTCCCTCACTCCCCAACATAGCTCTAGCCCCCATCCCCAACTGATGCTCTCCACCATCCCTTCTACCCCCTAAAACCATCCCAGCCATGACCCCCCCGTTTACGTTTATTTTTTTCCTGGGAGGCCGGGCACCTCTCAAAGCACAAGCCTACAGCCACCCACTATTTTTATTTACTAAGAATGTCTCCAAGGCTGTTTATTCTTGGAAACAGAGATGGAGTGGAGATGGAGGTTGGCATTTTATGTTGTTGGTCTACCAATTAACTTTTATTTAAATATATATAACTTTTGAAGCCACAGGAGGGGCAGGCAGTTTGACAGACTGCAAGCACGTAGGTGCCCTTGGGCATCATGTTGGGGACCCCAGGATAGGCAGCTATTTTATTTTAGCCCGAAGACTAGTTTACATTCAGTAATATAATTCACCTTCGCTTTCCAAAACCTTGATCAGAAAGAGGATTCCCTGCCAGCCTGCCAATATATTTAGGGCTGGTTGATTTTGCTGGTGGGTGGGAATTTGTTTAGTTCAACCAATATTTCAATAAGAGCCTAGTCAGTCTTTTAAAATCTAACTAAACAGGCTAGTAAAATTTGGGGGGGAAATTATAAAAATCCATTTAAATTAATTGCCAATTCATGTAATATTAACGTTTGGTTTACATTGCCTTTGAATTCAAAATACCGTACTGTACTAGAGTGACAAACCTCTATTGTTCAATAGTTTTGACTTTTTCAATCAATTCTAGCTGATCTGAAGCGTGAGCCAACGTGGCGCTAGGTGGGAAGTTTAGGATAATTTCGGCCTCCGAGGCCCGCACGGGATGAGTAAGAGCCGCATTTGTTTGTGCAGTGCGTTACATAAGGGTGATCAGCTGTCCTTTACCCACCGCTGGCACCTACGGGCGCACCATGCCTTTCGCAGACAAGTTCTCGCATTGCATTCTGGGCCCTGTAGTCAGCGCGGCCTCGAGTGAGAGTGCGCAGTGGGAAAGCTAAGCCATAAAAGGATGGGAACGGAGAAAGGGGCGGGAGCGCTTTTCCATTGGCTTGGAAGAAATCCTGCTCTTTTCTAAGCTTCTGAGTAGCCGGTTCGCGCTGCCTGTCAAGGCAGATTCCGAGCAATCAATGCTCGCGCCGCCTCTACGAGCCGGGATGGAAAGGAAAGGCAGGAGGAGGAGGAGGAGGATGTGGCCGCCATGTTAGTGCAGGCTCCGCTGTTGCCCTCGCCGTCGCCGCGCGCCAGGAAGGAGGCGGAGACGCCGGAACAGCTCCGACTGCTGGAGGGGCCGTTGGGGCTTGCTGGGCGCGGAGGCGGCGGCGGCTGTTGCGGCGGGCGGCTCCCCGCGCTGCTGCAGCAGGGGGCGGCGCTGATGCGGTTGGTCGGCGGCGCCTCGGGGCCGGGCCTGAGGGGCGGCTGCTGAGGAGGCAGCGAGACCTCGGCGGGGCGGCGGCTGGCCGCCGTGGGAAGCGCAAGATGTGGCTGAGGGCGGCTCCTGCCGTGTTGGTGTTGCTCCCGGCGAGCCCGGCTTTCTCTGAGGGGAAAGGGCTCCCCCGGGGCTGAGGCGCCCCTTCCTCCTCTCCCCCCTGCCCCTCCCGGGAGTCCGTTGAACCTTCTCCGCCCGGCCAGGCTCGGTGGCCTCACCGCCGGAGGGGGGGGAGGAGGAGGCGGAGAAGCGAGTTCTTCTTCCCTTCCTTGCCCGCTGCTGCCGGCCTTCCCCCTCCCTCCCCTCTGGGACTGCTGCTGGAAGATGGCGTGGGTGCTGAAGATGGACGAAGTGATTGACTCGGGGCTGGCGCACGACTTCGACGCCAGCCTCTCCGGCATCGGGCAAGAGCTGGGCGCCGGCGCCTATAGCATGAGGTGGGTGCAACGGCCGCGGCCCCTCGAGGGAAAAGAGAGCCGGGCAGCGGGGGGGCTCGTCTGGGCCAGGTTTCCTCTGGCCATACGCTCAGCAGAGGAGCTAGGCCATGCAGGGTGGGTGCTGGTGGTGCCTCTCATCTGCCATAGATAGTCGCCTAACTGGCGCGTTTCTTGCAAGGGGGACTCCTCGTCTTGTTAGCCTGCATTGCTCGTCTGTCCACGGGCTTGTCCCGGTTGTGGTTGCCTGACCCTGCTTTCAGCAACGAGCGAAATGGCAGTAGGTACGTCTGCGGCGCCAGTGGTGTCTAGTGTGGCCAGGAGGGTAGCTTTGGGCATGTCTACGCAGGTGCCCCTTAGTGGCGCACTCTAAACTCCCGAGCCATACCGATCCCTTGCCTGTTCATGTAGAAGACGGAAGGAATCGCAGCCCCATGCTCAGATAACACAGTTCAAATAGTGAAAGGGGTATGTTGTTGGTGGAAGAAGCCCATACTCCACATCGTACTACCCTTTCTCAGAGGGTGCTGCCCACATTGCAGTTTTGCATTAAAGCCCAGACCCAGAAGTGCATAATGCTGTTCAGCAGGTATACCCTTTGAGAGGATCAGTTTGGGGTACTCAGTTTTTCCTCTGGTTAAAACAAAGGCAGGAATATTGTGCTGTAACTAAGGTCTCCTGAGTATAGATTAGGTATTTTTTAATATGTCTTTAGTCTTTTACATGCGTAGCATGATTACAGTGGGTTGTGTTTCCTCAGGGTTAAATGCATGTTAGGCTGTTCTGATTAGCACACATTTATTGTGAATAGATGAAGGGACTTAAAAGTAAGTGTTTACATTTGGGAGCTTGTTCTGGGTATGTGGTGGACATAAAGAGTGAGTAACTCTAACCACAATGCTTTGATCCCCTGAAGTAAGGAATACTTAAAATGACTGTCATGTAGTAATGTTGTTTTTCTTTAGTTTTGTTTTTCAATATTGACCCTGCCCCGCGTTCTTAACTGGGCATGGGTGGTGGTCTACTGTGAATTCTTTATAGTATATGCTGTTTGCCATTGACAAGTCCCATGCCCCAGTTGCCCTTCCTCAACTCAAGTTGGGCTGGGTTCCTTCTGCTGATGTCCAGCTGACTCAGCATGGTCAGGGATGAGTCCCTGCCTTGTCTCACTTTGGATTGGGGTGAGATGCTCACCAAAATAAAAAAAGTTCACTGCTGGCGGGCACATTCATGGATCCTGAAACATGTTGTTCAGCTCATATATTCTAATTATATGCTACATATTTTAAAAACTAGCCTGTAAAGTACTGCTTTCTAGGAATTTGACTGTTTCTGATGAGGTAATCAGAGAGCAGATTTAGTCTAGTGTTTCTAGTGAAACACTTGCATGTGAGTTCCCCCATGAGAATCATTCCAGCAATCATCTTATATTATGTGAATCTAGCAACAGTGTTTTTTTATTTATTAATGTCCATTAAAGTAACTTAAATGTTTTGGTGATCTTTTTGTACCATTTCAAGGACTAGAAAGGATATGTATGTTGTTTAGAATGCAGTATTGAGATGGAAGGGGGCTAAGCTAAATGAAGTTCAGAACTGTATAACTTTGAACTCTGAAAACTCGTCGCATCAATGAATGCTTAGGATAAAAGCTGACAACTGCTGGAACAATTCATCACACACTATGTAGTTGTGTAGGTGCTTTGTATGAAAAAGCCTGTCATGTTTAAGATCAGGATGTTCACAACCAAAAATTATGGCTTTAAAAGAATACCTCCAGTTAACAATTAAAGATGCTTTACCTCATTAATTACCGAAACTGTATGTGTTGTGTATGCAAGAAACAACAGAGCGAAGCTGTTTATTGTTTTAGGAATATATATCTGTCCTTTTGCATGAGTCTCAAGGCAGCAAAGGAAAAATCACATCACAATAACAAATCAACCAATTAAAAAGTTACAGTGAGCTGGCAACTAAACATCTAATCCACTAAATGTAGGAGCCAGTTATCAAATGCCAGTTACTTCTCTCAGAGGAAATTGGTAGGTCATTGAGATCAGCCTCAGAAGCTATACTTGTGTGCCTGCTTGTGAAAACCATTAGGCTGGCTGGCACAAGAGAGGGCCTGTTTGGCAGTGGTCCCACACATGTAGAAACTGTTCTAGTGGAAGCATAGAAGACCTCATCATTCCTGCCCTGTAAGTGGGCCCTAACAACCCATTTATATACAACTGCTTTCTCTTAAATAAGGATTTTATAGGGTTGCTGTTTTTGTGGTGCTGCTCTAATTTAATTATTTATCTGTTCTTTCTATTTTCATTGGCTTGAATATTTTATTCATATTATTGATTCTTGGGGCAGAATCCAATGCTGCCCTTGTGTAGCCAACCCCACAATTTCTGTACCACAGGTGACCCTCCTGCTTGTTAAATGACAATTTAGCACTTCCAGAGGCAAGCTGAAATGAGCGGAAATGCTCATTTCTGGAAGGGGGCAGGTTGGCGGAGCTCGCGTGAGGGCTCTAGAAACAAGAATTTCCACTTGTTTGGGGGGGCTTGTGTTCAAAAGTGCTAAATTATCATTTAGCAAGCAGTAGGGGCTGCCTGTGCACGGTCCAGAATCAACAGTCACCTCCACTAGCAGATGGGCAGCATTGGATTCTGCCCTTGTTTTTTGTGTGGTGGTGGTGTTTTTAGGGTTTTAATAATGGGTTGAATCCAGATTAGGGGTGTGTGTGGTGCAACTGGGCTTGCTAGACTCCCCCCTGCTCCTCCCCCCCTGCTCCTCCCCCCCTGCTCCTCCCCCCCTGCTCCTCCCCCCCTGCTCCTCCCCCCTCCCAAGGCAGAACCTCCAGCACTCTGAAAACAATAAACAGTAGGTCTGGCGACCCTGCTGAATGGTACCATAGGCTGTAGTGTGAGAAGTGGAGGAGCCCCCCAAATGGGGTGGGGGCACTTTTTGTGGGTGGAGCTCTGCTCACAGACTTGGATCAGCTAGACTTCGGTGGATTCTCCCCTTCTCCCACAGCATCTTCACCGCATTACAGCCTACCAAATTCAGAAGGGTCTCCCAACTCTGTGTAACATTTTCAGGGGGCTGAAGGGGCTATTGTGGGGGGGGGGGCTTGGAAGTATGCTTCTGCCAGCCCAGTTGCATTCACCTAAATCTGGATCCAGCCCATTACTGATTATATATTGTGAATGTATATGCTGGAAGCCAACTTAGTTTGACCCTAAAAGGGTGGTCTAAAAATATTTTAAATAAATAAATAAAAACTGTTCATTAGACTGGAAAATACCTTACCAAGAGAGAATGGGCTTATTTGGACATGGTGAATGTCAGACTTCTGTGCTCCCTCCTCTTCTGATGCAGCCTCAAGGAGAAGATCAGAAGCTTTTGCTTCTGTTTTAAACCAACCATGGTTACATATGTCCAAACCGAGACAAACTGTGGTTAGTCTTAACTGTGGTTTAAGGAAATGAATCATATTTCTGAGTTTGGACATAATGAAAAAACACATTGAAAACACATTAATTGAAAACAGAAGCAAAAGCCTCTGATCTTCTTGCAGCTGTACTGGTGGAGGGAGAATGCGCACAAGTCCAAGGCTTGTTCATATAACACTAAACTAGCCTTCCCCAATCTGGTGCCATCCATATGTTTTGGACTACAGTTCCCATTCCTATCCATTGGCAATGCTGGCTGTGGTTGATGGGCATTGTAGTCCAAACAACTTCACTATCCCATGGTTTAGTGTTATGTACAAACCAGATTGAGCTAGGGATATGTGAAACCTTCCTGAGGAATTTTGTTGGTGGTTCCTTTTCCTCCTTCACATGACAAATTGAACCCTGAATCCTGCTCTACGTGCTATTGAAATTCCTCAGAATTCTATGTTCCTTCCCTTAAAAAAAAATGGAATGGGATGTTTTTCTCTTAGGTTCACTGATTGTTAGATTTTTGCCCCTAATCCCAGACTTTTTTTTTGTTGCTGGTGTTCAGCACAGAAGGAAATGTGCTCTGGGTCACGATAAAAAGTCTGAGATATTTGGACTGATCCTTATAGAGTACAAACAGCCACTTGACCAGCCATCCCCAGCCTAGTGTCCACCAGATGTTTTGGACCACAACTCCCAGTATTTCTGACCATTGGCCATGCTGGCTGGGGCTGATCAAAGTTGAAATTCAGTCTATCTCTTCTGCTTTACAAGATCTTCCATCGCATTGTCTTTTACAGGGCTCCTGTGCCTTTAATTTTTCTGAACCGCCCAGAGAGCTTCGGCTATTGGGTGGTATAGAAGTGAAATAAATGAAATAAATAAAATAAATTAATAGCTGCCTGCAAGATAGAAATTCAACAGATATTTAGAGAGAAATCCTGTGGTCCTTGGGAGAGTGCCCCAGGGACCACAGGATTGCTTGGAATCTCCCTCCAATGTTGGAGACAGTGCTCAGAAAAGGGAGTCAGAGATCCAACACACCCTTCCCGTCACAGCTGGTGCAGAAAGAACCATGCTGGCTGCCCCCCAAGGTCAGAAAAGTGACCTCTGAGGAGGAGGAAAGGGGGGGGTTCTGGTGGGCAGGGAGGGGAGGAGACTGGAGAGGCCAGAATATGAGAGAACATGAGGCCATTGCAGCATTCCTCCCTCCTTTTTATTTTATTATTAAATTTATTAATCGCCCATCTGGCTGGTCAGCCAGCCACCCTGGGCGATGCACAGCATACAACAAAACAGTCCAAAACAATAAAATTCTACAGTAAAAACATTTTCTAAAATACCCTAACTCACCCCAAATGCCTGCCTGAGCAACCACGTTTTTAATGCACGATGGAAGCTCATTAAAGAGGGGGCATAGCAGAGTTCCCTAGGGAGGGAGTTCCACAGAGTGGGGACACCACAGAAAAGGCCCTCTCCCTCGTCCCCACCAGTCTAGCTGTCCTGGCTGATGGGACAGAGAGAAGGCCATCCGAGGCTGATCTTGTTAAGCGGCCTATCTGGTGCTGCTGGAGGCGCTCCTTAAGATAGGCTGGGCCGGAACCCTATATGGTCAAAACCAACACCTTGAATTTGGCCCGGAAAACAACTGGTAACCAGTCCTCCTCCAGAGTACCCTCGCTAGACAGGCTCAGAAGCCCATCTAGCAAAAAACACAAAAGATGGAGAGCAAGGAGGCAAAGATTGCCTTCCCCACTCCTCCTGCCCTGCCAGAATAAGCCTGGCATGGCTTTGGATGATTGGAAGCCTCTGGGTTCAAAGGCTACAAGGGCCACAACCCATGGGATTGCACCCTTAGTATTTTTTTCTATAAAAATGCTCTGTGTTGTGCTATCAGAAACCATTGTGAAGAAGTGGACTGTGTTTCCTTCCCCCTCCCACACACAATACATGCAGATTCCTTTGATTGAGTGATAGATAGGAATGTGCAAACTTCCTTGAGGAATTCTGCTACATTTATGAAACTGTTTTAGCTGAAGTGGAAGTTTTGAGTGAGGTAGAACTTACCAAAATAAGGTGCTTGTTTTGTGATGTTTTCACTCTCTGTCAATAGTAAGTGAGTGGGTAGACGAAAAGGGCTATTGAACATAGCTTTTTCATGCAAGTTGATTGAAAAACCTGTGTGGTAAGTCTGAAGAAAAAAATATCAGATGTTACTCTGTAGTCAGATTTGCCGTCTGGGTAGTTCAGATATCATGCAGAAGAGCTTGTGACTAAATCTGTCCCCCTGTGTTGGTACTTCAGGGTAACCTGCCAGAACATTCTGATAACCACAGATGGTGCATAGTGGGAAAGTGACTTCTTGGGTAACTCAGCTTTGTTCCAGTTAGGATTTTGTCAAGAGCAGCCAGTACCTTTGGATGTGTGGATCACTAGCTAATATATCAGTTAACACTTGTTAGCTTACACTCCAATAGGCTGACGCGTTCTCTGTACTAGATCAATGGTGTATTTACTTTTTGTTCACGTGAATCAAAGCAGCTTTGTGTAAACTTTACTGGGGACATAGTGTTTCCAGCTATCTGATATGGGCTAAGCTGTTTCAGTAAGACTTCAGTACTGAATTATTAATAATTTAAAATGTATTTTATGAGGATTGCACTTATGCTTCCAGCTCATCTTTACCTCCTGCTGTTTACTCTTTCTGCTTTAATGTTTTAAAGTTTGTTTTAAATTTAATTCCAGTGTAGAAATGTGAAAGTCTGTGCAGGGGGATGAAAAATATGAGGAGAATCCACCCCCTGACTTTTTTCTTTTAAGAATTTCAATAGGAAAATTGGAAATTTGGAGAAACACGGAAAATTCATATGAAATATTTTCTTGTTTGGAATAAATAAAATGCTTTTTAAGAGAAGCTTCTACGGATTCAACATATGCAGTATGAAGATTTTCTTGTCAGATAATCATTAGAATGATAACATGCAATGCATAAATGCAAGATACATGTCTTCAACTAGATGGTGCTGTTCATGAGAGGATCATACAGGGCTTCTGTTGCTTGTGAACGGCCGCTTGCCTTTACTACAAAACTTGTGGTTTATATTTTCAACTTTTATTTTTTCCTACTCAGATGGCAAAAACTAAGATACATGTGGTTAAATAGGATAGGATAAAGCAGGTTCTCTCTTTAATATTGGGTATATGTGCAATTTTGCTTGTACAAAACTGAGGCATATTGACTTTTGAGCCTCCAGTCCTATCCTTGCTGAACTGGGAGTAAGTTCCACTAAACAAAGTGAGCCTTAGTTGTGAGTAAACATATATCAGGTTCTGTAAATTTCATGAATATGCCAAGTAGTACAATTATATATGCTAACTAAATTATAAATGATGCTTTTAAAGTTGTAAAGGCAGTGAAATAAGTTTAGGTTTGATAAAGTATTGCATATATTTAATTTTCCCCAACATTTCCATATGGCTTCAAATTTCCAGACATTTTACATCTGTGAAGTTGGTGTATAATCTGTACATTCTACTTGAAGTGTTCTTTATATACTTGTTTTCCCAGACCATTCCATTGAAGGCCTTTTGCTTATTTTGAAAACTGATGCCATGTGTTAATGAGCAGTAACTGCATAGTAAACAATAGCTGGCTGGCCACAAACTGAAGATTTGCAAGGCTGATGAGAAAATTTCTAGAGATTTTAAGGCAGATGGCATCTCACAATGTGCCTGGTGCTCTGGGGCCTTTAGTTTAATGGAATTGCAAACACATTTTCTACAATTTCTCTTTAGTATTAGCTTTATGTAACTAGGGCAGTGGTTATAAGCAATCTATGTACTTTATACTTTAAATTTAAGCAAAGATCTGAATCTGTAGCTTTTTTGTTCCTTGAAAAGCAAGACTATTACCAGTCTGAATTACTAAAGACTGTAAAGCAACAAAAGTTAAAAGCTTATATGTCAACTCTTGTTCCAAGTAGTTTCATAATCTTGATGACTACTTCATTGTAGTTCACATGACTGTTTGCCCCCTCCCCCCTTTACTGCAGAGTTTGGTTACCGTTATGGAATGCTGTAGAATGAACTTAACACTGATCATTCATGGTATTAGGGACAGGGCCTTCTTGGTGGTGGCATTTTCTCTCTGGAAAAATTCAGCATGCCCCCTCTCATTTGCTTTTTTTAGACTGGCTTCAAAAACCTTTTTATTCCATCAGACTTTATACGATTGATCTCCTTGCTTTCACTTAGATTTTTTGCTGATGTCCGTTTAATCTGTTTGATACTAAGTATATTGTATAACTTTCAATTGTTTAACGTCTTATCATTATTTTAGTTTTATTTTTGTGAGTTGCCTTTGAAAAAAAATTGTTTTTAAAGTGGGATAGAAATGCCTTCAGATGAATAATGTTGCTTGGCTTTCCATATACATTTAGAAGGAGAAAGAAGGAAGCCACTTCACTATTTTTTTCCTGGTAACACGGCTCCTGCTACCTGCTGGTATGGCACTGTGTCTTGCCCATAGGTAGCTTCCTTGTTGTTAGCATGAACAGAATTATGGCTTCTGAGATCTAATGTTGTGGCCTTTACTTATTTCAGTGATGTTCTGGCACTGCCCATTTTCAAGCAAGAAGATTCTAGCCTTCCACCTGACAATGACACAAAACATCCACCATTTCAGTACGTTATGTGTGCTGCAACATCTCCAGCAATCAAATTACATGATGAAACCCTTACTTACTTAAATCAAGGTTAGCAATGTTCCTGTGAACAGTCTTCTATTACATGTTGTGGTTACGTTTTAATAAATTTGGAATGTCAATAATAACAACAACCAACTAATAATAATTATTATATAATAAAATAGTTTTTCAAAAATACTTGCTCTGAGAAGTGCCATAATAAATACCTGTGCTTATGTTCTGCCCTAGTATGTATAGAGAGAAGAAGGAAATGTTTTGAATGTATGGCAGGCTTCATAGTTATGAATATGGAATACAAACATTTCAATTCACAGGAAACCTGGGCTTTTGTCTAGGTGCTGAAAATATTTGGGAGATGACCAACAGTTGGCTAATTCTGACATCAGACAGAATGGTGTCACGTTAGTGCTCTTTGTTTCTCTCCAAGGAAAGTTCCAGCTCCTCATAGATAAGTAACAGTTGTAGTCAAGGTTAATAGTATCACTAGAAAAATGTAGTTTAGAGGTCGAAAGGCCATTCATGTAACTTAAGATTTTTGGATGTTACAGGGAATACTTAAGTATTGGACTGTGTTTAGTAATCTTTTACTTCAATATAAAATTGGGGCACAGGGACCATGGCTGAACAACAGTAAAAAAAGTATTTGACAATAACTCCAATTTAATCCAGAAAACAATAGTTTAATTAAATGTATAGTACAAGTTATACAGAGTGTATGCAGTCTGTAATGATTCCAGTGTTAATCTCTTGACATTTTAGACCCCTAACATTATTATTCATGAGTTTTCCCAACTGAAAACCCTTTGCTGTAAACATAAAAAATGAACAAGGAAAGGTTACTACTTTATCTTAGATGTTGTATTTTTTTGAGCACTCAAATGTGGTTAGCTATGATCCCAAATATTTAGGAACATTAAGAAAATGGAATTTTCCCAACTTTGTTCATGGGGATCATGATAGATCGCTCTTTTCGGTGTGCTTATATCTTCTGTTTATGTTGCTGTGTCAGGATGAGATGAAAAGTCAGTTTATCGTGACAGAGCCCTTCTTATAGGGTTGCTGCTTCTCAATCTCAGTCTCTTCACCTTGCTTACCTTTACAAAAGGTGGAATTTTCTTTTTCCCTTGTGCTGGAGGAGCTATTGCTGGCTTTCACATAGTGTTTTTCCTTTCCTGTTCTGCTTTTCCCTTAAAAAAAAGTTTAAAATTTGTTTTATTGTCATGCATCACACTTTATTATATACTTCTAAATAATACACTTGATTGACATTTGGCAAAGGGGGAGCAGGTGGGGTCCCTATATGCATAACGTTATCTTTTTTCCCCCTTTGAAAGGTCAGTCCTACGAAATCCGGCTGTTAGATAATCGAAAAATGGGAGATACGCCAGAGATCAGTGGGAAACTGGTGAAGGTATGTTGGTGGCTCAGTCTTGACTCCTGTCCCTTTCTGATTCTCTTTTAGTATCCATTGGGGCTGCCTCCATCATTAACATTTCCCTGCTCTAGGTCTTAAAATGTAGCTAGGAGAGAGTGGAGAAAGCATCTGACACGCCTTTGTAATGACAGGAAGTTCTGTACAGGTCTGAACTTGCCAAAATCCTGTACATGACTAGATCCCTCAGACATTACGAAGGCACGGGGGGGGGGGGGCTGTTCCACTTGGAGTATTTCCTCCTGGAAACTTTAAGACCTAAGTAGTGAAAAGTAATGTTGAAAGCAACTCTCTTCTGAGTGGAGCTTCTGTGGAATTTGAAGTTTGCTTGACAATATGTATCAGTTTAACTGTGTTTAGTACTTACCGCATTTACCCAATGTACTCCAAATTTTTTACATGCATTATCTCAATAACTCAATAATTAGGGTGGTAATATTATCCCAGTATTTTCTTAGTGGTTAAGATACTGAACTGCAGACCGGAAGGTCGGCAGGACAGCAGTTCGAGACCCGAGTGCCGCGTGACGGAGTGAGCTCCCATCTTCAGTCCCAGCTCCTGCCAACCTAGCAGTTCGAAAGCAAGAAATTGCAAGTAGATAAATAGGTACTGCTTTGGCGGGAAAAGTAGCAGCGTTCCGTGCACCTTGGTGTTCAGTCATGCTGGCCACATGACCACGGAAGCGTCTTTGGACAGCGCTGGCTCTTCGGCTTAGAAATGGAGATGAGCACCACACCCTAGAGTCAGACACGACTAGTTGGGGACACCTTTACCTTACTTTTATTTACAGTGTAGGTGTGTGTGTACAGATATCTGTGTCTAGGAGGAAGGACTAGAGCTAAGACTATCCAGTGCATTCATAGCAGAAGTCTGAGCTTGGTACTTTAGCATAGCTTATGCTCTAAACAATTGTATAGTAATTTAAGCTGTATGTAGCTCACACATATAGTCAAATGTGTGAACAGTTGAATGTGAAATCTTCAAGCAAAAGTAATCATGACATAATTACCTTTTATTTAGAGCGCAATTCTCCTGGGGTAGGTGGCCACCACCGAACTCAGAGGCAACTTCCTATCCAATGCAGGGCAGGAGAAGCACGGAGAGGATAGTCCTCTCTGTGCTTCAGCCACCCTGCATTTGTGGCTAGACAGCTGATTTTGGCTGTCTAGCTACGGGAAGCCGGAGCAGGGGAAGTGGCTGCCGGACGACAGCTTGGATATGTTGAACAGGCATTTCTGCCTTCCCTGCCCCAAAACGCCCTGTTTTCGCTGCTCCTCTTCTGAGCGCAGAACGCTGGACCGTTCCAAGCTGCCTGCGAGGCAGCGTGGGAGGGAGGGAAGGTCTGTTCTCAGGGAACCATAGACGTATCCTATGGCTGTCTAGCCGCTGACTAGTGGCCATAGGATTGCTCCCTCCATCACTCAGTTATGGGAAGGGGGAAAAAATCTGTAAGTAACTTGCAATGCTCACTGTTCAAATACATTGTATGCAAGTAGATGAACTGGTAAAACTCCTTTTATACTTGCCTACAAGTTAAAAAAGGTAAAGGTGTCCCCAACCAGTTGTGTCCGACTCTAGGGTGCGGTGCTCATCCCCGTTTCTAAGCCGAAGAGCCAGCGCTGTCCGAAGACCCTTCCGTGGTCATGTGGCCGGCACGACTGAACACCGAGGTGCACGGAACGCTGTTACCTTTCCCACCGAGGCAGTACCTATTTATCTACTTGCAATTTCTTGCTTTCGAACTGCTAGGTTGGCAGGAGCTGGGACTGAAGACAGGAGCTCACTCCCTCACGCAGCACTCGGATCTCGAACTGCTGACCTGCTGACCTTCCAGTCTGCAGTTCAGCGTCTTAACCACTAAGCCACCGCAGTAGCTTGGTACTAAAGATGCTGGCAAAGCTTGCTATAGCTGAAATCAGATACGAGATTTGTGGGCTTATAATGCTTACCAATTAAGATTGGCTTAGAAAATGTGAGCTGCTTCCTGTTTTGGGAAAAATTATTTTTGAGCCTAACTGATACAAGTGCATTTGGTGGAAGGTTTGTCCATCACTACTCGGTGCCTGAATAGTGTTCACCCTCTACTGGTTGTACTAGACTAAAATTTCTATTGGAGACGGGGAGATTTATACAGGGATTGAATTATGAATTTCTGAGCACTTACAGCTTCATCTAGTCATAGCAGCTGTGAATGTTCATCACTTTAGGAAAAACATACCCTGTGCCGCCTGGCAAGTTGGTGAGGAAAGTCCTGGCTCTCATGACTCCCAGTCCTCCAATCTGCTGATGTTACCTGAGACGTCTAAATCCATGTTAGGGCTGTAGTCGACAAAATAATTTAGCGTGAATGTCATAGGGTACATGAGCCCATTTTAGTTGAACTATAAAAGTATGTTTCCAGTCTAGTTGTTTACCTCTCTTCTTGGCATCAGAAAGAAAATTTAAAAGGGGAGCCTGTAGCAAATCTTTAAATGAAAATCAATAATATTGGGAAGCAAAGAATGATGTAGTGATTTTCTAGAAGAACAATGTGGGCATCTTGCTGTGTAGTGACCATTGAGACAAGGAACCTTGATGGTAATCCTGTTTAAAGGACAAGTGCTGAGGATCTTGATGACTGATTTATTAAGCCTGTAACTGAAAGGAGGCATTTTTATTAGACCACAACCTAGTGCTACTTTAGTGGTGTAATTCCACCATTTAGATTTTCACTCTAACAAGCTGAATCCAGATTACAGCTTTTAATTAAGATATTTTTTACGAAGTTCTGTTTTTTTTAAACCTGTAAAGACTGCTACTCCCACACAGTCAGTGACCATTTCCTTACATGTGTGCCCCCACTAGTTTTATCTCTTTACACCCAGCTTTATTCTATCCAGCCCCATTTCTTTGTAGCCAAGCATACCTTCTTTTCTCTGGTGTAATGGGATGTTCTTGAAGCTCAGAAGAATCCCAGAATTCTTCCCATGTATAAATTGATGTTTTCTAGGCTCTTCTAAGTTGAGCCTCAACCTCCCAAAAATATGTTACTTTCCCTGGTGATGTGCATAACCTAAAACTAAGAACAGTGTCACTCTTGAGGTTATCTGATTGGAGCTCAAAACTTTGTATACTCCTGCATCTCTAACTTAGGCAAGTGTGCCTCACATTTGTTGAATCACATGACAGTAAGAGAATTTGGGTGGGCACAGAGTTGGCAAATGTGTCTCACTTCTAGTTGTATACCATAGCCATACTACTAACATGGTGATCATTTCTGCAAAATTTCTGTGTGCGGTTTTCCTCTATTTTTAGTTTATTTTTTTACTTTATTGTTTCTATTAGAGTATCATAAGAGTTGTGTTCCATGACAGAAGACTGCAGTACACTGAGCATCAGCAGCTAGAAGGTTGGAAGTGGAATCGCCCTGGAGATAGATTACTTGATTTAGGTAGGTGTATGAATTAAGTTAATGAGAGCATTGTTACTATTATGGTGTACTCTGTCATTAAACATCTGCTTTAAATAATGTATTATCACATAGATTTCCATGAAGGCCACTGAAAATTCTCTAAATTTGTATAACAAATTCATAATAAGGAATAGACTGAGATCTGCACACAAAATTTGTCTTAAGAAAAAACAAAGACTTGGAAGCTTAAATAAAATTCCTGCATGTTCATTATTGCTGCCATCAAGATATGCTAAATAAATATTGGTTTTATAAAGCTCGAAATGTGTGAATTGGAGCTTTTTATTGCCTGGTTTTCCAAAACTTGTGTTTATTTTACTTAGATATTCCTATGTCTGTTGGAGTAATTGATATAAAGACAAATCCAAGCCAGCTCAATGCAGTTGAATTTCTGTGGGATCCTGGAAAACGCACATCTGCCTTTATTCAGGTTTGAGAATTAGTTATCTTGGGAAATTGCAACAAATTCTTTATCTTGGGTTTTATTTAGTTTTAGAAAGAATTGAAACTCTATCCTATGTTCTTCGTAGTTGTAATGTGGCTAACCCATCATTCTATTAAATCTAAGCTATTCACATTATTTCCAATATTTCAAAAATAGAACTATATCACAAGTGAATATAATAGCCCTGCTGGATTAGAAGAAGGCCTAAAGCAAGGCAAAAGGCAAGAATTGTCCATCCCATCCCGCTTCCCCAATTTGGGTGGTAGCTGTTGTTAGACTTAACCACTATGAATATGTGTTGTTGTTTTTTTTAAAAAAATTAAGTTAATGACCTGGTTCACATGTAACGACAACCCATGGTTTAAACTAGTGGGCTCTCCCACACTGGAGGCATTCAAGATGAGGCTGGACAGCCATCTGTGGGGGATGCTGTGACTTGGATTCCTGCATTGAGCAGGGGGTTGGACTCGATGGTCTTGTAGGCCCCTTCCAACCCTACTATTCTATGATTCTATGATGAAACAACCCATGGGTTGTTGTGCACGAGCGGGAGAGAGTGGGCACAATGCCTCCCACACGTCTGTCACTTCCACATTTAATCAGCAGTCTATAATGCGCTATGATATAGGTTGCAAACCTGGAGTTTTGGGTTGTTTAGGGGCTAAACAACCGAATGGTTAACCCCTGGTTTATTTTTGGGTTAACTGCTAGGTTGTTTAACCCCTAAACAACCCAGCTCTCAGGGTTTGGACATCACACTCAACAACCTACGAATCAGCCAATCGTAGGTTGTTGATTAAAAGTGGAAGTGGGTGGTGCGCAGCTGATGGTGCACCCGCTCTCTCCCACTTGTCCCTGACAGTCCATAGGTTCTTTAACATATGGACTATCATTACATGTGCACTGGCCCAGTGGCTGGCCGCATTTTGTGGCAGTGAATTGTAGTGGTGTAAAATTAAGTAGTGCTTTATATGTAAGTAGCAACAATTTATATTCAATGGTAGTCTCTGTATCTAAAATCTCTATGAAAGAAGTGTAGGGATGTAGATGTTTCCAATAAAATTGTGACAGTGACAAATTAAAAAATTGTGGCTTGTTTTTTTCAGGTACACTGTATCAGCACTGAATTTACACCTCGTAAACATGGAGGTGAAAAAGGAGTTCCTTTTAGAATTCAGGTTGATACTTTTAAACAGGCAGAAAATGGAGAATACACTGATCATCTGCATTCAGCCAGCTGCCAAATCAAAGTTTTTAAGGTAAATTAAATAAAAAGTGGCAGGGGGAGGTATAGAAGAGAAGCTTGCTGGATTGTAGTTAACTTTTGTAGTAACTTTTTCAACATGCTTTCTGTGTATAATTTTATTTTTAGCCAAAAGGGGCAGACAGAAAACAGAAAACAGACAGAGAAAAGATGGAGAAACGAACTGCTCATGAAAAAGAAAAGTATCAGCCATCATATGACACTACAATCCTCACAGAGGTAATAATATGGAATTTTTTTCATTTGTAGAGAAACGGTATAAAGTACACATGACATATTTTAATATAACTAATGAGTTAGGGTCTCAGTGGGAGGGGCATAAATATATCCAAAAGTAAGCTTTTTATTTGACATATGTATTTCATAAAGAAATAAAAACCTGTACTAACCAGTAGAAATAGATACCTTATTTAGTATTACTCAAGGAAATCTCATCTACATATCTAAAAACCCTTCAGTGGTGGAAAAACTGTTTTAGGATTTGTTTTCTCCTTATCCAGATTGGGCCGACAGTTTATTTTAGAGGTTATTGAATTTATGGGCAGAGCCTCACTGGGCTTTTGCATTTCTTTTTATTTAAACACCAGTGAGTTTTCTATAGCTTTCTAAAGATTGCAGAAGTTTTTAAAAGGCTTTAAATTTTTTCCTCACTGTATAATGAAAAGAAATTGATCCACATCTTTGGTGTTTGTCCAGATGAGGCTTGAGCCTATAATTGAAGATGCAGTTGAACATGAGCAGAAAAAGTCCAGCAAGCGGACTTTGCCAGCAGACTACGGTGATTCTCTGGCAAAGCGAGGCAGTGTAAGGGACTTCTGCTTACTTTTCATTGTGCAAGTTATCTTGTGCAGTGTTAGATATAGGACCAATTTCTATCATCGAAGATAAAAAAACAAAGATTTTGTCTGCCTTGGCTTAATTTCATTCACTTTTGCTTACCCACAAATTACTACATGTTTGTATCTTAGTGAGAAATGCTTCCTAAATCTAACACATAAGTAAAATGTTAGCAGGCCTGTGACTACTATTAAAATAAAGACTTCAATTTACATAAGAAATGGCTGTGTTGAATAGCTGTGTTCTTGAAAGCTGTTTTCTCATATGTAATGGAATGAGAAGTAGCAATATTGAGTTGAGTGAGATGTATTTTTCTTTATTTCCACTTGCATGTTTCCACAAACTAGCTTTTCCTGGCCCTGTGTTTTGTCATACTATTTGCAGTAATGACACGTTGGTTTTCTGATTACTGCCTTTCCATTTCTTATCTTTGTATTCTTTTCTAAGAGACTACAACTTCAAAATGTACTCTCTTAGAAAAGAATACAAAGATAAGAAATGGAAAGGCAGTAATCAGAAAACCAAAGTGTCATTATTGCAAATAGTATGACAAAACACAGGGCCAGGAAAAGCTAAATACTTCAATGCACTTTGTCTGATCATGTATTTGCTTAAGAGGCAAATACATATATGTTGCACTTGTTAAAATACAAGCTGACAGTTGGAACAGTAGTACAAATACCTTCATTAGTCCCTTACTTAATGGTTCGTGTACATTTAATAAAGTAGCCCTTCTGAGATCATTAGCATGGAAGCAGGTGCCCCTAAAGTTCAGTTCAAGAATACTCAGGTGTCTGGGCTGCTGAAAAGTCCTTCATCATGCTGACAGTCCATATGAAGAGTGATGTTTAAGCTTCCAACCTCTGTGTACAGGTCCAATTGTATGTAGCATTAGCATGCCAGCACTGGCTATCTCTGAAGTTGGCTTATGCTGAGAAGCTATTGCTGTCTTACAGGATGCCAGTTGGCAGTTCCTGCTATATGTTGCCTTGTAAAAAACAAACTCAATCTTCTTTTTAAAATCACTACATTACTATCCTACGATTCCTCAAAGTAGTACAAGGCATTGTAACGTGGCTCTCCCCTTCCATAGTATCTTCATAACAATCCTGTGGGGTAGATTGTGAGAAATAGTGACTGGCCCAATGAGCTTCACGGCTGGGGGTTTGAACCTGGGGCTCCCTGGTCCTGCTTTAACCACTATATTTCATTTTCCCTAGATGGTTTCTCTGCCACAAGCGGATTATATCCTTGTTCTAGATCTTGGCAAGATTGAGTAGAATTAGTTCTGGCTGTAGGTCAGGAGCCTGACCAATACCTAGCAGTTCTTTCCTCTGCAGAAATTGGAAGGATCTTATCCAGATGCTCCTGGGGCAGTTGTGGCTTCAGGAAGAACTATACAGTGGCTTCTGTTTATCTCCTTTGCTCTTCCTTTCTTGCAGTGCAGCAGCCTGATTGATGAGGAGCTCGAAAAACAGTACTTTTGGCAGGCAGATTCTCTTGCATCCCTATCTGCATTGGGGAATGTGGCCAGGTCTTAGTGTAAAGAAATAATGGTCACATTCACATTCTGGTCTTTGTTGACCCTATCTTAGTCTTCCCAGTGTGTGCCAATAACCCAGCAGTCAAGCTCCAGCATAGCATGGATGCAGCCATTAAGTAACTTAACATTAAGTAATGGGATAATGAAATTGCTCATACACTGAATCTCTGAGAGAGCCAGTGATGAAAGAGCAATATTCCCCTTTTCTTAGGTTTATTCTTTAAGTCTTGCCATCCCATAACGCTGGTCAAAATTTCACATGATCTTAACATGTCCTCCTTTTCTCATAGCTTTTCCTATTGATGCTTTTCTAGGTGAGGGTTGTTGTAGCCAAATATGTATTTATCATGAAATAGCAGGAATTAGAAATCTGCCTTGTCAAGATAACTGGCAGTAGCATAGGAAGGGGAGTTCTTCTGAAGAGGCAGTGCAAGGTTACACTGTTGGGAGCAAGTGACCATGTATACGAACAGTTTATTCCTTTGGTTGGAAACAAATATCTGAGGGGAAAGTAATGCAAAATATAGAGAGCATTGGTAAGGAAATCAGTGCTACACCTTTGATAGAGGACCACATGGAAAGTAGCAGACAACTTACAAAGCGTTGCATAGTCAAATGTGTTCTGCAAGTGTAACTCTTCAATAGGCTTAAAAGCTACTAGTGCATTATATCTTGAAAATATCTCATTAGCTACTTTAAATGTACAGCTTGAAAAGATACGGCGGTTTAATGATGAAACACCTGGAAAATGAGTAGAGAAGCTTTAACTGTAAAAAAGAAACCAGCAAGAACTCCAGCAAGCAGTGCCTTTGGTTGCGATGCCTGCGGAATTAAAAGGTTCTATAGAAAGAAACTGTATTGTAGTAGCAAACTGTATGGAAATAGTTTCTCCCTTTGGGGTGCTGCTGCTTCCCCTCCATCCCTTACCAGTTGTGAAGTAGAATTGGGATTCAGCTTGCTACAGCTGGTTGTGAGATGAGGTCAGAAACTATAAAGTCTCACATTTTTACTTGTAAGACCTCAAAAGTTTCTTGATGTGTATGAGTGAGTGCTGCTGTTGTTGTTGTTGTTGTTTACTCATACCATATTCATTTAAGGTATGACGAGGTCCCACCAGTTTTTTTGGGCAATATCTACATTGCAAACTTAAAATTGTTTAATGGCTTCCCTTAAGGAACCCATGCAATTATAGAATTTGATTCAGACTTAGTCATGCTTAGATTAGACTCAGTGAAATCAATAGGATAAGTTACGATTAACTTAGGGTGCAATCCTATGCATATTAGACAGGAAAAAAATCCTACAACTCTCAGCATCCAGCCAGCCATGCTTCCTTACAAATTTCCATTTCCAGGTTCTCTTGAAAGGAAGCTGTGTCAATAAAGCCAATTTACATGTGTAGCTCATGTATATACTCTTAGTTTCTCAGTGTTTTCCTACAAGGTCTGCTTGCCTTTAAAATAGTCAGTGATTTATTGTAAGCAATAAATCTTCCATTACCTTTAAGTCAAGTTTTTTCTGTAAAAGCTACATATCTGAAAAAGTTCAAATTTTAGTTCAAATAGTGAATTGGAAACCAGGTTGCTCTATGCTAGAATTGAAAGAACCCCAGTTAACTGAGCAAATGTTTTTAGATTATTGGTTGTAGAATTCTTATAAAATGTACTGTACTTTCTCAGTACTAATTTTTCTGTAGTTACTGAGTAAAGACAGTCATTTTATGGGGCATTTTAGAAACAGAAGTTTGACTGTTTTCTGGACAAATGAGATCCAGATATTACTGAGTTGATATCACAAGGCAACAAATCACTGCCTTCATTGATCACAAAAAATGCAGAAACTTTCAATTAAGTGACTCTTGAGTAGCATGCATGCATGCTTAGCGAATATATGATATGATATGTTTTAAAATAAGTGAAGGCTGAAACTTCAGTGTTTTTTAAAATAAGTTACATTCCTGCAATGTGATGCTCAGCTTTAATGGTAAAACTACTGTTCAATGTTTGTAATTACTGTAGTGTTCTCCATGGCCTGATACACCTACTGCATTTGTGAACAGTAGCCCTACTCCAACTCCGGCTTTTACCTCTACTCCACATAGTACTTACAGTGTCCCAGACAGGTATGTTTCTCTTCTGGGTTAGCATGTCATCTTATACCAAGATTAAAGTTTAAAATAATGTGAAACGCTGTTGTAAAAATTCTGCTACTAGTGGGAGAAGTTTGCTGTGGAACTTCTATGTGATGGTTTCCTTGTGTGTTTAATTATACTTCTTGGCATTAAAGTATGATTTCTTGCACTGCTTGACAAAAATAGGGGTAGACAAGTTAACCTGCCAGGGCATGGGAGGGGCTGTCCGGCCTTACTAGTGTTTTGGGGAGACTTGGAGAGCCCTAGAGAGCCTGTGGGGTTTCACACTAGATTATGAACACTCAGATCAAAGCAACATCAGCACAGCTACTCCAGCTTTGCCTTATGACAATATGCAGCTGTCTTCAGTCTGGGAAACAGATAATCTCCATGCTTTATGTAAAGGTTTGTGTTTTCTGCTCAGGAGTATTTCAGAGTTGGTCTGCACAGTGCTCTTCCATCTCCCCTAAAGCGCAAGGAGAGTGCTGACAGGGAAATTTCAAAATAGCACTTATGCAGCGGAGGTCTTTTCCCTAGTGGCAACTTTATGACCAAAGTACAAAACCGCTTTCTAAGCTTCATAAAATTCAAGTGACATTTATTATGGGGGAACTGCTACTAGGAAAGTAGTTGAGATATGCCCCACTGGATCACACTTTTCATTTTGTAAAGCTTCAAAAACCATCAAGGTAAAATCAATTCGTGATCTTCCTTTCCATATCCTCTGTCTAGTAATTCCTCATCTCCAAATCACCAAGGAGATGGAATTCCCCAAGCGTCTGGAGAGGTGAGTGCCTGTTTCACATGCTGTCAAGAAATCTTCATGCTATATTCATTTGTAGCATATTGCAAACTCATGTTTTAACACCATTTTGTACAAAATCTAGAGTTAGTGGTGTGTGTTTTTTCTCCCACAGCAACTTCATCCATCAGCCACAATCCAGGAAACCCAACAATGGTTGCTTAAACATAGGTTTTCCACTTATACAAGGCTGTTTTCAAATTTCTCAGGTACTTAAACAATTCTAAACATTTATTTTGTATTTTAAAAGTAGATAATCTTCTGAAAGTTTCTTTTCATGGGACTTAACGTATTTCTGTTTTACAGGTTTAAGTATGTCTGAGATAGATAAACAGGCTAGTTTGCAACTTAAATCTTTTTATCTGAAATCTAACCTGATGTCATTTTGTTGCGAAGTCTTCCCAGTGTCTTTGCTTTCATTGACTTACAATATCCCTTCATGGGTATAGCGATAAGAATGTAAGAATCACCCTTCTGGATCAGGCCAAGGGCCCATCTATTTCTTATCAGCAGCCTGTCAGATGCTTCTAAGAAGCCTACAAACAAGTTATGAACAGAATAGCCCTTTCCTGTTTGCATCCCAGCAATGGGTATTCAGAGGAATACTGTCTCTGAAGCATAGATAAAAGGAGTGGAGAATAGCTGTCCTCCATGAAATTGTCTAATTGTTTAAAGCCATCTGTGTTGCTTATCAACAGTGGTAGTGAATTGAATAAATTGTGTGAAGTACTTTTGTCTGTCCTAAATATATTGCTGGTCGTGTTCATTGCATGACCCTGAGTTCTAGTATTATACGAGAGGGAGAAAAATGTGTCTTGAGTTTCCCTACACAGTGAATAATTTTATATATGTCCTTCCCCCCACATTCATCTTTTTCTAAACTAAAAAGCTAGAAGCACCTTCCTTTTGTTCGGGGGATGGTCTATCCTCTTTATGATTTTGGTTGCCCTTTTCTGCAACATGGGTTTTTCTTTGCTGCCACTGCAAACTGTTTATATCGAGCTATTGACCATAATCCCAAGATCTTCCTAGGTACTCACTATCTGTTCAGGCCACGTTAGTTTTGTAGCAGTTAAGATTTTTTTATTTTTTGCTTCAGTGTGTATTGCTTTATATTTGGGTCAAACCCTTGTTTGCCATTTTATTGTCCACTCTTTTTGGAAAGATTCTTTTGAAGCTCTTCGAAGTCTGCTTGAGTTTTCACCCTCCTGAATAATCTCATCACATCTGCGAACTTGGCCATGTCACTGCTTATCCCTGACTCCATAGTCCTACATATGAACAGGGTAACAGTAACAGTCTGAACACAGTACAGTTTGGCTGTAAAATTAGAATTTAGGATTCTGTTGCACCAAAAGATCTTTCATTTTCTGCCTTACCTGTGGATACTTGGATATACGCGTCCATATGCTGTTAGATGAGTTATGAGCTTTTGTCTGAATTCTTCTCCACCAAATAATATGCTAGCAGTGGATCTTCTGTCCCCCTCCCCCCCATAATTAGCCAGTGATCAAGCATGCCATAAGTACGTAGCAATACACTGGTTAGAGTAAATGTGAGATGCAATGGATATGTTAAAAATAGCCCGCACTCCTTCTGTGATATGAGTTATAGCAACTACCGCCTCCTCTTTTTACTACCTCATTGTTACCACCCCAGTCATTATCCTGTAATGACATAATCATAACCCTGGCACAGTTTCCTTTAATTCTGGAGAGAGGAAAGAAGACAAGGCAGCTTCAGTCTGTACCCTAAAGCACAGCTGACATCCCAAGCGGGAGCAGCAACACAAGAGGTAAACAGCCCAGAACAGTCACTTGCAAAACAGATTGTATCACAGATTGAGACCAAAGTAGAGAAGTGATAGGGCAAAAGGCAAACTAAAATGCTTAATCCTTCTCTTCCTCCCCACCCCCTTTAAACTTTTAAAAAGAATATTTGAACGTCATTTTCTTAGGGAGATTCCTTAAGTACAGTTAAGGCAAAAGCAATGTTTGGTCATTAACTAGGGAGACTAGCCATAGAGAGTCTTGATATTTGTTGACAGAACACCATTAACTGAAAATACTTTGTGAATATGCTAAACCATTTGACTTTAGTATGGGGAAATCCCAGGTAGATTGAATGTATTTACAGACTGTGGATGTAGCAGATTTATTGATAGCAGTGCTGGCAGTAGACCTTAAGTCCTGTCTGAATGTAGATACTGCTGCTAGGCATGTAAATTAGGAAAAGTTCTTCAACTAACTCCCTGAAACCAACAGAGCTTGTTCAAACAGAAGTAGATGGTTGTGCATGCTTCTCATTTCAGCTCAGTCTTTTGGGGATGGGGGCACTGAAGTGCAATCCATTGGAATGCATTTTTGGCAACAGTGGCATTACCAGCTCTTATGGTAGGAAGAAAGCAAGGAAAGAACATAACACGCCTTTTGTTTACAAGAGCCAGTGGATTATGTAATAATCATATACCTTATGTTATTTTTCCTGTATCTTATCAAAGTGTGTATAAAACATCTTGTAAGTGTGCTCTGAATTGTGATACAAAATGAAATCTGATTATACATCAACATTTTAAATGTCAGGAAGGTTGAGTGTGTAGCTAGAGGAGCTTACTTGTGCTTAGTATTCCTTAAAGCCAAACCATTATGTTAGCAAGAGCTGCTAGTAACTTGTGCAGAAATGTAGCCAAAAGTGTAATCTATCTGTCCATGACAGCATTGCTTTCCAACAGCTAAAGTTGGCATTCTAATCTAGAGACTATCTAGATGCTATTCTGTATATTTTTGTAGGTGCTGATTTATTGAAGCTGACAAGAGAAGATCTGGTACAAATCTGTGGTCCAGCTGATGGAATTCGGCTTTACAATGCACTTAAATCAAGGTAAGTAGTATCCCAGTGTCAACTCTGCTTGTATCGGTTATATAAGGAAGTCTGTCTTAGACTAGAGGGATTTGGGAGATATTAATTTAGATTTTCGATTGGCATATGCCTGTGTGAGCTCATGCAGGAGTTGGAAGTACTGTGCTCAAAAGAAGAATGTTTTGTTGTACACCTTCAGGGCAGGCCACAGATATGATGCAGGCACTGATGAGCTCAAAGGTAGACTGTAAGACTGGTAGCAATGCAGTTGGGCAGTACTGATTTCTTGAAGACGGATGGGTTTGTTGCCAAGAGACAAATCTTCTCATTTAGGTGAGCTATAACCAACCTAAAGTTCTTGAGGTCATGGCTACTAAATATTAACAATTGCAGATTTCTAACTATGAATTAAGCTGGCATAATAGATTATGTTAACTTGCTGTTACTTCTGCTACTGCAATAGTTATATTACAAAATTGCACCATACACCAGTGTCTTAATTGCTTTAATTTTAAATTTGAAGATTAATTCACCAGCATCAGACAGTCTCAGTGGTTCTGAGATTAGTCATTAGACTAAACAATCTTTGATAGTTTGCATCAAATTTTAAGTAGTTTGTAAAGAATAGTGTCCAAGTAACAAAATAAAATGGACGTACATCCACAGTATTTTGTACAGGAGTATTTATTTTTTGGCTTTACATTCCAGGTCTGTTAGGCCACGTCTAACAATCTATGTATGCCAGGAGCAATCAAGAAGTGTACAACTGGAAAGGCAGCAAGACTCAGGCAGTGGAGAGAGCAGGAATGGTGCAATATTTGGTATGTGACTTGTCAGTTCTATTGCTATACTTTAGAAGAATGCAATTTATTCATCACTTACAGCCATCTTGGGCCCTTGCAATAAGCCAGGGGACTGCAGATTCCTTGGATATTTATATGAAACAAATATAACTAGAATGTTACCATGTGAGTGAGAATAGTCTCTAATGAGCAGGTGGGGAAAAATCCAAATTATTTGAACTTCCATTTGAAGAAGCACAGATACCCAGTGTTCTGAAGACTGATTATCTGACCTAATACATGGGGAAAATACTGGAGTGCATAAAGAACTTGCAAACTACTAGAAGGGCAAAAAGAAGTGAGAGTTAGAGCCCAGCATTGACATCCTAAAAACATCATGCCAAACTGTGTAGTTGTCTCCTTTATTCAAGGTAAGTGGATTAGTAAACCAGAGAGATGCTATTGACATAAGGGCAGCTTTTGATCAGGTCCTACAAGACAATCATCTAAAGAAAAGTTTGAAAAGGGTTTCTGTTCACAGATGCTTGGTGTATTGGTACAATCTGCATTAAGCTGAAAAGAAGTTTGGTGGGATTCCATAGGGGGTCCCTGATCTGATGCTTTATTAATGAGCTAGTAAAGGATATCTATTTTAAAAGGATACTTATCAAATTTATAGGTAACCAAACTGGGTGAACTTGCAAATACCTCAGAGGAAAATCTAAAAATATAACATAATATTGTGGTACTTAAGATGTCAACTAGCAGAAATAATCTGAAGCTTAGTAAGAAAAAATGGAAAGTGTTGGAAGGATTGAAGGCACAAGCATAAAATGCAAGACAGACTTGAGGATGATAGTGGATGGTAGTCTGGACATGAATATACAATGTGATGCTGTGAGAAAAAGATCCTGCTATTTTAGGTTGCATTGACACATGCACTGTGTCCAAGCCTTGGGAAGTACCTCTTCTTTAAGCACTTGTAAGACCACATACTGAGTACTGTGTTCAACACACAATTTTGGGCAAACAGTTTAAGAAGGATGCTGGCAAGCTGGAAAGGGTACAGGGAGACCTACACAGATGATGAATGGCCTAGAAGGCAAAACATATGAAGATAGGCAGCGGGAGGTAGGCATGTTCAGACTAGAAAAGAAGGGTTACTAAAGAAGCACATAATTGGGCATCCACAAATTCACTTGCTAGAAATTAGAATACTCAGCAACACATCTTCCCTCCCCAGAGTGCTCACATTGTGGCTTGCAGAAGTTAGGAAAACAGGAGACTCCTGCTATTTCTCAATCTTCTCTAAGCCTCAGCTCAAATGAGGTAAGACCTTGCCTCTCCTTCACCCTCTCTGCTGCTGGCACTGTCATCTTTTGGACATGTCAGCATTTACTATACATGCAAGGAACAAGTCTGCACACATTCACTATGTGGTGCTGCTACTTTCAAAGGACAAGGACCCATGCTGATCTTCTTCTAGCCTTGATGCACACCGTGACATTCCGACATAATCTTTCAGTTGCTGTCTAGGTGACAGGTGCAGAACGTCAGGCCTGGGGCCCAAGTCCAGCCCTCCTGGGGTCCCAATCTGGCCAGGATTTCCCAGGAAGCTTCCCCCTTCCCCCCCGACCACTGATTGTTTGGTGGTTTCCTGGCTTTTTATGCAGTTTTTTCCCCTTTCTGAAAGGTTGCTATGCCTCCCCTAAAGCTAAGTTATTGGCAGAAAGAGCTTTAGGGTACAATATGCTAGTATTTTTTGTATTTTGGCCCTGCTGCTTTTGCCTTCAGCCCCACCCAATGGAATGAGGCCCCCAAGAGCTTCTCCAAAACTGAATTCAGTCCTTTGACTGAAAGAGGTTTCTAGGTGCACTGTAGCTGAGATTTAGAAAGTAATGCTGCTGTCTGTGCTCAATATTGGATCTAATTTGGAGAATTGTTTGGAAGAAATACATTGTGCTGTGGCTCAGTTCCAATTTGAGGATACTATGGAAGGGAATGATGGTGCGGATTAGAATTTGGGTAATTGGTATCAATTCTGCTATCTGAGGTTCTGCTCAGACTAGTTGAAAGATTAGGATTCCTGCCCTTGGGTTAGAGAGAATATATAGGACGTAGGTCTCTAGGGTAGATGTTGCAAATGCCAGCTATCACAGATCTAAAATGCAAAAGAGTTTGTTTCTGATGGTCCATATTACTTTTTTTTTTTTCTGAATGGCAATACAAGTTTTGAGATTAAGATTCCAACAACTTTAACAAAAGAAAGAAACCAGGGAAACCTGTATTTTTGAGGAACACAAGAATAGTTAAAGACCTTTTCATTTTAGTTTATCATGCAATCTACTTGGAAGAAATGGCTGCCTCAGAAGTCACTCGCAAGCTTGCTTTGGTGTTCAATATTCCTTTGCATCAGATTAACCAGGTTTACAGACAAGGTCCTACTGGCATCCATATCCTTGTCAGCGATCAGGTAAATTTGATTTTGTTCCCATCTATGTGTTCTCATTTTTTTTTTTTACTTCTAATTAAGAATTCAGATCTTAAAGGGGTACAGCTGAGGTTCAAATATGAACTGTTTACTCCAGAGGCGGGGAATTGAGTTGGGATGGGAGGTTGGCATCACAAAGCTCTGTCTGGAACTCCAACCTGTGCTTTGTATTAGGCCTCTTCGCCCATGCCAGATCCTCCACAATAGGGGAAAGCACAACAAGTATGAAGCGACCCAGCTGATAGCTGCTTTGCCCCCACCACATCCTGATCACGTGTAATAGGGAATACACATCAGCAAACAAGGAATTTTAAGCTGCTTTAGTGTGACATAGTTTATTTTTCCTGCAGTATTTAGGAATTGAATTTCTAGCCTTTTCCAGTGGAAACTCAAGGCAGCTAACAGCATCAAACAATTAAAATTACAACAGACTGCATAAACAGGTTGATTCTTGTCAGCTGAAGTCTCCTGTTGGTTACAGCAGGTCTCATTAGAAATAATGCATTTAATGCTACATGAAGTTTCCAAGTATACTTCTGTGTAAATTTAAAACTTAGTTGTCTGGGTCTATAGTTAGGGAAAAGAGTTCATGTGTACTTTTGAAAGCAAACGGTGAATTATGGCTTTCAGTACTTCTAAGACCAAAGTGGCAGATGAGCCCCATCCTTTGACCTGAGGACCCATTACTGGCCATACTTCTCCTAGTAGCCACCAGTGCCCTGGTCCCTGCTGCAATGTTAACATTCCACATGTGTAAAATATAAATCATGGTATTTCTGTATAAATAAATAAGAGACCCCATGTATGTTATTGTCACGTTTTGTTGACACGTAATAGAAATTGTGATATAGACCTGGTTCGCATATAGTGACAACCCAGAGTATAGGTTGAGTATGGGTTGTCATTTAATCATGAGTTGTTGTTACATGCAAACCCTACACTGTGGCTTAACTATGGATTGTTAACCATGAACAACCCAGGTAGAGAACCCATGGTTTGTTGGGTTGTGAACTGTGGGTTATTTGTTGTTAACAACCCGTAGTTAAACTGTAGTGCGGGGTTTGCACAGAATGACAACCCACAATTCAATGACAACCCATACTCAGCCTATACTCGGAGTTGTCATTATATACGAACCAGGTCGCTGTGTAACCATTGTACTTTTGACTAAAGGAAGAGAAAGTTGGGAGAATTAGATTTGAAAGGAGGGGAAAGAATCAGATGATCAGGTTGCTGCTTGTAGAACAGTCCAGCTCTCCTTGCAACAACTTCGTTTTAATGAGTGAAAATGTGGTATATTGCTATGCATGTTCTCAAGAAATGGTATTTAATCTTTCTTCCTAGATGGTTCAAAACTTTGAAGATGAAAGCTGCTTCTTAGTTACCACAATAAAAGGTATGCTAATAAACCCACAGTGTTATGATCTAGGATGTTTCAGGTTTTTAACCATATCACATAGCCTGATCTTTCTGGTTTGGTTTTTTTAAACATCACTGAGTTGTGTGTAACATTAAACCATAGACCTGGTTTGCATAATCATTGTAGGCTAAACAAGCCACAGCACGTGCCAGGCTCGATTTGCATAATCACTGCCTGGCTGCAGCTTGTCATGTTATTTGAACTCAGGCAGCATGGCTAGTTTGAGAGGAAAACAACCCTCAAATAACTCAACTACAGGCCATGAGTTATTTAAGGGTTGTTTCCCCCTCAAACAAGCCATGCTGCCCAGGTTTGGACGACACAACAAGCTGTGACGGGGCAGGTGATTATGCAAATCACAACTTAAACAAGCCACTATGCCTTGTTTAGCCTATAATGATCATGCAAACCAGCTCATAGTTTAGCATTACAAGAACAAGTTTCAGGCTTGCACCCCACCTCCTCCACCCCAGTGTGGCTGCAGGAAGGATTTCAGAACCTTTTATTTCAATTTTTTATTAACCACGGCTTAAAACCCAACAAACCTCTGGTTAATCTTAACTATGGAAACAAGCCAGCCTAAAACCAGGTTTATGAAGCTGGCTTCTACTTAGCATACTTAAGATTAACCACACTTTACAGTTTGGTGTATCATCCGAATGCTAATCTAAAATGGAAGCAAAAGCTTCAGTTTCTTCGTGGCTTCATCAGACTGGGGTGGGGAGCACATGAGCCCAAGGTTCAATGAAGCTTGACCTCATAAGGCTAAAACATGGTTTAGTATGACATACAAAGCATCTCAAAATATGTTTGCAGTAAAATTTTGTACCAGATAATTGTGAGCCAGAGGCATTGCTTCGTAACATCTGCAAGAAAGGTTTTATCAAGATTCCCTTTCAGTGTCTCTCTGAACCCTCAAAGTGTATTTTAAACTCTCTACGTTTCAAAAGCTGCTGAAAGGAACATTGGACACACTGTGAAAGTTCTTGCTTTTCAAACAATAACATCTGAAGTGAGTAACTCCTTCCACCAACTTCTTGAGGCAAAGCAAACAGAAGCTTGTTGGTTTTCTCTGGGAGGAGTTCCCCAGTCATGGAATGTATTGCAGCTGAAAAAGAAGCTGGAGCACATGCAGTAAATGCTGGAACCATGTACAACAAACACAATAATGGTTTTTTGAAAGCTGAGATGGAAACGTGACTAAAGAAAAGACAGGAGAAAGATGGGTATCAAAGAGAAAAAGATCACTTCCTCTTTGTTATCTGTCCTGAATCTTCTACCATTCAGCCTCGTGGAATGACCACAGGTTCTAGTATTTTAGAAGAGGGAGAAAAACTTCTCCCTAACCAGTTTCTCCATACCATGGATAATTTTGTAGACCTCTATTATGTTTCCACTTACCTTTTTTCTAAGCCAAACAACCCCAAACATTGTAACCTTTCCTCATGGGAGGGTTGCTCCAGCTCCTATGATCATTTTGGTTGCTGTTTTCTGAACCTTTTCCAGCCCTACATTATTCTTTTTGAGGTGTGGTGACCAGACCTATACAGAGTATTCAAAGTGTGGTCACACCATAGATTTGTATAAGAGCATTATGATATTGGCAGTTTTGGAACTGATTTGAGATGTCATACTGTTCAGGAAGGAGCCTCCTTAATCCTCCCTACTAGGAGAAGGTCAAGATAGTCCTCATCCTGAGTGGGAAACATGGAGTCATATTTGGTATTCTCTGGTGGGGAGGGTCTTGGGGGTGATGCTCCTGTGTGGGTAGGGACTATTTGAAATGGCTCTAGTGGCTGGCACTGGGAGCGTGATGATGACCACTTGATCTGGCATATGAGCTGGAACAAGAACAATAAGGACTGGGTGAGCCTAAGGTGGATCAGTAGTGTTCCCATTTCTTTTTGTGCTTCATATTTTTCTTGTGGTTTGAGGGGGGCAGGGCCCTGTACCACCACTTGAGTCTGTGATCTGCCTATTCTGGAAAGTCAGTGGGAATGCTCCTCCTTGTAGCTCCCAACAGGATCTGAGTTGTTTCTTGGAGGACATTTTGCCCCTGTGGTGTTGACTTAATATTTTGGCCATTTTCCTCTCATCTGGTGGATTTAAAATGGGGAGAGTAAGAAGACAAAAACTCTTGTTCTGTTTGTCGTGTTAAAAAAAAGGTTGCTAAGAAGCAGGAAGTTGCCCTGCTTGCTGTCAGGCAGGAAAAAGGCTAGGGGAAGAAAGGTAGCAAGGCTCTGTTTGCACTACCTCTGTGGAAATAGGTGAAATAAGTTACCCACCTCACAAATCTTCTCCTAAGGCAGAAAGTGGTGGGTGGGACACCATTCTCTCTCTCCCACCTCACATAATTGACACATTTGTGTAACCTCAATCTGGTCATGGACCACAATAAACAGATTTGGAGACAAGTTTGCATTGTCTAACTATATAGTGTGGCATCTCAGGCATAAAGAGTATATGAAGTACATATACAATAATGCATTAAGTAGACTTGTACACTACTAGTTGTCATACACAGATAATGGCCAGAATGCAAAGCATTGTTGGTGATTTTCCCAGTATGGGAGCTTTTCAGTTGCCCTCCAGGACAGTTCTCTAAAAAGCCCCCCCCCCCCCATCTTGGGGACCATCTGGAGTAGCACCCAATAAGATGCAAGGGGCTCCTGCTAGAAGGAAAAATTGGCCACTCCCACCCCACCCCCCCATGCATGTGAAGAAACAAGGGCCTCCCTGGATTCCAAGCACTCTGTGGTTCATTATTTTTACATTTGAAGCTTCTGTATACTGAAGTTAAGAAACGGTTGTCCTTTTGGTAAACATTCAGATCTCAGAAGCTAAAACTACTAGAATTTCACTTGGAAGAAGTTTTAAAAAGTATTTATAGCTGTCCTTTACATTTTGCAAAACGTGAGTTATCGGAATTGATGAAATCAATGACTGGGTTCGCACAACACAGCAACCCATTGTGGGTAACTAGCCGCAGTGGGTTGTTGGGTCATCTGAACTGGGACCACGTCCTGCAGGGTGGCTAATTTTTTGGCAACAAGCCACCCTAACAACCCATGGCTTGTCCCAGGGGTTGTTTGATTCACAAAGGGTTGCCATGTTGTCCAAACCCAGGAAAATGATTTCATTGTGGGTTGCAGGGATCAGCTAGAGCCACTTGGCAAGAGTGGCAAAAATTCATGCCACTCTTTGCAATTGCTTCCTTGGTGCCGCCAGTGACAGCACCTCCAACGTTGCCCAAGCAGCACTTTGGAGAAACCAAAATTGTCAGTGGTTCACCACCCTTTAAAAAAAGTTGTGCAAATGTGTGTGTAGAATATTTTTTTTTTGGTCTGTTGCAAGTGCGCTCTTATGGCTGTCTGATATGTGTAGTCTTGCCTTGTCATTTTCCTTGTATGTTTCTGCTGTCAAAGGGAGAGGTGAAGTGGAGTAGGTAACATACATGTAAACAGACAAAGGCAAGACTGATAAGCTAACTTGCACACAGTTGCCAGGGTCCAATTGTCAAGTTGTCAGTTGAAAAGCACCAAAAGAGGGGTGGGGAGCAACAAAAGTAGGTGCACCAAAAGGTATACAATATCTCCCCTTTGGCAATGTGATTCTATCGCTATTAAGTGTTGAACTGATATTTCTCAGTGCCATCCACCTTTTCAACACTTCCCCAAGTCTCCAGCTATTCCAGAAAGGGGAGATATTTGCTTCGCCTCACCCACCCCTTTTCGCAGCTCCTTTTTGGAGCACCTGCTGCTGCAGTTTCCTGATAGTTCTAGAAAAAAACCCTGAAAAGATGGCTGAGTGAATGGGGCCCCCTGGGGGGGGCAGGTGTAAGTACCACTGATGCTGGCGCCCATTTGCTCTGTCCTGTTTTGCCACCTCAGGAATATTTGCACAATTTGAACTGGGAAATTTATGCAAATTTAATGGCTGGGAAGTAAATGGATGGAAATTCTGCATAAAAGTAATGGCTGGGAAGTAAACGGGGGAAATTTGTGCACCTGCCTTAACTAGTTCATTACTACAGATGCGCAAAGTTCCCGTCTAATTGCACATTTTTAACCTCTAGAAAAAAATTTAAACAGCTGTGAATGAAAAGGGATAGCAGCCAGAGTGGGGAGGGGGAGATAAGATGGGTTCTGCTGGCAAAGGATACTGGGATACCAGCTGGAGGAGCAAGGGGAAGGAGGGGGAGAACAAACCATGATGAGCCCAATAGCCGGGCATACCATGGGCTGTTCCACGGACAACCCACACTGCGTAGCTTATTCACAAGGTGGCTTAGCATGACGTGCAAACGTGGCCAGTGTGTGTAAAGTGGAATGGGAAAATTGCAGTCTGGAAGCCACAAAGGATGTAGTCTTAGGGTCTTGTGAACGGTTAGATTTGCAATGCAATTTTATTGGCTGTAGAAGCAGTTTTTATGAAACACTTTTAAATAACTTGCTGTACCCATATGGGCATATTGTTAAGTACTATGAGTAAGATGGAAGTTTTTTTTTAAATTGATACTTTGTTCTGGCTGATACAAATTTTATTTAAAAGATGAGACTCTTTTTTGAATTGCTTATTTTCCCCCCCTCCACAGCTGAAAATGGCGAAGGCTTCCATATAATTTTGAAGTGATGTTGCCATACATATGATGGACTGATATTCCAGTATAGAATGAAGTCATGTTCAAGAATGACAAATAACATCAAGTCTCTTCAGGGATCTGACTTCACCGTATAGAATGTTTCATATTGAAAACACAAGATGACCTTTCTAATGAGCTGTTTAGTAGATGAACTTACCACTGCCATAGCCAAATGTCCTCATAAGAGGTATCAGTGCCGCAACAGCTTATGTACAGGCATGGAAAAAACAGTAAACAAAGGTGTTTGCCCGTTTTTGAAAAAAATATGGCAAGCTATGGCCAGTAGATGCAGTTTCTAGAAGCAGTACTGCTTTCCTATTACACTGTATCCAGTTTGAATGTAAACTTACTCTGGGCATTTACCTTTCTGTGCCAGTTTGTCTATTACTTGCTTGTACCTTTATGCTGATTTTATTTTTTGATGTTAGCAGAGCACATAGTAATTTGTGTGGAGATAACTAGTAAAGATAATAGCAATCAGGTTTGGGGTCTTGAGAGTAAAGCTGTCAAAATGGCATCCTCTGTATAAATTGTGTATAAGCGTGAATGTAAGAAGTGTAAATGTCAGAGTTGGACTTCTTACTAAGTCCTAGCCAGATGAAAATTAAGCATGCAGCAAAACACATTACCATGAGTACCTAATTAAGAGGATTAGAATAAATCCTGTGAGGTACAATATTTTGCTTTGTGACAGGTTAATTGGAGAAAATCTGCCTATGCATCATGCCTTTTTAGTTTTTTGAATGAAGCAGTGCTGCAGTTCAGTTTTTTGTTTTTCAAACCACACTAATTAAGTGGTAGTGAGTTAGGACTTCCTCATGGAGAAAAAGGGAGTGTCACTGTCTCCAAGGGGACAATATTGGAGCATTAAGCAAGAATCCATGAATCAAATTGCAAGACATTTTCTCTTTAGGGGCAGACCAGTTCTTCCTCATGATCACTCCTAGGTATGAACTGTCACTTCCTTTTTTCTCCAACTCTTGTGGAAGACCATAGTTACAGTGCCTCTTCCATACAACCGAATACTTGATTAGCAGTTGCACATCTTAATGAACTGCAAAAATGTCCTTAAATGTTACCTGAACATCAGAGATAACTGTCCAGCAATAGATTATGTTATGTATCTGTTCTGGATTATGTATTAATATAAGTATTTGAGGGACATTAATTCACAGAACGCAGGTTGTTCCACCACTGCGGTGTGCGGGCTTTTTTTTTCTTTTGAATAGCTGAAATCTTGAATGATAGTGAACATTTGAGAGGGGAAAAGCAGCACGTCTAATACTGTTCTTAATTTCATTCCCATTTTTAAATTTTCCCTCGGCTAAGTGCTTAGTTAATCCAATTATTCTAAGAAAATAATTAAATTACAGGTGTTAGGATGAGTGCTTGCTTCCACCCAGTCCCCATGACCTAGACTATTCTGCACTGATGGGGAGGGAGAGTGTAGCTTGTGAGCATAAACTGTTTTGAGTTGTTCTTGCCTATAAATTATTTTTGGTTGTATTGGGGTGTCTTCATTTGACTCAATGCGTCATCTTAGCAGCATTTTTCAAATTTGTGGAGAATCTTTGAAAAAAGTCACTCAATTTTAAAAGCTGTACAGTAGTTTGGTTCACTTGGATTTAATTAATAGCACCAGCAAATTTGCGTTTTGTTTTTAAATAAGATGTATACATTTCAATTTCAGTAAAAACATTTTCCAATATTTTGTAAGTATTTTTCTTTAAGTTTGCTTTTGTAAGATGTAGTAATTAACATTGCAGATGCAGGTGGTACTGAGGTATTGATTTGGAGAGAAATATTCCAGCCCTTTCCTGTGACACTTTATGGAACGGTTGATAGTAAGAACATTAGTTTAAATGAGTGATACATATGCCCTGTTGAATTTAAAAGTGCTGTTGATATAAGATTTTAGTTGATACTGATTTGCCATTTTTGGTTTTGAAATTACTGAAACCATTCTAAATATGAATGACTTTATTTAAGTAATATCCTATACCAAATTATTTGACTTGGCGCAAGTATTTGCTTAACAACTTGAATTTCATAAACACTTGACTTTATGAGAGTCAATCACATCAAAACATTTTCGTTTGACAAGCTATTAGTATTTCTCTTGACAGCTTAATTACCATAGACAAATAGCAAATCTTACAGATATGTGCTGTTATAGAATAGTTTTCTGTGGCAGTAGAAGGAATATTTTCTGTTACTGGCGTGCTCAGTGTAGTAATACATATCCTCACGTAGTTTTATTAATTTCAAGTAGTCTTAAGAACATTAATATAAAGCTCTTACTGTATTCCCAATGTTACCTTCTTCAGAATTAAATACCTTCATCCTTTAGCTAAGCTGAATTGAATCCTTAAATCCATTGTTCTGTCAGCACGTTGTTTAAAGAGCATTAAAGAAATAACTTTAAAATGCTCTGGTCTATAATCTCAGGCATGGTTCTATATCATGTGCCCTCTTTATATAAAAAAGTTAGTTGCATAAGAACGTGCCTACTTCTCCCAACTCAATCTTACAAAAATACATTACCGTATATACGAAAACTTTCAGTGGGCTAGTGAGACTTGATTGAATCTACGTTGAGTTTCAGCGAAGATATTCGCTGCATTCAAACACTATGCTGAAATAGGATTCAGTGTTATGTAGACAAGCCTTGGGCTTGTGTGCTCCCCTCCTCCTCCTCCTCCAGCACAGCCATGGGAAGAGCAGAAACTTTTCCTTCTGTTTTCAGTTAACTACAATCTAGTATTCTGTTGGAACCTGGACAAACTCTGGTTAGTCTTAATTAGGGTTTACTGAAGTAAGAGTGGAGGAAGCACACAAGCCTGAATGTATTCATGTAACATGTAACCATAGCTTAGCCTTAAGTTTAAAGGCAGCCAGTGTACGTACGTTAATTGTAGACAATGGCTTTTGTATGTTAAGTGTGAAATCCAGTATGTCAGAAATGGCCAACTGGCAAAGAGGGCTGGATACACCCACTGCTCATCTCGTTCCTGCATTACAGCTTTGCTGGTAAGGATCCAGCCAAGAATCCTCTCAGTGCTAGGGATGTACGGAAGTCACTTCCTTTTTGGCGGGGTGATTCGCGGTGGGGGGGGGAGGCGCTCCGCACCTCCCTCCGAAATCCTAACTCGGCCAGCTCCGCAGAGATTCCGCGGAGCTGCCGGCCGG